>NC_140422.1:33465000-34897500 GCF_965140295.1 Lepidochelys olivacea
CCATCCCCAGGAAACCAGGATAGAAACCCTCTCTGAGGAAGAGAGGGTAAGGATTACAAGGGCTGGGGCTCACAGCCTGATACAGGGTCATGGGACCTTTTAGCCTCTAGGATTCTGTACTTCTCCGAAGGACTGAGATTATGAATCACCTGATTAGAGAGCTAGAGGTATGAGAAAAGTCCAACTGTCACTGCCCCAAACTTTTGTCTGATGGAGGAAACTGGGTGCCCCACCATGCCCAGCCATGAGGGGACATGGCTGGGCCGTAAATTTGCTCCGTTTGAGAGACACAATGGCAGTTTGTGATAAACAATTAAAAAACTGCTACAGTAATGACCTTCCTGTTTTACAGAAATGGGAAAGTCAGAGCTATACGGAAGAAATTTGAAATAAATGACAGTTGGAAAACAGAGGAAACAGATTATATAGGGATTCAAAGATGGGATGAGTCACCTCGATTCCTAACTTTTGTTTTTCACTAATGAGGGGTTGAATTTTGCCATTCAGATGCATCCCAAAATCAGTAGTAGTGTATAGTTGCAGCCTCCAAGAGGATGTTCTGGGAGGAATTGCCTCTCCTGAGGTAAAGTAACTTCCCAAGCTCTTTTGAGGCTCAGATGGCTAATGCAGGCTATTTTTCAAGAGAAATGTGTGGTACAAAGAACAATGGAACCACAATACAATCAACATGAAGAGGGAGTCCTCTCAGAGTGCCAAGGTCCATTTGCTGATGTTTGCTACTCAAAGAAAAAGATGTGCAGGATACTGGAGAAACATAATTTCTGCCATTGAATACATTAAAGCATTTCCCTGTGTGAAAATAGTGCATTTTCATTATGAGTGACTGAGGGAAGCAGAAAGCTCCACTCTTTGTCCATGAGCCACTTGAACAGAGCAGGTGACAGTGCCATATGGCCCTTTCTTAAATGTAAAGTGTTCACATGAAATCAATACATTTGTTTGGAGTGGCTACAAATGCATTTAAATGACACCTTCGCAATTAGGAAGGGAAGGTCTAGGGTTCTTAACATTACTGTTGACAAATGCATTCAGTACCACTGAGGGTATCTGAGATCTCATTCGCATTTACCCACCATTTCAAGCAGGCAATTGATGCTGGGGCACCAGAGATTATATACTTGTGATTAGCCTAATTGTCCGGCATTCTGCTGTTTCTGAATAGAAAAAACTCACTTCGAAAGCTTTTAGCTGGTACTAAAACTCTTAGGGTCTGTCTACACTGCAATTAAAATCCCCTGACTGGCCCGTGCCAGTTGACTCATGCCCATGGGACTTGGGCTAAGGAGCTATTTAATTGCAGTGTATATGGTCAGGCTCGGGCTGCAGCCTGAGCTCCTGACCTCCACCTCAGAGGGTCTTATAGCCTGGGCTGCAGCCCGAGTCCAAATGTCTACAGCACAATCATACAGGCCCTTAGCTCAAGCCCCGTGAACCTGAATAATCTGGCCCGGGCCAGCCGCAAGTTTTTAATTGCAGGGTAGACATACTCTTAAAGACCGAGTTGAACGGTGGCTGTAGTTTCTAGGGATCCAAAGGATGTCTGGTCAATGGAAGTTCTGCATTTTCCCCACGCCAGAAGAAGTTGATTTTCAAACAGATGAAAACATGGACGAGACATCTGTTCTAAGCCTATTTTTTCCCCCACCATTCTTCAAAAGCTTCTTCAAAACTAAACCAATCCACTTTAAATTTCACAGGATGGCACATTTTATACCAAACTAGATTTTCTCTTTTTGAAAGTTTGCGGATGGAAGAATCAGCCTTCTTAGCTATACTACAAGAGGTTATCACACACAGATTTTCTAGGACTGCCCCTAGAACGAAACATTTTTGTCACACACAAATACAGGTTAGAGAACCTCGGCAGACAATTTCAGGGTTGACAACCCAACCTAATGTGTTTACTGATATGCTGTTCCTACCACCCTGCCCCAAATTTATTCAACAAACAAGCAAGGTCTTTATTCCAATTATTAACAATAACAGCAAGGAAATACATTTGCGTGCTATGACTCACAAGAGAAAAGCCTACAACTGCAATGTGTTTACACAAAACATGAGGAATACAAGAGATGGATCAGCCTCCGCTTGGATGACACAGTCCCAAGACTTGTCTGAAGCTTATTGGGCCTTCACCGCTTAGTTTGTAGAGCTGGTTGGATGGTGTTTAGTTTTTTTTTTTTTTCCTTATGGAAAATATTGACTGTCAGAAACTGAAAGGCCACCCCCCCCTCCCGTTTTCATGAACCACACACTAACTTTTTGGCTGAATACCCATTTTTGGCAGAAAACTATCCAAAATGAAGTTTTTTTGTGATTGACCTTTCCTAGATGAGTGTAACACACAAGAAACTAAGAATAAACCCAGTGAGCTCAAATGGAAACGACACTGTTCTCTAGCTCTAAAGCTGTTAATCTCTCATGCATATACTCTAAATAAAACCTCCATACTTCCTTAAATCTGACAATACTGCATCAGCTGCCTTTGGGGTGGGTATGGCAGAAGATAAGAAAAATAATTTACTTTTTTTCCCAAGAGAGAGACTATTTCATTGATGTAAAATGCAAGTTTCTTCCTTCCTACCCTCCTTTTCTTTGTCCTGTGTCAAACTGAAGAGTTGCCGTTTGCATGATTATTGTATATGAAGAAGCAATGGGAACCTTGGTGTGTCAATCCTTCCCTTTCTAAATATCTCATTCAGTTAGAGCCAGTGGTATGCCTCTTTTACTTACGGAGTCATTCAGAAAAGGACTGCAGATTTACTGATACAATTTATATATAGCTATTTCGGCATGTGACAGGCTGGTGATCGGAGTGATGCTATAACTGCAATGAGAAGAGATTCAGTCGAATGGAAAGGAAAACTTCAGCTCTGTGACTATTGCAGGAATCTGAGTATTCTGCTTTTGTTTACATATTACTGGTCTATATTCAAGGGTGGTTTTGTGTATAGAGTGCTGGACTGATGGTCAGATCTGCGTTCACATCCTAGCAGAGCCACCAACTTTCTGTGTGATCTCAGGCAAATCACTTAGTTTCTCTGTACCTCTGATACTTATTTTTAAAATGAGGATTGTGGTATTGGGGACTGTGCCTTTAAAGACTGAGCTTTCCAAACAGAATCTGGGTGGGGTGCCGTGAAGCTCACTGAATACCACAACGATAAAACTTCCCAACCACATTTCATTAATTGTGCGAGGTGCCCAGTTATTGCAGTGATTTAAGTACCTAGACAGACATGAAAATCAAAATCAAAACATAATCTGCACATCCCTTCAGACATTGTTAATAATTTATTACTCAGAAACAGGTGTTCTGGTAGCAACTGACCTCAGAAGGGTACAGACATATTTCCTGCAATATTTCCCCAGTGTATTGTCATTTAAAATATGCTTCTACAAATCAGCTACAACCTGCTTATTAGGAAGTCATTTATTTTCACAGAAGGAGCTTTGCTGTAAGTGGGAGACTCACAACAACAGGGGATACAAATTGAAACACATGGAAATAATTCAGGACTTTGATTCTACTTCCTAAGGAGTGTGAGATTTGCCTTCACTCCCTAAAACAAAACCTGAGTAAACAGCCCTTTTGCAAGGATCTACATTGGGCTTGTAGCCCAGCTCCCAACCCACCGACAAATTGTGGATTAGTGAAGGGAGCTCCACAAATGCTATTCCAGGCTGCATTGCCAAGGAGGTGATTAGTATCCGCGCAATCCCCTGGCCATGATTTAAATGCTTCCTTCCATAGTGGGCTATGTGGATATGTGGAGCTGGAGAAGAACACAGATGCAGTGTGCAAAAGTGGGTAGAGAAATCCCCCCCCCCCATCTGGTATGCATAATTGTCTTCCCAGAATGCAACTGGGAGTTTTGTTCAGCCATGAGAATATGGGTTGCAGATCCCTCTATATTGATGGAGTTTCACTTCTCCACGTTCGCCCTCAGTGGGTTCCATTGTAAGCAGATTTCCTTTTTTTGGCAAAGAGGATGGCCATAGGGAGGTGGTGGAATCTCCATCCTTACAAGTTTTTAAGGCCTGGCTTGACAAAGCCCTGGCTGGAATGATTTAGTTGGGGTTGGTCCTGCTTTGAGCAGGGGGTTGGACTAGATGACCTCCTGAGGTCTCTTCCAACACTAATCTTCTATGATTCTATGATAACGTGCCAAACTAACGTGCTGCTTTGCTCTTCTTAGAAGTTAATGTTCAGCTGTGAAAAGCAACATGTTTGAGTCTCTGGGCATTGCTGCCAGATCTGTTCCTCTATAAGGGAAATAGGCCTCTGTGGGCTTATTGATCAAATATAGATAACTACAAGAACCATGGAGGAAATGACAATGTAGTAACCAGCAATTTCAAACAGCAGCCATTCCAAATAAAGCATAGTATAGCAATAGTTGTGTAATGAATACATTTCAAAACTCAGTTTCACATTTAAAACACTGCCTGGTGGGCTTGCTCTCAGTTCAGCTTAGATGTACTCAGAGAAGGGGGAGGCAAGAGCAGTGAAGGTCACTGTAGAATACCTATTCAGCAGCAGCAGAATTAGGTGCATGATGCTCTTGTTTTTCTTATCAGTCATTGCATAACTAATTCCTGCGAGTACCAAGCTGGAAATGATATTTGTTTACTGTATTCTCTCCTATAATAAATAAATGACTAATTTAGTCAAGGTCTGACTAAAATTAATGTTAATGCCATACCTTCTGTTCTCGCTCTGCAGCCTGTGGGATCTGAGGACACGTGATCTTAGGTGTTGTGCTCTTGGAGTGTTAAGTGCCAAATGACATAGCTTGTAATAAAAGAATCTTGACTCGTGGCGATGTTGCTGCTGCTGGTGTTGGTTGTCAGGGTTGGGTAGATACTTTGCTGCGGATTCTCCTCTGCATTGTGGTTGCCTTTGCAGTGCTTCATGAGGCAGATCGCAGCTGGCCGAAGAAGGATCACCCCCGTGTTAGGGAATCTTTTAAAGGATTTGAGCTCAGATGGCAGATTTTATGTCACTGCCCCTCCTCGCTGCCAGTTTCAGGGCCTGGCCAAGGCTCTGTTATGCCTCATGTTTCAGTCTCTTGGGGCCATTGGTTGCCATTCATATGTTCACCAGGCCTTTTAAAATTGATTTCCTGTCCCAAATGGAGTATATCCTTTTGCTAGTGCTAATTTTCCTGAACAAGGTGAGTCTTGATACATATATAATATATAGCCCTAAGGATGTTCTAAGTTATGCTGGATCACTGGCTGTACACACTGCTGGTCCAGGGTCAAGCGAGTTTAAAGGTAAACTGTATGCTGTCCTTGCATCCTGCTCCTGAGATTTTCTGTTTTCTTCTCTGATGCAATTGAGGATCTAGTTCTGTGTATTTCCATCTGCACAAAGATGGAGGTCCTCCCACATGGGTAGCTTTGGTGAATTAGGTCCTAATTGCTCTTTGCTTGTTTGCGCTGTAGATCCTTCTTGCGTAATTCTGCTGTCATGTGGCTTTCAGTATTTCTGGTGTACTTTGAGATCTCTGGTAAAACAGTCTAGAAGTGCAAACGATTATTTGCTGTTATTGCCACCAGTGGAGGTTCAACATGCAGAATGACTGCAAAGAATACAGCAGAGCTCTTCAGAATGAAGCAGAAGGAAGTGATTTGCTCCTAAATGATAAATAGATACTCATGTTCCATTGATTTATAGTTTCCCACTATTGCCTTCACCTTATTTATGAAAGTTCAGGAGAACGTCCCTCAGTGTAGTACAGTATATCAAACTGAGGATACAGCTAGGGCTACAAGTGCCAGCAGAAATGGCCTCAAGTACTCTGATTAGCTAGGAGGGACTGCAGACCAGTGAAAGATGCCTTGTTTACAGAACAAGCCCTTTTCCCGCTCCTATTTGCCTGCACATAATTGTAAAATGTCATGATTCAAGTGGCAATTAAGGCTACATGTGCAAATCAGGCAATTGTGCATGCAGCTGGCCAGTTGTGCATGCACAATTACCCAAATTAAGCATGCAATCACTGTAATTCCGTGCACAAATAAGGCATGCAAATGCAGACTGCCAATTTAAAAATCAGCCTTTCATTCTGTGCATCAAGTGACATTTCTGAGAATAATGGAACATAATGGGCCCAAAGTGTTGGATGCTTAACGTCATTTTTGGGAAGTTTATTTGGTGGCCGTTCACCAATGAGGATGACATTTAAGATGGCATCAGCTACTGGTTTGTGCTGTAGGTCTTTGAACATATTCAGATATGTTAATACTAAGAGGCTTGAACTTCCGATATTAGCTCAGTATATTTTTTCAGCTTTGTCTTTATAGAGTGCTACAGCCCATTTTATTGAGGAGGGAGTGGTATACCAAAGGATCTAAAAGTTGTTATTGACTAGACTAAATTCCGCTTTACATAGTCTTCATTATGTATCCATGAATCCACAAATCCATGGGGCCGGACGAGTTGCATCCGAGAGTGCTAAAGGAATTGGCGGCTGTGATTGCAGAGCCATTGGCCATTATCTTTGAAAACTCGTGGCGAACGGGGGAAGTCCCAGATGACTGGAAAAAGGATAATGTAGTGCCAATCTTTAAAAAAGGGAAGAAGAAGGATCCTGGGAACTACAGGCCAGTCAGCCTCACCTCAGTCCCCGGAAAAATCATGGAGCAGGTCCTCAAGGAATCAATCCTGAAGCACTTACATGAGAGAAAAGTGATCAGGAACAGTTAGCATGGATTCACCAAGGGAAGGTCATGCCTGACCAATCTAATCGCCTTCTATGATGAGATTACTGGTTCTGTGGATGAAGGGAAAGCAGTGGATGTATTGTTTCTTGACTTTAGCAAAGCTTTTGAGACGGTCTCCCACAGTATTCTTGTCAGCAAGTTAAAGAAGTACGTGCTGGATGAATGCACTATAAGGTGGGTAGAAAGTTGGCTAGATTGTCGGGCTCAACGGGTAGTGATCAATGGCTCCATGTCTAGTTGGCAGCCGGTGTCAAGTGGAGTGCCCCAGGGGTCGGTCCTGGGGCCGGTTTTGTTCAATATCTTCATAAATGATCTGGAGGATGGTGTGGATTGCACTCTCAGCAAATTTGCGGATGATACTAAACTGGGAGGAGTGGTTGATATGCTGGAGGGCAGGGATAGGATACAAAGGGACCTAGACAAATTGGAGGATTGGGCCAAAAGAAATCTGATGAGGTTCAATAAGGATAAGTGCAGGGTCCTGCACTTAGGACGGAAGAACCCAATGCACAGCTACAGACTAGGGACCGAATGGCTAGGCAGCAGTTCTGCGGAAAAGGACCTAGGGGTGACAGTGGATGAGAAGCTGGATATGAGTCAGCAGTGTGCCCTTGTTGCCAAGAAGGCCAATGGCATTTTGGGATGTATAAGTAGGGGCATAGCGAGCAGATCGAGGGACGTGATCGTTCCCCTCTATTCGACATTGGTGAGGCCTCATCTGGAGTACTGTGTCCAGTTTGGGGCCCCACACTTCAAGAAGGATGTGGATAAATTGGAGAGAGTCCAGCGAAGGGCAACAAAAATGATTAGGGGACTGGAACACATGAGTTATGAGGAGAGGCTGAGGGAGCTGGGATTGTTTAGCCTGCAGAAGAGAAGAATGGGATTTGATAGCTGCTTTCAACTACCTGAAAGGGGGTTCCAAAGAGGATGGATCTAGACTGTTATCAGTGATAGCAGATGACAGGACAAGGAATAATGGTCTCAAGTTGCAGTGGGGGAGGTTTAGATTGGATATTAGGAAAAACTTTTTCACTAAGAGGGTGGTGAAACACTGGAATGCGTTACCTAGGGAGGTGGTAGAATCTCCTTCCTTAGAGTTTTTTAAGGTCAGGCTTGACAAAGCCCTGGCTGGGATGATTTAACTGGGAATTGGTCCTGCTTTGAGCAGGGGGTTGGACTAGATGACCTTCTGGGGTCCCTTCCAACCCTGATATTCTATGATTCTATGATATATAAGTAGGGGCATAGCGAGCAGATCGAGGGACGTGATCGTTCCCCTCTATTCGACATTGGTGAGGCCTCATCTGGAGTACTGTGTCCAGTTTTGGGCCCCACACTACAAGAAGGATGTGGATAAATTGGAGAGAAGGGACCATTCTGATCATCTAGTCTGACCTCCTGCACAACGCAGGCCACAGAATTTCACCCACCACTCCAGCGAAGGGCAACAAAAATGATTAGGGGTCTGGAACACATGACTTATGAGGAGAGGCTGAGGGAACTGGGATTGTTTAGCCTGCAGAAGAGAAGAATGAGAGGGGATTTGATAGCTGCTTTCAACTACCTGAGAGGTGGTTCCAGAAAGGATGGTTCTAGACTATTCTCAGTGGTAGAAGAGGACAGGACAAGGAGTAATGGTCTCAAGTTGCAGTGGGGGAGGTTTAGGTTGGATATTAGGAAAAACTTCTTCACTAGGAGGGTGGTGAAACACTGGAATGCATTACCTAGGGAGGTGGTAGAATCTCCTTCCTTAGAAGTTTTTAAGGTCAGGCTTGACAAAGCCCTGGTTGGGATGATTTAATTGGGGATTGGTCCTGCTTTGAGCAAGGGGTTGGACTAGATGACCTCCTGAGGTCCCTTCCAACCCTGATATTCTATGATTCTATGAATGATTGAACAGATAATTTTCTTCAGCTTCTATAAACAGTTTGGAAGAGGGCTACACTCTTTACTTAAAAACAACACAAAGCAATTTAAATAAAATGACCTAAGTCAGTGGTTCTCAAACTAGGGCCGCTGCTTGTTCAGGGAAAGCCCCTGATGGGTCGGGCTGGTTTGTTTACCTGCCACGTTCGCAGGTTCGGCCAATTGTGTCTCCCACTGGCTGCGATTTGCCCCTCCAGGCCAATGGGGGCTGCAGGAAGGGCGGCCAGCACATAGATTCATAGATTCATTGATATTTAGGTCAGAAGGGACCATTCTGATCATCTAGTCTGACCTCCTGCACAACACAGGCCACAGAATTTCACCCACCACTCCTGCGAAAAACCTCTCGCCTATGTCTGAGCTATTAAGTCCTCAAATTGTGGTTTAAAGACTTCAAGGAGCAGAGAATCCTCCAGCAAGTGACCCGTGCCCCATGCTACAGAGGAAGGCAAAAAACCTCCAGGGCCTCTTCCAGTCTGCCCTGGAGGAAAATTCCTTCCCGACCCCAAATATGGCGATCAGCTAAACCCTGAGCATATAGGCGAGATTCACCAGCCAGATACTACAGAAAATTCTTTCCTGGGTAACTCAGATCCCACCCCATCTAATATCCCATCACAGGCCATTGGGCCTATTTACCATGAATATTTAATTACCAAAACCATGTTATCCCATCATACCATCTCCTCCATAAACTTATCAAGTTTAATCTTAAAGCCAAACAGATCTTTTGCCCCCACTGCTTCCCTTGGAAGGCTATTCCAAAACTTCACTCCTCTGATGGTTAGAAACCTTCGTCTAATTTCAAGTCTAAACTTCCTGGTTCCCAGTTTATATCCATTTGTTCTTGTGTCCACATTGGTACTGAGCTTAAATAATTCCTCTCCCTCTCTGGTATTTATCCCTCTGATATATTTATAGAGAGCAATCATATCTCCCCTCAACCTTCTCTTAGTTAGGCTAAACAAGCCAAGCTCCTTGAGTCTCCTTTCATAAGACAAGTTTTCCATTCCTCGGATCATCCTAGTAGCCCTTCTCTGTACCTGTTCCAGTTTGAATTCATCCTTCTTAAACATGGGAGACCAGAACTGCACACAGTATTCCAGGTGAGGTCTCACCAGTGCCTTGTATAACGGTACTAACACCTCCTTATCCCTACTGGAAATACCTCCCTCGGCCTGTGCTATTTCTCACAGACCCCATTGGCCTGGAGCGGCGAACCGTGGCCAGTGGGAGCTGCGATCAGCCAATCATGCAGATGCGGCAGGTAAACAAACCAGGCCGACCCGCCAGGGGCTTTCCCTGAACAAGCAGCAGCCCTAGTTTGAGAACCACTGACTTAGGTCATTTTATTTAAATTGCTTTGTGTTGTTTTTAAGTAAAGAGTGTAGCCCTCTTCCAAACTGTTTATAGAAGCTGAAAAAAATTATCTGTTCAATCATTCATAGAATCATAGAATATCAGGGTTGGAAGGGACCTCAGGAGGTCATCTAGTCCACTAACTTAGTCTCTTCTGTGCATCTAAAGAGCAATACCTCACTAATGAAGTGAGGATGCACTGTAATCTGTAGTTTAGCAGTACATGAATTTGCAAACTACCCTGGGACAGTATGTGTAATCTTGAAAATCTGGTGCAGACTATGACTGTCTCAGGAATACACTGCACATTTCTCTGGACACGTAAATAGGTCAGGCTAAAACTTTAGGAACAGAAAATCAATCTGATGAAAGGCACACTTGACACTTGAATGATTATTATTTATTTGTCATGTAGCATTGTGGTGATGCAGAGAAACCACGCACCAGCACAGAAAGGGTTAAGATTAGCCATTTGTCAAGGTTCCTCCCCCACTCTGAACTCTAGGGTACAGATGTGGGGACCTGCATGAAAAACCTCCTAAGCTTATCTTTACCAGCTTAGGTCAAAACTTCCCCAAGGTACAAAATATTCCACCCTTTGTCCTTGGATTGGCCGCTACCACCACCAAACTAATACTGGTTACTGGGGAAGAGCTGTTTGGACGCGTCTTTTCCCCCAAAATACTTCCCAAAACCTTGCACCCCACTTCCTGGACAAGGTTTGGTAAAAAGCCTCACCAATTTGCCTAGGTGACTACAGACCCAGACCCTTTGATCTTAAGAACAATGAACAATCCTCCCAACACTTGCACCCCCACTTTCCTGGGAAATGTTGGATAAAAAGCCTCACCAATTTGCATAGGTGACCACAGACCCAAACCCTTGGATCTGAGATCAATGAAAAAGCATTCAGTTTTCTTACAAGAAGACTTTTAATAAAAAATAGAAGTAAATAGAAATAAAGAAATCCCCCCTGTAAAATCAGGATGGTAGATACCTTACAGGGTAATTAGATTCAAAAACATAGAGAACCCTTCTAGGCAAAACCTTAAGTTACAAAAAAGATACACAGACAGAAATAGTTATTCTATTCAGCACAGTTCTTTTCTCAGCCATTTAAAGAAATAATAATCTAACACGTACCTAGCTAGATTACTTACTAGAAGTTCTAAGACTCCATTCCTGGTCTATCCCCGACAAAGACAGACTATAGACAGATACACAGACCCTTTGTTTCTCTCCCTCCTCCCAGCTTTTGAAAGTATCTTGTCTCCTCATTGGTCATTTTGGTCAGGTGCCAGCAAGGTTACCTTTAGCTTCTTAACCCTTTACAGGTGAGAGGAGCTTTCCCCTGGCCAGGAGGGATTTCAAAGGGGTTTACCCTTCCCTTTATATTTATGACACCACTGGACCCAGCTAACCACACTGCATTATACCTGCAGCCAATGCCAGGCCTGGAAGGGAGAGAAAAGGAGGAGCCTGGCGAAAAGGCAGGAGCTAGCGGCCTCCCTACTTGAGGGAAGGATCACTAGCCCACTGTCTGAGGCAGCCACCGGGAACCAAGCATGTCTTCCTTGCCAAAGAAGATGGAGAAGGACGTCTATGACCTAAGAGAAACCTGGGTGACCAAACCATGGAGACCATGTGGGGGTTCCAACTAGGGCGACCACCTTTTCAAAATGCAAAAACGCGACATATGCAGGAGCCCCACCCCCTCCATGGCCCTGCCTCCTGCTCCTCTTCTTCCCTCTGAGGCCCAGTCCCCGGCCAGGCCAGAAGCCAGAGGCAGTCAGTAGTAAGAGCCCCCCAGGGAGCCCAAGCCTCTGTGGGGAGCCGTGGACCCGCCACATGCCCTGGGCGGCATGCTCCAGGGAGCAGGGACATGGTCCAGGAGCTTCTCTTGGGCACAATGAGAGACAGCCCTGCTCCAAAGAGCTGATAATCTAAATGGTCAACTGACATTTTACCATAGGGAACCCAGGCGCAGAGAGTTTAAGTGACTTGCTCAGGGTCATGCTGTGAGTCTGTCTCAGAACTGAAAACTGAACCCAGATCTCCTCCGTTTCATTCTAGTGTCTTAACCACAAGACCATTCTTCCTTCCTAAGGAACAGGCTCTCAGTTATAATAAGGACATTGTACACCACTCTGGCAGTGTAAAGGGATCTTAAACTGGAAGTAAATTACATTTATTCTTGTTTTATGGCCCCCTTACATTACTAGTGCCTTAATGAAAATAAAAAATAAAATACTAACTAAGGAAGTGTCCACATGATGGGTTAGTGTGAGGCAAGCCAAGGCGTGACTGGGCAAAGCACCAGCTTGCCGCACACTAACTCACCATGTAGACAAACCCGATATGTATTTCAGATGAGAAACTCTTAATGAGAAACTTTAGAAAATAGCCTGCTCTTCCGCACAGAGGGAAGAACAGAGATGAGCTCCAACAAGACGTGCACGATATTTGAAAAAAATTAGTTCATTCTTCAACAGGTTGGTTTGGAGGCTGCTGGTCTGATGTGCAATGGGATGCTTCTTATTCCAGCCAGTTACCTGAGGTGAGATTCTTGAGGTTTCTATGGAGTTAGAATTGATTGCCTCTATATTATCTACTGTTCAGACAGAGGAAATTGCTCTACCGTGTTCTTTTTGGCACTACATTTAACTTGTTTTCACCTCAAATATGGTCCTTTAATGCATGCAGTTTTTAAGTAGTCCAGCTAACAATGAAGGCTAAAAACATATATCCATAGCCAATGTGATTTGTAAAAAGTTCTTTAATAGACTCCAAACCCTAATTCTTAATGGCCTAAATTAACTCCCGACTAAACCAGTTCACATATGTAACACAAGAAATTATCTCTACCCTGCCCAATATCTCTTCCCCCGCTAAGGTTATAGAACCTGCATGTACCAAGTCCTTCCCCATAATTAATCTCTTCCAACCCTATTAAAAATGGTTGCGCAGAGAACAATCTGATTCCTCTTAGAATAGTTCACCTGGTGCTACTGCTCCCACTAAGGGAACAAGCTGAGAGAAGGAACAGGGTTACTGATAAAGCTGCCAGGCTGACTTTTACAATAACAATATGCCCACTAAAGACCTCCTCAGTTAGTCTGTCAGGCTAAAGCAGTAAACAGATGTACAGTAACTGTCCTATGTTCTTGAAGGGTTATTAGGGTGGCACAGGTGTTGTTTCAGTTGATAGCAGGTACCTCTTAGGACTGCCATGCCATTTTTTCTTGACTGGGTTTTTCACTTCAAAGTCGTTTGAACACCATCCAAAAAGTAAGCGGCTTTCCTTTTAAAATTAGTACATTTTGGCAATTTCACCGAGCTGAGCACATCTCTCAGTAAAGCCAACATTTTTAAAGGGCCACTCAGAAAGCAATGACTTACAAAATTATCACATCTCTGCCAATGCTGTTGCCCTTGGTTAATTCTAGTATCTCTTCATACCCGTATCGTTTCATCACCCTACCAAAGTTAAATGTTAATGATTTCTCTGTGGCTGGTGCTCTGTCAGGTCTTTGCCATGGGTCTACTGTACTTCACTCTGGCTTCAATCTATATATGGGTTGAATTCTGGTTTGTGGGGCAATGAGCAAATTACTTCTGATGTAAAATTCTAGATACCTTCTGCTTGCCCTGCTGCCCTAACTACTGGCAGCATATGTTCCTATTGAGATAACTGTCAAAACCTCTGCAAACTCCCCAAAAGTGGAGGGAGTGTGAGGAAATCTGGCAGTTTCAGGAGACCCAACTAAGTGAAAGTGCTAGAAATAAATTTGTTAGTCTCTAAGGTGCCACAAGTACTCCTTTTTTTTTTTTTGCGGATACAGACTAACACGGCTGCTACTCTGAAACCTAGAAAAACAATGTAAGTTACTACAAATAACTGAAAATGGACCAGATCCACAGTGTAGTGTGAATGGAGATTCAGTGATTAACATCAGCTGGGGATCTGGTCCCAAAGAGTTAGCTCTTCTTTGAGCTGTTTAACTTGTCAGGATCCGTGTTTTAGGGGAGCAAAACATTTCAATATGAGGGTGCCATCTGCAAATTGTGTAGGGGGATATGTGTGTGTGTGTGCGTGAGTGCACTAATATATGGCCTTCACATCAGAAGAGTTCCCTGCACACATGAAAACATTCTGACATTGTGTTGCCTTGTTTCTGTAAGAGCCAAAACCCTTTTAAGTTTTCTGCAGCTTGGAGTAAATATATTTCACCAACATAATGGCAGAGGTAACTTCAGAAAGGTTATCGGCTATATTTCTGGAGCAAAGTGCAGCCTGTGGGGAAAAAAAGAATGTAAATGGTTTTAAATGGTATGTAATAAAGTGTACATGGGTTGCCATAAGCAGAAACATGATTAAAAGGATCCTGTTTCATTCTTGGTGATATCTTTTTCATGAGTGTCATAATACTCCTTTGAATTACTGAACCCTTTTATTCGGGCAAAAATATAACTGGCAGATGATGTAATCATGTAGAGATTCGAGTGATCTGTCATTTCACAGCAAACACGGCTTTTGCCAGCTTTAGTTGACTTATGAAAGGACCTTAGCTTTGCTTATACCTGAAATGGCCTCCCAATATCCTAGTTTATAGATTGCTAGATGGAGTAATCGGAAATATATTGCGAGAGGTTCCCATATAATATTTATTATATTAATGAAATGTAAATGAGGTCATGCAAAAAAGACAGGGAGAGATGGTTTCTTTTCTATTTTTTTACCTATGCCATTGAGCTAGAAATGTGATATGAAGGAAGGATATAAAATGCTCTTTATGCTGTGGCAGTGCTGGAAATAACTTATGGGATGTCTGAGCTGTCATAGGGGTTTGAACTGACGGAATTAATGACTGATAAGGAACCATGTACAAGTTGCAGGTGCAAGGCAGATAAGTCCTGCTTTAAGCATAAGCTTACTTAAAGCACAAATATTTACCTGCATTTTTTTTCTTAATACAAAAAGATTCAAGCACCTTTTTCCCATTTGTAGACCTGGACAAAAAAAATGTTGGGGAAAAAGAACCCTTCCTTTCTTACATCTTTGTCTGTTTGTCTATTTCGACTGTAAACTCTTCAGGGCAAAGACAGTCTCTTGCTATGTATTGGCAACACCTAGTACGATGGACCACTCATCTCTTTTGGGGGGCCTGTAAGCATGACCATAATGCCAATGATGTGGCAAGGTCAGAACATTTTTTGTTGAAACAGATTTTCCTGGAAATATGCTTGTCACAAGGGGCTGGCCCTTTAAGGGGAGTCAGCTCTGCCCTGCCTGTGACCAGCAGTTGTCTGGTAGCTGATCCTGATCTGATGACTTAAGTATTACTGATGATCCCAACTGTGAAAGGGTTAGCGAGGACTACATAGGGAGAGAGAAGCGCTCTGTCAGGGAAGGTGACCTGGGAAAGAGGAGCAAGGGGGTTCCTTGCTCTGGGAAGGGCCTGGTGAAGGCAGCCTGGAGAGAACCACAGGGAGCAAGTTACAATCCTATGGGAGGCCTGGAGATAGGGAGGTCTGGAAGAAGCAGGGAAGTCCCTGGGAAAAGCCACCAGAGTCCTCCAGCTGGGGAAGCAGTGGGGAAATCTGCTAGGAAGAAGGGCCTCAAGGGAAAAGCCCAGGGAAGCAGTTGTAAGCCACTGGAACAGAAAAGGAAATCTGCATTCCCCAGGAGCAGGGTGAAGAGCAGAGAACTTCATCGTAGCCCAAGAGAGACAGAAACGTGTTTTGTTTAGCTGTGTTCTGTTTGGCTGGTTAATTTGACTTTTGTTACCCCATAAGGGGACTGAACTGAAAGGTGACCTGGCCAGAGGGCTAGGCTATGGAGGATGGAGATGGGTCATCGTGGAGCCAAGGAAGTGGCCAACAGGGGTTGTTAGAGATGAGCACCCATGCAATGCCATGGCCTGATGAGAGGAGGTGCTACAGTGGTGAGTGGAACTGCTTACAATGCTGTTTTGTTTAAATGTATTGGTTTCAACTAAGTTTTTGTCAGGAAGGAGCGGGGAGCAGGAGATGGCTGGCTAGGTAGATGGACACACAGACAAAGACTGAGTCTATGGTCCGGTGTTTAGGGCACTGGCCTGGGATGTAGGAAATCCTGGTTCGAGTCCCTGCTCTGCCTGACCTGGGACGAAAGTCTTTGCTCTGAATCAACCAGTGCCCAAACCACCAGGATGGGGGACACTCATATGCCCTGAGGTTTGATCTGAAAATAGACGTTTTGACACAGTTCCGTTTGCATGAAACACATTTGAATTCTTGAAAGTTGTTGTGACATGGAATTGTCATTGTTTGGCCAGCTCTTGTGGCAAGTGGCTAATCCATGTTGTGGGGACAAATTCTGCACCCACTTTCACTCTTGCTACCACACTGGGGTTGATGGAGAGTAAACTGTAGGCTGAACTCAGCCCATAATATGTATCTGCAGAAAGAGAAGAAATCTAGATTCTGACATTGAGTAAGTGCAGCTTTAATTGGAGACCCTGTTTACTTCTATCTTTGGCTCTCTTTCCACCTGGCTACCCTCAAGCATTAATTCCATCAATGTTCAAACCCCTGTAGTAGCTCACTTGTGCAATTGTCAGGCCTGACATAGATTCAAAGAGATGCCATATACTTTGTTTGTGTTACATTAAGGGCTACGCTTTGAATAACTGAATCTTATTTTTAACACTGGAAAGTATTAAAACGGAACATGTGCAAGTGCCTAATGAAATGTCAGGTTTCTCTTGTGTTCAATACACCTGTGTTTCCTTTACATCGCATTACATTGTTTTGAAACGCCGTCATCTTGCTTTCACATTTCATCTCTGTTGTTTTACACACTTACGCAAACACATGCTCACAACCCCTCTATCTTCTCTTTCAGACAACTGGTAAGAGCGCTCACAACCTTCCATCTGTAGATCACTGGTTTGAGTCCTACACAAATCAGTGGTGACTAAAAGTTGCTATGATTTAGCAGCTGTTGAATAATCTCTGTAATCTTAGTTCATGGTCTAAGGCAGGGATCGGCAAACTTTGGCATGCTGCCCGCCAGGGTAAGGCCCCTGGTGGGCTGGGCTGGGGTTTGTTTACCTGCCACGTCTGCAGTTTTGGCCGATTGTGGCTTCCATTGGCCGTGGTTCGCCACTCCAGGCCTGCTCCGTGGTTCCCATCCCTTGGCCTGCTCCGCTTCCCACAGCCCCATTGGCCTGGGACGCTGAACCGCGGCCAGTGGGAGCCGCAATTGGCCGAACCTGCGGACATGGCAGGTAAACAAACCAGCCCGGCCCGCCAGGGGGCTTACCTTGGTGTGCCAAAGGTTGCTGATCCCTGGTCTAAGGAGAGGTTTTCATTTTTTCCCCTAACAGCAAGGTTTATTATTCTTGTAGAAACAATGGAAGTACTGCTTTGTGGACTGTTTAAAGGATCAGATAGGTTACTAGAGGCAAAGCCAGGTTTTCAAGTAAATTAGCCACACAACTGCATACCTCTTGTATGTGCAGTTTCTGACCCCTTTTGCATATACAAGTTGGTGAATTGCCATGGGCAGAATTGTGCTCTCACCCATCCAGGTTACATGACCGATCATGGTAACTGCACACACAAAGAAGTCATGCAGTTGTGTACCCATGTTTGAAAATGTGGCACATGCTATCTAATTCTGCATTGACAAGGGGATTGACACAGGCAGGGGTTCCCAGAAATGTTCCTTGTGTAAACAACACTTTAATACAGAGATTATCTTGTGTGGATCTCCTCTCCCCATTCACAGACCAACTTTCCCCCCATCTGCTTATTCAGGCACAGCGCATCCCTGCTGTAACTACAGTAATTGATAGCATGGGAAGCTAACACTGGGAAAGCATTTCATGTATTTTTAGGTCTTTATTAATGCAATTTAGCAGCTGGAAATAGGGAAGAGAAGCCAGCACCACAGGATCAGCCAGCCAGTTTAAAATAAATAACTAAACAAAAGCCAGCAATGCTCCTGCTTTAGACGAGTTTCAGAGTAGCAGCCATGTTAGTCTGTATCCGCGAAAAGAAAAGGAGGACTTGTGGCACCTTAGAGACTAATACATTTATTTGAGCATGAGCTTTCGTGAGCTACAGCTCACTTCATCGGATGCATGCAGTGGAAAATACAGTGGGGAGATTTTATATACACAGAGAACATGAAACAATGGGGGTTACCATACACACTGTAACAGGAGTGATCAGGTAAGGTGAGCTATTACCAGCAGTGGCTCAGCAAGCTGCAGTTCAGCCTGCCAGTCTGCCCACCCTGCTGGAACTAGTCCTGTGAATAGCTTTTGTTTTCTTAATTTCTACATATCGATCTGCATGCGGATTCCATTTTCATCCCTGATTGTGCGGTCGTTCCTTGTATCATTTGTGTTTATTCAGTGTGATTTGTTCTCAGTTCACATTTTCTTGGAGCCTTGCATTGTACAGAACATTTCTTGGAAGGAGGGTGGTAGTGTTTTTTAATGGATGGAGGCCCGTGCATAGATACTCTTCCAGTTGTCACTCAAATTTTGTGTATTGTTGTTTAGTTATTTTGTGGGGCAAAAATCCCAATCTACTTCATGGCTCTGTTGTGCAAGGTACATTGCAGACACACAAGAAGCCTCATTCCCTTCCCAGAAGAGTTTCCTAATTAAATTGCTTGCAACCTGGAGGTGGGGTCGGAAGCCCCTGCAAGCATTTGCAAACTGTTCCACACGCCCGGACCCCTGTGTCTGCATCCAGCCTTGTTGCCTTTGCCAAGGGAGACATGGGCCCAGGAGTCTGCCCGCGCACAGCCGCTTGTTGGTTGAGAACTTTGGAGGTCAAAAGAGTAGAGCACTTTCTTACTGGGGAGTTTCATTGTGGTCATATGCTGGTCTGTACCTTTAAGCTTCCCTCCAGGGAAGCAGCATTGCACTCCCCACAGAGGAAATATAAATCAAAAGTATTATTATTTTGGTCAACCATGTAATCTTATTACTTTAACCTTTCTCCAGCTTCTACTTACTATTTCATTGCCCCCCGCTCCCGTGTGGAAGCCTCCATGTTGAAGCACAAGTGAAATTATATGGTAAGCACCTAGAGGCAGGGACCCTGTCCCATACAGTCATAGATCAGAAAGCCAGAAGGGACCGATTTGATCATCTCATCTGACCTCATGTATAACACAAGCCATAAGACTTTCCTGAATTAATTCCTGTTTGAAATGGAGCGTCTCATTTTAGAAAGACATCCAATCTTGATTTAAAAAATCCCAGTGGTAGAGAATCCATCACAACCCTTGGCACGTTGTTCCAGTGGTTAATTATCTTTGTTTTAAGTTTGCATACTATTGGATGCAGTAAAACAAATAAGAATAATGGCAAATATGAATGAAAGATGTGCTGAAGCTGGTCCTCTTAAGAGTGGGTTGAATGTTTTTTTCTCCTGGCCTTTCTCTGCATTTCTTCAGTGGCACACTTGTCTTAAAGTTAACTGCATGGCTTTCTTCCTATTGTATTATTGTCCCTTTATCCAGTACCCCTGCCACCATAGACTAACAGCTTCATGTATGTATCTCATTGTGCCAAAACAATGATTAATAAAACACAGCTGGGACGTAAACCATTGAGCCTGGCTAATTCAGAGTAAAAGCTGGTATTGTTTAGCCTGATTTTGTCCCTTTTCTGGCAGTGGGATCCCATGGATGCATTGCTGGGCCTGTTATAAACTGATGTAAAGATCTGCCAGAGGAAGCCATTTGCAGTGCACACCAAGAGGTTGTACTGGTCTATTCTTGAGTGCTACCTACTGGTATTTTATGCATTAACTATTTACATATTTTCAGATATAGAGCATTCCTATGAGAGCATCTATGTGGATCCTTGTGTCTCCCATGTGGATTCGATTGCAGGATCATCTGGACCTTTGACTATAAGATCTTTAGGGCAGGGACTGTGTCATTTTACGTGTCCACACAGCACCAAGCAAATTTTGGTGTTGCTGCAATGGAAATGTTAACACTTGTTCTTAAGTTATAGCTCTGCACTTTGTCTCTCCTCATTTCAAAACGGCTTGCATTAATGATGGTGTGCTGGCATTAATGTTGAACGCTGGCTTTGTTGTCTTCTGTCACAACTTCAGCATTATTAAAATTCAATCTTTTTTTAGGGGAAAGGTTTGTATTTCATATTTGAGTGCCAACAGACAAATCAAATGGCATGACAAGGCTGGAGAACAGCAGAGCTAATTCTGGAGTTGGATATACATGTGTCAGCTGCCAAGCCAGTGCAATGTAGACATCTCATTACGATGTCTTCTCAGCAGATCAGATAAGGCAGGGCTTCTTCCTTTACAGCATTTTATTGGCAAACAGAAATAAAAACACAAACCCCAGTTACATGACTCACTCTTCTCTCCGGCAACTGAAACGATGAGGGGTACGGAACAGCTTCCATAGGAGGATATATTAAAAAGACAGACTGTTGAGCTTAACAAAGTCATGACTAAGGGGGGATGTGATAGTCTATAAAATCCTAAATGGGAAGTGTTAGCTACTCCTTCACACAACAGAAAACCAGGAGTCACCCAATTAAATGAATAGGCAGAAGGTTTAAAACAAACAAAAGTATTTCTTCACATAATGCACAGTCAATCTGTGGTACCTGTTGCCTGGGGATGTTATGAAGACCAAAAGCATAACTGGGTTAAAAAAAAATTGGCGGATAGGTTCATCAATGACTATTACCAAGATGGAGAGGGATGCAACCCCATGCTTTGGGTGCACATAAACCTCTGATTGCCAGAAGCTGGGACTGGATGACAAGGGATGGATCACTTGATAATTGCCCTTTTCTGTTCATTCCCGCGGAAGCATCTGGCACCAGCCTTTGTCGGAAGACTAGGACTAGATGGACCATTGGTCTGAACCAGTATGGCCGTTCGTATGATCTCTGTCATTTTGTGTAGGTATATAAATGGATCTCATATACTTAAAAAGATCATACTGTGGTCCTACAATCACTATTATTTGCAACTTCCATCTATTTCACTGATTCCTCTCACAATTTTCAGCTGTGTGGTACAGTGAACAGACATTTGCATTCCAAATCACAAAATAAAGGGATGATTAAAAACTCAATAACAGTGATGGATTCTATTCTCTGTTACCCTGGTGTTAATCAGGAGTAACTTGATGTGACAATATGCTAATGTAATATCAGTGGTGGGATCAGAATCTGGGCCCGGAGGCATACATTTTCCTCTAATATTTATTTATCTTTTTTTTAAAAAAGACTAATTTTAATAATAGAAAATGGACCTTGAGATCCATCATTGTAGGGTTGGTTTATTGATAAGGAAAGCCAGTTCTGTTTTCAACCAGAAGACACGATAAATGTTCATGAGACTCCTCCTTAAAAAAAAATACTAAAATGTAATGTTCTTGGTATATATTCTTTTTATTTAAAGCTGTTTGGGCTGCTATCAATACCCATACAGGTCACACTTTATTTTAAGGGGGTGTTTATAAAGAGTTAATGAATGGTTAATTGATATTATAAGTAGAACTGGGTGGGAAATGATTTTCACATTCCATGAAAATTTTTGAGATTTCAAAAATTTTCCCATTCCATATTGGGCTGGAATTGATATCTTTTGAAAATTTTCATGAACAACCAGAGACAAAGAGTACTCGAGACTAGCCAATAGCTTGATGGTTGAGACATTAACCACTGGGCTATTAGTTATTCTGGAATGAGGGTCTCTCTGGTTTTGAAAGAAATTCAATCTGGACCTGAGAAACCTTCTTGTTGAAAGTTTTTTCAGAACTGATACCTTTCAGTAAGAAGTTTCAGTTTTAACAAATCGACATTTTATTTTAAATAATTCCTGACCAGCTCTAGTTATAAGCATGTTAAAGATGTGAACTGTATGTGTTATTGATCATTATAAACACCTCAGTAGAAGAAAATATAGATGGCTATAAGCAACTTGTTGGGCATTCTAACAATCAGTAAGGATTAAGTTATTTATTAAAATATCTCTTATTTATGGACTCTTTACAAAGTATTTGTAGATATACCTTTAATATAAAGTATAACCCATATATATTGTGGCCTATTTTTTTCCATTTAGCGAAATGACGTATTACCTTATTTCTATAGCGCCTGTAACAGTGGCTTTGGTGTAGGAGTGGTTTGCAGATCTAAAGTCAAAGAAAATGTGCTTATATGATGCATCACAGCTGCTGCCAAGTTTCTCTGTCCCAAGATCATTTTCAGCAGGGTGGTTCTTCTGGAGCAGCCTCCGGGTTTGAAGATAGCTGTGGATAGTCCCTCTGTGCTTCACTGCTACTGCTTGAACGCTCCGTATTTCTGCAGTCACGCTTCTGTGCTGTGGTGTATATATAGAGAGTTATAGGCTGGATAGTTCAATTAGCAAAGAGAGTAGTAAAGGACCACTCTAGAAGGATCACTGGGACTCACTTTGAAGAAAGCCACCTGCCTGTGCTTGCATACATACACAGGCTCCATGCCTGCTGCTATACCTCATTGAGGCGGGAGTCCTCTTTACCCCTATGCTGAAGGTCAGCTCCACTGACCTGTACATTGGGGGTGAGGAAAAGTCATATTCTCATCCCCTCCCTGACCCTCTGAAACCAAGTCTGTAATTCTGCTTGGCCTTTGTGTGAGTCGAACAAGGGGAGGTGGTGAAGATGCTAAAATCTTTCCTCTCATTGTCGTATTAATTTTGACGGAATCTATGAGCCCAAAGAGTCAAAGTTGGAAACTTGACCCAGTAACTGTCCAACACACTAAAAAGTTTTAAACAAGGTTGGAGTTTGCTGTACAAAGACGTCACCTATTTAGCACCTATTTAGCAAACACCAGGAATTCATTGCAAAAGTTAGAAATGTATTGATTGAAACATGCAGAAGGAAAAACTCCAAACATGGCACACGCACAAAAAAAAGCGTTGAAACTGAAATTGAGTGATTATGGAAAACAAACAATTAAAACCTGTCAAAGTTTCTTTTTAGAGAGAGAGAGAGAGAGAATGTTGATTAGTCTCTTAGTCTGTCAAAGTCCTTCTTGGGGAAAAAAGCATTAGTTCTGTTCAGTTTTCAGTTTGGAGTTATAGTCACTTTCCAGTTTTTGACAAAACATACAGACACAGAAGAGAGAAAAGAGAAAGAATAGTAAAGAGGGGGAAATTCCATTTTTGTTGATCTCAGAGTACAGGGCAGCTGACAGTCATGGATGGTTGCTCTGGTCTGGCAGCTCACCTACGACAGCTGTTGCTCTGGAGCCCAGCTGGCCTCCCAGTCAGAGACACCATCTGTTTGGTCTGATCAGGTCCCTCTCCTTCACTGGTCCTTCTGAGGTGAGCAGAGCTGGATGGGCCATCTCATCTTGCTGCACTGGTGACGTGCAGTGCATTTGATTTCAGGATCAAGTGAAAAGCTGAGAAAGCAAAAAGATAGGAAGAACACAGTGGGGGATGGAAAGGTATAAAGGAGAGAATGGAAGACAGAGCAGGATCCCGCATGTATAAACCTGGAGTCCTTGCTGGTGCAGTGATGCTGGTCAAGTGTCTCCACTGGTGTAAGGAACATGTGGAATTTGGCCATAAAATTCAGGTAGACAAAGTAAAACATTGCACAGGGAGAAAATTAGTGTGGGCTCAGTCCTGGTCCCATGAACGCCAATGGCAAAATGCTCAAATTTCAATAAGGGAGCAATTCTGCTCCAAACTATAGCAGAATTATTTGCCTAAAAGAGTGTTCCTAGAATTCACCATGGCCTGCAGTCATTGAAACTGGAACCTTCCGTCTCCCAAAACTCTGGAGTAGCAGTAAACATATGGAAGGATAGCAGCCTCCACTTATGTTTCCAGTTAAGGACAGGAGGATCAAACAATGAACTGGACATATAGCACAAATAACCATACTCAAGGAGGTGAATATTTCTTAATATCAGTCTGCTCGATTTCCGGGACTGAATGCAGCAAATATTCAGATGCTAGAAAGGCAGATCTGGTAGATCAGATAAAGGCCTAAACTTAGAATTAGGCAATCTTTGTTCTTTTTGTAGTTACACCATTGATTCACTTATGTACTTCTTAAGCAAGTTACGTTAACTTCTCTGTGCCTCTATTTTACCATCTGTAAAATGGGAATGATAATGCTTAATCAGCTTTGAGATGAAAACTAGATTAAAACTAAACAGTTATTGTTTCACGTACCATGTGCTGGATAATAATATGAGAAGACTCCACATCTGTAAAACTAACCTGGCTTGCTCTTTATTAAGAAAACTATTTATAGAGATGCTGCAACTGCAGTGAGCATTATAGACATGTGCTCACAGACTGGCTTCCTGGTGCTTCCTCCATACTCTTCCCCACCTTCAACTTGTGCTGCTCCCTCCACATTCCATGTAGGTTGCTACATCAATTATTTTTGTGAATGGATGTTCAGGAGTGAACACAACAAATGGGGTTAAGAGTTAGTCATGGGGCTACAAGTGTTAGGAATTGCAGATAAAGAACTTCACACAAAAAGCCATTTGCAGGGCATGATGACAAGAGGACTTATTAGTTCTCCAAAACCCAGAAAATGATGCTGCATATTTTTGAGCAGCATCTACTGGCACTTTAACTATTTACATACAGACTTATGTCTCTTCTAGAGCTCACCTGTAATAGGGCAAACATTCTAGCCAATCAGTAGCTGTATTTCAACTCTGTCATGTAACCTATGTGGCTTAATGCCTTGCAGTCATTCTTCAGTAGTTTTTAGTGCTAGTTTGGAAGTACTTTTCTCTTCATTCCACCTTTTGTGGAGAAGAAAAAAACAATTTATCTTTCTGTTCCTTATTCCCCAACCCAGCAGGAAAGAAGAAAGAAACTGAGAGAAGGGCGGGTGCTCAGTCTCTGCTGCTGACTTCATAGCAAAAGGTAGACACACTATGTGTGGTGTGTCATTAATGCACACCACACATAGAGCTGGGGAGGGCTGGTGCCTGCCCAGATTCTAGCCAGGTCCATTTTTGTTGTTGTGTCTTGGGCACCCGTGATTGTTTACAATTCTCTGCCAGAATGATCTCATAAAGGATATGGACCCTCACAATGAAAATAGAGAATCTCTAAGTTCTATGTGCTTGCTCTCGCGAAGCTGATGCTGGGCTCTTTCCTCGGTGTCTCATTGTTTATATTTTACCTCTGAAATTTCCATGGTAACTCCCCACCACACCCCAAACCCAAGTATTCTCAAACAGGAGGATCTCTCAGGGTCCTCTGAATCTGAACAGCGGCTGATGTTTTTGTCTTCTGAGAAGGAACAAACCGAAGTATCTTTGTATTAGTACCTTGCACAGTTATAATCAGCCTCTTATTGAGTCTAGCCAGCTCTTGTGTCACATTGCACTCACGAAGCACAAATGCAGTTCTGTTTCACAATGGATTATACCCTTCTTTCTGTAGTTCCTGCTGCTGTGTAGCACACAGTTATTTTTCCTTTTATCTTTGCAGGTATGAAAATTTGCAGCCTGTAGTTGGCAATCCCTGTAACAAACGTTATCTATTTGTATTGTCATAGCATGTGTTCTAGGAGTGATGGTTTAGAGCCAAAAATCCCAAAGTGCAACTGGGTACCGATTCCAACTGCTCTTTACGTGATAGTTTTGCAGGAGCAGTGGATGACTGCTGACCTTTGATAGGGTGCTGTAAATATACTTCATTTATTTTAGGCATCTCATGAGTCATTGGCTTCTGTACCTCAGACCAACATACCAGCAGAATTAGCTATATTGTCTTTGATGGTATGGAACTAGTTTTCAAATTTTAAAGAACAAATGGTAACATTCAGCCATAATCAGTTGTTGCAGACATTATGCTAAATTGGACTGATTGGTGATTATGTTACGATGGGTTCTAATAGGACACAAATCTGGATTTTGTGGTTTTGGCAGCACAGCACAAAAACTAGTGTTTTGACTGCTGAGCTTAGTTCGGAAATCAAAAGTTCTTTCCTGCACAGCTGCAGTGAAAATCTGACTCTGGGCTCTGTTAAATCTTCCTGGATTAGCACAAAAGAGGTAGTTTTATATGGTCCAGATAGGAAAGGTGGTCAAGTCTTATTACAGTGTGTGAGCTGAGCACTTATTTCTACACAAAGGAGAACAGGTTTTTCAGGGGCATACTGGCAGCAGCTGGAGTCTATCATCCTTAAAGGGAAACATATACTTTTCTACCTGAATGCCTTTCTGCTCCTTGCTATTAGGCCTCTCTGGATGCTGGCTCATGATGATCACAATAACCCTCTGTATCAGTCTACATTTATACACAGTTGCAAGTTCTTATGCCATGCAGATTATGTCCCTGGATGGTCAAGGCTATCAATCAAGCAAAACTGAAATGCATTAGCCACATGTGAAGGGACATTTTCTGCACTGTGGGTGATGAATCAGGATTATGCACACTTGTAAGTGCAACCATATGAAGTCTAGCTGGACTGCATCTATGGCTCAGGTTGTCTCCTGGTGCACTACAGGTGTGATTTCACTGAGAAGCTCAAATTCACTCCTACTGTGACTCAAGGTATCCACAGTTGCAGTTCAGCCACACCAGTTGGTTTCTGAAAGTTCCTTTGGTATTCCATGTTTTTCTTTCACAATGTGCTACATTTCCCCCCTTTCTTTTCTTAAACAGATGATTATCAACAGCTGGTGTAATCAAGCATGTAGTTCTATTACTTCATCGCTGGCATAGAAGCAATGTTTCAGGCCAGATCCTCAGCTGGTGTTACTATGTGTAACTCATTGACTTCAATAGAGCTATGCTGGTTTAGCTCAGCTGACGATCAGGCCTTTCCTATGTCAGGAATGCCACCCCTCGTGTTATACAGGGCTACCCCACCCAAGCCCACTGTTACCCAGCATAATGGTTTTGATCAACTTTATGAGCAAATGCAATACCTTTCTACCAGGAAACCAGGAGCATAGACAGCCAAGTGATATGTGTATGGAGTATGTTCTTGAGGGTAGGTTTTCCTGCTGAGTGTATTCATCCAGCTGACTGGACCCGAGTTTATGTGACTGTGATTAAGTGTATTGTCGCACAGCAGAGTTTCTCCCTAGCTTGCCAAGGCTTCACTGCCATGCCCATAGGCTCTTTTTTAGGCAGTTTTTATTGACCAGACTTAGCAAACACAACCAGTTTTCCCAGCTCACCCTTTGCATCTCAGGCTTTCACAGTCAGGCCTCCCTGGGGCTCAGGCAGGCCTGCTTTCCTGCCTCTCTCTTGCTCACTCTCCCTCAGCCACTTCCTTCTCACAGCCAGCCCCTCACTGGAACCCTGTAACTCTGCATGTCCCAGGTGCAGCCCCACCCCTTTAACTGGCCCACCTGGGAGCACATCAAACTCTGGCCCAGGGGAACTGGACCTACTTCAGTTACAGGGCCAGCTATCCCATGGCATATCTCCCCCCCCAGACAGGAAAACATGCCTCTTTCACAGGCAGGTTATTTCCATGACCTGTGAGGCCCCATCTGGACTGTTCTGACCCCCACCCCCAACCCAAAACACAGAAGACTCCATATAAACTCATACATATAAATTCAGATATATCCATATTCCCCACAAGCCTTACAATTGATGTCTTCCCCAGTCAGTCTACAGAATCTCTCTTTCTTCTCCGGGACATCAAGGGTATTTGCACAAGAGTCTCTAATTCTTCCTCAAGTTCACTGACCATTAGGATCAGGTGGCCCCTCTCTTCCTGAGTGGCCTGATGTTCTTCAGACAGCTGCTCACATTCCGCAGCTGCCAGTCACTTTGGCAGTCCCCCAGCCTCGTGATGGAAGCCATAACACAGGTGTCCTCTGACTCGCCTCCCACAGAGGATCAATGGTCCCTGTGGGTCCCTGGTCAGCCTCAAGGTCCTGTGTGGGTCCCCACTGCACCCCTCTCAGAGGTGCTGTCTGGGTCCCTGCTGAACCCTGACCTGACTTTGCCAGCAGTTTCTGTTCCCTGTCCCTTCTCTGTCTGGAGCCTGGCCAGCTCCTGCTCTAGCACTAAGCCCTGCTGTTTCCCACTGTCTGCCTCCACCCTAACAGGGGCAAATTTCATTTCCAGTTATACCAACGATCTTCTGCTTAGGTGCTTAGCTCCTCTACTACTAAAAGTTGATGTCTTTTTAGCTGACCTTGCAGGATCTGGAGATTGTCAAGGGCTTGCTCTTGATCCCACTCCACATTTTTACTAGAGCTTCCAGCTCCCTCTACTCCTCCGGTCTAAAAGGGATCATGGTGGCTCCAGTCATCACCGCTGACCGGGCCGTTGACTGTCCAGTTGGCAGCGCTGGGCAGCAGAGTTGGCAGGCTCCTTGCTAGCCTCTGTGCCACGTGGCTCCCAGGAAGCAGCCGGGATATCCCCACTCTGGCTCCTATGCATAAGGGCAGCTAGGGGGCTCTGCACGCTGCCCCGCCCCAAGCACCACCGCTGCAGCTCCCATTAGCCAGGAACCATGGCCAATGGGAGCTGCGGGGGCGGCGCCTGTGGACGGGGCAGTGCGGAGATCTGCCTGGCTGCACCTCTGTGTAGGAGCTGGAGGAGAGACATGCCGCTGCTACCAGGAGCTGCTTGAGGTAAGCGCTGCCCACAGCCTGCATCCCTGAGCTCCCCTCCGTGCCCTAAGCCCCTGCCTCAGCCCTGATCCCCCTCCCGCCCTCTGAAGCCCTTGGTCCCAGCCTGGAGCACCCTCCTACACCCCAAACCCCTCATCCCCAGCCCCACTCCAGAGTCTGCACCCCCAGCCAGAACCCTCACCCCCCCCCCCGCACTCCAACCCCCTGCCCCAGCCCGGAGCCCCCTCCTACATCCTGAACCCTTCATTTCTGGCCCCACCCCAGAACCTTCACCCCCCAGCCCAGAGCCTGTACCTCCTCCCATACCCCAACCCCTTGAGCCAGCTTGGTGAAAATGAGCAAGTGAGTGAGGATGGGGAGAGTGAGCGACAGAGCAGGGGATGGAATGAGCGGGGAGCAGGGCCTCAGAGCGGGAGCGGGGTAGGGGGCGGGGCAGGGGTGTTCGGTTTTGTGCGAGTAGGAAGTTGGCAACCCTGCTTTCCAAATTCATAGAATCATAGAATAACAGAGTTGGAAGGGACCTTTGGAGGCCATCTAGTCCAACCCCCTGCCCAGAGCAGGACCAATCCCAACTAAATCATCCCAGCCAGGGCTTTGTCAAGCCTGACCTTAAAAACTTCTAAGGAAGGGGATTCCACCACCTTCCTAGGTAACGCATTCCAGTGTTTCACCACCCTCCTAGTGAAAAAGTTTTTCCTAATATCCAACCTAAACCTCCCCCACTGCAACTTGAGACCATTATTCCTTGTCCTGTCATCTGCTATCACTGATAATAGTCTAGATCCATCCTCTTTGGATCCACCTTTCAGGTAGTTGAAAGCAGCTATCAAATCCCCCCTCATTCTTCTCTTCCGTAGACTAAACAATCCCAGTTCCCTCAGCCTCTCTCTGTAAGTCATGTGTTCGAGTCCCCTAATCATTTTTGTTGCCCTTCGCTGGACTCTCTCCAATTTCTACACATCCTTCTTGTAGTGTGGGGCCCAAAATTGGACACAGTACTCCAGATGAGGCCTCACCAATGTCGAATTAGAGGGGAATGATCACGTCCCTCGATCTGCTGGCAATGCCCCTACTTATACACCCCAAAATGCCATTGGCCTTCTTGGCAACAAGGGCACACTGTTGACTCATATCCAGCTTCTCGTCCACTGTAACCCCTAGGTTCTTTTCTTCAGAACTGCTGCCTAGCCATTCAGTCCCTAGTCTGTAGCGGTACATTGGATTCTTCCATCCTAAGTGCAGGACTCTGCACTTGTCCTTGTTGAACCTCATCAGATTTCTTTTGGCCCAATCCTCCAATTTGTCTAGGTCCCTCTGTATCCCTCTGTATCCAAATTGACGCTGGGTCCTTCCTGTCTTAAACTGTTGTTCTACTTTCCCCTGCATTATGGCTGGGAAACTCTGCCATTCTGTCCCCAAGATTACAGACTGAGCCCCAGAGTCATTCAGAGTGGAGCCTAGGCAACAGAGCCAGCTGTAATGATTGTGAATGTGATTACCTGAGTTGTCTATCAGGGATACTCACCTAATATGACCAGGCTTGCCTCATCTAAAGCACACCACCAGACTTCTCTGGATTCCTTCAGAAGTACCTCCATTGGATTATGGGACTTCCCAGGTCACTAGTAGGTCCTGTGTAACACCCACTCCCCCCACCCTGTTTTGGGCTATACAGGGTCTTTCCCCAGTGAGAATTTGTTTTGTAACGTTCCCTGTTGGGTCACTTTGACCACACCATTCAGTCTACTCTGCCCCCTTCAGTCTCAAAGAAGGCTTCCCGCATTGAGGCAGGCTGAAATAACCTTACCAGCTCTGGGCTCCCATAAGCAGGACCTTCAAAAACTGTTCCAAGACAAGTTGGTTCATGATTTTCTCTCTTGAGTTGGTCTCTGGGCATAGCCACCAAGCAATGAGATCCCATAATCTTTGAGTTACGATCTAGGGTTGTGCCTTTGCAAGAATGGTGCAACCTGAAACCGGTGCCTTTACGTCTCTGGAGTCAGTCCTAGTCTATCTAAGATGGCAAACTTCACCACAGGTTAGGAGCCTGCCTGCTTGTTGCTTCCCAGTCAGTAGGCTGCATCAGGAATAGTGCTATACAGGCTGCCCAAGTCGATTTTTATCGCAGCCCGTTGCACTCACCACTCTCTTGAAGGTCTGGAGGGAAGGCCAACATCTGACCCTAGCTTTGCCAGGCCAGGGACCAGCCAGCCCAAGGTTCCCTCTCCAGAACCAACCACGTTCCCCTGAGACCCTTGGCCTCAATGGATTCTGCACTCGCTCCTATTGCTGGAGGTGGGCTTCTTGACACCACTGCTAAATGGTGAATTGTGCCTCTGCTTGCTTCTGGAGGCTCTCCATCAACTGCAAGAGTATAGCCTGGGTCTGTTGCTGCTGTTCCTGCTGCCACTGTAATGTAGCTGGCTGCTTCTGCTGTCACCTTCTCCATCTTCCTTAATCACCCGAATTAGGTGGGGTCAGTCAACATTAGGGGCTTCAATTCTGCCCTGCCTCCTTACCGGGCCCAAGTGGGAGCCCCTGCTCTGGCACAGAAGAGCTAGACCAACGTCAGCTACAGAATCAGCCTTCTTGTGACATGGCTATTTCAATTAATGATCCAGTTGGATTAATTACAATTAAAAGTAGTTTCCACAGCTGTATTAGGTGAATTTTCTCCCAGCTTGAATGAAGCAAAGTGGCTTATGGAGTATGAAAAAAATTCTCAATGGAGTCTCTTTGTCCCCGAGCCTTTCCTCTATATTTGACTTTGGGTGACTGGGCAACAAAATGGCAGACAAAATTCAACTTTGTTAAATGCAGAGTAATGCACACTGGAAAACATAATCCCAACTGTACATATAAAATGATGGGGTCTAAATTAGCTATTACCACTCGAGAGAGATCTTGGAGTCGTGGATAGTTCTCTGAAAACATCCACTCAATGTGCAGCAACAGTCAAAAAAGCGAACAGAATGTTGGGAATCATTAGGAAAGGGATAGATAATAAGACAGAAAATATGATATTGCCTCTATGTGAATCCATGGTATGCCCACATCATGAATACTGCGTGCAGATGTGGTCACCCCATCTCAAAAAAGATGTTTTGGATTGGAAGAGGTTCAGAAAAGGATAACAAAAATGATTAGGGGTAGGGAGCAGTTTCCTTATGAGGAGAGATTAATAAGACTGGGACTTTTCATCTTTGAAAAGAGACCACTAAGGGGGCGGGGGGAATATGACAGATGTCTATAAAATCATGACTGGTGTGGAGAAAGTAAATAGGGAAGTGTTAGTTACTTCCCCTTATAACACAAGATTAGGGGTCACCAAATGAAATTAATAGGCAGCAAGTTTAAAACAAAAAGAAGAATTTCTTCACACAACACCCAGTCAACCCGTGGAACTCCTTGCCAGAGGATGCTGTGAAGGGCCCACCTTGATTATCACTACAAAAGGTTACCCCCCTGCCCCCCTGCTCTCCTGCTGATAATAGCTCACCTTTCTTGATCACTCTGGTTACAGTCTGTATGGTAACACCCACTGTTTCATGTTCTCTGTGTATATAAAATCTCCCCGCTATATTTTCCACTGTATGCATCTGATGAAGTGAGCTGTAGCTCACGAAAGCTTATGCTCAAATAAATTTGTTAGTCTCTAAGGTGCCACAAGTACTCCTTTTCTTTTTTTTAGCGTTCAACAAAGAATTAGATAAATTCATGGAGGATAGGTCCATCAATGGCTATTAGCCAGGATGGGCAGGGATGGTGTCCCTAGCCTCTGTTTGCCAGAAGCTGAGAATGGGCGACAGGGGATGGATCGTTCTCTGTTCCATTCATTCCCTCTGAGGCACCTGGCATGGTCGGAAGACAGGATACTGGGCTAGTTGGACCTTTGGTCTGACCCAGTATGGCCTTTGGTCTGATCCAGTATGGCCATTCTTATGTTCTTATGATAGGAAGAGCTGCTCTCCCCTAAAACTCTTTAAAGGCAAAGAAACTTTAGAAAAATCTCAGTTCTAGAAGGCTCTGTGGTGAGGGTTTGGTTGTTTTTTTGGTTTTATTCGGCACAACATTGTATAGGTAAAAGAGCTGGTTGGGAATTTTTGACAAATTGCATTCTGGTCAAAAATGCTGATTAGTCAAAACTGAAAAACGTTCGCAGAACCAGTTGGGGTCTATGAATTTCCCAATTCAAAAGCTGAGAAAAATGTTTTTTTGAATTTGTCCCTATATTTTTGTTTTTTTAACATTTTTCGAAAATTCTGGTTTTCCAGTTCTCAAAGTCTTTTTGTTTAAAAATGTTAGCTAATTATATTGACATAAGATTGTTTTAAAAAAAGGTTGAAATCAAAACAAAACATTTTAATTGACCCAAATGCAAAAAAAGTTTTCTTTTTGATTCACAACAATGTTTTGATATTTTTACTTTTTGTCCCAGTTGGAGACAGGAATAAATTTCAAACTCTCAAAAATATTCACAAGATGAGCAAACAATTTCCTACTCTGCTCTAACTGACAATCCTTTCTTTGGCCTTTGTTCGCCAAAGCACTTGAGCATGTGTTAAGCCCAGCCCTATTCAATAAAGTTACTTAAGCTCATGCTTCAATGGGACTTAAGCAGGGACGTGTGTGCTTTGCTGATTCAGGGCATGGGTGCGGTATTGCAAGTTTAAAATCATGTGAAAACGAAGTCAGCAAATGCCCTATAACTTCAACTGTCAAATGGCGGAACTCATCCCCTGGGTTAGTTACTTTTCTGTAGTGTCTGGTGACATTTGACTTCTGACCTATTCACTGGACTCCAGTGTTCTGTTGACTTAAAAACTTAATGAGCTGTAAAATTCCAGTGCAGAGACAACTTTGGTGTATCATTCTATTGGTTGTATTAGTATGCATAGCATAGCAGTATACCTGATGTCCACAGCAGGCAATTGCAACACCAGTGGAGAAAGAAACAGAGTAAAGCACTCAAAGTAAGTGACTAATTAATCATACTCTTGATTCTAATAACATAAACTGTCTGTGTCTTGTGAATTGTTTGTCTTTAATTTCACATTTTATTCTAGAATTTCAGTAATCAGCAAACCCCCTTTGCTCACAAATTGACATAAAAAGTTTTAATCTTGTTTAGAGAGAACTTGGCAATGGAACAAATTACTATGCACCATGTGCAGGACTTGGATTGATTTGAAGGAAAACGAACAACAGTAAATGACCTGTTTTTCAACCAAAACATAGACTCGTGTCTCCCATATATTTATGTACCAATGAATAACGAGTACTTCATTCCAGCAGTCCCTTTCCTTCGGCTATGTTGCAGTTAGAAATAAAACGTTTAAAAAAGAACTTGAGTGTCCTGGTAGTTATTTTCAATAAACATAGACAGGAAGAATATCCATACTTTATATATCTTTTAAAACAGTTCCGAGTAGTCTTTTGTGACAAATTCTGGTTTTGAATTGATATATGAAGTAATGTTTAATGAGAACATAGGAATCAGGTTTGTCTGAAATAAAGGCAGAGAGCTTTCTATTTACTGAAAGAGCCGTCAGATCAGATGCAGTCGATGCAAGTGTCCGGAAATAAAGGCTACCAAATTTTCAAAAGTGGCCACTCATTTTGGCCAACTTCAAACATTTTGAGTGTGATTTTTTTAAGAGATATTGAATGTCTACAACTCCTGTTGTCATCAGTCAGAATTCTGGATGCTCAGTATGTCTGAAAATAAGTACCTCAACTTGGGCAACCGAAAAGCAAGGCACTGAAAACCAGTAGCTACTTACAGAAAATGTTTGTTCAGAGTGTGCTTTAGCTGGGTAAAATTATTCAACTCAAACTTTTTTGGGGAAAAAAAAAAAAGCAGATTCATCAGCATGAAAACATTCTGCACATTCATGTCCGTTTCACCAGTTTGTTTCAGTTGGGAAGGAAGAAATCCATAAAAATCGAAATGTTTTGTTTAGAAATGAAGTGTGTTGAATTTTTAATTCAAAATGCCTTTTTGGTTTTGAAATTTCCTTTAATTTTTTTAAATTAAATGTTAATTGCTCAGAATTGAAATGAAACATTTTGTTTTGACCCATAACATCTTTTTGATTCACTGAAAATATTGAATTTTTTTTTGTTCAACCCAAAACTATTTTTTAATATGTATTTTTCAGAATTGCAAGTGAACAACAACAACAACAACAAATTCCATTATTTCACCCAACGCTGCTGGGTTTGCTCAGAGGCTCAACACGTTTCCATAGGCATGTACTAAAATTACATCGTCTTACTAGTGTAGTTAACGCTATAATGGTATCAGGATACTTATAGAACAAAACACCAGTCTGAGCACTGAACATGTCTTAAATACCAAAACCAAAGCCATATCTGGGGGGAGGTCAGACTGGATGTTCTATGTGTAAATGCAGTCTTTGAGAAGACAGGAGATTATTATTTTTAAGGAGACCGAGAGAAGAGTTTTGGATACTACCATTTAAAGAAAAGGAGGACTTGTGGCACCTTAGAGACTAACAAGTTTATTTGAGCATAAGCTTTTGTGAGGTACAGGTCACGTTCTTGTCAACTGATGGAAATGACCCACCTTGATTATCACTACAAAAGGTCCCCTCACCTCCACTCTCCTGCTGGTAATAGTTCACCTTACCTGATCACTCTCCTTACAGTGTGTATGGTAACACCCATTGTTTCAGTTCTCTGTGTACATAAATCTCCCCACTGTATTTCCACTGAATGCATCTGATGAGTGAGCTGTAGCTCACGAAAGCTTATGTTCAAATAAATTTGTTAGTCTCTAAAGTGCCACAAGTCCTCCTTTTCTTTTTATGGATATAGACTAACACGGCTGCTTCTCTGAAATCTACCATTTAAAGCATCACTGATTTGGACGTACTATTAAAAGCTTGTAAATCAAAAGGGTTGTGAATTTGGTGAATATCAGTCATATTTTGGCCATAAAATATTTTAAAAATAAGTAAAGCCCACATAAACCAAAATGAATTCATAAGTAAGGAGACGGCTGCTTAGTCTGCTTAGAGATAAATGCTGACCATGCTCATCTCGTTATACATTAAGATGATCCAGGAAGTACTATTTTACTCTTCTTGGGATAGACAGATTGCAGCTAGCTTAAATTCTCTAATGAACTATTCAGCTGTGCATGAAAGCACAGCTGTTAATCTAGAATCTTTCAGTAATGAATCAGGATTATTTATATTACCGAAATATGACTGCAAGGTATATCCAGTTCAGTGAATCAAAGTGCCCCAGTAGGAGCATATTCTACAGCACTCGGAAAGCTGGGCAAATAGAAAAGAAGCCCTCCCCCTCTCTTCACATGCAAGCATTTTTCACCTTCAGAAGCAATCTGTAAACATGCTTTTAAGAGTTTCTCTTAGAAAATTAGAGGGTATGTGTTAGACACAGCCCTAGCCCTTGTCATAAGGTGTGCTTACCTGCATTAGAAAATGTAATCCTTGTCTTTCTTTAAACATATACCATTAGCTACTACACCAGGGAGTAAAAATAAGTTAAGTGAAAGGAAATCATGGCTAAAAATCAAACTTAACAATTAACTTTCACTTTGAGGGGGAAAAAGTACTGAGCACTCTGGCAAAATACACTTCAGCGCACAAAACAACAAGAGCCTTGCTTGGGAAAAATGATGAATACAGTCATTTTAGAAAACCTTAAGTACAGTAAGTAATAATTAGTTCTCCATACTATTAACCAGAAGGAGCACTTAAGTTTTTTGACATCCCTAATCTTGGAGCCTGGGGAACGGCACAGAACATTTGCATTAAATTACTCCTCATTTTCCAAGCCCTGTCTGCCCCTTCTATAGGCTCTGCTGCCAGCATTTGTGAATTTGGCAGAAGCCTACAGACTTCACAGTTAATATCACTGTCTCCTGCCAGGCACATCAGAGTAAGATGCATTATAGTGCTGCATGACAATGAGGAAGGGGGTAAAAATCGTACAGATCTAAGGTGCAGCACCCAGGTACTGTCATTTGCATCAAATTAATGAAATGGCATCAGTGGATCTACATGTGTTCCCCACTTGTAATGTCGGAGGGAGCCGAAGTTGCAATTGGAACAACCACAGTGGTAAGGGTAACCGAGTGGCTCTCCTGCTTTGTAAGAGCTGTGTGACTGCATATGTATTGTATTGCTTTTCATTTGATTATGGCCTTGTCTGTAATAGTCTCATGAAGACTTGATTACCATTTACTACTTCCTTCTGCTGTTACTTTGTATGACTTTACTACTGCCATTGTTTAGGCTTCCACCTTAAATGTTAAACAGGGTTTAAGGAAGTTTTCGGCGTTGGCCTAATTGTGCTTGCATCTAAGGCCTTGTCTACACACACAACTTGTACCACCTTAACCATGCTATTGTAAAGTAGCACAGTCCGCACCAATTTGAAGGCTAACCCCTTAAGGGCTGATCTGCACATAGATTTTGTGCCCCTTTAACTATATTGGTTTGAAATTAGTATAAGAGGTAGAAACTCCTAGTAAATTTAGGGCAAGAAGCTATTCTGGCCTAAGGCAGCTTTATACCAATATGGTGATGTCCACACAATGGGTTGTGCTGTTATAAATACTTCGGTAAACATCATGCCCCTCACAGAAACAGATACAAAAGCTGTTTGTAGGCCAGCCTAAGTCAATGGTAAAACTCCAGTTGACTTTACTGGGAACAGAGTTATGCCAGTGGTTTTGAAAATCGCACTCTCTGCAGTCATGTGCAGCAGTGAAGACTGTAACTTCTCAGTGAAAATGCTGTAATGGGTCCCATTAAAGGTCATTAAGATGGGAGGGATTTTTTTGAATGGATGTATACAAGCAGGTAGCCATCCAGAGGCTCATTAAAGGACAACTTTGAGGTTTAGTTTACCTTGTCAGCCATGATGCTGCACAACAAGTGTGGCTAAGAGGCTTTCCCAGAGATTCTAAATGCAGGGGCTATTTGTTGTTTCCGTGCTGCTGTGTGAATGAGAAGTGGCAGTTGTGTGTGACGCTGAAAAGCAGCAATGAGAGACAGCACTTCTTAGGGATGGTGGTGGATAGGCCATCTGGCTTGGGATTTCAGGAAAATATATATTTCAGCTCTTCAGAGAAACAGGATTTTGGGTATATTTCTGTAAGCAACTAGATCACATCAAAGATTACCTTGCTTCCGTGCCATTGATTTCTCATTCCAAACAGAAGTGCCCCATTGAGCCCTGCATTTTGGCTTTCAGTTTGGCAAAAGGGGAAACAGGACTTTCTAGTTTTCATGTGTTGCAAGCTGGTTACAGTGTGAGGCTGTAAGAATAATTACTGTCCACTACAGGGTCTGTTTGTTGAAACGCCGTAGTATCAAGTCTGCTTCTATCGGCATCTCGCTTGTATTTTTATTGCTCATATGTAGTAGCATAGAGGCAACCCGTGTGCCTCCATAGTTATGGTTGTGTTGAAGGTTCCGCTAACAGGAGGGTATAGAACCCTTATTTCTGCATACCTTGGTGAAACTGTTCTCAAATGTAGGCTATTTCAAGGAGGAAAATCTCTGATTTTCTTAGTACTTTTCACATCACTAGCACAAAGCACAAATTATAGCGCTACACGTGGGAATTATTGGGTGAAATTCTTTGGCCTATGTTATGAATATCCAGTCCTGCATAATGGTCCTTCAGACTTTTAAAATCCATCAAAACTTTAGAGACTTTGCAGAATTCTAAAAGATTTACAATCGTTCTTTTGGCAGCTTTCCCATAAGTTCTAACATTGCTTTGGACCCCTCTTCCATATAGCAGTCTCAGAAGCCACAAACTTTCTATGTCACACAGGACTTTAGCATTCTGAGCATAAAGAGATTTCTGAGGGAAGGAAATTACAAAGGCAAACTGGAATTTGGCTTCCTTGTCATAACCGTCCTATTGTTTGCCCCAGGTGCTGGAGGAGCAGTAGGACTTCATTGGAAACTGCCTCATTCGTGCTCCTGCTTTGTCTTTCTGCTGGATCAAAGCCTTTTAGCGAACCCTCTCCTTAAATGCTCCCTTCTAACCATAACCTAATTCACACTCAAATGTGGAACACTTCTGCATTGGGCATCCAATTCCAGTGCACTAAGAAAGATCGGTCATAATGGGGCTCCCTCTTGGGAAACCACAGGAAACTCAAAGCTTATGCTCCAATAAATTGGTTAGTCTCTAAGGTGCCACAAGTACTCCTTTTCTTTCATCTGACAGAGAAGCTGTCTCCGTAGTGGAGCTGCCAGCTCTCCTCCTCAGAGCCATTCTGGTTGCAGGTCTCTTCTTCCCCAGGTACTAGCCCCTTCTACCAGCAGGACAACCAGAGAGAGAAGGCTGAGATGTACAGTTTGCAGCTCTGTTTATTTCCCCTTTGGCAGATTCGCCTGTGGTTTGCCAAATGGGAGCCTTATTGGTATATTTAAATGGGGATGGGATAGTGCAGGTGAACGAGAAGAGAGGGGTGATCCCTTTCACTTTACAATGCCTTAGGACTGGAGAAGCGGCCATGGAACGAGATAGCCAGCTGGGAAGCTCATCTGGGAAACTGGTCTAGCAGTGTGGATGGGTACATTTGAAGACACTGGCTGTCTAATGCACTCAAAAGTTCTTGTTTTATCCTTTAACTCAGCAAGACAACATTTCCCATATTGTAAAACTAAGGAAATTCTGAGTGAAATAGAGGGCTTTTCGAGCTGCTGGATTCTTACCAGCATGGCCTTTGTGTCTGTCTAGGGACCATTTTTAAGGCAAGGAGGAAATTTTTCCATCAAACTGCATTGATACTGCACGTCTTCATATCATTGAACACGGAGAGGGAAGTAGTAGCAAGGGAGGAAAAGAAAAATGTTTAGACCCTGAGCCAAAAAGACATCCATTGCTTTTGTTAATAAAAAAAAAAATGCCCTGTCTAAATGAAAAAGTCATCTAATATAATGTTCTTTATGGAGGTGAAAAATATTCCCTGTGGAGATTCCAGTGTTTCATTATCCAATTGAGTTCAGTGCCTCATGTTTCAAAGACTGTTCTCCTGAATGATTATTCTTATGTGGATGTCAGCTTGTCCTCATGCTCTCGAAACCCTTGCTGAGCTGCATCATTTAAAAGTCAACACCCTATAAGTGTTTTTATACCAAATATAGTAACAGAGCCACCTCTGGCACATTGATTTATTCCTTATATTCTCTGCCTTTTGTGTAGATTACTGCGGTGCTGCTGGTGCTTGCAATAAGAAGAGATGTTTCCCCAAGTCCTTTTTTAATACTGTGAAAGAAGACAGGGTGGAGGGAGAGATTAAGGGGGCTTTCAGTGGGAATCATAGGATGTGAACATTCTGATGACAAGAGGATAGATAGAACTCTCTTCTGCACTCAGGAAATTTAAGGGCCTGATCAAAAGTCCACTGGAGTCATTAGACATTGGATGAGGGCATAAAAGAGAGAGCACGAAAGCTCATGCTCAAATAAATTGGTTAGTCTCTAAGGTGCCACAAGTCCTCCTTTTCTTTTTGCAAATACAGACTAACACGGCTGTTACTCTGAAATATGCCATGGTTGTCACTGCTCATGGCATAACTACATTTACAAAGAACAGAACTGCTCCTTCTTAGGGGGGAATAAGGTTACTGTTGTCTTGACTGACTGTTTGTGTAAAGCTGCAGTGGAAATAATTGTGTAGTCATAGGAATTAGAGATGGAAAGATCAACAAGTTCATATGGTTCCCATCCTCTCTCCCCTGTCCGTTGCAGGATTGTTCCGTTAAGTAAAATGCTTTTATATGAGAATGTTTTGGAGTATCCACCATTTACTTGGTAAGGCAAGGGATAGCGAGGCAGAGAGAGAGTACAAACGTTCTCTGCAAGATGCACGTTCTCAAAGAGTGCAATGTAGCTGTATCCATGTGGGTCCTAGAATATTAGAGAGATGAGGTGGGTGAGGTAATCTCTTTTATTGGACCAACTTCTGTGGGTGAGAGAGAGAAGCTTTTCAGCCACAAAGAGCTCTTCTTCAGGCCTGGGAAAGGAACTCCCAGCATCAAAGCAAAACGCAAGGTGTAACAGATTGTTTAGCATAAGCAGTTAGCACATATTGTAAGGGACCATTCAAGGTAGAGTGGGAGTTAGAGGGTTACAGGAGCCTTCACAACAATCTGTAACCCACTGACTTCTTCTTTGTGTCCTATGAACTGCAGAGGTGTTAATAGACAACTTCACATTGAATGGTCTATTATAATATATGTCAACTACTTACTTGTGACACTGGGAGTTACTTTTCCCAGAAGCTCTGTGTGGCTTGAAAGCTTGTCTCTCCAGCAGAAGTTGGTCCAATAAAAATATATTATCTCGCCTACTTTGTTCTCAAAGTGTCATTTGGTAAGTGGAGGACACAAAAGGTAAATTCTCTGCTGTATGCCAGCTGACTTCAGAGCTGTGAGAATAACAGAATTTGGGTCAGAAAAATTAAAAAAAAAAGAGTTTTTATCCTTTTAGTTTTTATTAATAAACTTCAAATACAATTCAAAACAGCATTGTGAATCAAAAAGTCAAAATGTTTCATTTTAGAAATTGGCTAAACAAAATGTTTCAACTCTTTTTTATTGTTGTTTTGTAGCTGAAACAAATCAGCACAAATTTGTGAAAAGTTTTGATTAATTTGAACCTGTATCTTTCAGTGAAATTTTTTTTTGTCCAAAAATGTTTGCCCAGCTCTAGCTGACTTACTGTGGAATGGGGCTTGAGCTATCAAAAGGAAATATTTTCTGTAGGAAATGCATCCGATGAAGTGAGCTGCAGCTCATGAAAGCTTATGCTTAAATAAATTTGTTAGTCTCTAAGGTGCCACAAGTCCTCCTTTTCTTTTTGCGGATACAGACTAACACGGCAGCTACTCTGAAACTTACCTGTGAAGTATATGTTCATATGAAGTATATGGATATGTTAAAGTATATAAATAAGCATTTAGTACAAGAAACCAGCTGTTTGATTCATATTGTTATGCCATCTCACCTCTGAAATCACACAGCAGTTTTAATTATTATTTCACCACCAAATGCTACTATCTCTTATCCCTTATAATAATTTCTCCTCTGTCTCCTACTGTGGAGAAGAATGATGTAAGCAAACGCCTAATTCCACTGCACATTGGCATAGAATTGTATAAACCCCAAGTCAAGTATGCAATGAAGCCCCATGACAAATGTTGTGACAGATATTAGGATGCTTATTACAATCTCATTTCATGATCGTATAGATCTGACTGCTTAATAAATGAGGGAATTCTTTACTATGTGTCTGATCCAAAGCCAGTTATAGTCCCTGGAAAGATTCCCTTCAATTCCAACGGGCTTTGGAAGACACCCTATGATATTTTTCACTACAAGACATACTAAAATCTTTCCTACTATTGTAGAAAGGAAAGCTCTTAACCACCCCATAGATGGTCTCCCATTGAATCTCTATCCACTTCCACAATCTTGTCACTGTTGGTATAACAGCTGTTGGTCTTTGCAGCTTCTGTCATCCAGAAACACCTTCCTACCATTCTGTGCCTCACCGACTCTCCATCTACTTTGCTTTGAAATATTTTTCAGTGACCTATGTTCACATCTGGTGTAAATACGCTACTGTCCTAAGTATTTTCACTCCGCCAGTTAGGCAGGAAACTTTGTCAAAATTTGTGTCATATCAGTGTGCTCTGTGCTGTACGAAACAGAGAGACAACCAGACCCAGGGCCAAGAAATTTATTTTCCTTTTTTTTTCTTTCTTTTTTCATTGTTTTCTTATTATCTTAATGCCTAGACATCCCTTTTGAGGTGGGTGGTCCTATGGTGCTATGTGCTGCAAAGACACAATAAAAGGTGATCCCCATCCCAAAGAGTTTAGGATCTAAATAGAAAAGACAAAGGACAGAGGAAGGAAATAATTTTCCCCTGTTTTCAGATGCAGATACTAAGCCCTGGTCTACACTAGGACTTTAGGTCGAATTTAGCAGCATTAAATTGATGTAAACCTGCACCCGTCCACACGATGAAGCCCTTTATTCCGACTTAAAGGGCTCTTAAAATCGATTTCCTTACTCCACCCCTGACAAGTGGATTAGCGCTTATATTGGCCTTGCCGGCTCAAATTTGGGGTACTGTGGACACAATTCGACGGTATTGGCCTCCGGGAGCTATCCCAGAGTGCTCCATTGTGACCGCTCTGGACAGCACTCTCAACTCAGATGCACTGGCCAGGTAGACAGGAAAAGAACCGCGAACTTTTGAATCTCATTTCCTGTTTGGCCAGAGTGGCAAGCTGCAGGTGACCATGAAGAGCTCATCAGCAGAGGTGACCATGATGGAGTCCCAGAATCGCAAAAGAGCTCCAGCATGGACCGAACGGGAGGTACGGGATCTGATCGCTGTATGGGGAGAGGAATCCGTGCTATCAGAACTCCGTTCCAGTTTTCGAAATGCCAAAACCTTTGTCAAAATCTCCCAGGGCATGAAGGACAGAGGCCATAACAGGGACCCGAAGCAGTGCTGCGTGAAACTGAAGGAGCTGAGGCAAGCCTACCAGAAAACCAGAGAGGCGAACGGCCGCTCCGGGTCAGAGCCCCAAACATGCCACTTCTATGATGAGCTGGATGCCATTTTAGGGGGTTCAGCCACCACTACCCAAGCCGTGTTGTTTGACTCCTTCAATGGAGATGGAGGCAATACAGAAGCAGGTTTTGGGGACGAAGAAGATGATGATGATGATGATGAGGTTGTAGATAGTTCACAGCAAGCAAGCGGAGAAACCGGTTTTCCCAACAGCCAGGAACTGTTTCTCACCCTGGACCTGGAGCCAGTACCCCCCGAACCCACCCAAGGCTGCCTCCTGGACCCAGCAGGCGGAGAAGGGACCTCCGGTGAGTGTACCTTTTAAAATACTATACATGGTTTAAAAGCAAGCATGTGAAAGGATTACTTTGCCCTGGCATTCGCGGCTCTCCTGGATGTACTCCCAAAGCCTTTGCAAAAGGTTTCTGGGGAGGGCAGCCTTATTGCGTCCTTCATGGTAGGACACTTTACCACTCCAGGCCAGTAACACATACTCGGGAATCATTGTACAACAAAGCATTGCAGTGTATGTTTGCTGGCGTTCAAACAACATCCGTTCTTTATCTCTCTGTGTTATCCTCAGGAGAGTGAGATATAATTCATGGTCACCTGGTTGAAATAGAGTGCTTTTCTTCAGGGGACACTCAGAGGAGCCCATTCCTGCTGGGCTGTTTGCCTGTGGCTAAACAGAAATGTTCCCCGCTGTTAGCCACAGGGAGGGGGGAAGGTTGAGGGGGTAGCCACGCGGTGGGGGAGGCAAAATGCGACCTTGTAACGAAAGCACCTGTGCTATGTATGTAATGTTAACAGCAAGGTTTACCCTGAAAGAGTGTAGCCACTGTTTTATAAAATGTGTCTTTTTAAATACCACTGTCCCTTTTTTTTTCTCCACCAGCTGCACGTGTTTCAATGATCACAGGATCTTCTCCTTCCCAGAGGCTAGTGAAGCTTAGAAAGAAAAAAAAACGCACTCGAGATGAAATGTTCTCCGAGCTCATGCTGTCCTCCCCCACTGACAGAGCACAGACGAATGCATGGAGGCAAATAATGTCAGAGTGCAGGAAAGCACAAAATGACCGGGAGGAGAGGTGGCGGGCTGAAGAGAGTAAGTGGTGGGCTGAAGACAAGGCTGAAGCTCAAATGTGGCGGCAGCGTGATGAGAGGAGGCAGGATTCAATGCTGAGGCTGCTGGAGGATCAAACCAGTATGCTCCAGTGTATGGCTGAGCTGCAGCAAAGGCAGCTGGAGCACAGGCTGCCACTACAGCCCCTGTGTAACCAACCGCCCCCCTCCCCAAGTTCCATAGCCTCCATACCCAGACGCCCAAGAACGCGGTGGGGGGGCCACCGGCCAACCAGCCACTCCGCCACAGAGGATTGCCCCAAAAAAAGAAGGCTGGCATTCAATAAATTATAAAGTTGTAAACTTTTAAAGTGCTGTGTGGCATTTTCCTTCCCTCCTCCACCACCCCTCGTGGGCTACCTTGGTAGTCATCCCCCTATTTGTGTGATGAATGAATAAAGAATGCATGAATGTGAAGCAACAATGACTTTATTGCCTCTGCAAGCAGTGATTGAAGGGAGGAGGGGCGGGTGGTTAGCTTACAGGGAAGTAGAGTGAACCAAGGGGCAGGGGGTTTCATCAAGGAGAAACAAACAGAACTTTCACACCGTAGCCTGGCCAGTCATGAAGCTGGTTTTCAAAGCTTCTCTGATGCGTACCGCACCCTCCTGTGCTCTTCTAACCGCCCTGGTGTCTGGCTGCGCGTAACCAGCAGCCAGGCGATTTGCCTCAGCCTCCCACCCCGCCATAAACGTCTCCCCCTTACTCTCACAGATATTGTGGAGCACACAGCAAGCAGTAATAACAGTGGGAATACTGGTTTCGCTGAGGTCTAAGCGAGTCAGTAAACTGCGCCAGCGTGCCTTTAAATGTCCAAATGCACATTCTACCACCATTCTGCACTTGCTCAGCCTGTAGTTGAACAGCTCCTGACTACTGTCCAGGCTGCCTGTGTACGGCTTCATGAGCCATGGCATTAAGGGGTAGGCTGGGTCCCCAAGGATACATATAGGCATTTCAACATCCCCAACAGTTATTTTCTGGTCTGGGAATAAAGTCCCTTCCTGCAGCTTTTGAAACAGACCAGAGTTCCTGAAGATGCGAGCGTCATGTACCTTTCCCGGCCATCCCACGTTGATGTTGGTGAAACATCCCTTGTGACCCACCAGAGCTTGCAGCACTATCAAAAAGTACCCCTTGCGGTTTATGTACTCGGCGGCTTGGTGCTCTGGTGCCAAGATAGGGATATGGGTTCCGTCTATGGCCCCACCACAGTTAGGGAATCCCATTGCAGCAAAGCCATCCACTATGACCTGCACATTTCCCAGGGTCACTACCCTTGATATCAGCAGATCTTTGATTGCATGGGCTACTTGCATCACAGCAGCCCCAACAGTAGATTTGCCCACTCCAAATTGATTCCCAACTGACCGGTAGCTGTCTGGCATTGCAAGCTTCCACAGGGCTATCGCCACTCGCTTCTCAACTGTGAGGACTGCTCTCATCTTGGTATTCATGCGCCTCAGGGCAGGGGAAAGCAAGTCACAAAGTTCCATGAAAGTGCCCTTACGCATGCGAAAGTTTCGCAGCCACTGGGAATCGTCCTAGACCCGCAACACTATGCAGTCCCACCAGTCTGTGCTTGTTTCCCGAGCCCAGAATCGGCGTTCCACAGCATGAACCTGCCCCATTAGCACCATGATGCATGCATTGGCAGGGCCCATGCTTTCAGAGAAATCTGTGTCCATGTCCTGATCACTCACGTGACCGCGCTGACGTCGCCTCCTTGCCCGGTATCGCTTTGCCAGGTTCTGGTGCTGCATATACTGCTGGATAATGCGTGTGGTGTTTAATGTGCTCCTAATTGCCAAAGTGAGCTGAGCGGCCTCCATGCTTGCCTTGTATGACGTCCGCACAGAAAAAAGGCGCGGAACGATTGTCTGCCATTGCTCTGATGGAGGGAGGGGCGACTGATGACACGGCTTACAGGGTTGGCTTCAGGGAGCTAAAATCAACAAAGGGGGTGGCTTTACATCAACGAGTATTTCAGGCAGGACTTCACAGAGGGTTCCAATAAGAAAAGGTGCACCTAAGTTATTGTTCTTATTGGAACAAGGAGGTTAGCCTGGCCTCTGTTTGATACATGGCTAGATTTACCTCGCTGCACCTTCTCTGTGAGTGACTGTAGTGTGACGTAGAGGAATGAGTCCCCTCGACGGGGGAGGAAGCAAATGAGTGCAAAACAAATCTGGTCTATTTCTTTTTTTGATCCACTCCATCTATCTTTTACATCTTTGGCTGGCAGCAGACGGTGCAGAAGGACTGCATGCCATCCACATCTCATGGCTGCTCAGCAGAAGATAGTACAGTACGACTGCTAGCCATCCTCATCTCTTGCCTGCCTGGCAGAAGATGGTACAGTACGACTGCTAGCAATACGTATCGCCTGCCTGCTCACCATAAGACGGTTCAATAGGACTGACTGCAGGACTAAAGAGAATGACCTGGTCAAGTCACTCCAAATTTAGTCCCTGCGCCCATGTCTGCCCAGGCGCTCCCAGCCGACGTGGCCAAGAGCACCTCGGACATGACGATGACGGCTACCAGTCATACTGCACCGTCTGCTGCCAGAAGGCAATGGGTTGCTGCTACTGTGTAGCAAAGCCGTACCACGTCTGCCAGCACCCAGGAGACATACGGTGATGGTTACCTGAGCAGGCTCCATGCTTGCCGTGGTATGGCGTCTGCACAGGTAACTCAGGAAAAAAGGCGTGAAACGATTGTCTGCCCTTGCTTTCACAGAGGGAGGGAGGGAAGGGTGGCCTGACGATATGTACCCAGAACCACCCGCGACAATGTTTTAGCCCCATCAGACATTGGGATCTCAACCCAGAATTCCAATGGGCAGCGGAGACTGCGGAACTGTGGGATAGCTACCCACAGTGCAACACGCCGGAAGTCGACTCTAGCCTCGATACTGTGGAAGCACTCCGCCGAGTTAATGCACTTAATGCACGTAGAGCATTTTCTATGGGGACACACACACTCGAATATATAAAACCGATTTCTAAAAAACCGACTTCTATAAATTCGACCTTATTCCGTAGTGTAGACATACCCTCAGTCACTTGCCCAAAGTCACTTAAAAGCCTGATGTTAATCCTGCTGCAGTGAATGGGAAGTCTCCCAATGACTTCTAAAGTCTTTGGATAAAGTTGAAAGGGAGTCTGCTGGGACCTGAACCAGTTCTCCTGAATCACAGTACAGTGTCTTACCCTCAAGACTGTCCCTCCTTTCACAGTCTGAATTAGAGAACAGTATAATTCATTTATACAAGTACAGCACCAGATCACCGTCAGATGACAATTACATTTCAAGGTTTTGCAGATTTCCCTTTGTCTTTTTTTAAGCAGTGCTCTTTTTTTTTAAGTAGTGGATTAACATCAAAAGGATTTTCTGGAGAATTGTTTAAGAAGGAATTTCAATGCTGAGCAGGTGGTTAGCTGGTCTATATTCGTTGGCAAGCTGAACAAGGCTATGCAGAATAAGGTCAAGTCTGTATAAGAACATCTCTATTACTGTTTAGCTACCAGTGCCCCTGTCTTATTATTATTTGCTTCCTTTTTCTGCTATGGATTTTCTGTCATGAATTGGTCTCTATCCCTAAACACTACGAAAGAGGGTAGCATGTGGATCAGAAGTGACATTCATAAACAGACATGTATGCCCATCATAACATAAGTTTGGTGGAAGGGATGCGTCATTGTACTTTGATAAGAAGTGTGTCAGAAACAATAACTTTTTCTTTCTTTCAGAAGAAGGGGAAATCCTTTTGTCCTTGTATCAGATTTTGATCTTGGGGTTTTAACAGTTCATTGTGTGAAGGGGAAGATGAGGAAAAGACTGATTTCTCCCAGTTTTGGCAACCAGTGACATACTAGCAAAGGTAGAATGGAGTGCTTGCTCATGTGTCTGAGTGGATGTGTGTAGTATGAATATCACACCTTAGTCAGTTTAATGCATATATAGTAAGCAGCTTTGAGCACAACTGCTGTGAATTCAGGATGGTGCATTTTTGCAAAAGAGATCATGATATAGCCTTTTGGGGTAGTGTTTGCTGTCCACTCCATTTGTGGTCCTAGGACATAACCTGAACCACTGAGAAGCTCTGAGAACCCAAACTCCTATTGACTTTAAAGAGAATAGCAGATACTAAACACACGTCTGAATCTGATCCTTCAACTCTGGAACAATTTATAATCACACTATGCAAATGGCAATGAAAGCATTTTATTTTCTAGAAGAAGCTCATGGTTAAAGGCATGCTATCTAGATAAATATTGCATATATATGCGTACAAAGAGACGGCAGAAAACCTTTTGCTATCTACCATAAGCAACATATCAGGAAATTTAACACAGATATTAATGAGTAAAACCAAATTTAAATTCAAATTCTATTAAAATTATTTGTTCATATGAACTTAAAGACTCTTGGGTTCTTATTCTGACTTCATCACTTGCTGGGCAACTTTGTCTGCATCTTCGTTTGTCATTCTGGAAAATGTGGTCTACTAATAATTATAGTCTCCAGAGAAGTTGTTAGTCTTATTTAAAATTTGTGAATGACTGGATAAAAGCACAATATTCTGATTTGGGAAAAGTAATTTGTTTATGAAATAAATCAGTTTATTGTTTGTTTCCCATATATTATTTGCCCACGGTCTCTTTATGGGTACTTTTTGTATTTTTCAGTTTATTTATGATTTCATTATGGCAGCAAATGGGTATACACCACCATGGGTTATACTGCCATCAAATGTTACTTGTGTCTTTTTCCAGCTCCCTCCCTCCTGCTGTTGGCAATAGTTGCACCTATTTGGATCCTCCAACTTCCTTGTGTTTCTCAAAAATTAATGATGTCCCTGTGGTTCCCACAGCAATGTTCCTGCAGTTTTGCTATATCGCTAATCACTATAAGCAACACTAGTCGATGAGCATTGCAGTTTGAGGTCTGGATCCCTGGAACCACAAATGGTCTACAATTTTCTCACAGACTTGAATAATTGATTCAACCTCCCTTATTTCATTATTTCAATTCTCTGACTAGTTTTAGAGTAACTTAAGTTAACCACCTTGTTCGCTACAATTGCCCCCTTTTATTGCTATTATATGAAAGACCTATAGATGGGTAGCATTATACGAGCTTATACTGTGCCTATCCAAATTAGAGGAATCAACAATGAAATTGTAAACCTCTGCTAAGAAGAAGCTAGTGTTAAGAGCTATTCACAATCCCTCTCTCTCTTTTGGTGCCAGTCCTACACCATTTGTCATCTGCAGAGCACAATGGAAAATCTGGAAGCAAGGTCCCTTCTATTCAGGTAATTGACATTGCATTAGCTCATCTCACATACGGGACAAGACTCGAATGACAGGCCTCCCCACTGAAATATATGCTTTTGAATAAACTTGTGAAATGCAACAAGGAGTGTCATGGCAAAGCTTCCCTCATGGCACTTTTATGTATATTATCACAAGAGGACTAGATTTAATTGAGTTGTTGTCAGGGTTCCTTCCCGACTCTGAACTCTAGGGTACAGATGTGGGGACCCACATGAAAGGCCCCCTAAGCTTATTCTTACCAGCTTAGGTTAAAAACTTCCCGAAGGTACAAACTTTGCCTTGTCCTTGAACAGTATGCTGCCACCACCAAGCGTTTTAAACAAAGAACAGGGAAAGAGACCACTTGGAGACATCTTCCCCCAAAATATCCCCCCAAGCCCTACAGACCCCCTTTCCTGGGGAGGCTTGAGAATAATATCCTAACCAATTTGTTACAAAATCATCAAAGACCCAAACCCCTGGATCTTGGAAAAGTGGAAAAATCAGTCAGGTTCTTAAAAGAAGGATTTTATTTAAAAAGAAAAAGGTAAAAATCATCTCTGTAAAATCAGGATGGAAAATACTTTACAGGGTATTCAGATTCAAAACACAGAGGATCCCCTTCTGGGAAAAACCTTAAAGTTACAGAAAACAGGAATAAACCTCCCTCTTAACACAGGGAAAATTCACATAAAACAAAAGATAAACTAATCCGCCTTGCCTGGCTTACTTATACTGGTTGCAATATTGGAGACTTGGATTAGGATGGGTTGGAGAAGATGGATTTCTGTCTGGCCTCTCTCAGTCCCAAGAGAGAACAACCACGTAAACAAAGAGCACAAACAAAAGCCCCCCCCCCAAGATTTGAAAGTATCTTGCCCCCCTATTGGTCCTTTGGGTCAGGTGCCAGACAGGTTAGCTGAGCTTCTTAACCCTTTACAGGTAACAGGATGTTGCCTCTGGCCAGGAGCGATTTTATAGCACTGTATAGAAAGATGGTTACCCTTCCCTTTATATTTATGACAGTTGTATATTTGTGCCTTCGGCCATAGGCAAATACCAAGTAAGAGAACAAAGGGCAAGTTCGATTAATTGCTATTAAACTTTCTTCCTGAGACCAGCAGGTAACTGCAAAACTACTACTGCATGACTAAAACTGAAGCATTGCAGAGTGAATTCAGAGGGGAAAGCAAGAAGCTGCTATAATATCACTGCACATTAATTCATGCTTAAGACAGATTCACCTTTCTTTATGGCACCGTGGGGAACCGTAAAGATGACTAGGAATACAAACTAACCAAGACAGTAAAGAAGGAAGGCGGCATCCTGCAATGCTTTTGGAGTTCATGTATTACAGCCACTTTGCCTGAATTCTTTGCTGAGCATTCATTTCCATTTGAGCATAATCAAAGGGTGGCTTGCACCTTTAGCTATGTAGAAATGAGGCTAGGTGATGCAGAGGCTTAGTATTTTACCCTTTCCCCTCTTCTGCCTCTGTAGGTCTGAGTTCAATACTGGATTTGAGTCGCAAATGAAAAAAAGTTTAGTTTGTTGGTGACCATGACTAGGGCTGGCTGAAAAACAACAATTACATTTTGCAAAAAATCTTGAGGTTATGAAATTTGTTTTCATTCTGCACTGAAATGACACAACCTTTTTTTTTTTTGGTGGGGGGGGGAGGAAGGGGGACAATAAAATGTGTGTGTGTAAGAGAGAGAAAGAAACTCTTACTGCAGAAGACCCAATAGCTCATTGATTAGGGCACTGATGTGGAAAACCCAGTTTAAGTACCTGCTCCAGATCAGGGCCTTGAACATACATTTCCTATATCCCAGTTTAATGCCCTAACAATCAGGCTATTCGGTCTTGTGGGCTGGATCTTGTTCTCTCTTTTTGATTTTTTAACAGAAACTCCATCACCTGAGAAACCTTTCTGATGAACGTTTATTTGAAACCAAAATACTTCAGCAAAAATGTTTCTGGCATTTCAATGAAATTAGCATTTTTTAACAAAAAAGATATTATCTTGTAAAATTCCATACCAGCCATCCCCATCGCAAAGCTACTATGGAATTTAGCATGGTTGGATGGCTCTCCTCCAACTCAGACAGTAAGAAGGGTGTGTGTCTGGCGTAATGTGCTTTGGAAGTTTTGTGTGTGGGCAGCTTCCATGGTGCCCCTTTCGGAACGTGGACCGAGTGCTTCCTTGCTAGGGTAATCCTTATTCATGTAGGGCCAGAGTGTGAGCATGCTCGTGCAGGGACTCGGGGAATAAGGTGCCTCATTACACCCTTTTGCTTGTTACCTGTATTTTGGATAGCAACTTGGGGTAAGGAAAGTAGCTGCTGCTACCCATCTTGCATAGGTGGGTGGAGACTGGAGTTGGAGCCAAAGCTCAACCCCAACTCACTGGCCAGTGTATTTGCGCTGGCAGAGAAGAGGAAGTAAGCCATGCCAGGGAAAAGGTTGCTGCATCTTTCTTCCTTCCTGGATCAAGAGGAAGCTGTAACCACACTGTGACTGAATAATTGCAGAAACAAAGGGCCAAATCCTGGACTCTCTAGCAGTTTGTTATTGAGTCAATGGGAGATTTTGCCTGAGGAATGAGCTGAATAAAAATTGAATGAGGACTTCAAGATTTGACCCCAAATTACTAATAAAATACTAATTTCTACAGTGGGAAAATATTATTAGTAATATTTACAGTTGGACTGAAATTCTGAAGGTGAGTTTGAATATAAAAAGGCCCAAGATTTTAATTCATTCTAATGCTAAATAAATATGTCTTACTAATGAGAACTCCATTTCATAAACAGTGTATAACATTCACCAAACTTGGTATCCAATATAGAGAGACCCTGAAAACCTGAAATGCATTTAAGTCAATGAGAGTTGTCAGAACTCATAGTATATCTGTTTTGGGTCCCTGGGAACAAGATACATTTATAGGCCAAAGATTAATGCCTGCTTCTGACCTGTTGTGCGATTTTGGGCAGGTCTCTTTACCATCTTGTGCCTCAGTTTCCCCTCCTACTCTTTATCTGTCTTATCTGTTTTCATGTTAGCTCCTCAGGACAAGGATTGTCTCTTACTAAGATGTGTAGTTCAATGTATAAATGAAATATTTTTGTTTTGGATTGACCCAAATCAAAGTATTTCGCCAAATGAAATTGAAATGTTGTGTGTTGGGTCAGTCTGATATTATCTGTGTATGCCTGAGCTGCTGTGGGACCCCATGGAGCTGTAGTTCAGATGACTCATGGCCCCATTCTCCCCTATAGGCTAAGCTCCGCAGTGAGATTACATCTTCCATGAAACACCAACGTATCCCCTCTGATGAACTGCCATGGTGCATCATAGGATCATTATGATCATGGTGCATCATGGGAGATGTAGACCAGAGAGGGAGCCCATCCCACTGAAGAGAATGGAGTCATTAGGCAGCCAAACTACAATCCCCATGGTGCAACAGCTGATGCAGATACCGTTCAATGTTGACCCGAGGTGAAATTAAACAATTTGATTTGGTTTGACAAATTGAAGTGAAACAACTTTTTTTAAAAAATTAAACTATCCAGTTGCTGTCAGTTTATATTGAACTGCCTTAAGATTACTGAGTTTGTTTGTTCCCTGGACTTTTCAAAGGCAGTGAGACATAGATCAGTTATTCAAAGAAATTTGGGAATGTTGAAACATTTCATAACAACGGAAAATATCATAACAAAATGTTTCAACATTTAAAAATCCAATTTTTTCAGTGCTTTCCCGCCTGAAAAAAAAATTGTCCAAATATGGGACTCCCTTCATTCCACAAAATACTAGAATTTCCCACAGGATGGAAATTCCCATTTTCAACCAGCTTTATCAAACATCTAGATCTAAAAGTTATGCAGCAGGAGACCACAAAAGAATTACACGTACAGGAAAGACGTGCAAACTGACAGCAATTGGGTAGTTTATATTGAAAAAAACAAGTTTGTGTTTTGATCTACATCTTCGTGCTTGACTTTAGGAAAGACAAGTTTAATATAAATCCCACTGCCAATTTACTGTTTGTTAGTCTCAGGCTGCCTTCTGCTCTCCTCTCACAGTGCTTTAATATTGACCTGCCTTAAGGTTATTGACTTTATTGTTTGTTCCATGGGCTTTTCACAGGCAGTGAGATGGACATCAGTTATTCAAAGAAATTTTCTCCCTGACAGTTTTCCCTTGCTACTTTTAACTGAAGCAAGAGCTGTCGACATTTTGATTCTCTGTGTCCACCCTGGGTTTTTTTTTATTTCAACATGGGTTTTCAGTAATATCATAATTCAGTTATTAATGTCTAACCCTTTGGATTTTACTGGATTTCTGTAATGTGTGTCATTAATACTACAGTGAAAGTGGGAGGCATAAAACATATTTCTATTCCTTGTCTGGTAGACAGACTGTATATTGTAAACTTGATTTGACAAGTTTGGTGGCGCACACATTAGTATGTGTTCATCACTGAAGCTGTGCACAACAGGCATGCAGACCACCTGCCTCTTCACCATTTGCAGCTGAAATGGGTGCCTCAGTCTTTGTTATAGCTATGAAACGAATTTCTTTATGTTGAACTATCCAATAATAACAGTAGCCTCTGGGATGAGGAAGGAGAAATGAGCCAAAAGGGAGAACGGAGAACCAGGATCCAGCACACGTGATAGCAGTTAATGGCAAGAAGCAAATCACCAAAGACAGAGGCATAGAGTTTAAATAATAAATACATGGAGTGAAATCCTGGCTTCACTGGAGTAAATGGCAAAATGTTCATTGACTTCAGTGGGGCCAGTATTTCACCCAAAGCGGTTGGCAGGAGAATTTTTGTTGGTCCGAGCTGGGGGAAGTTGTGAAGACAGGGATTCTTCTTTCCTTCTTCTTCTTTTTTTTTAAGTTATTTTGAAGAATTAAGACAGTAAAAAGCAAAACCAACTAAATTCCTAAAAGAGAAATTACATACAATTGAAGCAAGAAAAAAGTAAGAAAGTCATAGCACTAATAGACATATAGCAGTGGTGAAGATAAAACATGAGGCTTGCACTATCATTCATTATTCCATGGAGCACTGTCATGGAACATTTTCCCAGATCCTGCCAAAGAAACACCAGCACTTTTTTGAGGGGGGTCCTCTTCTCCTTCAGAGTTTCCTTGTCAAGGCTGCGTTTGCCACTGATCACTTTGCTGTCTTTGATCAACATGGGGTACTCCGACTTAGTATCACTTTTTTAGTAAAAAGAAAAGGAGGACTTGTTGCACCTTAGAGCCTAACAAATTTTTTTGAGCATAAGCTTGCATGAGTTACAGCTCACTTCATCGGATGCATGCAGTGGAAAATACAGTAGGGGGATTTTAGATACACAGAGAACACAAAACAATGGGTGTTACCATACACACTGTAATGAGAGTGATCAGGTAAGGTGAGCTATTACCAGCAGAAGAGAAAAAAAACCTTTTGTAGTGATAATCAAGGTGGGCCATTTCCAGCAGTTGACAAGAACGGGTGAGGAGGAGCGGGGGGAGGGGGATAAACATGGGGAAATAGTTTTTGAATGTTATAATTCTTGACGTCTGATTTGTGTCCAAACCGGACAGTCTCTACGTAAAAGAATAAATGGACACAAATCAGACATCAAGAATTATAACATTTAAAAACCAGTCAGAGAACACTTCAATCTCTCTGGTCACTCGATTAGAGACCTAAAAGTGTCAATATTACAACAAAAAAACTTCAAAAACAGACTCGAACGAGAGACTACTGAATTGGAATTAATTTGCAAACTGGACACCATTAAATTAGGCTTGAATAGAGACTGGGAGTGGATGTGTCATTACACAAAGTAAAACTATTTCCCTATGTTTATTTTCCCCCCCCCCCACTGTTCCTCACATGTTCTTGTCAACTGCTGGAAATGGCCCACCTTGATTATCACTGCAAAAGGTTTTTTTTTTCTCCTGCTGGTAATAGCTCACCTTACCTGATCACTCTTGTTACGTGTGTATGGTAACACCCATTGTTTCATGTTCTCTGTGTATATAAAATCCCCCTACTGTATTTTCCACTGCATGCATCCGATGAAGTGAGCTGTAACTTATGCTTAAAGCTTATGCTCAAATAAATTTGTTAGTCTCTAAGATGCCACAAGTCCTCCTTTTCTTTTTGCGGATACAGACTAACACGGCTGCTACTCTGAAACCTTTTTTAGTGAAGCAGCTGATGTGCACTTTAGAGCAAACAGAGATCTAGGGCCAAGGTTCAACAAAGCAAAACAGAGAAGCATGTGACTCTATTCTATTGACTTCAATAGGACTCAAGCATATGTTTAGGTTAATCAAGTGCTTAAATGCTTTGCTGAAATGGTGCATAGTCGCCCAGTGCCAAAGATGAAGTTTCAGTGCATTGGCAAATATGATTCCTGCCTTTTTCCAGCTTTAGGACAGAAGACTAAGAGATAAAGTACAGACTCATGTTGTCTTCCATAGGAACTTCTCCAATATTTCTTACCCATTGCTAGATCTACCAGAACTAATTTTTTTTCTGCTGTCCAGTAATATCTTATCTGGAAAGATCTTGAGAAGTAATGATATAGTGGTTTCCTTGCCATTCAGCCAGATGCTTTGTCATTCTCCATCTGTTGTATCTAATATTCATTCCTGTTCCACTTGACTTCCATTTCTGTGGTTGCCGGGTACAATAAGGAATTTGTAATTTTTGTTGCTGGCAGAAGTGAACATAACAGTGTCATTAGTATTATATTTTTTTCCACAATCTTCATGGTCTCCTATAATGATGATCAGCCTTTTAAAATCAGACTTCTTTTTTTTTTTACTGTCTCAGGAGAGTGAATTTTAAACATATCACATACTGTATAAAACCCTTGCATCTGTTCTTCAATAATATTAACATTGCTTTGATGTGAATCACTAGTAAAGCTTCTGCTGATATTAGAGTATTAACAAGTCTGTAGTGACATAACCCTTCAGGGTGGGTTTTTCAAAAGTGCTTGAAGAAGTTAAGTATCCAACTTGCTCCCACTGAAAGTCAAAGGGAGTTGAGTGTTTAACACCCTTAGGATCTCTTGACTACCTTTTTTTTTTTTTTAAAGTGTGTAATGTATTTAGTACAAGGGACCTTGATCCCTGATTGGGGGCGTTTGTGCTACCACAATACAAATAAGAACTAATGATAACACAGCAATTTTAAACTGAGTACAGTTGTTTGACAATGTGTTTGATGTACTTACAGAGCTTTCTGCGTAGTATGAAGTGCTCATGCTGGACTTTGGAGAGCTGGAATTTGGTTAGGTTGTACTTGTAAATATCACTTTTATAAGTTAAAATATCATTGTACTTCTAAAATATCTGCCTTTACGTTTGTTTGAGTTGCATATCTAAGTAATTATAGAAAACTTACCTTTTTGCAGTCAATCAATATATTTTTTTTTTACTTCTGATTTACACATTTCTCTCTCCCCTAGCTTAAAAATCTCCTGCCGTAGGCAACGTAAATGTGACAGGAATACAATTTAACAAATATGTAATAGATGCACTGCTGGTTCCCATAAGAGTTTTGGATACCTGACAAATTATAGCTTTCATTTCTGAAACCCACTTTCTGTACAATTCAGCTAACAAGTCTTTGATTTACCGTGCCGTTAACAAAAATAATTCTTTTTGGACAGCAGTAGAGAACTGGATTAGCACAATGTACTGCTTCACCTTAAAATCTATATAAGGTAACCGTTAAGGAGAAGGGACAGATTTGTGATTAACTGGTCTATAGACCTGCTTTTAAGATATCTTAGTTCATTCCCTATAAGCTATTCTATTAGAGAGCCTTCTCTGAAGAAGTAAACTTGTAATCTCCTAGTGTTTCAAATATTTGCCAAGGTGCCTTATAAATCACTTAGTTTCTGGCAGCCATGCTGTACTTGACTGAAAGACAGGAATATTTCCTACTTTAAACCATTGACATTTATTCCTTTATATTGTAAGAGGAAAAAGTGGTGTGCCTCGTGCTCATACATAACAGTATAAAATCGACTTAAATGAGAGGAAGAAAGCTGCAGGGGGACTGGTTTCAGGAAGTTAAGATGAGATTCATGATGAGCCTACTGTCATCATTTTTAAACAGGCATGCAGGGCAGGGTAAGCGACAGCCACAAGTAGAGAAAAAGCTGAAAAGAGAGGTGCAGCATGTTCATAATTGTAGGACTGCTTGTGCACCTCTTTTTGGACACAATCTGGTACCCCTGGGTGCACAAAAATCCACCAATTGATGTTAGGGTGCAGGACTGGGCTCTTCACCATCTCTCTTAGAATAGGTGTTTACATTCTATAGCCCCTTTCATTCAAGGATCTCAAAGCACTCTATAAACACTGGATTAATTAAGCTGTACAGCCTCTCTCAGAAGTACATTAGTATTATTGCCTTCATTTTACAGATGATTAAACTGAAGAGAGGCTAAGTGGTTTGCCCATGGTGCCCACTGCAGGGAGTCAGTTATATAGCTGGGAAGAGAACCAAGGGGAGAAATCCTGGCCTTTTGATGTCAATGGGAGTTTAGCTATTGACTTTCAATGGAGCCAGGATTTCATCCTGAGGTCTGGTTCTCAGTCCTATGTTCTGTAAGATGTCACTTCTTCACCACTAGAACTTCTGTTGCTATGGGGGAGCAGCAGGGGCGGGGGGGGGGGAGGAGAGGGAAGAGAGAAACAAAACACAAAATACCACCCAGGCAGGAGCACTGAGTAGTTAAAATTAGGCACGGAATAGCCTCATTTGCTGTGCATTCTGGTTTGCTTTTGGCTTGATTTCTAATTTTGTTTCTTGTAAGAGGAGCACCTACTGTGAATAGCTGTTCTTTAATAATAGAATACTACTTTACTGATTAATATTTGTTGGACACTCAGTCTAATTGGGGTTCTTCACAGCTTCTTTAATTACAATAATTTGAGGTTTTGCTTAAGCAAAATATTTCAGAGGAGTTCAGTGATGCTTTGCAATTTAATTGTATGCAGCGAGCACAGCAGATGACTATGGGGAAAGAGGAGAACACAGTCCTTCCTCAACCCAAGACATGTGTTTCTGAATGATAAGATATGTTAGTATTTTTGTTTCTGAATCAAAAGATGTAATACCAAGGATTTACAGGAACTGGGAACTCTGAAACCTCAGCCTAGGGAATAGATGCAGTGAACAAGATTAACTCTGGATAAAAAGTAGCTCTATACAGTACAATTCAAGATGTCAGTATTTACTTACTCACTGAAATTGAAGAGACAGAATTTCAAAAGCCTTGATTGGCAGGCCAGGCCAGTAAAATATCTTTCAGGACTAGACACTATCATTTCAATTCACTGTACATGATGACACCGAATTACTTTACTGTTTTGGTTAATTGAATTTATGTTTTCATTGTGGCTCATTTTAATAGCAAAGAAATAAATATCTTCAAACTCTTGGGAAGAATTAAGGATTAGACGTTATTAATTTGTTTCTTTCTACAGTGCCATGTTTAATCCTAAAGTTTGTGGACCACATTTTAATACCAAGATTATCTTATGGATACTTGCCATCCATGCTTTCGTAACATTCTTGTGGCTACTGTAGCAACTGCTTCCATGGAAAAACAATAGATTTAGTAGAGTATTTATGTGTCATTGGCAGCCTTATAATGGAATTTAGCAACTGGAAATAAGATAGAGGAGCCATCACCATTTTGCCCACCCATCTCTGTCACAAACACCAATAAGTGCTTCTGAGACCACCGGTGGTACATGGATAATTTTGCCAATTTCTATCCACCAACTGCCTGTCCTCAATTTTCCCTTCCCTTCTAGGGGGAGTGGTTTAAGAAGACCATGAATATTCTTGGCCATTTAATGGGTGAGATCGATCAGTAAAGCATTGAGTTGCTACACTGTAGTTTCAACACAAAGCTCAGTTAATCATATTTTGAAACTCTAAACTTTACAATAACAAAGTTTATCCTGAGAGGTTTCAGAGTGGTAGCCATGTTAGTCTGTATCAGCAAGAAGAAAAGGAGTACTTGGGGCACCTTAGAGACCAACAAATTTATTTGAGCATAAGCTTTTGTGAGTTACAGCCCACTTCATCGGATGCATGCAGTGGAAAATACAGTAGGGGGATTTTATATACACAGAGAACACGAAACAATGGGTGTTATCATACACACTGTAACGAGAGTGATCAGGTAAGGTGAGCTATTACCAGCAGGAGAGAAAAAAAACCCTTTGTAGTGATAATCAAGGTGGGCCATTTCCAGCAGTTGACAAGAACATGTGAGGAACAGTAGGGGGGAAAAATAAACATGGGGAAATAGTTTTACTTTCTGTAATGACACATCCACTCCCAGACGTTATTCAAGCCTAATTTAATGGTGTCCAGTTTGAAAATTAATTCCAGTTCTGCAGTTTCTCGTTGGAGTCTATTTTTGAAGTTCTTTGTCGAATAGGTGCGATTTTTAGGTCTGTACTTGAGTGTCCAGGGAGGTTGAAGTGTTCTCCGACTGGTTTTTGAATGTTATAATTCTTGACGTCTGATTTGTGTCCATTTATTCTTTTACGTAGAGACTGTCCAGTTTGACCAATGTACATGGCAGAGGGGCATTGCTGGCACATGATGGCATATATCACATTGGTGGATGTGCAGGTGAACGAGCCTCTGATAGTGTGGCTGATGTGATTAGGTCCTACGATGGTGTCCCTTGAATAGATATGTAGACAGAGTTGGCAACAGGTTTTGTTGCAAGGATAGGTTCCTCGGTTAGTGTTTTTTGTTGCGTGGTGTGTGGTTGCTGGTGAGTATTTGCTTCAGATTGGGGGGCTGTCTGTAAACGAGGACTGGCCTGTCTCCCAAGATCTGTGAGAGTGAGAGATCGTCCTTCAGGATAGGTTGTAGATGCTTGATGATGTGCTGGAGAGGTTTTAGTTGGGGGCTGAAGGTGACGGCTAGTGGTGTTCTGTTACTTTCTTTGTTGGGCCTGTCCTGTAGGTGACTTCTGGGTGACTTCTAGGGGCATTAGGGGATGAGAGCTGAGGAAGCGTTGTTCTAAGTCAGCCATAAAAATGCTGGCATACTGTAGGGCCATGCGGGTACCCATAGCAGTGCCACTGACTTATTCGACATACTAATTAACATTGTTGAGCTAGAACCTGCAAGGTGCTGAGCACTCTTGCCCTAATTCTAAAAGCACTTCAGCATATACTTAACAGTAACCATATGAATAAGCCGAAAGGCTCAATTATTGTGGGATTCAAACCGTAATCTACTAAAAAAACAACAACAAGGTTGTTCCCTCCACACACGGTTGTCTTCAGCAGAAAAAGAAGTTCAGCTTCTGAACTGCTGTTACTTTACAGTACATAGTAGACATGGAAACTTGATTTTAGAAAGGATCTGTTCTAACATTTAAAAACTGATACTGATGTTCTGATTTTGCATAATCCTGATTTATTTCAAAGTGTAACGCTTCATGGTTATGAGAGGGCTTCACCCTTCCAAACTGAAATTTTTATTTAGGAGATGAAAGTTTGCTTAAATGTAAAATGCATGTATAATTTATCTGGCCTTATTTTATATATTACATTATTCCGGAATTCAGTCCCAACCGTGAAAAATTGATTAGAAAAACAATTTTTGGGGAGGGGGATACTTTAAAATTGTGCAATACTGCACATAATCAGAACCCCAATCATTTTCAGATAGAAGCGCCTATAAAAATTGAAGCACTCGAATAATTTTAAATTGCTTTACACTGTGCAAGAGCAGAACCCCAATCACTTCCAGGCTGAAGCATTTATGAAAAAAATGAAGTGCTTCAGTAATTTTAAATTACTATGTACAAGGAAAAGTGCCTTTAAATTATTGGATACTCGAACATCATAAAAACTCTTTTAAAAGTCCAAGTAAGTTGAGCAGATTTACTTGGTCTTGCGATTCAGAATGTACCAAACTCATTTAAAAATTGAACACAACGAACAAATGAAATTATCACTACTATTTTTAATGTGTGTTAGGACATCCCATGAGCAAATATAAACCCAACAGGAGGAATTCCAAAAGAAGACTGTCCCTTCTCACTGAGGTCAGGTAAAATACACAGTCAGTCTTGCATGGGTGAAAATTGCCGGGAAAATTGAAGTTGTTCTTGCCTCTGATTAAAGAGAGGCCCAAACCAAAACCCAATAGTGAATCTGATCTGAGCATTGTATCTCTGTAATGGGCAGGACAGAAGCTTGACTATGAGCGCTTTCAAAGTGGGAGTCTGGAATCTAGATCTGAACTCTCCCAATCCTTCTGAGCATTCAGACCCGTATTAGATACAGGTTCAGACCATAGATTTTGCTGCTGTCCACATCTTCAGTTTTGATCACAGCTTTTGGGGTCATCTTTTTTCTAAAATAAAAATAAAGCAAACTCAGTAAATATGAGGAATGATGGAATCTGATACTTTTCAAAGAACTTCTGTGGATAGTATAGTGTTTTTTAAATATGGGAGTTCACAACAATTTTTCAAGTTCCACAGAATTTTACTGCCTTTTAATTTAAGTCATCATTTTCCAAAAGAAATGCAATGTGGTGATTGCGGTTGGGTTAAACCTTGTTGAAGCTGATGGACATTTATTTAGGATAACTGTAAGGTTCTGTCTATGCTACAGTGCCATAGCGTACAGTGCCATAGTGACAGAAGGGGTTCTTCCATCTCTGTAGGAGCTCCACCTCCCTCAGTAGCTAGGTCAATGAAACACTCTCTCGTTGACCTAGCTGCATCTACACCAGAGGTTAGGTAGATGTAGCTACGATCAAAGTTGTGGATTTTTCCCTCCCCTGAGTACCGTAGTTATGTCGGCCTAAGTGTGGACAAGGTGTAAGAAGGAGTTAAACTACTTTTTGGAGTAAGATAACTGAAGTAATAGGAGCCACCACCCAAAACACAACCCCCATGCAAGGCCTGTCAAAAACTGAGCTATGTGGATGGAAGGGTTTAACGGGTTGTTATTTGATGGAGCTGTATGTATGCCTGAGCCAAAGCAGCCAGGATCAGACAGAGAAGGCAGCAAGAAAGCCAAGGAGAGAGCCAGAAAAGGACTCAAGGCATTGCTCTGAGAGAGAACCTAGTGAGAGAGAGAGCACTTTTTGGGCAGAGTGCTGGCTGGAAAGAGGCTTGGAACTAAGAACAGAGAAGCTGCCTACTGTTTGTTTGATTCCTACTGTTTTAAGGTAAACAGAAATGTACATACATTCAGTATTATGTCAAAGAAAAGCCTGATTTCATCATCAATTTCTTCACCTAACAGAAACAAACCACAAGACCCTAAATATTGGCTAACTGCTGGGGTTAAAAGGGCTAAGGTGTTCTGTTATGCTTGTTGGGGCATATCCTCAACTGGTGTAAATTAATGATGCAATGACAATTTAAACCAACCGAGGATCTTCCCCCTAATGTATTAGTAACTCTTGCCTGGGTCCTCAGTTGGCCAGGGAATAAAATGTTTCAAATCAAAACATCAGCTGTCTAGGGCTCAGATTTTCCTACAGCTGCTGTGTGTCAGTTGATATTTTCGGCAGTGGTTGTTCCCTCCTTTATTTCTACCCCCGCACAAATAAAAAAAATTAATAAAAGGTGTTTTAAATGACTGTGAACACATTTTAAGGAAAGAATATAGTCATTGTTTGCCCAGGTGGAAGCGTATTCTGCAGTATAATCGAAAGGAAATAGAAATTAAAGGCCTGAGTCAAAGCCCATGGTAATCAATGGACAGACTAGCCTGGACTTCAGGCCCTCATCACAAATCCTGAAGTTCATGTGAGTCCTGCCATTGTTTCGAATTGGAATATGTGCATAGGTAAAGATACACATGTCCAGCAGCACTGGGGCCTTATTTGATCATATTAAAAAACTGCCACATTCATAAAAGTGTTCAAACTTACATTTCCCTGAATTTTTGGTGTGTGTACGTGTGGTAATATTCTATTTTAAAAAGAAAACACTCTCAAAATATTTTCCAACTAATTTTAAGATTCACTAGTTGTATCTATTGTCAATGAGTGAAAACAAATAGTGATTTCAGTAGGAAGTCACTAAAGTACGTTCAAATATTCAGTCAAATCCCGTTCTCTATATATGAAACATTTCTTTCTGAATCCTAATGCATTTAGGGTCAATAGTAGCATCTTCATACATAAAAGATTTCATTCAGCTTTTAAAAGGCAAGTAATTATAAGAGAGAGGTTATAGACCAAGGTCTTGGTTTCATATAATTTGTGTTCTAATTAATTTACCAGATATAGGTTTTGCTTCGGCTCCTAAGTGTTGATCTTTAATAGTTATCGTGTTCCTAGAACTAATGGGTTTTATTTCTTTGTAAAGGTCATTCTTGATGTAATGTCACTGTTAACAGAGGGCCTGTAAGCTTTAGAGAGTTTGCTATGTTGTGATGTGCACAGAAATGTTCTGTTACTTGCTGTCTTTCCCCCAGGACATAATTCTTCTAGAGACAGAAGAACTGGCAAAAATAATTTAGCTCTTTTAGTTGTTCTCTCTTGTCTTTTATTTCCAAAAAAGGTCACATTTCTTGATGAAGAAACACCTGAAAAGGGCTGTGTTTTATGAATACATGTGCAAGGCCCGGTTAGTTCCGTGAACTGTGATAAGGTGTATGTATGTAGGGGCAGATTTTCAGCTGGTATAAATCAGCCTAGGTCTGTTAAAGTCATTGGAGATATGCTGATACCAGCAGAGGGTACCTATAATAAGTTAAAGCTACCAATCTTTTGTGAATAGAAAAACTTTTTTTAAAAAAGGCACAGTATTGACCAAGATTAAAATTATTTAAACGTTTTTCTTTATAAGTAGTTTTGGAATTGGATTCTTGACTAATATAAATTATACCACGAGTCTTCTGAATCTACCAGATACTGATTCTGCCAATTAAGGAGTTGCATTCCCCTCACCTCCAATTCTCTTTAAGCACCTGGCTTTTCTACACTGGTTATTTCAGAGTTGATCAATTATATTAGTTTTCACTAAAACTATGATAACTTTATGTAGTTCTTGATCATTCATCTGGGGTTCACTGGGGTCAGTACTTACTCTTTTTGATAGACACACTCAGAAAGAAGGAGCATAAAAGGACTGCAATTAATTTATCATCACTGCAGAGTAATTATGCAGGCTAGCACAGTGAGTTGATTTCACATGTTTTATAGAAGAAATTGTAAAAATATGTCCCTCCGATAAAGGTGAGCAGACAAGTAACAAATCTACTTTCCTTTTCCCTTCTATGACTTAGCTTGTAAGTTTTGTGAGTTGATCAGCAGCTAGATAATGTGTCCAAGTATATTATACTGTCTAGCATAGCGGGCTCTAATCCCAGTTACCTCAATAGATTATTCCCAAATAGGGAAAGGGTACCATCTGCATGCTAACTGTGACACCCTTGTGAGTTAAGGTCAGCATAAACTGTGCAGTCCCTGATACATATTTTCAGCAATACCTCACTAATTTCAGAGTTCAGTTCCCCTTCCTCTATAAAGGGCATGGTACATTCTAGTTCCCACTGAGTTAGCACGAGAAACTTCCTAGCCTCCACTTGCTTGTTGAAATATGATTCATGCCCTTACCTTGACCAACAAGCCCCCAATAGCTAGTGCATTCATCCATTTCTTTATCTCTTGGTAATGATAAAGAGAACAAAGCTTTTCTCAGTCCACCTCATGTGAGAGTAATTCCTTTTGTCTGAAGATTTACCATATCCTTGCTAAAGAATAATATATAAAGCAGCTGCACTGATCATGAGCCCATAAACTGGACCAAGCCGATAAAAAGATTGCTCATGCAGATTAAAAGAACACACTGTGGTCTTGCTCCTGATGAAGCCAATAAGAAAACTCCCCCTGATTTAAGTGAGAGTAGGTTTATGTTGTGTCTCTTCGCAGACACTAGCATGCTCCAGAAGTTTAATCATACAATTTAAAAATGCCTTCTAAATGACTCAATATTATGGAAGTATAATTAAAACTATGCATGAGGGGCCAAATTCTTCCCTGACATATGCACATGTGACTCTCACTAAAGCCAGTGAGAGTTCAGAACAAAATGTGTCACTAACTAGGTCATTAAGAGAATTGCCATTTCAATTATACCTGGTAGTTAATGTCTAATAGTATCGGACATTGTCATAAATATAAAGGGAAGGGTAAACCCCTTTGAAATCCCTCCTGGCCAGGGGAAAGCTCCTTTCACCTGTAAAGGGTTAAGAAGCTAAAGGTAACCTCGCTGGCACCTGACCAAAATGACCAATGAGGAGACAAGATACTTTCAAAAGCTGGGAGGAGGGAGAGAAACAAAGGGTTTGTGTGTCTGTCTGTAGTCGTCTTGGCCGGGGACAGAACAGGAATGGAGTCTTAGAACTTTTAGTAAGTAATCTAGCTAGGTATGTGTTAGATTATGATTTCTTTAAATGGCTGAGAAAAGAATTGTGCTGAATAGAATAACTATTTCTGTCTGTGTATCTTTTTTGTAACTTAAGGTTTTGCCTAGAGGGGTTCTCTATGTTTTTGAATCTAATTACCCTGTAAGATATATACCATCCTGATTTTACAGGGGGGATTTCTTTATTTCTATTTACTTCTATTTTTTATTAAAAGTCTTCTTGTAAAACACTGAATGCTTTTTCATTGTTCTCAGATCCAAGGGTTTGGGTCTGTGGTCACCTATGCAAATTGGTGAGGCTTTTTATCCAACATTTCCCAGGAAAGGGGGAGTGCAAGTGTTGGGAGGATTGTTCATTGTTCTTAAGATCCAAGGGTCTGGGTCTGTAGTCACCTAGACAAATTGGTGAGGCTTTTTACCAAACCTTGTCCAGGAAGTGGGGTGCAAGGTTTTGGGAAGTATTTTGGGGGGAAGGACGCGTCCAAACAGCTCTTCCCCAGTAACCAGTATTAGTTTGGTGGTGGTAGCGGCCATTCCAAGGATAACGGGGGTAATATTTTGTACCTTGGGGAAGTTTTGACCTAAGCTGGTAAAGATAAGCTTAGGAGGTTTTTCATGCAGGTCCCCACATCTGTACCCTAGAGTTCAGAGTGGGGGAGGAACCTTGACATGGTGGCAGCGGTGGGATTTTCAAAGGGGTTTACCCTTCCCTTTATATTTATGACAGACATTAATAATATGTTTGCATTGGCGTCAATGTACAAAATTTTATTTATTTATATACTTTCAATAGCAAAAAAGAACCTAGTTGATCTAGGTCACTTGTTAACCAATGGCCTGTTAATAGGCATGAAAGGAAAAAAATTGAGTTCTGGTAGTTCACAGAAGTGTTTTGATTGCACTTGTACAACTAAAAACAAGGGGGCTCTTTTGGTGGAATAGAAAACCTTTTCCCTGTCTTTCATCTGATGTCTAATCTTTTGGCTGAACCCCAGCTTTTTGTATTTAGTGAAATTATGAAAATGAATATTAAACCATTAAAACCACTTTTTATGCCTGTACTACAACAGGTTATTGTTGCCACCAGATATCATTGCAAGTTACAGGTTTTCCCCACCATAAAATACTATATTCATTCCACTGCGAATAATTTGTGGCAAGATAATACAGGTAATTTCATCTAATTATGGTAACAGAGCTCAAATTAACTCACATACTTATGCCGAAGATTATGAGCCCCATTGAATGGAACCTGTCCTGGGATTTCAATAGGTTTTGGATTGGGCCTTGTGAAATATTCTTTATGAAATATTTTTGGGGCTCAATTCCTGATTTTTTTTCAATGCTTGGGGCTCACAATACCGCTCTTGTCTTTACCATAGCAAATGAATCCATGTGCTCTTTTAAAGGTCTATTTTAGCAAGTTTTGTTTTTGTTTTAGCTTCCTGGTGCAGAATACCTGAAAGACAGATATACAATGTTATACACTAAGCTAAGTTTTGTGATTTAGTAATAATTGCCGTGTGTTATAACACTATGGAATGTAAAGAAAGCAAGAGATGGAAGGTTATACCTTTCCGATAACGATCATGTTGTTAGGAAATTATACATATATCATATTCAGTATAGTTGCAAGAAATTTCATCTGAAAGTGCTATCTGGTGTAGGAAATATGACTTAATTTTTTTTTCTGTAATAGGTTCTGCCACATCAATATTTTTCTGTATGGAATAATTACTTTTCCCCCATGCAAGTGGATATGAAGTGGCATAACTATGTTTAAGAATTTCTTAAATTTTTTTTTATAGAGATTAAAATTTTCATGTTTTTCATGGAGCCATAACTATGGGAAAATAGCATGAAACTGGTTCATTAGATGATAAATAACTAAAATGTTCTATATAAACAGACCTTGGAACAGGCTATTGTCGCAATACGGTTTAGGTTTGGATAGTTCCATATGCTGCATTTAATGAGAAGGAAAGTTTGACTTTCTGTGTGTCTTATTTATGCCTCTTTCGCTGGTGCAATAGTGCTACAGAATGGCTCATTTGCATTATTCTGTTGCCTGTAAACTATATTTATTGTGCAACCTCCTCTAAATAGGCTAACCAATTGCAATCTCATTCTGCTGGTGTCTGTGTTTGTCACAGAAACGTGTTACCACCTTTAATAACCCAAATAAAATGATTTGGGGCCAGGCTCCACTGCCCTTAGTCACACTGAGTAGTATTTTACTCGTTGAGTAGATTCATTTGCTGATGATGAGTGGCACTTTACCAGATCCATCTGTAAAATGGGGCGAATGATACTGACTGACCTCCTTTAAAATGCTTTGAGATGTACTGATGAAAAGCACTATATAAGAGCGAGGTGGTATGACTAGTAGCAGATGATTTATTTTAATGGGACTACTCATGGAGAAAAGCACTCCTCATCACAAGTATCCAGAATCTTGCTCTTTGTTACTAGCCCCTGAGAATATTTAATTAATATGGATGATAATTTTGGTATGGATGTAAGGGTTTGGACAAAGGCTAATCCTGATTCTTTTTGCAAAAACTGCTTGCTACTGTTGTAGCAAAACTTACACTCAGGCCTTAGGCCAGAGTTTCTTCACTATACCTATGTATCCAACTAAGACCTCGGTTATACCAGCCTGCTGAACATCAGTTGACTTCAGTGACAGCTTTTAGGTGCCCAGCACTTTTGAAGATCCGTCCATTTATTTAGCAGCCTATGCTTACAAAATTTTGTAAATTTTGACCTAAAATTCCAGTCTTATTATAAACAATCAGCTAGCATGGACTCCAGGGTACTATTGGGACTTGCATGTATATAGGGGTCCATGTGAAAAGTCTGGTTCTGATGCTGGTTTAACAGCCTTATTTTACTTCCTCTATAGAACTTAAACTTGAGAAGCAAAGTACCTGCCTGTTCAAAAACACTTACCAGTAAATCACTTCTTAAATAATCAAATGAACAAGATTTCCCATGTCGGGGAAGATACACATTTTATTCAATGTGTGATACAACTCTCATAATAAACACTCATTCTTTTCTGACCCTTTCCTTTTGAAAGTTCTCTTTGTTAGATAGTCCTCCTAAAGACTTTGTCATATTCTGATTCCAGTTAATGGAAGTCTACTACAGTCATACTTCTTAGTGACAAGAGAACTGAATTCATTTGAGCCAATAAAGTCACTCTAATTTGCATTTTCATAACCCACCCTTCAGTACTCCAAGTGTGACTTTCATTTTTAGGACAGAACTATGCAGTAAATGGATGTGCAGACCCTTTAAAAGGATATTTATCATCCTTGAAGAATCTTATTGCCAAATCTTAATAGCATTTCTTACAACAATGACTTGAATTCACTATCAGATTCAGAGGTAGAGCTGTAGAGGTTTTCAATAGGCTTTTCTGAACCATCTCATGATAAAAAAGAAGGTTAACACCTATTTTTTTCTCTTTCTCACGGACTCACTCACTCCCCTCCTCCCCTCATATTTAAAAAAAACCCAAAACACACCACACGCAATCCACCAATAGGATAGAATTCCAAAAAACAGCATTGCATTTCTTTTAGCCTATATAGGTGAATTTGGTGGTGCTGTGATAATGAAGTATAAATCAGTGCGTAGTTTTACAGTATTATAATACCTTTGTTAATGACATCAATTTCAGGATGTACGCTGCTAGCTTTTGGATCATTTCCTTCTGTGCCAGTTGCTGTAAAACCACTCAGTGAGGATGTTCAAAAATGTCCGTCAAGTAGCCTGTATATGGGTAGGTGAAACAATTGTTTGAGGATCTGCTACTTGAAGTCAGTGTCAAAAATCCCATTGTCCAGTCTGATTCAGAATCAGGCCCTTAATTCATAAGAATATTTCCATTATTCGGTTATGGTAACTATCTGTGACAATTTAATTTAATGTAACTATTTCCCTGATCCAAAATGCTATGGGTGAAATCCTGAAGTCAATGGAAAAACTCCCACTGACTTCAGTGGGGCCAGGATTCACCCTCCTTCTGTAGAATGCTGTCAGGCTATGCTACTTATTGCTATTATACCCATTTTTTCTCTCCAATAGACCCTCTTACTAAATATTTCTGCAGGAAAGGGAGAGGTAATAAAATAGAAAAATGCATAATGTCACTATATAAATCCATGGTTCTCCCACACCTTGAACACTGCATGCGGTTCTGCTCACCCCATCTTAGAAAAGATGTACTAGAAATGGAAAAGGTACAGATAAGGGCAACAAAAATGATGAGGGGTATGGAACAGCTTCTATATGAGGAGAGATTAAACAGACTGTGACTATTCAACTTGGAAAAGAGGCAGCTAAGGGGGGACATGATAGAGGTCTATAAAATGATGACTGGTGTAGAGAAAGTAAATAAGGACGTGTTATTCATAACACAAGAACCCAGGGTTACCCAATGAAATTAATAGGCCTCTGTTTGCCAGAAGCCGGGAATGGACAACAGAGGAAGGGTCACTTGGTGATTACCTGTTCTGTTCATTCCCCCTGATGCACCTGGCACTGGCCACTGTTAGAAGACAGGATACTGGGCTAGATGGAGCTTTGGTCTGACCCAGTATGGCCGTTCTTATGTTGAGGCCCTATTTTTGAAGCACCTGTGGAAGGAAGGGGTCTTTAGATTTGGAGTAGCAACTTAGCCAGTTTAATATGTGTAACAACGTATCCATCCCTGATTTTTCATTTTGAGATTAACTCAGTGTTACCAACTCTCGCAGTCTGGAGTTTTTTTCTCACTCCACAGCCCCTGGTGTCATAGTATTATGAGAGAATATATGCAAGAACCTGAGCTTTAATTTGAAAAACAACAAAACAAAACTGGTTTCTAGCTCTCATGATGCCAGAGAAAAGCTAAAAAAGATGAGCTGGGTGTACCCCAGACCTTAAAACAAAGCAAATAGCAGGAGAAAATAAAACCTAAACTTGTATAATTTTCTGAACATCACATGATGTCTTTGGGACTAACTCCTGATTTTTGAAGTCTGGAGGTTGGCAATACTGTCACTTATGCCTGAGTCTCTTTTCCATGTTAACTTTTCCTGTAACTTTATAGGGTTTTATGGTGATTTCTTAGTGTTAAAATTGCTCGCATGGAACCAGAGATAAAATGGGGACCTCCAACTTTACAATATTATCATCCTAATAATCTGAGATTTCTTTGTATTTATATTCGATACAGTTCACCCTAGCCTATGCCCCACTTACGCCCTGTTTGGATATGCCTTGTGTGAGTCTTCTGCATAAGGATGAATTTCAACCCATAAGAACAATGTGAGATGTAATTGGCATTCTGAAGATTAGGGTTTTTTATAATTGGGACTTGATCTATTACACATCAGACTGACAAATATTCGAGAAGGATTACAGTAGAACAGGTTGAGAACATCACTTCCAAATCTGGGATATGGCTGATCTGATCTGAATGGAATTCCTGTACAACAAGCAGAGAGATCTGATGGTTTGAAAATCTCGTTTTATGTTCTATTTGGGAGCTTGTTTTAGAGGCTAACTTTCCATCAATTGCAGAGAGGCAGAGAAACCCTGTTCTGAGATGAAGTCACGTACAAAGGGTTTCAGTTCAGGTTCCTCATGAATATCTGCTGCGGGAGAGGTATAAAAACTGTCAGAACTGTTTTGCTTAAATGCAATTTTGGTGAAAAATGCTGTTTTGTTGTTTCACGGGGATGTAGCATGGGGATTCCACAACACTTTCCCTGGGAAGGATTTTGGGGTCTGAGAGACTTTGTACTGAGTGGTTACAGCCATGGCCTGGGATGGGCCTGATCCAGAGCAGAGTTGTTCACCCTAGCTCAGTCTGAATCTGGCAGAGTATATAGACACGAACCTGGGCCTCCCATGTCCCACGGCAGTACCCTAGCCACCATGTTCACCAAAACATTAGAAAGGTAGGTTTTTTTTCTTCTGTCCCAATGTGGAATGGACATTCATTTCAGAGCCTCAAAATCTGCTGCAAGACGGAATTGTTATCCTCTGGTCAGCTCTGATAAAAAAGTGAGATCCCCTTCTGCTTTCCATTCCATGGTTCTTGTGTGACCAGCTTTCAGGGCAAACACTGAGATCAACCTCGACCTCTAGAATATGTTTGTTGTTTTATTAAGATGTTTAGTAGGCCTAGTACCACCATGGGGAACACAGCTTTATCTACTGACCTTATGACCAAGCTTACTTAGGAGCTAGCTGAACCAGTGACATTTACTTATAAAGACCAGTAGTAAGTTTGCATAGACAAACTGTCAGGATATTAAAAATTGCCTCTTCAATCTTCACATTTTATTAACAAGTAAATTGCACCAGGTGAGACGGTTTGGTTGTATATATGAGTCCATGGGCTCTCTAGAGCTGTGTGATTGAACCCTGCAGTTTGCTTTGCAGGGAATGGTTCACTTCCAAATTGATTTAGGTTGTTATGAGCAAATGGTGTTTGGTGTTCAGTCTTTGAAGGTTGCAGATACTATTTTTCTCAGTAAAAGAATGGGAGACTGACCCCTTCTCAGTTATAGAGCAGTGTACTTTTAGCTTTCGAAATTCTTATCTCTTTGCTTCTTAAATATTATAAGAAGCTCATTGGCTAAAGTCAAAAGCATTTTAGCATGTGCTTAATAAGGGAGGCAAGGAAGGAAGAATCCCATTTCATAAAAAATCTTGAGGTTTCAACATTTAGTTAATACAGCATGGGGACAAAACCATGTTTTGAAATGTTCATTCCAGGTTAGTGCCCTTACCACTGTTCTATTGGCTGTTTTGGGTGGTTCTCTTGTGCTTCTCTTGTTTTGACCAGAAATTCCATCCTGGACCTAAGAAACCTTCCCAATGAAAGTTTCATTGAAACTGATGTATTTCAGCAGAAAGTTTCAGTTTTGATGGTTTTGGTAAAAACATGTTGCCAAAAAATTCTCCACCAGCTTAAGTGCTTTGCTAAAGGGGATGGGTTTGCTGAATTGGAGGCACATATGCCCTTTAATTTGTAAGTATGAACAGCATTTGTGTACCTTCACAGTGTTTTAAAATCTCCTATATGCAAAATAAAATATTTTCTTTGGGAGAAGATACCTGTAAGCATTCAGATGCCAGTTCTACTTTCTTTAAACAGTTAATGATCCAGGAAACTTTTCTTTTTGGACACACACAATTATGAATTCTGTATGGTGCTGAAATTTAGAATATGTTCTGCTTTAAACAATATTCTCTTTTGCTTTCAACGCAAATCTGTACTTGGTTTATTTTTTTGCCAGGGCTTTTCAAAGTGAAGACCTTTAGCAGACAAAATTTTAAGAAGATAGACATTTAGTTCAATAGAAGAATTTTTGTTGCCTGAAAAATACAGTTACAAGAAGGACTGTGCTTCTAAAAGATAATTAATAAAAACCTTCCATGTGATGACAAACTTGACATCTTGTCTAATGTCTGGAAGAGAAGAAAGTGTTTGGAATTGCACAGCTAGAATAAAATGTTCCATTTCACAGCAAGGCCAGGCCTGCATTTTATAATTATTTCAAAGAGATTAAAGGTCACATTCTGTTTGTTAAGTTGACATTACATGAGTCCTGTATACTAGACTTTCAGAAGTGAACTCATGGCATATTTAGATCATCCTGATTTCACAGCAAACACACATTGTCTGAGATTACTGACCTAGATCATATCCAAATCAGTTTTGCAATCCTAATCTATGTTTTCCTAGGCTACAAACTAGAATTCAAGATTCTAGAGGCTAGGCGATCAAGCTAGGACGTACTGCCTCTTTTATGTCCACCACCATGTATTTTTTTAGCAACAAAATCATGTTTGTAATTAATTTTATCTTTATCGTTGAAAATATATGTACTTTATGGGCTATTCTGCCAAACTGGGCTGGTTTTGCAACACTGTATAGTTCACTGTTTGTGTCTTGACACGGGAGTACAGGAAGGAGTGGCACATTTTATTCTGCACTAATTCATGCTGTGTGCAAGCCCATTTGTTGGCATCATGTGCCAACTGGGCCTAATCTTTAAAAATACACTGTTGCAGCTCCCTGCAGAAAATGCATATGCAAAGCTATAATGCCGACAGACCCTGATCGTCATCAAGCAGGATCAAACCTGAGACCTCTGGAGCTTAATGCTTAAGTCTCTTCTGCATGAGCTAAAAGACACATTTCTATTAGCCAAGGCTGTAGCAGGCGTATCACTCTCTAGTTGTTCTAGGTGTTACTACGTGTGACACTTTATCTACATCAAGCTGGCATGGGTTACATGCTTCATTTTCACACACTATTACTGTGGATTTGCATCCGGATGGAGTAGTTGCACATGCAAACGGCTGGTTACATGCATATCTGGCCACTTCTATGAATTAAATAACTAATTTGCAATTTTGAGTGTAGGCTTTGAAAATCTGGACGTTACTGTGTGAATCCTTGGTACAGAAGGACATTGGAGGGCAGAGTGAGGCACTGTGGGACAATTTCTTAGCTGTGTAAATTGGTAAATTTAAAGTCAATGGAGTTATGCTGATTGTCACCTGAGGATCTTGCCCTTTGTTTGCAGGTTGCTGTTTATTAAGAGAAGAAGGGGAAGCAGCAATCGTATGGGAGACATGACAGTGTTGCCAAGTGGCTTAGACTCTGCTTGCTTGTGCTCTCTCTTGGTTTCTTGCTTGAACAAAGGGGCAAATGCGGTGCATGTCATTAGGGATGAGAAGTGAGCCCACACTCTGCCAATTGGATTGTCACGAAACGTTCTGGCTATTGCACACAGTGTCTAGCTGGCCTTTTACAGCAAGTGTTTATGTGAAATAGACTGCCCGAGAATCAAGTTTCAATAAGAGCAACTGATATAAGACCAGGTGGGATACCATCCTCCCTGTGCTTTGAAAGACCAAGTAATGTAAAGCCAACAATGACTCTGTAGTGCACCAGGATTTTCTGTATGGAAAGAAAACCTGGGTAGCATTCTGTTTCTTTGACAAGAGCAAACAAGGGATGGCTAAGCAGGGAGCATGCTAGCCTAAGATTGATAATAATAATCACCTGTCCTCTGAACAGAGCAACATGGCAAAGAGGTTTATCTAACAAAGGTAGCACTGAAGGTGATATGCTGGAGGACCCTGTTCTTACTCTATAGGGAGGAGGCTTATTTGCTGAAATAGTGTTAGATCACTGAAAATGATGAGCTTATCTCTCATTGGCAGGTCAAGCATAGTAGGTAGCTACTGAGTATAAGGGCTCTTTCATGAGCATGTCAACATTTATCTTTTTGTACTAATGAAAGTCAAACTTAGCATTTTCTCTTTGGTTACTCTGTTGCCCTTCTCTGGTCTTCCTTTGGGTGTCCAACTGGAGGCATTTTAGGCATGTGTTTAAACTAATGAGAGCTGTAAGTGCTCTGCATCTCTGAATATCAGGACCAGAGGAAATCCCCCAAAGGAGGCCCCAAATGCATTTGGATGCTTATATTTGGGTATGGAAAAGTAGATTTATCCTGCCTGCTACCTTGGATCTGGCTCGTCTTTCTTGTGCTTCATTTAACCCTTAAACTTTCTGTGCCTTTTTTTCTTCTCCACTCTTTCTGTGACTTTTCTACCTGCTCCTCTGCCATGTAAAGCCCACCAAAGAAAATAGCCTTTCAGCTCATTGTCTCTATTCAGTGATAGAACACAAATCTTCTGAAACAGAGATTGGTTGGGAATAGGTACAATGTCAATTTTATTTTGCTTTTACCCTCCCTCCGCTGCCCAGATGTTCCTGTGGTGACAAGGTGCTTTGGTGATCACATACTAACAGTGACACAAGCTGTATTTAACTTTACCCTTCAGATCCATCTACAGAATGATGTACACATTCCATTTTCAGTCTTTCACTGGGGTAAACAACTTTTTGATTGTGGAGAAACCGGACAAACTGTAGCTTTGTGGGGGGTGGGGAATTGACATTTTCCATCTGCTGCAAGAGTTTATACAAAGGAAACTTTTGTGACATGAAACTTTATCCTTGAACAAAAGACTTCTTCACTATCTCAGAGATTTACTAAACTAATCTGAGCTTATAGGCCTTGAGTCAGCAAATAACTTAAGCATACTCCAGCCCTATTTATACTTGCTTATGTCCCATGACTTAAGAAGGACTTCAGAACAGGCTTAACTTTAAGCAGGTGCTTAAGTGTGTTTCTGAATTGAACATTATTAATCTTAGGTACATCTGCACAATGTTGGCCTGGGGCAATGTGGATGGTGGCTCAGGCTAACTGCTCACGTATATGCACCCAGGGTTGGGCAGTATTGTATTCAGGCAGCTAGCCCATGACGCCACACTGCTATTTTCAGTATGCTAGCTTGAGCAGTGCTAGTGTATGTCTGTCTACCCAGACTGGGCTTTACCGCACCAGCTGCAGTGTAGATGTGTCTTTAGACATATTATTTTTTTTGCAACCTTTATATCTGCCTGGGTATATGCTGATTGAAACTTCTCGTGCAAAGCAATGGTTAGAAAGTTGTAAAGGGAAGCTGTGATGTGCTGGATGTGTGGGTGGCTTTTTGTTTTTTTTTTTTTTAAATGAACATTGAGTCCAAACTTGCTAGCATTCACAAAAGCCAAGAAGGTTGGTGAACAAGTGGATATTAAAAGTCCGTTCCCTCTGTTTCCTCAGGTGCTGTTGCTTGTATTTGCAGAAGATTTAGAATGCATCCCTGGATTCCAGCAAAAGGTTTTTCATATTGAACAGCCATCTGAATTCACAGAGGATCAGCCAATTCTGAACTGTAAGAAATGTAATTTTCATATGTAATTTTTGCAAAAATCTGTATTAACCGCAGTCTGAGTGTTTTTGTATCACACTGAATTTATCAGAGTTCTTTCTCCTTATGACATGATTCCAGGAACAGCCTCCACCTGGGTACTACAATAGCTCCTCCCCTCCCCTTAAAATCCTTTATTTATACAGATTTTTGAACTTTGCTATGAATGAGGGTTGGCAAAATTCTGCACATTTATCTGTTGGGGTTTGAATATTTACATGGAAGCTCAGGATCATCCTCTGATTTTATGAACGAGTCACCTCCTGCATTCTTTGCCTTTCCTGCTGTATCAGTACATGACTATATAGAAGGCTCTTGATTGGCATTTCAGTATAAATTCATTCTTCCTCCCTGGTGTGCATCCATCCCAGGAGCCTGACCCAAAGCTCATTGAAATCAACGAGAGTCTTTCCATAAAATTTAGTAGGCTTTGGATCAGGCCTGAGTTTCAAAAAGTTATTACCATCTCTTCTGTGATCTAAGCAGTTGATCTGGGTGGTCCAGTCCCCTTTCCAATGGACAGGTGTCCACATCACAAAAACTACCACCAGAGCTGAGCTGGCATTGATTCTTGGCACCGTACACTCTACGCAGACAGGCCGAAAATTGAATGGGCCATGGAGATATAACTCTTCTTTCAAGAGTTTGTCTTTCCAGGTACATTAATGATGCAATGTTGCAAAGCTTGCACTGCTGTTGTTCATTATGTAGTGGGACCTGTTCTGAGGATGTGAGACTTCAAGGCTGTCAGCCTAATATGGTACCTAAAGTGAGCTTTAAATATTGATAATTTTCAAAAGAAATTTCAACAGGGTTTGTGAAAAAACCTGCGTTTTCCCCACATAATTCATGTTGTTTAGTAGCCTTTTCATGTGACCACATTTGGTTCAAGAGCTGAAATTAACAGTTCATATGTAATAACATTTATGTGAAAGTAAGGTTCAGAGTTTGGATCAAAAATACAAAGCAATAAAATTCAATTTAAGGAATACCTTTTCTCTCTCCATCCCCTACTTATTTAAGATTATATTGTGAGTGAAAGTATTTGCTCTGTTTTGCAGTTTATATCAAAACTCAGATACACGTGTGGTTAAATATTTGGCTACATGTGTTTGTTCTCCCTGTGTGCTGTCCCAGCTCTGCGTAGACAGTTGGCACAGCAGACCTTGAGCGAACCGCCCAATGACCACAAGAGCCGTTAAGGTACGAAGGCACCCGGCCAGGTTTATTGTTGACAAAGCATAGTATTAGCACCTGGCAGACTCTACGAGGATACTAAGACATGTATGCCCGTGACAATGGACGCAGCTCAGTCAGTGGCGGGACTTTCCATGGCTGGCCAAGATACTCCCTCTGAGATACATCTTTATACCCTGATATAAACAAGTTACGTACTGTCAGCCTGACCTTATGTTTTAGGAAGGGTCGGTGTGTTTCTGTTATCCTTGGGGAATGTACCATCCTTGATATTGGGATGTTCTGATACCACTTGATAGTGGGATGTGTTTGTGTCAATACTCTGTACTTAGCACCTCTTAGGAATGTGTACTTCTGCAATATCAGTCCTGTTCTTGCCAGATTTTGTGAGCAGGTCCTGCCTCATACCAGGCCTGTGATACAAGGGCTTATGTCTCAGGCTCTCTTTCTACTGCAACATGTACTACAATTTTGTCACCGGGGCCAACTGAAGTCAAAGGAAAGACTCCCATTGACTTCAGTGAGCTTTGGATTGGATCCAGATTTAGGGTCACCTTTTCTAAAGCACTTTGGAGACTTAAAGCACTTGAGCACTTAGGTCCCTAAGTTCCATCTCCAAAAGCGACGTAGGCAGTACATTGTATTGACTTTCAATGTGATTTGGGCTCCTAGGTGCCTAAGTTGAAGCTGGAACATAGCATCCTAAGTTACTTAGGCATTTTTGAAAATGTTGCCATTATGCACTAAAATGTGTTGCCAGATTTTCAGAGGTGCTAAGCACCTTTTGGATTCCATAGAGTTCAGTTGTTCGTTTTCTTTAAAAGAAGACCAGCAATTTGTTGAACAGACATAGCAGCCAGACAGCATGTGTTTTAAGCACATAATGTTGGGGGTTTCATGGCCTCAAAGGATAAAAATGTTCTCCTGTTAAAATTTAGTTAAATGCAAATAACTTTTATTGTCTCTCTCTTTGGCTGTACCTGAGTACTTTGATGCCTTAGCATGTCTGTCCAAATCTCTTGCTGATTTGTCCTCGGTCTGTTCAGCAGCATAAAGGACAAACTGTTTAAGCCATTGTTGATTTGACTACATTGTGGTCACCCAGCAAATTGCACGGGTGTGAAACTGACACAATAATTAAGACATTATTAATTTTAAGAGGGGGAAGAGCAGGAGGGAAAACCATCTCAAAACAATCTTGGGAATTAAATTATTTTAATAATCAGATGCTAAATTGGCCTAATACATAACATGCGACAAAGACAGCTTGTCAATGTGCAAGTCTAGCGAACTCAATCACTCATAAGCAGTGTGTCCTGGATGTGACAATATTAAACCTGTGCATAGTCTTTTCAGTCTTGTCTTCAGTGGAATCAATATTTTTAATTGTGCCTGTTTAAATACACTTTGCATGCTGTTGCATTATTTTTATACGCATTACTCAACAGCAGTATAATTTAACAGTTGTATCTGAATGTGAGGCCTACCATGAGTATGTAAATTAATAGAGCCAGTATGCAAAGCAGGTCTATAACGGTGATTGCTTTTGTAGTCTTCAATAAACCAAGCCGATTTTAATTCTCCACTGAAGAGCAGGGAAACAATCATATTTGTTTTTTTGATCTTTTTAATTTCAACAAGAACATACTGTATATTCCATTGCCAGTGTTTCCTCCAGTAATTAAATATGGGTTATAGTTGTTTCGTATGTATTTACTAGTTGGTCATAAATGCAGCTATATTCATTATACATGAAACTTATTGAAAAAAAAGAGACCAAAGCGAGAGCCATTTATTTCTTTTTTTATTTGCATGCGTTCTGGCAGTAAAAAAGTTATTTCACATATTCAGCAAACCTTTAAATACCTTCAGTGAAGAAATACAATCAACTGAAGCATAGGACTCTGAAGAAAATAATATACAACAAAAGAACCACTGCAACTTTCAACCTACGTGGGAACTATTTTAGGAGGTTGACAAAGGTAAGTATATTTACATACAGAATATATAAAAGATGAACCAAGGACAAATGAAAGGCAACGTGGAATGGAGAGATCAACAGAGCTCGGCAAAGACTTCTAGGGTTGGTCTGCAGCTAATCTAGGTGAATCCACTCTAGCCTTAGAATTTATTATGAATTCAACAAAAATAATGTTTAGAAAATACCCTACTCTAAGGAAGATGTGGAAGGCAGGAATAAGAGACACTGAGATTTTCTGGAAATGTGGCAGATAAGATCTGAAGGGTTACTCTTGGTAGCAGTTCCTCAGTTGCAATCAGGCTTCCTGAAAAGTGCAGGGACGAAAGCCTAGCCCCACTGAAATCAATAGGAGCATCGGGGCTCTTGCCTTGGGCATAGGTGCCGACTTCTGCTGGTGCCGGTGGGTGCTCGACGCCACTCTGCCCCTGGCCTGGCCCCGTCCCCACCCCAACCCGCCCCCTCCCACCCCTGCCCTGCCCTGCCCCCATTCCAACCCCTTCCCCAAAGTCTGCACCCCAACTCTGCCCCCTCATTGCCCCTATTCGACTCCTTCCCCAAATCCCCGCCGCAGCCCCGCCTCTTCCCCGCCTCCTCCCCTGAGTGTGCTGCATTCCCGCTCCTCCCCCTCCCTCCTGAAGCTTGTTACACTGAGAAACAGCTGTTTTGCGGCAGCAAGCGCTGGGAGGGAGGTGGAGGAGCAGGGACGTGGCATGCTCAGGGGAAGAGGCAGAGGTGAAGTGGGGTGGGGAGGGGAGCTTGGCTGCCGGAGGGTGCAGAGCACCCCCTAATTTTCCCCTTCGGTGCTCCAGCCCTGCAGCACCCATGGAGTCAGCTCCTATGGCCTTGGGAACGGGCTTCTTCCAGAGTTTCACCAAAGCCTGGGTTTGGTCAACTTCAGGGTACACCTGAAAATTCTTCAGTTCAATCTTCAATGAGGCCTCGAGTTAGAAATCTTTTACCATCAATGCAGATGCTAGCATTTTTTTGGTCATTTGTGAGTGTTCCGATAGAGACAAATATTTTTAGTGTTCATTTTCGTTATGGCATGCCCAGAGAACATGGCAGTGGGTGTAATGTGTAGAAACACTTGAATATGAATATATCGAGTCAAATTCAGCCTTGATGTAATCCTTCTGTAATGCAAATGGCTAATAAGAATAATTGAGGTTTTGTGATAACAATGAATTAGACAACATGGTCTAGTTCAGGGCGTTCAAGAAGTTATTCCAAACCCCTTTCTCACCCTTAAAGGGGTTCCACGTGCATTGGATCCTATGAGTGAAAATCTATTGTGTGTCATTTTGCATTAGCTTGCTCTGACCATTGGTGTAGAATACAAAGTTGCTGTGTTTAGAAATGAGCTGAAGAAGAGCTGTATGGAAGCTATAAATGGAAGGCACAGTGAGAGAAGGAGGGGGGTTGCAGTCAGGAAAAATGCGAGGCAGAGTAGATATATACATGCATGCAGCTGATAATGAGATTAGTATGTGCTGGACAGTGATGGTATGTCTGTACTTGGAGCTGGGGGTGTGATTCCCAGCTTGCATAGACACACTCATGCTAGCTCTCATCGAGTTAGTGCACTAAAAATGATAGCGTATGGTATGTCTGTACTTGGAGCTAGGCGTGTGATTCCCAGCTCGCATAGGCCTCCTCATGCTAGCTCTTATCAAGCTAGCATGCTATTAACAGTGGTGTAGCCAGTGTCACACTGGCAGCACCGAGCAGTGGAACGGGCTAGGTGTGCTGAGTACGTACCCATGGGGTTCAGGAGCGTTTGTACTCTGCATGGCTAGTTCATGCCACCGCTTGCCGCTGCCCATGCTACCCTGGCTACACTACTGTTTATAGCATGCTAGCTTGATAAGAGCTAGGAATCACACGCCTAGCTTATAGCATACATATGCCGATGAGTAGCCTAAGAAGCCACTGGCTGACAATAGCTGAATAGCTGAGCTTTACTCTCCCTCCCATTCCTCAATGGAGGCAGGATTTTGGAAGCATGTTGCATAGCACCCATCCACTCTCCCCTCCCAGTAGTAGAGGGGGTTGGGGGGTGGGGAAGGAGGTTTAGTGCTGCCAGTTCTCACAATTTTATTGTGAGCCTTGTGATATTTAGTGCTTTTCTTTAACCCCAGGTTCCTGGAGTCCTGGGATTACGTCCAACTCAGCTTTCATTAAAACAACAAATTATGTTTCTACCCTTCCGTGTTGGAGAAAAGCGGGAACACAAATTCATTGTTAAGGCTCAGAAACCCCGCAAAAAACAAATGAAAAGAAACCAAACTGATTTTTTAAAAAAACAAACAAACTCATGATTCTAGGTAGGTGGGTGGACAACACTCATGATTTTAGAAGTAAAAATTGGACACAACAGGCCAATTAGTGTAGCTGTAGGAACTTCTTTGATCAGACAAGCTAGGGACCTACTGAAATTGTATTGCTTCCTACTTCCCTATTCACTGCTGTCTCCATTTCAAACTGCTGTTTAAGGTTCACTAAAGAAATCAGTTTGTTTCCTATTCTGAGGAAACCAGGTGGACTTGTGCCTAGACTATCATTTGCCCCTAGGATTAGGCAGCAGGCTTGTTTTTCCTAAACAATTTTGCTTTCAACTTTTTGTTCATTGACTATAACTACTACACATGTTCTGTTGCATACCCATGACCTCCTTTCCATTAGTTTCCTGAAGATCCTATTGTTGTTTCTTAGCTGTCATCCTTTGTACTCCAGTGGAACTGTTTTTTTTTAAATTGATTTTATCATTACATTTCACTTAATGGCCACCTCCACCCTTCCTTACACCTTTTTGTTTTCCTAATCCCCGTTTTTTATTCAATACGCATTCCTATAGAACTGTTTTCAGATTAGCAACCGTGTTAGTCTGTATCCGCAAAAAGACAAGGAGGACTTGTGGCACCTTAGAGACTAACACGTTTATTTGAGCATAAGCTTTCATGAACTACAGGTCACTTCATCGGATGCATGCAGTGGAAAATACAGTAGGGAGATTTTTATATACACAGAGAACATGAAACAATGGGTGTTACCATTATCAATGGGTGTTACCATTATCATTACCAGTATCAAGAGTGATCAGGTAAGGTGAGCTATTACCAGCAGGAGAGCGGGGGGAAGAGGGGACCTTTTATAGTGATATTCAAGGTGTTTCATGTTCTCTGTGTATATAAAATCTCCCCACTGTATTTTCCACTGCATGCATCCGATGAAGTGAGCTGTAGCTCACAAAAGCTTATGCTCAAATAAATGTGTTAGTCTCTAAGGTGCCACAAGTCCTCCTTTTCTTTATTCCTATAGAACTGTTTCTGATCAAACCCTAAATCTCTCTTCCTTCGTATCTAAGTATCCCTTGTTCTACTCCCCTCTTTCCCTATCCTTTTTTTCTTAAGATCATTTTTTAAGACGCTGTCGTGTTCAAAACATTGCATCTAACTTTCTGTTCAGCATGAATTCAAGGGGATTTTTATATTTTAGCATCTGTAGCATAATGGAAAAAATACTTTTCAAAGAGTCATAACTTTGGCAAAAATAGCTATTTCAGATTAAGACTTTCCATAGGCAGCCTCAGGGTGAATTTTTGGGTCAGAGTTTGATTTAGCCAGATTTTCATTTTTTTCTGATCACAGGAAATGTGGTTTATTTAATTGCTTTAGTGGGGACGAGAATATTAGAATGCAATTCTTAAGTCCACATTGGCTGTGTTTTTAAAATTCACCATCTGACACATTGTTCATACTTCGGTTTGAGGAATCGCTGTGCATATTTTGGGCTAAGGTGTGGTCCCACGTGGCATGCCGATGAGGAGCCCAGTTGAATAACAGGAAGTTTCTCCTTCAACATGTTACACTGAAGGGGAAGTAAACTGCTATATCACTTTAAGGGGCACAGCCTGGGTGGGAGGGTTCCACCTATGCCCTGGACTCTCGTTGGTGAGTTTCTTCAGAAGTCATAACTGCGAACTCTTATAACTTACTCCCTCCGCTCCTGCTCGGTGTCTGTGTAGGTTCAGCCACAACTGAGTCCTTAAAAAGCACAGATATACTACATGGATAATGATAGTTGACTGAAGATATAATACTGAACAGTTGTTTTTTGCTTTTGCCCATAACTTGAGCTAGAATGCTAGTCTTACTTTGAACTGGGTGGATAGATGCTCACCTTACTGGGCAATACCATCGCTTGATAGTTTTCTTTGTAGTTTTGTGAATCTGTTCTTCAGATAACATCAGGAGAGTTGCAATGTCCTAGGACAATGCTCTGCTATCAAACAGGCAAGACTGCATTTTCCTTGATCAGGTGATAAGTGACTTATTTTAAATAGGTTTCAGAGTAGCAGCCATGTTAGCCTGTATTCACAAAAAGAAAAGGAGGACTTGTGGCATGTTAGAGACAATTTGTTAGTCTCTAAGGTGCCACAAGTCCTCCTTTTCTTTTTACTTTAAATACAGTATTTAGACATTGCTGGATCATTTGCGGCCTTCAAATGCTTCCCTTCTGCAATCTCTTTTTTAGTCAAGCTGAGCTGGCAGGTCACTGCCAGTGACAATGCTCCATCATGCAGTGATGACAGAGATTCCTAACCAGCCCCATCATATGTGGAATGTAATTGTGTTACATTAATCATGTTTATACTTCACATACATGACTCGTGGCTTTTTTGAGGTATTTTTAATGGACAATAAATCAAATAGTACACATGAAAAATGAAGGCAATTAAGAAAGAGGCTTTGGGTGATGTGCCTTGCATGCTAAACTAGGAAATACGTTGGTAGTGATTTAAATGTCAAAACAAAAGCAGTGTTGACCCTTACTTGAAAAGATTTAATTTGGATGTTAATTAATGGCTGACCTCTTCTGTCTCTTGCATGATGGATTGCATGTTTTCAGAGCTTGGGATACTTCAGGATCAGGGCTTTGTCTGTCCATATTCAGGCACTTTTTCATTCCAACTGAAACTTTCCTTTCCATCTGCATTGGCATTCTTAGCTTTGTTTACTTATATGGTGGGAGATTTATTAACCAATTAATCATAGATACTTAAAGGTGTGTCTGCAGTTCAGCAAAGCTGCCCCTTTCAGCGAGGTTTCATGTGTCGTTCAAGTTTCAGGTGACATTCTCATTGCCTACAGCAGTGAAAAGCACTGACGAACATCCCTGTTATTGAAGTAATTCCATGTATGGAGACGCAGCTTGTATTGATTTCATGCCACCACAGAACATTTCCTAGTGATTTCCAGAACCAGCAGTTGTAGTTCTAGTAGGAGGTTTTCAGTGAGATGGTACCACTGCAAATGAAAGAACAATTTGGGCCAACAATTTCATACATAGCAAACTGTCTGCAGAGTTGTACATGATCAAGAAATTCAACTAATCAGGCCATGGTGGAACAAATATATGTAAATTACATCTGAATGCCAAATAACAGATGTTTAGTTCACTTTAGACTTATATGACAGCATTTCTTTTTAACTCTATATGTGAACTGTTACGAATGTTAGTTTCACTTATTACAGTCTGAAGATATATGTGGAAAACATGGAAAAACATGGCATGTTCATTATACCGGGTAAGATGTGGCTGCTATCTCCATACAGGTTCTATAATGGGACAATTGGCAGCGTATATAGATAGAGCATCCCACCCGCTAGTGACCATGCCATATTTTTCCAAATTGTCTACATACATGTTGCCTAACTCCTATTACTTTCAATGGGCATTAGGTGCCTAACTGCTGTGGATGTGCCTTTGAAAGAACAGTCTGTCCTTTTGACATGGACTGTATAACAAATGTATAGATGTGGATAATGTATATGAGGACAATACATATATCTCTATATAAGTAAAATAGAAATAATCTGTGTTTGTATGTATGTACAGCTGTATCTAGAGACAGATCTATATTTAAGTGCACAAAAATATTGTATCATCTTCTAAGCTGGCTTCAGACATGATCAAAACAAAAGATAATATGACTAGTGATTGCCAGGTGGCCAGACAGTTGCCTACCCAACTGTGCATGTCAGCTTATTAACAGGGCCTAGGGGAAAATGAATTTTAATATAGACTTTGTTTGATTTTTATGCATATACATTTCATTTAACTAAAAAAAGAATGTTCAAAAAGGAGGTAGCATATAATTGTGAACAATGTGAAAGAACTAATTAGTCGCTGAAAACCAGCTCTGGGGTTGAGTCAAAACCTCACAGGGGTATAGTCACTGCTTTTTTTTTTTTTTTGGAAGTAGCAACACAGCTCTTGAATTGACGAACAACCGAGAGAAAGCTCTATATAGTAACATGAGATCTTTTCATCTCTTCATCAGGTTTTATAATCTTTGTGAGGAGCAGAAAATCAAACCATAAACCAGAATGTGTGCATCACCTGTTTCTCAATTACCCCACAACCCATGCATAAATAAAGGTGATTTGTTTGGGACAGAGTGCTCCATTAACCTTTGGGTTATGAATTTAGATGAATGCAAGGTAGTAAATTACTTGGTTTGAGATGAAGTTTGTTTCTATAGACTTGGCAGGAATCATCCTCATTTGTAGATAACACTTCCGTGAAATATTTCAGGGCTTTGGTTGGTTGAAGTAGGCCAGCTGTTGTTCTAATAGCCTAAATCAATGACCAACTGCTCCATATTAGCAGGTACGTCAGTTGCTCAGTGCAGTGGAAACCTCATATTAATTATGTTTTAAGGTACTTCTAATGGGAGATTTTTCTTTTTATGTCCAGTTGGCACTTCCAAATCAAATATCAAATTAATTTATGTTATCCACCAAACTGATTTCCAGTATTATCAACCTGATTTGCCGCATAGGGTCTGATAGTATCTTGCAGGCTCTTCCTCTCTAGGTAAATAGGACATATCTAAAGGCCAAATTGTTTGTAGCCTTTGTAGAAATGTATATGGTTTATCATTTGACCAGCAAACTATCGGACACAATTAGCCTAAAAACTAACTTATTTAAAAGGGACATCAGCCTGGTCTTACGGTGGGGTCCCTCAGGCTGGGTTACGCCTGTGCAGGTGGTGTCCTTCCACATTCTAGCCAATTGCATCCCCTGTTTATTAGGAGAGCATCTATTGGTGAGGGCTACTGAGTAGCACTGGGATTGTCCAACAGACACTATACCATGGGAGAGAGACTAGCATAAAAAAAATAGCTTTGGGAGGGAAGAAGGCCTCTTTCCTCAATTGTAAAGAATTCATCTACCAACAATCTGGTCCAAACGGTCAGAAAATGTTGACTCCTTTCAAGTATGGAGGTGTTGTTGGGATACTCATGGACTAAGGCGGGTATTTCACGGTGCCGGGTGCATTTCCCGTAAGTACTATGAACTGTAACATGATGGTTCCCACTGGATTGTCCCACCACAGATTGTCCCACTGTGGTGTGTTCAGCTGCCATATGAGACATTAGCTGTGGTATGCAAAGACCGTTGGCTCTGCTAAGTCAATTTTTGAAGCTCCACAACTCATAGTTTTTGTATTTCTGGAGATGATATCTCTGATATTTTAATTTTAGGATTTTTGTAAATTCACCCTTCAAAGGAACCAGTGGATAGATAGTGGACTTTCCATTAAATTTTCAAAGCAGTGTGCAGAGATTTAACAGGGATTAGTGGGAGTTTCTGATGCCGAATCCCTCTGTAAATATAGGAGTTTTCATGATTCCTCATCTAAAGTTAACAATATTTTCAGGCACATTGGTGTGCTCAGAAATAATAGTGATCATCTAGTTCACTTTGTTTATGATCTCTCTCTGCTCAACCAAAACAAATTATTGAGATCATCTTTGGTTTTTCTAAGATGATTAAATTTAAATTTAAAATAACTCAAAAATATCCCTTCCTTTTAAAATAAACTTTCCTTTTTCAGCTTGCCAACATTTAAAAACAACCACAACAATCTGCTTTCCTGGACAGGACATTCTCTGTCTGTAAAGATCTGTTATTTCTTTAGTGCATACATTCCCCAATCCAGAAACAGGATTCCTGTTTCTATATGTGTCACTTAGCTGACTTTCTGTCTCTCTTGATTTATGTTTGGGAAAGGAATTTCATAGGGTCCTTGTTGACATTCACTAAGTTGAACACTTATTTTTTTTCTTGTTGCAAGCCGGTGTTCATACCATGGAGGTAAGACACTACACCTCATCCATCCCCTCTGAACTTGCCATCTGGTAACAAGCAGGGAAGAGTAAACAGGCAGAATTTTATAGATTGTTTTTCAAAAACAGAGCCACTTTGGTATGCCATTCTGAATGCTAGCATATCTCTTATACCCATCTGTACTTACTAGGTACAGTAGTTTACTGAAGGTGGGCTAGCGTAGCAATAAGCAATGCATACTGAACCTTATTATGTGACATTGGTATGAACTAGAGCTGGTCAGGAAAAAAAAATCTTGAGAGAAATTTTGACTTTTTTGGGGGGAAAACTCTAAATTTTTCAGCTGAAGTTTTGACAAATTCAAAATTTTTGATGAAAACCAGCACTTTGCCAAATAAATAAATTGTCATTGAATTCCATTGAATTCAATTTTGATGGGAATTTTTTGACTAGCCCTCATGGAGTGCCTAAGAGTTGGAGAGCAAAGACACAACATGGAGTATTAACCTTTGGAGTCTTTTGTCAAATGCCTGAGGCCAATGAATAAAGTAAATTCTCTTAGCAGCATTCCTACGCATCACACCTTTATTACTTCCGTCAGCCAGGTTGGTTGCATGTGTGTATGTGGGCGGGGACAGGGAAGGGGGAATCCTCTTAGGCAAAACTTTGGGTATTATGGCCTTGTTTCCATATAAATTTTTGAGGGGCCATATAAATAAAACAGCAATATTCCCAGGAATGGTAGCATTGGCCAATAACTACAGTCTACTGTACATGCCATTCATGTGATTCACTAGTGGTTTAAGGTTTCCAAAAAGAAGAGGAACTGATCAATTCAAAATGTGGGAAACAAAGCACTACCAAGGTCAACATGTTAAGGGGATTGTTACAGTTACAGCTAAAAATTGCCCTTCTAAGAGCCCACTGGGAAAGCTTAGCAAAATTTACTAAAACATAACAAATCTGGAAGAAAGCATTCTTCCTTATATCCACAGGTAACAGGAACAAATGCATAATGTTCCAACCCTAAAATCTTTCTCTGAGTTGTGCTTTCTAGATTTACACCAGGGTTTGCAATATGTCCCTTTTTTGTTTCTTTCAGTCACAGTAGATTTCACAGCTTTCTTGAAAGCCTCCAGCCACTCCTGCATACAAGGACCGTCAGCCCTGTTTGTTCAGACTTTAGAATGATGATAATCTGTCATATCTCAGGGTGCAATGTACTGCAGGGCGGCAGTAGCTTTGTGAGCCATCTCTAATAGAATCTAGCCATGGAATTGGCGATGAGTGGATTACCCCAAAGCAACTCCTGTTCTGGCTTGGGGATGTGCATTAAGTAAACGGGTATGGCCAGAACAGTCTCACTAATGAAACTCAGCTGACAATTGGCCATTGGTCAGATGGCATAAAACTGTTCTAATTTACAACAGGAAGCAGCGTGCATACAATGAGTTCAAGGCCGGTTTGTTCAAAAGCGAGTTGTACGCCACCTTTATTCCCCCTGCCCCCACCACCATCCTGAGTTGTGCCATTGGCATTTCAGCTGGACCTCAGAATTTATCAGACTGTATTTTGCTCTTGTCCTCCTTTCTTTTAGCAATTTGTATTGAAACAATGACAGTTGCATTGTTCAGTATTGGCACTTTTGAAATGTTCAGTGCAGGGTATTTACATTCTGTCTTCTGTACAGATTCAGAGAGAAACAATGAGCATTTATGGAATGCATCATGACATGTGGGGAGCATTTAGGTGAGCTTTTACTGTGAACCAGCGAACAAGTGGCTGTAGAAAATGCTCCATGGTTTGATACAGAAACAAATAACCCTGTGGTTGCAACTGGAATTCCCGCAGGCTTTATTTAGTTGAAATTTTAATTACAATGCCAGCTCTTTCCTGAACTCACACAATAACACAGTAGGGAAAGAGAATTATAAACTTGGCCACAATAAAAGAAAATATAAAAAAAATTAAACAAAAAAGAAAGTTCACCCTTTGGAAAATGAATAAATTGAGAGATAGGTACAGAACACAGGCGGAATTATGAAGAACTGAAATTATGTGCATGAACATAAGAATGGCCATACTGGGTCAGACCTGCCTCCTGTGGCTCCACTCAGCTCCCAAAAGTAGCGGCATGTCCCCCCTCTGGCTCCTAGGCGTAGGGCAGCTAGGGGGTTCCTCGCACTGCCCCCACCCCAAATGCCAGCTCTGCAGCTCCCATTGGCCGTGAACCAATGAGGAGGGACATGCCGCTGCTTCTGGGAGCTGCCTGAGGTAAGCTCTGCCCGGAACCTGTCCCCCTCCCCCACGCCCCAACCCCCTGCCCCACCCCTGATCCCCCTCTTGCCCTCCTTTTTGTTTCAGAAGATGAAGGAAGTAACCAAGGGGCCACTTTAGACTTCATGCTCACTAAGAGGGAGGAATTGATTGCAAATCTGAAGGTTGATGGCAATTTGTATTGAAAGTGACCATGAAATGATGGATTTCATAATTCAAAGGAAAAAAAAGGAGTAAGAGCAGCAGATTAAGGAAACTGAACTTCAAAAAAGCAAACTAAGAAACTCAGAGCACTGGTAGGTAAGGTCCCATGGGAAGAAAATCTAAGGGAAAAGGGAGTTTAGGAGACCTGGCAGTTTCTCAAGGAGACCATATTAAAAGTGCAACAGTAAACTATCCCCATGTGAAGGAAAGAGGAAAAACGGTAAGAGGTCAATATGCCTCCATGAGGATCTCTTTAATGACCTAAAAATCAGAAAAGAATCCTACAAAAACGTGGAAACACAAACAGATTGTTAAGGATGAGTACAAAATAATATTACAAGCACGTAGGGACAAAATCAGAACGGCTAAGACACAAAATGAGTTACACCTAGCAAGGGACATGAAAAGCAATAAGAAAAATTACGATAAATACATTAGGAGGCAGAGAAAGATGATGAAAAGAGTAGGTCCTCTACTTAGTGGGGAAGGAGAACTAGCAACGTATGACATCAAGAAGACTGAGTTGTTTAATGCCTGTTTTGCTTGTGTTGTCACTAAAAAGCTAAATTGTGACCAGATACTTAACAATAAGGTAGAAGAAACACAAGTCAAAATAGGGGAAGATCAGATTAAAGAATATTTAGGGAAGTTTGAAGTATTCAAGTCAGTAAGACCTAATGAAATTTACCCTAGGCCTAGAATACTAAAGGAACTAGCAGAAGCTGAAGCAATCTTGGAACTGTTAGAGATTATCTTTGAGAGCTCATGGAGGATCGGTGAAGTCTCAGAGGACTGGAGAAGGAACACAGAATCTATCTTGTTTTAAAATGTGAAGAAAGAAGACACAGGAAATTATAGAGCAGCCTGCCTAACTTCTATACCTAGAAAGATGCTAGAACAAATGATTAAATAATCAATTTGTAAGCACCTAGAGGACAATAGGGTTATAAGTAAGAGCCAACATGAATCTGACAAGAAAAAGTCATGCCAAACCAACCTAATTTCCTTCTTTGAAAGAGTTACTGGTTTAGTAGATGGGCGGAAGCTGTACATGTGATTTTCTTGATTTTAGTAAGGCTTTTGACACAGTCCCACAGGACATTCTCATGAAAAAACCAGGAAAGTGTAGCCTAGATGAAATTAAAGTGTAGCTGTCTATGGTTCATTGTCAAACCGTGAGGGTGTATCTAGTGGTGTCCCACAACGGTCTGTCATGGGTCCAGTATTATTCAACATTTTCATTGATGACTTGCGTAGTGGAGTAAAGAGTGAGCTTATAAAATTTGTGGATGATACTATTGCTGTGAGGGATTGCTAGTACTTTAGAGGACAATATTAGTATTCAAAACAAATTTGACAAATTGGAGAATTGGTCTGAAATCAATAAGATGAAATTCAGGAAAGACAAATGCAAAGTACTTCACTTAGAAATGGAAAATCAAATGCACAACTATAAAATAGGGAAGAACTGGGTAGGTGATAGAACTGCTGAAAAGATCTAGGATTTATAGTGGATCACAGATTGAATGTGAGTCGACAATGTGATGCAATTGTGAAAAAGGCTAATATCATTTTGGGGTGTATAAACAGGAGTGTTACATTATATATATGACATGGGAAGTAATCGTCCCACTCTACTGAGCGTCATTTGGAGTGCTGTGGCCAATTCTGGGTGCCATACTTTAGGAAAGAGGTGGACAAATTGAAGGAAGTCCAGAAGAGAGAATAAAAATAATAAAAAGGATTAGAAAACCTGACCTATGAAGAAAGATTAAAAAAACAGGGCATGTTTAGTCCAGAGAAAAGAAGTATGTGCGGGACTTGATAGCCTTCAAATATGTTAAGGGCTGTTATAAAGAGGACTGTGTTTAATTTTTCCCCATGTCCACTGAAGATTGGACAACAAGTAATGATCTTAATCTGCGGTAAGGGAGAGTTAGGTTAGATGTTAGGAAAAGATTTCTAACCCTGAGGGTAGTTAAACTCTGGAATAGGCTTCCAAGGGAGGTTATGAAACCCCAATCATTGGTGGTTTTTAAGAACAGATCAGACAAACACCTGCCAGGGATGGCCTAGGTATATATGGTCCTGCCTCAGCAGAGGGGGCTGGACGAGGTGAACTTCCAGCCCTACATTTCTATGATATGTTACAGGAGGAATTTTTAAAAATGCAGTTTTGTGGTCACAGAAGGATGCCTTGAAAGGTTAATAACCTTTGATACAAGGTTTCCATTGTCTTGAGTATCTGCAAAGCAATCAATTTTAGCTCCTTTTCTGTGAAACTAAATTAAAGTTGTAAACAAATGCCTGCTTCAGATGAGATTATTTTTTTAAGTTTACTGACCACAGTAAAAGTACAACTTGAAGAAGATATTTCATGAATGCCAAGGCCAGAAGTTGCCTTTATATGACCGGAAGTCTTTTCACATTTCATTGCTTAGGATGCTTTATCTCGCCATTCTTTTGATAGATTTGTTCAGTTTCAGTCTTACCTATCTGCATTTAATTCCATTCCTTATTTTTACAGTAAGCTATATCACAGCTGACCAATGCTATTAAGATGTATCTTCCTCTATTATAAATTTTGGCTTGTATCAGATCAACTAGAAAATTAATGAAGGTACAAATATGTCTCTAGGAAGGAAGATTACAGGACTTTTAATGAAAGACCAATTTACTGTGCAAAGACTGAAGAAAGGGTCTTATGGATTGCTGACCTATTTAGGAATGCTCTGTCTTGAGCAAGGGACTGTGTAATCAGTACCATTCTGGAAGTATCTCTGGGAGGTTGCATGATTCTGAGGCAAACCTCTCCCCCTGTTTTCTACTTGCCCCAAATGGTTGATGGGGGCTGAGGTGTATTAATTTGCTGCTGGCCGGTGCATTGAGACTGGGTGGAGCAAGTGCTCTACCTATTTCCTGTCCTCTGTGATACTGGGGACTATGCAGTTAAGAGCTGAGCTTCTCATATAGGCTGCATGGGGTGCTGTGAAGCTCTTGTTAGGTGCAGCCAGCTGAAGCCAGACACACAATTAAGCAGCACCTTAAACACCTGACTGACTACTGAACACCACACTCACCAGCTCTGCTTGGGAGTAAATGGCTGTGCTGTACTCCCTTGCAAACCTGGATACAAGGTGTGGGTAGCCCAGACAGCATCTTAAGAGGGTTCTTCCTTCTGCATAGGTGTTTAGTCAAAGTCACAAGCCAGGACTCAGCATGAGGGTGAGGATATGTTCACTACAGAGCTAATTTATCCGTGGAAGCATGTGCAGTGCAGAATGGCTTCCTATAGACAATTGGAAAATCTCCATTAAAATACTTTCGGTCTTTGAGAGCTTCTTGGTTCTCAACATTGCTGAAACATTGCTGCTTTGTTAGGTGCCTACATATGGATTTAGGAGCCTTTTAATTTGAAGAAATAGAATATTTTTGCCTACAGTACTGGTCTATAGCCACCTTACGGTATCTTTTTATATTCACAGCTTCAAACATAGAAACGCTAGCTTATAGGAGAATTAAAAGGTCAGTTCATCTGAATATTCAAAATGATCATTTGTGTCTTAATAAGAAATAATCTTGTCTAAAGCTATCCTTTAAATCAAGTAATCTTGTAATGGATCAATTTTGTCTCTTATACTAATCCAAAAAAAAGTAAAATGTAAATATTATCTATAAATTAGGTGCATCTATTGTAAGAAAATATTATTGACATTTCATGCAGGTGAGCAGTGGTTTAGGGGATAAGATATGGAGTCTGTAATTTATAAATTATGAAAACATTTGTTAAAAACGCCCACCAATCCTGAGATTGTTGCTGTGCGGGATTTTATTTTTATTCTCTGAGACACTCAGTCTGTGATGGGTTCTCTAATAAAGCTAGAAAAGGATTCTGAAATATTGAAGTTTTAACACTTGCATAATAAATCTATTAATCTTAATGTTTCTGGAAACAGTAGCCATTGACTACAGTTTTCATACATCAACATCACTTCCCAGAATAGGGTGATACTAACCATAGTTTGCATTGGTAATTAACTGAAATAAAATGACTTGTGAGAACAAGCAAAGGGAATAGTCTACACTGACTTAACCCTTGACTTAACTTTTCCTGGCCCCAATTCAGCAAACACTTAAGCATATGCTTAAGTCTACCCTTTCTTTGCAAATTCCTTAAGCAAGTACTTATATTTAAGCACATGCTTCAGTCCCATTAGCTTCACTGTGTAAAGTCTTCACTTTATGGACCCCATGAAATGCTTTTCATTGATAGCATTGCCAAGAGATGTTATTTATTCAGCCACAGAAAGGTGCAGGTGTGTAAGTTTCCCACAACATCTGGCCAATATGTTTTACTTCCTGATAGGGAGAGACCAGATCCATAGGTGTGGGGCTAGTTCAGTCTCTGCGGTTCATTCCATCCTTGACCTCTTGTTGAGAGTGTCTACACCTAGTTCCAATTTCCATAAAAGGGTGCCACTTGAGGTCATGTCTTTGATGTATGTATTTGTGTGCTAGGAACTGCACCTGAGATAGTTAAATCATATTCCTCAGACTAGCTGTCAAGTGGTAATGGTTTTTGATCATTATTAACATAGTCTGAATTCAAGAGGTTAAGGACTGAATATTCTGATGCAATTCCTTGTAGTTCACAATGCTGCAAAAGAACTAAAAATAGACTTACCCTATGTTGAGGGAAGTAAACGGGAAAATAGGGTCTGCTTGCCCTTTTTTGGCTATGAACTCTTTGTGAAGACCTCAGATCCTACTGAACTGGACACAGCATAAAAACTTGGATGGATGCATTGATGGACATCCTGAGAAATGCTGAGCATCTGCAACATCTTTGACCTCATCAGGAGTTTCCAGTGCTCAGAACCTTTCAGCATTTGGCTTCCTGAAAGATTAAATGTCTTAGACTCATATATTGTTGGCTATGTAACTTAATTGCAAAAACATGTATAGTGTGTTTCTTCTCACATCAAGATCCGATAAAATGAAGGTGGGACATTCCCATGTATCTGGATGGGAGTTATTGTCATCACAAAATTAATTCCAAGAGATTTCACTTTTCTAACAAGGTGTCCATCTATACTTACCATCCCAGTTCTTTTAACAAGATTTCCTACTGGGACAAAATCCATGCCCTATGTTCAGTAGTTATTTCCCAAACTGAAATGTCTTAGCCATTTTTGTATCTTCAAATTACCTAAATAAATAAATTAATTAAATTAAATAAAAAGGCTCAGTCCATTTTGGGGACAAATATTGCAAAACTGTATTTGGTTAAAAAATAAATTATTTTAAAAATATCAGTGATTGTTCACTGGAGTTAAGTGTTTGATGCATTTAAATTAGTATTCAAATTAGTATTTAAATTGTTTTTTGAGTGGAGTGGGGATGGTAATAGCTGGCTAAGTTGACCAAGTTTCTCTGTGATTTAAAACGTTACCTGTTACTGAAAGTGTCTGAAGAAGCAGGCATACAGAACGCTACATACAGGTCAAAATTTCAACGTATGCAACTGCTGTCTCTTTTGGTTGCATGAATATTGAGCAACCTGCAACAATAACTAAGCAGCCATGAAAGCAATTAACGTTTAGGGAAAGATGATATTGAGTTTTAAGGAAACTTAAGATAACAATATAAACATTCATTTCAAGATAGCATCATTTTAAATTGAATCCCACTGGAACCAGTGGGAAAAGAAAATGTATAAATATTTTTCCTGCAATATGAATGTCCCTAGAGACGTAATTGTATCATGAAAAATAAACAAGTTTCTGAATGCTGTACACTGAAAGAATTTATTTTGTGTGAGTAGATCCATTTGCATAGAGCATGCAATTGGTAATGTGTAGCATTTCTTGTAAAATTAGTAATTGTTAAGCCACATAAGCAATATTAAATTATTACAAAATGCAGGTTTTGTTCTTTACAGTAAACTGAGCTTTAGATTGCAGTTTTTTTATTTTAAGACTATTAACTGAAATAAAATTGATTTTTGCCAAAGTACATTTTACTGTATGCTGATTATACGACTATCACTTCAAAGTAGAAAGTGTGTAACCGCGGTTATACAGTGAAGTGTCTTAGTGTCTGTTACACATGGTACTTAAGCATCTTCAAAGCCGTTTTCATCTTCAAAGCACTCTGTGAAAATTTACTAATTAGCCCACACAATGCTCCTCTGAGATAGCAAAGTAAAGTATTATAGCCATTTTACAGATGGGGAAAACTGAGATGAAGACGGCTTCACCTAAGATTTAGTCAGGGGTATTTATAATACAAGTCATGGACAGGTCACAGGCCATGAATTTTTGTTTATTGCCCATGACCTGTCCATGACTTATACTAAAAATACCCTTGACTAAATCTTAGCCTTGCTCATATTTAGCTTGTGATCCACTTTGATCCCCCAGATCCTTTTCCGCAGTACTCCTTCCTAAGCAATTTCCCATTTTGTATGTGTGCAACTGATTGTTCCTTCCTAAATAGAAATGAATTTGTCTTTATTGCATTTCATCCTAATTACTTCAGACCACTTCTCCCAGTTTGTCCAGATCATTTTTAATCTTAATCATAGAATCATATGACTGCAAGGGACCTTGAGAGGTCATCTAGTCCAGTCCCCTGCACGCATGGCAGGACTAAGTATTATCTAGACCAGTGGTTCCCAAACTTGTTCTGCCACTTGTGCAGGGAAAGCCCTTGGCAGGCTGGGCCAGTTTGTTGACCTGCCGCGTCCGCAGGTTTGGCCGATCACGGCTCCCAGTGGCCGCGGTTCACTGCTCCAGGCCAATGGGAGCTGCTGGAAGAGGTGTGGGCTGAGGGACCTACTGGCCGCCGCTTCCAGCAGCTCCCATTGGCCTGGAGCAGTGAACCGTGGCCACTGGGAGCCATGATCGGCCTAACCTGTGGATGCGGCAGGTAAACAAACTGGCCCGGCCCTCCAGGGGCTTTCCCTGCACAAGTGGCAGAACAAGTTTGGGAACTACTGATCTAGACCATCCCTGACAGGTGTTTGTCTAACCTGTTCTTAAAAAAATCCTGTCCTCCAAAGCACTTGCAACCCCTCTCAGCTTGGTATCATCCACAAACTTTATAAGTGTACTCTCTATGTCATTATCTAAATCATTGATGAAGATATTGAACAGAACCAGACCCAGAACTGATCCCTGTGGGACCCCACTTGAATATGCCCTTCCAGCTTGACTGTGAACCCTGATAGCTACTCCCTGAGAAGGGGTTTCCAACTATGCACCTACCTTGTAGTAGCTCCATCTAGATTGTATATCCCTCGTTTGTTTATGAGAAGGTCATGTGAGATAGTACCAAAAGCCTTTCTAAAGTCAAGATATACCACATCTACCACATTCCTCCCCCTTTCTCCTCCCACCCCCCGGCTTGTTACACTGTTAAAGAAAGCTATTAGGTTGGTTTGACATGATTTGTTCTTGATAAATCCATGCTAACTGTTACTTATCACCTTATTGTCTTATAGAGTATCTGCAAATTGATGGATTAATTATATGCTCCATTATCTTTCCAGGTCCTGAAGTTAAACTGACTGGTCTGTAATTCGCTGGGTTGTCATTATTCCCCTTTTTATAGATTGACACTATATTTGCCCTTTTCCAGTACTCTGGAATCTCACCCGTCTACCATGACTTTTTGAAGATAATCGCTACTGGCTCAGGTATCTCCTCAGTCAGCTTCTTGAGTATTCTAGGATGTATTTCATCAGGCCCTGGTGACTTGAAGACATCTAACTTGTCTAAGTAATTTTTAACTTGTTCTTTCCTTATTTTAGCCTCTGATTCTACCTCATTTTCACTGGCATGCATTAAGTTAAGGGGGAGGGATAGCTCAGTGGGGGGGAGGGATAGCTCAGTGGTTTGAGCATTGGCCTGCTAAACCCAGGGTTGTGAGTTCAATCCTTGCGGGGGCCATTTAGGGATCTGGGCCAAAAATTGGGGATTGGTCCTGCTTTGAGCAGGGGGTTGGACTAGATGACCTCCTGATGTCCCTTCCAACCCTAACCTTCTATGATTCTATGATTCTAAGTTAGAAGTCCAATTGCTACTAAACTTTTTGGTGAAAACTGAAACAAAAATGTCATTTAGCACTTCTGCCATTTTCACATTTTCCGTTATTGTTTCCCCCCACATACTCATTAAGTAATGGGCCTACCCTGTCTTTGGTCTTCCTCTTGCTTCTAATGTATTTGTAGAATTTTGTATTTTGTAGTCTCAGTTGGATTTGGTATTCTTAATTGTCTGTGATAAACATTCATAGTGGATTGGGACTGATTGGAACTATGCAGTACCAAAGTAATGACAGATGTTATATAAAAGCTTAATAAAAATGATCTAATCTATTGGACCCCTAAAACATACAAATAGAATTCCTGTTCTATCCAGGTTCTTATACTAGTCCCATCACTATTTTACCTGGACACATAACAAGAATATCAGCACCATGAACTCTAACAGATATGATTTGGTTATTTTTTTAACAAAAGGCAACAAAGCCAAACACTAAAATACTCAGCACAAAAGACACTAACAATATCCTACCTGTTCAGGAATAAACTGAATTAAGAATAAAGTTTCTTTTCCAATGCACCAACGTTAGGATGTGAACAGCGTTTATCAATTTCCCTCCTATCAAAATCCAAGTACACCAAAGTCTGATGCTCACTAATGAATGCAATTATACCCCCCTGCATATTTTTCTCTGGTTTTTAGTTAGAAACCTATTTAAGTTAAAGTAGGATCAGAAAGACAGTGAAAAATGTGACATATTTAATTCTCTTTAGAGAAGATTGAAAAATAATTGGATATATTTTTATTTGATTCTATGAGGATTCAATAGAAAACTCTTCTTATGTAGTCGTGAAATATTTTGAGAGTCATGAAAGTATTGCAAATTGATTGCTGGAGTTAGACTTGCCAGTCATAGGTTACTACAAACAGCTGTATTTTACCTTTGGAAACTAAGATCTATTGCAGATTAACTTTGACACGGAGGTGCTATGGTGTGTGTGTCAACATTTAGCCATCTGCTATTTCTGTCAGCCCTTTCGGAAGAGTGCTGGATTGTGATGGATACTATCAATAACTGCATTCCTTAAAGTAAATATAGTAATCTAAATCCAGAGATGCGGGTTTTTTTTCTCATTCTCCTAAAATACTTTATGAAAAAGTAAAGCAGGAATTGACCTCACCATAAAAAACATAATTAATTTTGAGAATTAAAAATATATTGTAAACTAATAAGGATGTTACGTATTGAGGAATTCCATGTAAAACTGACCAGGTAATTAAAGGTTGGAACACCTCTTAAAAGTAGAATATCTACAACAGATTCTCAGCTGGTGTAAATTAGCATAGGTCCATTGACTTCAATCACACTATGGTAATTTATACCTGCTAAAAAACCCTCACTTTCTGTGCCTAAACTCTTTGAGATCGTGTTAATAATCCTTCATAATAATGCTTCCACTATGCCAGGTTGTATAATAACTTACTTGCAGAATTCCTGAAAGAAAATATAGGCTTTTAAATGTCATCCTGGGGGAAAAAAAATAACTCCTGTATGCTTCTAAAGACAGCATTGCATGTGCTTCCGTGTAGACCCAATCATGCTTCCTTTGATTTCAATGACACAACTCCCTTTGACTTCACTGAGAAGAGGCTGAGACTCAGTATTGGCTACGGCCTTTCTTATCAGGAGTGTAATAGCAGTTTCAAATGAATTTGCAATCCCTTTCATGGTCCTGGTGTATTGTAGTTCTCCAGTGCCTGCAGGCCTGCCACATCTAGCAGCGTGGAGGATACCACGTGCAAAATTGGAAATATCAGCCAGGTCTAATTTGGAAGCCCTGCCGCTGTTTTCCCCCTAATTTTCTGCCAGGTTCCCTTCCAGCCTTAGGGATTCAAAATACACTATTTGGGGGTAAGACTGAATTGATTTCTAACACCATGTGACACTGTGGAAGACTGGGAAGAAACTGAAAGATTATCTGGCCCCGGGCATCTGACCTAGGCCAGAGTTCCAAAGTTTAATAACAGGTTTCAGTGTAGCAGCCATGTTAGTCTGAATCTGCAGAAAGAAAAGGAGGACTTGTGGCACCTTAGAGACTAACCAATTTATTTGAGCATAAGCTTTCATGAGCTACAGCTCACTTCATCGGATGCATTTTTGCGAATACAGACTAACGTGGCTGCTACTCTGAAACCTATTATACAGGGAGTAAAGAAGAGTGGGAGAGGAGCAGACTGTCTCACTAAAGCTGACACATTTGATTGCCCCAATTCACCTTTAGTCCCTCTGGGCCTGTCACAGTTTACAGCCTGCTTGGTAATAGCAATACGTCTAAAATTGTCATCCGAACTCTATCTGCTGCTTTCTCACCTGTGTTATTCATTTTTCATTGCTTAGAAGGAGACTTGCAGCTTAATTGGTGTCTTTCTCGTTATTTATATTGCCAAAAGCAGAGGATTAAAATATCAGGAAGGAAGAATAACAGGAGTTTTGTTTCCTAAAATAAATGAAAGATTAATGTGTTTGTTTGTTTGTACACAAGATATACATGGGTAGGTAAAAAATCCTGGAACCTGTTGAAGATCATCTGAACAGAACAAAGTGGCCTTTGGAAGGCAATTAAAAAGAGTTCTGTGAACTGATCTATGCAGATACCATGGCTCAACACTTCAGGGATTAATTCTCATTTTAATTCCATTTCTTGGGACTTATTGACCCATTTCACATCTGATGTGTTTTGCTCATTTAACCTCAGTCTTGTGATTATACAAACATATTGCTGAATTTCTGCTTTTTTTAGTTGGCATCTGCTTCTTGCTCTTATGATCAGACAATGGCCCTGAGTCTAGAATGTGCTCCAGACACTTTGTGCTTCTCTACTTGGCCTAGACCAGGAGCCTGGAGGATCTCTGCAGCATGAGGGGAATCTTGGGTGATTAGTGAATTAGGTGCCAAGCTGGAAACACTTCATAGGGAGCAAAAAGAAAAGGAGTACTTGTGGCACCTTAGTGACTGTCAAGGTTCCTCCCCCACTCTGAACTCTAGGGTACAGATGTGGGGACCTGCATGAAAAACCTCCTAAGCTTATCTTTACCAGCTTAGGTCAAAACTTCCCCAAGGTACAAAATATTACCCCCGTTATCCTTGGAATGGCCGCTACCACCACCAAACTAATACTGGTTACTGGGGAAGAGCTGTTTGGACGCGTCCTTCCCCCCAAAATACTTCCCAAAACCTTGCACCCCACTTCCTGGACAAGGTTTGGTAAAAAGCCTCACCAATTTGTCTAGGTGACTACAGACCCAGACCCTTGGATCTTAAGAACAATGAACAATCCTCCCAACACTTGCACTCCCCCTTTCCTGGGAAATGTTGGATAAAAAGCCTCACCAATTTGCATAGGTGACCACAGACCCAAACCCTTGGATCTGAGAACAATGAAAAAGCATTCAGTGTTTTACAAGAAGACTTTTAATAAAAAATAGAAGTAAATAGAAATAAAGAAATCCCCCCTGTAAAATCAGGATGGTATATATCTTACAGGGTAATTAGATTCAAAAACATAGAGAACCCCTCTAGGCAAAACCTTAAGTTACAAAAAAGATACACAGACAGAAATAGTTATTCTATTCAGCACAATTCTTTTCTCAGCCATTTAAAGAAATCATAATCTAACACATACCTAGCTAGATTACTTACTAAAAGTTCTAAGACTCCATTCCTGTTCTGTCCCCGGCCAAGACGACTACAGACAGACACACAAACCCTTTGTTTCTCTCCCTCCTCCCAGCTTTTGAAAGTATCTTGTCTCCTCATTGGTCATTTTGGTCAGGTGCCAGCGAGGTTACCTTTAGCTTCTTAACCCTTTACAGGTGAGAGGAGCTTTCCCCTGGCCAGGAGGGATTTCAAAGGGGTTTACCCTTCCCTTTATATTTATGACACGCCCCCCAAATCTCAGCTAGGGTGAAACACTGGCTGGGATTTCTTCCTGGAGCTCTAGGAAAAACAGAGTTAATAAGACACATGCATCTCTAAATATACTACCAAGTACATAAAGACTAACAATATTTTCCACATCTCAAGGACGATTTTAACCAGTTGATTCTGGGAAACTTTCACGGGAGAGTGCATCAGCCACTTTGTTAGAAGCTCCTGAGATGTGTTGGATGTCGAAATCAAAATCTTGGAGAGCTAAACTCCACCGAAGAAGTTTTTTGTTAGTTTCTTTGACGGTGTGAAGCCACTTTAGTGCAGCATGGTCGGTTTGCAGGTGGAAACGCCGTCCCCAACCATATGGGCGTAGCTTTTCCAGAGCGTAGACAATGGCATAACATTCTTTTTCAGTGACTGACCAGTTGCTTTCCCCCTCAGACAGTTTTTTGCTGAGAAACACTACAGGGTGGAATTCTTGATCAGGTCCTTTCTGCATTAAAACTGCTCCCACACCACGCTCGGATGCATCTGTGGTTACTAGGAACGGTTTGTCAAAGTCTGGGGCCCTTAGTACAGGGTCAGACATGAGTGTCGCTTTAAGCTTGTTAAAGGCCTTCTGACACTTTCCGGTCCACTGAACAGCATTTGGCTGTTTCTTTTTGGTTAGGTCTGTCAGTGGGGCAGCGATTTGGCTGTAGTGCGGTACAAATCGTCTGTAATAACCGGCCAAGCCTAAGAAGGATTGAACCTGTTTCTTTGACTTTGGGACAGGCCACTTTTGGATAGCATCCACTTTGGCCTGTAGGGGGCTGATAGTTCCTTGACCCACCTGGTGTCCAAGGTAAGTCACTCTGTTTAGGCCTATTTGACACTTCTTAGCCTTAACAGTTAGTCCTGCCTCCCTTATGCGCTCAAGGACTTTTTGTAGATGTTCCAGGTGGTCTGCCCAGGAATCCGAAAATATGGCCACATCGTCAAGGTAGGCGACTGCATATTCTCCTAATCCCGCTAGGAGACCATCTACAAGTCTTTGGAAAGTGGCGGGTGCATTTCGCAGCCCGAAAGGGAGTACATTAAATTCATACAGCCCGAGATGTGTGATGAAGGCTGACCTTTCCTTGGCAGATTCATCTAGCGGTACCTGCCAGTACCCCTTGGTTAAGTCCAAGGTAGAGATGAACTGGGCCCGTCCCAGTTTCTCTAATAGTTCATCAGTGCATGGCATTGGATAGTTGTCTGGGCGAGTTACAGCAATTAGCTTACGGTAGTCCACGCAAAAACGTATTTCCCCATCTGGTTTGGGAACTAGAACCACTGGAGATGCCCATGCACTTTCAGAGGGGCGGATTACACCCATCTGTAACATATCCTGGATCTCCCGTTCTATAGCAGTTTTAGCTTGAGGAGACACCCGGTAAGGGTGGACCCTAATTGGGTGAGCATTACCTGTGTCAATGGAGTGGTATGCCCGTTCAGTCAGTCCTGGGGTGGCTGAGAACGTTGGCGCGTAGCTAGTGCACAGCTCCTGGATCTGCTGTCGCTGCATACGCCCAAGGGTCATGGAGAGGTTCACCTCTTCCACACCACCAGCACATTTCCCTTCGTAGTAGACACCTTCAGGCCACTCAGCGTCATCTCCTCCCTGGGCTGTAAACTGACAAACCTTTAATTCTCTGGAATAAAAGGGCTTTAGAGAATTAATATGATACACCTTAGGCTTTCGGTTGGAGGTGGGGAATGCTATGAGATAATTAACAGCTCCCAGGCGCTCCTGGACCACGAATGGCCCTTCCCACGATGCTTCCATTTTATGGGCCTGGAGCGCCTTTAAGACCATGACCTGGTCTCCTACTTTGAAGGAACGCTCTCTGGCATGTTTATCATACCAGGCTTTTTGCTCTTTTTGAGCATCCTGTAAGTTTTCTCTAGCAAGGGCTAAAGAGGTTCGGAGGGTGTTTTGTAGGTTGGTTACAAAGTCCAGAATGTTAGTTCCTGGAGAAGATGTAAATCCCTCCCATTGCTGCTTCACCAACTGCAATGGCCCCTTAACCTCACGGCCATATACAAGTTCAAATGGGGAAAACCCTAAACTGGGATGTGGTACAGCTCTGTAGGCAAAGAGCAACTGCTGCAATACTAGGTCCCAATCATTGGAGTGCTCATTTACAAATTTACGTATCATGGCCCCCAAAGTTCCATTAAACTTCTCCACCATGCCATTTGTTTGATGATGGTAAGGAGTGGCAACCAAGTGATTTACCCCATGAGCTTCCCAAAGGTTTTTCATAGTTCCTGCCAGGAAATTAGTCCCTGCATCTGTGAGGATGTCGGAGGGCCAACCTACCCTGGCAAAAATGTCTGCTAGTGCCTGGCACACACTTTTAGCCTTGGTGTTGCTTAGAGCTACTGCTTCCGGCCATCGGGTGGCAAAATCCATGAAAGTCAGTATGTACTGCTTTCCTCTGGGTGTCTTTTTCGGAAAAGGACCCAGAATATCCACAGCTACTCGCTGAAATGGAACTTCAATGATGGGGAGTGGCTGGAGAGGAGCTTTGACCTGGTCTTGGGGTTTTCCCACTCTTTGGCACACCTCACAAGACTGGACATAGGTAGAAACATCCTTGCCCATTCCCTCCCAGTGGAATGACCCCCCCAAACGGTCTTTGGTCCTGTTCACCCCAGCATGGCCACTAGGGTGATCATGGGCTAAGCTCAAGAGCTTGGCCCGGTATTTAGTTGGAACTACCAACTGTCTCTGAGGATGCCAGTCTTCCTGGTGTCCCCCAGAAAGAGTTTCCTTGTATAAAAGTCCTCTTTCTACAACAAACCTGGATCGATTAGAAGAGCTGAGAGGCGGTGGGTTGCTCCGTGCCGCCGTCCAAGCTCTCTGGAGGCTTTCATCTGCTTCCTGTTCGGTCTGGAACTGTTCCCTTGATGCTGGAGACATCAGTTCCTCATGGGATTGTGGACCTAGGCTTGGTCCCTCTGGAAGCGATATAGGGGATGGAGCTGTTTCTGTTGACTGTGAACCGTTCTCCGCTGGTGCACTATGTTCGGATTCAGGCTCCGGCTGAGCCTCTTGTGTAGGGTTATCGGCTGCTGCCAGTTCAGGTTCGGTGGGGCCCTCTGGTGTTGAGGTTGCAAGTACTGGATTCAGTGCTGACACGGGGTCTGGTGTTGGTTGTTCGGCTGGTTCCGGTTCTGGGACTGGTTCCGTCTGGGTCTCTGGGACTGGATCCACTACTGCTGTTGCAGACATTGGCCTGGGGTCCAGGTCCATCACCTCTGACTGGGTCCTGATAGAAGTTTCCGGAACAGAGCTAGGCCTCACGGCTTGTTTAGCCTGGTCGCGGGTGACCATTCCCACCCTCTTGGCCTGCTTCACATGATTGGCCAAGTCTTCCCCCAACAGCATGGGGATGGGATAATCATCATAGACTGCAAAAGTCCACATTCCTGACCAGCCCTTGTACTGGACAGGCAACTTGGCTGTAGGCAAATTGAAAGAGTTGGACTTGAAGGGTTGAATCGTCACTTGGATCTCTGGGTTGATTAAATTGGGGTCCACTAAGGAAGCATGGATAGCTGACACTTGTGCTCCGGTGTCCCTCCACGCGGTGACCTTCTTCCCACCCACACTCACAGTTTCCCTCCGCTCCAAGGGTATCTGGGAGGTATCTGGACCTGTGGACCTCTGGTGTGATTCCGGTGCAATGAACTGTAATCTGTTGGGGTTCTTGGGGCAGTTGGCCTTTACATGCCCCAGCTCGTTACACTTAAAACATCGTCCAGCTGACGGGTCACTGGGGCGAGGAGGGTTGCTGGAGAACGGGGTGGTGGGACGATAAGGGGTCTGGAGGGTTCTTTGGGAGGTAGGTGGGGCTTTGGGCGGCCCCCGGTAATAGGGTGTGGTCTGGGGTGGTCCCTTCTGGTCTCCGCTCCAACTGCGACCAGTTTTCTTCTTCTCTGCCACCTCCACCCATCTGGCTCCAATCTCTCCTGCCTCAATTACAGTTTTGGGTTTCCCATCTAGGATGTATCTTTCTATTTCCTCAGGAACACCCTCTAAGAATTGTTCCATTTGCATTAGGAAGGGCAAATTTACTGGAGATTCAACACTTGCTCCTGATATCCAGGCATCCCAATGTTTTACAATGTGGTAGGCATGTCGGGTAAATGACATGTCTGGTTTCCACCTTAGGGCTCTGAACCTCCGACGAGACTGCTCGGGTGTTATCCCCATTCTGACTCTCGCCTTGGATTTAAACAGTTCATACTTGTTCATGTGTTCTTTAGGCATTTCAGCTGCCACCTCAGCTAAGGGTCCACTGAGCTGCGGCCTCAGCTCTACCATGTATTGGTCAGTAGAGATGTTGTACCCAAGGCAGGCCCTTTCGAAGTTTTCTAAGAAGGCCTCAGTATCATCACCTGCCTTGTAGGTGGGGAACTTTCTGGGATGGGAAGTGGTACCTGGAGAAGGATTGCTAGGGTTTGTTGGTATATTCTGCTGGGCCTTTATCCTCTCCATCTCCTCCACATGCTTCCTCTCTTTTTCCTTCTCCTCCTCCACATGCTTCCTTGCCTCCATTTCCCTCTTGTGGGCAGCCTCTTGGTGTTGTTCTGCCTCCCTTTCTTGTTCCTTCTTCAGCTGCATGAGTTCTATCTGTCTTTCATGTTCCCTTTGTTTTTCCTCAGCCTGAAATTTGGCTAATTCCAGCTGTAGTCGAGCTGAGGATTTGGCCATTCTAACCTCTCTGTTTTTAACTAACTTTACACCCGAGGTTTAGAAATAAACAAACAAAACTTGGCTGTAAAATTTTGCTGTGCTGGAATAGAATACCTATTCTCTGATAGTGATTGTCAGCCTACAGAAAAAGACAATTCCCTTGTCTCTGCTCTGGGCCCAAATTAAAGCAAAAAACCTCCAACTACTTGGAAACCTGCTCACCCAGCCCAAAGAAGAAAAAAAATTTCTTTTCAAACCTGTGCTCCTTGTAAAACAAACAAAAAAAAAAATCAAAATCCTAAAAAAAAAACCCTGCCACTTTTGTCTCCAGGCAAATGGGTAGAGCACACACCCCCTATTTACTTTTAGGAAGAAAAGAAAAAAAAAAAAACCTCTGGGTTGGAAGACTGTGAATTTCCCTGCAGGAGTTAAGTACCCTGCCTCCAGGCAAAGAAAATCTGCAATTCACAAGATAATCCCCTTTTGTCTCTGCTTGGCCACAAAGCAGAGAGAAACCAAGCTGCTTTCAGTTTCAAAGCTGCCTTCTGGACTTCCTAAAAATTCCTTTTTAAAATCTGTATTTCTAGTTCAAAAAATCTCAACTGGATCTCAAAATGATTTCAGGTTAATCCCACCACTGTGCCACCATGTCAAGGTTCCTCCCCCACTCTGAACTCTAGGGTACAGATGTGGGGACCTGCATGAAAAACCTCCTAAGCTTATCTTTACCAGCTTAGGTCAAAACTTCCCCAAGGTACAAAATATTACCCCCGTTATCCTTGGAATGGCCGCTACCACCACCAAACTAATACTGGTTACTGGGGAAGAGCTGTTTGGACGCGTCCTTCCCCCCAAAATACTTCCCAAAACCTTGCACCCCACTTCCTGGACAAGGTTTGGTAAAAAGCCTCACCAATTTGTCTAGGTGACTACAGACCCAGACCCTTGGATCTTAAGAACAATGAACAATCCTCCCAACACTTGCACTCCCCCTTTCCTGGGAAATGTTGGATAAAAAGCCTCACCAATTTGCATAGGTGACCACAGACCCAAACCCTTGGATCTGAGAACAATGAAAAAGCATTCAGTGTTTTACAAGAAGACTTTTAATAAAAAATAGAAGTAAATAGAAATAAAGAAATCCCCCCTGTAAAATCAGGATGGTATATATCTTACCGGGTAATTAGATTCAAAAACATAGAGAACCCCTCTAGGCAAAACCTTAAGTTACAAAAAAGATACACAGACAGAAATAGTTATTCTATTCAGCACAATTCTTTTCTCAGCCATTTAAAGAAATCATAATCTAACACATACCTAGCTAGATTACTTACTAAAAGTTCTAAGACTCCATTCCTGTTCTGTCCCCGGCCAAGACGACTACAGACAGACACACAAACCCTTTGTTTCTCTCCCTCCTCCCAGCTTTTGAAAGTATCTTGTCTCCTCATTGGTCATTTTGGTCAGGTGCCAGCGAGGTTACCTTTAGCTTCTTAACCCTTTACAGGTGAGAGGAGCTTTCCCCTGGCCAGGAGGGATTTCAAAGGGGTTTACCCTTCCCTTTATATTTATGACAGTGACTAACAAATTTATTTGAGCATAAGCTTTCGTGAGCTACAGCTCACTTCATCGGATGCATTCAGTGGAAAATTGAATCCAATTAAGTGAGCTGTAGCTCACGAAAGCTTATGCTCAAATAAATTTGTTAGTCTCTAAGGTGCCACAAGTCCTCCTTTTCTCTTTGCATTTGTGGTACTTTGCTGTGATGGGTTCTTAGGGTCTATGGCAGATCATGCAAATTGGGAGCAGCCTTTAGGATGCTCTACCTTGTACCTGTGGGACTGGCTCAGCACAGCGCAGCATCAGTATTGAAGTACAATGGGCACCTTTGTGTCTCACCACACCCAGAGATGTGCCCCAAGGCTTTGCGGGCACAGCTGAGGAAGGAAGCAGGACAAAGTACTTTCTCGGTTTAATAATGCTAGTGCTTCAAGGTTGTTTACTGTTTCTGTAGCATGTTCTTCTGTGGGTGAGGGTTATTTTTTGTGAATCCCTGATTATACTTTTGAATGCATGTGTGTGTTTGATATATATATATATATATATATATATATATATATATATATATATATATATATATATATATATATATATATATGTAAGCAGTGTCAGGATGAGCTCCACCCTGACATCTGGTGGTGAGGTGTGGCAAGTTGTGGAAAAGAACTTCAGGGGCCGATCTCATTTGCATAGGCACACCCACCACGCCTAGAATGAGACCATAGCTGCCCAAATGGTCACTTTGGCTGCTGTGGGATCCCCAGTGTCTCTGTTATTGGGGCAGGAAGAATAAATTGCTATTACCCTGATTATGGGAACTGTGCTTGGAACTGTACGTGGCCTTTTGTTATGATGGAGGGATTCACCATCAACTAAGTAGCACTCGCTAGGCAAGGGTCATGGGTTCCAAAACTGTGTGAATGGAGAGAGGCTGGGGACAAGTATTAATACTTGGTGGCATGGGCCCCTTGGTGAGGGCCTTACATGCTGATTGCACTTCCTCCTCTCTCCACTGTGGAATATCAGAGCTAATTTTGATTTCATTAGAAGTCTAGTTATAGGCTGCTGAGCTCACTTTGGGCTGACAGTGCACCAGCACTGGGGCTCCCCTACTATAAGCTGAATTCACCTAAGAGCTGAAATCACTGAGTGTTGTGTTAAGTAGTGGGGGAGCCTGCAGATATATTGTGGAGCAATTTGCGGGACGGCTGGTGAAGCAGTTTGACGCGGAGCAGTGTGTGGATGGCAGGAGCTGCTTGTGGGCCGTGGAGCTGAGTGAAGGAGTTCGTGGGGCGGCTGGCGGAGCGGAGTGCAGCTGAGTGAAGGAGTTCGTGGGGCGGCTGGCAGAGCGGAGCGCAGCTGAGCGAAGGAGTTCGTGGGGCGGCTGGCGGAGCGGAGCGCCGCTATGGAGCTATGGGGCGGTCAGCTTCAGATCACGTAAGGTGCCTCTTACCCCTGTCCCATTTCCACCCAGATTGGGAGGTAAAGCTCCGCCGATAAACTTTCGAACTCTGGGGCTGCCCTGACCAGGGACAGAGACTTTTGGGGCATTGGACTTTTGGGACTTTGGGTGATTTGGGGTTGCTGGACTCAAGAACCAAAGGGAAAAGGGCATGCCCCAATTTGCCTGGGGTGGGGTTGTTTTTGCTCATGGGTTGTGTTATGAATCCTGTTGGTGGTGTTTCCCCAACATAATGCCACATTGTTTCTCTCTGTTATTAAAAGACTTTTGCTACACTCAGACTATGTGCTTGCGAGAGGGGAAGTATTGCCTCTTGGAGGCGCCCAGCGGGGGTGGTATATATTGGTCCCAGGTCACTGGGTGGGGGCTCGAGCCAGTTTGCATTGTGTTATTGGAATGGAACCCCTAGATATTGAACCCGGCCCTTGTTGCTGCCAACTCTGACGGGCAGAAGGGTTACATATATATTTAAATCAGTGGTACAGAGGCCCTAGTAAATTGTATGATCCGTTCCAAGGAAGATTTTGAGAAATGTCTGATGGCACTCTCTGACTTTCTCAATAATAATGATGTAACACGTTCCATAATCCTCACCTGGTTCTCGAACAAATAGCATTACTTTGTTTATTCTCAAGCATATTTAAATGAAGTGACCTTGTCATGTAACTACCGGTAAGCATTAATTAGCTAAGTTGCATGTTAGAGTGAATGAACTAATAGGTGAGCCAGGAGGATTTGATCACTAGAGTTTGATTTTTAACCCACCAACTGCCAGGTGATTTGCCTGAGGCTATGTCTTCACAGAAAATAAAAGGGGGGAAGAGGAGGAAATTGTATATCAAGAAAGCGGTCTTGATATAAAATCCTACAGGAGACAAAGCACAGCTAGTTTTTACCTCTTTGCAGCTAGTCAAGGTAATCCCCAGGTGAGGGTATGGATTTGACCTGGACTACCTATGCTGAGGTAAAAACAACATGTGGCTTGTCTCCACTAGGATTTCACATCAAGACAGCTATTTTGAGGAAAGAGTGCACTGTTTTTCAGTTAAGACACAGCCTGAAATGTAGTGAGGCCTGGACCCAGTTACTGGTTGTGTGTGTGCTTTATTTCACTAACCCCTGTATGTGACAAATGCTAACAAATTTGGCACATGCAAGCTATATGCATTTCAGTAGAACTACCCCTGATTTACTTTGCTATAAGTGAGGAGAATACGACCTTTTGTTGTTTCTTGGTTTAAAAAAAGCCTAAAAACTGATTATCAGCTGGGCTGTAGAAGCCCACTAAGAGATTGGTATTTTATCCCATTCTAGAGGAATTGCTTGCCCTGATTCATGGTATTCCTTGCCTGCTTCAAAGTCAGGAGGGTAGCACACCTGTAACTGAGGGCACAATTTGGCCCATAAGAGTTACGTTCTAGGTGCTAATTTAATTTTTTGAAGTTTTTCCGCTTTCACTGTAGGGTGATAACCCTAGTTCTCACAGGGGAATTGCTCCCCCATTGTGTCGGGTGGCTGTGATTGCTAGGTTCCTGAATGCAGCAGGGCTGTGATTTGCTCCAAGGCAGAAAGATATGGCCAGTAAATGGTTATATCCTACTCCTTTCTCATCACATCGCTCATGTTTAGCAGGCATAAACATTCCTCCCTCTCTACAGGCAGCTAGCTGACTTTATTCCAAGTCTATGCCTTTGGCATGCTAACCTGTTTCATTCCTACCCTCTCATCTTTTCCCTACCCTCAGAGCATATGTACACTTCTTCTATCTGTCCCTTCTTTTCAGTCAGGGAAACTACAACATTTCTGACAGGCTTCAGAGTAACAGCCGTGTTAGTCTGTATTCGCAAAAAGAAAAGGAGGACTTGTGGCACCTTAGAGACTAACCAATTTATTAGAGCATAAGCTTTCGTGAGCTACAGCTCACTTCCTCAGATGCATATCGTGGAAACTGCAGCAGGCTTTATATATACACAGAGAATATGAAACAATACCTATTCCCACCCCACTGTCCTGCTGGTAATAGCTTATCTAAAGTGATTTCCAGCACAAATCCAGGTTTTCTCACCCTCCACCCCCCCCCCCCACAAATTCACTCTCCTGCTGGTGATAGCCCATCCAAAGTGACAACTCTTTACACAATGTGCATGACAATCACATTTCTGACTCCACATCACTTCCCATTGACACAGCTGATACAAGTATGGTATATTTTATTAACTGATCCCCTTTATTCCTACCCATGAAGATTTTACCTCCATGAGCTTTTTAAACTAGCTTCATGAGCCAAACATCTTTCACACGTGCATGCAGCCTTTTGAAATTAATACAGATGATAAGACGGATGATGAAGCTAGATCCTAGACTCTAACTGGCTTCCCAAAGTCAAAGCTCTCAAAATTCCCCTTCCCAAGCTTTAATGATAAAGAAGAAGGGGAAAAAAAAATATCATCCACGTAGTTTCAGATCTGGCCAAACCATTTCAGCAAACAGCACTTCCCTTCTGTTCCATTAAGCATGATACAGAACCCGTGGCAAGACAGGCTATTTTTTGTTGGCTTATCTAAATTTCATCCCGTTTACACAACACTCAGCAGCATGCAGTGGCTGTAAATAATGTTAGTTACTAGAAATAATATGACCTTTGAGGCATAGAATACTCTCCTTCCATCTGTTTTCTGTTAGCAAGAATCTCAGTAGATTGCTGATGGAAAGAAATGGAGAAGAGTACATTTCCCAGGCACTCTCTGGGTTTCTTGGATAATAACAACACCTTTTCAAAATATGTTCAGTGGTTCTAATATTTTCTGTCTTTGAAATGAAATGATTTAATGGTGGACACAAGGTTTTAATTTGATTGAGATAAGCTATGGCTGCAAAGTTGGGATCTGTCTCCAAAGGTCCCTAAAGCTTAAGGTTAGAGTGGGAACTGGTCTGCTGCTTTGGATCCATTCTATAGAGACTGGCCTGGGTGATGGGTGGAGGTGGAGGTCCTCAGCTGGGTGGAGGTCCTCAGCTGTTGTCACCGCATAAGCCCACTCAAATTCTTTGCGCTCATTTTTGTTTTTTGCTCACTTTTGTTTGTTGGGCTGGCTCTGATCACTGCTACTTTAGCTGTCATCTGTTGTTTGCAACACTGATTGTGTACAGTATGTAGAGTGTGGCAGGTAATGTGATCTAGAGAATTGAGTCTGGGAGAGCAAAGAGGTTGGGCGTTGTAATCTTACCTGGGTTGCCTGTTGACTTGCTAAGTAGCCTTGGGCAAGACACTAATGTTCTCTCAGTGGTTTTAAACAGGGGAAGGAAACCAGTGGGAAGAAACCTGCAATGGGGTGCTCCGAGAGAAGAGGCTGTGTGTGATGTTTCCCCTTGTTCTTTGCTCTAGTGCCCTACACAGTTAAGCCACGCTATCCAGGCCACAGCAAGGAAGTGTGGGGAGAAGTAAGGGAGGAACCATACCAAATGGCATGTTCCTCGGTGACCAGGCATCCCTAATTGGATGGCACAGTCCCAAAATATACATTTCAAGTCCTGGTCCCAGGTTGAATGACTTTGGGACAGCCATTTGTCCTGGATTCCCTGTGGCACTGCTCCATGCCTGCCCAAAGTTCAGAGGCAGTGCCAGCCTCTTCCTGTTGGTGGTCGGAGGGAGGTTATATGGGCCTTAGCACCCCCTTGCCATAAGGCCCCCCCCTTTGCTCCTCCTCTTCCCCCTGAAGCCCCTCCCCTGGTCAGTTCAGAAGCTGGAGCCAGGCAGTAATAAGAGCAGCCCAAGGAGCCCGGGCCACCAAGGGGACCTCCAGGGTCTTGGACCCTCCACTTGCCCCGGGGGGAACATGGGCTAGGAATTGCTCTTGGATCAGCCACTATGACCCACATCCTTAACTTTACAGGGTCCGGGGCTCGCCACAGTAGCCTGGGATCCTTGGGCAGCTTTTACCACTGCCCGGCTCCGGCTTCCAGCCTGGCCAGGGGCCTGGGCCTCAGTGGGAAGAGGAGGAGAAGGGGGACAGGGCCACAGAGGAGGCGGGGCTCCTGCATGTTTTTGCATTTTGAAAAGGTGGTCACCCTACCTGTTCCGCAGAACAGCTTGTATGCCTGCCTCAGAGTGACATTTGCTAACTCCATGCACAGTTTGACTTCCCCCACTGGAGTCACAGGCTGCACCCAGTGACTCACTAGCAGCAAGGGGACGAACCAAGACCTGCAGAGCAAGAGTTCCGCCATTTGTGTGGCAGGGATAGGCATGGCTGTGGAGATGGAGTCCTGTGAAACCCTGTTCCTTGAAGCCTGACTCTGCCCACTCCACTCCCCTGTCAGCCACGGGGCAGGAGAAGGTCGATGTACTAACAGAAACCCTAAATAAAAAGCCTAGAGCGTTTGGGTTACTTTATATGGTAGGCTGAGCAGAGGGTGGCGATGAGAGGTTTATTGCTAGGATTCTCCAATCCTTCCTTCTCCTTTGCAGACTGGGGATCAAGGCTTGCAGAGAATACATTAGAGCAGGGGCTGTGTAACGATTCCAGCGCTAAAGTATTCATTGTGTGTGGTTGACTGTATTCCTGGACAAGCCCTAGGTGTGCTTTCTAGCACAAAGACAAGACGGTGTACCTATCGAGTGCATATTATGCAGCAAGAAAAATGGAACTGTGAGAGCTAGATTGTAGCATCAGCTCAGTATTTGGGTCTGCACCTCTACCATACCTATATCACGACCATGTGTTCAGAAGAGCTAACAGAGTGCGGTGGAGTTTATGAAAAAGTACTTTGATGGTGTTCAGAAATCTCTCTTTGACCTTTAAAACCCCAGAATACTGTAAATGCTCTTGTGTGATATGTGGAGAGAATCTAAATCAGATGTGCTCAGCTGCTTCTGATGCAGGTCTTGTTGGTGATACATGTGGGCTATGATTGGGAGGAACAGAGAGAGTAACTTTTTCCTGATGATCTTTAATTAAAAAAAAATAGAACAATGTTGACCATTTCTGCTCTGAATTTATCTTGGCATATGCCAGAGTGTAAACACAAGACTAAACAGGTAGTTAAGCACCGAGGTGCTGGTTCAGCAAAGCACTTAAGCATATGCTTCATTTTCAGCAAATGCTTAAATCTCATTTATTTCCATGTGATTTAAGCATGTACTTAAAATTAAACACATGCTTCGGTGCTTTGAATCTGTGCTGGAGGGATTTTCCTTTATGTCTGTTTCTCCGCGCAATATTGTATGGAATTTGAGCCCATATAGCTGAGGGCCCAGTTGGACTTCAAGTGGTAGTTACAATGAAAGACACTTTGAATATTGTCTAGTACTCCTAGAGGTGAGCAATGACTGCAAATTCTCCTCAATGTATATCCTGATGCTCGACTTAATGGGAGTTCCATCGTTGTACTGGACGACAGAACTGAGGCCTTCCTAGTTGTAACACAGCTTTTGTTGTCATACTCGTCATCTGGCGTTTATCCAAGGCAGAGCTGGTAACGCTAAATTCTGCTCTGTGCATGTTAAGTGTTAAAGGAACATGTGAAATTTCAATATAATTTCCATGGTTTTCTCTGCATGCAGAGGGCTTTCTGGTAGTTCGTCAATCAGATCTCGCTTTGATATTGCTAATTATTTATAACGTAATTAGAGATATCGAAAAAAGAAAAAACAGCAGGCAATTCAAAAGGATCTAAAGCGTTGTCTTTATCTTCTAGCTGAAAATATTTGTAAAATGTCTTTTCACTTCACAGAGTATGGAGGATCAAAGAGAGTTCATTTGTAAAATGTGTATCCATTGTTGCAAGGGTTCTGTACTTTCACTGACTATTAATCACCGCTCTAGACTGTTGACTTTATTAAAATAGAGAAACTGCTTAAACCATAGCACTTATTTACAATAAATAGACAAGACGTAATTGCGTAATCCCTGGTGCAACTCCTTGGATGACTGTGTTATTATTTTCCCTCTTCCCTCCAAAAATGCTATAATGGGGAGTCAAGGCATGAGATCCCTCAAAAACCACTGTAGTCAATGGCAGTTGAAGGCACACAGTACCTTGCAGGATCGAACCCATTGTTCCAGCCAGTGTCTAGGAAACCACCACTGCAAAGCTATTCCCCACCGTATTGCCACCCCATCTACATGGGAAACACAAATGAAATTCCACCCATTCCCACTGAAATGGTTCCGTTTTCCAGAGATCTTTTTCAAAATAATAGCCAAATGGGAGCAGACCCCAAGGACTCAAGGATGAGCTTCTCGGAGGCCATTAAAAAACTTTAAGGACCATCCCCTAGGCAGTCTATAGGACTGCAAAGTGGTGAATAGATTTGGGCTTGAGCTAGATGCAATGTAGAAACAATATAATGTCATAGCTGACCACTAAGTGTGAACAGTGAATGGCTATCAGAGCAAACAGTCCTCCATTTGTCCATAGGCTGACATATGTTAACTGAAATCATTTGATGAATAATTTCAAAGGACGCTTGTTAAAAGCAAAGTCCGTACATGGATAATTGAAAAACAGAAAATGGGTCCAAATTAATGAAATATATTATTAGCTACAAATAATCCATGCAGGACCTCCTTGTAGCCTGAGCCTGGTAAGAAAGAAAAAAGACCCATAGTATTAAAATATACAGCATTAAGTGCTTGATCCAATGCTCACTGAAGTCAATGGAAAGACTCCCATTGACTCCAGTGTGCTTTGGATCAGCCACTGTGACCCACATCCTTATCTTTGCAGAATCGGGCACATAAATCTTCAAAGGTCAATCTTGACTTGAAGAATACTCCAGCATTAACTTTGCTTAGCTGAAGATGTCAACCTCAACCCCCAGGCTACAGTTTAATTTGCAATCCTTGGAAAAGAAATTGTCAACTTCTGCAATGGTTGCCTCTGTGTTTCTTTTTATAACAAAACATAGGTCTCTCTTTTTGATAATCTACATATGGAATCTTTAATAAAGTGGATTCTGGAATGGAGGTGCCAAGACAAACTCAGTTGCTGCTGATGATTTAACTGTGTTTAATGAAAGAGCATCCTCAGTACTTGTGTTTGCAAACTGGGTAATGGAATGCTGGTACTTGTTAATCTCTGCTTGGAGTTTGCAAAAGCAGAACTATGTGTCAAAATGTCTCTTTGTTTTATGAATCTTGATAGATGCATGCCATCTGTGCTACCAGGGCCATTGTAAATGGGAAGTTACAAGCTGAAGGTCAGGAAAATAGAAGATCAAGATATTGTGAGGCTTTTTTTTTTTCCAATTTGCTGTTTTTATTTCAAAATTTATGTAGGAAAGAACTGCTGACACTGTTGGAAGCCGTGGAATGTGTTATAAAATTTGAAAGTCCCCAAGAATGTTCTTATCCATCTTTCTTTTATTTTTGAGAAAGCATCATTGTTATGCGTGAGGCCAAGACCTATTCTAAAGCTGAATGTTTAGAGTGCCAAGCTGTATCCAGAGAGAAAAATTACGCTAAGCTGAACTTCATAAATATTTTTATAGTCTAAAGGTTTTTTCTATCAGCACTGATAGGTTTGTGATGTTTCTCTTCAGTGCAACTACTTAATTATTTAGAGCCATTTATTTTCATTCCAAATACTCAGCTGGTTACAGAAGATATTACAGTATATTAAGGAAAAAAAATTAACCTTTTAAGATATACTCTACCTTCTCAAGAAAACTGTCTTTCACACGTAGTGGAAGATTGCTTTCACATACTAGGGCACTGTTGTTAAACGGTGCATTTCAGAATTTATGAGGGCACAATGAATTTGACATGTTTGGAGAACAGCAGCTCTGAGAAAGGCAACCATTCAACGGTTAAGGTTTCATTAGCAAGGAGTTGTGGAAAATGTTCCTAAGCTTGCTGTAGCTGTCTGATTGTAACTTGTAATTTTTAGTTTTAATGTACCTTGGAGAGCTTAATATATCAGCTATAGGTAAAGTTTAGGTTGCCTACGCATTTCTTTTCTAACTTCAGGTTTTCAATCCCATCACTTTCTGAAACTTTCACCTTTTGTGCTAAATTGCCCAGCTCTGGTTTGTGCCAGCAACTGCATTTGTATTTAGTTATTTTGGAAAGCTCAGGCAAAAATGGTTCAGCTTTTTGTGAGTCTGGGCAATAAAAAGACCCTTTCTCCAATAAAGAAAAATATATCTTGTACCTGAGGTTCAAATAGCGAGGGAAGAAAGTAGGGAAATATTTCTCATTTGAGAGAATTATGTTTGAGTAGTCAGGTGGAAAATTGGTTTTGATTTGGCCAAGCTAGGAGACTTTGCTTAAAAAATAAATAAATCACAATTTGCTCATATGCAGTACATATTTAGCAACATTAGTGTGTTTTCTATCAACACTTGTAACGAGGACAGGGAGTGCTCTGCATGCATGTGTGACTAACTTTGTTGGGCAGTGTCTTTTACTTATTGTAGGTGGTAACACTCGGTGTTAAAGTGCAGACTAAGTGATAATGTTATAGGCAGAGTTTTGCTCCTGCATTGGGCATGGCATTTTAGTTGTGTCTAGCTGAAAAGAAGCTGTAAACTAACTCTCTTTTTTTTGCTTTTAAATATAAATAACCCTAGAAAATCTCATTTAAAAAAACTCCTGGAATGTCCCATGTGTTAAGAGACTGTTCAGGTTTGCCCACTTCGGAACTCAGAACAAGCCAGCGTTAAGGTTGCATGCAGCTTTACTTCCTCATAGGTATGGTCTTGTGATAGGGTGTCCATAACCACAACATAGACCAGGTGCAATTAGGTTAATTAACCTGATAGGATGCACCTGGGTGAGAGCCAGGGCTTGAAAAGCTGATAGATGATGGAGTCCAGCTGAGAAGGAACAGGCAGGGCTGGTATAAAGCCAGAAAGTTGGGAGCACAAAGGGGCTGTAGGGGAAGTAGTGTGTAGTCACTCCCTGGGAAAAGGGAGGTGTTTTGGGGTCAGGGAAATAAATAGTCTGCAGCCCATCCCTAGGAGAGGAGAGCCAGAAAATATAGGAAGAAGTCCAGAAAAATGATGACAAGGTCTGGGAGAAAGCAGACCACAGTTGCTAGGACTGGAACTCAGCGGAGAGGGGAGGCCTGGGTTCTCCTATAAGCCAGTGGAGAAGTGGCATAGTCAGGGTAGTGAAGGGAGAGAGACTTTGATACCCAGGAAGGGGAGCACTATAGTGACCTGTCTGGAGGTTCCAAGCCATGAAGAGAGAACACCCTAAGTTGCAGAGAGATAGGGTGGCTATGGGGCTCATGAACAAATAACAGAAGCAGGCCTAGGACCTGGAAGGAGCTAATCCCCAGAGCAGCCAGGAGGAGGCACCCTGGTGGTGAGTGTACCCTGTGACAGGTCTATAATAACATGATCACACTTAGTGTTTCTCCTACTCTTGGTATATGGGTGGAATTTTCAATTACCATGTACTATTCTGTGAATGGCAGAAAAGTAAGAGTCCATGAAATTCATTTATATACAAGATGTGGCTTACAAGGTTCTGGGGGTGGGTGGGTGGGGGGAAAGTACTTATTTCCAAGTAATTGTGTTGAATTGTCTTAAGAAGCTCAGAGGAGATCAAGAGCAGGGGTGAAGGTCTCATATTTTTTTTCCCAGACCTTTGTGGCTCAAGAGAGACAATTTGCCATTGCACGGTCACGGAAAGGGCTTTTTTGCAATGGAATAGTTGGAGACTTAAGAAAATCTTGTTGGATGTGTATTCCAAGCCATGTTGTCACAGGATGCCTTATCTACAGAAGCGCACAAGTCCTCCTGTTGTTGACTAATCTAGGGAGCAAGAGCCGAGGGTAATACAAGCAACCATTTGCAATAATTACTAATTAACAGTGATTCACTATACTTATAAAACAAATGCAGGATTGTTAAACCAGATCATATGCTTCCGGATAGATTACCGGACTCTACAGTGCCTGTATGTGGTGGCACTTATGAAATTTGTTGCCTCCACATATCAAATGTATATTATTTATCTGCCATGCTGACAACACATCTCTAAATGGTCAAAAACAGTTTCTTGTGATGAAACCTTAGACTGTCACCCAGGTTACTTAAAGAGAATGCTTATGGGGTCACTGTAGCATCCTGCATGGAACTTGGGAGGGAGGATCACAGGTTGCAGGAGGGAAGAGTTTAGAGAAGGCACCAGACAGCCTATCTATGTGCATGTGGTTGGAATGCAAGCTGGGGGTTGTAGCACCTTGGTAAATAGGTCTCTTAATAAAAAAAAAACAGTTTTCTTTTAGAAACAGGGAGTCTCCTCATTATGTCCTGCCATGTGGTACATGAAACAATCATGACTGTATTATATAAATTATGTACAAAGAAATCTAATCTGAAAATGTGACTGTAGCCTAAAAAGTGACTATGAAATTGGCTGTTCCACATTGATTGTCCCTATCTCAAACTTGCACATTTTACAAGTGACATGAAGGTTCTAGCTGCAACAGCTATTATCCAGAACCTGAATGTCAAGCTCTGTTCTTTCTGTCTCTTGCATCTTCAGTAATAAAGCTTTTGCAATTGGGACTTAGTTAACCATTTGACATATGTTGTATGAGCATGAGTAGACTTCATCTCGCCCTCCTTTAGGTGTGATGGCTCTGGACTGCAAACTGTTATAAAGCAAAAGATTATTGTATTAAGTTAAGTATGTGTCTAAGGACACACACACACCGCGCAAACACAGATCTTTTGATCAAGATACTTGGCCAGATCCTCAGTTGATGTAAACTGGTATAGCTCCATAGGAGTTACAACAGCTGAGGATCTGGGTCAATCTTTTTTAGTCCCTCTTCCGGCCGTCTATCAAGGCTGGATTTCCTTTAACTAATATGAATAACATTTTCTTCTTGACTGAAGAAATACACACATGATGCTTTTCAGTTTGCTCTTTTGACTAAATGAAATATAATCTCACATTAAGTCCTTAAAACTAGAAAATGTAGTTGTTCTCACACCGAATGGGGGTGTGGTCCCAGTACTTAGGATAACAGAAAAGGTGAACACTTAACTCCAGTAAAGTTTTTTGTTGCGCTAAGAGCCTAAAATGGTATGGTATATAATAAGTATGAAGAGTGTTGAGATGATCAAAAACTGATGCACATGGCATTTCAAATGTCAGCGATGTGATGTTTATAAAATATGAAACTTAATGGGGACCCAATGTAAAGACAATTAACTGGAGCAATTGGCTGCTGATCTGAATGTGAGTCATGTTCATAATCTTCACAGCTGTATGTCTTTTTTTAATTGTTTTATCTGTGGTTCTCACCTTGTTAATCAGATCCGTAATCATTGCTTCACATTTGTACTTCAGGAACAATCACATTAATATTTTTGAAACCTTGCTTGGCACAAAACAGTTGGATTTTAATTTCATGTTTATTAAAAACAATCAACCCAACGTGTACTTTGTCAAAACATTAAGATTGGGAACATAGTGTAACACGATTGCTCAAACTCATTTTTGTTGGATTAGGAATTTAATTCTTTTTTTAATACATTTGTTGCTTAATCCCATTTTCACAGGATTAAAGATTTTCCCCTCTTCTTGAAGCTTTCTCTGGTTTTCTGTCAGTCACCTTTGTTGAATATCTATACCACACTCTTAATAGTTCTGCTTAGGTATCTCTTAATAGTTCAAAGCAGATCCACATGTTTTAAATTGATCAAGGTTCCTGAAATAATTATCACTGCTTTTGGATGGCACATTTCATTTTGATACTGTATTAAAGCGACATGTTTCTTCAAAGCTGCAAATGGAAGTCAATAAAAGATGGTTGGTAATTATTCTCTAATAAACATAGTAAAAGGTGCATGGAAAAAAATTAGGTGACATAGTTGCTGCCCACAGAAGTGGTGGTTGGGTTTTTTTAATTAATTGAACATCTAAAGTTAAGCAGTGGCGGGGGTGTGAGGGGAACAGTTTTTAAAATGCCAGAATAAATGTTTGGGTTTGTTCAACTTTACAGGTCTGTTGTGATCAAATTTGCTATTTGTGTACAAAATATCCTCTGCTTGTTATCTTCCAGCAGACTATTTATCATGTCTAACTATTGCACTTTAGGGGAAAAATTGTTTTCCCAAATGAGATGAGAATGATAATATCTGAAATTTGGAACATCTGTTCTGGCTAAATCCCAGAGAGTTGTCATTCAAATTCTGCATTCTCACTTATCTTCTTATAAATACTATGATTTTCTTTCTTCCAGTGAATTTTCTAGCCTCAGCAAAACCTTAATGAATCTCTATTATTTAAATTGCTTAATAACTTAACCACTAGATAAAGATAGTTGGCTAAAATTTATTCTGGGGATTGAGGGAGTTACATGTAGTATTTTTTATATAAAAATCATGTGGCCTGCTGGCTACCTGTATATTATCCTTCCTGAATGCACAGCTTTAAATCAAAGGCATTGTTAAAGGAACTAATCCCCAAAGGCAATACAATAACACAAATAAAAGTCCTTGAGGAAACAAAGACGCCAGCTGTTTATACAGGAGTGTCCCCTACCTAGCTACATCCAGACTAAGAATGATTTAGTCTTCCCAAGGCTAAGCTTAAGATAAAAGGAGGATGGTAAACCATTAGCGGAACCTGGGACCTAGAAAAAAGAGGGGCATTTTGGGTGAGTTAAGGGGATGGGAGGAGCTGCTCCCAGGGAGTGTCAGTGACACACACAAACTGCAGCAAGCTCTCTGCTTCTCCCAGGCCACAGATGGGAGGTAACTTGCTTCTACCCTGTTTCTGTGTGCTTTTTTGCCTTTGGGTGAAAGAATAAATAATACTTTGTTCAGAAGATGCTGTTTCTGTGACCTTGTTTTGGGCTGCCGAAGGGAAACTTACAGTTGCCAAAACTGGTTGGGCTTGTCAGGTTAACATGGTTGGAGACTGCATCTCTTGTTGGCAGCCCCTGTTTTCCAAGTGCTTGATCTGTGTGGTTCTCCCCTCCCCCGGAAAGTGGGAAAGGTAGCAAGGCCTGTCCCCCAAAGGGATACACTCAGGTGAGAGAAAAAGGGGTGTAACACCACAGTGACAGTGCACATCTGTCCTTTTGAATGGGTCCATCCTCACTCAACCATTTTCCTGGATCGCTGGACACTAACTGACAAAGTTTGTTCTAAATTCTGTGTTTGGTTCTTTAATTTATTTGCTGATCTGTGTGTGCATATGGCTGTGGGGGAAGTTATCAGATCCAGACATCTGTTGAACAGAGACAGTGTTAAATGTATGCACATGCTGATATCTCTACTAAAGTGTTTTTTTGGCTGCCATGAGCTTTGGTCCTCCTCCAGAATAGGCTTTGTCAATGCAGTAATGGAGAGCATGTTAGTTGCAAATGATTGACTTTTGATCATTGTCAATTCAGTAAAGTTTGTGATATTTTTGCTTTAAAAATCCCCTAAAATAATAAGGGGGGGAAATAAAAAAAAATTAGGTCTATTTGCACAGATCTCACTGAAGTGAAAGAGTTATCATGTTGGTGTGTCTGTTGTGGCTCATGTCTTAGGTGCAAAGTATCCCACAGCTGCTCAGTCAATGTTTGTAAGTTACTTTTCACCAGAGAGGTTTTCAGTTGGCCATGAAAGGGCTTTCAGTGTGCTGTGAAGTGCTACTGTTGTCCCGGGTATGTTACATAAGCAATCGTCTCCTTTCCTACAGGCCCTGTGGTATCTCAAATGGTCAGTCAAGACAGGTGATCAATATTCTATTGGCTGCAGAAGAGAGGCTGCAGAATGATCCAAGTATGGATCATTATCACTGGACACTTACATCCCCCATAAAGTGTTGGATCTTGTATGATGGCTCTGAATTGTAGATTCTTCCCTCTTCCCCTCAGATGAGGCTGAAAGTTATGATTTTTTAAAAAATAAGTGTAGCCCTGTTGGCTACAAATAGGAGGGTAAGTGAACAACTTATGCTATTTCAGGTCTCAAGATCCACCTGCTTGATGTTGTAATATAACTGACTGTAACGTTCATCTTAACTCTCCTTGATGGTCAAACTAGACCCTCTTCTTCAGAGGGCCATGGACAGACATGGAGGATAAGCGAGTATGACTGTGGAAGATGGCTCAATGGCATTCAATTGTAACTTCATCTTCAGAGCTGCTGTCCTACCTTTGCATGCTTGCTTTCTACGTCATATACAGCCGAAATGTATTAAAAGTTTGGGAAGGACTTGACCCTTCCTGGAAGAGAAATACTGATCAACTAAAATATTCACACCTGTGGTAGCCAGTCCATTGTTCCCACCATCTCTCAAACTGGATATGCCATTACATGGATTAAGCCTGTTCCTGCAGGGTTCTGAACACTCCGAACCTCTGCTCACGTCATTAAAAGTTATGGTCGCTCCCCTCTCAGTATCAGTCTGCATAAGATTATTAAACTCCATGGATGCATCTAGATATAAACCAAAGCCTGGCAGGGCACCTTAAGTTGTACTATCCCCGAGACATTTAAAACCGGCATGGCATGGCTTACACCAGGCCCCAATCTTTTCATCCCTTTAATGCAAGCCATCCTTAATCTGTTGTGGTTTATCATGTGCCGATGCTGTAGCCCCACGCCAGGCATGTTGGCATGAAGATCAACGCAACGGACTCACTGCAGCTTTTAGTACTCTGGTTTCTGTAGCCGCTCCATGAGCTCGATAAATGACTGGCAACTGTGGCACATTTTATTTAGTTCTCATGATTTTATTTATCTTTACAAATAACATTTTAGAATAAACTGATAAAAATCCCTGGCTCTGTGCTGGTATGCAAGTCACATTTATTATTGCATTGTTTTCTGGATGGTGGTGGTGGGTGGTTCTGTTACTACAGTTTAAGTCATGACTAATGGTACATGCCAGCAACAGAAATACAGATTCAAATTTAAATAAACTACAGAAGCAGTGTTTTACAGGATAAGTTTCTCGTTGGCAATTTGTTTTGTCCTGACAGCCTAGAATCCTGAAGCCATTGTTACACCAGCCTCTGGGACCAGCGCCCGCACCCAGCCAGTGCTTATAAATGTTTCAGACCCCAGTGTGGTATGGTGGTTTGGAAAAATGGAACTTAATTTATTGTTTCGTTTCTTGTCTCTTAAATCAATCTTTTGGAAATGGTTAACAAAATAGGAGCCTAGTTTTATTATTTGGGGCGGTATAAATGTTTCTGCTGTTGTATATTTCTAAGCTCACCTTTGGATACTGGGCTAAAGTCATCCCTGTAAGCAGTCACAATGTTCAACCTCCACACCAGGGTGCTGTTTAAAACTGGGGCACTTTATTCAACTTTTGTCATAATTAAAAACAAAACAAAACAAAAACCCCACCAACTACCAGATGACCTTTTTTTATGAATAATTGGGGTGACTGAAACTTCCCTTTTTTAATATATTTATAGATAGATAATTATTAAATCAACAGTTTGGCCAAAGCGACTCCTGTCAAATTCATATTCTCAGAATGTCCAGAGAAGGAAGAAGTAATGAAGAAGAAGAAGAAGAAGCTGCTACCACCACCCTATCTCCCCCTTAAAAGTTTTAGCTGAGTGGTTAGGGCACTCACCTGAGATTCAAATCCCTGCTCTGGAACAGATCCAAAATAGACTCTTCTGATTCGACGACAATTCTGGAAAAAGACAGATTTGATTTGACCTGAACTGATTTTTTTTTTTTTCTTTCTTGGAACTGCTGTCAAACCAAAATAATTACTCACCAGCTCTCCTCCTGTCCACACCCAGCTCACTGCATGTTTCTGACCTCTTCAGCACAATTCCAAACCTTAGAGACAGGTCATAGGAAAGTCCAATCCCAGCACACCATCTAGTTCTTAAACACACACATAGTTACCCTAAATATACTAAGTACACTATTAATTTAAATGAAACACACATTCTAACTTATAACTACTGCATCAGGTCCCCTGAAGTTCTCAGGTTGTACCAGGATTAATCTTAACCTTTGTTTATAAAGAGCTGAGTGTGATCATGTTACTCATTTTCCCCCAACCCCTACACACATTGATGATCAATTTTACTATGATGGTAATGCACAGAATGGGGAACAAGGTGTCATATTGTTGGATGTGGCTCTGCTGATGCTCAAGTTCTTCTGTACTAGCATAAGAGTAGTGGAGCCAAACTCTGGGAGGTACAGAAATGGGGACTCTTTGGCTTTCACAAGCCACTCTATTTCAGGTCAGCAAAGCTGGATATTTTATGACTGATCTGGGTGGTGGGGGGATTATTCTCCACAACACCGTTGACTCCAATCTGTGGCGATATTCCGGTGGATGCTGTTCCTTATCACTGGGAGGTGTGAAAAGAGAGAGAGTCCGCTTTGGAGACAGGAAGTGTGTATTGTGCTTAAAGGATTCATTTGTGGTCCATATGAAACCTTCCGGATATCAGAATAATTCTTTCTAATGAGATTAGCATATGAAACATTGCTATTTTGAGACTGTTCAGATTTTGCCCTAACCTCTTAGAAGGTTGGAAATTGGAAGCTCTGACAGCTCCTTTGTATGCTATACCATTCTTTATGTTTCACCAGTGACGCTTTGCAAGTTTCTGTCTACAACATTCAATTCTACAGCCCTAAATTAAACCAGAGTTCTAAAGAAATCTAAGATTTGTGTTTTTCTTATCTCCTGTATCACTCCACAGGCTGGGATAAGATAAAAAGGTATCTGTTTTTTATGAAAATGTGTGACCACATTTTGAATTACTTTGCATTATGTAAAAATGTCAAAGTTAAAATCATCAGAGATTCATGCTTGTTTGTACTGTAGCAAATATCTTATCAATCTCTTCAGGATTTGATTAAATTCTTTGATATTCCTGATGCTGCTGGCTACCTTAGTAATAGTTACCACTTCTGACAACAAATGTTTTCATTCCTTCTAGCTTCACAGAAGAATATATTTCAGACTTATTGCTTAAATATTTTATTAGATCTATATTCAAAGGATTTCTTGTGGTTCATAACTACTTAATTATAGCTCTTGATTACAGATTTATCTTAAATGATGTAATTATAGATTTGATTTAATAGTCCAGCATTTGATGACATTAATATATATGTGATCATTGCAAAATATAATAAACTTGTCATAAATATTTACTACCTTTTTCCAGTGCCATTGTAGTAGAGGAGCTGTATTATCCAGGTGGAAGAAAGTGTTTAGTTTTTGTTTATACTGTAAGGTGAAGCACCGCAGGGGAAATGCAAAATGTAGTAATATTGATGAAGACCATTGGATTCATACACTTAGTCCAAGCAAGCTGTAAATTCAGAGGCCTGTTTTTCATGTAGTTATTGACACTGAATTTTTTTTATTGCTGCTGAAAGATTGTTCTGGGTACATAAGCTCAAGAAAGTATCAGAGTTAGAATATTGTTTTTCTTTCATATTCATGCACTGAAATTGATAGCAACCAAAGATCCATGGGGGGGGGGGTGGGAGGAGAATCACTTACAACTGGTAATGTTCGCAAAAAGACAAGGAGTATATTTGGCACCTTAGAGACGAACAAATTTATTTGAGCATAAGCTTTCGTGAGCTACAGCTCACTTCATCGCATGCATTCAGTGGAAAATACAGTGGGGAGATTTATATCCATAGAGAACATGAAACAATGGGTGTTACCATACATACTGTAACCAGAGTGATCACTTAAGGTGAGCAGGGGGAGGGGAGGATGGGGACTTTTGTAGTGATGATCATGGTGGTCCATTTCCAGCAGTTGACAAGAACGTCTGAGGAACGGGGGGAGGTGGGGGAAAGGGGAGGAATAGTTTTACTTTGTGTAATGACCCATCCACTCCCAGTCTCTATTAAACCTAAGTCAATTGTATCCAGTTTGCAAATCAATTCCAATTCCGCAGTCTCTTGTTGGAGTCTGTTTCTGAAGTGTTTTTTTTGTTGAATTGCAACTTTTAGGTCTGTAATCGAGTGACCAGAGGGATTGAAGTGTTCTCCAACTGGTTCTGAATGTTATAATTCTTGACGTCTGATCTGTGTCCATTTATTCTTTTACATAGAGACTGTCCAGTTTGACCAATGTACATGGCAGAGGGGCATTGCTGGCACATGATGGCATATATCACATTGGTAGATGTGCAGGTGAATGATTCTCTGATAGTGTGGCTGATGTGATTAGGCCCTATGATGATGTCCCCTGAATAGATATGTGGACACAGTTGGCAACAGGCTTTGTTGCAAGGGTGGATACAATTAACTTAGGCTTAAATAGAGACTGGGAGTGGATGGGTCATTCCAGAAAAGTAAAACTATTTCCCCATGTTATTCTCCTCCCCCACCCCCCACTGTTCCTCAGATGTTCTTGTCAACTGCTGGAAATGGCCCACCTTGATTATCACTACAAAAGGTTTCGTGCCCCCCCCCTCCTGCCGGTAATAGCTCACCTTAAGTGATCACTCTGGTTACAGTGTGTATGGTAACACCCATTGTTTCATGTTCTCTATGGATATAAATCTCCCCACTGTATTTTCCACTGAATGCATGCGATGAAGTGAGCTGTAGCTCATGAAGCTTATGCTCAAATAATTTTGTTAGTCTCTACGGTGCCACAAGTACTCCTTTTTTCTTTTTGCAAATACAGACTAACACGGCTGCTACTCTGAAACTGTAAATGTTGTATATTTGGATGAAATTAGGGTTTGGTTTTTTAGTTCTTTTCATTAGACTGGAATAAGTAGGGGCCAGATCCGCAGCTGGTACAAACTGGTGCAGCTTTGAGGTTAGTGGAGCGATGCTGACCTACAGTAGGTAAAGATCTAGCCCTCGAGGCTTAGCTTTGTTAGCCCTCTCTTTCTCGCTTTGGTTGGTAGCCTTGTTTCTAAGGGCCTGATCCTGTTCCCATGGAAGCCATGGCAAAAGTCCAGTTGACTTCAATGGGAGCAAGCCTGTGCCCCAAAGGAGCTGTGTAGTACTGTGTGTCATGAAACCATTGGTTCTTTGTAACATTAGCATAGTGCCTTGAAGACAGCCATCTTATCTTCAGAAATTGCACTGAGACAGTTGAAAAGTTATTACTTTGAGATAATTTGCATTGCAAGTAGCCAAATTAATACATCTGAGGCCGTTCTGCTTGGCTGCTGTTGTAGTTTGAATCTAGGCTCCATCTACTTCGAGAGAGTGAAATAAGTGATCTCCTGTAAGAGTGCTAGGGACTGATGTCCTATATTTTACTACAGTTTGGTAGCAAACTTCATTGACCCTGAGCCAAATCCTTTGTGGCCTCGCTACTATGAGCAACCTTACTGAAGCCAAAGGGAATGGCTGGCCTTGTGGAGAAAGCATTTACATTCCATATTGGACTTCCAGTAAACCTCTTAGTCAGTGGCTTGGTATAAAGGGTGCTGCTCTTCTCACCACTATATGCACCACTCAAGCAGCACATTAAGGACTTGATTTTCTTCAAAAATAATAATGCCACATGATGGCTCTCTCCCCCACTCATTTTTCTGAAGCTTCTGCAACTTTGTCCGCTGCTTTATGGAAGCTTTGCTTGCATATTTATTGGATTGGATGTTTTGTGATTAAGCTTTCTTTCTCCTGATCCTTTAGCCGCTGAATGAAGCAAATACATTAGTTAGCCAGCATTTAATTCATTACTGTCATTAGAGTTGAGGATAATATGCTTAATATCTCAGAGGCAATGACAGTCCTCACCTTTCTTTTTCCCAGTACAATGAGCGAGTGATGAGCCTATCTGAGGTATTGCACTTTATCTTACTATACGGTATCTAGCTTCTCTTGCTGCAAAAGATATCTTTCTGTATAGCTTAACAATGATGAATGGAGGATTATTGTACAACATGCAGACCAATGCTCTTTTTCACACCAAGTTTTGAAAGCCTTGCTCTCTCCTGATTTTTGTTTTTACCTGGAAACAAAGCAACACATCTGGCTATATGGTGTAATGGTAATTTTAGGAGATAACACTTGAGTTGGCTTAGCTTCCGTTTGGGGCTATCTGTAATAGAGGTGCCTACTTATTTTCTTTGCATCTCGGGGAAGCGTTATGGTTTTGTATGCTCCGTGCACGATCTGAAATAGTCACATTTAATTAATTCCTAGCAAAGGAGTGTGTGAGTCAATAACCAGCTTCTGCAGGTGATTCAACTGCAGAGTGAAGCTGAGGCATTTGATAACTCTCACGTATCCTGGTGTGAGCATATTGCAATGCTACAAGGATTACTCCTATTGTATGGTAAGACAAGGGAAGAGTCAATATGTTGACACTTAAGATAAGCCAAGAAAGATTTTTAAGTCTTGCCTGGGAGCACGACTCCAGGGTGCCTTGCAGTTAAGATAAAGATATCTAAGGAAGAATGGAGTGTTACTGTGCAATCACCTGTAACCTATTTTCAAAACTGTTTTAAGATATAGTTATAGTATATTAACTGCAAGATGTACAATGGATGAAATTATCCAAAAAGGGGCATAAACTCTGATTAACCACCAAATGTTGAGACAGTTGGAAAGTTGTAATGGAACAGGAACCTTGGCAATAGCCTAAGATAAAGACAAGTGTGTACCCAAAAAGAGGAAATAAGGACCAGATTGATGTACAGTAAGAATAACAAGTATAATTGCCCCTTAATCATAAGAGAAGTAAGTCCATTCACAGGCTGGATGTAGACTGTTAGAAACTACAGGAAAGGTCTTCCACAAGCTGTTGGTAATTATGTCTGTGTATGAGCTTCTTTTACTAATTGTGTGACTAATAAGTCCAATTAAAGCGGACTTATCTGAGGTTTGTTAAGCAAATTTGAATTCAAAGAAAATTACTGACTAAATGGATAATCCTAACCAAGAATTCTCATCAATTATTGGCTGCTGATTGGTTATTGGTCATGAATAATCACTAAATTCATAATTTTCCGTAATCAATGTGTATCACAAAATAAAAACAAGGGGAGAAACTCATTTTCATTTGTCCCAGGAGCATTTGCTGCTACTTCAGACTTTCCGTTGTCATCATTTGGGGCAGCAGTCGGAGTTACAAAAACCAAACACAAATGTAGAGCCAATAGTATGCTGGTTCACAACGGTTGCCACATGTTAAAATTGCATCTCCACACTGGAAGGGGAAAGTAAGATTTCCCTGCATTTGGTGGAGTCACTTCCTTTCTGGATGCTGCTGAGTTATCCCTGCCTGAGATGACTTATCCCTCCAATGGATAACATTACTTGACAGAGCAAGCTCTTGGTTTTTGGAATGAACCAGATTGAATCAAGAGTACAGAGATTCAAACATGCAAACTCGCCTGACAGGAAAGAGCCCCAGATTTCCTCCACCAAAGAAGATCAACACCTTTCACTTTAAATCTCACAAGTTAAATACTCAATTGCAGTACAAGTATTTAGTGCATTTTTCAGGAGCAAAGAATAAACCTTTCTTGCAAAGTCTGGGTTCACGTTAATTTGTTCTTCGCAGTGATGCATTTTCCTCCTTGGTTACATTTGTGAGAATCTTCCATATGGGCTGGTATGGGAGATTCTCTACCTCCTTCCCCCCCCCCCCCCTTTCATCAAGCACTTGCCCTTGGTATGGGAATGAAGGACTAATCACTGCTTATGAGAGCCCCTGTTAAAACACTGGCAGCACAGAAGGATGATGATGCTGAATACTTTGTGTCAATGAGGAATTCTGCTTTGTTTGCAAGAGGATAAAGTTTGATTTGTCAGGGCTTTGCTTGAAATCCTTCCCTTATATAATTAAACTCAATTCTTTACTACTATTACTTGTACCTCAAGAAAACAGACTTTCAAGCTGAAGCACATAAGACCTGGTTCATTGCAGAAAGCAAATGTCTTTCATACTATGAAAATGCACCAAGTCTATAAAAGCAACAGCTGGCTGTGCACTGAAGTTGGGCATGTGTTTGGTTGACTCAGACGTACGAGTCTTTGCTATGAGTGAAAATAATAATAATCAGTGTGGGAATCATGTTAGCTTTTGGGACATCATTTAGATGGGAGAATGTTTTTCTTTTGTCTTTTAATCAGCAAGTTTAAAAGCAGAATCTGGGTCAGATTTTATGGTGGAAATCAGCATGCCTCCATGGAAGCCGGTAGATTGACAGCAATTGAGAATCTGGTCCCGTGTTTTCAAAAACGGGGGGGTCTAATTCTCTGAGGTACCAAGTGCTCACTGTGAGATGCTGAGCACCTACAGTTCTCTGCAACTTCCAGCTGTCTCTCCTATTTCTAGGGTGAAAATTAGCATGGTATCTGAGCACAAGGATTTGGAGGCACACAGGATCTTGCAGGTGGCATGCAGCCCTTTAATGGTTGGTGCCTTGTTAAGGGAGTATTGGACGACTTCTTATTTTTTTTTAAATACTGCTTATTCAGCTTAAATGCAGGATTGCTTCCTCTTCCCCTCCAATTAAGGTTACTTAAGTTTTTTAACTCGGGTTGATTTGAAGTACAAGAAGATTAAATGAGTGACCTAATTTCAAAGAATGAGTCAGTGTCTTAACTGGAATTGGAACCCAGGTTCCCTCTGCGTCTTTTGCTCAAACTGGAAGGTGCCTACTGAAAAGTTATTCAGAAAAGATCATCTGTCTGCACAGGTTTCCTCTTTGCAAAATCTGGCTAGATTAACCGCTAGATTTAAACCTGATCATGTGATGTTGAGAGGGCTCTGAAATGAGATGGGATTTCCATGGAAAATGAGGATGCTCAATAGCCAGCACTGCCAGCCCCAGACATTTGAAGATCATGTGTTGAAGGATTTTGCAAAATCAAAGCTTGTTTTGAGTTACGGGAGCACAAAAAACACCTTAACCTCTATTTATTTCCATTCCATTTATTCTATTGAATAATTTTTAAATGGACAAATTATGTCTTCAATATTTTCAAAAGCAGAAAAATGCTTGCTTCCTGCCTGTCAGTGTTTGTTTGCCAAGTTTCAGCCTCACAATTAATGATTAAATTCCATCTCTCAGCACAAATGGCTGAAAAACAAGCTTTGAAATAAGTGGGCATCACTATCCAGTAATGAATTCATGATAGGACAATTGAGGTAGGACATTTTAAGTGCCTCATCATTCTGATTTCCACTGATATTTATTGTAATAACATTGACCATATTCAGCTAATTTGGCATTCATATAGAACTTGCATGTATTTCTTTGTAGATGGTAATTTACCATTTACTGTAGCAAGTGTTACTTAATGGACACTGCAAAGCTTTACCACATTAAGCTATGAAAGGCTGGCTTTATTAAACGTTATCTTCTGTCAAAATCCAGAAATGCAGGGGAAAATGTTGAGCTTTCCAAAGGAGGCAGTTTGAATCGTTTTAATAAATGAACATTTTTCCTTTATTGCTTCTCATTTAAAAAATGTTCTTACTGTAGGTGAATTTGCATGAGCAAGGCGGATTCCCGATATAGATACTGGATACAGTAATAAAACAGATGTTCAGTTTAGGGTTCAAAGTTTTAAAGTTTGCTATAAATAAAACGTTTACCATGTGAGATGAAAGACAGGAAAGTCTTGGTGGGGCATCACAGAGGGTCTGTGCCTCCATACCAGTTCCCAGATTCCTTCTCCTAACCTTAGGGTGACCAGATTTTTTGGGACTTATATAGGTGCCTATTTACTCCCCCCCCCCCCCCACACACACACACTCCCAATCCCATTTTTTCACAGTTGCTATGTGGTCCCCATACCTGTCCTACATTTCAGAACTGTGGGAGTAGAGCTTTGCTGGATTGTCAGGGCTCCAAAGAAGCCATGCAAAAAAATGAGAGAAGGCAACAGTGAGAAGAAATTTACATAGGCCCACTGTGCACTTAGCTAAATGGTTTTGAGACAGTCAATTAATTTGACCTAGTCTGTCAGCTAGTGGCCTGATTCTTCCCCCACCTCTCACAGTTGCTGCACAGCTGATGCTCCCATTGGTATGAAAGCCGATGGATTTACCTGTGCAAGGGGTATGATCAGGCCTCCTGCCAGGTAGTTTTTTCAGGGCATTTAGCATTAACTTTCCTTTTCTACTCTACAGAGCTATTAGTAATAGCTCTGTATACAGTCCTAAATAATTCCTTTACCCAAGTTGGACATATTTGGCTCTCTCAATCATTCCCTTTTGATCAGTCTTTCTAGGCTTTTGATTACCCATGTTTCTCTTCAGTCATTTGTCAATATCTTCCTTGTAGAAAGCCCATAGTGGAATGCAGTATTCCAGGTGCCAATGCGTCCGAGTTGTAAGGAGTCGGATTATTACCTCCCTGCATCAGGAAGTAATGGTCTTCTATATCTGGAGACAAAATGTGTTGCCTTTTGGGGTGCCATATCAGAATGTAAACTCGCATTTAATTTGCTGTACATTTTCTGCCTGATTTCTCTGTTAACTTTAATGCACCCAGGATTCTTCCCTGTCATTGAGCAGCTGTGTTGTAATGGTATTTCATGGGTTTATATCAATCACCATTACAAAGTCCATATTTGTACCATCGTTTTACCAGGTACTTAAAACCTAGATCAAAGTCATGATCCAAAGCCTACTGAAATCAATGGAAAAACTTGAATAAGGGCCTCATTGTGGTAGTTCAGATACTACTGTCAGACACTGGTTTGTAAATGTTGACTTTCTAATGGAACCAAGCACTGTACAGGTGTTTCATCTTAGATTAAGGCAGACATTTCTGCTGTTCATGTAAAATTTTCAAAAAAGGCATGTACATTAGTTGTCTATTTTCTTTGACATTTATGTGCATTGTTGAACATATTTGGAAAAAAGTTTACGCTTCTTCCTTGGGGAAGAACTATTTCTAGACAAAACAAATCATTATTTTAGAGCTCGTCAAAGATATAGGAAACTTTTGTTCAAGAATGAAGGAAATATTTAATAAAATGTGGGGTTTGTCATTTAAAAAAATACTTTATTTTTTTCTCTCAAAGATGGTATTTGGATTCATCACTAAAAAAGTTGACCATTAGTCACCTTCAGAAATAGCGATTGGATTACTTTGACCTTTTCTGTCAAAAGAATTGCAATAACATTCCTCTTTTTGCAGGAGTGTTTGGTGGAATAAATTTGCCAGCCAACTGCAGCCATCCTATAGATTGCATGAATTTAATCAGTTAACCCAATGTATAACAATGGCTAGATAATGTTTATTATTGGGCATAGATGTGTCTAATGACATCTAGAAGGAACTAGGAAGAGAGTGTTTAATTGGGTTATACTGTGTAATCACTGTAACAATTTCCAATCTAAAATCCTCATATGCTAAATGTATTGCATTTTAAATATTAATTTAAATGATAAAACTATTTCAAAAGATTACCTTTCATAAGATGGGAAAAATAAGTTTTCATAGTGGAACTGATCCCTTGAACTTTTTTTTAAAAATAAGGTTACCTCATTTTCTAGAAATGATGTGCAAAGGGAAATATAAAATTAGAGGACCAGATGCTCAGCTATACATCAAGGACTCAATTCTGCAAGATGATCATTCTGTCCTTGAATGATGCCAAATTACACACACGTTCTGCAAAGCGCTTAAGCACGTGCTTAACTTTAAGGACAAGAGTAGACCCTTGGACTTCAGTAGGACCACTCACTTGCTTAACGTCAAGCATGGACTTAAGTGCTTTGCTGGACTGGGGAAATAGTGCTCACTAGTAACTTACAAGATCAAGCCCCGATGCAACAAAGCACTGCTTAATGCTTTACATGTGAATAGCCCCATAGATTTCAAAGCAAGATAAATATGTGCTTAAACGCTCTGCAGAACCTCTGTGTAAACTGACAAAGTCCTATCGCTGTCAGCGGAGTTGGTCCAGTTAATGCCAGCTGACAATCTGGCCAGTGTGATCATTTTTATAACACAGGACCCAATTTTGCAACTCTATTTTATGCAAGTAGGTTGCATTGGCTTCACTGGGACTATTCACACAATTAAGGATTAGGCCCAGGAGTAAAGGTGCTAGAAGTAGGCAGTTATTAATTCAGGGGCAGGATTTATTGTCCTAAATATGATTGTTGCATTTTTAGGGAAAGTACTACAGAACTTCGTGACCTTGAAAGAAAGTGGATGGCTCTTTTGCTGTAAGGCTGCTGTTTTAAAGGCTGCAGTAATTTCTGAACTGAAATTCCTCCTTTCTGCTTCAGATCTCCCAAATGCTCCAAAAAAGGCAGTATTTTATTAGAACAGAGTTTTGGAACAAGAAGGGAATTGCTAGAGGATGAAATAAAATTCTGTTTGTCTAAAAGACAACTATTATAGCTATATATAGAATACCCGGAGGTGAAGAGGGTAGAATTTGTTATAGCATGTGCTGAAAATGTGAAGCAGAAGAAAAATATGTAGCTTTTGGGATTCAAACACTCAAAAGACAGAACAAGGAAAGGACCCTAATGCTGAAGGCCAGTGGCTTTTTACAGGTGGATTAGATGTCTGACTGGAATGCTATAGCTGACATTGACTATTTCCATTTATATAATTTTTCAGTTGCTTGTAACTTTTTGAACTGTCACTTGGGTTGGGCTCAAACTTTCCAGACGTGGTCTCTGTCTGAAGGAGTCGTGTGTGTGTGTGTGTGTAAGATTGAGGGGGAGGGGAAAACTGTTCAGCATTTTAAATACAAAAGGAGAATAGAAAGACACATACACTTCTCTAATTAGAAAAAAATCTTGCAACTTTTTCTGAATGGCTATAACACAGAGATGGTCATGGGCACAGGTAAAATTGCCTTGCAACAGCACAGGGGAATGAAATAACGGTTGCAAATCACAGAACTTCAGAAGATACTTCCATAAAGGCAGATTAACATCAGTGGTGGAAAGCTGAATTTTAGTAAGCAAATAGCTTTTTCTGCAGAAATGTGCCAGAAGCTTTGTAGTGTTCTAGTGAACACTGGTTTTGATATGGCCAACAGAAGAAGACTTGAAGATCACATGCCATCCTTCAGGTGCAATACTTTAGCACTCATTACTAACGTTCTGAGGGAAGGACTGCTGTGCTGGGCAAGCTGATCATCCTAAAACAATTAGAACATCACTTGTCTGCTATGAAAAATCAGCTCCCTATTATCCCATTGTGCTTATTGCTGGGCAAGATGTTTGTTTTTCTTGGAGCATTCTCTATGTTGTGAAACTTCAGGTCAGGTTTAGTATGGGGTAGTCAGTCCAAGAGAAGAGTAGAAATTTGGGCACAACAGATTTACAGTTTCTGTAGGAACCAACATAACAGCTGGTGCTGAGGACATCAGAGCACCAAGTGACTTTATTATCTTTGGGAATTTTCCCAATAGGAGTATGAACTTGACACATCTACTGACAAAAGCAGTGAAACAAAAGCTTGCCACACCTGTGATATAGTAGGCTAGTTCCCAAAGTGATAATGTAGATTCTGGTTTTAGTTAGGTTAAAGGTTTCCAATGCCTGTATAGTCTAGAGCCAAGGGCATTCAGTTAAGCAAATGACTGTGGAAACAACTTTACTGAAATCCCACCAAACTACTAGGAATAAGGAAACTTGTTCTTTGGGCAGCAACTTCTGGAGAAGCTTTATAGCTTCCATGAATTATACAAGGAGACATTTTGCCATTGTTCCATATGTCAAACACCATCTCCATGAGAGTTTAAAAATATATCTGCATGGCCCTAAAGATGATTTCCCTCCACAATGCCTCCGCAATGACAATGCCTCGACAAGATGAAATTTGTTCCTTGCACTCAGCTCTAGAAAATGGCGGTTATAAACCACCCAGAATAGAGGAGGAGTTTCTAGCTATCAGCAGTCCACATGGCTATCAGCAGGCAGCTCACTCTTTTAGAGGCCATTTGGTTTGCTATATTGATAGCTGCTCTCAATAAATAGGTTAGAATGATTTATTAAATTACCCTGTGGGAAGTTAGTGTTAACATTGCTAGTTTGCTATGATTATGTCAAAATGTGACATGACATGAACTATGACAGTCTTCAATTCAGCTAGCTAACTAGATATAAGGAAGGATATCCTAGGTTAGTGGATCAATTCCAGTAAAAACAGCAATATCGTCTTCAGTTAACCGTGCACGCATCTGTTTTGCTGGGATTTTGTTTTTTAATTTTTTTTATTTTAATGCTAACAGTACCCAACAAAGGCCAAGGCCCATTTCTGCCCTGCACAGAAATATAGAGCCCTGCTCCATAGCACTTACAACATAAAGTCCCAACTCAGCAAGGCATTTATGCATGCACTTAACTTTAAACAATTGGGTATTCTTGTTGAAGTCAATGTAAATAGTCCATGCTTCAAGTTAGGCTTGTGCTTGGGTATCTTGTTGAATCAGGGTCTGTGTAGAAAAGACAAACAGTAATGGACCAACAACATGAAAGCAAAATATGACAACTAAAAAGTTTTATACATTTGTGCTAATTTTTTTTCAAAACATCCCCCCCCTCCAGGTGCCCAGAAAATCTGCTTTGTCATTACTGACCCGAAGCATACCCCTTTCACCCTGCCTACGCGCCTACAAAATGAATAGGGACATGCTGATATTGAATGTCTTGTACAGACAAATAGTTAATATGTAACGTTTGTTCTTAAACTAGTTTAATGAAACATATATGTATTTTATATCCTAGATGTGATGGCATACATAGAATGCTGATAACCTTGGTCTAAATGGTGAAGTTTAAGTATTAGAATAAAAAGAAACAGGTGAAAACCAATCATAACATTCCTTGATTCAATTCTACTCATTTCTAAATCAAGTTGTACTACAACATAGTTTAGTCTTGAGGAAGGAATTTTGAGTGCCTTTCAAACAAAGACTTGTAAAATTACAGAATATCTTTTTTTTCTAATTTCTGTTATTAGAATACTTTCAAGCCTATTGTGAGGATTTCTCCAGGCCAATTAGAAAGCTAATTTTTAAGGCCATTTTTTCCTTTTAACCTATATCAATCATTTTTAAGAAACTGGCCACTTACTTAGACAGCGGAGCTCTGGCCCCTTTAAATCCCCTCTGGAGCCCTGCCGCTGCTACCCCAGGGGCTCCGGTTGCGGGGTCCAGGGACCTTTAAAACACCACTGGAGCCCTGCTGCCACTACTCCAGGGGCTCTGGCAGCGGGGCTTGGGCAGCGCTTTACAAGACCTGGGTCTCTAGCCGCTGCGGGGAGCCCAGGGCCCCCTTAAAGTGCCAGCCTGGGGAAGCCAGTCCAGTTCAGCACAGCGTACTGGCTCTTGCCAGTTCTCTGTACTGGACCGTACCAGCTTACTTTCACCTCTGGTTGTAGCTCATTCTCTCTGAGATGTCTTATTTTTCTTTGGGACAAATCCCTCTGTAGCCGAAAGGATATTGTCCTTATCCAATTCAACAGCATAAGAAAAATATTTCCCATGCTTCAGGATGGAGGGCTATCTTAATCAGATATGCACCTCTTATGTCACTTAGTCAGGCAGACAATGGACAGCCATAAGTTTAAAAGGGTTTGGTTTATTTAGAAAAGGAAGTTTTGGGATGCAAGCATGAATCTATTTAAATTTATATTGGTGTGTGTGTACATACACCCTATAATGAGTGAGACATATTTATAGGCAATATATACCATATATATGGTTTTGTGTACACTTGTGTGGTGTGTATGTATATATGGATACATAATCTTCTGATTGCACATGAATTATGTATAATACATGATAGTATATCTTTTTTCTTTTTTTCCTCCTCTTTCTGTATTGGGATTGGGGGGCAGGGGAATGTAAAAGCATATTTAGAAAAAGGAAAAAATATACATTTAGGACCAAATTCTGGTTTTAGTTAAACTTGTGAAATCTAGGGCAAAACCTTCAAAGGAATTGTATTGACTTCAGTGGGAGCAAAGGTTGGTTAACACAAGTTTACTATTGACTTCAGTAGGAAGCAGAGTTAATCCAATGATGAGCCCTTTGGAAAAACCTACCTTAAATCCCAACAGCAGATTAAACCTTAATATTCCATTATACTCTAAGGTTAGAATACTTAGCTTAACTGAAGACGTTTTAATTGTACTGAAGATGGGATTTTACTACAAGTAGTTGACTCAGCACAGATGGGCAATGTTAGGCAAACCTTTATTTGAGATGAGATGAACTCCTGCGGACTTTTCAAAGTTCAGTCTCCATCAGACTGCTCCCCGCAACATGGCAGAGATGGAGGTCATTGGGACTAACAGCCTTGACCAGTAGGAAGCAGATTCTTTATCGGAGTTCAACTGTTTCTTCTTGATCGATCAATCAAAACAGGATGTGATCAAGAGCAGAGACTAATCATTCTCTGAAACTATCACATATGTTAAAGATGGATTTCAGTTTATCAAAACCCTCTCGGGAGTAATGCTTTTCCTTGCTGAAATGAAGTAATTCATGGAGAGTCTGAAAGGTGAAGCGCCGACGAGAGCATGGCTAAAATAACTTAAATTTCAATTAGACCCAGCTGGAATTTTTGTATTGGAAAATTTTTACAACGGGCAGCAGAAATTACTATAGGAAAATTGTTAAACCTGTTCTCTCTCGAATGCTGCTGTTCACATACTTGTTTCTTATCCAACTTTCTAATGAAGGGGGTGATATAGTTCTAATAGTTTGCTGTTCCCTTCATTGTTGTTTTACTCATTACCAGAAAACTTGTTTCAGACAAAAGTGGTAAGGGGGGAGGTCATAGGCTGAAATATTTGTGCTGAATCTGTGAGTAGATTCATTCTGATTCCCCACTATAATCTCTAGTTAATTATCAGATTATATAACAGAACTACGTGGAAATACAAATTCTAGATCTAGGTTCAGCCTTTTATCTTAAAATGAAAATTGTTGTTCCCATCCTGATTTCCAAATGATATTTGCATATGGTGGCGCATAAAGGTCGAAAAATACAGATATGCCACAATATTCAAATATCAAGTTGAAAAACTATTTGGGGTGGGTGTGCCCATGCATGTCTGAAGGATGCAAATTTCTTTTTAAACATCATGAACTGAGAGATCTATTAGGATTAACATTTCTAACTTAGTTACACCTTTCACTGTAATATCAGGATCATGCTTGCTGATCTCACCTAACTGCAGATGAAATCAGGAGTAACTCAGTGAGGTTAAAGCTGGTATAGACTAAGGGCTACACCTACACTGTGAACCAAGGGTGCGATTTCCAGATCGTACGCGTATACTCTCATTCGCTCTCATTGAGCTAGCACAAGCATGAATAATAAGGTAGCCACAGCAGCACAGCATAGTTGAGACATGGTGTGTACAAACCGGCCTGAAATTGGCTAAGCTGTGTACCGTTGCCCATGCTACTACAGATACGAGTATTTATACTCATGCTAGGATGATGAGAGCTAGTACAAGTATATGTCCAGGAGCTGGGAGTCCCATCCAGCTCTCAATGTAGATGTAGCCCTTCTGAAATCAGAATCAGACACTCTCTCTTCTAGAGCCAAATCCTGATCTTACTCATGTGAGTAGACCATACATTTGGCTCACACAACTGTAAGGTTTTGATCCAAAGCACACTGACTAACGTTAAGGGAAAGATACCTATTAGCTTAGTGAGCAAGATTTGGCTATGCTATGTAATCGCTTGATGTTTCCTTAATTGTTCATTCAAAGTTGTCTATTTTAGGAGAGAAAACCAAGCACTTGATAAACACGGATAAATAATGTTTGCATGAAAGGTGCATGTAAATTAAGGCTACTTTATTTTTCTTAGATTAAATTCTGTTGAAATGTCATTGAAATTCTGTCAACTTCCCATGAATTTTATTAGCAGCAGATATGATAAAACTGATAAATAAGAAGCTGAATCTGTTCTTTTGCCATATTATCAGAAAGATTTGTTAAATTACATGTCATACATGCATAGGGAGAGTCGTCATGTGATAAAGCAGGAGTTGGTCACATTGAAAATTAAGGTGGAGTTGTTTTTGCAAAACAGATTTTCAACAAAAACAAAACAAAGTGAAGATACAATGTAACTTTCAATTGCAACTAATTAAGCTTAAAAGCATATCGGCTCACAAATTGACAGCATCACAACTGACATATTAATAATTCATTCTCAAAATTTGTTTCAATTTCACACCATCCTTTCCTGGCACGAGCACAAGATTTCACATGAGCTATTTGAGAAGATGAAGCTAGGCTGATTTTACATCGGCTGAGGATCTGGCTCTAAATACAGTAGATCCTATTGTAGCATTGGTTTTTTCAAGCAGAACTCTCTTGTTGAATTAAATGGGTAGTTCTGGTTTAAAAAAAAAATCAATGGCACAACAGACCCAACTGACCTTTCTTTTTAAATGTAAATGAATTCTTAGTCCTAAATCTATACACTAAAATGGATTTTCTTTGGAATTTTTCCACTTACTCACAGCTTTATTTGTATAAATTCATTGAAATACTTTTACACCTATTTTTTCAGAATTAAACTTCTTGAAGTTTTGTAGAAGGTTGACATTGCCTCAAACCTTTTAAAATAAGGACATGGTACAAACAGCTTATAGCGAAATCCTTTAAGAAGAAACGCTTAGCTTGGAATAAGCATGTCCTCCACTACTGTTTGAAACCCATCAGACTCGCTACAATACTGCGATGTGCTGCAAAAACATTAGCATTTAGGAGGTGCTATCTTCCTACATTCTGTGGCCAGCTCTGCTTAGCAAAGAACAGAATGTGCGCAAATCTATCAGCAGAGCTCTGTTTAGAGATGTGGCATTCATAAGCATAGATGTAAAAACTACAGGCAGTCTGCACAGGGCAGCAGAGGAGTTATCCTTTTTTCCAAGCACACCTGCTGATTTTTAAAGCTTTGTATTTTGTTAAAGGGATGCTTGAGGGTAGGCACCTTTGTGCTTATTTTCTAATGGCTTCAAATGGATGACACTATATACAAAAGCCTAGTCTGGAGTTTGTACAAAAACAGAGGCAGGGAGCTTTTTCAGTTGTCAGTGCAGATTTAACAAGAAGTAATGGCCTAAAGTTCAAGAAAAGGAACATTATAGGGTAAATAGTCTCACCCTTTAGTAACATTATGCCAATTAGATAGTGGAATACCTACCAAGGAAGGTAATGGAACAGTGTCATTAGAGATATTCAAAGCTATTTTCCATGGGTGGCTAATGGGGAATTTTGTAGAAATCTACTGGTACTGTGTTCCCATGATGTACTGGGATTGAATGGATGACCAAAGTTGTGTTCCAAGTAAATCTCTGTACAACGGGGACTTTCTGTCAGTCTAGGTATTTACTGAATATATCTTGTAGTGTCTAGAGTCCGAGTCATAAATATTAAAAACTGCTCTGAATCTCTGGCTAAATCAAAATGAAAAAACAATGGTTTTCAAGTCCTACTGCTCCTTCCCTGCAAGAGTTTGCCTCTCTTAATGTTTCATGTCTGTTTTATTCAACAGGCATGCCAGAGCTTGAGCATTTAAGAACCTCCTCTTGATTTTCTTGAGCCATACCATTTTTAGGCAAAATTCTACTTTTCAAAATCTAACCTGAGTTTTCTGAAAATTTTCTGGGTTGCTATTTGAACCTGACACCCAGATAACAGGACTAGAGAGCTACATTATCCTCTTGATGCTTGAATTATATTGTTTTCCTGATTTATGAGCACAACTTATTTGTTGAAAATATTTAAATGAGTCTGCACTGAGTGGCCACTAATAAAAAAGACAATATCCATAGGTACCATAGTATCAGAGGGGTAGCCATGTTTAGTCTGGATCTGTGAAAGCAGCAGAGTCCTGTGGGTACCACAGGTACCTGGTACCCACAGGACTCTTTGCCGCTCTCATAGTTACCATACAATATCTTAAATAAGACCACATTTCCAAAGAGTAGTATTTAAGGGTTAGACCCTCTGATGTCCTATGCCAATATACAATCATCTGAGGAGCTATACCAATTTATACCATATGAGGATCTGGCCTTAACTGTGGTATCTAGGTGACCATTGCAGATAAATGTTAACCTTGTAATGCTGATCACTGTACCCCTAAAAGATAGGAATGAAGGTTTTCTAGATCATGCAAATCTAGTAGCTACCCATTGGTCAAAGATCACTATCTAAATGTCCTAGTGCTTGGGGAAAGAGACCTGACTCCACTTGTGATATCACAAGTGACACAGGATGCAATAAACTCATGATTCTGCCTCTGTATTAACTTCTCTTGCACGGTTTGGATCTAGGTCAGATTTCAACTTCCATGGGATTTAGAGTGCCTGGTTTGGGGTTTTCTCTGGCTCCGTCTCCAATTTAAAGTGCTTTTTTCATATTCCTTCTTGACTTTACTCCTGACATAAGGGGTTGAATTCCCTGCACTGCAATGGAATTACATGAGCTGAGAATTCTGGCACCAGAAGTCTAATTTATGGCAGAAGTGGGAGAAATAGCAGAGCTGATCGTCTTTGTTTTTGTTTCCTCTCTTTCATGTGCATTGTTTAGTCCACACAGGGTGATCTTAAATTCAGAGTTTACATCATCCTTCAGAGACAAAGAGCAGCACTCCAGGAAGAGCATCATGCATGGTTTTAATCTTGTGGGGAGAGCCCTGAGATCACTGATGAGAACGTGGGGCCTCAGTGGCGACTCACAGAACTTCCTCATGTGCTAAGCAGTGAATACAGAGTGGGGCAAATTGTACAATGTACAAATCAGTGCAAATCTCAGTGAGGCTCCTGGAAACCCTTATCTAGAGCCATCCCTCAATATTGCATCAATAGAAGGAAGTTGTTGGTTCACAGTCAAGATGTCAGGAAGTGGGTAGGATAGATCTGGATCAAAGAGAAATTTTGACTTGCAGGAGAGGGCAGCCAGCGGGCTGGGAACTGGGTGTTTGAGCAGGGATGTTGAATTGCAGCCCTGCCATATGAACTTCCTGCTCAAAAAACGTAGTGTCCCAACTCAGCAATGGGATGGAAGGATTTTTCTATTGATTCCTCTTGTCAGAACTCTGCATATCAGTGTTTAAAGGTCTACTGACTCATAGTGACATGTGTAGTTCGTCAATTCTGCTGTGGGATGAGAGAGGTGGGAGTGGCCCTTAAGAGGAAGGGAGCTAGGGAAGTAGGAAAGAGAAAGTTCTGGAGGGAAGACCCAGGGATAATCAAGTTTAAGGAAGAAGCTGAGCTGAGGTTAATGTTTCATGATGGTTTTTGAGTATATTGTGTTGAAGACAGACTTGGACTCATCCTGATGACATCCAAGGTCAATTCAAGTGGGTTCATGGTTTGCATTGCTCCACTCCCAACACTCCTGTGGTTCAGATAAATGTTTCCAGCTGCAACATGGTAAATTGAGGCACAGAGTGCGAAGTCCAAGATCTCCAGCAATTCATGGACAGTCCTGGGAACCGAGCCAGGAGACATAACTGCCAGCCCCTAACAGTGCCTGAAAGTATTCCATGTCTCCAAAATGAAACAAATAGGAAAATCTTTTTAAACAAGAAGGACTTAATTTTGCAGACCTACACCAAGATCTCAAGACTGCAAAAGAAGAATGTCCTTTTGCCCCGTTTACTGCATACTTCATAGCTGGCTTTGAACTTTGTTCATTTTGTGAAAGGATCATACTGCAGCACTTTTTCTGCTGCACAGGGCTTGACAAATAAACACTCTGTGATGCTTAAGGACTGCAAAGTAGAGAGCGATACAGGGAAAGCTGGAGACTTTGCCAGTTTTTCATTTTCAGCCAGGTTACACTTGTATAACAGATGGTGACAAACAGGTTGATGGCACCAGTTCTTTGAAATAGAAATTTAAATTTTCTGGAGGGTCCTGCGAAGAGGCATCACTTTTAGTAACTCGCAGGTCAGTTAAACTTTTGGGCTAAAATTTTTTCCACCTACAGAGGTCCCTTTTTATCTATTTTTTTTTAAACACAAAATTGTGCTGATGTAAAAAACAGATCAAATGGAATGCTGTGTAAAGCATAGAGCTTTTTAAAGCATTTCTCCCTATTAGGGTTAGGCAGCCAAATCCTGTGAAAGAGAAACACTTTAAAATAGGCACATTTTGTACATGATGTTAAGGCTAATTTAGTTTCCACTCCCCATGAAATGCTACTTTCCCAGTATCATGGCAAGCCAGGAGAAAACTACTTGTTTTGCCAACTCATTCTAGTTTCTAAAATATTTGGAGCGTTACTTTAGTCTATGAACGGATTTCTCCTCTTCCTCCCCCCCAGCCCCCACTCTTACATTTTTGCTGTGTTCCAAATGCCACCCATCCGCATCAATGAGTGGCAGATATTGCTTGCCAAAGGACAATAGGTAGCTCCTGCTGTGAATCTCTGGCACCCATTGGCCAGCTGAGACAGAGGGGGACTGATTGGCCAGCATTCATCAGCTCTCAGGATTTAGCCCAGTGCAGGGACTGTCTGGATCCTCTTTCAGCTCTGTTCCAGCAACCCATCCAGCTCAGCTGAACTAGGAATGGGAACTCAGCCTGACAGATATTGCAGGTCTAGCTAATTGCCTGTTTAAGAGGTCAGGAAGGAATTTTTTCTCTCATGGGCCAATTGGCAGAGGACCAAGGAGTGTTTTGCCTTCCTCACAGCATCTTCAAGCCACAGCTGGTTAAGTAGGAAAGTGCTTCACACCTAACTGGGGTGGTGGTATTTGTCAGTTGTGGTCAGTTCCAGAGTGGTTAAGAAAATAAAATGAATAGTTCCCAGAGGTAGGACCTGGGATTTTGGTGATGGGCCTTGGGCTCATGTGACAGACCATTGTCACCTTGCGCACACTCTGTCCCCCTCATGGGGTAGAGGGGTGCTAGGACTCTGAGAGCTGAGTACTGGGGTGTAGGCTGTGAAAAATACACCCTGCATTATGGGTTATATGGTAAGGAGCTCTTGAACCAATTAAATGCCTGGTATAGGAGAGTATAGGTGATGGGCAGGTAATGCCCCTCACCAGCATTAAAGTTTAATAAAAGTTGTGGCCTGCCACTTAATTCCATAAATGTCAGTTCTCATTTTGCTTCTGTGTCTACATCAATTGTGTTTATATTTAGAGGGGGAGGGGGTATCCTAATGGCTAAAGGGATCTTAATGTTGGGACATCCATTACCTACCTTCATCTGATTTACATTCATTTAAATGTAAATATAGTTTGACGCAACATTCTGATCTACATTTTGCAAAATTGGCATTCCCTTCCGAGGTTCATTCACCACATAATACAGAAATACACTTCATTTTGCAGAATGCCTCTATCGATCCCCAAGCACCTGATGGAATTAAATATAAGGAAGCATGTGGTGCTATAGAAGTAAAGGAAATTATAATTGAAAGACATTGTACAGTGAACAAATTAAAAAAAAATCAGTCAGGCTTGTAGCAGTGGGAGAATGAAATTAAAGGAGCAGACAAGGGGGAGGAAAAATTAAGTGGGGGGAGGGAAGCTAGAAAGACAGTGAGGCAAAGAGCAGGGGAAAGGATGCCATCTATTCCAACTGCTGGGAACAAGGCTCTGAAGCCAACAATAGGGGAAGGATCAGAGGAGTATACGCAGACTGCAGAGAAGAACAGAGACCATGTTTATCGGATGAGACACCTACCCAGAGTGCAAAGTGTGAGTGCAAGATAAAACTTAGGTGAACCATGAAATCCCAGGGGGCATGAAAACCTGTCAAATCATTTCTGAAGGTTCACAGTGGCGCAGAAATATTCTCTGTGGTCTTGTCTTGCCCAGCCCTGCCCTGCCCTCTAACTGCTTGGCCAATGAGGAGTCTCTAGCAAGTTTGTTGAACTGCTTAAAGTGGCCCATTAGGATTGGATAGCATCCTCATTGAAAGGGAGCCAGGGTGGAGGGGCTGAGCAATACTGTATACATAAGAACAGGCTGTTGCCAAGTTTCATTTTGATGCAAAAATTAAAAAAAAAAGACAAATAGTGGAGTGGTGCATTCTGTCAAACTAAATGTTACTATTTGTTGAGGTTACGAGGCTTTTGGTAGATCTGGAATGGGGGCAGGAACTGGTTATAAGAATCCTAGAACTGAACAAACATCTCTGGGTTTTTTATATTCAAAATACCTTTTGCCTTTAAAGGTGACCAAGTATAACACAAGAGGCAGTGACTGAAACACACCTCTTGAGAACTGCAGAATTACTTTATTTAATGAGACCTGGCCCCGTGGGGCTATCAGTTACATGAATAAGGGCCTGAAGGATTGCTGGGGGAAATGAGTTTGGGAGGTATTCATTAGCAAAGAATGAGAAATCTTTAGACTTCTAATTACGTACATCTAATGGCAGATGGAACTGCCATGAAACCAGCTCTGTGGTTCCCTCTGCTTACTTTCAGATGATAGCATCTGATGGGGCATCAAGATATAGTCACTTTTATATTTATATATATTCTCTCTCTCACACTCACACGTGCACCCCTTCATTTGAAAAATCTGATATGGGCCTCAGGATACTGGATATGATGAACCTTTGGTCTGAACCATTTTGACAGTTCCTATGATCCTTTGTACCCCAGTATCTGCAGAATTCCCTTGCATCCCCTTATTTCCTCCATAGAAAATATCTTGATTGTAAATACTTATTTAACACAGTTGGCCAGACTTATTTAACACAGACACCACTGTAGCCTCAAAATTAATAATCCAGTAAACTACTGCAAACTTTCTGAGATCCAAACGTTCAGTATTAACCAAACTGCAGCTGACATGTTGTACAGTATATCCTCTTGCGTGTATCTGTGTATATTTTCACTCTGTTTTAATTATGGTGCCTCAGAGAGGCATTGTTGGTCTAATCAGCTCCCTGTACTTGTAAAGGCTGATTAATATGTACCCTGGTTGGTTGGTTGTATTATAATAAAGATCTTGTTTGTGCTAAGGCCTCACCTGTGGTTTCTTTAGAGCCCTCACTTTTTGGTGGTTAAAAAAAAGCCTACTGCTGAACAGATGGATTAACCATTATTCCTGATTGATGGCTTTTTCACCTTGCTGTGATGGAGATCTCTTAATCTGCTGGTTTTGACTTTGGTTCTTCGGGGATTACAGGCAGGTTTTAAAGTTTGAGCTAGGTCCCAGCCGTGGAACCCAATCCATGAGTGAGATTACTGAACCAAAGTCACCGCCACAACAATTCGGGGCACATTTTCCAACATGCTCTGATCCCGGCTATCATTAAAGATAGGCCTTCTTAGTGTGACCTACGTGATATCTTATTAGCAGGTTTAAAACACTGTTCTTCTCACTGCTAATGCTAGCTAAATGCTCTTTCTGAGTCTGTATCTCAGGAACAACTCGCTATGGGTTGATTACTCGATCCTGCTATATGGCCACCCTGCTGCTTTTATGTAGAGCTTCGGCTGGAGGATCTTTAGTCATGCCATTGTTCTATCCCTGTCATGCCTCCAGACACTCCTCCCTGCTGCCATATTGTGTGGAAACTCCCTGCCTCCTGCCATCCCATACAGTGGAGAGGCACAGTTTCCACTGCCAATTCAGTTTCTTAGATTGAGATGAGGATTTTCCCAAGGGATGAAATCTTTCTTTCCTTTCCCATCAGTTGGAGGGCAAAAATACTATGTCATTGCATGGTGAGTGGGCACAGAAAAGTCAACAAACAGACTCCATGGTTTCCTCAGTACTGAGGAGCTGAGCTCCATAGTGGGTGGAAAGGCACAGGAAACAGGGCGGGTCAATCAGGGAATGTTGAGGGCCTGGTCAGGGAGTTTAGCAAAACTGGTCTCTACATAAATTTTTGTAATACTTTTTTTAACTGTACTGGTTTGAAATCGGAACAGTGAAAGTTGTGCAGCTGCCTGGTAACTTTATAGGAATAAATCACCTTTTTATACCAGCGTTCCACACAACAGGCTGCACTATTAACTATTTTTGTAGGAAAAATCACACCCCTGCCCGAAAGAGTTAAATCAGTACAAAAGGTGGGCAGGGCAGGCCTCAATCATGCTTGGAGTAGCATTAGAACTTTAGCATAAATTTAACATTTTTTCATTTGCCTCTGTCCCTAACCCATGTGAGAATGTAGCAGCCTTTCTTACACTGAAAGAGCTGCTGACATAGTATGTAAGTGTCTAGATCCACTATTAAGAAATTTATGGAGCGGTGCAGAAGTTGGACCAATAAAAGATTATTACCTCACCCACCTTGTCTCTCTAACATACATGCAAAAACAGGTAAGGCAAGAAAAGTAAGTTACCTCTCCTACAGGTTATTTTTATTTTTTCAAATCTCTGGCCTCTGCTATTGTGACCATGGTCTTAGTGAGGAAACACCTGTGGTCCCTCAATTAGGGTGAACTGCAAAGAATGGGACAGAGGATCCCCATAAAGCTGGTGGCTATTCCAATACTAAGAATTACCAAGCCAACATAAAACAGCTTCTTTATTACCTTACTGGTTACTCAGAAGTCCAAACAACACAGTTCCCTTAAAGTGATCCAGCCTCAGGCCTCCATCCAGGTACCCATGTCAAATATGATGAAAATTTCTGTAAATCTTATTTCATCATATAAAAGAAAAGGTTCCACCAATCCCAATGGATCAGACACATAACCTCCTGGGTTAAAAAATGTTTCAGATCTTACCCAAATACACGCTACAGTCAATTCTTATCTCCTTACATGTCTTTTGAGGGTTCTTTATTTTGCAGGATGTTTAACCCTTTCTAGCCATGTGTCACCACTATATTCTTCCCCTGTCTTCTCCACATTCATACTGTCAATCACCTATCTTTTATACCCTGTTCTGTAGCTTCACACACTGTTATTCAGTCACCTCACCTGAGTACCTGTCCATTCTAAACTCAAACATTTTTATGCATAAATCACAATAAGTAACCTAAACCTATTTTTGCTTATCCTACTAAAACATACTTTTATCTGTCCTGTCCTCTGCCGTTAATCCCACTGGCTCCATCCAATTGTTTTTATTTTACTATTCTGTTTTTATGGCCTTGGGTTTTTGCTTGTTAGCTTGTCTTGGAGGCAAAAACCTGCCTGACTTCAAGACTGTGCTTGATACATTTGAGGGGATGGTATGATGAGACTGCCTATGATGGCATTTAGCCCCTCAGCACCTGCCAGTAGCAAAAATCCAAAATGGCTGGAGATGGGTCGCTACATGGGGAGGGCTCTGAGTTACTTCAGAGAATTCTTCCCCAGGTATCTGCCTGGTGGGTCTTCCCACATGCTCAGAGTCTAAGTGATTGCCATATTTTGGTTCTGAAAAGAATTTTCCCGCAGGTCAGATTGGCTGAGACCCTGGAGTTTTTATGCCTTGCTCACTTGCAGGTTTAAACTAGTGTAAATGGTGAATTCTCTTTAACTTGACATCTTTAAACCATGATTTGAGGACTTCAGTAACTCAGCCACAGGTTAGGGGTCTATTACAGGAGGGTATAGGTGAGGTTCTGTGTCCTGCAATGTGCAGGAGGTAAGACTAGATGATCACAGTGGTCCCTTCTGACCTTAAAGTCTATGAGACATCTTGCTATTTACACAGACCAAAGATTTTACAAAGTAAGATACAGAAATCATATACCAGTATACCTGACACAATTCATTACACAGTTTTCCAACACTGCGTTGCCAGTATGTTTAATGGAAGAAAAACAGTGGGCCTAAGTACTAATCTTGGTCTAGCGTTTCTTACCAATTTTTTTAAAACTCTTTATGGTCGGTCAATATATAATATCCATTTATTGTTCCATGATTTGTAAAACGAATAAGGTCTCCTTCATGATGTCCTCCTTGGCCAGGATCCACCCCAGCATAGAGGGCCAGCACAAAACAGCACTTAAGCTGCATTTTGTAAATCAATACGCATCATTGTCAGGTGGAAAGAGAAGGGTTTCCGAGACACTTTTCTGTATTATGGTTGCTGATTGCGCAAGTAGATTGGCCTTTTTATTATTTCTGTGTTGCTATTATCAAGGAAAATGCATCCAATTTTTACACTGAGAAATCACATAATATCAGCCTTGGCATTGTGCCCTCCCGCAAGCAAAAAAACCAGAGAACTGGGATTGATTCACCTTAATTAAAACAATGGAATTCCATTAGCTCCACAATCCCCGTAGAGAGAAACTTGATGGGGGAAAAACAGCCTGATTCTTCTCTTCTAGCAGTATAAACAGATGTTGAAGTATAAAGGGGAGCATGAAAGAGGAGGTAAGAGAGCACAGCTCCTCCCTCCTGTGATAAAAGCTGAGGGGAGAGCTCCGCCTCTAGTTTGGAAAAGCTAAGCTCTAACACGACTCCTATTCTGCTTCACCCCTCTACAGCTTCCCTTTCTTGCCAGATGCGGTCAATCTACTTTAATCACTGAATGTAAATGAGGAGTAACTGAGTAGGAGGTAATGGCATTAGTGTAAATGAGAAAGGAAGCAGGTTGCATAAATAGGAATATAGAGACCTGATTTTTTTTTTTTTAAAAGCTGGTTGCTGGTAGCGCATACGTGATGGCTTCCAAATTGGTCAACAATAGGAATTGATCCAGGACCCTCCAGAGTTTAAAAACACATGGTTTTTAAACTGTGAACTAAAGAGCCAGCTTCTGTAGCTGGGGTTGTAACTGGCCCAGCAATGGGTTCCACATATTCAATTTTGTATAGTCAAATAGGTACACACTAGCTTGTGCACAGGTTGGGGGGGTCTAGGTGAGGCACCATTTCAAATCAGACCCTAAATTGTTGGCCAAATGCTGTACTTTACTAAAGAGTTCTGGTCCTTAGGTGACTTAAATGCTTTTGTTGGTGAATCTGATGTGGGGCCTGATCACAAAGTCAATGGAAAAAGTCCCATTGATTAAAAGGGAACAGAAACAGGCCCATTATCTGTTTATAGCTCCCCTTCAAAGGTGAGTTGGTCTCAAAGGCCTCTATTTTCCAAAGCTTAATAAGCAGTTTTTCCTGACTCAAATGTGAGTGGAAATGGTACTTTTATGCTCTTCAACATTTTTCTTTGTGTTTGGCAGAACCCTCTGATTAATGCACTTAAAATGTAAGCATCTGCACTAAAAATAAAAATAGAAGGGGGAATGCAGACCCCTTAGCAGTTGCTGGATCATTTATAGGCATCTTATACTGCCTTTTGCAAGAGCACATTGACATTTTATGCTTTCCTGTGGCAGTATATTTTATGGGATAATTGCTGTAGGCAGAATGAAATTAACTGATGGAAAATTTCACTTTGTGTGTATGTGGTTGTTTTTTGTTTTGGTTTGGTTTTTTTCCTACAATTTACAGTGCGTGCTGTTACCTTTCTAGAGATCAAGGATTCTTAAATGATTAAAATTTCAAGCATTTGTCCCTCCAATTTTCTTTTTTTACAAATTGGGGTTGAGGGAATCAAACAAGCAAACAATCTTTACAGGCAAGAGAAGGCAAAAGGTACAGGAAGCCTGATTTTCATATCCTCGGTGACATCAATGAAAATTGTCTGAGCAAGGACAGAAGGATTAAACCCCGAGGCTGCTACTCAGGCAATAAAAGTTTATTTTATTTCCCATTCTCTCTCCTAATGGCTGCTATTACTTTGAAACTATCCTGCTATTTTGCAGTCAATAAAAAGGCCAAAAAGGCTCCTTTTCTGGAAATTGTGTAAATTAAAGCATAAACTAAAACCAATAGCTTAAATGGAAGTTCCAGACACCTTCTGTTCCCACACCACTGGGCTCAAATACATGCAAATAAGAGCCAGAGGCCATCTCTAAATGTGGCTAAAGTTTAAAAGAAAAGTGGTAATGGTAAGAAAATGCATCCAAAATTGAGATTACGTTAAAATGCAGGGAGAGAAAAGATTGTATCGCGAGGGGGGGGGCTGTCTGTGTTCCTGAAGAGTCTTACATATTTGGAAAAACAGTAGTGTTTTCGAAGGGCAATTACTCTAGATTAACTAGAGGCTTTCAAAAGTGCCTACAGTAGTTAGCCACACCACTCCCCTGGAATTTCAGTGCCTAACTCCCTTAAATTCCTTTTGAAATTCCTACCCCGAAGCATTAAAAATAAAAGTAGCAAATATCAAAGTCTATCTCTTTTGGATGAGCTGAGTCCCAGAGGAGTTTTGTTGTTTTTATTATACGTAAAAGCTAACATCTAAGGAACCCAGCCAGCTAGACTGTGTGTCTGTCTGTCTCTGTCTATACAGTGCCTTTCTCCCAAATAATTTACAATCTAAGCAAGAGTTGGAATCCTACTGATGTATCCTAATTCATTGCAGGGCTGTGTTTCGCACAGGATTATTTAATTCTTCCCCTTTCCTTTCAGAACACACATATACACTTCAACTGTATACCTGCTTCAAATACAATACAAACACTTGTTTTGTATCTTGTGCTCTTAAGACAAAGACTCCAAATGTTTGCGGAGAGGAGATGGTCTGAGACGTTAGCTTTGAGGAGTCAGGTAGGCCAAGAGGGGAAGACCGCAGACTGCAGCGGTGGAGCAATCTGAGAAGAGAACTGAAATTTAGATGCAGGAGGGATGTGTAAGCTTGTGCGGTGACTCAGCACAACAAACCAAGTCATGGGCACCAAGTTCTTTTCCTCATGGATTAGCATTTAGAGCAAGAATGTAAATTACTTTAAAACTGTTTAACTCCCTCCTATGAGCCCTAGCCTGGGGTAGTGCTTGCTCAGAAGTCCTCTCTCCCCTCTGAATTCCAAGCTTGCGCTGAGTCTTTGTGCCATTGGAAGAAGCTAACTGAAATTAGCCCCTTGCATCGTGGGTGTCAGGTAATGGTCCTGCACCTTGAAGAAGGCTACCAATGAATGGCCTCAGCTGATTTCATATAAAAAGGGAGACTGGAGAGCTGCCAGGATGGCTAGGGCTCATGCTCTCACCATCTGCAGCCAGTAGGTTTTAAGTAAACCTCTATCTCTAGGACTGGGGATTTGAAAGGAGGGTCAATGGGGCAGAGTAAGTGGGGGAAAAATGGCAACCAGATTTGTCACACAAGGTTCAGAGAGTGCCCAGGTCCATCTTCTCTTCTCCAAGCCTGTCTGTACAGCTAGTTCCTTTCCTGTGCCCGGATCCAGCAATGTACTTAACGTTCAGCGTGTGAGTAGTCACCCTTGAGATCAACCGATCTAATCACATGCTTAGGCGCCTTATATAATCTGGGCACCACTCTGTCCTTCCTTGCTTCTCAGCCCCTTTTTATTAGTCCCTTCCTGTCTTTTTTTTTTTTTTTTTTTTTTTCCCCCCACTGCAAACAAGACACCTTTTTTCTCTTAAGCTCCTTTCTCTATAAGACCGCTCCACAAAAGGGGAAATAATATTAAATGCAAATCCATGTTAATAACACTGTTATAAACAACTGCCGCTCAGTGCAAATGTATGGTTGTAAAGATACCAAGTATATTTCCTTCGTGTAAAGCTTACGGAAAGCTCACAATGGGAAAACATGACAACGAATTGACAGCTCAGAGTTTGTCCTTTTTTATCATCACAGAGTCCTGTGATAAATGTGCAAACATGTTGTTCCTCACTTTTCTTTGTAATGTAAGATTGAAATCAGCCAGATTTGATTGTTCCTTTGAGTTACAATTAATTAGCTCAATGTATAGCAACCGTTTTTAGGAGTGCTCTGTAAATTCAGAACTGGCTGTCTTGTTCTGGACTTTATTGGCACACGATTGCTTGTTGACAGTGTTACATAAGAGTAACAAGCTGATGTGTGTTTAATGCCCTAAATTCACCGTGTAACTCCATGGTTGAATGATAAGCACCCTCAACCTTATTTGAGATTCAAGCAACTTAGCATGTGTGGCATCAGTATTTCAAATAGGGAGAGAGGAAAAAAGTCTCATTTCTGTGCATTGGTTTCCCAACCTGTTGCGTTGGAGGCCTGCGGTTTAAAATGAGGAGTTTTAAAGACTCCCAAATACGGAGGCCCAGATTCTCAGAACTGCATGCATAGATGAGTATAAAAATATTGCTCGGGCATGCAGGAGTGAAATCAGGGAGGCCAAATCACACCTGGAGTTGCAGCTAGCAAGAGATGTTAAGAGTAACAAGAAGGGTTTCTTCAGGTATGTTGGCAACAAGAAGAAAGTCAAGGAAAGTGTGGGCCCCTTACTGAATGAGGGAGGCAACCTAGTGACATAGGATGTGGAAAACGCTAATGTACTCAATGCTTTTTTTGCCTCTGTCTCCACGAATAAGGTCAGCTCCCAGACTACTGCACTGGGCAGCACAGCATGGGGAGGAGGTGACCAGCCCTCTGTGGAGAAAGAATTGGTTTGGGACTATTTAGAAAAGCTGGACGTGCACAAGTCCATGGGGCTGGATGCGATGCATCTGAGAGTGCTAAAAGAGTTGGCGGATGTGATTGCAGAGCTATTGTCCATTATCTTTGAAAACTCATGGTGATCCGGGGAAGTCCCGGACAACTGGAAAAAAGCTAATGTAGTGCCCATCTTTAAAAAAGGGAAGGAGGAGGATCCTGGGAACTACAGGCCAGTCAGCCTCACCTCAGTCTCTGGCAAAATCATGGAGCAAGTCCTCAAGGAATCAATTCTGAAGCACTTAGAGGAGAGGAAAGTGATCAGGAACAGTCAGCATGGATCCACCAAGGGCAAGTCATGCCTGACTAATCTTATTGCCTTCTATGACGAGATAACTGGTTCTGTGGATGAAGGGAAAGCAGTTGACGTGGTGTTCCTTGACTTTAGCAAAGCTTTTGACACTGTCTCCCACAGTATTCTTGTCAGCAAGTTAAAGAAGTATGGGCTGGATGAGTGCACTATAAGGTGGGTAGAAAATTGGCTAGATTGTCGGGCTCAACAGGTATTGATCAATGGCTCCATGTCTAGCTGGCAGCCAGTATCAAGCGGAGTGCCCCAAGGGTCAGTCCTGAGGCCGGTTTTGTTCAATATCTTCATTAATGATTCTGGAGGATGGTGTGGATTGCACCCTCAGCAAGTTTGCAGATGACACTAAACTGGGAGGAGTGGTAGATGCACTGAAGGGTAGGGATAGGATACAGAGGGACCTAGACCAATTGGAGGATTGGGCCAAAAGAAATCTGCTGAGATTCAACAAGGACAAGTGCAGAGTCCTGCACTTAGGACAGAAGAATCCAATGCACTGCTACAGACTAGGGACCGAATGGCTAGGCAGCAGTTCTGCAGAAAAGGACCGAGGGTTTACAGTGGACGAGAAGCTGGATATGAGTCAACAGTGTGCCCTTGTTGCCAAGAAAGCCAATGGCATTTTGGGATGTATGTATATTTTGGGATGTATTGCCAGCAGATCTAGGGACGTGATTGTTCCCCTCTATTCGACACTGTTGAGGCCTCATCTGGAGTACTGTGTCCAGTTTGGGGCCCCACTCCACAAGAAGGATGTGGAGAAATTGGAGAGAGTCCAGTGGAGGGCAACAAAAATGATTAGGGGACTCGAACACATGACTTACAAGGAGAGGCTGAGGGAACTGGGATTGTTTAGTCTACAGAAGAGAAGAATGAGAGGAGATTTGATAGCTGCTTTCAACTACCTGAAAGGTGGTTCCAAAGAGGATGGATCTAGACTATTCTCAGAGGTAGCGGATGACAGAACAAGGAGTAATGGTCTCAGGTTGCAGTGGGGGAGATTTAGGTTGGATATTAGGAAAAACTTTTTCACTAGGAGGGTGGTGAAACACCGGAATGCGTTACCTAGGGAGGTGGTGGAATCTCCTTCCTTAGATATTTTTAAGGTCAGGCTTGACAAAGCCCTGGCTGGGATGATTTAATTGGGGATCGGTCCTGCTTTGAGCAGGGGGTTGGACTAGATGACCTCCTGAGGTCCCTTCCAACCCTGATACTCTATGTGAATGCAATTCTCATGTGTTCATGATAGATGTGGTAAACACACACGTTCACACGACTAATGCATATTAAGGCCCTGATCCAGGTCCTGTCGAATTCAGTGGGTCTTTCTATTGACTTCAGTGGCAGCTGGAGTAGGTCATAAGTGATCAAATGCTCCTGCACATTTCTGAACATCTGTGTTTACACTTCAAGCATAAATAAATCTGATGCATCATTTTATTATTCCCTCAACTACAGTGTCCACTCTCATATCTGTAATAAAGGAACCTTTTGAGGGCATAGATCTTTTTAGAGAGTTCTTACTACTTCTGTCACTGATAAGCAGAACACACCTGATTCATATGTTTACTCATTCAGATAATTGTCTAATTGGTCCATGGTCCTAACCAGGTGATAAGAACTGTGACTGTCACTCTGACAGCATGTCCACAGAAACTTTGAGCAATTAATCCAAAATACATTAAACATGGGATACATTTTGAGTGAAGCACGTGGTATTAATATTTATTGCAATATCTTTGCAGAAATGCCCATAATATTAGACCTTGTACTCGTTAGACTGTGAGTTGGAAAATTATCTTGGATTATATACTACTTTAGTGACAGATCATGGAGGAACTCCTGTATGCTATCTCTTAATAAATTCTACATTTCAGAATCTATATAGATGAGAGTATATAGTTTTGAAAGTGGTCCAAATAGAAGGAAAGAGTGTAGTAATTTAGAAATGTTCTAAATGTATTACAGGGTGAGTTGCACCTACCATATCCCTGTATATTGTGATAACTGCATAGGGATAAATCCTGATCTTCTTTGTCCATAGTCTCCTTACTTTCAAACTACTCACCGGATTAAGGTAAGCAAGATCTGATTCCACGAGTAATGTATGTGAAAACACATATGAAGGACCCAGTCCTGTGATGACCTCCATACATGCAGCTCTCTACCCTCTTTCAGAGACCCACTGAAGTTAAAGGGGCTTTACATAGACGTGGTGATCTGCTTATGCAGACCTGATTGCTGGATCATGGCTGTTATGATACTAGTGGAAAGAGTAAATTACTTCATCTTAGGGTCTCAAAGTAATTATAAGCATACTGCAAATTGTGGCTCAGTACCTTCTTGCAAGGTAAGTGAGTATAATTTTAGTACTTACTGATGGGAAAAGTTAGACTTATTAAGACTATGTCATGTTTTCAAAAGAACCCATCAAGTTTTGACAATTCACGTGAAATCCTGGTTTCTTTCAAGTAAATTACAAAACTCCCATTGATTTCAAGGCAAGATTCCACCCACAGATTGAAGCACTCAGAATTAGTGGAAAATTTGGCCTTCGGTGATTTGCCCTATGTCCCAAGGCGAAATTGGGTTCAAATCTACCCAAGTGCATCTTTTCCCCTATGAAGAGGTCAGTTGCAGCCCTTAGTTGTGGAGCTGAGCATAAATGCCAAGAAGTTGCTCTCACCTGAAAGAACATGCCCTTTCATGTTGCAAGAAGCACAATCATTCATCACAAATAGTGGCACAAGTCTGATTAAACCAATATTGTTAGTTGGCAAAACTGAATATGGTGTAAATGACACAGGCTATTGTGTCTGGTCTGAAGTAATAATTATAATACCTTGCTCTTTTATAGAGCTTTTCATCAGTGCATCTCAAAGGGATTTACAAGGAGATCAGTAGCAGTTAGAGAAACTAAGACAATGTTGTGAAATGACTTGCCCAGGTCACCGAGCACGCTGATAGAAGTAAAGAATCCAGGTCGTCTTTGTCCCACTCAGCACATGCCATTGGAATTGCATAGAATTTATTTTCCTCCAGGTAATGCAGTTTCCTCTATTTTACTGTGTAACTGGGGGCATGCCACTTAATCACCAGCTTCTCTGCCTCAGTTTACCATTTCTGTAATTAGAGCTTTTACAGTTCTATTGCTGATTTTCATCAGCATCCGAGAAAATATTATGCTGCTTGCCAGTCTCTGGTAATTGCTGGAGGTGATCCCGTGTTTAGTAGATAACCCAGATGTCAAATGTAGACCAGAGAGCTCTATTACAACTAGGCATGTCTTAGCAGTGAGTGGGCATATTTCAATACACTCCAGGAAAGGTATCATCAATAAGTCATCACTGGCTATACAGGAACTGTTTTGTTCGTTCACATAGTCAGATAAGTGTCAGACAATTACCTTTGCATGCTGCTAAGTCATGTAAGTGTTGCTGATGTTTTCGAGGATGTCAGCTTTGAAGCCTGAGTAGCTAGTTAGTGTTCAACACTCAACTTTGTGATTTTTTTTTTAATTAATACACCAACTTTCATTGCTCCTTGCTGACTGATTCTGTTTGTCTTTATCCTTATCTCCCCTCTGGGGCTTGCACAGTCCCAAAGAGATCCTTGGAAAGTCATGGAGCTGGTCAGATGATAGAATATCTGTCCTGTAGGAAATTCTGACATTTTTTCTCATTACGAATTGGGATGAAAAGTCAACATTTTGAAATGTTCACAGAATGGAAATTCTGAAGAAAAAATTCTTTCAGAAACCTCCAAATGGCCTTTTCAATATTTCATTTTGCTAATGTTGAGACGTTTCCTTTGGATAATTTAGAAACCTAATATATTATAAAAATATTAAATATAACATTTTATAATCTAATTTAAAAGTCTAAATGAAATAAAGATGTTGGAATGAAACTAGTAAAGTTGAAATAAAATGAGTCATAACAATATATTTTGATTTTGAGTAGTTTTGAAATTGACAGATTTCAAACTTTCAAATTTTGATGGAGTGATATGTTCTGTCAAAAAATATTGACTAGTTCTATTAAGGAATTATGGTTTGTGTAAGATACACAATGAAGTGGAGTTTCATAAGTTTTCCAAAGACATGTATATGAGCTCTCAGTGCGATGCTGTGGCAAAAAGGGCTAATGTGATCCTTGTGTGTATAAACGGGAGTCTCGACTAGGGGTAAAGAGGTTGTTTTACGTCTCTGTGGCACACTGGTGTAGGTGTTGCTGGAATACTGTATCCAGTTCTGGGGTGAACAATTCAAAAAGGATGTTGATAAATTAGAGAGGGGTCAGAGAAGAACCATGAGAAAGATTAAAGGATTAGAAAACATGCCTTATAGTGATAGACTCAATGAGCTCAGTCTATTTAGTTTAACAAAGAGAAGGTTAAAGGGTGACTTGATTAGTCTGTACATACCTACATGAATAAATATTTGATGATGGGCTCTTCCATTTAACAGGAAAAGGTATAACACAATCCAGTGGCTGGAAGTTGAAGCTAGACAAATTGAATTAGAAAACAAGGTGTACACTTTTAACAATGAGAGTAATTAACCAGTGGAACAATTTACCAAAGGTCATGGTGGATCTTACATTACTGCCAACTTTTAAATCAACATAGGATGCTTTTCTGAAAGATCTGCTCTAGGAATTTTTTTCAGGGAAGTCCTATGGCCTGTCTCTTATAGAAGAGGTCAGACGAGATGATCGCAACAGTCCCTTCTGGCCTTGGAACCTATGAAACTTTGAATCCCTCAATTTTCTAAGGCAGGGGTGGCCAACCCGTGGCTCCGGAGCCACATGCAGCTCTTCAGAAGTTAACATGCGGCTCCTTGTACAGGCACCGACGCCGGGGCTGGAGCTACGGGTGCCAACTTTCCAATGTGCCGGGGGGCGTACGCCGTTCAACCCCTGGCTCTGCCACAGGCCCTACCCCTACTCCAGCCCTTCCTGCCCCCTCCCCTGAGCCTGCCGTGCCCTCGCTCCTCCGCCTCTCCCAACCCCCAGAGCCTCCTGCATGTCATGCACCTCTGATTGGAAGGTGCATGGAGGGAGGGGGAGACTCTGATCGGCGGGGCTGCCAGTGAGTGGGGGGCTCTGGGAGCGGGATGGGGGAGGGGGGGGCTGCTGAGGTATTACTGTGGCTCTTTGGCCATGTACATTAGTAAATTCTGGCTCCTTCTCAGGCTCAGGTTGGCCACCCCTGTTTTAAGGTCTAAATGTGGGACATACACAATAATGATGCAGAGGGATTTGTTCCTTTAGTCCCAAAACCTATAACCTTAGTTTCAAGATTCTTTATTTCTCATATAAATTAATGTCGTCAATCAAAGCATCACGGTTGCATGGAATGTAGGTAAATTTGGTACTAAATGAGTGAAGGCCCTCAAATATGGGACTGTGGGCAGGTATGGAAATCCATCCTAATGACTTTCAGAAATGGTCCTGAACAAACCATGATGATGATGATTTGTATTATAGTAGCACTGTCACAGACCAAGACCCCATTGTGCAAGGTGCTGTACAAACACAGAACAAAAACACAGAACCCTGTCCTTGGCTGTTTGGAACATTGAACGCTATCATTTAGTAAAACATTTGTACAACAACGCTTGCAAATTTGGGGAAATAGAATTTGGATTAATCCGGGATTATTCTGATGCCATCCTTCTTTGCGTTTTTGGGTAAATATGTGCAATGCTGATGTATGTGCATAAAGAAAATGGTTTATATCCTTTGTAGTGTCAACAGCCTCAGCAGGCATTTATCTAAGTAAACATGCAGCAGGATGATTAAGCAGGGGTGAAGCTGAATGCACGAGATACAAATTAATTTTACCATTGTTTATAAGCCATACACAACACAAAATACAGAATGTTTAGCACGGGGGAAAGTACTGAGCTATGTAGAAAATGTCAAAATGAGATATGGGAAATTAGCTGTTATTTAATAAGTGTTGGAAAGAAGCCATGGCTTGAATCAGTAAAATCATTAGCAAAGACAGTTCCTTACAGCAGAGTGATATATTTGAAGTTTGAAGAATGGCATTTGTTCTGCCACTGGGCTTCACAATCCACTCAAGAATATACATGACACTGTGTGGCCAAAACGGACCGTCTTTTCCTCTCTGCGTGTAAAGCCCCTGGCACATTGAGGCTCTAGTCTCAGTGGGACCTGTGGGTGCTACCATAGTATGATTAAGAAAATGAAGAAGGGTTAAAAGGAGCAGTATCTGTCTGCAAACTGGTATTGCTGATGCAATTATTCAATAGTAACATTTTGCACTTACGTAGGGCCTGATTCAAAGTCTATTTAGATCAGAGAAAAGACTTCTGATGATATTCATAGACTTGGGATTTGACTCTCAGTGGCTTTCATCAAAGGAGATCAGAGGATTTATAAGGAGAGTAAGAATTATCCTCATTTTATGGAGGAAATGGAGGCATAGACACTCAAGTTAACAAACTGAGCCACTGGCAATGGTGGCAATGGAACCCAGGTGTCCTGAATTTTAACCTTCTGAAACAATCAAAAGAAAGCAGCATGCTTTTTATAACAAATCCTGGTAAGGCCACAGAGAAGCAAAGCTGCAAAGGCTATTTAAAAAAAAATTTATGGCATCTAATTGGCACAATTATTTTGTGCATTATTGCATAATTAATGCTGTGTTGAGAAGTCTGAGAAGTGCCATGAACATAGTTACCATCTAATCTTTTTACAAAAGAAGGATGATACAGCTCCTTTGATACTGCCAATTAGCAGAGAAAATCCTCATAAGATATAGCTCAAGGATCTATTCATAATTTTGTGTTTGAATATTATGGTAAAAAATGTATATGGCAAAACCAATAAAAATACAGAAGAAAGGCAGAATTAATTCTCCAACAGCAAGGCAACATTCCATATTTAGAGTTCTGTAAACATAACATTAATCAATGGAAAATGTGCAGGAAAATACTAAACAGTTATGGACCCTAATTCAGAGAAATATACTTAGCAAAATATATCTAGCTTCCATGCTTCAAAAGCCAACGCAAAGCCGCAAAACCTGTTGGAAAATCAATTTTCTGCAGTGTCTGTGGCTTGCACAGACTTCCATGGTACAAAGATTTTTTTTTTTTAAGTTTAACCAATTTATTGCTGGGCCTCTGTGCTGCAAAAGCATTCAAGTTGATCTTCCAGAGTGCTATTGAAATAATCATGGAAGAGCTCAATGCCCCTGGAGAAGATGGTGTCAGGCAACTCTGGTGGCATGTTTTCCTTGGGGTACCTTTACACATAAATCCTGCCTTCTGCTGCAATGGTGGGCAAAGCAGGAGAGTGGGGTATAGGCAGGGTCTTTACCTCCAGTCCATGGAAAACAAGCTGGGTAATTTAACAATGCATTGGGCAATGTGGCCAGCTAACACTCTGGGCCATACACCATATTGCCACAGGTTTGTATCCTAATGCAAAGGAAAGATAGGAAGAATAGTAAGAAGCCAATAGGGCTCCAGGAACTTTTTTATGACCTGAAAATCAAAAAGGAGTCCTACAAAAAGTGGAAACGTGGATGAATTGCTAAAGAGGAGTACAAACGAATAGCACAAGCATGTATGGACAAGATTAGGAAGATGAAGGCACAAAATGAGTTCCACCTAGCAAGAGACAGAAAATACGATAGGAAGAAGTTCTATAAATACATTGGGAGGATGAGAAAGACAAAGGAAATTATAGGTCCTATACTTAGAGAGGAAGGAGCGCTAATAACTGGTGATATCAAGAAGGCTGAGGTGTTTAATGTCTATTTTGGTTCAGTCTTCACTAAAAAGGTTAATGGTGAACAGATACTCAATACAATTAATATTAACAACGAGGGAAGGAATGCAAGTTAAAATATGGAAAGAACAGGTTAAAGAATATGTAGATCAGTTGGATCTATTCAAGTCGGCAGGGTCTGATGCAATTCATCCTACAGTACTTAAGGAACTAGCTGAAGCAATCTCGGAACTGTTAGCAATTATTCTTGAACTCCTAGAGGATGGGTGAGGTCCCGGAGGACTGGAGAAAGGCAAACATTGTTTCCAATTTTAAAGACAGGTACTAAGAGGACCCATGGAATTATAGACTAGTCAGCCTAATTTTGTTCCAGTATCTTTCTGTGTTTAAAATTATTAAACAGTGTTTGTAAACACCTGGATGATAAGAGTTATAAGGAATAGCCAACATGCATTTGTCAAAAACAAATCATACCAAACTGACTAAATTTGATTCTTTGACAGGATTACTTGTCTAGTGGAAACAGTAGACATGATATATTTTGAGTTTAGTAAGGCTTCTGACACAGTCCCCATAGGACATTCTCATAAGCAAACTAGGGAAATGCTGACTAGATGAAATTATGATAAGTTAGGTACACAACTGGCTTGGAGGCTGTTAGCAATGCTTTGCTGTTAAACTGTGAAGATGTTTATATAATGGGGTCAGTCCTGCGTCTGGTGATATTCAGTGTTTCCATTAATGACTTGGATAATGGAGTGGAGAGATGCTCATAAGATTTGCAGATGACACCGAGTTTGGAGGGGTTGCAAGCACCTTAGAGGAAAGAATTAGAATTAAAAAGGACTTTGACAAATTGGAGAATTGGTCTGAAATCAACAAGATGAAATTCAATAAAGATCAGTGCGAAGTACTTCACTTAGGAAGCAAAAGTTAAATGTACAACTACAAAATGGGGAATAACTGGCTAAGTGGTAGAAGTACTGAGAAGAATCTGGGGGTTAAAGTGGATCACAAATTGAATATTAGTCAACAATGTGGTGTAGTTGTGAAAAAGCCTAATATCATTCTGGGTGTATTAACAGGAGTGCCATATGTAACACATAGGAAGTAAAAAGAAAAGGAGTACTTGTGGCACCTTAGAGACTAACCAATTTATTTGAGCATGAGCTTTCGTGAGCTACAGCTCACTTAATTGGTTAGTCTCTAAGGTGCCACAAGTACTCCTTTTCTTTTTGCGAATACAGACTAACACGGCTGTTACTCTGAAACATAGGAAGTAATTGTCCTGCTTTTACTTGTCACTGGTGCAGACTGTGTCATACATGTACTATGTCCAGCTCTGGGTGCCACACTTTAGGAAAGATGTGGACAAACTGGGAAGAGTCCAGAGGAGAGCAACAAAAATGATGAAAGTTTAGAAAACCTGACCTACAAGAGAAGTTAAAAAACTGGGCGTATTTAGTTTTGAGAAAAGAAGACTGGGGGTGGGGGAACTGTTAAGGCCTGTTAAAAGGGGATCAATTTTTTCCCATGTCCATTGGAGGTAAGAGCAGAAGTAATGGGCTTAATCTCTGCAGCCAGGGAGATTTAGGGTAGGTCTTGGGATAAAACGTTCTGAGCATAGGGTAGTTAAGTTCTGGAATAAGGCTTCCAAGGGAGGTTGTGGTATCCCCATCATTTGGAAGCTTTTAATAACAGGTTAGACAAACACCGGCCAGGGATGGTCCAGGTTTACTTGCTCCTGCCTCAACGCAGGGGTCTGGATTTGTTTTCTCAAGGTCCCTTCCAGCCCTACATTTCTATGATTCTATGTCTGGTTCCCCAACTCATTAGCACCTGTAGAAAGGCCCCCATTGACTTCAGTGGTTGTTGGATCAGGTCCTTGATGCACATATTGAACCTGCTTAGAGGAGAGACAAAATGGCCAACATATTACTTAAGGACTCTGTACTAACAGGATTCCTGGAGGGGATTCACGAAGATACCTCTGTCCTCCTTTGTTCTGACCAGGGCAGGACTGTGCCCAGTGTCAGCAGCGAAGCAGTTAATAGCAGGGGATTCTTTATTTTTTCATATAAATCAATACATTTCTTCCATAGCAACATACATTAATGTCATTTTAGGTAAATCTGAGGATTAAATTGATGCATCTCTGACAGCATTTTATCTCTGTGCCATTGTAGAAGCACACACATTGTTAGCAAACATGCATTAGTTACAAAACCTTAATTCCAGAAATAAACAATCTAGCTCCTGTATTTCATGTGATGGTGCTTTCTTATTTGCAAGTTTTCAATTGAGCACCTTTTCCATTACTGGCAGAGCTTATTGCGTTGTTTAAAGGGGAACGTGTTACTTACAAGAAATGTGGTTTTGCTGGTTTACAAGTATTTAACCCTGTGAAGTGAAATCGGGATTCTTAATGCAAAATGCATTACTGCTGGACTCAGGAGATTCCATCTCCATGAGTCTTTTCCAAGAAAACTCAGCCCATTAGTGTCCTGAAAAATTCTGGGAGAGGTACATTATTGGAAGTTTGAGAGAATGTTGAGCTGAAATATTGAAAAACTTCTTGTGTCCTTCTTGTCCATGGTCTAGATCTCACTCATTCAGACACTTCTGATGCCCAGTTACATTAATTCAACCCTATGAAAGTGAAGTCATGTTGTACTGATGGACCTGAAAGCAGAATCTGACTTCTAGAGCACACTGAATTGCCACATTTGGTGTGAAAGCATTTAAAAATAGACCATGCCAGGTGAAGGTTCTCAAAAATATGATACAGGGTCTAGGTTCTCAGAAAGCTTCACAGATATTTTGAAGGAACCTGGGCCAAGATTTGGATGAAATCCAGGAGTTTGTCACTTGAGGTTGTAACTGTTTTGGTTTGACTGAATTCCACTTTTTCAGGCGAACCTGTGAAACACACAGGAAAACCAAGGAGACTCCATGAGAACTGGGAACAAAAAAGACCACCTTCAATTAGCTGAATTTTGCACCAACTTTAAAAATGAATTGTGGCACTTACCTCCACTTCTTTAACTTGAACCCTTTCTTGGTGGGTAGAGAATGGTTGAGGTTACTTCTCTTTGTAGCTACAATCTTACTTACATTTCTGCTGAGAATAACTCTCATACTGATGAGAATAACTTACATACTGATGATTAGGAAACCTGATCTCTTTTGCTGAGTGATTTTTTTCACATTTCATTGTGTGACAAAATTCATCTTCTTGTAATCTTCTAAACCTGAATGTTGTTCAGTTCCCATAAAGGTTGCATTTTAAATCAGTTGCTTTTGTTCAGTCAGCAGAAGTTTAGCTTTCATTGGAAATATGTTTCTTGCAGCTGCATAAGTAGTGGGCAGGTTTTCAAAAAATATTCAGGTGAATTGAAAAAGAATTTCAGACTATTGTTTTTCTATTTTGTGCATTTTGAGTGGTTGGCCTTTTCTAGTGTGAATAGGATATTTTAAGCTTCTGAGCTCAAACATTCACTGAGGCCTATAACACTATTGTTATAGTATACAGTATACACACACAACTCTCTTAACGGAGATGGAGGTATACCAGCAATAAGAGTGCTTTTGCCCATATAGCCTATACTGATTCTCTGAGGAAAAATAAGGTATACCAGCAAAAACATTTTATGCTGATTTTAAGTGTGTCTATGCTAGGGTTTTTGCCATATGGAGATGTCCTGAAAATATCATGCCCCTGTGTAAAATGTTCTTGTGTGGATCTGGCCTGAAAGTGAATTTTGAAGTGTATACTTGCTAGTAACATTTGAAATGCACTCTAGGTTGCCGAACTGCATCCAGTCAGGAGCAGAACCAAAACCCTATGTAACTGACAGAGCCAATGTTGAAATTTCAATATTCACAACCAAATTTCAGTTATTCAAATAGGAGGAAACATTGACAGAAATGCATGAATAATTTACCTCTAAAAATTTAGCAATCTGCTTGTGAATAGAAAAATACTTGGCAAAACCCAATAAATGATTCATTCCAAGTCATTTTCTCAGCTCTGATGTTTACTAAGAAGTATATTTTTGTCACTTTTACTTAAATGCTGATGGTGGAGATAATTATTGAATAGCAGAGAGTTGCCTGGGTATTAGAAAAACTATGTGAATCTCATACACTGACATAAAACAACTTGTGTCAAAGGGTCTTAACATTTGTCATGCGGCAACTTCAATTAAAAAATGTGTAGCTTTAATGAGAAAGGTTATGTATAATGGTGAGTGATACATAATTAATTCAAAGATGATGCATTGGGTAAAGCTTTAAGATTTATAGGGTAGGTAACATCTGAAAGGAGAAATTCTCAGTTTCCTACTGTGCCTTTGGGGACTGTGATATCCTTTTTAATAAGCCGGGGGTGGAATTACACAGCACCAGTACGTTTATGTTCCATTTCATACAATTAGCAGATCAGCCTGTAACCGTAACTGTTGTAAATTGTGTTTCTGGACTACATGATACTCCAGTATTTCAAAGACCAAAAACAAAATAGTTTTACCTATTGGAATATTGGAGCTTTTTAAACAAAGCACCATTGCTTTTATACGCTCGATAATTCTTTCAGCTCCATGGTTTATTAAAGATGAATCATTAAAGGGGCCTGATTCTGATGTCACTTACACAAATTAGACCCCTATGTAATGTTCCTGGGGTTACTTCTGCTTTACAGTGGTGTAATTGTGATCAGGCTCAGAGATCATTAAAACCGATCCTGTTTCAAAACCTTTATGAAGAAAAGCACTCTTTCATGGATTTAAAAAAAAAATAGCCATAACTAGGAAGACACCAGCATTTTCCATTATGTTCTGGAACTGCAGCTGCCTCGTCAGATTGCCAAACTGAGGGAGTGGTCTGTCAATTGCTTTTCCATGGAATATCTTAAAACATCTCTTGAACAATCAAAGCTGGAAAAATGTCCACCAACTTTCTGTTTATAGATAGCTTTTTTCCTTTACATGCATGGCTGACTAATTCCGTACAGGTCCTGAATAATTCTGTGTTAGAGAAAATGTTTCAAATTACAACTCTGTAAACCAACAACAACAAAAAGACTCCAAAGCACTCAATTGGATTTTAATCCTTATTTTATTTTATACAGTTTACCATATTGGGAGCATAATTGTCAAATATAGACGTAATGATAAGATGTCCACTTTCTAGATTTGGATGCTCACATTGGCAACTGTGGACTTGAAGTGGCTTTTTCTGATTTTAAGTACCAATCTGAGCATCCAAATGTGGGTTTTCTGACACCTTATGACTACTCCTTATGTGCTGTCTATGGCACTATCTGCATGCCATAGTTCATGGCATCCATTTTTTAAAGAAGGCATATGACTTTTCACAAGTAGTAGCCAAAAAGTTTTCTAAACTGTTACTGGACAAGGTCCCTCACCAAAGGCTCTTAAGCAAAGTAAGCAGTCATGGGATAAGAAAGAAGTTCCTCTCATGGATCAGTAACTGTTTAAAAGACAGGAAACAAAGGGTATAAATGGGCAGCTCTCCAAATGGAGAGAAATAAATAGTGGTCCCTCCCACCCCCCCATCCCCATCAGTGTGTGCTGGACCAGTGCTGTTCAACATATTCATAAATGATCTAGAAAAAGGGGTAAACAGTGAGGTGGCAAAATATGCAGGTGATACAAAATTACTCAGAGTTAAATCCAAAGCTGACTGCAAAGAGTTACGCTGGTATCTGACCAACAAAATGGCCGATGAAATTCAATGTTAAGTGCAAAGTAATGCACAGTGGAAAACATCATCCCAACTATACATGCAAAAGGATGGGGTCTAAATTAGCTGTTTTCACTCAAGAAAGAGATCTTGGAGTCATTGTGAATCGTCCTCTGAAAACATCAACTCAATGTGCAGTGGCAGTCAAAACAGCCAACAGAATGTTAGGAACCATTTGGAAAGGGATAGATAATAAGACAAAAAATATCATCATGCCTCTCTATAAATCCATTTTATGTCCACATCTTGAATACTGTGTCCAGTTCCGGTCATCCCATCTGAAAAAAAAGGGGAATTGGAAAAGGTACAGAGAAGGGCAAAAAAAATGATTAGGGGTAGGGAATAGCTTCCATATGAGGAGAGATTAAAAAGACTGGGATTTTTCAGTGTGGAAAAGACACCTAAGGGGGATATGATAGAGGTCTATACAATCTTGATTGGTATGGAGAAAGGGAATAAAGAAGTTATTTACCCCATCACATAACACAAGAACTAGGAGTCACCCAACAAAATTAATAGACAGCAGGTTTAAAACAAACAGGAAGTACTTCTTTACACAATGCAAAGGGAACCTGTGGAACTCTTTGCCAGGGGATGTTGTGAAGGTCAAAACTTTAACAAGGTTAAAAAAGAACTAGATAAGCTCATGGAGGATATGTCCATCAATGTCTATTAGCCAGGATGGGCAGGGACCATGCTCTGAGTGTCCTGAGCCTCTGTTTGCCAGAAGCTGTGAGTGGACAATAGGAGATTGATCACTTGATGATTACCTGTTCTGTTCATTCCCTCTGAAGCACCTGGCATTGGCCACTGTTGGAAGACAGGACACTGGGCTAGGTGGACCATTGGTCTGACCCAGTATGGCTGTTCTTCTGAAACCATTTCTATGCAAACTTGTCAAAAACTTTGAAAAATGGTAACTTCTGTCCAAATGGGCCATGTATTAACTTTAACATATCTGTGTTTGCATGTGCAAGGGGTACTGATTTAGATCATGATACTCATGTCACTTGATTTTGTTCCTGGCTCTCTACCACTGATGTGTTATGTGACCTTGAGTAAACCATTGAAACTCCCAGTATGTCAAGTCAGGATAACAATATTCACCCTTCTTTGTAAGTGGTTTTGATCTATGGATGGAAAAATGCCACATAAGCCCTTAATAATAACAATAATCCATTGTCTTTATTGGAACCAAGATCTCTTGAAGTGGAAACTTAATGCAGTAACTCACACCGTTACCCAAAACTTAGTATCAAGTTGACTTAATTTCATGTAATATCGAAGAATTGCTTAAAGAAATAATGAAGAAAGATAGGGAATCTCCCCCTGGAAGAGCAAGTGTGAAAGTAAAATGGAATTCTGGTTGTTATTCTCTCTTCTGCTGTTATGCTGGCCTGGCCTTACTGAGAGGGGCGGAGTTGGGAAGGAACCCTGGAAAAGGCCACTAAGACTAACAGAACAGTGTCCTGGTGATTACAGCAACAGTAATTTCTCCTATCTAACCTCCTGTGGATGGGGTAGAAGTGAACAATGATAATGGAGGAGTCAGTACATGGAACATAACATAAACCGGCAAACCTAATAGAGGAATGGGGTCTTGAAGAACAGAGGAAATTGGATTCCTAGTGTCTGGCTGAATATTTGCAAGATGTGGTCCAGATTTCGCTACAGATTTCTAGCCTAAACTGGAATTAGCAGGCCCTCCACTGCCATTTCTGTAAGACCACCATTCCCATCTTACTTAAGGAGCTGATGGGGCTGGAATACATCTAGAGAACCCCACGTAACCTGGTAGGCCATCAGTGGAGCTACAGTGATTTACACCAGCCGAGGATTTGGCCCTCAAATATATTTTCCCTTTGTGTGATTATTTTCCCCCTCCCTACACCCTCCCCCTAAAGGTGAACGATCTGGACCAGATTCATCTCCAGTGTAACTCCAATTAAATTAATGGACCTATGCCAGGGATGCATTGCAGTCCTCTTTTGTTTAGTCTCCAGATATGTACGGAATGCTCTTAATAATGAGGTTCAAGGAGCAGAAGTCTCAGCACTGACAAGTAGTATTTTTGCTCTTTTAAAATAATAAGAGACAGCCTAGTCTAAAAGGTCTACACTGCTTATGCTAATATTGCGCATATATATATAGCTCTGTAGGCAATGAAGTAATGAACACTGCCCAGCGTGCTGCCATGCTGCGTTAATTTTAGACAAAAATAGGAATGGTCCGGGAGGTACTTATGCAAAATAGTATTTGTTTCCAGAGAATTATCTGGCCATCTTGTTGGACGGATGCTGTGCCATTTGAAAACTAATTTTGTTTAGTTTATACTAATCGATATGAGTTCTAGTCTGCCATTATTCACTTTCAGTGAATAATCTCATTGTGAGATGTGTAAGACAGTATAGTGTGAGTCAGACCTGTTTGACTGAAACCAGCACTGAAGTTGTAGTGTGAAAACCACATTGGTTTCCAGGTCTATGTGGCTGTCATGTATTCAGCCCCACCTTCTATACCTTGCTTTTATATGCATTGTATAATAATTTGATTTTCCTTGGCAGTCATAAGAGAGTGCACAGCATTTCTGTTTTGTCATCTTTCCTCAAACTCCTCTCAGCTTTTGCGCTTTACTCATCTGTTGATGGGTGAACTGCAATTCTCTGCTTTAGGATAAACTGGAAAGTTAGAGCCTACCAAAGCACTCAACAAAGTTTTAATTATCTGTAGGCATCATTGCAACATTAACTTGCCAATCAGCGAGAGCAAGAGTGTTTACAATTTCTTGCAAAGGGCCGGGCAGGGCATCTTTGATCACATTTCTATTTTTAAACCTCTAGTCATCTAACTTGCATACTGTTTTACTCTTTCCCCCAAGCCCTCCACACCCTTCCAAAAAAAAAAAAAGTGAGAATGGTGTCATTATTAATTTATGGCTCAAATTGATCCCAAGAAGAAGGGACTACAAAATTGCTAAAAGGCCACATATATAAATATATTTATACAGTGTCATTTGAAAACAGTCACATGGTAAATGACTTGCTGTCAATTTGTTTATCTTTTTTAGCCAGTAGCAAAGTGCAACACACATGAGATCTACCAATATACAGTGGGCTGTCGATTTATGATGCCATAAGAGACTGCTGATTTGGAAAGGGACACGCTCTTGGAAAATGTACAGATTTAGTGATTTATACTTTGTAATAGGTTTATAACTATGAGAAAAGTAAAGTCTGATTATTATCTCGTTAAACTTAAGCATAATAATCATGATGATTGTTCTAAGGCACAAAAAAGGATGATATTCAAACAATTACTCTTATTAGGGTTCTATAGTCTAATGCCATAACTAAGGTCAGGTAGTAGCTCAAGAAATCTATATTGATAATCCCCAGAGCAGCATGATTGCAATATTTATAACTAATGGTGTCTATAATGAATCTAAGGGTTAGTGAGAAGTCACTGTTTTACATCTGTATGACTTGGAATGCAGGAAGGAGAGCAGACATTATGTTAAAATAAATACGTTAAATGAAGTCTTAGTGGAAGTAGCTTTGCCATTAAATCACTCAAGATCATTTTGGGACTGGTAGTATTTTCAAGTGTAGCAGCTAAAGCACTACATGGGAGTTACACGGGAGTGTGGATTACAGTAGAATTTATTTATCCTTCAAAGGATAAAGAGTATTTAGCTGTGCAATAACATTTTACGTACATCTTGACTGCCATGTCACTGCATGGTAATAATTGCCCAACGTGCCAGTATCTTGTGTATCCTGTATCCAATGTGTCCCTCAAATGAAAAGAAAGAGAAAAAGCCAGAGGCAAACTGGGAAGAGCTTTTAAATAAAAAGTTGTTTGCAAAAGAAATTCTGGAGCCCTTAGATGGTCTGCAATACAGACTGCTTTTTCATTTTAATAGTATTCATTTTGTATGAGAAATGGTTCCAAGATGCAAAATTTGGAACTCGAGCCAAACTTTCCAGAAAAATTTGAGGGGTTTTCAGATCTGGGGTTTTGGCTCAGACCAGTCTTTATAAAATCTTCATATAGGGCCTCGTATTTAATACCAAAAGTGCTTATTTCTGGCCAATAGGACCACAGCTAGTTGAAAGTGTCTGTAGGTCCTGGTCATGATGTGCCTGATTAAAGCCTACTGAAATCAATGGAAAGGCTTGGAATGAAAGACTCCCATCAACTTCAGCTGGCTTTGGTTTTGGTGATGGGAGTTATGTGATGCCATTGCATGCTTAGTGTTAAATTAAATTTGTGTGCAATCCCATTCTGCTTTCAGAGACAAGTAGATATCTGAATGACACTAATGATCACAACTTGCTAAAATCTTGGATAGGTTGAATGTGTCAAGTCATTAATTTTAAAGTTTTATTTTAATGTTGCTTGTTTAACTGGAAGCCTCGGTCATAGCAAATCCAGCTGTTTAACAGTAAAAATTACAAAGATTATTTAATATGAACCTTGACTGCAACTTCTGGGCTACCTAGTCTACTTAAACATATTACTTTCTCATTAATAAATGGGGGAGAGGGAAACTTTATTCGTCTGACAGTCTTTCTCTGTGTTATATGTACAAACAAATTTCAGGCTTCTTCTAAATGGTCTTGATTGACACAACTTACTTGCCCCCAAGGCAGTTGTTTAGTGGAAGATGCCAAAGCTTGTCTTTATGTGAAGTATTAAGGGCTATGCTTGATGTGAACAGTAACTGCTTTGGGAATGGCTGTGTGCTGCAAGATTACATGGTTTGGTTTTAATTATATTGTTCTCGGCAGTGTCACTTGTCTGATCTTCGTATGAGAGTCAATATTCAAATGAAGGTTATTCAGTTTTGTAACCATTAGTCAGGCTCTGATATTGTCTAAACAAGATAACAGTTAAGCAGGTTGAAAACCCAGCAGAGTTTTAAGAGGCTTGGCGAGGAGGCATTACTTGTGATCTCCAAAATGTTTTGCACTTTGGTAGACTGTAATTAAGTGATTGCTTTTCTCCAGCTTAGGGAGTGATTTGTATGTCTGTGACATAAAATTGATGGGATCCTCAAATGAAGCAAAACATAGAATTAGCGACAAACTGCACAGTGTTGAAATGAAAAGTTGTTTGCTAAAGGTATTCTGGAGCCCTTAGATTGTCTCTGATACAAAGAATGGCTTTTAATTGTAATAGTATTTTTAAAGATGCAAGGGCATTCATATTCTAAGAAAAATATTACATAGTGGACTTATTACTCTAATTTCCTCTAATGTATATAACCAATGCATCATCCTCTATCTCCGAAACAAGCTCATACCACTCAACAGCACTTTGGAACTATGTGCTGGTACCGCTTACGCTGAAGGTGGGAAGAGACAAAAGATTTATTTCTGGTGATAGCTTTTAAGATAAATTTACTGCACTTCAGGCAAAGAGTTTTCCATTGATTTTCTTTATTCTTTCCTTTTTTGCATTTCCTGGCATATACCAGCTAATCATTTTCCTTCTTGTTGGGGTGGTGAGGTTGGAGCCGGGCATGTGCATTCCTCTGTTGTATTATCAGACACATAAATAACTAAGTCTCTGGCTTTGGCTTCTTGCCTCAATGTATTCTTGTGGTGAGAGAGAATATGCCATCCAATTTTCCCTTCTCTTTTTGAAAAAATTCTGTCTCAAGGCGCTGGGGGTAGGGAATGACTGTACTGACAGTGGTATCAGATGAAAGTTCTAGGTGGATAGTTTCGTATAATGGGAATCTCTCTCTGTCTCTCCCGGCCTCCCATCACTACAGTGTTCGGTTTATTTTCTCAGGTGGAAGTCAAACTCCCAGGGTGGTCCATGCACAAGATAGGAGTGCTGTGAGAGCAGATCCATAGTCCACTGCCTTAAAGAGATCAAGTGTTTCATCTCTATCCTATAGGCAGCTTCTATGGACAATAGTCTTGAGCTCCTTCCTAGTGACCCAGGGTCCAGCCAAGCAGAAATGTGCTCACCTTTTGGTAGCAAACTCCTTCCTCGCTTATCAGTAAGCTGGGCTCTCACATCATTTCATTTAAGGTTTGTCTGAAATTAGAATTTAAGTTGTTTTTTTTTTTTAAAAAGAGGACTTAGAAAAATGTCTGCCATTTAAAAAAAGCAACAAAGTTATGACAGATCACATTAAGAAATGACAGATCACTGTAATTATAACAAACAGACCTTGAAGATAAACAGTTTTAATTGTGAACTTGAGGTAGGGGGAAAAAAAAAATCCTATGACCTGCAGCTAATTGCCTGGTTAAATGAAAACCCTTTCTAAATTAATTTGTTACCTGGAGACATTTATTTAAAAAAATGGTTCATGCCTGTATTTTTTTTGGTTTTGGCTCTAGCCATTTCTTGAGAGTGATTGCTTGTCTTTATTTTTTTGACAACTACAGACAACTTATTTACATAGTTAAGCCTCCTGGAACCCTGGTTTCTTGTGTCAAATGTAACTGAACAGATCAGTTTCTAGTAAATCACAGATGTAAAGAGAGTAGTCTTGGATAGTTTTTTAGGCTGAGATCCACACTGAGAAGGAAATTCAGCACCAAGAATCCCACTCCAAATCTTGTATTCTGTTCTATTTCATGGCATTCAGAGAAGTAAGATTTAAAAAAAATATAAAATACTCTTGCTGGAAGGTTGCAACAGAAGACTACTTGATTTCTTAGAATTCGAAGTAACACACCCAAACCAAAAAACAGAGACACAGCAGGCTGCTCCCTAAAACAGAGAGACTAAACTCACCCTATCTTACCCATGCTGGCTGGCTGCCGACTCACTCTGATGGTTCAATTCCCTACAGAGCCCTCTACTCTGAAAATTTAAAGTGATAGATCACAAATTTAAAACACTTTTCAATGCAGCACAGATTCATTATTCAGCCCCTACTCAGCTGAAACTATCCCTCCACCCAATGCATTCAAATAGGAATTCTTTTACAACTAAAGGTGTTGGCCAGTCTTACACAGGTATTGCAGCCGTAGAGTGTGTGTGTGTGTGTCTATATATATATATATATATATATATATATATATATATATATATATATATATATATATATATATATATATAGAATCATAGAATATCAGGGTTGGAAGGGACCCCAGAAGGTCATCTAGTCCAACCCCCTGCTCGAAGCAGGACCAATTCCCAGTTAAATCATCCCAGCCAGGGCTTTGTCAAGCCTGACCTTAAAAACCTCTAAGGAAGGAGATTCTACCACCTCCCTAGGTAACGCATTCCAGTGTTTCACCACCCTCTTAGTGAAAAAGTTTTTCCTAATATCCAATCTAAACCTCCCCCACTGCAACTTGAGACCATTACTCCTCGTTCTGTCATCTGCTACCATTGAGAACAGTCTAGAGCCATCCTCTTTGGAACCCCCTTTCAGGTAGTTGAAAGCAGCTATCAAATCCCCCCTCATTCTTCTCTTCTGCAGGCTAAACAATCCCAGCTCCCTCAGCCTCTCCTCATAACTCATGTGTTCCAGTCCCCTAATCATTTTTGTTGCCCTTCGCTGGACTCTCTCCAATTTATCCACATCCTTCTTGAAGTGTGGGGCCCCAAACTGGACACAGTACTCCAGATGAGGCCTCACCAATGTCGAATAGAGGGGAACGATCACGTCCCTCGATCTGCTCGCTATGCCCCTACTTATACATCCCAAAATGCCATTGGCCTTCTTGGCAACAAGGGCACACTGCTGACTCATATCTAGCTTCTCATCCACTGTCACACCTAGGTCCTTTTCCGCAGAACTGCTGCCTAGCCATTCGGTCCCTAGTCTGTAGCTGTGCATTGGGTTCTTCTGTCCTAAGTGCAGGACCCTGCACTTATCCTTATTGAACCTCATCAGATTTCTTTTGGCCCAATCCTCCAATTTGTCTAGGTCCTTCTGTATCCTATCCCTCCCCTCCAACGTATCTACGTACAGCGTAATTTATTAAAATCCAACTGTAAACTACTGATAATCTGGAGTTACAGCTGTTTTGTTTTGCTTTGTTAATTTTGTTTGCAGTTCAAATGCTTTCTCTTTGCTAGAGTGAACTGTAGCTCACGAAAGCTTATGCTCAAATAAATGTGTTAGTCTCTAAGATGCCACAAGTCCTCCTTTTCTTCTTTCAGTAAAGAGATGTGTTCTGTTTTACTAACAGAAAAATTTCATAGTCTTATTTTGAGACCAAGAAACTCATTATTTTCATAAGAATTTTCAAAATATCACTGTTCTGAAGTTTTTTGGAGTGATTTGCAACAATACCATATGATAAATACATTTTAAATTCCCTTGATTCAGTCAGTTTGTAGTTTAGATTTAGCATATTAATATTTTTAAAAAATCTTTGTATGGTATGTTCTATGGAGGTCACATAAACCCATAAGGAAAAAAATATTGACCATTTGCATTTCAATGGCATACACTTCCACTGAAACAAAAGAGTAAAAAAAAAAATCCTTTTCTTGATACTGCTTTAGGTTCTTGGGTCACTTGAATCATTCAGGTTGTAATCCATATTAATAGGGAAATCTCTTGTTCTTCCACTGACATGAAGGTTCCAATGTAATTCAACATAATATCAATGCAGGTGTCTTCTACGTTTTCAATCACATAACCGTTCTTTTTAAATTGTACTGTGTGTTGTATCCAAAAGATCAATGGCCATGACAGAATGTCATTGAAAGTTCCTAACATACTTCTACTGACATCACATTTTCATTGGAATTGCATCTGATGTCCAGGAGTTACAATACCACCTCTAATATTACTATGCCTTACGGTCTGCATCTGGCCTAAGTGCTCAGTCAGATCATGTCTGTTCTAATATAAGTTGGGGAAAAAATCATTACGGCGCCTTCTATTTGACAAGATTTGAGACTTCCATTTATCTTATGTCACGGAGCAGTTACTTGAAGAGACAGCATGGGTGGTTTGTGAACCAGAGGCTGGGGGAGCACTGGAAGGGCAGGTGGCCTGGCCACAGCCCCCTCACCCCAGAAGTGCGAGTGGTATGGCTCCAGCCTGAGCCGGCGCCTCCACACAGGGGGACTGGAGCCATGCTGAACAGGAAGCAGCATGGGGCGGGGCTGCGGTGGAGCATGGGCGGGGCAATGCCTGGCTGTTTAGGGAGGTACAGCTTCTCCCAGCCTATGATACCCACTGCCCAGGAGAATCAGCATGGCTTTGAGGTTTCCTCTGAGAGGAAACATGGTTTGAGTGGACTGGGAGTCAGAACTGGGTTCTGGTTCTGGAACAGGCTACTCTGAGACCTTGAGCCAAATTGTGGCCAGTCCTCCTTCCCCCATCTTGCACTTCCAATCTGAGGATAGCAACTATTCCATCAGGGACCACAAACCAAGTTTTATGCTAGGACTCCTGTGGGTGGCTGCTTCTTTAAAGTAATGGGTATGTTAGTGGTAATGGGCAGGCCCTTGGTCCTACCTTGTCCCTCAGACCTACCTTGTCCCTCGGACCAGACAGCAGATTCTGTTGGGTGCACAGCATTGGGCGTGCTGCATCCTCTCCTATGGTCGGAGGAGCTCCAGAAGGAATTCTGGTTCAATCACTGGGAAAACTATGGGGAGGGAAAAGGTTGAAGTAGCCCTTCTAGCCCCTCCAGCTATATCTGACTGTAAAAACTAGATCTAGCCATAAATATAGCAATAGGCAAAACAGGATGTGTGACAAAATCATGTAATTTGGCTTGAAATTTTATTTTTTTCTTTTTTGAACCCATAGATTCATAAATTCCAAGGCCAGATGGTAGCATTGTCATCATCCAGTATGACCTCCTGTATAACACAGGCCATAGAACTTCCCCAAAATAATTCCTAGAGCAAATCTTTTAGGGGGGAAAAAACCCCAGTCTTGATTTAAAAATTATCAAAGCTGAAGAATCCACCGTGAGCCTTGGTAAATTGTTCCAGTGGTTAATTGCTCTATTAAAAAATTATACCTTATTTCCAGTCTGAATTTGTCTAGCTTCAACTGCTAGTCATTGGATCATGTTGTTATACCTTTCTCTGATAGTTTGAAAAGCCCATTATTAAATGTTTCCCATCTAAATACTTAGAGACTGCAATCATGCCATCCCTTAACCTCCTCTTTGTGAAACTGAATTGTATTGTAGTGCTTGTGTTTTTTCAATAACTTGATACAAATGGAGGCTGGTAGTCACTTATTGGCAGAAGTGAGCTTCTAGGAAGCACTCCAAAGATGTGATTGAGGAACACATATGCCCAGGATAAAAAGTGATATTTCAGGCATTGGAGGAGCAATGTGGGGAAAAAAGCATGAAAAGACTAGCAGGAGAGTGAGACAGTTGAAATTTCACCCATTGCATCAGCTGTGTTGGATTCCCCGTAAAGCAGCATTGTATGACCTGTTCTCTTTCCTTATCCCACCTATCCCACCTCTCTTGGGCTCTGCATTTTTATTTATATAGTTATTTATGTGACACATGGAAGAAAAACCTGCTAACGTTAATAGCTACCAGGAACAGTGTGGAAAGCTTTTTCTTTGAGGGCCAGCATCTCACTCACTTGAATGTGCAAAATGAGCACATAATTGCGTGAGAGAGTTGTGGATGCATTTCACAGCGTTGCACACACAAATTTGGTGAATGCAGATGCAATCAGACACAGACATTTGCCTGTGCAATTATTGAATTGGTGCATGCAGTCATTGTGACCCGAAATTGGGCCAGCTAGTAAGCTTAGGGAGGACAAATGACCCACCAGAGTTTGGCAGAAAGCAGCACCTTTATTATACTGATAGCTAAGCTCAAAAGAAGGGTGGGGGGCTCATGGTCACACTCACACTCTCATACTCACGGTCCCAGGACAGGCATGGCACTGGAGATGTCAGGATCCTTCAAGGTAAGTGTCCCACAGCACAGCGATGGATGGTACGATGAAGATAAGTCTTCCCGAGGCATGATGGAATGCGAGGTGGTGAACCACTGGCCAGGAGGTACAAGCTTGTGAGTGCACTCCTGATCACATGGCCTCTTCCCCTTTTAAGGACCTGCTCCTCATGGCCTGTGACTAGAGATGACTTGGCCACATGTGGTTGGTCACACTTCATCTTGGATGGTGTCCGTGCATTGGGTGTGTGATCGCTGCCTAATTAGAGTTCCAGACACCTTGTCTACCTGGGAGCTCTGCTGCTCTTCCAGCTGTTTAAGCAGCACAAGCATTCCGGGGGGGAGGGGGAAAGCCACTTCACAGGTATTCAAAGAGGGAGAGGAGACAAAAGGGAGGGGGAAGGTGTAACAGACCTTTTGAACATACAGGTTGTACAGAGCATACAAATCACTGCTGCTCCTATAACAGTCATTGCAAGTGTATCAGTGATTAGGGCTTCAGAAGGACATGAAATTCCAGGGCTAAATGGTATGAAATTTGGCCTGGCTTTTCCAAAGTAATTAAATTATTTTTTTTCTATTTATTCCTGTTGTATTTTGCTGAACATTCTGCTGTCACTCCCATTTCCTCAATCTTTGAGTATATGCGAAGAAACAGTTTTTATAATTTTATGAGCTATATACAGAATTTACATACATACATATGGAAGAGACCTAAAGAATACAATAATGAATGATAACCTTTCCATAGGGTATTTTTTTTTAATCTATCCCCAGGAAAATCCACTGCAGAGGTAGAATTCTTCATTAAATTCTATAGGATGGTTAAAAATATCCTTCAGAAAGATTATGCTTTTCTGTGAAATTCTATAGGAATTTTTTCCATGAAAGAACCCTCAGCCTCGTCTACAGTTTTCCCTGGCTACAAATCATCATTTCTACAAGACACGTTGATTTTTAATAACTTTTTTGTATTGCGTATCTTTTTAAAGAAAACTGTTTGACCTTCAGAAGCCATTAGATCTGTCAGTTGTTAGTAATACATTTCCCATCCTCCCATGCAACTGCCAATTTTTAAAGCCTCTAAAGAGTCAGGACACAATTCCTATTATCAGTTAATTTTTAGCTTCAATATGGGGTGCTAAGGGATCTTGCCTTATTTGTAGAAGTTTGCTAATGATAAAGGGGTCAGGATGCAAGGAGCAGATATACAGAGGCAAGTTTCTGTTGCTATGCAGGGAGCCTGCTCTAGGTCAGTGCTTCTCAAGCTATCTGATGTGGGGGACCGGCAATTTTTTCCCCAATAAGCGCGCAGACCGGCAGCTGATGGCTCGCGGACCGGCACTGGTCCGTGGACCACCACTTTGAGTAGCACTGCCCTAGAGAACAGAAACCCATAGGAGAAGCTTGGAAGCAGGGACTCTGGAGTCTTAGCAGTTATCAGGTAGGAAGGGGCTGAGCCATTATCTCTTCTGTCAGAAGTGGGTAGGAAGTAGAAATACAGCTGTTATGTTCGGAGCCGGGTACCCTCCTAGGCCTTCAGCAAGGCGGTGTGTCTGTGACTTGTGATTATAAGGGCTGGAATTAGAGACGACATAAAGCAGAGCTCTTGCAGGCTCCATAAACACAGTATGATCACTGAACTCTACATGTCTGAGAGAGACTGGCTAGCTGTCCAGCTCCCAAGGGAGTCAATAAAGGAGGGTAACTACTGTCCATTGCTAGAGAGAGGGCCCTGTGTGGACTCAGGCCTGGGCTTGGGGGGGCCCCCATCAAACTAATGCCCTGGAGCTGCTGTTGGGGGAAGGCTCAGAGGAAGGGAGAAGAGTCTCTCATTCCTGTTGCTGGTCCAGGGGAAAGGGCAGAGAACTAAACTGAGTCGTCTCTGTTGCTTTGCTGCTCTTGCCCTGAGCTGCAAGAGCAGCTGCCTCCCACGCTCTAGGTCTGGCTCTAGAATGTACTCTCTGGCCTGCTGCCATCTCCCCAGTTGTTTGTCCGTTGTCCTCACCCACTTCCATTCTTTAGTGCTTACTAGACTTGGGTTGTGGTGTTCTATGAATCATTACAAACGTCCTAAAATAAGAGCTCTCAATAGCATTTGCTGCTGTTCGCTTTTCTGTGCCTAGCTAACAGGGCTCAGGTTACCCACCCTGCCTGTATTGCTGAATTCTTTGAGCAGGGCTGGATTCTTTTCAGAGCAATGGGTTCTGTGCCAGCTGGGAGTTTAACAGTTGCTTTCTGTATGTAGCTGCTGCTTCCTCACCTCTCATCACCAGACTCCCCCACCTCACCCCTCTGCCCTGATCCAACTGAACTCTGTAAGAGAGATCAAGTCCTGTTACAATTAAAACATGATCTAAAATTAACTGTTAAACTGAATGAATAAACCTAAAGGCTAAAATCCTGGTCTCTCTGAAGTCAGAGGCAAAACTCCCATTGGCTTCAATGGGCTAAGATTGCAACCACAGAATGAGCTATTAAAGTTGTCTATTAAAGTTGGCATAATGCTATAGAACCTAACGCTGATAACACCCACACTTAAATACTTCAGAAATTTTTAGTTTACTAGTACATTGACCCACAGCCTTTCCCTTCAAACTAAATGGCGAAGATTGAAATTGATTAGCTGACTTGGACTCAGGAGCACAATACAGTGTGAATTGAAGTGTCCCTTGTGAAAATCAATCTTAAAAAACTGGGTATGCCGTGCATTGCAGGTGAGAGTATTTCACTTTTGCACCAATGGACAGAGAGGCATTATTTCTGTATGAAAAGAATTATCCTTTGGTTCTGATTAAAAAATGTTTTCTTAAACAGAAAGTACATATGGGTTGTAGCTACTTTTCAAGCTTACTTTTATTTATTTATTTAGCCTCCAGCTACACCACTACGGGCTCTGATCTTGCCATTAAGGAGTCCAGTCCCCTAGCATGGTGTTGGAGGTGCTTGTCTTTCAGAGGAGATGCAAAACTGGGATTCTAAAACTTTTGGATATTAAAGATGGCAATATTTGCATGAGAAAGCTTGTAAGCTTCTGGTCTGCTGGCCAGATTCCAGTTGGATAATTACTTTCTGCCTGCCTAAATCTTCCCCTGTAGTTTCAATCAGATATAGTATCCTTCAGTCCCTATCATAAACTGTTGCTGGGTACACTTAACCAGCTGTTCCACCAAAGAGGCAGGCCCACTCCAGTGATTGTGTGAAGTGATGCCTTTATAGAGTGTTTACAAGGGTCTTTTTCTAAATATAAGCTCTTATTCATATTAAGTCTGTCTGTTTAGCTGGCTAGCTATCAGAATTCTATGTATGCACGCAGCTGCAGAATATGCACATATATATTGTGCTTTCATACCTTTTTTTTAATAGTCCAAAATAGTTCTCAAACAATTTTAGACAAATGATAAACAGGCAGGCTCAGAACTGTGGATCCCATACTTCAGCTCAAAGCAAATTGAAGCATTTGAGTGTTAAAACCCTGAAAATGGGGCTTTGAAATAGAAACATCTCAGCATAACGAACTCCGGCATGTAAGAACCATGCTGCAGCTTGTGTTTTCTCAGTGTACCGCTTACAGGAAGGATCCAGGAGTTAAACATTTCCTGTTTTAAAACTGGATTCATTAAAACATCTGTGGTTCATTATCACACTGGTGTGAAAGCCTCACATATGTTACCCATCATAATTGTGGGGTGGGTGGATAGGAGGGAAGGAGCTTGGAAAAGAGTCCCACAAACCTCAGATTCCTTGTTCTGATCTACAAAAGGTAACGTTCCCAGTCACACCTTCAATTCCCTATCATTACAGTAATGGGCTTGGGATCCCATGCAAGAAACCTCCAGTTGCCAAAGTTGCCTCTGCTGATGGAAGGCTATGATTAAAACCACACACACACACACTCTGATTAATTTAGTTAGTGGGCATATATATTATACCAAATACATATGGTGAAAAGATTTTCTTAAAAATAAAGGCTGGAGAGCCTAATGCTGAGAAATGAACAGAGAGAGAAGTGACATACATGTTGTTTTTCATTGGGAGATGGTTGGCAGTGCTTCCATTCGGCTCGCACAGGGTTTTGGAGACTGTTTCATACCATATGGCATATTAAACACAATAAACATGTTCACTTGGCAGTGGGGGCATGACAAGGAACATCAGAAGGCATCAATAAATGAATAACTTTGCCTTTGTGTAAATAAAACTTAGATGGTTATATTTTAATTCCCTGATAACTTCTTATCTGGACACAGCCATTTATAATCATGACTGGTATGTGATTTCCAGCAGTGTAGATTATAGAATAGTTGAATGATTTATTATTATTTGTATTGCAGTAGCGCCTCTGATCCTCAGTCATGGCCTGCTGTGCGAGGTAGTATACAAAGAGAGAACAAAAAAAGGTGGTCTTTGCCCTAAGGAGTTTTACAGTCTAATTTGATTAAACTTCTTAAGCACTAACTAAAGTTACTCCTGTGAACATTTATTTTAAACTTCAAGTGTGAGAGTTCCCTTTTAAGCAGGTTACTATTTATTTGATCTGTTAAATCCCAGCTATACAGTATGCATGTCTGTTATGTGAGAGCAGTTGCACTGAGTCTTTTGTCCTTATTTCTTGTAATATTCACCACGTCTCATCTGTCTGTTTTTCACCCGCTTCATCATATCTGAACACCTAAACATCAGATAATGGGCCAAATTCTCTTCTGCTGTAAACAGACTATTAGAGGATTTGGTCCAATGACTAAATCTTCTTCCTCCCACGCCCACACAACCCCTCCAACAACCTTTTTTGACTATTTAAAACATGCACTATCCTGCAGACATACTTTGATTTTAGGTTATTCACGGACATCTTTTTCACTTACTTGGACTATTTTTTAGGGCCAAATTAGAAGAGAAAATTGAGATGAATAGATTCTTCTAATTGCACTTTGACAGTAACCTGTTGCAAGCAGGAGGGATTTCCCATTTCTAGGAAAATCCAATCTTACCCCTTCTTGAAGTTTGACTGTACTGGTAACGCAGATAACAACTAACCAAGCTTCAGCCTGAGCTTTCCACCCAGGTATGGTTGTTCCTAAGACTCTGGCTCAGACCCAAGTTTGCTTTGTTCTTGAGAGAGAGGCTGTAGCCCCTTTTGATTCAGCTAGATCCAGGTAGGATATTAGACTTTGAGTATGACTCAGCAGTACTTGTGTGGCATTTCAGTGTTTTCCTTTCTCTTTCTTAACTAAGGCCCAAATTCATAGACCCAATATACAGCCAGCTTGGGAATACACAGCCTGGGCCAGGGAAATGAATCCTTACCATAAAGTTGTGGAACAGCTGTGGGACTCTTCCATGGAGACTGCATTAGCTGAAGTAGCTTGCCATAGCCCAGTATCCCCTGATTGAACGGTAGGACAGGAATGCCTGCACAATGGAATATCCTCTGTCCTTGGTCCCCTGTGATGTGAGCACAGAACGGATGGTGCAGAACTCTTGTGCAAGACCTAAAACCAAATTCCCACCTTTCCTTTGTACAGAGAAATCACAACGATTCTGGTGAAAAGCTGGGTTTGCTCCCGAAATTCAGATTTACCATACTTATCTTCAACTCTTTACAGTTTTGCTCAACCTACTTCTCTATCACTGCTGGGCCCTCATATTCCTCCATATTGTGTTCGTGTGGCTCCCTTTGTCTCCTCCCATTCACTCTTGGTTTCACTCCTACACACAATCAGATTCTCACTGCTTCTTTCTTTCTCCTTCATATCCCTTCCCAAAACACTTTTTTCATTGCCTGCCCTCTTTCTTTTCCACCATGATCTTCACATCTTCTGTTCCTGAGATCAGAGCCAAATTCTGTGGTGGAACTGGGAATTTAGGGCATCGGTGTTTTGCTTGAAACATGGCAAGGAAGTAGCATTCCACTTTTCATACAGCCCTGTTTTTCCACCAGTTGGAAAAAGTGCCAATTTCGTAAAAGCCAGAGAGATGGAGGAGCAGACTATGAAGGGGGTTGAAATGACAGGTTCACAACTCCAAGTGAATATAAAATATACATCCAAATATCTCTTCTGATTGCATGTGTCCAAGCAGCATGAGATCTTGGGTTTCTTTGCAATGCTCACAGATGTTGGCGATGCAGGAATCTAGAAACTGGTGAATGCTGAATAGCGCTGCTGGAGAAATGCACGACTAGAAAGTCTAAAACCTCTTTTTTTTTTTTGAACCATTGGGAAGCATAACTTTTTTTAATGTAGCCAACAGTGCTGTGCTTGGTGACGTTAGAGGTCTGAACTGTGATCTGTTTTCAAGTGAAAACTTTCCCTATTTGTTCAGCTTTTTTTTTTTTTTTAAACTGTTACTAGGAGACTCCTCTCTTCTGACACACTTAACTTGCCGAAGTGGCAGCTGCCAAACTTTACCAGCTGTGAACTATTAATACATTAGTAAATTGCCTGGAGCTTTTTATTATTGGAGGGCGGCTTTTATGCAAAAGGATCCACTTAAAATCTCTCCATCAGGATGGGATCTGCATCAAGCAACTGAATGAAAAATTTCAGTTTTTAATCCCCACAATTTGTGTGTGTGTGTGGGGGGGGGGGGGGAGCTGCCTTTTTGCAAGTTGACGGTACCATGAGATTTCTGTGTGGCTATTAAAATGCCTGGCATGTATCATCGTCAGGAGCTGCATTCATATGGTGCTTTTGGTACTAGGGCAGGCGGCTAATACAGAGCTTTCCATCAGGACCTAACTGCAGTTACATGAATCTTACCACCAGTGCTCCATGGTCTCAATTAACAGACAGAGTGCTCTGAGAGCATTGGCTCTGATGTGTCATACAGCCTTATTATTGTCAGGTTGTTTGGAGCAGCACATCCCATGTCAGTGTGTTCTTTCTCTGCTGCAGTGTAAGACTTGGTTGGCAGGGGCCTGCAGGATGGGGAAGAGAGGAGTAGGGGGAGGCTGGAGAATTCATCTGGAGGGAGTGGGATGGCCAAGGGCAACAGGGGCTTTTGTCTTATTTATGGTACCATTTTGGATTAACCTTTATTCAGTGAAATAATGAACCTGCTGGGCCCAATTCTGCTCTGTTAGACAACTGTCAGTCGAAGGTTACACTGAGGACAGTGATGCTAATTTAGAGTAAATGGAAGCAGGATTTGGGGCAGTATGTCTCATTTCTTTTTGATCCTCTGTCTCTTTTCTTTTCCTTCCATTCCTTCACCAATAAGTGGTATCCTTCTTTCCTCTAGCCACTTTTCATGTGTCTGATTTCTTCTCCTTTCTTCCACCACCTCTATCTGCCTTCCTTTTCCAGTGGTGTTTTTTCTCTCCTTCCCTCATATTTTCATTTCTATCTTTCCCCTTAATGTATCTCTTCCCAAAATTTAGTGTCTCACTGCTTCCTTTCCTTCCTACCCCTTCACTGTCTCCCTCTTTCTCTCCTCTCACTTGCAGTGGTGCTGGGACAGTTTTTATAGTGGGGGTGCTAAGAGTCATTGAACCAAACCGTAAACCCTGTATATAATTGAAACTACTTCAAGCCAGGTGGTGCTGCAGGACCACTAGTTCTAGCACCTATGCTCACTTGTGCAGCTTTTCCCATTTTTGAGGATCCACTTTCCATTCCCCCATCTATTCAATCCTGACTCCTCCATTTACTCCTGGACACTTCTTTTTTTACTCACTCCCTCATGGTGCTGCATCAGAGAAAACTAAGGCTGGAAGGGACCTCAGTCATCAAATCCAGCCTCCTGTGCTAAGGCTGGCCTGTAAACCTAGACCATCCCTGACTGGTGTTTGTCCAACCTGTTTTAGAAACCTCCATGAAGGGGATTCCACAATTTCCCTTGGAAGACTATTCCAGCATTTAACAACCCATATAGCTAGAAAGCTTTTCCTAACATCGAACCTAAAACTCCCTTCCTCCAGATTAAGACTATTACTACTACTTCCTTCAGTGGACATGGAAAACAATTGATCATAGTAATCTTTATTACAGCCCTTAACATAGTGGTTCTCAACTGTGGTCCACTGCTTGTTCAGGGAAAGCCCCTGGCGCACCAGGCTGGTTTGTTTATCTGCCGCTTCCGCAGGTTTGGCCGATCGTGGCTCCCACTGGCCGCGGTTCGCCGCTCCAGACTAATGGGGGCTGCGGGAAGGGGCGCAGGCCGAGGGGCTTTCCCTGAACAAGTGGTGGACTACAGTTGAGAACCACTGCCTTAACGTATCTGAAGACTGTTAACAGGTCCCCCATCCGTTGTCTTTTCAGAAAACTAAACGTGCCCAGTTTTTTTAACCTTTCCTTACAGGTCAGGGTTTCTAAACCTTTTATCATTGTCATTGCTCTCCTCTGCACACTCTTTCCAATTTGATCCAATCTTTCCTATAGTGTGGGTCCCAGAACTGGATCAGTGCTGAGTAGAGTGGGACAATTAACTCCTGGGTCTTACCTACAACTAATACCTCCTGCTGATACATCCCAGAATGATGATATCCTTTTTGACAACTCCATCACATTGCTGACTTCTATTCAATGTGTGGTCCATTATAACACCCAGATTCTTTTCAGCAGTAATATCCCCTAATCATTTATTCCCCATTTTGTAGTTGTGCATTTGACTTTTCCTTCCTAAGTGTAGTACTTTGCTCTTATTTTTGTTGAGTTCAGGCTAAGCTTCTGTGTTGTGAAAGTTGTTTTTGAATTATAATCTTGTTCTCCAAATTGTTTGCAATCCCTCCCATATTGGTGTCATCCACAAATTTTATAAGCATGCTCTCCACTCCATTATTCAAGTCATTAATGAATAGTACTGGATCTAGACCTGCCCCCCCCGTGGAACCCTACTATATATGTCCTCCCAGTTTGACAGAAAACCATTGATAACTACTCGGAGTATGGTCTTTCAACCAGTTATAGTACTTTATAGTAAATTTACCACTTTATAGTAAATTCATCTAGACCACATGTCCCTAGTTTGCTTATGAGAATGTCCTGTGGAACTGTGTGAAAAGCCTTATAAAATCAAGATATATCATGTCTACTGCTTCCCCCATCCACTAGGTAAGCAACTCTGTCAAAGAAGGAAATTAGGTTGGTTTAGTATGATTTGTTCCTGGCAAATCCATGCTGGGTATTCCTTATAACAGTCCATCCTCGAAGAGCTTACAAATTGATTTAATAATTTTGTTCCAGTATCTTTCTAGGTGTCAAAGTTAGGCTGACTGGTCTATAATTCCCTTTTTTTCTCCCCCTTTTAAAGATAGTCACTATGTTTGCTCTATTCCAGTCTTCTGGGACCTCACACATACTCAAGGAGTTCTCAAAGATAATTACTAATGGTTCAAGATTGCTTCAACCAGTTCCTTAAGTACGATAGGATGAATTTCATCAGGACCTACCCCTTGAATACATCTAACTAGTCTAAATGTTCTTTAATCTGTTCTTTCTCTTTTTTGCTTTGTGTTCCTTCCCTCTTGTTGGTAACATTAATTGTGTTGAGTATCTGGTCCCCATTAACCTTTATAGTAAAGGCTGGAAAAAAATAGGCATTAAACACCTGAGCCTTCTTGATGTCGTCATTCATTAGTTCTCCTTCACTGCTAAGTAAAGGACTTATGCTTTCCTTCATCTTTTTCTTGCTCCTAATGTATTTCTACAGCGTCTTCATATTGCCTTATGTCCTTTGCTAAGTGTAACTCATTTTGTACCTTAGCAAGTTCTGATTTTGTTCCAATATATCTGATATTCTTTTGTACTCCTCCTTACTAATTAGTCTGTTTCCACTTTTTGTGGGATTCCTTTTTGAGTTTTAGGTCATAAAAGATCTCCTGGTGGAGCCATATTGGCTTCTTTCTATTCTTCTAATCTTTTGCATCAGGATAGTTTGTAGTTGTGCCTTTAATATTGTCTCCTTGAGATTTTAATATTAGATTTTAGATTTTCTTCCCATGGAACCTTACATACAAGTTCTGAGTTTGTCTGCTATTTTGAAGTCCATTATCCTTTTTCTGCTGCTCTCACTCCTTCCTTTTTCATGATCACTTTCACCCAAATTGCCTTCTACCTACAGATTTGCTACCAGTTCCTCCCTGTTGGTCAGAATCAAATCTAAAGTAGCTATCTGCCAGCCCTTCAGTCTCAATGTGTGGATGAGACGATGGTGTAGAGGGGAGGGGTTTAGATTTATTAGGAACTGGGGAAACCTTTGGGATGGGGGGAGCCTATACAGGAAGGATGGGCTCAGCCTATACAGGAAGGATGGGCTCCATCTAAACCAAAGTGGATCCAGACTGCTGGCCCTTAACCTTAAAAAGGTTGCAGAGCAGTTTTTAAACTAAGAGATGGGCAGGGGGGAGCCGATTGTTGCAGAGGCGCATGTGGATCAGACAAAGACTTCTCTTAGCGGAGAGTCTATTGATAGAGATTCTCTAGGTTTTAGTCAGGAGGAAGGGATGGAAGAGGATAAAGTATGGGCCAGATAAGATGAGAAATGTGTCAGATTCTTTATGTGAACATCAGAAAAGGGCAGGCAAACAATGATAAGTTTTTAAAGTGCTTGTACACAAATGCTAGAAGTCTAAATAATAAGACGGGTGAACTAGAGTGCCTTGTGTTAAAGGAGGATATTGATATAATAGGCATCATAGAAACCAGGTGGAGTGAGGACAATCAATGGGACACAATCATTCCGGGGTACAAAATATATCAGAAGGACAAAACAGGTCCTGCAGGGCTGGGGAGTGGCACTATATGTGAAAGAAAATGTAGAATCAAATTAAATAAAAATCTTAAATGAATCCACATGTTCCATAGAATCTCTGTGGACAGTAATTCTATGCTCTAATAAGAATATAACAGTAGGGATCTATTATCGACCACCTGACCAGGACAGTGATAGTGACGATGAAATGCTAAGGGAGATTAGAAAGGCTATCAAAATAAAAAACTCAATAATAGTGGGGGATTTCAATTATCCCCATATTGACTGGATACATGTCACCTCAGCACAAAATGCAGACACAAAATTTCTCGATACTTTAAATGGCTGCTTCTTGGAGCAGTTGGTACAGGAACCCACAAGGGGAGAGGAAACTCTCGATCTAGTCCTGAGTGGAGCGCAGGATCTGGTCCAAGAGGGAACTATAATGGGACTGCTTGGAAATAGTGACCATAATATAAGAACATTTAACATTCCTGTGGTGGGAAGAACACCTCAACAGCCCAACACTGTGGCATTTAATTTCAGAAAGGGAAACTATTCACAAATGAGGAGGTTAGTTAAACAGAAATTAAAAGGTACAATGACTAGAGTGAAATCCCTGCAAGCTGCATGGACACTTTTCAAAGACACCATAATAGAGGCTCAACTTAAACGTATACCCCAAATTAAAAAACACAATAAAAGAACTAAAAAAGAGCCACCGTGGCTTAACAACCATGTAAAAAAAACAGTGAGAGATAAAAAGGCATCTTTTAAAAAGTGGAAGTCAAATCCTAGTGAGGTAAATGGAAAGAAGCATGAACGCTGACAGATTAAGTGTAAAAATATAATAAGAAAAACCAAAAAGGAGTTTGAAGAACAGCTAGCCAAAAACTCAAAGGTAATAACAAAATGTTCTTTTAAGTACATCAGAAGCAGGAAGCCAGCTAAACAACCAGTGGGGCCCCTGGATGATCGAGATACAAAAGGAGCACTTAAAGACGATAAAGTCATTGTGGAGAAACTAAATGAATTCTTTGCTTCAGTCTTCATGGCTGAGGATGTTAGGGAGATTCCCAAACCTAGGAGCAGTCTTTTGTAGGTGGCAAATCTGAGGAATTCACAGATTGACATGTCACTAGAGAAGGTTTTGGAATTAATTGAGAAACTTAAAAGTGACAAGTCACTGGGACCAGATGGTATTCACTAAAGAGGGGAACTCAAATCTGAAATTGCGGAACTATTAACTATGGTTTGTAACCTGTCCTTTAAATCAGCTACTGTACCCAATGACTGGAAGATAGCTAATGTAACACCAATATTTAAGAAGGGCTCTAGAGGTGATCCTGGTAATTACAGACTGGTAAGTCTAACGTCAGTACCAGGCAAATTAGTTGAAACAATAGTAAAGAATAAAATTGTCAGGTACATAGAACATAAATTGTTGGGCAAAAGTCAACATGGTTTCTGTAAAGGGAAATCATGTCTTACTGATCTATTAGAGTTCTTTGAGGGGGTCAACAAACATGTGGACAAGAAGGATCCAGAGGACATAGTGTACTTAGATTTCCAGAAAGCCTTTGACAAGGTCCCTCACCAAAGGTTCATATGTAAATTAAGTTGTCATGGGATAAGAGGAAAGATCCTTTCATTGATTGAGAACTGGTTAAAAGACAGAGAACAAAGGGTAGGAATAAATGGTAAATATTCAGAATGGAGAGGGGTAACTAGTGGTGTTCCCCAAGGGTCAGTCCTAGGACCAATCTATTCAACTTATTCATAAATGATCTGGAGAAAGAGGTAAACAGTGAGGTGACAAAGTTTGCAGATGAAACTAAATTGCTCAAGATAGTTGAGACCAAAGCAAACTGTGAAGAACTTCAAAAAGATCTCACAAAACTAAGTGATTGGGCAACAAAATGGCAAATGAAATTTAATGTGGATAAATGTAAAGTAATGCACACTGGAAAAAATAACCCCAACTATACGCACAATATGATGGGGGCTAATTTAGCTACAACTAATCAGGAGAGAGATCTTGGAGTCATCGTGGATAGTTCTCTGAAGATGTCCACACAGTGTGCAGCGGCAGTCATAAAAGCAAATGGGATGTTAGGAATCATTAAAAAAGGGATAGAGAATAAGACTGAGAATATCTTATTGCCCTTATATAAATCCATGGTACACCCACATCTTGAATACTGTGTACAGATGTGGTCCCCTCATCTCAAAAAAGATATACTGGCATTAGAAAAGGTTCAGAAAAGGGCAACTAAAATTATTAGGGGTTTGGAACGGATCCCATATGAGGAGAGATTAAAGAGGCTAGGACTTTTCAGCTTGGAAGAGAGGAGACTAAGGGGGGATATGATAGAGGTATATAAAATCATGAGTGGTGTGGAGAAAGTGAATAAGGAAAAGTTATTTACTTGTTCCCATAATATAAGAACTAGAGGCCACCAAATGAAATTAATGGGTAGCAGGTTTAAAACAAATAAAAGGAAGTTCTTCTTCACTCAGCGCACAGTCAACCTGTGGAACTCCTTGCCTGAGGAGGTTGTGAAGGCTAGGACTATAACAGGGTTTAAAAGAGAACTGGATAAATTCATGGAGGTTAAGTCCATTAATGGCTATTAGCCAGGATGGGTAAGGAATGGTGTCCCTAGCCTCTGTTTGTCAGAGGGTGGAGATGGATGGCAGGAGAGAGATCACTAGATCATTACCTGTTAGGTTCACTCCCTCTGGGGCACCTGGCATTGGCCACTGTTGGTAGACAGGATACTGAGCTGGATGGACCTTTGTTCTGACCCAGAATGGCCGTTGTTATGTTCTCCCAGTACACCAGGCTGGCTGAGAGGGTAGGGGCTGGTATTGTCCCTGGTATTGTCCAAGCTGATATTCCTTAACCAGTCTGATGCCTTAGTGCTTAGTCTGCCACATACTGTAACCACTTGCCCTTTGCAGCCGCTTCTGGTTCAATTTAGCATCTGAGGTTCTGATTTGTCAGAGGTGCTTAGCACCTGCACTCCCATTGACATCAGTTGGAGTTGTGGGTACCATCGCCTCTGAAAATCAGCCCTAGTGTGCATTTTAGGCCGCACTCCACAATGCATCACATGGTAACAAGCTTCACTCAAACTGAAGAATCAAAGGGCCACAGATTTCCCATCTCTGCAATTTTCTGGTGGTGGGGTTCAAATGCAGTGGATTTCCAGGTGGAAATTTGACTAGGTCTACAGTCCCCTGGCAGCCCAGGTCCCAGAACTGCAGTGCTGTGAATATATGCTTAATCCACAGCATTGGTGGAATGAGGTCATATGAGAAATTTACCTGCAGGTCTGTTATGCCAGTCAGTTGTAGATGGTCTCTGTAGTGTGTGTCCAGTCATGGTACAGTACAAAATTATTCTGTATCTGAGACCACAGCTTTGGTTCCAGTATTGGTCATGGCTGTGATAGAATCTAGGAATTTCTTGACTATAAAAACAACAACTGAACCTAACAGGATAATCTCAACAGTGGATTTAACCAGTTAATCATTTTGAAGCTTGCTTTATTTTTAATAACTCTAATGCCTTTGATCTTCTATAATTTCTGGGTGCTTGTCTGTAGCCATAAACAACAACAGTTTTTAAAGATCCACTACAGAAGGGAAAACAAGATCAAAACAGCAAGCAGCCCACAATGAACTTAAAAGAAGTTCACTGTACCAGCAGTTTAATAAGCAATCTGGAAATCTAGGGTGGATCTCCTTTTAAAAAAAAACAAACCCCACACTAAACACATGCAATCCATCTTTCTCAACTGGAGAAACCTAAAAGATTTACGGTGCAACTGCAAGTTTGTGGTGAAGACTTCTTAATCACATGGTTTATTATGAGGTCTAAAGCTGACATGATGTAACTGAGATTCCATTTTAATGAAGTGTGTAATTACTGCAGGCAATGGTATTCACAGTATTTAAAGGCTAGGAGCACCTGCTAAATCTCCAAGGTCTTTAGGGGCAAAACTGTCTGTAGTATAAATCTGTAATGGTTAAGGAGACTCACACAGCTCAAGAAAAACCCATTCTACATGTACTGAATTATATGATCTGAATTAACTCGCGTTACTCATCATTTACCAAAAAGAAAAGGAGTACTTGTGGCACCTTAGAGACTAACCAATTTATTTGAGCATGAGCTTTCGTGAGCTACAGCTCACTTCATCGGATGCATACTGTGGAAACTGCAGAAGACATTATATATACACAGAGACCATGAAACAATACCTCCTTCCACCCCATTCTCCTGCTGGTAATAGCTTATCTAAAGTGATCATCAAGTTGGGCCATTTCCAGCACAAATCCAGGTTTTCTTACCCTCTGCTTCCCCCCCCCCCCACAAACTCACTCTCCTGCTGGTAATAGCCCATCCAAAGCGACCACTCAGGAGTGAGTGGTCGCTTTGGATGAGCTATTACCAGCAGGAGAGTGAGTTTGTGTGTGTGGTTTTTGGAGGGGAGTGGGGGGGTGAGAACCTGGATTTGTGCTGGAAATGGCCCACCTTGATTATCATACACATTTTAAAGAGTGGTCACTTTGGATGGGCTATTACCAGCAGGAGAGTGAGTTTGTGTGTGGGGGGGCGGAGGGTGAGAACCTGGATTAGTGCTGGAAATGGCCCAACTTGATGATCACTTTAGATAAGCTATTACCAGCAGGAGAGTGGGGTGGAAGGAGGTATTGTTTCATGGTCTCTATGTATATATAATGTCTTCTGCAGTTTCCACAGTATGCATCCGATGAAGTGAGCTGTAGCTCACGAAAGCTCATGCTCAAATAAATTGGTTAGTCTCTAAGGTGCCACAAGTACTCCTTTTCTTTTTGCGAATACAGACTAACACGGCTGTTACTCTGAAACCTGTCATTTACCAAATGTAACCTATAACATCTAGCATACATTTTCACTGTATTGTGAAATAAGAAAGATAAAAGAAATGGGGATAGATACTTGTATCACCCCATAACTTATCAACTTGCAGTAGCTTGCTGATTGTGCACTTGAAATTAATGTAATTCATCACAGTATCTTTCTTAATTACCATCAATCTCTTGTTTCCCTTTTGTATGTTTTTTTTAGAGATCTCTTTAAAGAAGAATTGTGTTGTAATGAATTGTTGGTAAAGATGATAATATATTAAAATAAAGTCCCGAAGATGCAGAGCAATAGCAAGTATGCAGAACATGTATATCTGAGCAACACTGTCTACCTTCACAAGGCTTAAAACAGTTTCTTGGTAGCATAAACACTTTCTATCTATGGATATATAGGGGCAGATCCCCAGCTGGTGTGCTCTCAATGATCTATGACCATTTATACTAGGGCTGAGGATCAATGGCATTATGACAATTTTGACCAGGATGAGGATCTGCCCCATAGTTTTATTAATGGTGGAAGTCTGACAAACACAAAGAACTATATTGCTCCATTGATGGTTGCTGTTAAATACGGTGCCCACACAATGGTAACTGGGATCCTGTATTTGGGTGATAGCTGTGTTTTAAATGGTGGCTAATATAACTACCTTACTCGCTTAATTCTATATAACCTAAAATAGTCACCTTCATAGATCATCAGCCCTTTATAAAAGGATCTCAAATCAATAAATAAGATAAACATCCTGCAAACACAAAGTCCATACTACTCACAATTACAGTATTTTGAATTACATTTCACACTGTTACAATTATGGGGAAGATTTTTAAAAACATAAGAAGCAGGTAGGTGCTCACTTCCCATTGACGAATCAGTGGAAGTTGGCTGTCTATCTTCTATTTACAACTTTAAACAATAAGGAGGGTTAGTTTTAATGTGGAATTCATACATTTTGCCAGATATCTTAATAGTGACTTTCAAACTGTAGTATGCTTTCTGTCACACTTTTCTGTCATATAACATTTTTACAATAGAATATGTACACAGGTTAAAAACAACCAATTCCAGTCATGAAGGCAACATACTGGTTACCTTTAACTGTTTGGTTAGCCTTAAAGACTCTAGAGGTCCAATTACATGAACAACTCCATAATAAGTATTCTGTAGATACTACCTAGTATATGCAATTAGGTATGTATTTGCTGTTTGTGTGATCTTGATTTGAGTAGTCACAAAATGCCCATGACTGAAATTATTAATTCATGTCTTAGCTACCCAATTTTCCTGGTCAAATCTTGCATCCCTCCAAAACTGCACACACACAAGCTTGTCCACAAAGTGATGGTCATGCAAACAGAGAGCTTGATTGGAGACCACTTTGAAAATGTGCTCCATAGTTTGAACTAGTTGTGTATGATATCTGTGGAGAAGCAAATCATGTATAAATGTTTGAAGTTTGTGTGCAGACCAATACTTACACTCTTGTTTCTTCTTCTTTCCCAGTGGTGTTTGATGACTGCAAGGGGAATGACAAGTTGAACTTTGAAGTTTCTAACCCAGATTTTAAGGTGGAACCCAATGGATCTTTAGTTGCACTGAAAAATATAACTGAAGCTGGCAGAGCTTTGTTCATCCATGCCCGGTCTGCCCAGGCTGAAGATATGGCAGAAGTTGTAGTTGTCGGAGGGAAAGACAATCATGGCTCTTTAAAGGTAATAAAAGACCAAAGTTCACAAGAGAATGTCAAGGAGGGTTGCCGTTTCAATGTAACTAACATATTAAACACTAGACAGCTTTACCTCCTTAAAAGAGAGATGTCATCAGACATAAGAACAGCCATACTGGGCCAGACCAGTGGTCCATCTAGCCCAGGATCCTGTCTTCTGACAGTGGCCAGTGCCAGGTGCCTCAGAGGGAATGAACAGAACAGGCAATCGAGTGAACCATCCCCTGTCCTCCACTTCCAGCCTCTGAAAAACAAAGGCTAGGGACACTCAGATCATGACGTTACGTGCCTGACCATCCTGGCTAATAGCCGTTAATTGACCCATAGTCCAAGTATTTTAATATTCTGAACTCTTGAAATTAGGGCTGTTGTATGATATTGAGTCACTACATATTTCCTAGGCACCAACAGAGAATTGATAATGCCAATGAAGGCCAGATATTAACAAAAGAACCATTCATACAAAACAGCCCTTCTGCAAGGACACAGATCAGCTTTGTTGAGGGTAGCTCATAAGAGGCCGAACCCTAATAACCTTACTGGTGCAAACCAATGGGGCTAGACAGCCATGGTGTGGCCCTTACTGAGGATCTGAGAAGACTTACTGTAAACATGTAATTTAGGTCCTACAAATCCTTAACATTCATTAGAAATCTAAGAGTGACATGGGAATGAATTCCAGCCTACAGCTCTTAAATTTTTTAATATGGGTCTGCTATGTCCTAGTGTACATCAATGCCTGTACCAATTATTACCCCACATTTTGCTGTCTCTTCTTTACATGCCAATGATTTTTGTTCCACTTTGTCCATAGAATAGTGTCTCCTTCCTTTTTCACATACAATTTCAACATAATCCTAAAATGATGGGGTGGAGGGCGGGGGAATTGATTGAAATGTTTACTTTATACGCAACAAAATAACAAAAGAAAAACTGATGTAACCTTCGTTTCTGTGCCATGGCATTCAGCAAGTAGGCAGGCATGACAGTGACTTACAAGATAATTAAGCCTGGTACCTTTACAGACCTATAATTTAAAGGAACTCAAAGAAGCCATAATGAGGAGGGTTATAAAGAGTGACTGATCCAGCGTCTTATTTCAGTATTTAGACTTTTGGCTGGGAGCACTTTCATTATATTTCCGACAATAGCTATAGTAGTTTAACTTAAATCTTCCATTTTTTTAAAAAAATGGGTTAGCTGTAGGGCTAACAAAGGCTGAACAAACTTTTAAAAGTCAATGGCCGAGGGAAAGGTTTTGATTTGCATTTTAAGTTGTATTGAATGTGAATATAGATTGCCGGGGAAAACAAATGGCATCAGAAAGTTGTTATAGCATGAGTAGAGGTGGTTAGAACATTTTCAACTAAAGGAAATTTTGTCAGCCTTTCCGTTTCAACTAAGGATATGTCTACAAGGCAAGCAGAAACCTGTGGCGCTGAGTCTTGCAGCCTGGGTCTACAGACTCAGGCTTGCACTACAATTCTAAAAATAGCTGTTGTACACATTTGGGCTCAGGCTTTAGAGCCTGAGCTCTGGCCCAAGCCCAGACACGAGACCTGCAGCCTGAATCTGTAGACCCAGGCTCTGAGACTCACTGCTGTGAGCGTCTCCTTGCCATGTTGATGTACCATAGGTCACCTCAAGAGCAAGAGTGACTCTCTCACATGCTATAGCTGGCTAGTTAGGGCACTGGCATGGAATCAGAGAAACCCTGGTTCAAGTTCTTGCTCTACCTTATTCAGCGTGATTTTTGGAGGAAAACTCTCTGGTCTGAAGCAGGGGCTTGAATCTGAGTCTCCAGCATCACAGAACAGGCTATAACACACACTCACTCTTCCATTTTTGTGAAAGTGTTCAAAACATTTTGTTCCAGTGTGGAACAAAAAACAAACGTTGAAACCTGGAAGTTTGCCGTGAAATGGTATTGTGCCCTTTAGTCAGCTCTAATTGTGAGATGAGGGATGGGCCCAGATCCAAACAGCCCTGAATGCTGCTGATAGATCTGGAGCCAATCTTTGGGGCCCAGTCCCTGTGTGAAAGTCTTGTTCTTTATGAGCCACATCCTGAAGTTCTTACTCAATTTTTATTCAGTCTTCCTGAATGAGGCAGCCCTTCCATTGTCTTCAATAGCAGGTTTCCTGTGAAAGGTATGACCTCAGGATCTGAACCACTATTTTTGTGAGAAACGGGAGATTTCTCTGAGAAGAAAAACAGACTGTTGGCATGGGGTATCTATGTGCATGTTTGTGCCGTGCACTTAACTATATCTATCAATGCACGTTGGTCCTCAACTGCTATTCAGGTGGTGAGATTCTCTTCTTCAGACTCCCAAGTGTACTGATTAATGCTCAGGACAGGTTTAAAAGCCATCAACTTCACTTTATTCATAAATAACGTTTGATATGAACTCTGGCCCTGGTCCTGGGCTCTGTTCTGGCCACTTTTTGCTGCTCTAGTGGAAGAAAACCAACCTAAATCTGCAGATCCAACTGTTGGCTGATCTCCCCCACACAGGTGGATCCTCAGAGGGTGTAGAGCTACCTGTAGCATCTCCTACACCTGCAGCCATCAACCTTTTTACAGCTGCTGGTATAGGGGACATGACTGGGAGAAAGGGCTGTGACCAGCGTCCCCATTCAAAATGATAATCCTCGCCTGTAGTAAGGACATTGGCAACTTGTGGCTGCTTAACCTTGTCTTGGGAAACTATCCTGGTGTAGAGCAACATCAGGATTTGTTTCAGAGTAGCAGCCGTGTTAGTCTGTATCCGCAAAAAGAACAGGAGTACTTGTGGCACCTTAGAGATTAACAAATTTATCTGAACATGAGCTGCAGCTCGCTTCATCGGATGCATTCAGTGGAAAATACAGTGGAGAGATTTTATATACACAGAGAACATGAAACAATGGGTGTTACCATACACACTGTAACGAGAGTGATCAGGTAAGGTGAGCTATTACCAGCAGGAGAGCGGGGGGACTTACCTGATCACTCTCGTTACAGTGTGTATGGTAACACCCATTGTTTCATGTTCTCTGTGTATATAAAATCTCTCCACTGTATTTTCCACTGCATGCATCCGATGAAGTGAGCTGTAGCTCACGAAAGCTTATGCTCAAATAAATGTGTTAGTCTCTAAGGTGCCACAAGTCCTCTTTTTCTTTTATCAGGATTTGGTGACAGTGGAGAGAATCTTTCCAGCCTTCCATCTTGTGTTTACTGAGCATTCCCCAGTGATGTCAGAGAATCAGTCCCAGAGCTGCTGGATTAATCCAAGTCTTTCTAAGGAGGATTGTATTTTTTTAGCAAACAGTTCAGTTATTATTTGCCTATATTAAGTCCAACATAGTCTGTTTTGTCTTTCTGTGTGTCAAATTCAAGTAGAATTTGAAGATTACATTGTCCTATCTGAAGTGATTTTATGATAAATTTGAACTTAAACCTTCGTGCTACAATCTCAATGTGTCAGCATGGAAACAGCAAAACTGCTCCATCTGTGTGTGAGATGGATCTTGGCTAAGAATAGCTCTGATTGGAACTTTAGCATTTTAGTATAATTCTGTAGGGTTACGATAAGCATATGCTAGAGCAGTGCTTAGCATGCAGTACTTAGAGTTCCGTACCTTGTTTAATTAGAGGATAAGTAGTTATTAAATATTTCCCCACTGCCTGTGTCTGCAGTTTCTCTTTTGAAAGCTTGTAATCTACATCTGTGAAATCCCATTGTTAATGGTTCTAATTACAGAATCTCAACATGTTTAGAAATGACTGACAACAATTGACTAATACAGTGACTGGCAGTCTAGGTAACATTAGCTGTGAGCCTGAAGAGAGACTAAACGATAAACCTTTAGAAAGGGTGATTGCTCCCAGTCAGAGTTGAGATGGCTACTGGGAAGATATATTCTCCAGAGTTGTCCTCTAAATAAGTTTTTGGATTCTAGTGATCTAATTCCCATTGAAGCCTGTGGAAAGACTCCACCTGACTTCAGTGGGAGATGAATCAGGTCCTAAGTGATTCAATTAATGAGTGATTTAATTAAGTGATTCAATTCATAGCTAAAACATCACCAGTGATTATAAAGATATTGCCTTCTTTCTTAGCGGTTCTGCTTGTTGTGTCTTTGAGACATATCTGCTTATTTTCCTGTCGGAAAACATTTTTACTTTTGTTAGCTCTCCAGAGGCAACGGATTCATATTAGCAAGATGGATGCTACTCTGCCTCCAGCATAATCAAGAAGATAGCCAATTAGATGCTGATTAGACTTTTTATTGACTAGAAGAGGTGGAAGAAGCAAAAATTGTAGTTTGATTTTTCAGATCAAGTTTCCTCTGAAACTTACTTCAGAGGTTGTGTGTCTGTGTAATACATACATATATTTGTGTATTATGGAGGGACAGAAATCCCTTCATTGTTAAGGTTGTAACCAGATTCCATTCTAAGTCCTGTTGTTAGCACCTCCCCTATAACTATGACTAGTGACATTGGTTTCTGTCTGTTTTAGGGTGTTCTACAGCAGTGGCTTTCAATCTTTCCAAACTACTGTACCCCTTTCAGTAGTCTGATTAGTCTTGCATACCCCTAAGTTTCACCTCACTTAAAAACTACTTGCTTAGAAAATCAACCCTAGAAATACAAAAGTGTCATAGCATGCATAGGCACCGACTTCCCCTCTGCCCAGTGGGTGCTCGACCCGCCCCTGCCCCCTTCCCATCCCCATTCCACCTCCTTTCCCCACAGGGAAAAATTCTTCTTTTTTTGGGGGGGGGGGGCAATGCACTTTTCTGTGTGTTGACAAACTCTGCCCCTTTTCACAGCAAAAGGAATTACTTAGAAATTTTCTTTGCAGAAACACAAACACTGAAAAAATAAAAGCAAGATACCCAGAGCCGGGTTCCAAAGCAGATAAGGGGACAGGCGGATAGTCACAAATTCTAGCCGAGGAGTAGCTGTACCACATGGTGCCCAGGATTCTCCCATACACAAGGATGAAATGATTAAACGGAAACTGTCAACCCCTCAGGACTCTTTTCAGGCACCAGATGGGAAAAGAAAAGAAGAGATAAGAGGGAGGAGCGCACCCTTGGACAGCATGTAATGTAGGAGCAGAACTTTAAAATAGCTTCTGTTAGTAGCTCAGAAAGCAGGGAATGAACTTGTTGCAGTCAAGCTGCCCTGTACCATTCACTTTAACTGACTACCCCTGCGGTATTCTACACCGCCTGCAGTTTCCCTATTTTAAAGTTTTGGTTTTCAACATTATGGTAATATATGCTTGTTACATATAATGTTGAGGAGAGTAGACTGAGACTCAGGAGAGCTAGGTTCTGTTCCTGGCTCAGCTGTTGGCACTTGTCCTGTGGCCAGTTACTTCACCATCCTGTGCCTCCATAGAATGAGAATAGTGATTCTTAGCCCTTTGTAAAGCACATTGAGACCTATGGTTGAAAGGTACTTGTCAAGGTTCCTTCCCCACTCTGAACTCTAGGGTACAGATGTGGGGACCTGCATGAAAAACCCCCTAAGCTTATTTCTACCAGCTTAGGTTAAAACTTCTCCAAGGTACAAACTATTTTACCTTTTTGTTCCTGGACTTTATTGCTGCCATCACCAAGCATCTAACAAAATATAACCAGGAAAGAGCCCACTTGGAAACGTCTTTCCCCCCCAAAATCCCCCCAAGCCCTACATCCCCTTTCCTGGGGAAGGCTTGATAAAAATCCTCACCAATTTGCATAGGTGAACACAGACCCAAACCCTTGGATCTTAAGAACAAGGAAAAAGCAGTCAGGTTCTTAAAAGAAGAATTTTAATTAAAGAAAAAGTAAAAGAATCACCTCTGTAAAATCAGGATGGTAAATACCTTACAGGGTAATCAGATTCAAAACATAGAGAATCCCTCTAGGCTAAACCTTAAGTTGCAAAAAGACACAAAAACAGGAATATACATTCCATTCAGCACAACTTATTTTATCAGCCATTTAAACAAAACAGAATCTAACGCATATCTAGCTAGATTGCTTACTGACTTTTTACAGGAGTTCTGAGCTGCATTCCTGCTCTGGACCCGGCAAAAGCAACACAGACAGAGAACCCTTTATTCCCCCTCCCCCCTCCAGCTTTGAAAGTATCTTGTCTCCTTATTGGTCATTTTGGTCAGGTGCCAGTGAGGTTATCTTTAGCTTCTTAACCCTTTACAGGTGAAAGGGTTTTTTCCTCTGGCCAGGAGGGATTTAAAGTGGTTAGCCTTCTCTTTTATATTTATGACAGTACTATATCAGAACTAGGTGGTATTATGAAAGTGTGCTATATTTTGGTCTGAAATCACCAAGATGAAATTCACTGGACAAGTGCAAAGTACGGCACTTAGGAAGAAAAATGAGACAAAGTACAAAGTGGGGAATAGTTGGGTAGGCAGTAATACTGCTGAAAAAGATCTAGAAGTTATAGTTGAGATGAGTCGTCCATGAGTTACCTCTGAGCCTGCCCAAGCCTGATGAGTCATCCCTGAGCCAGAGAGTATGATGTGTCATCCACAGCAATTACCTGCAGGTCTTGTGATAGGCCCCATGCCGTTCAACCAGGGTTTAGCCAATCCTCAGGCCAGAGCCCGCTCATGTGATCCCAAGGCAAATGTATAGACTCCTAAGGGGAGAAGTTTCTCTGGTCTGCTCACCATCACTACCTGGCTGGGAATGTTCTCATTGTCTGGTAGTTCTGACACACTGCCTGTACTTCAGTTCCAGCCAGCCCTTGCTCCTGCTTGTACTTCTGCTCTAGCTGGGCCTTGTTCCTGCTTCAACTCTAGCCCCTGCCTGCTGCCATTCTAGCCCGTCCTTGCTCCAGCCTGCATCTGCTCCTGTCTCAGCCAGCGATTCTGACAGCAATGGGTCACAGACTGAATGAGTCAACAATGTGTTTCAGTTGTGAAAAAAGAGGCTAATATAATTATAGGGTGTATTAATAGGAGTGTCATAAGTACGACATGGGAGGGAATTCTCCTGCTCCACCCAGCATTGGTGAGGTCTCAGCTGGAGTACTGTGTTCAGTTCTGGGCCCCAACCTTCAGAAAAGCTGTGGAAAATTTGAGGAAGTCCAGAGGAGAGCAACGAAAATGATAAATCAGGTTTTCTAAATCTTTTATGAGGAAAGGTTAAAAAGTCGGCACATTGTAGTCTTGAGAAAATACGACTGAGGGGGGACCAGACAGCAATTTTCAAAAGTGTTAAGGGCTGTTATAAAGATGGTGACCAGTTGTTCTCCATGTCCAATGATGGTGGAACAAGAAGTAATGGGCTTAATCTGCAGCAAGGGAGATTTAGATGAGCAGTTAGGAAAAGCTTTCTAACTCAATGGGTAGTTAAACTCTGGAATAGACTCCCAAGGGAAGTTGTAAAATCCCCATAATTTGGAGGTTTTTTAAGAACATGTTAGACAAACACCTGTGAGGGATGGTCGAGGTTTGCTTGGTCCTACCTCAGCACAGGGAACTGGGCTAGATGACATCTCAAGTTCCCTCCCGCCCCCCCCCCCCTTCTGTGATTGGCATCATCGTGCCATAGGTTCAAATTGCAGCACGTTTTTTTGGATTTCACTGTCTGCTCTGCCAGTGTAATACAAAAAGGCTGCAAAATTTTGTTTATAGCGGAGGAGAAATGCTGAGGCCCTAGAGCAGAGGTGGGCAAACTATGGGCCACAGACGACCCACAGGACCGTCCTGCCTGGTCCTTGAGCTCCTGGCCGGGGAGGCTAGTCCCCGGCCCCTCCCCTGCTGTCCCCCCTCCCCTGCAGTTACGTCACTGCACAGTGGGGCTGCGAGCTCCTGCTGCTCTGAGTGGCATGGTAAGGGGGTCCTGGGAGGTGGCGGTTGGATGGGGCAGAGGTTCTTGGGGGGGTGGTGGTGGTGGTCAGGGGATGGGGAACGGGCATTGGATAGGGCATGGAAGTCCCGGGGGGCCTGTCAGGGGGCGGGGGTGTGGATGGGGGCGGGGGGGAAGTTGGGGACAGGGAGCAGGGGAGGTTGGATGGGGGGGTGGTCCCAGGGGGGCGGTGGTTTAGGGTGGGGGATCCTGTGAGGGGGAGGTCAGGGGACAAGGAGCAGAGGGGGTTGGAGGTTCTGAGGGGGGCCGTCAGGGGGTGGGGAAGTGGGAGGGGGCGGGGTCCAGGCTGTTTGGGGAGCCACAGCCTTCCCTACTCGGCCCTACATACAGTTTCGCACCATGATGTGGCCCTCGAGCCACAAAGTTTGCCCTGCCCTGCCCTGCCCTAGACCGTAGTGACTGTCTGTCTATCTTAGCACTGATGAAAAAGGATCAATATTCTTGTTATAAATCATGATTCTATAATAGAAGAAAAAAATCATAGGGAGAAAAGTGAATACGTAAATTGAGTCATTTTGCAGTACAACTACTGTAGGTTATTTGAAAACATCATAAAGTACCAGCCACTATGCTATAACCAGTAATTGGTCCTATCAAGGAAAATTAGGATTTTTTCAACATATCAGTTTGGAGGAAAATTCCAAATGGGCTGAAAACGACCCTACAAGTGTATGAACTGGACTCTCATATGAGAAATTGACAAATAGATTTGCTGATTTTCATCTTATTAGATTTTACAAGCAGCAGTTGCTTCAAAGAGGAGTACGTCCAATGCTGTATTTTACATATCATTTCAAGAGACTACAAAACTATTCCTAAAGTCGCAGTGCTCCATTAATATTGATAATATACTTATGAGTTCTTATGCTGATCAAAAAGATCTGATATAGAAAATTGCTTCTTTTCAGAAAACTTTGAGATATTTCATATTACAACATAAAAAGGGTCCATTAGGTTTTCAAAAACACGTAGTTTATTTTAAATCCGTAACACAAAAATCTTTGTTTCTATTATACTGTAAAGTTTAGATACAAACACCAAGATTAGATGAAATATGACATTTCTGTACTTGCGGAAACAAAATGTTTGTCATATTATTCCACTAATGTACGAATCTGTATGAGATTTGTTTGCAGGCTTTAAACTTCATCCACATGAAGCCATAGGTGTTGGTATATGGATAGTATTTTGTTAAATAGCTTTTCTCCTTTTTATGGCCACCCATTGAATGATTTAAGTGAAAATCATTTTTAGTTGAGATAACCTTCAAAATCCCTATAACTACATAATCACATTTTACTTTAGGTCCATGAATGCAATACCTCATTGCCATCAGTGGGTGAGTCAATAACGTGTTCCAATTATTTCTATGTGTACATTTATTAAAATCCCCATTGCGGCTCTCTGTGTTGTGAAATCATTATACAACATAGAGCTCTCTCTAAATCCTCCTTAGCCACTCAAACCATTATGCACCCAAAACCCCAGCCAAACATGGGTCCTCTGCTCCCTGAGACTGATTCAAAGTCCAGTGAACTTCAGTCAGGTTTGGATCAGACCTTCTATGCAGGAGTTTGAACTATTAGATCCACGTAAGTGTAGTTCTGAGAGCTTCTCTCCTGGCTCACAGTCCCCCGCCTGGCAAGCCGTTCATGGCTGACAGAGACATTCTCTTAACAGTGTACTTGAAGTAAAGAGACTCCACTGTGTACACCCCATCCCTGAGTTCCCCATCCACTCAGCTACATCACTGCATCAGCTCTCACTGGTGCTGATAGCCAGGTGTAGATCTTCAGCACTTGAGTGCATTTCCCCTGCAGATTTCTGCTGCTGAACAAATCCAGATTTCACATCCATTGGTTCTGGAATCTGCCCTAACAATGTACCATTGATTGAAGAATTATCATGGTGCCAAGAGATGTGGCAGTTGCTATAGAAGCAATTGCCTTTTGTATTGAATGGCAGAGTAAAGAACATGATCCACTGATGATTCTGATTAACTTACATTCCATCTTTGAGCAAAGTATTTCTAGTAACATCTCTCATTGTATGTGTAAATGCTTAGATCAAATGTTGTTAGCCATAAGCACCGAGTTTTCTTTTGCCCCTGGGGTTGCTCCACCCCTGCTCTGCCCCAAGGCCCCGCTCTCACTCTGCCCCTCCCCTGAGGCTCCACCCTCTCTCTCTGCCTCTTCCCACCCTGCTCCAACACCTCCCCCAAGGTCCCATCCGCCCACCACTCCCTGCTTTCTGCCCGTCCTCAAGCACCTCCCCCAGCCGCCAAACAGCTGATTGGTGGCAGCCACCAAACAGCTGTGGCTGGTGGGTGCTGAGCGACCACGATTTTTTTTTCCCCGTGGGTGCTCCAGTCCTGGAGCACCAATGGAGTTGGTGCCAATCTTGTTAGCTAACTTTGCTCCCTTTCCCCTCGATGCACAACTTCAGCATGTAAATGAGAAGTAGTCAGTTGTTTAAGGAGAGAAAAATGGTCTTATCGACTGGAAACATGAATAATTCACTTTGAAATTATAAGCTGTTGGCTGCACTGCATGTTCTGTGCTTTCCTAGGTGAATAATCTACATTCTGATTTTATATGAACTAGAGATGTACTTATCCTAGGAGAGGGACTTTGTGCTTGTCATTAGCAAACAGAATCCAGTCAGCACAGAACGTTTTAAGTGTTAAAGCTGAAGTGAAATCATAAATAATTATTTGTATTTATTTCTTAGAGTCACGATCAGTGACAGAGTAACTGGGTAGACTGAAAAATTACAAGAGAACATATTCCAGAATAAAGTATTTAAGAATCACAGTTCCCTTTATGCACCAGCCAGGACCTGAGTATAGAATTTTGTGTTTTGCAAGAAGAATAGATGTTGTCTATGTATCTATTTCACTGTAACATAGGCAGCCGCTTGTCCTGCTGTTAGTGTGGACATGTGGTTTCTTTACAGGTGAAATGAAAAAGCCCAGATTAAATCCCTGCACTGTAACCAAATACTCTGTTTGTTTTTTTTAAATGCATGTAGGCCAATCCTGTGCCCACTGGATTGACAAAGCTTCCATTATTTCAGTGGGAGCAAGGGTTGTTCAACTATTGTATTGTTGGAGTAAAATTCATCCCCATACAGAAGGCTTGGAAAATACCCATGCTCCATTTATGTCCCTCTGAAGCATTATCATGAGGCAGTATTGGGATCGGAGTGGAGCATAGGCCCTGTGCTGCTTCTTTGCACAGGGATGAAATTCCCCTTTATGGTTTGGGATAATAAATAGCTCCCCTTGCCACTTCAGGGAGAGGGGGGCTGTCATTCTGTGGAGTGTCAAGAAAATCCGTAGCGGCTCCTGTCAGGGTTCCCTCCCCACTCTGAGGTACAGATGTTGGGACCTGCATGACAGACCCCCTAAGCTTATTTTTTACAAGATTAGGTTAAAACTTCCCCAAGGCACAAATCCTTTCCTTGTCCTTGGACGGTATTGCTGCCACCACAAAGTGATTTAGACAAAAATTCAGGAAAAAGGACCACTTGGAGTCCTCATTTCCCCCAAATATTCCCCCAAACCCCTTCATCCCTGGGGAGGCTTGAGAATAATCTACTAACCAATTGGTTACAATCTGAGCACAGACCAAACCCCTTGGTTTTTAGGACACTGAAAATTAATCAGGTTCTTAAAGAATTTTTTTTTTAAAAAAAAAAAAGGTAAAAGAATCACACCTACAAAATAAGGATGGAAGGTAACTTCACAGGGTAAATAAAAAGATTTAAAACAGAGGATTCCCCTCTGACTCTGCTTTCCAGTTACAAAACAGGAACAAAATTACCTCTTAACATAGAGAAAATTCACAAGCTAAAACAAAAGATAATCTAATGCATTTCCTTGCCTTACGTACAATTTTTGTAATCTTAGATGCTCATTTCAGGTATGTTTTTAGGAGATGTTTTTCCTGCCTTCTCTCTCTCTGTCCAGAGAGAGAACAAACAAAGAGAGCACCGACAACCGCCCCCAGATTTGAAAGTATCTTCTTTCCCCATTGGTCCTTCTGGTTAGGTGCCAACTAGGGTAATTGAACTGATTAACCCCTTACAGGTAAGGCAATTCAGTACAGTTGCCCTGTGTATATTTATGACAGCTCCTTTAAGGGTCACCCCTTTGGGGATTGCAAGGAGGGTCTTGGGAGTGGGGAGAGGGTAGCACCTGAGCAGGTTAGTGGGGCTCAGGTAACCATTGGCCCCTGTGCACCCAGGGAAGGATATATACACATACCCTTTCTGCAGCCCCATAACCCTTGTACAAGAGGCAGGTGGTGGGGTCCCAGCAGTGGGTTGGAGACCAGGTGTGGAGGGGTGGTGGGATGATGGCAGACACCCACCAGGTGGAAATGATTACAGAATGGTGGTCTGCATTGTATGAATGACTGAGAGAGTTCCTTGATGAGTTAAATTAATAAAAGTTGTGGCCTAATTAAACCCCATCTCTGACACCTTGTCTGTCTTAGTGCACATCTGTCATGATGTGTCGAGCTGCTAAGATTTATAATGACATTGTGAGGAAATCTGCTCCAGAGATGTGGAGAAGATGCAGAGGACTCATTGGGAGAAAAGCTTAAATTTAAAATTCATTCCAGTAACTGGGGGATGTTGGAGGGAAAGCAACAGGCTAAATGTGATTTACAAGAATGTAAAAAGAGATCATAAAGGATAAGATGTCCATTAAGATACGTAATAATGTCATATTTATAAAGCAGCTTTCATCCTTTAAGATTCTTAAAGCATATCCATAAGTGTAGCTAGTGTCTATCTACATACAAACATCTGCATAATATGAAGTATTTAGGTGGATCTGTTTAGTATACATTAATGTATAAGTGATGTATAACTTCATCACTGAAATGTAGTTGCTTTTATAGTGGGGATTTTGGAAAAGGACACAGAGACCCCCCACTCAGTATTAAAACTGCCATGAAATCTTTAATATCCATACAGAAACATATTTTTAGGTAGCCCAGTAAAGAGACTGAACAAGAGAAGTGACAGACTAGAACCCTGCAGAACCCAAGAGAGCACCTTGGAATAGATGATGAATTGTCCACTACTTTCCTTTTGGTCTTTTCAGACAGAAAGGAGCCAAGCCATTCAAGAATGATCCCATCAGTCCTTGTTGTAGTCTACAATCACTTCTGTAGTTCATAAATGAGATTTTAGTTGATGATCTCCTAGCATCGATTATGCTCTGACCCAAAGTAAAATTTTCTGAGAACAGAGTCCTGAGGATTCTTGATGTTGCTGGAATTGTCTTACCACCGTCTATTCCATAAACTTCCCCAGATAATGGAGATTTGAAACAGGGCAATAATTAGACTAATTATTCATGTCAGAAGATGATTTCTTGAGTATAGTAGTTTCTCTTTTTGGAGGCATCGATAATCATGTCTAATAATTACCCCCAACACTGCCATGTTTCAGCAGCCAAAAGGAAAAATTATTACAATAGCACCTATCTTAGCAAACATCTCCAGCATCAGTGACCATCACAAACAAAGAATACTCTGCATTTGTCCTCACCCGAGAATACTGCTATCACAAAGACAGGGAGTTCATTCTGGATCTTGGCAAACTTATCTGGTGATGACCTGATTCTGTCACCATTACTCACATTCATCTCTACCTTCATCTACACGTATTCTTATGCTGTAAGAGGGACTACTTGTCACAGCAAGGTCCTTTTCATCATAAGAGTGGCAGAATCAAAATTCAAAAATCACAATAAGCATCACATTCCTCAGTTACTGGATGCTTGTCCCTCGGCCTGCGCCGCTTCCAGCAGCTCCCATTGGCCTGGAGCAGCGAACCGCGGCCACTGGGAGCCGCGATTGGCCAAACTCGCAGATGCGGCAGATAAGCAAACCGGCCCGGCCCAGCAGGGGCTTTCCCCGCACAAGCGGCGGAATAAGTTTGGGAATCACTGATCTAGATATTTGCCCTCCCATTTTATCAACCACGAGGCAGCTGAATCTGTACAAGTGGAGTAAAAGAACACCTGATCATTGTAAAGTCCTGCCTTGTCAGGACTCAGTTATTGCCATTGGTCTTTTTTTTTTTTTTGACGCCACCAAAAATTCTCAATATATTCTATTATCATTAAATAACGAGCTGCATAGCATGCATAGCTTCTATGGCTCTCCACTCAATGAATTCATAAATGGTGAGAGGTGTGATCTCTACCGCTCAGAGCTAAACAAGATCTCCATTTAGCACAAGTGCCAAAAGTATGTGGTGTTGGAGCAGGAGAATGAGGTCTATTCCTGCTGTCACTGTGAAGTTCCAAGAATGCCACACTTTGCTGCATAGTAACAAACAAGAAACTCATTGATGACAATAGATTTGTTTAAAATATTTTATTTGAGACCAGCTACAGTGAAATGGCTGGATTCAGCTTTTGGCAACACAAATCATTTCATCAGCAAATGTTCAGACTCCTGTAGGTGGAAATGTATTAACCTGCCTGTGAGTCAGCAGGTACACTTGGGTTTTATGGTGTCCAATTTTTGTTGAACGATTTGGCATCTCTTAGACCTTTAAAACATTTTGTCTTTCATTTCTTTTCTGTCTCTAGAATTACTTAAACTTTTGTGGTTCTGAGAGAAATGAATTACAGATCTAGTACGTGCAGCTTTTTCAGATAGGGGCTAGAAAATAATCCCTTTAAAATGAGACATGGCTCTTGCACTTAGTGTATTGCCTTCTCATGGACTGTACTTTATGATCTCAGCATGATACCATAGTTCTTGCTACTTAAAAGGGTCATGCTTTGCATCACCAATCAAAATGGGCTAAATGTTTAACTTTGTAGAGACAAATGCATTTTAAATAATGGCACTAATCACACTAGAGAACTATTGCATATTTTATGTGGCCAAGTACCCAGTTCTACAGCTAGTGTCAAGGCGCTATTGATGAAGAAGACTTTTGAGTGTTCAGTCAGACATGACCTGTGTGTTCACAGATGGAAATAGTTAGTCTGTTGTTGTTTTGTGAACTGTATCACCAAATTATTTATATCACTATATAAATGGCAAGGTTTTCCATAGCTTTAAGGACTTTGCGAATAAGAATCAGTGCAGTACCATGCATTTTGCATGTGCCCCTGATGTTTTGAAATGGATAAGCCTGGCATGCACAAGCATATCCTTCAAATGAGAGAGGACTTATAAATTTTGCAAAAGATTAAGTAGTGATTGTCTACATGCAATTTAAAATTTATTTATTTACTTTCCTAACACAAATCTGCCTTTGAGATAGCATGTAAACATCTTGGTAGAAAATTTATTCATTTCTGATTATTTTTTAAACTGTTCAAGGCTAATATGTTGCATAAAGATCTACCATGAGATCACCTGAAAGAGACAGACAGTGGCAGTACTTTATCAGCAATAAACTGCACCATCCCTTTATTTGGACTATCAGCCCACCCTTTTTTACATGTGTGTCAGTGCCTGGGATGTGGGCTGTCAGGCCTAGTGGTTGGAGCAGGAGTTGGTAGCCAGGAGTCGGATCCCAGGGTCAGAGCTGGAGTCAGAAGTTAGAGGCCAGAGTCAGGGGTGAGAGTCAGAGTTAGGAGCCAGGAGTTGGAGCCCAGGGTTAGAACTACAGTCAGACTAGAGCCAAAGTCAGAGGTCAAGAATTGGAGCCCAGGGTCAGGACCAGATTACCTGGAGAGAGACCAAGCAGGAGCAGGGTCTGGGAACAAGCAGCCATGGGCACATGCTTTGCGCAGCCACTGAACTGCTGCTGCTGGCCTTAAGATCCAGTCTGCTGATCCTTCCAACCAATCAGGTGGTGTAGCCAATCAGTCAGCCTACTACTGGCTAGCTGGACTTGTTAGGTTGCCCAGAGACTGTCTCTGCTGCAGACCCTGATTCTTGACAATGAGCTTCAAGGGCTTGATCCTGTGTTGTTCTGAGCTTGCCCTGGGAGATTCTGGGCCCCTTTGTATGCAACTTCAGCCCAGAAAGCCCTCATCACCATCCCGCACATACTCACAACCCAAAAGGCTAGGGAATTGAATTCTGTTCTTGGTTCCTCCTGCAAAACTCTGCTGACTTCACTAAAATAACTTCTGATTTACACCGGTGTAACTGTCAACAGAAATTGTCCCAATGGCTTTTTTTTTGAAGCACAACATTTCTGAATATTTTAAAAGGCCACATCAAAACATAAAGGCTCTCTTTCAAGCTCATCAGCGTACTTATGAATTATGGCATCTGTACTTATGAAGTAAGGCAGTTGAATTATCTCATTTGGGGTATTATCAACCTGATTCTACGCTCATTGAACTCCATGCCAAACTCTCAGTGACTTCACTGGGATCATAAACACTAAATGTGAAGGCAGAGTCTCAGTAGAATAATAGGTTTCAGAGTAGCAGCCGTGTTAGTCTGTATTTCCAAAAAGCAAAGGAGTACTTGTGGCACCTTAGAGACTATGCTCAAATAAATTTGTTAGTCTCTAAGGTGCCCCAAGTACTCCTTTTCTTTTTGTAGAATAATATAGTTTTCTCTTTGTGTGGGAATAATATTCTGATACTCTCAAAGCTTTCTGCTGATGTAAAGCATAAAGGCAGTCATTTTTGCTTGCTGGAAAACTCCTGACCAATCCAAAAGACATCGTGACTAAACAGAGACACTGTCAAGGCCATCTGCATTAAATCATTTCCTTTCATCTATGTGATATCTCCCAACAAGGAACTGAAAACAGCATACACTATTCTCTACCGTTGGGTGTGGGTTTTTCCTGGGAGTCAATGTTGAGAAAACTTATAGAATTTCTATTTTCTGCCTTCTAGCTATGTCACCTTTAGGATCAGCTTTTTACAAAGAAATGCTACAATCTATGCCTAAATTAGGAAGCGTGTGTCACAGTATTCTGTTTTTGGTTTGGAATGGCTGAAACTCTCATTGGTACAGCCAATCTTTTGCAGCAGGGGCGCTGCCTAGAATAAAATCATGTGTTTTACTTGTTTTTACAGGCACTGACTCCTAACTACTCTAGAATGACTTTCTGAAGAGATACAGGGGATGAAAATTTTGCTGTCGTCCTAGAAATGGGTAGTTTCTAGTGCAGATCAACTTTTTAAATGCACTTTTTGAGTGCAGAAATATTCCTGCTAGGTAGTGAGTATCCAAGCCTTCTTGTTAAATGATAGGCTGTTCCATCCCATGTTATTAAAGAAGCACCCTCTACAGAGTAGTGAATAAATTAGGGCTATATTGTCACTTTTTTCCTAGCCCCTCAGTAAGGGGTGGAGCTCAGTTAAAGCACAGCAGGAAAGGAGTTGAGCAGTTCTGGCCAACAAACTTGGGACTGTGTGTGTGGAGGGGGGGAGAGGGGAATCAAGGCTATTCTCTGTTCCTGTCTATCTACCCAATGCCCATCTGCATGGGTGAGAAGGGGTTTTGCAGTCCTGCAAGCCTGCTCTTCCTTGATACCTTCACCCATTATTTTGAGACTGGCAATACAGTTAGTTCACACTATGCCTCCTTAATTCCTTGGGTTGATATGTAGGGCAGAGGGCCTTAATGAGGATAATATTGCTTACTCCAATTTCCACTTCACTTGCAACCAGTCTATATTTCTTCAGTTGCTTCCACTGAATCCTACATTTGTGTCTGCATGTGTTGACCTGTCTTCAAGTCAGTAAGGGAACTGAAGTCAAATGTGTGATGGCCACCATCTTGGCTGACACACCAGGGACTGAACTGGGATCATCTAGAGCTAAAAGCATAAAGCACCATGGTTCTCTAGTCAAGGCTCTAACAGACTTTCATCTTTTCTGGATTAGATACCAAGAGCGACCTGTAACACACACTTTCCAGTGGATTACTTACTCTGAATCAAGAAACATTTCTTCTGTATATCATATTAAATTACATTAGGACAAAATTAATGGGAAGTATCTCTGTAGTGTAGGTGGGAAAGGTGGCCTTATAATTTTCCTGTTGGGTACAGAAGGAGCTGATTTTACTGCAGGGACAAAATCACTTCACCACCTCGCAAACCAGAAATATGGGGCAATCTATCTTTTTCTTTTTTAATCGCTTGGTGGACTTGAATCAAACTGGCTGTTGGTAATTAAACCTTGTTCTTTTAGTGAGCACTCAGTGCATTAGGCTGCGTTGTGGGTCATTTTATTAATTGAAAATGTGTTTAGGATGATTGTGGTTTGGATGAGTGACTTGATTAAGCCTTTGTCTTTAAAAGTGTAGAATGGGAAAACAAGGGAGAAAATTAATCTTGACACTAGACAATATGTCGTTCAGTAATATATGTAACTGTGTAGGAAGCCATTGCTAAACACAGTGTTAATCCATGTGATATGCATTTATAAAATAATAAATTGTACATAAATATTGGTATTTTTTGAGGGTATATAAAGGTCTTGCATATGAAATGCACAGAGCTATGTAAGTATTAACACAGTGTAGAGGGAGGGAAAGGGTGACCAGAATAATACAGGAAAACTACAAGGGAGAGAGCAGGAGCATTCAGCATTAATATTTATTGTTACAGTAGCAAGGTTGAGGCTCCCTTGGCATTGTACAAACACATAATAAAAGACAACCCCTGCTCCAAAGGGCTTACAGTCGATATAGAGAACACACACACATGGGGTGGGAGTAAGTGGTGTTTATCCCTGTTTCACACATAGGGAACTGACTTTCCTAAGATCTGTGGCAGAGCTGGGACTTGAATCCACATCACCTGAATCCCAGTCTAGTGTCTTAATTGCAGGCTCAGTCTTCACCTTTAGGCACTGGGAAAGCCCCCTGACTCAGGATTCACCCGCTCACCAATGCTAATATGTGCCGAAAGGGGCTCTGTGTAAGCCTCCAGCTTTCCAGTGCTTCCTTCATAGGGCCTCTAATGCCATTCGCTTCAGGAGATCTTCAGCTGGATGCTGCTGAGGCAGCAGCCTGAAATCCCAACCTGAACTTCCATGTTCTTTCAGCACTCAGCATGAGCCATCCCTGCTCCGACACAGCGTGTTGCATTTTGCAAGGGGCAGGAGACTCTGGGGCCAGTGGAAAATGAAAAAGCCCATTGTGTTCTGTTCAGCTCTTTATATTGAACACGGAAAGTGAAGATATGATTAGAAAACAGGGACCTGACATGCGAGGCCCTGCAGAGGGCAGATCCAGATCCAGCAAAAATACATGGTTGAGAACTATCAAAGTCATTGTGACAGACATGGCAATTTCCTGCCATCCCTTGAAAAAACTTAGTGAATTAAGTTTTTAAGTCTTTGGGATCTGTTGTATTACAAATGCACAATTTATGTATTGTGGAATTGTATGTACCTTCTCTAGGGAAGAGACGAGACCAAAGCAAATCCTGGGAAGAGTGAGGAGTGTCAAAGGACTATTTTGAACAATGTGGCAGATAAGAATGAACTTTTGGGACAAAAAAAAAAAAGTTAAGTGGGTTTCCTAGGAAGTACCTGGGTGAGAGAGGAATGCAAAATCCTTTCTCTGGTGGTGCAAAGACCCAACCTTCTGAAGCTGTGCCCTGAGAAGAGAAGCATTGTTTGCTGATTGCCAGTTACATGATGACAGGATCAAAGGCCCAAGCTGTATAAAGGAAAGAATGAACTATTCATGGTGATTCTTGTTCTGAGCTTAAGCAGTTATGAACTTGTAACCACAGAAAAAGCCCTGTGAAGGGTTTGAAGGACTTATCACCTTCCAGAGCCCTGATTGGAGTTGGGGATAGTATCCGTGTAGGTTTTTTTAATGTTTCCATTAGTAATGTATTCACCTGAAGAATAAATGTGCTTGCTTAATAAAGTAGGGTTGCCAACATTGAATTTTAAAAAAGTATGGGACTGTTTTCTTAGCACTCCTGCACCACCCCTTCTCCTGATGTTGTTTATTATTATTAATAATAATTAGCAGTAGTCACCTACTGAACGCCAGGGGTATTGCAGCACTCAGCAACTCCCCATCTTGTTGTAGAGAGAGGAGAAAATAAGGGAGTGTTGGCAGCCCTGCATGGCATCTGGAGAGACAGCAAAGCTGGCCACTAAACCATCTGGTTTGCTTGGGTGTATGTGATATCGTTTACAGACCCAACACTAAGTCTAAAGGAGTGAAGAAACAGTATGGAGCCAAGAAGGCTCTGGCCCTCAGCAGGAGAGTGAGTTTGTGTGTGTATGGGGGTGGGGGGGGATGTGTGAGAACCTGGATTTGTGCAGGAAATAGCCCAACTTGATTATCATGCACATTGTGTAAAGAGTTGTCACTTTGGATGGGCTATCACCAGCAGGAGAGTGAATTTGTGTGGGGGGGTGGAGGATGAGAAAACCTGGATTTATGCTGGAAATGGCCCACCTGATGATCACTTTAGATAAGCTATTACCAGCAGGACAGTGGGGTGGGAGGAGGTATTGTTTCATATTCTCTGTGTATATATAAAGTCTGCTGCAGTTTCCACGGTATGCATCCGATGAAGTGAGCTGTAGCTCACGAAAGCTCATGCTCAAATAAATTGGTTAGTCTCTAAGGTGCCACAAGTACTCCTTTTCTTTTTACAATCAGTGTCGTGCATGTGACACCGGCTGCTACTGTTCGAGCATTTGAGAGAGGACTAGTTTGGCTGCAATACAGTATCTGAGTGTAGCAGGGTGTCTTAATTCAGTCTAGATGCATTTGATTGTTTAACAGAGACCGTTAAATAACTTGCAGTGCATATTTGATACATTTGGCCTTTCTTTCTGTTCACAAACTGCCTGTGAACAGACTTTGGCATTTGTGACTGTACAAATTATTCACAGCTATGTGTGAAATTCTTTGAGTAATTTTTGATCTGAAGATTGTTCACAGACCATTCCTAGAAAACATCCACCTGTGTTAGTTATGTGATTTACATGATATTACTTCTGCATCAAGATTTGCATGGCTTGTATAAATAACCAACAGAGGATGAAATGCAAATTTAAAACAGACTACACTATTTAAAGAATTTTCTTTTGGTAAATATTTGAGCTTAGTTTACTTTTGGCACATATTTGATTTATTATATTTTATAGAAGAAGGTGAAAACAAAAAGGTCATCTCCATGATCCAATTGATTTGAGAAGGGAGGACATAATTCCTGGAAAACAGAGACTTAAATTTACAAAGGGGGAAAGAAGTGGGATTACATGATGTAAAAGTAGTGGGGGAAATGTGCCTTGGAAGGTTCTCTGGATGAGAAGAACACTCCCAGCAATATGAAGCTATGAAAGAATAAGCTGTACGTTCCGGGCATGTTACAATCCTGCTAATGGCACTGGGCATGGTCTGGTTACTTGATTGCTTTCTACAGTGAAAGGATGGCCTGGCCTTCCACTGTTAATAGAATGTTATTTTGTTTCTAAAATATAATGTTGTGGTTCAGATCAGGATTTAGAAATTTTGAATAAGCCCGGAAGAGCAGCAACAAAAAATCTTGCTCATCTTAGTCATGTTAACAAGGCCTTCCCTCAAATCAATAGGACTAGTCATGTAGGTAAGATGAGATGGATTTGGTCAATACTGCAGTATAGATTATATAAAATTGTAGACCTAGCACTGGAAACCAGATGGAGTCCTTTTCTTGTTTGTGTTGACAGTGTGAAAAATATTTTTGTCAATTGTTTTTTTTTAACGATATAAGCATTGTTAGGAAAGCTGAGCAGTCATATTTGCTTCAGTGTTTGTGCATTGATTATAAATAATTTCCTCCTCTGTTGGAGGCAATGATTTATAAATGCAAGATCATCATTCAAAACTAAATATAGAGTTCCACTAGCAAATGTTGCTGCTTTCAGCTAGAGTGAGCCATATATGGACAAAGTATGATACTGAGTAAAATCTAAAACCATGGTCTGCGCTGCTTGTGGAAACATACATTCAGAGCATAGCCAAAGCTATGTAGGCCCACAAAATCCATAAATTTAAAAGAGAAAAGGTTAAAAAAACATGCACTGCTGAAAAATGACTTTAAAAAACATTTTCTGGCTTCCTCCCAAAGAATATGTAACCTTTGCTTTATTTTATTAACTATTTAGGACTTGACCCAGCAAAGTTTTATGGCTAATGGGGCTACTTGCAGAGTATAAAGTTAAATGCATACATATGTCTTTCCAGGATTGGGGTCCTATACTAGAATATAGAAACAGAGTCCGATACTCAGTTGCCTCAAAGCTTGACTCAGCCAAGCTGAGGAGGAGTGGAAGGGAAAATGTCTTTAAGCGACCTTTACAGAGTCCTGCACTTAGGACGGTAGAATCCCATGCACTGCTACAGGCTGGGAACCAACTGGCTAAGGGGCAGTTCTGCAGAAAAGGACCTAGGGATTACAGTGGACGAGAAGCGGGATATCAATCAACAGTGTGTCCTTGTGGCCAAGAAGGCTAACGGCATATTAGGCTGCATTAGTAGGAGCACTGCCAGCAGATCAAGGGAAGTGATTATTCCCCTCTATTTGGCACTGGTGAGGCCACATGTGGAGTACTGCATCCAGTTTTGGGCCCCCCATTACAGAAAGGAGGATGTGGAAAATTTGGAAAGAGGCCAGTGGAGGGCAATGAAAATGTTTAGGGGGCTGGGATACATGACTTATGAGGAGAGGCTGAGGGAACTGGGGTTATTTAGTCCTCAGAAGAGAAGAGTGAGGGGGGGGGATTTGATAGCAGCCTTCAACTACTTGGGGTGGGGGGTTTGAAAGAGGATGGAGCTAGGCTGTTCTCAGCGGTGGCAGAATACAGAACAAGGATCAATGGTCTCAAGTTGCAGTGTGGGAGGAGCGATGGTCTCAAGTTCCAGTGGGTTATTAGGAAAAACTATTTCACGAGGTGGGTGGTGAAGCACTGGAATGGGTTACCTAGGGAGGTGGTGGAATATCCATCCTTAGAGGTTTTTATGGCCTGGCTGGGCAAAGCCCTCTCTGGGATGATTTAGTTGGGGTTGGTCCTGCTAGATGACGACCTGAGGTCTCTTCCAACCCTAATCTTCTGTGATTTACATCCCCAATTATCCAGAGCTTTTCATTACTGGATCAGCCTGATGTAACTTAGACTGAGACCTGCACTGTTTTTAAATTCCACCAGCACCCAGGAGGCTGTTTGGCAAGTTGTGGGTTGCTGGAGAATAACAGCATTCCAGGCACAACTCCTAAACTGAGGGCTGCAAATAAGCAGGGTGCTCAGCCAGCTATCCCAGCTCTATGCTACTCAGGAATCCCCAGATAACTGAAGCTACCAGGTGTCCAGCTTCTTTGTGTGTTGCAAAGCAATTATTCCACATAAAAAAAAATGTACAGTGCAATAGCACACTGATAGAAATTTTCAAGAGGAAAGAAACTCTTCAGGTAGTCCTCATAGGTATGTCTCCAAGCACAATAGTTGCTTAAAATTCTGGCCAAACATTTTCCAAATGTTCCTGGAATTCTTCGTCAGGGTCAAATCCTTCTGCTAGCTAGACCAGGGCTGAGCGGATGTGAAAAGAGAAGAACCAGACTGCACCATAGCAGCTCACACCTAAATACATACACACAATTCTTGGTTAGCATGTAAGAATGTAGCTAATGAATCCTATGGAAGGCAACTGCCCTTTAAAAAGATATGACTTCAGTATTTCCCACAAGTAGCCTCAAATATTGTAACACTCTTGTAGCAATTTTCTCAAGTGCAGTACAATGCTGTAGTAGTTTTACACTGCGACAAGATGTTAAATATGAACTTCATTAGAAAGATGAATTCTGCTCTCATAGAAACTCTCCCCACAAGTCTAAAACAAACCCCCAACTGCACCTCTATAGACCTCTATAAGTTACTTTCATAACAAAAAAATGGTTTTAATTTTTTTGAGGAAAGGTTTGAGTCAGATCATATTGTCTGGATCTGTTAACTCATTCTCAATATTACCTTTTCCTCTCCCACAAACACCTACCCTCCAAAACTTAGCATGAAAGGTATATATTTTTCTAAATCGCCATCCTGTACCTGACTTTTTAATGGAAGAAACAATATCCAGAGCCAAGACTAAATATTTTATTCACAATAGAGAGCAAAGTCTCTCCCGCACTGAAACTGAGGCTGTAGATTATTCTGGGCTGATAAAAAGATACAATGGTAGGAAAAGAACTTTCTTATAAAGAATACTGCTCTAAAACAATATCTCTCTGAGGGAGGAAACTCATCTGCATAATTACACATAGTCAATTCAGTTTTAGAAGCCTCTGGAGTATAAATATAACTTACTCAGGGGAACTGTTTTGCCAAAATAACTAACGAAAGTGTTTGAGCAACTTAGCATTTTGATCATTAATAGGATTATTCAGAACCACAGTGGCAGATGACATCTTCCCATACAAATTAACTGCCTCATGACTGAGCGGATAGAAATTGGCAGATTCTAAGAGCCCAGTATGCCACCAAGTGAAAAACGAACAGGTGGATTTAATAATTGCAAAATTGCCAAGCTAATAGGTGACATGGTTTAACTGTGATCATCTTCACGAAATACGACGTCGCTCAGCAATTATCACTTTTAAAAATCCCAGTGGTGGTTTGACTGACATTTCTAATATTCCAGTACCATGCAGGAGTGTTTGACTAAGCATAATGAAGGACCATTATGATGTTATACACTTAGCTAGCAATCATCAGTTATGCTTTAAATTTAGGTGTCAATATTAAATCATCAAGAAGGATTGCCGCAGGTAACTCTTTCACAATCTCATCAATAATGCCTTGCCAAGTACAATCCTTTAGAGACTTAAAATTTACAGTGAGCCTAACATGCTTTTGTGGCCACATAATTATTTTTATTATGCTTTGTGGCAGTGTTGGCTGCCAAAAGAGGTTGTCCTAAAATCCCAGTGTGACAAAAATCAATTTTCAGATGCAAATTAGGGTACCATAGGTGACATTTTTCATACCCAATAAATTGCTTGTCTGTGGCTTTGAACTAATGGCCACATAAACAAGAGTGATTGGTGCCAAGGTATTGCATTATAATCTGTGTGAAGTTTTATGTGACTCATACTACACATTGAAAAGAGAAACACAAAAAGAGCGGGACACTTCTTGCAAGAATCCTTCTTCTTATCCTTTTCCTTCAGTTTTACATCATGTATCTCCCTTTTCCCAGCCCCTGACTCCCCACCTCTTCTGTCTCTCTCTCCCTATTAATTCCAGTTCTCTCAGTGATATCTTTCTACAGCAATTTTTGCTTTACTACAACAACCCCTCCCTCTCCTTCCTCCCCTGGGAAATCTGTCTGAAGAGTAGCCCTTACTAATTAGCTTGTTACATTCTGGAAACTCTGCTTCTACCATGGTTATGGGCCTTGAAATGATGAGCAGTGACAGGAATTCATCCAAAGCTTCTCGAGTGCAGCTTCTGATGAGCCACCTACCTAGCCCAAGTAACTTTGATTTGAATTTCTAATATAAAGAGTACAGTTTAACAATAAACTAGGAATTTGCAATGTAGTTACAAGCAGAAAAAGGCGAGGACCAAAACTTCTGATCTAAACACCCTTAAATCTTGAAGTTGTTTGAAACCCAAACTTCGATCAGAATTTGGCCTCTGTCTTAATAATGGGTTAACTCAGACCTCTGGATCTCTAATTAAGAGGCTGTTTTGTCCATTACAAACATGAAAGGTCAGTTTTTGATAACATTTCCCTTTTCTGAATCACAAACACCACAAGTTAGATATTACGCCATAGGGATGATTAATAGTGCTGTGGAGTCATACCAATAACCTGTTTTGTTGTATTTATGTGCACTTGCATGGTGCAGTAGATGCATTTTAAAATGCCAATTCTAGAAACGTTAGGGTTCTAGTAGTAAGTAGAGTGAATATCACTGGAACTGGTAATATCTCTAAAAACAGAATGGACTTTTTAGGTGAAACATATGGAGTTTGACTTTGAATAAAGTGCTGGCAATTTCTGGACGCTTGTCCAAACCTAATCTGAATAATCCAACTCTGGTGAGCCTGATTATTTAGATGGGTCATCCTGGGAGGCCTCTGCTGATTGTGATGCAAATTAAAACCCGGTGAGAAGAAAATTCCTATGGTATGTGGACATTTTAACTCCCAGTCCTAGTCCTGAAATGGAATCTGTTTAACTAACAAACAAAACACATCATATTTACTTGGGCATTTTTCAGACCTCTTTAAAAAAGGTTCAAAGTTAAGTTCAAGTTTTGGATGGAGGCTCAGATCAATCTTTATTTTATTTAAACTATTCCTTTTTTCCTCTCTACTTATTGATTCAAATAATATCATTAGGAAAATATTGTCAGGCTAAAATAACTAAGACGCCCACTCCTGCTATCTCATTTGCCCATGCGGATCATGGGCCTATGAATATGAAAATAAATTACCCATCTTTTGGAAAAGGAAGAGGCTGTTTCTGTTTATTGTTCTGGTAAATGGTATTTTTTCATGTCATTGTTCTTTAGATATATATGTAGTGTGTTTTCCACTGCTGCTTGCAGCATTTACCTAGCTCTGTGGATCTGAAACGTCGGTACCTGCTATTAGGATCACAGAACAGAGAGCAAAGTTTTTGTATGTCAGAGTTGTCAGCACAGCAACGCAGCATAACAGGTTCCTGACACAGTGCAGGCACAGCTTACAAAACACATTTTTTAAACTTTTGTTTGTGCCACTTGGTTGGCTGAATTGCATCGGTTTATTCCTTAGAAACAATAGTTTATTCTCATTGCCACAGTAATGCCTGGCAAGGCATAGCATATGGAATTCAGGGCAGCATGCCACTACAGACTCCACCCTGTACTTCTGGAAGGAGAAATTGTGATGGAAAGTATGAAAACTACTGTTCCAACTTCCAGTCCTTTTAAGGGCACCACAGCTGTTCCCCCATCCAGATATCTAATCTGTCCTTCTAACCACCTATATAGCCCCTATTAGGTAGTATCTTAGTACTTCCTCACCAAGGAACATGGCCCTTCAACTAGTGCAGAGACTTTGAAGACAGCTCCTTAATTCAAAGATTTAGATGGATGGCAAGATTTTCTCACCGGGTTACAGTTCCTCTGTACTACTGGGGATCCAGTAGCAAATGCCCAGCAGAGAGTTCTCTTGGTAAAGGAGATTTGCCTGTTATTTGCACCATAGCTGGACCTTGTGCCTTTGTCCTCTTTTTCCAGGACTGGAGGTGGGAAGGGACATGTCATAGGTCAATTTACCACCACATTCTTCCTTTCTGGAAGCAGCTTCAAGTTGCATGGGGTCAAGGCTGTTCTGAAGACTCAAGGAACAAGAACTGGCTCCTGACACCTTCACCTTCTCTTTTGTGCTGAGCAAATGTAGCCCATAGATCTCGATCATGGCTAAGTGCAGAAGATGAGAGATGACCTAGTCCATGTATCTGTCTTATAAAAATTGATAAAGTGGATATAAAATGCATACAGGACAGAGGTCAAAGAGGCTTTTGAGCCAGAAAATATATTCATTGATGGTACGTTAATGTACATTGGTATTATACAGGCTCCCAAACAAGGGTTTAAGTAGGGATTTGATGAATAGGTAGTTCAGCTATCTTGACCATGTTCTATGCTATTGGAAATTAACAGCTATTTGCACAAGGAATTTCATTTGAAAACGGAGCAACACAGTTATGTAAACTCTTAGAAAAGTACATTTTTGGAAGACTTAGGACCCGGTGACTTTTTAGCATAGATTATTACATCCCATATGTTAAAAAAGTAAAGGTTTAGGAGTGCAAGAACTGATTCATTTAGACTAATAGGGGGTCTACAAGCAGCCACACATTACGTGACTTGTTCTGATAGTGTTGGCACTCATGATTACTAAAAGAAGACTGTTTCAGTTTTCGTGTAGTGATCAAGAAAGGTTCACCTAAGCAAGACTTCAAATGATTAGAACAAGACAGGTGCTAAACCCATCCCTTGACTTATCCATGTGTTAGTAGCTGGAGTTCATTAACTTGTCAACACCCCTTCCTTTCTGAGAAGCATAGTGAAATGCAAAAGATGATGTGCAAATCAATATCAGAGTTCTTCTTTACTACTGTGTTGAATATGACACAAAGCAGATTAAGAAGAGAAAAACATAAGGGTATTGTTAATATGCCATTCTTATAAGCATGTGAATCTCACAGCTAATTCATAATAATTCTTATCCTCATCATTACAGAAGGGTAGACTTTTGGACTTGGGGGCTGTAGTCTGAGCTCTGAGACCCTCCCACCTTGCTGGATCCTAGAGCCCAGACTCCAGCCCAAGCCTGAACGTCTACACCACAATTGAACAGCCCCTTAGCCCAAGTCCCGCGAGCCTGAGTCAGCGGGCACGGGCCAGCCATGCGCTTTTAATTGCAGTGTAGACATACCCTAAAGAGCTCTAAAATCTGTATGCTTACTCAGGTTGTCTTTAAATTTGCTTTGCCTCCTGTGGATGCTGGGTAGGGTAAGTTAACTAAATTTAGGGAAGAGACCTCTAAAATCTAGTGTTGTTTCCAAGTATGAGGATTTAAAATGACATCAGGTTTAATAATATCTTTAATAACTGGGACAACAGTTTGAGTATAAAATTTATTTCATACAAGAGCTACATACCCTATAACATAATCTCACACACTTTTCTTTAAAAAGAATTGCATATCCTGCTAGCATTGCATGATGCCCTCATACAGATTCTCTTTGTGAAATACTGTACACTGCACAGATGAAGGATAATCCTTTTCACACATTTCAAGGTGTCAGAATCCTCTGACACCCAATTATTTAGGTGGATCAAGGCCAGGGAAGACTGAGCGTTACTCCGGAAGGACCTACAAAACTAGGTAATTGGGCAACATGATAGCAGATGAAATTTGCCATAGATGAGTACAAGGTAAAGGTAATGCACGTTGGAAGGAACAATTTAAACTATTCATATACACTAATAGATCCTGAATTGCTTATTACCTTTCAAGAAAAAATGATCTAGGAGATGTTTGAACAGCCCAGTGAAGACATATGCTCAGTAAAGGGTGAATTCACTTCCTAAATCCTAATTTGGGCCCTAAATAAAATAGCCTTATTTTCAAAATTGCTGAGCATGTATCTCTTCATGGGGTACCACTTATTTGGCCCCCCAGAACCAAAGTATGTGAGCACCTTATAATCATTAGCATATTTATCCTTACAACCCCCCTGTGATACCACAACCCCCATTTTACAGATGGGAAACTGAGGCACAGAGAGACTTAGTGACTTGCCCCAGGTCATACAGGAACCTTTGGTGGAGCAAAGAATTGAACTTGGCTCTCCCAAGTCCCAGCTTAGTGCACTAACCAATGGACCATCCTTCCTTTCCAAGCAAGCCACTGTAATGAGCAGGAATTATGTGGTGCTCAGCACTTTTGAAAATCCTACCTCCTTTTAAATAGCATGGCTTATATGATTCCACTGACCAGAAACCCAATGTACCTTACCCTAGTTTAATTAATTTGCACAAAGCCTGCCTGCTTAGGGGTTGTACAGATGGTGACTATTTTGCTCTTGAAGGACACTCATTTAAAAGGCAACACATGTAAATTAGAAAAGAAATGTTTTTATGTAACCATGACTGTTGCATGTTAAGGACAATGGGTCAGATTTCACACATCCGTTAGAATTGTGCATGATGTTGTGATAGCTGTGTTAAAATTATGATTACTATCAAACCTCATGTTTCATGGTAACAGATCACTCAGCTACAGTCAGGAACTCGAGCTCAATTAGGTGCATACATTTAGGTTTCCATCTTCTGAGACAGTCAGTGATAACCACTGTCAGGAACATGAAGCCAGATGACATGGTTCATTGATGTGTTCCAGTAGGGCAATTATTTTATCCTGATTGTTGATCGTGTCAGATCCACACTATGAATACCCTAAATTATACTTTATTTGCAGTATGCAAGTAAGGGGGCCTTCTGGATTCTACATCTAATAAAGAATTAACTGGGATCCCATCCTCTAGAAAAAGCTGGTTATTCTCATCTGCATCTTCCATGTCTGTATGGGAAGATTCTTCCAAAGGGGGTGAGATTTGACCCAAAATAGGTGGAACTAGCTCCAAACAACACTAACTTCTATTATAGGTACAGAAAAAGTTGGATTTGGAAGTTAAAATTGAATATAAATTAATGGTAATCTTGGATAGAATCAAGTGCTCTTAGGTACAACAATGGCAGTAATTTGAGAGTTGGCTTTGTACATATAAATATTCACCATCTCTTACCTAAATTAGGATCCACATAAAAACTCTTGCATTCAGAAAAGTTACATGGCTCTTTTTGATAGTCTCTTCGAGAGCTTTCCATCTGTAGTCTAGTAAATGGATTATAAACAGAGCAGTCCTAATTCTCCAGTATCTACATTACCATTAGTGTGTCCTTGTTGCCAAGAAGGCTAATGGCATATTGGGCTGCTTTAGTAGAAACATTGCCAGCAGATCGAGGGAAGTGATTATTACCCTCTACTGGGCACTGGTGAGGCCACATCTGGAGTATTGCATCCAGTTTTGGGCCCCACATTACAGAAAGGATGTGGACAATATGGAGAGAGTCCAGCGGAGGGTAACGAAAATGTTTACGGGGCTGGGATACATGACTTATGAGGAGAGGCTGAGGGAACTGGGGTTATTTAGTCCTCAGAAGAGAAGAGTGAGGGGGGATTTGATAGCAGCCTTCAACTACCTGAGGGGAGGGGGGTTCGAAAGAGGATGGAGCTCGGCTGTTCTCAGCGGTGGCAGAATACAGAACAAGGAGCAATGGTCTCAAGTTGCAGTGTGGGAGGAGTGATGGTCTCAAGTTCCAATGGGTTATTAGGAAAAACTATTTAACTGGGAGGGTGGTGAAGCACTGGAATGGGTTACCTAGGGAGGTGGTGGAATATCCATCCTTAGAGGTTTTTATGGCCTGGCTGGGCAAAGCCCTCTCTGGGATGATTTAGTTGGGGTTGGTCCTGCTTTGAGCAGGGGGTTGGACTAGATGACCTCCTGAGGTCTCTTCCAACCCTAATCTTCTATGATTACATCAGTGTGAGTCCTTTGCCTTCAGCTGAGTCATTGGTATAAAACTGATGTAAGGCAATGGAAAATCAGGTCCATTATTTTCATGTTTGAGTATCATTCTGACTGTAGTAGGAATCTGTACCCAGGGTACTTGTCAACACTCATCCTTGTTTGTATCTCACAACTGAATTAAGCTCTTAGGATCAAGTTGATAATGCCAGTGAATTAATTTGGACTGAGTAGAAGAAATAAGGACCAAATTGTGAAGCAGATTTATATGCTAACATTTCAGCTCTTTAGGCCCCAGTTCAAATCTGGCTTGGAAAAGGAGGAATTTGGCCTCAGCCTGGTTCTAACTGGGCATTTTGTCTTCATCACAGACCACCACTTCACTTGTTAGTACTGGCAGCCTCTGCTTAGGAAAAGCATAGAACTGTAATAACAGGGGGAACTTAAACTCTTTAGAACGTCATTCCTATATAGTAAAGAGTACTGGAAAGTCTCCTGTCTCTGTGGCATGCTGTGCAGTCCACAGCAAATCTGTGAGATCTACCCTGCATTCTCACCCTGCAGTCTAATGCAGCACATTGTTACAGCCCCGAGAAAGAGCCACCTTCCCTCTCCACTTTGTGCAATGCATTTTTTGGTGTGGGATAACCGGCAAATTTTGCACACGAGTACCTAGTTAGCCATTACATGGGAGAAGGAAGCTTGGAAATCAGATCTGTGTGCCCCAAATTGTTTTCAGTTGAAAGAGCATATGAATTAGCGTTGTATTTTAAAACAGGCCACACAAATTCCAAATTCAAAATGACAGAATTGGGAGATTGGATACTTCAAAGCTTGGAAATAGGGTACAAGGAGCCTGCTCCTCTGCTGCCTTGCCTATGTAGCTATTTGCACTGTGTAAAGTGGACTGGAAATGCTACTATTCTGACTGGTTAGCGTTTTACACACACTGTTGCACTGGCATGAATGGCTGCGCAAGGTACAGGACAACAGAATGAAGCCCCGCATCTCTGATCTCTAGGTTGTTATCTGTATGAAGGCTATTCTGTGGCTTATGGCAGCAGTGTCATGAGCTGAGTCCAGTTCCCAGTGGATTTCATAAACAAATTTGAAAACCGGGGTTAGAGGTGGAGGGACGTGAGGAAACAGCTCCTATTTATCTGCTAAAAGCCAAAGGAGAGGTCCCACTGGTATTTCTCTATCTGGCTTACAGAAAGGCTGCTCTGGAAGAGTTCCTCCCTTGGTCCTGGCTCATGAAGTCAGAATCCACCAGGATTTTTGAACTTTTGGGTTGCCAATACTGGCATTGGGGGAGTGAAGGTGAAAAGGGGAGACAGAGAGAAGAAGGGTGAAGATAGGGAAGCTGGGGAGAGGCAAAGCAAAAAGGTATGTTCATGGGCAAAGGAAGCATGTGCCAAGGTGATTGACAGAGAAAAGTAGGCATTTTGGGGGGCAGAGGACATCAGTTTAGCGTGACCTTGGCTGCTGAACAATATTGAGTGACAGTGACCTTGAAGGATCAAAATGAAGGGGGTGTAACAGGTTCTGGGCAACTGAATCTGCATTCCTGGTCTGTGGTCCACCAAGGGCACCCTCTTTTGGCTCCAGCTCTTAGCCATCACCTCTTTTAGGTGGCAACCTGCAGCTCACTCACTCCTGAGTGTGTTTTAAGGCTGCACAGCTCCCTGCCTTACACTGCGATATCCCCAGCAAGCTAGTCTGCCTAATGGCCAGCACTTGCACTTTGCTTTCGCTCTCTGAAAAACCTATGACCAGTGTCTTGCCGCAATGATAAGTTACTGCATGGCTCCTTCTAAGCAAGCACATTTATTCTTAAAGTAAAAGCATTCCAGTGAAATCATATTAAAACAATCAAAGCATCTATATGCATGCTCAAATCTGAACAGAGGTCTTCTCCAACTCCAAACTAGGTTATAGTCCTTCAAAACCGACAATTGGGTTTTTCCAGTGGTTACAAGTTCATCCATTTTAGTTCCAGAACCAAAATGAAAAATGGGCAGCCCAGCCACTATTTGGGCTTTTGATCTTGACCTTCTGTAGTAGGTAATCAACAGATAATGACTGTCTCCGTGGCTTCAAAAGGCTGGGATTTTGCATAACCAGGGTTAAGGAATTTGCGTTAACCTCTCCCCAGGAATGCCCCAGGAAATCCATTTAACACATGTTGTCCCAAAAGTCCATACTTGTCTGGCACCTTTTCAAGGTAGTCTTTTGAACTCCCAGGTCTCACATCTATTACATCTCCCCCAAAGAGCGTTTAAATACAGTCCCAGCCCATAATAATACATATTACTTAATGCAATAAGGTATTGCAGGGAATTGCCATATCTGTCCCAGAAGGATATTAGAAGAGGGAGAAAAGACTGGGATTAAGGGTGGGAGGATTGTGGTGCTTTCACGTGAAAAAGAAGAAGGGGGTGGGAAGAGGGAGATTCAGCTGAAGGAGTAGAGGCAGTGTTTATGGGGAGAGGGTAAGGAGAGGTGCAGAGTTTGGGGAAGGATGGCAAGGAGGATGGGGGTATTTGAGGGGACAGTGGTGAGATCTAAGGATGTTTGTGAAGAGCTCAGGGGTTGGAGGGAAAGGGAAAGGAAGGTTGAGAGGCTCATGGGCAGTGAGAGGAAAAACTGAAGATTTGTTGGGAGGGGAAGGCAGGCATGTTTGGGGAAAGAGGGATGTTGAGCCTTTTGCGGGATGGAGGGAAAAGAGGGTACTTGCACTGCTGGGGACCTGTATGCACAGAGACATGTGATAGGGGCTTCCTGTGTGACCCTGGACAAATCACTTAGAGCCAAATCATTAAAAGTATTTAGGCACCTTAAGATGCACCAAGGGACCTTAGAAATTAATGGGAAATATTTAGATATTACACATTTTAAAACTCCTCTATTGTGTAAGGGCCTTTTATTCTTTTAACAGTGGGGTAGATTTTTGTAAAGAATTATTAACAAAAATGGGGGTTTTGGTGTACATTTCCCAAGCGTGGCCTGGACAATTTCCTCAGAATGTTTCAGATCTCCTTCGAAGGTAGGATGTTTTCCTTACATATGTCTGTGACTCTCCCAAACTTCATCAAAGGGAGCCCATCTTAAATATCAAACAGACTGAAAGGGGGCTGGGATCGGGGGGAACAGCCTTTCCAGCTACACTATTGAAATCAGTGCCTCTTGTGAATATTACAAAAACTAAAACACAAACTGCTGGCTCAAAACCACCATCATTATTTCAAAATGCACAAAAATAAAATAGGAAGTCAATGAGCCCTCTCGTCCCTACACTTCCCACTGTCTCCGATTTAGCCTCTGGTATTTTCCTTTGAGATTATAGGCAGCTGGGAGTAGACTATATATACTCACTTATATCAGCAGTTTCAGATTTCAGACATGACATAATTTAAATTCTTACCCATCAATACACCTATTAAAGATCTGATTTTATAAATCTCCCAAACTATGACACTACCTTCATACCCGAAGTGACTTGGGCAAACCTAGGGAAATCTACACACAGGTCTGAAAAATAATTGCAGAAACTTAGAAAAGCAGATGGTTCTAAAAGACAAATTTACATTTTCTGTTCAGCTCTGTTGAAATAGGTAACTGAAAATATAAAGAAAGATAACTGAGTAATTTAGAAGAGTGTTTCTCAACAACTGGTACCTGAGATCTCCCTGATACTGTTTAGAAAGGCTGAAAGTCTGTTCCCTCTATCAAAATGGTTGAGAAACATTGATTTAGAAGATGATGCATGAGGAGAGTTCTCCTGAAATGCATTCAGTGTCACTTTTCACCATCATGGAGGGAGTTCCAATGGAGAAGAAATAATCCTTTATTAGTAATTTTTGGGTTGCAGGAAAAAAGTTTAGTCAAACAGCCCCATCTGATGATAAGAAAGTGGGCAAACAAATCACTATATGCACATTTTCTAGGGCTACTTACAGATCCAAACACTTCAGTTTGAGAAACCCCACAATCTTTTGATACCATGGTAAAGAGAAACTGTGCGGGAGAAAAATCTCCATTGTATTAGGCACAGTACCTTCATGATCTGTGCATTGTTATATTTCATTGCATTAGGGCAGTGAGTATAAAGAAAATTAGTCTGTTTCTTTACAATATGGTTGAACACACTGAGGATCTCAAGGTTTTGGGGCATCTTTAGTGGCATTGTATTATCCAGGATATCAGACGAATACTCTCTATTGAGGTGAGTTCTCCTGCCTTCTGCTATAAAAGCAACTTGTTTCTGTTTGCTTCATGCCAGTGGAGATTTTTTTTCCACAGTGATGAGTAATGCGAGTTAGTAATGTGTCCAGGTGAAACTTGAGACATAAGGTCAAAACAGTAGTTTCCCAAAGCCCATATTTTGCAATGTTATCTGACATGTGCAGTCAGCCAGAGCCTAATTAGTTGTTTATCCATGAAGGGATACCTTATTATATTTAATGAGCAGTGTGCAGCCAATGTGAGCATTCCTGCTAGAGGGGTGATTCAATATGGTTTAAATGAAAATACACCCACTACAGTAAATAATGATGGGAAAAGTCTAGAACGTTAATTTAAAGTAACATTTCTTTGTCATTTCTGGATTAGTCCCAGAATAAGTAACTCCCATGGTTAATGAGTGCGGAAAGAGAAAGCTAATGGCATTCAGTCATTATCAGCTTTGACTTAGAAATACTTTTTGCTGACATAGAATAAGGTGAGCTTTCAGATACATTAAAGTTACACTTGAATGTAGACAGAGGATTTTTTTACATCATGCCTCACAATGCATAAGTCCAAGATAATCATAGAGCAAATAATTCTACAATGCAGAAATGAAATGGTTTTCTCTGGAATAGTCTTGGGTATTCATATATACAGCTTAAAAATAGGAAGATGTACCTTTGGCTATTTTTAATGCATTTATAAAATAATTATTATTTACAAGGGTACTAAAATATAGAATTGTAATAATGTAAAACAAAATGTATGTTACCTGTCAGGAAGGCTAAAAAATCCAATACCCCATAAAAAAAAATGATAGCCCCTCATTAAATAAACAGTTAGTAAATCTGCAGTCAGAGATGTCATGAATTGGTGAGAAGTCAATGAATCGATCAACTTGTGTAATCTGAAGATCTGTCTGTCTATGTATGTAACAATTATAATAGTAAAAAACACCCACGCAATTAAATCCACTTTTCCACTAACAATTTCCAGATGCTGCCCCATTGTGCATACTTCAGAAACTTTTAATCTCATACGTTCAAAGATAGATGATTCTCCTTAGTATACTGAATTCTAGTTAGATTTAAGCTTTTAAAGTATACAGTACAATTTGTATGGTGGGATTTACAGGGAATGAAGAGAGAGACTATTTATAAGTAGGTGTCTGTGTATCACTGGCCTCTAAAATTCTTAATTTTATTAATTGATCTAATGATTTATTTAAACAGCTGTTCTTAAACTTACTTATGAAGAGCTCATGAATACAGTTGGGTCTTTCCAGAGTATTAATAAATGCCAGTGTTTTGATGCTTTGGCAAACATTTAGAAAATTTACTTTCAATACTGTTGATGGTAACCACCAGGTAGTGATGATTATTATAATAATCTGCACTTACAGCACATAACACACATTAAATAAATCAAACACCCTCTCTGAAATACAGTAAATAAGGGATAGATATAGAGAAGACTATATCTCCCAACACTGATATGCAGCCACCTCCAGCTGCTCTTTTACATCACACAGCCATGTTACACAACAGTGGGAGTGAAAGAGAATGCCATATTAAATTGCAATTTCAGGGAGGGGGTCAGGTTGCTTGCATTAAAAAGTAAATTAACTCTGTTTGTGTTTTTGTGATGGAAACTGCTATTGACCCCGTCTTACACCATCAAACTTAATTTATAAAAAACAACTAAATGACAAGAAACACAACTGCTTTCCTGGTCACCTGTAATGGGTTACAGATTGCCACTCCAGTCATATTTCCAACCCTTATTGTGACAAATTGATGAGTGTTCGGACATCTAACTTATTCCCCTGACAAATTCTAATGAAGTTTTCTCTGCCAAGAGTAATGGTGCCTGTTACTGGAAAGTGGCTTGGCTATTTATTCAAATTTTCAAGAGGTATTAAGTCCTCAAAAAGACTCGTACCACAGGGTGGTGGTGGTGAGGAAGCTGAATTGAGAATTCTTGAGGGAACTAGGGAAGTCTGAACCTGTGTAACATCCTAGATTATGTAGACTTGACCTCTATCAACTCAAGGTCATTGCAGTTATTTGGATTAGTCTTTTTTTTTTTTTTAGCACATGCCTAAATATTAGAAAAATGAACCTCGTCCGGGCTTGATGCTTGTGTAATGGGACTAGGAAATTAAATTACTGGTATTGTATCTAAAAATGACACTCAGTAAAGTGAAAGGCCTGATGCAAAGCCTGTGGTGAAGTGGTGAGTCAGATAGTCAAGTGAGAGTTGGATGCCGGCCCGATTCTCCGTTGTCTAGGGAGACAGTAGCTGAATCCTTGTAAGCGCTGAGGCAAAATATTTCTGTCAAAAAGTTAAAATTAAACAATGCTCATTCCACTTCCTACTCCCTTGTTTATTGAAAAGGAGAAACATAATAAAGAAAAACTTTGTAACACAATTTCCACGCAAAGTATAAATGGAGTTAAGATTCCCATCTTCTAAATAGGATGGCAGATCTGAGATTGAACTCTTTCAACAGCTACCTGTAATTAACTCCTTTGTACTAATATTGTGGGAATCTTTCCGTTGCCTTTATTAAGTTTAATTGGATTGCTAGAGCTCTCTGGCCCAATCCTAGCCATGCATTCTGCACAAACAGCATGAAGAAAGCTTGAGTCCCATTGTTTAATTGGTAACTACTCACCAGTTATCAGTGGCAGAGTTTTGCTTCTATAATTTCTGTAACAAAATCCTATTGCTGAGACAACTTTTCTGGGGGGTGGGGCACAGCCTTCCAAGAGATGCTAATATTATAATACAATAATAATATTAAAGTGATATTGAGACAGTAGCTTACAACATTATCAAAAGGTATAACTTGTGCCATTTGAAATGATTTCATAATCTTTGCACCGTGCTCCAAGAAATGAAAAAGGTGCACCCAGCTACTGTGATTACATATACAAACTACAGGCCTGATTGAGTATGCATTGAAGTCAATGCAAATCTTTTCTGTGACTTCATTAGGTCAGGCTGTGTGTAAGCATAGAATTCCCAAATCCTGGCTTCTGTGTTGGTCACCATTAACAAGTCAGCATTTGCCAACTGCTACTGCACAGTGTTAGCTGACATACCATAATTTCTCCTTTTACTTAGAAAAGGAAGTAATGTGGTAACTGTGCAATATATATATATATATTGGTAAATGTTGATGTCTTAATGGCGGCCAGTCCAGAATTCTTCTGCTTCCCTTTTCTTTTTCCAATTTTGTTTATGTGAACTTGATAGTGACGTATATAGGCTACTAGCTTAATTAGTCATATCTGCGTGGTGGGTGAAATGTACCCCTGTGCAGAGGGGCAAGCATCCCTTTAATTTCAGTAGGTGACAAGAAAGAGAATGTTGACTTTTTAGAGGTGACTAATCAGATGTAAGTGTTACACAGTCATCTGTACAGGAATGAAATTTACTTTATATGAGTATACAGACATCTCTGACTGAACTACCAAAGCCCCATCCCACCCTGCACTGGACTCATTGTAAAACCCTGGAAGAATTCTTTATTGTTCCAATATCTTGCTCATAATGCAGAGGTAAGGTCTTCTAGTCTTCCTACCTCCTTTGACACCTCCAACACTTTGTGATAATGAATGTGGACTGAGGTAGTGACCAGTTGCATAATCTTTGGTTTTTTGCAAGAGGGGAACAATCTGAAAAAAGTTTAATGATGATTGATTGTGGGAAAATGTATGAAATAATTGTTCATGACTCAAGTCTTCCAGTACTAATGGAAATGGGTTCCAGATAGAGCTAGTCCTAATTTGTATTGGCAGCAAAAATAGACACAAGACACTGTGATACAGCAGTACATATGGAAATCTGGTACTAGATATTGCCTGACTATTGCTGAACGCTGACCATGCCTTTGAGTGGTGTGGATCTGGAAATGCCTCCCACTGAACTGAACACAGGGATCCATACTACAGGCAGGAATCAATTTCTGTTGCCTTGTTCATTTGCAAAGGCATTTTGGGAGATTATTCTTCAATGTAATGTAGCACTTCATGAGCTCAGAGGGGTTGGTGAGACTAGGAGTCAGCATGGATCAAAGTTGTCATCACTGTAGTTCTATTTGTTCTAAGCTGACTAAAGGAACCTTTTCATTTTGGACATTTCAACGTTCATTCCTTGTCATGCTCCTCAACCACGTCACATAGACATATGGCAACCTAAGCTCCTGCCTGTATTTACAGCAGAAGTGAATTTGAAAGCTTACTGTATTGTACATTTGCCTTTCGGTAGAATTCAGCTTTTTTTATTTTGACACTTTCAATGTTTTTGTCTTCAACTTTCTCATGAATTTTTATTAGGCAAAATTCATTTGGGAGAGAAATTGAAAGACAAAACAAAAACACGGACCCAAGTGTCTTGCATATTGAAAGACTAAAGAGAGGTGGCAATGTGCATAGGATGGAGGGGAAAATATTATTAGGGTGGGCCTCAAAGTAATGAAGGCTGAAAACAGATTTTCTTGATAGTTCTTCCTCCTCTTTGACTTCAGCAGGATTGGAATTGACTATTGCAGGCCTGAGTTTCCCCTGCTTTCTGTTCATTGTCCACTTTGAAAATTCATACTAAAACCAATTGAGGCAACAGTTTTCAGTTACTGCAGACTGTATATTAGCCGGAGGCACTAGCAAGATAGCAGCAGGAACAGCCCGTGGTTGTTTCCTGACAGAAACAAATCGTGCCTTTTAGAAAGCTCATTTACAGAATGACAAAGGTGTTGCATCAGCCACCATTGAAATGCATCCACCTCTGGGATATAATGCAGCAGCTATTGTAACAATACCCGTATACAGCAGTTTGGGTCCAGAAGAGAGGGAGAATGTAGAATGTAATTACCCCTGCTGAAATTTACCGAGATTCTCCCATGGATATAGCTACTGTGATCACGCAAAACTGTCATGAGATCTTTAATGACCATAAATGATCAAAACCTACCTCACTTTCACAACTGATCCCCCCAACCAACATCTTAAATACACGGAAATTGCTTAGCATCAGGTTTTGATTCTACCTGACTCGGATGGAAATGTGATACTGGTAGAATTAACCAACACCACTTCCACCAGTATGTTTGTTTACCTGCAGGTCTCCTACCCAAGCACTTAGCTGGCCAGATCTCATCTGGTTTTTAAGATTCAACAGGTTCATCAGATGGGAAGGTAGCACAGTCAGAGGTGAAGATTTATAGAGCTACTGTGGTTGCTTTCAAGCTAGGCCATTTTTTCTACTTAGGCTGAAAGTTAGGCTACAGGAATGCAAGATGAACAGTGCATGCATAAATCATTATTGGCATCGTCATAAATGGAATGATCCTGAAGATCAGACTGAATAGTTTAAAGATAATCATTAATCACAAAAATGGTTCAAGTCTTGAACTAACAATACTCTTCCTGCTAATGAGGGTTGAGAGGATGTATTGGCAAGGTCCCGGCACCTGGAATTTTCTAGTCAGAAATTAAGATCTATGCAATGGGGATAATAAATTCATGCTGTCCTGGAGGTCTTGGATAATTACTTCCCTCTTTTTTTTTTTTTTTTTAGGAAATCTTTAAGATTGAAGATGGCAGTCTTGGAATTCTAAGACAAAAAAGGGCCATTGTGGCAACAGCAATATTAATTCCAGAAAATCAGAGACCGCCATTCCCCAGAGTCGTGGGCAGGGTAAGTCTTGACAAAACAGAGCATCAAATTGCGATATTAAGTAATTCATCCATTTCTCTTCGGTTTTTCTGTAGCATCTATCACAGTGGTAGATATATGCTGGACAAAATTAAAGAGCATGGAAGCCAGACAGAAAGAGGTGATTTCTCTCTTTCCTTTTGGGACAGAGGAGCATGATTTTGATGCATGTTGGATTTTTACTTGAACGGGATCAGTTCTGATAAAACGGGTTTATCAGAGTGGTATGTTTTTAACCTCGGCACAAACTTCACAGTAACAGTCACCTAACAAATGTGCTTGTCCAGTATTGATGTCCACATGACAAGTCATGAAGTTCTATTTGAGAACAGTACATTCCCTCAGGATGGGATATCTGGTGTCTGATTTTGTTTTTAATTGTGGCTATAGCACCCAAAAACTGACATGCATACAAGGCTTTGGACTCCTTTAATCAATCTACAGTACCCAAAGACCATGTGTAGCTGGTGGCTTTTTTGTATAGATCTTTCAAAACAAGACCCTATTTTGTGTATCTCTGTAGACACACACACACTCACACTCACACCCCTGCAGTTCTTATGCATAGATTTTCTGAACTGCACACATATAACTTGCATATCCATTTGGCAATATTGCTCATACAGCAACAATAATTGAACATACAAATGAGTCATTTAGGCATCATTTGTTATAACCGCCTGGACATATTTTGCACATGGGCATTTCTGAAATATGGGCTTGTAACTGGGTCAGCACTCACCTCTCGGGAGCGCCCCCTTCTGGTCTGGTGTGTCTGTGTTCTTTCAGTTCTGGTGACCCCTTTTGGTGGTTCTTAGGCAGTTTTTTCAATGACTCAGCCCTCGTCACACACATTGTCTTCATGTTAACCAGAACAGACCCCTTCTGGGGTATATAGTCACTGTCTCTCTAGCCCTCCCTGGACTTTGATTTTTAGTAGTCCAGCCCTTGTATGGGGCCATATCCCCAGGCATTCCTCCTGGAGATACTATCTTCCTGCAGCCCTCCCCAGGCTTAGTCCTTAGTCAGTCCCCGCAGCCAGCCAGGAGCTCCCTCAATACTCCCCCGGTCCCTGCTAGCAAACTGTCTTTGGCTCAGTCTTAGCAGCCAGCCAGAAGCCTCTTGCTGCCTTGGTCCCTGCCAGCAGACTGTCTTTGGTCCTGCTGCTCTTCTAACCAGACACCTAGTCCTTTTTTCTCCAGCTCCAAGCAGCAACTAACTGCTGCTCTGTTCTGCAGCTCCTTTTATATGCCCCCCCCCAGCTCCCTGATTGGCTGTTCCAGTGGTCCCTCTGGGTGCTTCCTCACAATCAGTCTAGGCTGCTTGGAGGACCTCTCCACTGCTCCTTTTCTGGGATGGGTGTGGCAAAACCCTGAAGCCTCTAGCATTTTATCCTCCTCCCTGCCCTTGTTCCTCACACTGATACTAAACAGATCTCATCAGAAGATTTCTTTTCTTTTGGGGCAGACTTGAATTTTTTTAAGTACAAGTCTTGTTTAATTGTGAAAAATCCACCATGGCTAAGCTTTTTCTTTGTTTGTTTAAAATAACCAATAACTTGGTAAGCGGTTTTTGAACATGGGCACAATAAATATTTGATATCTTAATGTCTACATGGTGCAGCAATGTGTAGTAAGGATGTGAGTTTTCTAAAGTACACAAATTGTTCCATGTAGACCCTGTTGGTGTGCACTAAAAGTTCGCTAGTGTGCTTTAACATAGTGCTGTTTCAAAGAGAAGATGGCAGCTGTCGAGTTCTCAGATGTGAGTGATTGAGACAAACAAGAAAGTTATTTTATATACAGATCTGGTAGGTAGAAGTTTGGTTTGGGTTTTTTTAAATGTATTCAGTCACCTTCATATTAAATATGAAGGGCAAGCCCTTTGAGATGTCTTTCATAGGCTGTACATCCATCCACCACAAAATCCTTTTTATCTAATAATAATAATAATAATAATATATTTTAAAAAGATCCCTTTATTCCTTTCCATAAACCCAATATCAACTAACAACAGATGGTTCCCAAGTCACAAAATTTAGATGCCGATCTGGATTTCAATCTCTGAGAATTTGATTCAGCACTTACAGAAATAGAGCCCAGCCTTGAAATTCAGATCTGGATCCATGGTCCAATCCTGACTCCCTTCTTCTTTTGGAAGCGGTTGAGTTAGAACCATTTCTGCTATTGCTATGATGTAATTTTAACTGGCAACTTCATTCCAGCACTGAAAAAGCCAGTGATGTTTTCCCCCTGGAATCACCGGAAAAGGTTGTTATTAGTGACAAATTATTCTAGAGTAGAAATAATAACCAAGACTTATTGTAAAACGTAAACGTTACCAGATAAATAGCTGGAGGAGCAAATGAACTACTACCTCGTCACATCCAGCCTCAATATGCTAATCCCTATAACATCCTTTTATGTTGACTGAATAAAATAGATTGGGGGTCTTAATCCTGAATTAAATATATTCTAATTTCTATCATATGTTCATTCATTAATCGTACTTGGCAGAATCTCTTGGTTGGAAAACAAGTATTTTGCTGACCCAGGTTACCAAAAAATACGGCAGAGTGTTTAAGAAACCTTGTGGAGCACGATCTACGTCAAGGTTCCAAAATTAGTTTAACTTGCAAACTTTTCTTTCTGCTGGTTGAAGCCCATGTTATTTTCCAGGGTGATTCAAAATTTTTGCCAGTTCTCCTGAGGTCCGCCCCCCCGCTCCTCCCACCCCCATCTACAGGGAAGCCTGTGCTCTGTATTAGGAACAGAAAGAGCCCTAAAAAGTTCAATTGTTATAATTGTCTGGCAGGTTACAGTATACACATAGGCCATGGAGCCAGGACAGTCATCTGGGCAACAGCCTTTATCCTAGCCAAAGTTTGGTGGTGCTGTGACCCTGTGTCCCAGCGCACTACACCACTCAATCAAATGTAGAGAAGGCATGTGTAGGGGCTCAGAGGTCAGGCTGCTTGGTAAAGAGGAAGAGGAGAGGTAAACTGCAACATGAATGGAACAGGCACAGCACAAGGGAGCTGGATCATAAAGGTCATTGTACTGACCTTCACAGAGTCTAACTTCTCATCTGGAGGGTTTAAATCTAGGGAATAAGAATTTGGTTTGTTTTAGTATTCCATTCATTCATGGGCCTTTCTGCCAAAATACCATTAAGGCTAGTAGTTTGGAGGGTGTCGTGAGTTGCATATCATGAGAAACTAGTCTGAAATTCACCATCTCACCTTATGTAGGTCTCCAAACAACTGCCAAATAATACCACCATTCAAAATAGTGAGATAGGATAGAAACGTTTTTACCTCTATTGCGAAAGTGTCCATCCATATAGTATCCCAGTAGCTTGACAGCATTATTATTTATTATTATTATTTGTATTACTTTCACTTTGTTGACTGGAAGGCCTTTTCAAGACATTTAGTTGCCAATTTGATGGCATTCGTTGTACTTATCCATGTAGCAGCGGAGACCACAAGCAGGTTCTCATCTTCTCTGCTATCGCCATATGAAAGAAGAAGATTATTTGTATTACTGTAGCACCTAAGAGCCCTAGTCCCTATTATGCTAGAACAAAGAGACAGTCCCTGCCCCAAAGACAAGAGATGGATACAGACAGGAAAGAGAGTACAAGGAAACAATAAGACAGTATTGGTTAACATGATCAGCAGCGATATCAGCATGCCAACAGCCTTGGTGTTGTCAAGTGTTTTGTCAGCATCATGGAAAAGGAGAGTTTAAAGAGAGTTTTGAATGAGCAAAATGTGTTAGAAACAATATTGATCGTACTGCTCAGTGTCTTGAATCAAGACTAATGAGCGATTTCAAGCTAATGGGATAAATTACTTCACAACTCTGTGCAAAAATTCACTGGAATCTATAGTTATAGCTAAATAACAGTTCTAATGTGGATGCCTAAACTTAGGACAGAAATCCATACCAAGGCACATACATATTACCCTGATTTTCAGCAGTGCTAAGCATCTGCCCCTGCCATGTAAGGCGGTAAGAACCACAAGTGCTCAGCGCCTTTGAATACTGGGGAACTTATCGAAAAACACTTAAATATAGGTTTTCAGTTGGAGTCTGTGCATAGGCGTGGGAAGTAGGGGTGCAGGGTGGGGGGTGTGGGATGCTGCAGCACACCCAGGTCTTATGTGGGGCCACTGGCCGCAAGCCCAGGCCTTCACACCCCAGCCCAGGGCTTGGGTCTTGGCCACCGGCCCAGGCCAACTCAGGTTCCAGCTACCAGCTGCTGGCCCACTTCCTTGCTGCTGGCCCTGTGCCTGGGGCCCCACACCCAGGGCTCTGCTCTTGGGGGGCTGGCCTTGCCCCTTGGCCACTGGCCCCTTGCCCGGGGCTCCAATCCTGGCCCCGTGCCAACCCCCAGTCTTTCCCCTTTACCCCTGTCCGGGTCCCCCCCTCACGGAGACACGGCCCTGCTCCCGGCCCCAGCTGCTGGGAGCGGGGGTTGTGGACAGGGGTAAGGGGGCTGGCTTTCAGCACCCGCACAATTAAAAGGGTTCCAGCACCACCGAGTCTGTGATATTTTGGGGACCACCCAGGCGAATAAGGGGTTCTGTCACCCCTGCCCTGTAGCTTCAGGGTGCTTTGGTGTTGTGCAGATCTCTACCAGCAGTAGCCTGTCCACAAGCAGAAGGCCTCATCCTGGCTTCCGCTAGCCTAGTTATTCCTTGCAGGGTGACAGTGTCTAATTTAAGTACCCAGGTCTGAACATTTTGCCCCAGTCTCATTTGAAAACAAAGTAGATTTTGTATGTTTCTTTGAAAATGCAGGGGAAAATATCAGCAGTGTTTCAAATAAAGAGAATGAAATACTTCAGAGCAGCAGCAGTGAATTGCCAGAATGTACTTAATAAAACATTGTAAATAAAGGATACATTTTTTAAAAAGGCTCTAATTCTTAAAGTACTGGTGGCGGGGAAGGAAATTTGTATACTTTCATATTTTTCAAATCCAATAAGGATCAGTGCTGACAATGAAAGCATTTGATTTTATTTCCATTTTGGATGCCTCGCTCAAACATCTGCATTAGCTATGCTCTTCGGAAAAATGTCAACATCGGAGCACTAGTTCTGGCAGAAAATCATGGAGAAGTCGAATTTACATTCCTGTTACCAGTCATGGGCAAACCTCAGGAAGCCTGGTGTTCTGATTAAGCTACAAATGCTTACTGTGAGCAGCTTCATGAGTTCTGAAAAGGTGACTTTGCATTTCGCAAGAAGCAGTTTTCTCAGATTTCTGATTCTTTCTGCTTCCTGTGAGGCTCAGACATTCCAGGAGAGAGAAACACAGTAGCATCTGTTACTGCATGAGAACCAGGAGAGAACCTACATTCTCTTTTTTTTTCATCCAACACAGGAGAATAGCTTTAAAACCTAATATAGTCCCCATAGAGTTACAGTAGGCTCAGTCATCACAACCACGGCTAACTGGACCCTTCGTCCTCCTTGGTTAGTCCTAGAATGTTGTAAGAGGGAGGCTGTGGACACTTCTTTTGCAGCCACCATCTTCTGCAACTGGTTTTCTACTCTCAAAACCCACCAGAAATGCTGGACTGAATTTGGCCAACTGTGTGCCCAAGCACGCCACGATGTGGGGACTTGTCCAAATCTTTTTGAATTATCTGGATATCTTGGGTCTGTAGAATTGGTCGGGAGATGTTACAAGAACATGCTTTCTTGTGAGATTTCTGTTCCTTTCTTGTTTCTAGACACACTCCTTTCTTGGCCAGACATAAACGTGAAGTTCAAGGCATGAGAAAAAGAAAATAGGTAAAGAAGAAAATAATACTTAAATAGATGTTTTCAGGTTTCAATAGTTGTCTACTTTTGATTTGTAGTTTGGGATGTTTCATCTTTTATTCAAAATTGGTCACTATTTATGTATATTATAGCATACAGAAAGGACATTTTATTTAAATGCATAGGTGCTGTATATATACTATGTTTTGGTAACCCTACCCTCTTATATTTGTGTCTCTGCTGGTAGAAATCTCAGAAGGAAGGAGAACAACAAAATTCAAGCAAGCATGTACAGTCTAGGTGTAATAAAAACATAATATTAAATGTTATTGAATTTGCTCCTCATAAGGATGAACACAGCTGACTCAACTGATAAAAAGTTATAACGAGTTATAGTGCAGGGCCCCGAGAAGAAAAAATGAATTAGTTCTAACTCTATGCAATCATTTTCAGAACAGTTCCTACTATGGAAAGTCACTAGCAGGATTTGTGCCTGAAACAGAAGCGTAGTTAACAAATGGTGTTTATGAAAGCAAGGAACAAAGAAAGAAAAAACTTCTTGTCATAGACTATACAGTTTGTGTGACTGCAGCTAGGGCTGTGATCCAAATGTGACTTGGGGCAGACGTGGGCTGCCCAAATCACCTGCCAGATGGTTAGAGGCCATTCTTTTGGTGAGGCAGTTCACTTAGAGCCTCCCATGTTGTTGTTTCTGACTGCTGCTGTTTTAATGTCTGATGTGGCTCTACCTACAGTTAAGAAAAGAAAGGAACCTGATTAACTATAGGTGAGTATAGAAGCACCGTATGTTGTATTATGAAGTTGATCAAGGAATAGTATGCAGGCTCTTATTAACAGTACTCTCATCTACAGTTTATAATGCTGATGTTACTGTGTTGTCATCTGCTATAGAAATATTGTAGTATTTTCTTCATAAGGAAAAGATGCTAGTCACCCAAAAAAGCCCATTCCTCCTAAAAATGCTGTCATCCCATATAACACACGGCTGAGGATGTAATAAAAGAGATATTGAAAACGGTCTGAAAAATAAAAGGCCACTGTCATTTTTTAGACGTTTCTGCTTCTTCATTCGCAGTCACGCTGGATTTTTGTAAACTCCTTCCTCTCTTGTAGCCCTGCCTGTATCTCAGATCTGTGTGCCAATAAAATTCAGGATCGCCCCTTGATTCAAACTCTCACTAGCAACCTAATGTTTTTTTTTAATTCAGCAGGGTTGCAGCTGACTTGACTGTCCACTGTGACTGATGAGAGTGTAGCGTTCCTGTTGATGATACGGTATATGAATAAAAGGAATTAAGAACCAAGGATGCTCCCATAATACAGAACCACAAGGGAAAATCAGAAAACAAAACACCCAAGTCCTTCCCTATGTGACAATCAGTGATCAGAATGACAACGTTTTGCTTTCATCTTTCTGTTCATACTGTTTACAAGTTATGTGGCGTTTTCTTGGCTCAGTAAGATGACTGGGATAGTGACATAATTTCGGATGCTCCTAGCTCTTGGTGCTCATCACGCTGACAAGAACATTTTGCTATACAGTCCTTCCGCTGACCCTCCTTTGTTCCTTCCAACTGCTCCATCAGCACATCTGTTTAGTTTATTTGGCTGCCCTGACTAGCCAGCTTATATTTGTGGCCCACTCTAATTCTGTGCTTCCTAGAGAAGCACATGGTTGCATGGAGATAATAAGGGCAGAAGCCAACAGCCAAACTCCTTGCTGGACCATGGATGGGAGCAGGACAAATAGCACAAAACAGGAGAGTCAGGGGGAAATAATTTTATTTCAACGTTTTAAAAAATCATGACAACATAGGAAACTACAAGGGTTTGAGGACAATATCCATTAAGCGTCAGTGAAATTTTGGGAGTTAAAACAGGGAGGAGATAACTATATTGCATGGGAGGAGAGGGAAACTTGTCACTTTTTAAACACAAAATCTTAATTCAATTTGTAGCCTAGTAAAGCAATAAATGTAGACCTCCTGCTCAGTAACATTATTGACCTCCTACTCTGTCTACTTAGGAACAGGATTATTGCCTTGTCAACTGAGAACCCCTTCCTTGGTATCTCTTAATTAAATAACGATCATACCTATACTGTGCATTTACGATGAGAATTCTGGTGGTTTAGCAGATCCTGTGCTTGTGCAAACTAGCTTGCGTTCCTAAGGGAATACAATGAGATTAAAATATTTTAATACGCTCTTGGCAACCCAAGCTTCTGTGTCCAGATGGTCTGGGCTATACATGTTGACTGTTATTGATGTGTTTCTTTTTGCTCTTGATGGTAAAAGTGCAGGGATATTATATTCAATTTTTTGGTGTCCCTCCATATGTTACTCTTCCCGTTTATTTGTCCACATCAAGTGAAATGAAGTACAAAGCAGTGGGACATACAATTCTGCTTTAATTACACTGATGGGTTATTTGTCAGTGCTCCATAAAATTATGGATATTTATTCTATGACAAACTAAGAGTGGTGGTTCTATTTACTTAGTGATTGCCTCTTGTCAGTCTTTAACAGTAGCGGTACATTGTATGATGCTTTCTATTTGGAGTGTGACCATTATACTAATAAAGAGCTTAGGGTCTAAAAAATGTAGTCACAAGTGGTCAGTTTTCTAGACATGCTGCTAGGCATCTGGAGAGGAAATACTCTGGAAGATTAGTGTTTTATCTGGGCTGGATCTAGGCGTTTGCTATTGATCCTACACAGTCACAGGGAAATTGAGAGTCCATAATGTTACTATATGAATTTATAGGAAAATTTCTCATGAGATGTGTATTTTGTTTTAAGGGTACCCAGAACATGGACTGCATGCTTACTGATTGGATGATTATCTTATTTACACATAAATAAAGCACCCATACATCAAGGTTCTTAATCACATGCCTATCTTTCAGCAGCGGAGCTGTGCCATTGGGACAGTTTAGTTGGGGCCTAAATGACCTACTGAAGATGATGTAGTTTGAAATCTGATGATGTAGTTTGAAATCTGAGATCAGATTTATGAGTGGTATAAGGGGACAACCGACTCTACTGACTTGAATGAAATTGTGCCCATTTATTTAGCTCTTGATGAAGTGAGCAGCCCTCCAATCAAACAAAGGCTTTCAATGCTAATACGTGAGTTATTAAACTGACATTTTAATTTTCAATAAAGGATCTATATTTGATGTCCCAATGAACCCATTAAGTCAAAAACGGCACTCCAGCTGTATCTGGTTTTCTGAAGGGCTCTCTTCAAACTTTCGTCCTGTTTAAAATATTGATAGTCACATAAACAATTAGAGTAAAATATGTTCTGTTTAAACTAACAGAGTCCTGGTGAAAAGTCTTGTTAAAACAGTTATGTTTACTTAAAATGTTTCAGAAGAATCAACGTTGAGCAGTTGGAATCAGACAGCTTGGAAAACTAATTCAGTTACAATTAACAATAATTCATCTCCAGTTTTCAATGTTTTGTGACGGTAATAAGGAGAAAAGAAGATTTAAGGAATACTTTGCTAATCTAGTTACCATGGCAACAAGTTTGGTTGGAGATACAGTAGCTCTATGGCAATGATGGAATTAAAATTTTCTGCCTAATATTGAAATATCCAGGACCTAATTTCCTGTAGCTTCATAATAAATCATGTTAATGACCTTAGAGGTAGATCCAAAGAGATATAACCTTGTCCAAGCTCTGGAGCTATTCAATAAAGTATATTACAGATTAACTATTGTGTTGTTTGTATTAACCTAACCTTTGAATTTAAGGAAATCTTAAAACTCTTTTATGGGAAAGAATTTCTAATAGATATGCTGCAACTCTTGCTAGTTAATTGCTCATGTGAGATAACCACAATAGAGCAAAACTCTAACAATTCCTTTTTAGTTGTTATGCTGTTGGGAGCTAACTTTTTTGAAGAAAAAGTGGCAGGTTTTTAAAATGGAAATAAGAAAGTGAATGAATGAAATATGCTTTTTTAAAAAAGATTTTGTCTATTCTGCTGCCCTACCTAATGAACCTAACTGAAAATTTTAATTTGTTTCCGTAGTGGTATCTGCCCAAATGCTGATACCATGGGCTTGTTCAGGAGCAAGAGTTCTGAGTTAAGAAAACAACATTCCAAGAAATCAGACATAGGGCCTGATTCTGCCACTTAAGCAAACAGTCCCATTGACATTATGAGTTGGAAAGACTTCCAATAAAAGATATCTAGCCATTTTAGGGATGAAAAGTGCCTGAGTTAATAACAATCTCTCATCCTGATCATGCTTCCCTGTCCCTCATGAAGGATTGTTCCTTTCAGTCCAGTTTTAAATTCTTTGTCTCCATTTCATGTATGGCAAGTAATGGGACTTATGCATTTCTCCCAAGGTGATTATTCACTTGTCTAATCACTCCATTGAGAAGTTTTCTTGATGTACATCTTAAATTTGTCATGTCTCAATTTAATTCAGTTATTTCAAGTCAACACCTCCTACCCTTTCTCCCACTCAGTCAAATCATCTTGTACAATCCCTCTTCCGTCTTGGTGTTTTTACTGTTGACCGGGAGTTCACCTCCAATTCTAACCTCCCAAAAGTTTAGGCATCTTTAGATCCAGAATTTCAGTTTGTGCCCATCTCTCTGCTGTTAATTTGTGAAATTGCCTCCTATAAACCTATTTAAAGTAATATCTTCCTTTAAGTGGGATTATGAGAGGCAAAAGGAGCTACTCAGTGATCCATATGTATAGCTAGGCTGAAATATAACAAGCATGAGAGGCCAGATGTGAAGTGCATTGAAGTCAATGGAAAGGCTCCCATTGATTTAAATGGGCTTTCTATCTGGCCTATGGTGCGAACGTACTAACACACATTTATATCCATGTAACTATCTAATAGAGATGGACTGACCCAGCATGGTTGAAGACTTGATCTTGTTGTTGCCCAGTCATTTCCACCATCTTCATTCATCCCATTTCCTGCTACACCATTTTAGGCTTTCTACCCCTCTAAATAATTCTTCAGCAGTAGCTATTCATGATTTAAAGTAAGATCGACTGAATGGTGCTTTAGAAGAAAACTAACTTATCCCCACATATGTACAAGCCAAAACATGTTAGCACTCTGAGCACTTATTTTGCTGACAGGGTTTGTTAAGTCCAGTAGAGAGGAAGACAGTATGTGGACTGGCCCTAAGACAGTCATTTTCATTAGCTATCACTTGTTAAACTGATATTAAGGAAAGGTGACTGGTAGATTATTTCTAAAAGGAAGAGGATGATGTGTCCTGCATATGCGTCCTCTACAAAGTAACGTAAATATCTATGATTCAGGAGATGATGGATTTTTTTCCTTCTGACTGACCGCCAAATTCTTTTAATCATAAGTAATTAATGGTGACTTTTTTAATAACTGTATATTAAAGAGAGAAAAATGTGTTCATCAGTTGAACAAGACTAAATATGTGAGCAGAATTAACAGAAGGGGAAAAATGGTTCCTGTAGTAGCCTATTAAAATGTGGAAATTGATCTAATACAGAGAGATGCCACATGTAGAACAACACAGCTGAGCATTTGGATTCCTTACATCCATTAATCAGAGAGCAATGCTACTTTCTGCAGACACCTAATTGCGAGTCCTGGGTTCTACTCCTCGATATGCCACTGATTTGCTATGTCACCTTAAAAAGTTACTGTAATTCATGCTTCATTTTCCACAGTCGTAAAATAGGACACATTACCTACCTTGTTATAGACAGATAAACTACATTTGGGCTGGCTTCTGATTAGAGCAGGTTGGGAAATTTCTGTCAGAATGATTTTTTTAAATGAAACATGCCCTTTTCATACAATCAAAATTTTCTTTGGGAAAATTTTAATTTTGTCTTTTTTTGGGGGGGGGGGCAGGAAGCCAGGGTCAGGATGGGCAGGAGGCAGGAAGAATGAGTGCCCTGGCTGTCTGCCAACTCAGTTGTTGTGCAGTGAGGCAACCAGGTTGGGGAGAAGGTGGGGAGACCAGTGCAAGGGGAGTGGAAGCCCACCTGGAGGTTCTTGTCAATTTCATTTTCTGCCTACTGGGGAAGAAGGTGAAATTGACAACAGCCTTCCAGGTGGTCAGCCACTGAGCTGAAAAATTCCATTCTGGATCTCCCAAAATGGAATCTTTTGAAATATCTGCCCCATGGAGAATTTCAGAGGTTTTACTTTTCATTTTGAATTGTGGTGACATTTTTTCCAAAACCTTGACATTTTCCAGGGGACAGAAATTCCATTTTCAGGTCAGCCCTAATTCTCATCTCCTTTGAGCAGGTATAATCCAGAATAACTTCAGTGAAGTCAATGTAGTTACTCTAGGTTTTCACTGATGTAATGGAGAGCTGAATTTGACTTTTGAAATGTAATTATTTAAAAGAATATTCAAAGAATCTAATTTATTGGTGTTTCTAAGGATTGATTTTTTGCTTCATTTTTATTGCAAAACATGACATTGTTGTAAACCTAGTGCTAGGTAAGATTGTCATGTCCCACTCTAGTGACCAGAGGATAAGAATTCACTATTGCTGCCAGCTAATGCTGGCTATTTATTTTAACTCCAATGCCAAAGATGACCTCTGCTTTGGTGTTTATGGTCCTGAGTTCAATCACTCCTCATGACCTAGAATAGGCTATAATTTGTAAAGCTCCCCTAGGTTGAGATTTGAACTTCTGCAAGCTTCAGAAGGTTAGGCTGAGCATTCCTGATGGGAGCAGTTTGTAACACTTGTCAAGTATGTTTCATAGAATCTCAGCCAGAGGGGAACAGTGTGATCTTCTAATCTGACCTGCTGCATAAGGGAGGTCACAGGACTTCCCTGAATTAATTCCAATTTGAAGTATAGCATATCTTCTAGAGAAATATCCAGTCTTGATTTTAAAATGTCCTAATCCAGCACAACCCTTGATAAATTGTTCCAGTGATTAATTACTCTCTCTCAGTTAAAAATTTGTGCCCTATTTCAAGTCTGAATTTAGCTAGCTTCAGCTACCAGCCCTTAGAACATGTTGTACCTTTTGTCTACTAGATTGCAGAACTCTCGGATACCAATTTTCTGTTCCCCAGGTAGGTACTTTTAGATTGTGATCAAGTCACTCCTTAGCCTTTCCTCTGATAAATTAAACAGATTGAGCTCCTTGACTATTATAAGGCATGCTTTCTAATCTGTTAATCATTCTTGCAACTCTTCTCTGAACCCTCTCCAACATCCTTCTTGAATTGTGGAACCCAAAACTGGACATAGTATTCCAGTAGCCATCACACCAGTGCCAGGTACAGAGGTACTATAACCTCTCTATTCCTCCTTAATATTCCTGTTGCTTCTCATTCGCACTTTTGGTCATAGAGTCACACTGGGAGCTCATGGTCAGCTGATTATCCATCATGAACCCCAAGTCTTTTTCAGAAGCACTGCTTTTCAGGATAGAGTCCTCAGTCTTGTCAGTATGGCATGCATTCTTTGTTCCTAGATGTATGGCTTTATATTTGGCCATATTGAAACACACGTTTGCTTTCACCCAGCTTGCCAAGCAATCCATATCACTCTGCATCAGTGATCTATCATCTTCGCTACTTACCACTCCCCAATCTTTATGTTATCCACAAAGTTTATCAGTGTTGTGTCCTCTCTGATAGCTGAAATTAAGGATATAATACTGCTGCTAACTAAGGCAGTTAATCTTTGAGCTGAATGGCCTGGATCAGTGCTTTTGGTGCTTAAAGTCTGTAGTTCTTTCCTCTCTGACAACCCATTGTCAGTTGATTGGGAAAACTTCTGTGGACATACTCACCCATGGGTCATAGCTTGGGTAAGCATAAGGATTAAGGAAGGCCACGATTAAAGAAGGCCATGATTACATTATAGAAAAATGTGAAGGATGTGAATGCCAAGGAGAGAAAGGGATTATTTAGAATAATAAAAGGTGATGTAACAGAGTAATGGGACAATAATAAGAGACAAAATGAAAGCTGAATATCTCCTCACAGTAAGTTGTACTGTTCTGTGGAAGAGTTACCCCAAGGATAGCAGTGGAAGGCCACCTCACTTGGGACATTTAAAACTAGAGTGGACAAAGACTCTAGTAAACTTGAAATAGGGAATCATTGTACACTGATAGTAAGATGGTCTGTGTAATCTAATAGGGTTTATTTTTCATCTCTGGGTTCATCCAGGGTTATTTGACTTGCATCAGTGTTCACTCTTAGTCTTGCCCCATGTGAAGGGCATTTTCTTTCCCTTCTTTATTTTACAGTGTTGTGTGATAATCTGATCAAGGGACGGATGTACAGTATGATTCTAACTTCCATGCTGTCTGCTGTGGTTCTCTTTCATAAGCCTTCCAATTTTTTTTCCAACAACTTTCTCCAGCCTCTTCCAGCTGGCCACAAAGGGCCAGGTCCTCTTATCTTTCTCATTTATTATTAAATTCTCATTAACCACCTGTGCCACACAGTTTGCAACCTTATCCATGAAAATCTCTTTCAAATGTTCCTTTTAGGCTTTACCACATGGAAGGGAAATGATCTTGGTGCCTTTCAGGCCAGGATGTAAAAATGTAATGAGAGAGAAGCTCCAACAAATCTTCTAAGCATGTGTTTAAAATTAAGCACACACTTCTATCCCATTAATGTCAGTTAGAAGAGGCTATGCTTTGCTGAGTCAGGGCCCAAGGGCCTGATCCAAAGCCTACTGAGGCCAATGGAAAAGCTTCCATTAAGTTCAATTTCCTTTCAATCAGGCCCAACTGCTTGGATGTTTTAGTAGGAACAGAATGTAATTTGGGTTGATAACTTGAAGCAAGTGTGAAATAAACTTGACATGTACATAGCTGGTTTTGTTGCTTTTTCATTTCTTCGAGCAAAAATTTCGAAAGTACATCTGGCAAAAATGGGCTTTTCATCTAGCCTCAAATTTGTCTAGTTTCACTAGATTAGGTTTTTTTTTCATTGCTTTAGAAGTTTTGCCTTTCATTTTTGTAACACATGCAAGAAACTATTAAGCATACATTTTCAATTGAGCTTTCTCAGTACTTGCCAGAGACTTGAATGGATTTTGATAATAAAAATCTGCACAGCGATGAAGTCCAGAAATTGAAAGCAGCAGCAATCCTTATAATCTAATAACATATACTAATATTTTTTTTACTTATTAGAATTGCAAGAATTGAAGAAGTATGGATACAGCTATGAGGAAAATTAAAGTCAGTGGCTTTATTATTTTGAGGGGAGGTTCATGTTTAAACCTGATTAAAGATATAATAGAAAAATATATTATAGTTTGACAGTAATTCCTTAACTCATTTTATTCTTCATAAGGTAAAACAAAATACATACAAATTACCAGAGGAATTATTGCTTGATTAAATTCAAAGTACCAGTGGTAATCTTTTCAGAGAATAGTACATGCATTAGGGGAACTCACTCTTCATATAAAGAAAAAGTAAAAGGTCTATGTGAATTTTATCAATAATAAAAATTAATGAACAATACAGCACATGCAGAAATTGAGTAAATATGAAAACATAAATCAACATCTAATATTACTGTGTTGTTGGGGTTTGTTACATTTGAGTTTGCTAAGGGCACTGGAACCTGAAAATTAATTTTAATTAATAGAATCTATTCATGTCTGAATTCATTTTGGGCTCTTTACACAAGCATCCAGTTATACTATTGAATTCTGTTAACTTATTTTATGGTGACAATCTCAAGGAGCAATTATCACTTAAATGATTTTTTTTAAAGGAGTGGAACACAATAGTGAGACACAAATCCCACCAAATACTATTATTATCTGTTACTGTGAAATCTTAAGAAGCAAGCACAGTATTTCCTGTAGGGAAGAAGTTAAAGATGTATACAAACTGAGGAAGGGCAATCTTTTTAAGCAGTGGAAAATAGATTTTTTTAAAGGGTTTTTTTAAAGGTTGGTAGTTTCAAAGTGCAGATAAAAGCATTCACATTCAGTTAACAACCATCTAATGAAAGTTTTGCACATTTTGGTTGCTGAATATGTGCTCTGATCCTTTATCTTGTTGACATGAAAATACGCTTGATAACATTTGGTTATGTCCATAACCTTCCCCATCATAAACCTTTATTCTGTGTCTACTCCAGACAGAGTTTATGCTATCAGATGGAGGTTTGTATACTGCTCTGATTCATGCTCCAGTACAATAGTCACTTTTTACAATACAGAGAAAAAGAGCCAAAGATTTTTTTCCCCCTCACAAAAGAGCAATTTTCTAAAATTCTTATTTGACTGTCAGAGTTAATTATATTTTATGATAGGGCTGATTTTTTCCTATCAGGGTTTTAAATCAAGAGCTGGAGGAAAACTACATCTAAATTGCCATTTTTTTGTTCTTGATCCTCTTGAGGAGTGACTCCCTATTGATTGAGTAATGAACTATGTAGACCCATATCCAGTAGCAGGATTTTTGAAAAGGAGAAAGGGCTGTGATGCAGAGCTGGGGGGATTATTTCAAAGCGCATAATTTATTAGATTAGTTTAGCTTTGTTTTCTGAAAATATATTGTGAACATACTTTGATTTTTTACAACTTTTTGTTCTTCATACTTAGTCAACAAACATTTTACACAAATATTTGACTTTAAGGGATGTTCGTGAGCTATTTGCTTTTACAGTGTTTTCAAAAGTTTATTATTTGGGGTGTGCAATTGATCGCCTTTGTTGTCTGCCCTCTTAGGGGCCCTGGGCCAGCAAGTCTTATTGAGTTATTGGACCCAGCTGGGAAGGAAGCAGGTGATTATAAAAGCCAGAAAGTGACTTAGTTGAGAAGGAACTGAAGGTACCAGATGGTTGCATGCAATAAGTTCTGAAGCAGGGGGAATGAACAGTATGTCCTCCCTTCAGGGCCTCTGGAAGCTGTAGCCCATGGTATGCAGAGGAACTGCTTTTTGCTTGGATGTTTTCCCAAGTGTTTATGCTGAAGAACAAAACTGTGTCCTGAAAGAGACTTAAGCCTGAGAGTAAAAAGAAAAGGAGTACTTGTGGCACCTTAGAGACTAACCAATTTATTTGAGCATGAGCTTTCATGAGCTATAGCTCACTTCATCGGATGCATACCGTGGAAACTGCAGAAGACATTATATACACACAGAGACCATGAAACAATACCTCCTCCCGCCCCACTGTCCTGCTGGTAATAGCTTATCTAAAGTGATCATCAAGTTGGGCCATTTCCAGCACAAATCCAGGTTTTCTCACCCTCCGCCCCCCCCCCCCAACAAACTCACTCTCCTGCTGGTAATAGCCCATCCAAAGTGACCACTCTCTTCACAATGTGTATGATAATCAAGGTGGGCCATTTCCTTGAAGAGAGTGGTCACTTTGGATGGGCTATTACCAGCAGGAGAGTGAGTTTGTGTGTGAGGGGGCGGAGGGTGAGAAAACCTGGATTTGTGCTGGAAATGGCCCAACTTGATGATCACTTTAGATAAGCTATTACCAGCAGGACAGTGGGGCGGGAGGAGGTATTGTTTCATGGTCTCCGTGTGTATATAATATCTTCTGCAGTTTCCACGGTATGCATCCGATGAAGTGAGCTGTAGCTCACGAAAGCTCATGCTCAAATAAATTGGTTAGTCTCTAAGGTGCCACAAGTACTCCTTTTCTTTTTGCGAATACAGACTAACACGGCTGTTACTCTGAAGCCTGACAGTGAGTCCTTCCTGGGTTGGAGAAACAAGCCAGCAGCTTACAAGGAGGAAGGAAATCAAAGAGCTTTCAGGATGGCTACACAAAGACTTCCTGTGCAATCACATATTGACAGGAGTATTCACAAGACCACTAACATCCTTGCAAATAAAATATCTCATACAAATATTCCCAGAAAGCACATAGAAAGGGTGGAGAATACCATGAAAATTAATTCATTATTTTTATTCAACTACTGTAAGATCATGAGAAGTTTCTACCTTCCAGTCAATCTCCATCTTCTCTAATTATGAGATAGTCAGGGAAATATTGCCCAGCTATTAGGATGCATGGCTCTGTCACTGACACTGTATGGGCCACCCTTACTCATGCTGAGTAGTACCTTACTCCCTAAATGTTAAAATCTGTGAGACAGATTGTTATGCCCTTACTGACAGAATAGTGCCTCAGAGTTACTCCATGAGAAGTTTAATCACTTTAAAGAGACATCTTTTGCAGTCAGATGCTACTCTAGATGTATAAGGGTATTAGAATCTGGCTCAATTGCACTGCTCACAAAGTAAGTTACTACTCTATGTGAGTAGGGGATAGGAACTAGCCCCATGGGGTCTTGGAGTAATCTGCTGTGCCCAGGTAACCCAGCTGTCAAACAGGTATAATAAATCTTACCTAGCTCATAGGGATATTTTGATGCTTATTTCATCTTAGGTTTCAAACCATTTTGATGTCTTTGCACTTATATACTGCCTTTCAGTCAAAGTCTTTCACATTTTCATTTTGGAACTTTTCATATACCAGGGGAATGAAATAGACTTGAGAAGAAAAAACAATATTTCTTGATAATGGAAACTATCTGAAGTATTGACGTATTTTGTGTTCTCATCTAATGATTTGTGTTGACTTTGAGTTTTGATTAACGTGCTGTAGCATAAAGAAGACACTGTGGATAGCAGCAGATGGCTAGCTCTTCAGAGAAGAATCAATATTTATGAACTGCTTATGGTATTAAATGTGTATTCATATCTGTGGCTTTAAAGTTATAGGGTTGTATTAAGGTAGAGTAGCTGAGTCTATTACATTTGAAGTGAACCAAAATAGACTGTATCACACAAGTTGAATAGGTGTGGAGATATTCTGTTGGGTGTCTCTAGGCTTCATTTTCATTTGTTTCTCTGCTGGACTATCTTCTGGATAAAAGGAGAGAGGCACTGAATTTGAGTGCTGAGTTTTCTAATGGATACACAATAGATACATGTAAGGCCTAATTCGCCTCCAAATAAAATCAATGGATTAGGCATATGCTGCATGCATGTAGAATAGTGAGAAGACTGTAGTAATGAACCTGTCAATAAAATGTCAAATATAATAGATAAAGAGTTGAAAGAAATATAATAGATAAAGAGTTGAAAGTAGCTGTCTGAGCATGTTTATTGTACATATATACCTTAATGCTAAATCAAGTAAACAACAAGAAGTTGCTTTTAATTAGTGTGTGATAGCCAGGTACGTCAAAAGTACTATTTTAAAAAATTCTATCAGTGCTTTTATTTGGAGAAAAGCTATTAAAATTTTAAATGGGACTAGTATTGTAGTAAAATGACAAATCATAATCAGTTGTCATAGGAACGCATCTACTGAATGGACTGTAAATTGACGCTATTTTTTTTTACAGGAGCAGCCAATTTCAATTTTTGGATACATGTCATCAGTTAAAATTGATATACTAGGCTGTATGTTGAGATTAGGGGATGAATATACTATATAGTCTTGTAAAATTCTCAAAACCTTCCAGAGAGGGAAAGGAGACCCAAAGAAGTAACCCTAATTGACAAGAGATCTGTCTTCTCATCCATAGACTCTTATAGCTAAATTAAAATGAGTGCTTCGTAGTTGGAAAGACCTGACTGTTCTTTATAAATATCAGTTTCAAAACCCCCTGAGCTCCTCATATTAGTTGATAATCCTACAAATGTCTTAAGAGCTTTCTTAGCCCTGGTCTACACTAGGACTTTAGGTCGAATTTAGCAGCATTAAATCGATGTAAACCTGCACCCGTCCACACGATGAAGCCCTTTATTTTGACTTAAAGGGCTCTTAAAATCGATTTCCTTACTCCACCCCTGACAAGTGGATTAGCGCTTAAATCGGCCTTGCTGGCTCGAATTTGGGGTACTGTGGACACAATTCGACGGTATTGGCCTCCGGGAGCTATCCCAGAGTGCTCCATTGTGACCGCTCTGGACAGCACTCTCAACTCAGGTGCACTGGCCAGGTAGACAGGAAAAGAACCGTGAACTTTTGAATCTCATTTCCTGTTTGGCCAGCGTGGCAAGCTGCAGGTGACCATGCAGAGCTCATCAGCAGAGGTGACCATGATGGAGTCCCAGAATCGCAAAAGAGCTCCAGCATGGACCGAACGGGAGGTACGGGATCTGATCGCTGTATGGGGAGAGGAATCCGTGCTATCAGAACTCCGTTCCAGTTTTCAAAATGCCAAAACCTTTGTCAAAATCTCCCAGGGCATGAAGGACAGAGGCCATAACAGGGACCCGAAGCAGTGCCGTGTGAAACTGAAGGAGCTGAGGCAAGCCTACCAGAAAACCAGAGAGGCGAACGGCCGCTCCGGGTCAGAGCCCCAAACATGCCACTTCTATGATGAGCTGCATGCCATTTTAGGGGGTTCAGCCACCACTACCCCAGCCGTGTTGTTTGACTCCTTCAATGGAGATGGAGGCAATACGGAAGCAGGTTTTGGGGACGAAGAAGATGATGATGATGAGGAGGAGGCTGTAGATAGCTCACAGCAAGCAAGCGGAGAAACCGGTTTTCCCGACAGCTAGGAACTGTTTCTCACCCTGGACCTGGAGCCAGTACCCCCCAAACCCACCCAAGGCTGCCTCCTGGACCCAGCAGGTGGAGAAGGGACCTCCGGTGAGTGTACCTTTTAAAATACTATACATGGTTTAAAAGCAAGCATGTGAAAGGATTACTTTGCCCTGGCATTCGCGGCTCTCCTGGATGTACTCCCAAAGCCTTTGCAAAAGGTTTCTGGGGAGGGCAGCCTTATTGCGTCCTTCATGGTAGGACACTTTACCACTCCAGGCCAGTAACACATACTCGGGAATCATTGTACAACAAAGCATTGCAGTGTATGTTTGCTGGCGTTCAAACAACATCCGTTCTTTATCTCTCTGTGTTATCCCCAGGAGAGTGAGATATAATTCATGGTCACCTGGTTGAAATAGAGTGCTTTTCTTCAGGGGACACTCAGAGGAGCCCATTCCTGCTGGGCTGTTTGCCTGTGGCTAAACAGAAATGTTCCCCGCTGTTAGCCACAGGGAGGGGGGAAGGTTGAGGGGGTAGCCACTCGGTGGGGGGAGGCAAAATGCGACCTTGTAACGAAAGCACATGTGCTATGTATGTAATGTTAACAGCAAGGTTTACCCTGAAAGAGTGTAGCCACTGTTTTATAAAATGTGTCTTTTTAAATACCGCTGTCCCTTTTTTTTCTCCACCAGCTGCATGTGTTTCAATGATCACAGGATCTTCTCCTTCCCAGAGGCTAGTGAAGCTTAGAAAGAAAAAAAACCGCACTCGAGATGAAATGTTCTCCGAGCTCATGCTGTCCTCCCACACTGACAGAGCACAGACGAATGCATGGAGGCAAATAATGTCAGAGTGCAGGAAAGCACAAAATGACCGGGAGGAGAGGTGGCGAGCTGAAGAGAGTAAGTTGCGAGCTGAAGACAGGGCTGAAGCTCAAATGTGGCGGCAGTGTGATGAGAGGAGGCAGGATTCAATGCTGAGGCTGCTGGAGGACCAAACCAGTATGCTCCAGTGTATGGCTGAGCTGCAGCAAAGGCAGCTGGAGCACAGGCTGCCACTACAGCCCCTGTGTAACCAACCGCCCTCCTCCCCAAGTTCCATAGCCTCCACACCCAGACGCCCAAGAATGCGGTGGGGGGGCCACCGGCCAACCAGCCACTCCGCCACAGAGGATTGTCCAAAAAAAAAAAAAAAAGGCTGGCATTCAATAAATTTTAAAGTTGTAAACTTTTAAATTGCTGTGTGGCATTTTCCTTCCCTCCTCCACCACCCCTCCTTGGCTACCTTGGTAGTCATCCCCCTATTTGTGTGATGAATGAATAAAGAATGCATGAATGTGAAGCAACAATGACTTTATTGCCTCTGCAAGCAGTGATTGAAGGGAGGAGGGGAGGGTGGTTAGCTTACAGGGAAGTAGAGTGAACCAAGGGGCGGGGGATTTCATCAAGGAGAAACAAACAGAACTTTCACACCGTAGCCTGGCCAGTCATGAAACTGGTTTTCAAAGCTTCTCTGATGCGTACCGCGCCCTCCTGTGCTCTTCTAACCGCCCTGGTGTCTGGCTGCGCATAACCAGAAGCCAGGCGATTTGCCTCAACCTCCCACCCCGCCATAAACATCTCCCCCTTACTCTCACAGATATTGTGGAGCACACAGCAAGCAGTAATAACAGTGGGAATACTGTTTTCGCTGAGGTCTAAGCGAGTCAGTAAACTGCGCCAGCACGCTTTTAAACGTCCAAATGCACATTCTACCACCATTCTGCACTTGCTCAGCCTGTAGTTGAACAGCTCCTGACTACTGTCCAGGCTGCCTGTGTACGGCTTCATGAGCCATGGCATTAAGGGGTAGGCTGGGTCCCCAAGGATACATATAGGCATTTCAACATCCCCAACAGTTATTTTCTGGTCTGGGAATGAAGTCCCTTCCTGCAGCTTTTGAAACAGACCAGAGTTCCTGAAGATGTGAGCATCATGTACCTTTCCCGGCCATCCCACGTTGATGTTGGTGAAACATCCCTTGTGATCCACCAGAGCTTGCAGCACTATTGAAAAGTACCCCTTGCGGTTTATGTACTCGGCGGCTTGGTGCTCCGGTGCCAAGATAGGGATATGGGTTCCGTCTATGGCCCCACCACAGTTAGGGAATCCCATTGCAGCAAAGTCATCCACTATGACCTGCACATTTCCCAGGGTCACTACCCTTGATATCAGCAGATCTTTGATTGCGTGGGCTACTTGCATCACAGCAGCCCCCACAGTAGATTTGCCCACTCCAAATTGATTCCCAACTGACCAGTAGCCATCTGGCGTTGCAAGCTTCCACAGGGCTATCGCCACTTGCTTCTCAACTGTGAGGGCTGCTCTCATCTTGGTATTCATGCGCCTCAGGGCAGGGGAAAGCAAGTCACAAAGTTCCATGAAAGTGCCCTTACGCATGCGAAAGTTTGGCAGCCACTGGGAATCATCCCAGACCTGCAACACTATGCGGTCCCACCAGTCTGTGCTTGTTTCCTGAGCCCAGAATCAGCGTTCCACAGCATGAACCTGCCCCATTAGTACCATGATGCATGCATTGTCAGGGCCCATGCTTTCAGAGAAATCTGTGTCCATGTCCTGATCACTCACGTGACCGCGCTGACGTCGCCTCCTCGCCCGGTATCGCTTTGCCAGGTTCCGGTGCTGGAAACTCAGGAAAAAAGGCGCGAAACGATTGTCTGCCCTTGCTTTCACGGAGGGAGGGAGGGAACGGGGGCCTGACGATATGTACCCAGAACCATCCGCGACAATGTTTTAGCCCCGTCAGACATTGGGATCTCAACCCAGAATTCCAATGGGCAGCGGAGACTGCGGGAACTGTGGGATAGCTATCCACAGTGCAACGCTCCGGAAGTCGACTCTAGCCTCGGTACTGTGGAAGCACTCCGCCGAGTTAATGCACTTAATGCACTTAGAGCATTTTCTGTGGGGACACACATACTCGAATATATAAAACTGATTTCTAAAAAAACGACTTCTATAAATTCGACCTTATTCCATAGTGTAGACATACCCTTATGGACACAATTGTACATATAGAAACACTTCTTAAAATTTTCATTATTAAGAAAGTTAATAAATCTAGTTAAGTTTTTAAAAAAGGCTAAGATGTGTTATTTGTCTCATTTCCATAAACTAAGTAGTGTTGCTAATGTCATTAAGTCATTTGTTCCTTTTATGAGACTTTTGATAGTATGCCTCCAGCTTTTACATTTCAGTAAAAATTAGAAAACAAAGTCTGATTCTCAGGAAGCTAGCTTGCTTTATTAACCTAAAGGCTTGACTTACCCCAATGCCCATCTCCAGTGTCTTTTTGTCAGCCTGCTTACAGATCTCTCAAATTATATATAAAAAGATCAGAGATTCATTTACTACATTGCTGAGTACTTTATGTATGTTTGTGTGGTTTTATCGATTGTTAGGTTAATCTTTAACAAATTAATTAGAACCACAAAATATTTTGATTATATTTTTGCAGGAGACTCAAACCTATATCTGAATGCCTCAACTTTTTGGAAGATCATATTTAGATCCTACTGTTGTTGGCCTAAGACCATATTTTAATTTTGCTCATAATTGTATCATGATTATTACATCAAACAGAATAAAAGCTTTCTGTAGTGTTACATATAAACTATACTTTTTAGCTTTGGAAATTTTGGTTTTTGTGTAAATACAGATAAGTAGAGGGAGACAATGGCTCATGAGATCGGAAATGGGTTACTGACCCTTTCATTGATTTCATACAGCATTTCACCTATTCTAATCCACATAAATATGGTAGTAATCAAAAAACATTGTCAAGTGTTGAAATTCTGAGACTGATATCCTTTAAAGTGCCTCATCTGGAGTGATCCCAATTAAGATAAATTTAACATATTTACACCTGCATAACGGGTCAAATCTGGTGTTCATTGGCCTTCATGAAATGAATCAGACTGCTTCACTAGCTGAGACTAAACTATTTAGTATGAAACAAAAATTGGCCTGAACATTGACCCACCCTGAAATTAAACCATATCATCAAGTTGTCTTCTTTTTGAGTCAATAGTGAGCTAATATCTCATTATGGGCAAAAGCACAATGCTTCAGGAGTAGCCATTTTTTGAATGAGAGATAAAACCTCGGTCTAGAACAGCTGTGGTCATTTATAGATCCCTTCTACTCTTTACAAGTGTAGTAAGCTGGCTCCAGTATTCTGGCTAAACTTCCATTGGGTATTTATATGCTGCCTGCCTATAGTTTAATTGGTTACTCTGTTTTTTTTAAATGGACACCAATCATAATCCCATTTTGCAATGGTATAATTTACATGTTTAAGTATACCACAATGAAATTGCCAAAAATGTGAATTAATAGATCATCATAAATGTGTATTTAAAATAAAAACAAAAACCACCCTACTGTCCAAATAACCTAATTATTGTAACATCACTAAGATAACTCATGGTCTTGTATTTGTAATCTTTAGCCTCCATTCCTCTCCCACTTCACTGTTTTCCTTCCCTTGTGTTCTGGTGACTCTTCTTACCTACTAAGCTCTTTGGAACGGGGCTCATGTCCTTTTTTTTAAAACCTGTAAGGCAACTGGAAAATATTCTGGTTGACAGTGAATGAATAATAATTGCCTAAAGGCATTGGACCCAATTGGGCTATTCAGCATTGGTATATCCTCATGCAGTGGTGCAACTGAGCACAAAATTTGGTCCAGTTACAATGATTACCATTAAAAATCAGTTACAACAATCTCCATTAAAATTCGGCAGTTTCCAACTGTTATGTCTGATAGCATAGTTTAGTAATGGTTATTTTTTAATGGTAGCCACCGTGTTACCTCTAAAATGACCTTAGCTGTAGAGGAAGGAGGTGTAGAGGTGCTTGAAAGCCACTTATCCATCTCCTTCCATCTCAGGGGTGACCCAGTTCGGGTGCAAATTAGAGAAGTTTAAGGATTTGCTGCAGCCTGTAGAATTGAAATGGCCCCATAGGATCCATTGCACCAATGAGGACTGGCAGAGCACAGCGCACTATGGCCCCACCCCTTATGGCAAGGGCGTGGGGGGACAAGGAAGTAAAAATTATACCAGATGAAGATTCACTCCACATAGACTCCTGAACCACTCATCTGGGACAGGTTGAAGGTCCCTTTGTCCTGTTCCAGTGGCCCCTTGGCGAGACCAAACCCCACTAAGCAGAATAGAAGCAAGACTTGACATTGCTACAGTAGATAGATTTTCTTCCTAAATCTTGGCCTACTTAAAACAAGTATTCTACATTTAAGTTTGAGGTCTGTTCAGCCATGCTTATTTGATTGCCCTTATTTATTTTTTTTTAAACTAGCTGAAGTGTTAAACTGAGTTTCTCCCCTCATTAATAGCTACATTTACATTCTGCAAGCTGGGGAATGCACAGCTATTATCCGGCAGAGTTATGCATCTCACAGTTTAATAATTTAACTGCTCAAACTTTCACACAATCTTACCATTAACTGCCTTAAATTGTAGTTTTTGACATTGAACAATGTTTTGTTAAGCAACTACGTGTGACTGGAAATTCTCATTTAGGCGAAAGCTTCCTGTATTTATTCTTAAATGGAATAGAAAGCCTGCAACTATTTTTGTTTCTTTGGAAAAATAATGTAGTTAATTGTAAAACAACAACAATTAAGATTTACATGTTGATAATGCATAAGTTTACAGGCTGACGCTAATGGGGCAGTTTGCCTGAAAGCAAGAAGAAAAAACTATCCATTAAAAATGAGTGCACCTTCTGAAGTACATCTACATATTTGTCAAACAAGTTAGGTAAAACCTAGCCTTTTATTATAGGAACTGTTATGTATTTACTCTCTAGGTCCCTCCTCTGAAAGTTTCTCAGATGTCTCCTTCCCCACTCCACGGCCCATATTCAGGCCTCAGGAGCAGCATTTCTGTTCTTCTCCATAAATCTTCCTCAGATCATGTGTTCTTTCTTGAATGCTTGCTGATATTTTAGAGACACAAGATGGGGGAGGTAATATATTTTATTGGACCAGCTATTGAGCTACACAGAGCTCTTCTTCAGGTCTGGGAAAGGATTCCAAGTGTCACAGCTAAATGCGAGGTGGAACAGATGAGCATAAATAGTTAATACATTTTGTAAGAGTTGGTCATCATTCAAGATGAAGTGGCTAGATAATACTTCTGTAGTCATTGGACAAACAAAGGGAATTACTGGGTTACAGATTGTTGTAATAAACTGTAAATCCAGTGTCTTTATTAAGTCCATGAGTTTTGGTGTTTAGTATTTTAATTACTAGCAGATGGTAAGAAGTTATTGGCTCAGGTTCTCTGCTTCACCAGAAATAAATTTTGTGAAGCAGAGGAGGTGGGCTTCAGCGAATTGGTTCTGAGCCCCTGTGAGGGACTATGGGCCTCAAACCTGTGCTCATAGGTCCCCAGGTAGTCCGCAGACGGTGACTACCCCTCAGCAGCTTCTCTGACACTGTAGAGAAGAGAGCTTAGTGAAGCTCTAGATCACAAAAGGCCTCCTCCCATGAAGCTCCTGACTTGGGGGAGGTCCAGCCCCACTGATTAGCTGGGACACAATACTTAAACCAGAAAGAGAGAGAGAAAGTTGTCTGAACAAGTAGGTGAATCATAGAGCCTCGAGAGGTCATCTAGTCCAGTCCCCTGCATTCATGGCAGCACTAAATATTATCTTGACCACCCCTGACAGGTGTTTGTCTAATGTGCTCTTAAAAATTTGTAATGATGGAGATTTCACAACCTCCCTAGGTAATTTATTCCAGTGCTTAACCACCCTGACAGTTAGGAGGTTTTTCCTGATGTCCAACCTAAATCTCCCTTGCTGCAATTTAAGCCCATTGCTTCTTGTCCTATCCGCAGAGGTTAAAAAGAACAATTCTTTTCCTTCCTCCTTGTAGCAACCTTTTATGTACTTGAAAACTTATCATGTCCCCTCTCAGTCTTCTCTTCTCCAGACTGAAAAAATTGGGTTTGTTTAATCTCCCCTCATAGGTCATGTTTTGTAGACTGTGACGGAGTCACGACTCACCACCACCGGCGCCTCCTGAGGGTTGCTCCAGGAATTAGCTCTTGTCCGTTGCAGAGCACCCTCTGCACATGGTGTCTCACCCGCTATCTGCTCTGATGGTTTGGAACCCACATTGCTCTCCACTCAGTGGCATCCTCTTCAGGACACTGCCCTCCAGCAGTGCCCCCTACTCTGTTCTTAACCCCTTCCGGGGGGTGGGTAGGAAGATAACGACAGTCCTTTGGCTAACATCTGCCTCGGTGGCCAACCACAGCCCCAAAGTCTAGCCCCTCACCTCAGGGGTAAGTTTCAGTCTGTCTCGGTCACACTCCTCTGTGGCCAGGTGCAGTGTAAGGGGGAAGCGGGGGACCCAGGCCCACCCGCTACTCTGGGTCCTGGCCCAGGGACCCTCTAGCAGCAGCCTCTCTCTGCCCTCCTTCGCTTCCCTCTTGTCCATCTATCTTCCCTGGGCCACTTCCCCTTTGGCCCCGTGCACCTTCTCGACCCTTTTTAGCAGGGGCCGCAGCCTGGCAGGTAACTGGGCCAGAGCTCTCCTCTGCTCCTCCAAGCCTGCCCAGCACTGCTCTGTCCAAGGTGCTACCACCTTACCTCAGGAGCCAGTCCTCCTCCTCTGCTAGGCAGCCTTTATGTAGGACCCAGCCCGGCCCTGATTGGCTGCCTCTCCCTTTGCCCTGATTGGCTCTCCACAGGCCCTTGCTGATTTGCTGCTGGTCTGTGCAGACTCTCTGGCCTGTTCTAGCCCTTTTCCTCATGTAGTGGGGCAGCAGACCTTTAATTATTTTTGTTGCTTTTCTCTGGGCTTTCTCCAATTTGTCCACATCTTTCCTGAAATATGGCACTCAGACCTGGACACACTACTCCAGGTGAGGCCTAATCAGAGCCGAGTAGAGCAGAAGAATTACTTCTTGTGACTTGCTTACAACACTCCTGGTAATACATGCAATGATGTTCTCAATGCAATGATGTTCTCTTTTTCTGCAACAGTGTTACGCTGTTGACTCATATTTAGCTTGTAGTGCAGTGTGACCAGCACATCCCTTTCTGCAGTTCTCCTTCCTAGGCGGTCATTTCCCATTTTGTATGTGTGCAGCTGATGGTTCCTTCCCAAATGGAGTACTTTACATTTGTGCTTATTGAATTTAATCCTATTTCAGACCATTTCTCCAGTTTGTCCAGATTATTTTGAATTTTAATCCTATCCTCCAAAGCACTTGTAACCCCTCACAGCTTGGTACGATCCGCAAACTTTATAAGTGTGCTCTCTATGCCATTATCTAAATCATTGATGAAGATATTAAACAGAACCGGATCCAGAACGGATCTCTGTGGCCGCAGAACCCCACTCGTTATGCCCTTCCAGCATGACTGTGAACCACTGATAACTGCTCTCTGGGAATGGTTTTCCAACCAATTTTGCACCCACCTTATAGCAGCTCCACCTAGGTTGCATTTCCCTAGTTTGTTTATAAGGAAGTCATGTGAGACAGTATCAAAAGCTTTATAAAGTCAAGATATACTACGTCTACCGCTTCCCCCCATCCACAAAGCTTGTTACCCTGTCAAAGAAAGCTATCAGGTTGGTTTGAGCCAATTTGTTCTTGACAAATCCATGCTGACTGTGACTTATCACCTTATTATCTTCTAGAGGTTTGCAAATTGCTTTATTATTTGCTCCATATTTGCTTCTGTCTGGGTATGGAAGTTAAGCTGGGTCGTCCTTATTTCCCTTTTTATAGATTGGCACTATATTTGCCCTTTTCCAGTCTTCTGGAATCTTTCCCAGCTTTCATAACTTTTCAAAGATAATCGCTAATGGCTCAGTTATCTCCTCAGTCAGCTCCATGTGTATTCTAAGAAACATTTCATCAGGCCCTGGTGAATTGAAGACATCTAAGTCAGTGGTTCTCACACTTTTTTTTTCCGCAGACCACTTGAAAATTGCTGAGGATCTAGCAGACCACTTAATGATCTTTCCAAATGGTTTTGGTACCGTTAGCTAACTATTGTAAAGTGTGTTGGATAAAAGCATAATTTTAAAAAACTTAATAATAAACTTTTTTTGTTCTACAAATAAAAGCACACATCTCATTTTAATATCAGTACAGTAGTCTTACCTTTCTAATGTGATGGATGTGCCCTCTGTCCCGGGCTGCAGAAGCCCCTGAGCTGGGGCTGGGAAGGAGTGGGGTCTGTCCCTCTCTCCCCCACCACAGCAGCCCCCCGAGCTGGGGCTGGGAAGGAGGGCCGTCTCTCCCCGGCAGCTGCAGTCCCGGAGCTGGGGAAAGTCACTTCTTTCTCTGGATGCCACAGTTCTGCACGTCCCAAATTCCCCCCACCCCCTCTTCTCACCCCACTGCCCCCTACCCCCTATTCCCCTCAAGGCCACCACCTCACCTTTCATGTGTGTCTTCTCCACGGTCCAGGCACCTAACTAGTGGAGCCACACCTGTGTGCCTCCACTAATTAAGTGGGTGGCCCTTCATTCTCTGATGCGGCTGCCCAGGCATGCACCTTAGAGAGAACTATCCGCGGACCCCCTGACTGGAGCTGGCAGACCACTGGTGGTCCGTGGACCACAGTTTGAGAACCACTGGTCTAAGTAATTTTGAATTTGTTCTTTCCCTATTTTAGCCTCTGATCCTGTGTCATTTTCACTGGCATACACTACATTAGATGTCCAATCACCACCAACCTTCTTGGTGAAAACAGAAACAAAGAAGTCATAAAGCACCTCTGCCATTTCCACATTTTCTGTTGTTGTTTTTCCCCTGCTCATTGAGTAACAGGCCTATCCTGTCCTTGGTCTTCCTCTTGCGTCTAATGTATTTGTAGAATTTTATTTTTACCCTTTATGTTTCTAGCTAGATTGATCTTGTTTTGTGCCTTGGCCTTTCTAATTTTGTCCCTACATACTTGTGTTATTTGTTTATATTCATCCTTTGTAATTTAACCTAGTTTCCACTTTTTGTAGGACTCTTTTTTATTTTTAGATCCTTGAAGATCTTGTGGTTAAGCCAGGGTGGTCTCTTGCCATCCTTCCTATCTTTCCTACACAGTGGGATAGCTTTCTCTTGTGCCCTTAATAATGTCTTTTTGAAAAACTGCCAACTGTCTTCAATTGTTTTTCCCCTTAGACTTGCTTCCCATGGGATCTTACCTACCAACTCCCTGACTTTGCAAAAGTCTTCCTTCTTGAAATCCATTGTCTTTATTTTGCTGTTCTCCCTCCTATGACTCCTTAAAATCATGAACTCTACTATTTCATGATCACTTTCACCCAAGCTGCCTTCCACTTTCAAAGTCTCAACCAGTTCCTCCCTATTTGTCAAAATCAAATCTAGAATAGCCTCTCCCATACCATGACATCTCCCTTGCTTTTTACCCCTGTATACTTACCCAGAGACTTTCAAAAAGTCTGTCTCCTATTTCCATCTCAATCTCAGTCCAAGTATATACATTTTTAGTATATAAGGCAACACCTCCTCCCTTTTTTCCCTGCCTGTCCTTCCTGAGCAAGCTGTATCCTTCTATACCAATATTTCAGTTGTGTATTATCCCACCAAATCTGTGATGCCTACTATGTCATAGTTGTGTTTATTTACTAGCATTTTGAGTTATTCCTGCTTATTCCCCATACTTCTCGCATTAGTATACAGACATCTAAGATACTGATTTGATTCCCCTCCCCCCCCAGTTCTTTCTTGTCTCTCCTTTATCCCTGCTATAACAAGCCAGGCTACCCCCCAGATTCTGACCCTTCTCCCAGGTCTCCATGTTTCTGACTTACCTGTGGGCTTTGGTCACCTGTGCCCTTCAAACCTAGTTTAAAGCCCTCCAAATATGCTCTTCCCCTTCCTCAACAGTGGACCCCATCTCTGCTTAGCAGTCCTTCTTCCTGGAACAACATCCCGTGGTCAAGGAAGCCGAAGCCCTCCTGGTGACACCATCCTTGCAGCTAGGCATTCACCTCCAGGATGCATTTGTCTCTGCCTGGGTCCCTAGCTGGCTGCTGCTATGGATTGCCCTCCTTATCCCAGACCCCCATCTGTTCCTGGTTCCTGCCTTCCTACCTTGCTTCAGGTCCTTGCTCCTACAACCTAACTCTGACACTGACTCTGACCCCTTGCTTGGCTCCAGACTCTTTCTCTGGTTCTGACCTTTGGATTGGCACCTGTCTCTAAACTCTGCCATCTGGCCACAGATGTCAAAGGACCATCTACCAACTGCAGTGCTATGCATTGCAGCCACTTCTTGGTTCCCATTCTTTCTTGCCCTCCTGCCCAGAAACACACTTCACCATTCCCCAGCAAAAGGGGTTATGAAGAGGGTGGTGTATGAGTCAGCTATCCCAGCTATACACACAGTGGAGAGATTCCTAAGCCACAGGAACCCTCAGAAAAAGTAATGCAGCCAGTCTCCACCCCATGTACATCACTTGCGTAACATAAAAATTGTGGAGTGGGGCAGAAAGTTTACCCCCTTGTGTTGTCCCATGGAAATCATACCCAGATTTAGTAATTGTTGAAACTATATCACATTCTTACTGGTATGCATGGTTATTTTTCCTTTCTGTATTTAAAAATAAAACTGAGGGATCACAAAGAATTATACATGCTGATAATGTCAATGGTCAAGAAACTCAGATCATAGAAAGTCAATTTTTAATTCATTGTCCTGTGCTCTCTATTTTAATTATGTTCTTCTAATGTTAATAGGCTTTAAAACTGTGTGGTCATATGCTCCAATGCCTTGTTGTATATTAGAAATACCTAGATACAATGGGTTATGCTGAGGATGGATTGGAATCTGAATTTCCAGGCTTATGCAAATTGAAAACCGATCCTTTGTTATTGGATCATGATTTTATTTTAGTTTTTGTCTGTGGGTTTACATGTGATTAAATATTGTCATTTTCCGAAGGAGTATTTGTTATAAAAGAAGATTTAAATATACATTCATGGAATAGGCTTCATATCAGTTCAAAAACCTGATTGATAGACAAGACAAAAACAAGGATAAATGATAAAATAGACCATTCTTGAAGCAGATGAAAGAGGTGAATCATGCTTTTTTATAATGATGAATGTGGTGTCAGTAACAAACATGTTGTTACTTAGACAGTTATTTTTCTAACCAAAATATAGTTTAAGAATATGTATTATAGTGATGGGCCCAGCCCAGAACATGGTATCAGAACCTCCTGGAATTTTGAGATCTTGTATTCAGATCCAGGCCTATCTCTAATGTGATAGCTGCAAAACAAGAGAATAGAGAGACAAGGTGGGTGAGGTGCTATCTTTTATTGGATCAACTTCTGTTGGTGAGAGAGCCAAGCTCTTGAGCTACACAAAGTTCTTCTTCATTTTCCAGTAAAAGATGTTTTCTTACCCACCTTGTTGCTCTCATATCCTAGCACCAACTTGGTTCCCTTTGATAAACTTTGGGTTTTTAATAAATTCGGATTTGTCAGATTTTTACATTTTTTGTGATAGTTATTCAAAAGAACGGGCAATAGATCATGGGGATTGTAGCTTGCTTTTATTATAGAGTAAATTGGTTTACATATTACAAGTAGGATGAGACAAAAGAATGTTTATTTGTTAACACTAGGTGTCCTTTTTTAAAAAGGAGCTTAAGAAAAAAAAAAGTAAAGTTGCATGTGTGTGACCTTAGACTCTCAAGTCATAGGCTAAATTCAGACTCGAAGTAACTGGGGACAATTTCATGGGCATTTTGACCACCTTAGTGTAGGGCCAAATGTGTACTATTCAGATACATCAATTGACGCACTCTGCTGCTTTTGGGATCCTGAGAATTTTGTTGGGGTTTCAGATGGTGATTCTACTAGAAAGAAGAAACCACCTTTATACATGCACAGAATTAGAAGGATGAAGAATTAGAGGAGACGTGGACAAAATCTGTTGTTCTTAGGAAATAGGGAGAAGAGAGGCTGAGCAATCGGCAGGATCCAAAATTTTTCAGAAGGCTAAAAGTGTAATCAGGCTATCCCATTTCCAAGAGATGCATTAATAGCAGAATATGTCTTATGGGATTCTGGATCGCTCAAGATCATTCCATGTTTTTTTAAATTATAACCGCCTTTTTAATCTGTTAAAATGAACAAGGTATTGAGTCTTGAAAACATGAATGGCTCTAGATAGGCTTCTTAATCACAGATATGATGTAAACATTCAAGCAGTGGAGCTTACAATAAAAGTAGATATTTCATCTATATCATATTTTGGATTGGGATTTCAGTTTAGGCAAGACATGTGTGTTTTGATCTACTTTATATTATATATTCTGAAGCAGAGTTTGTTAAATTTCTTTCATAAATCAAATGGAAGCCATGTATTAAAACAAGAGGCAAAAATATAGACTTTATATACCCTGTAAGGTGTCGGCTTCCTCACCCATCTGAGGAATTATCAACCAGATCAAATTGGACTTTAGCCCTTTCTATTGGGCTCCATTTATGGTCCAAATGACCACACACTCCCAAGAGGCAAACAAAACTTCCAGCCATGATTCCTAGGGCTTTCCATCTGGAGTCTTCTTTCCTCCGGGATTACTGCAAGAGACTGTCTCTTCCTGCAGCTTCTCCCTGTGGTCCCCTCCCCTCAACTGGACCTCTTGCTAGCTCTTATTATCACTCCCTTCCCATCTGGGTCTGGGAATTGACCAGGGCTGTCTGACCCCAGGTCTTTGTCTTTTAAAGGGGCAGGCCACCCTGTGCACACCACTTGAAAAGGTTTTTGTTTTTAAAGATAACTTCTAAGTGTGTTCTTTAAAGTTAGTGGGTGGTTCCTGTATACTTGGGTGATGTGAACCACGGAGTATTACATTTGGTTACCCTTAAAAATCAATCAGTATGTTTCAACAGTTACCTCACCAAGGTATCTGAGAGAATTGTTGGTAGGCATTGCCATTTCAATGGTGTCTATTATGTTAGGAAACACTAACTGGACAAAGAAAAGGAGTACTTGTGGCACCTTAGAGACTAACCAATTTATTTGAGCATAAGCTTTTGTGAGCTACAGCTCACTTCATCGGATGCATACTGTGGAAAGTGTAGAAGATCTTTTTATATACACACAAAGCATGAAAAAATACCTCCTCAGACTAACACGGCTGTTACTCTGAAACCTGTCATTATGCAAGGCACTGCATTTAGCCGTATGGAGTGGAAATCTATCAACTGCATGAAAAAACTTGTACAGATACAGACAGACATCATCTTCCTTTCCAAATGCAAACAGATGGACATCGTACCAAAAGGACTGAAGGTAAAAAATCCATTACAATCTACATACCACACAGACTATGCTGACAGCTTGTGCCACACGCTCTCAAAGAAACTGCGGAACCACCTGATCAACATCCTCTACAGCAAACAGGGAAAGATTAAGAATGAGCTCTCAAAAATGGATACTCTCATAAAAAACCAACCTTCCACATAAACTTCCTCGTGGCTGGACTTTACTAAAACTAGACAAGCCATTTACAACACACACTTTGCTTCTCTACAAAAGAAAAAGGACACTAAACTTTCTAAACTACTACATGCCACAAGGGGCCACAGCAATGGTTCCCTCAACCCACCCAGCAATATTGTTAACCTATCCAACTATACTCTCAGCCCAACAGAAGCAGCTGTCCTATCTTGGGGCCTCTCCTTCTGCCCCTCCACCCCCACGAACATGATACAGTTCTGTGGTGACCTATAATCCTATTTTCGATGTCTCCGACTCAAGGAATATTTCCAACATACCTCTGAACAACATACTAATCCACAGAAGCCTCCCAACCAACACTACAAAAAGAAGGATTCTAGGTGGACTCCTCCTGAAGGTCGAAACAGCGGACTGGACTTCTACATAGAGTGCTTCCGCCGACATGCACTGTCTGAAATTGTGGAAAAGCAGCATCTCTTGCCCCATAACCTCAGCCGTGCGGAACACAATGCCATCCACAACCTCAGAAACAACTCTGACATCATAATCAAAAAGGCTGACAAAGAGCTGCTGTTGTCATCATGAATAGGTCGGAATATGAACAAGAGGCTGCTCAGCAGCTCTCCAACGCCACTTTCTACAAGCCATTACCCTCTGATCCCACTGAGAGTTACCAAAAGAAACTACAGCATTTGCTCAAGAAACTTCCTGAAAAAGGACAAGATCAAATCCGCACAGACACACCCCTGGAACCCCGACCTGGGATATTCTATCTACTACCCAAGATCCATAAACCTGGAAATCCTGGACGCCCCATCATCTCAGGCATTGGCACCCTGACAGCAGGATTGTCTGGCTATGTAGACTCCCTCCTCAGGCCCTGTGCTACCAGCACTCCCAGCTACCTTCGAGACACCACTGACTTCCTGAGGAAACTACAATCCATCGGTGATCTTCCTGATAACACCATCCTGGCCACTATGGATGTAGAAGCCCTCTACACCAACATTCCACACAAAGATGGACTACAAGCCGTCAAGAACACTATCCCTGATAATGTCACGGCTAACCTGGTGGCTGAACTTTGTGACTTTGTCCTTACCCATAACTATTTTACATTTGGGGACAATGTATACCTTCAGATCAGTGGCACTGCTATGGGTACCCGCATGGCACCACAGTATGCTAACATTTTTATGGCTGACTTAGAACAACGCTTCCTCAGCTCTCGTCCCCTAATGCCCCTACTCTACTTGCGCTATCTTGATGACATCTTCATCATCTGGACCCATGGAAAAGCCCTTGAGGAATTCCACCATGATTTCAACAATTTCCATCCTACCATCAACCTCAGCCTGGTCCAGTCCACACAAGAGATCCACTTCCTGGACACTACAGTGCTAATAAACGATGGTCACATAAACACCACCCTATACCGAAAACCTACTGACCGCTATTCCTACCTACATGCCTCCAGCTTTCACCCTGACCACACCACACGATCCATCGTCTACAGCCAAGCTCTGCGATACAACCTCATTTGCTCCAACCCCTCAGACAGACAAACACCTACAAGATCTCTATCAAGCATTCTTACAACTACAATACCCACCTGCGGAAGTGAAGAAACAGATAGATTGATAGAGCCAGAAGAGTTCCCAGAAGTCACCTACTACAGGACAGGCCTAACAAAGAAAATAACAGAATGCCACTAGCCGTCACCTTCAGCCCCCAACTAAAACCCCTCCAACGCATTATTAAGGATCTACAACCTATCCTGAAGGATGACCCAACACTCTCACAAATCTTGGGAGACAGGCCAGTCCTTGCCTACAGACAGCCCCCCAACCTGAAGCAAATGCTCACCAGCAACTACATACCACACAACAGAACCACTAACCCAGGAACCTATCCTTGCAACAAAGCCCGTTGCCAACTGTGCCCACATATCTATTCAGGGGACACCATCACAGGGCCTAATAACATCAGCCACACTATCAGAGGCTCGTTCACCTGCATATCCACCAATGTGATATATGCCATCATGTGCCAGCAATGCCCCTCTGCCATGTACATTGGTCAAACTGGACAGTCTCTACGTAAAAGAATAAATGGACACAAATCAGATGTCAAGAATTATAACATTCATAAACCAGTCGGAGAACACTTCAGTCTCTCTGGTCATGCGATTACAGACATGAAAGTTGCTATATTACAACAAAAAAACTTCAAATCCAGACTCCAGCGAGAAACTGTTGAATTGGAATTCATTTGCAAATTGGATAAAATTAACTTAGGCTTGAATAGAGACTCGGAGTGGCTAAGTGGTTATGCAAGGTAACCTATTTCCCCTTGTTTTTTCCTACCCCCCCCCCCCGATGTTCTTGTTAAACCCTGGATTTGTGCTGGAAATGGCCCACCTTGATTATCATACACATTGTAAGGAGAGTGGTCACTTTAGATAAGCTATTACCAGCAGGAGAGTGGGGTGGGAGGAGGTATTTTTTCATGCTTTGTGTGTATATAAAAAGATCTACACTTTCCACACTATGCATCCGATGAAGTGAGCTGTAGCTTATGAAAGCTTATGCTCAAATAAATCGGTTAGTCTCTAAGGTGCCACAAGTACTCCTTTTCTTTTTGCGAATACAAACACGGCTGTTACTCTGAAACTAATTGGACAATAAGTATTTGGCTCTTTTTTAAATAATTCAAAGCCTCTTATGACCAGAAGTGTATACTCACACATCTTTGTCTTATATTTCCTTGTTCAACCATTTAATTCCTTTCCATATGTGTGCAAGGAGTTCAGTATTTTAGCGGCATTTCAGTTGCTTTTCTATCGTGCTAATATTTTAATAATTTTGTTTACAGTTACAATTAGCACAAGTAACCTACAGAAGAACTGGGAGTGAACCGGATCAGCCCTCTTATCTCTGTAAGCCCTCACATTAATAGATATTATCTCCCTAACTTAACCCTGTGGTCAGAATAGCACAGTTGAAAGAGTGAGTTACATAAATGTAGACCCTAATGGTTGGTGTCTGTATGAGGAAACAGTAAACAAGGCATTCTTCAACTAGAGCAATCAGAAGGAAATCTACTTGCTGTGAGACAGAAGAGGAAATGGCTTTCCAAACAAGTTCAAATCTGCTGCAAGTCTGTCAAAGTCAATGAATCATTACTTGAATTCTGGAGTCAAATCATCTATCATTCTAAAATACGTACTCTCTCAGAAACTCATTAATAATCCATCAGACAACAATTCTGGAAGACTTGGAACATAAACAGATTATTTTTTAACCATTTTTGCATTTAATTTCCCGAATGATGCAATTTATTTAAAATAAATCATGTTTCAGTTCTAAATGATATTTGGAAATTTCTTGGCACTTGGCAGCTGCAAATCAAGTTGATTCAAATAAATCCATGTATCAGTCAAGAAAAGTTAAGTCACTCAATGAGCAAGAGTTTGAGTAATAAGAGAAAAGGCTGTCCCAAATGCTTCCTTGTTGTAACCTTTCCTATTTTAGTAGACTTATGTCAGGGATAAAGTTAGTCTGCTGTGTGTGCATGTGTGTGTTTTAACAAATAATTACTCTTCATAGTTTATAGCTCAATAAAGCAAAAGAGCTTCATATGTTAGCCAATGAACACGAGTGGAATATAGCATGCATTCCTTATTCACTGGCTCCTGTTCTGCAAACTATATGCTGTATAGAATAAGTGTATTTGACTTTATTTAATACAGATCATTCATGTATTGAAAATTCTTTGGGTGAAATCATGGTCTAGTCAAATAAACACAAAACTCCCCCTGACTCCATCAGAGCCAGAAATCTACCCTTGGACTTTGTTGACCTCTAAGGTACCAAGCTTCATTTACTAACACTGGCTGTGCATAGCCCAAATACTTTGTCTTATTTCAGGCCATTCTACTTTAGGATATCTTTACCACTAATCAAAATATATGGCTATGAATAGAAAAGAGCTGAACAATAGAAGTGCAGAGTTAACGTGGAACAAAGTATGTTTGTGTCTTTATTATCACTGAGCACCATAAAGAGCTAAGCTGCAAGTTTCAGATGAACATATTTTCTCATTAGCTGCTCTGAGAAGTCTTGGCAGAAAACGTGACAGGTATTTTACTTCTGCTCTCCCTGGTTCACACAACCTTCTCTTCCCATCTTATGATAAATATTTGTTGCACTAGCATTTAACAACTTGTGTTAACATTTTTGAAAAACTCCCTAACTTTAATTGTTTTAATCATTTTGATCATTTCATGTTATAATTCTGGTAGACTGGTTTTGTTCTTTCTTGTCAGAAACAGCTGTTTTAGGCATGGTATATAAAAAAATATTTCAAGGTTTGATTACGAGACGTTGCTCAATCTGTCATTGGTTTCCACTCCATCTCTACATGTACTATCGGACTAAATCATCAACAGTGAAGGCCTCAGATGACCCAGAGTTCACAGAAGTCAATAGGAATTTTTCCATTGACTTCAATGGACATTTGATCAGGCCATTACAGATATGTATGCTAATGTATAATATACCAAACTGAAAACAGCTTGCTGAAATTAACTTTAATGTTCCACATTAAAACAAAATAGGCAACCATGTTTACAGCATTGTTTCTCTATTTGATGTATTTGATATAATGCAAATTTCCTGGGTGAAATTCTAACGACATTGACGTCAATGAGAGCTTTCTCATTTACTTTAGTGGGACCAGGATTTCACCCTCATACATATTACAAAATAGAACAATGCCAACCCACCTAATTATTCCAATTTCAATGTGCAAGCACAAGTCTGAAATGCCACAAAAATGCATCAATCTTTTCTCCCTATGGAGTGTAACCAAAGGAATTCTTCAGCATTTATGATGTACCAAAGATACCTTGCTCCTTAATGTTCTCATGAAACCATCCAAATTAGAGAAAGGGACAGAATTGTATTATTTAGAGGCTTTTCTGGGCCTTTGTTTGTTTGTGGTTTTATGGTTCCCTTGTATATAGCCTTTTACAACCTCTTAAAACTTTATTTATTCCTTTCATAGCTATCTATAAATATATAGCTGTGATAGCTATTGTATTTTGTATCTGTTTGTTGAAGCATTTAATATCCTTTAACAAATTGATAAAATAACTTTGGTCCAAAAAGAGTTTTGCAAAAATTCTGAGTGACATATAATAGTATAGCTACATTTCCCACGATCCTTCAAGATGATCTTCCAGACAGTGGAAAATCCAGCAAGACTTTGGGAAGCACAGATTCACCCTGCATTTTCCTATTGCATTTGTGAGGGTCACAGTGACTATGGGGGAAAAATTTGAAGTGTTGCTATTGACTTCAGTACAGCCAGGATTTCACCCATGCACTTCCCCCAGTCAGCCTACTGGGAAATGTAGCTAGCTCTGTAAAGTATTGATATTTTTTTTTCAAGTCAGGATCAATTTATTTTCAAGGTTCTAGCTGATTAGTTAAAAAATCAGGATTTATGTGTTAATGCAAAAAAGAGATTATGTATTACAGAGTTTTGGCAAATATTTCAAAATCAATTTTTGTATATGGTTTCCTTTGCTTACTTAATCTTCCCCAGTTTAAATTCAGTTCCTTTCAATCAGAAGAATGTGAACAAATTGTAGGACATACAAAAGGCAGGGTCAGGGGAACATATGAATGGGATGGAGAAATTGACTTACAGTGTAAAGGAAGATTTCAGTTACTATTATGGACCAGCTCCTCAGATGGTGTTTTATATCAGCTGAGTATCTGTCCCTAAATATGTATAGTTTTGCTATACGACTGATTGTGTACAGTATATGTGTACACAAGTATTAGAAGGTTGGAATCCGCAATGGAGAGCCATTTTTATGAAATAGTCCAAGGCACTATAGTTAACAGCTAAGGGAGGAAAATAAACAAAGAAAATCCTAAGCTTGAAATGGGAAAAAAATCCTGAAAGTGAAATGTATTGTGGTAGACTGAAGACATAGCACTGCTGATAGGAACAATCCTACACTGGGAGGGGAATAGAGAAGATCTAAGAATCTGTCTTTTCCGTATGATTTCTATGATGATATGTTAATCCCAGGAATTTGGATGTAATAATCAGCCCAGTTGTAATCAGATGCATATAGGCTAATATTTACTTTTCCTTAATCCTTTTTTAAATAATAAGGCTCAGTTGTAAAATAATTCTGTGGACATGATTCTAAAAGAGTTGTGCAAGTTGACTAGCTCTCTTGATTAGGTGATGCAGGATTTGGCAAGTTAATTAGGTATAGAACTCTAGTGCGAGGCTAGATTACTTAGGTACATTAAGTTACATGAGTACTTTACTCCCACTCTACTGTTGCTTTGCTGGCTTTTTGTTAAGCAGCTTTTGACTATAAAATTGCTCTTCCATTTTCTAAGTTATTTCACTGCCTTCCATTTTCTCCTTTAATAGATTTAACAGTTCTGTTTATAGTCTTGGATTGACAAATATTGGTCCTCTTATTTCCACGTGTTATTCCAAGTAATGTGATTATAGAAATCCAGGTGTAGGGCTTTGTAACTTACTGAATGAATATTACATTTTCATAAAAAGTGTTACATACCATCAACAATGGAACTGATAGGCAACTGCTGCCACTGTCAAGGTGGGATCTGTCATCTGTCAGTCATTATAAATTATAGTGGCCTAGTTGTTAGTTGAACCTGGAGACCTTTCTAGCTTCTGAGGGTTTAAAAACCAAGCTTAGACTTGCTGTTTTGTATTTTGAAAATGATTAGTTTGGGAATTGTATATGCTTTGCTGCTAATTTTAACTTTTGATTGAGTCTATAATTCCTTAGTATGACTGCATGAAGAGTAATATACAGAAGAAAGTAAAATTGCATTGCAATTATCATCTAGTCATCTGAAAGCTTCTTGAGAGACTAATGTAACTCTGTTGCTAATTGTTATGCTATAGAGGTGTTTTGCACACTGGAACCTGTAGTTTGAGCCATTACGTTTCTACTTCTACCAAGAATAAACATTCATTAAGGTAAAATATTGATTTTTTTAAAGAGTGAAAGCAAAAACGAACAATGGCAAAGAACAACATTTTACCTTCACGTTAGAGTTGCTAATAATCCTGAGATTTATTGTGCATTTTGAACCCTTATCTCTGGGGAAAGTTGGAGAAAGGAATTAAGAAGAGGAGAGAGTGAGCTGTTTATTGCACTGAGCAATTATTCCAAACCCTAATGTGAGGATGCTGTAGAGCTTTAAGAGTTCTCATTCATTCAAAACAAGTTTAAATAAAAGGGTTTTTTTTTTTTTTAGAAGCAGTCTGGGCAAAAATCAGACTTACACAGAGTGACAGTACATCTCAGTGTATCTTATTGGCAGTTCTGTCACTTGGAAAAAAGTTTAATTTCACAGCCCAAATACTGAATAAAATTGAAAGCTGAACCTCATCAGGGGAGATGAAAGTCAAATATCAAATCACCAACAAAAGTCGTTAACTTTGAGTTAACGTTGCTACTGTTAAAACATGGATATGCCAAGGAATGTCACCATTAAAAAGCCCTCAAACCCTCTGAGAAGGTATGGAAATTAAAAGTGAAGAATGGGTAAATGTGCAAATACCCTCACAGATAATGCAATCTCTTAAACATACAAGGGTAAGATAATTTATTGCTCATTCAAAAAATGACCTTTTCTCTTTTCTTTTCAATCTTCTGATTCTCCCTCAGGAGAGGCTGTGGTGGAAGTATATCAGGAGATGTATGTATAGCATGCAAATTGTTGGCAAAAAAAAGTGAATCCATCTAACACACACGTGGGGTCTAAATTGTGAAACCCTTGCTCGCATATTTGAGCTCTCACTTACATGAGTAGCCCCATTAACTCTGGAGGGACATATGCTCCTCTGTACATTTTCACAGAGGGGAGGGGAATGGGAAAGAAATTAAAACAATAGTACAATAGTTTATTGTATTTGCAAACAGAATAATTTTTCCTACCAGAGTGTGGGCAAGAGCAGCAATTCCCAACCCATGGTCCGTGGAGCCCTGGCATCCTGTAGATTACTTGCTGCTGGAAAGTCACATGCTAACGGCTCTCCTCCTTCATTTCAACTGTTTCTTAAGATGTTCACGCACTTTACTGAAACGCTTTGAAGAACAAATAATTTAGGCCAATATTTTCCAATGTAGATGCCTAATCTCTCCATTAAGATGTGAGTCACACTATCACAAAGTTTAAGAATCCCTGGACTGTATGCCTACAGGGCCACCAATGATACTGCCAAGAACGACCTTGAGCAGATCACTGCAGGCTACGTGGCTCTGGGAAGAAGGATAAAGGAGTTTGAGGCACAAGGGGTGGTCTCATCCATCCTCCCTGTGGAAGGAAAAGGCCCGGGTAGAGACTGTCGAATTGTGGAAGTCAACCAATGGCTATGCAGGTGGTGTAGGAGAGGTGGCTTTGGATTCTTTGACCATGGGATGGTGTTCAAAGAAGGAGGAGTGCGAGGCAGAGACGGGTTCCACCTAACGAAGAGAGAGAAGAGCATCTTCGCAAGCAGGCTGGCTAACCTTGTGAGGAGGGCTTTAAACTAGGTTCACCGGGGGAAGGAGACCAAAACCCTGAGGTAAGTGGGATACCAGGAGGAAGCACAAGCAGGAGAGCACAAGAGTGGAGGGCTCCTGCCTCATACTGAGAAAGCGGGACGATCAGCGTGTTACCTTAAGTGCCTATACACAAATGCAAGAAGCCTGGGAAACAAGCAGGGAGAACTGGAAGTCCTGGCACAGTCAAGGAATTCTGATGTGATTGGAATAACAGAGACTAGGTTGGATAACTCACATGACTGGAGTACTGTCGTGGGTGGATATAAACTGTTTAGGAAGGACAGGCAGAGCAGAAAAGGTGGGGGAGTTGCATTGTATGTAAGAGAGCAGTATGACTGCTCAGAGCTCTGGTGTGAAACTGCAGAAAAATGTGAGAGTCTCTGGATTAAGTTTAGAAGTGTGAGCAACAAGGGTGATGTCATGGTGGGAGTCTACTATAGACTACCAGACCAGGGGGATGAGGTGAACGAGGCTTTCTTCCGGCAACTCGCAGAAGTTACTAGATCGCAGGCCCTGGTTCTCATGGGAGACTTCAATCACCCTGATATCTGCTGGGACAGCAATACAGCGGTGCACAGGCAGTACAGGAAGTTTTTGGAAAATGTAGGGGACAATTTCCTGGTGCAAGTGCTGGAGGAACCAACTAGGGGCAGAGCTCTTCTTGACCTGCTGCTCACAAACCTGGAAGAATTAGTAGGGGAAGCTAAAGTGGATGGGAACCTGGGAGGCAGTGACCATGAGATGGTCGAGTTTAGGATCCTGACACAAGGAAGAAAGGAGAGCAGCAGAATACGGACCCTGGACTTCAGAAAAGTAGATTTTGACTCCCTCAGGGAACTGATGGGCAGGATCCTCTGGGAGAATAACATGGGGGGAAAGGAGTCCAGGAGAGCTGGCTGTATTTTAAAGAATCTTTATTGAGGTTACAGGAACAAACCATCCCGATGTGTAGAAAGAATAGTAAATATGGTAGGTGACCAGCTTAGCTTAACAGTGAAATTCTTGCTGATCTTAAACACAAAAAAAGAAGCTTACAAGAAGTGGAAGACTGGACAAATGACCACGGAGCAGTATAAAAATATTGCTCAGGCATGCAGGAGTGAAATCAGAAAGGCCAAATCACACTTGGAGTTGCAGCTAGCAAGAGATGTTAAGAGTAACAAGAAGGGTTTCTTCAGGTATATTAGCAACAAGAAGAAAGTCAAGAAAAGTGTGGACCCCTTACTGAATGAGGGAGGCAACCTAGTGACAGAGGATGTGGAAAAAGCAAATGTACTCAATGCTTTTTTTGCCTCTGTCTTCATGAACAAGGTCAGCTCCCAAACTATTGCACTGGGCAGCACAGCCTGGGGAGGAGGTAACCAGCCCTCTGTGGAGAAAGAAGTGGTTCGGGACTATTTAGAAAAGGACTAGTGCAAGTCCATGGGGCTGGATGCACTGGCCTCTGAGAGTGCTGAAGGAGTTGGTGGATGTGATTGCAGAGCCATTGGGCATCATCTTTGAAAACTCATGGCAATCGGGGGAGGTCCCGGATGACTGGAAAAAGGCTAATGTAGTGCCCATCTTTTAAAAAGGGAAGAGGGAGGATCCGGGGAATTACAGGCCAGTCAGCCTCACCTCAGTCCCTGGCAAAATCATGGAGCAGGTCCTCAAGGAATCAATGCTGAAGCACTTAGAGGAGAGGAAAGTGATCAGGAACAGTCAGCATGGATTCACCAAGGGCAAGTCATGCCTGCCTAATCTAATTGCCTTCTTTGACAAAATAACTGGCTTTGTGGATGAGGGGAAAGCAGTGGACGTGTTATTTCTTGACTTTAGCAAAGCTTTTGACACGGTCTCCCACAGTATTCTTGCCAGCAAGTTAAAGAAGTATGGGCTGGATGAATGGACTATAAGGTGGATAGAAAGCTGGCTAAATCGTCGGGCTCAATGGGTAGTGATCAATGGCTCCATGTCTAGTTAGCAGCCAGTATCAAGCGGAGTGCCCTAAGGGTCAGTTTTGTTCAATATCTTCATTAATGATCTGGAGGATGGGGTGGACTGAACTCTCAGCAAGTTTACAGATGACACTAAACTGGGAGGAGAGGTAGATATGTTGGCGGGTAGGGATAGGATATAGAGGGCCCTAGACAAATTAGAGGATTGGGCCAAAAGAAATCTGATGAGGTTCAACAAGGACAAGTGCAGAGTCCTGCACTTAGGACAGAAGAATCCCATGCACTGCTTCAGACTAGGGACCGAATGGCTAAGCAGCAGTTCTGCAGAAAAGGACCTAGGGGTTACAGTGGATGAGAAGCTGGATATGAGTCAACAGTGTGCCGTTATTGCCAAGGAGGCTAACAGCATTTTGGGCTGTAGAAGTAGGGGCATTGCCAGCAGATCAAGGGATGTGATCGTTCCCCTCTATTTCACATTGGTGAGGCCTCATCTGGAGTACTGTGTCTTGTTTTGGGCCCCATACTACAAGAAGGATGTGGAAAAATTGGAGAGAGTCCAGCGGAGGGCAACAAAAATGATTAGGGGACTGGAACACGTGACTTATGAGGAGAGGCTGAGGGAACTGGGATTGTTTAGTCTGCAGAAGAGAAGAATGAGGGGGGATTTGATAGCTGCTTTCAACTACCTGAAAGGGGGTTCCAAAGAGGATGGCTCTAGACTGTTCTCAGTGGTAGCAGATGACAGAACGAGGAGTAATGGTCTCAAGTTGCAGTGGGGGAGGTCGAGGTTGGATATTACGAAAAACTTTTTCACTAGGAGGGTGGTGAAGCACTGGAATGCATTACCTAGGGAGGTGGTGGAATCTCCTTCCTTTGAGGATTTTAAGGTCAGGCTTGACAAAGCCCTGGCTGGGATGATTTAGTTGGGGATTGGTCCTGCTTTGAGCAGGGGGTTGGACTAGATGACCTCCTGAGGTCCCTTCCAACCCTGATATTCTATGATTCTATGATTGATTCCCTATCTGCAAGTCCTGTAGCATTTTAACTACAGAAAGCACCTGAACCTACCTTCTCCCACTGAAATCCATGAGAATTTTGCCATGTGCTTCCCTGGGAGCAAGATTGTGTCCAAAGTATTTTATGATTCAAGTTGTATAGAAGATGCCATACAAAATAAATTTGTCATATTGTGTGGTAAAATTCCACTGGTGTACAAAAGTCCCATTTTCCTCTAGAGTTAGTCATCCTACGCCCATTTTCTAACTGAAGACCTATATTTCCTCGTATTTAATATGCAACACAATAAACAATATAATCATTCCCATTAGTGTAAGTAAATAATAGCATTAAAATCCAGAAGCAGATTTCTGTGTGTGTGTTAATATTCACTAAAGCCAGTCTGATGTGCAAAGTAAACGAGTTTACTGGTTTAATGCTCTTTTAGGCCAGGAAACATTTATTTCGCGTATTTCTCTTGTGTAAATTAAATTAGGTTTAAGGGCAGCAGCACAAACACTTATTTATCTTAAAAATGAGACTGAGTCAAGGTATAATACATATAGAGAGAGTGATTATTTAGTTTACACATATATAATGAGAATTTTATATTGGTCCATTAAGATAATAAATTTATATATTCAGGTAGTATCTTTCAGGGAGAGCTAAAAGACTCAGGGATTGGAAATGAAGTATAGATGTTGGGCTGGATCCTGGACTGACTTTAGTGGCAGAAGGATTCATAGATATTTAGGTCAGGAGGGACCATTATTGGTCCCAGAGCCTTGCACGGCTATGTCACTGGTTCTTATCGTGCTCTTGTGGTTGTTTCTGAATTTCTTTGCCATCCAGATGTGGTTCAGTAGCCTGTATGAAATAAATTGTTCCCAGCTACTAGTAGACAAGTGTGTCTAGGTCAAAACCCACCACTGCCACAGGCAGTAATTGGTCATCTTGTTGGTACTCTCAGCAGACAGGACAATGGTTGAATGTGATGGGATACTAGGTTACTCACCAGTCTGGAGATGTGGTCCTTGTAGGTCAGAGTTCAGACACATTGTCTTTGATTCTCTTTGTTTCCTCTGTTACAAAGTGGTCAAGCAGAGACAACAAGATCCAACAGTGAGATCCAGACAGGGAAAATATAACGAGGAGATTAGATGGAGTTAGGGAAGTAAAGCACAATATAAGAGCTGGGCAATAATTTAAACCCACAGTTTTGCTTTCAGGAGTGATTTGGTTGTTGGTAACATTCATTTTGGCTGAGTTCATTTTTTCTGTTATTTTCTAGCTAAAGAGAAGTCAGTCAATTAGGGACAAAAGGGCAAAAGCTACGCTGGCACAAGTGGATGGCATTTGAGAAAGGAAAGGAGCAGAGTCACGGGAGAGAGGAAAAACAGCTGGTGAGAAAAGAATGTGAAAACAGAAGATCAAGATGGCAGAGCCAAAAAAGCAGTGTCGAGAAACTGAAAATATTGAAAATTAGATTATCTGTGTAATCTATCTGTCCACATACACACAGAGAGAATGTGCCCTATGAGTGTAAATAGTTAAATCCTAGAATCCTTACATACTTTGAAATTCACCCTTCTGCTGAGGCCAGCACAAGACCTATGCATCATTTAACTCACATTGAACCAGGGTGATTGTCATGTGGAGTGTGACTAGGACTTTTGTCTTCTTACGTACAGTGAGATTTTACCTATTGTTACTGTATGTGGGCCAGAACTAGAACCATTCAAAGTTGGGGATGGGGACGACCGTGACACAAGGAACTTATGTTTAAATCACTCCTTGTTTTCTCCCTGCTGCCCCCAAATCACCCCTATCCCCCTCTAGTTCTTCATTTACACATGGGTTGGTTTCAGCATGAATTATATTCTAAGCTTCTTTTGTGATACTGGTTGAAAATGAAGCACCACTTCTCACATTTTTTTTCATTCTAGTAGTGCAGCTACAATCTTATTGACAGAGTTGTTGGATCAGTTTGTTCTGACATTTTATGCTAACTTTAGAAGCAAATTTCAGGACAAACACTACATTTTATTTATCATTCATACTTTGAAGTATCATTCATACTTCCATTTTCTGTCTCACTTTTTGACATATTTCAGATACTTTCCAGATGTTTCTTATTGTCGTGTGACTGTTTTTCATGTCTAAGTCGAGAAGTGAGCCATATTCAATAACATGCACTTGCAAAAAGAAAGCATGAAATTCTTTGTTTATTGCATTAAAAACAATGAAGTATTGTTTATCATTAAAGCATTAAGTGCTTTACTAGATTAAAATGTTTAAGGTATTAAATACTTGAGATAGCCATCAAATATAGCAGCCTTCTGTCCTTGACAGAAGTGCCAACATTTGCTGAGATGCAGACCTGTGACCTCTAGATAAGTTTCAATACACATTAAAATATTTATCTTCCTACTATGACCTTCCATGTGCAAGTCATGAGTCATGGATTTGTTTCCTAGGGAACTAGTGACTGAGAAAAATCTATAATTAGATCCGTGGGTTATTTGCTACATATCGGAATTGGGTGCTAAGCAGGTTCTAAAAACATCCAGAAGAATTGCATTGTCTTCGGGTTAATATTATGAAACCAAATTTACACAGAACTTTGTTAGCAACTCACTGGTTTTGAAAATGTTCAGTTAAAAATATTTCTACATTTTTCTGGTACAGCCTGAATGTTTTTTCTCTGAGTCTTCCCTCAACTCCACAGGATTCTCAAAGAAAGAGACTTGGGCTGGGCAGTTGGTTAAATCAAAATAAAATCCGACACAATCTTTCTTTTCTTTCTCTAAATACAAACTGAACATTCATTTCCAGGGATGGGTCAGGTTGGCTGGAAGACTCCTCTTGCATTCATGTACCCTGTGGGGCTCACTTTGCTACTCCTACTCAGTCCCAAATTGGATCCCTCTACCCACAATTCTTATTCCATAATCCCGGCAGCTCTGTTTCCATTGGTGGTTTCCACCTAATCCCAATCCTGATTCCTTTTTTTTTTTTTTGCTTCCCCTGGAGGCATTGCCCAAAAGACTGGGGACTGTAGCTGACAGGTTGGTGTGGTGGTTGCAACTGTAGCCAAAAGTGAGAAGCTAGCAGCTGACTCTTCTTAGCCCCAGGCTGGGTTTTGCTTTCCAGAGTGATGTTCTCTAGAGACCATTTCAAAATCAGACATGGCTGTAGCTGGGGAAAAGCTGCTACTTAGGTTTCAAGCTGTACGTGTGCCTGTGTGGGAAAGTCAGCAGAATGCTAAATATATTGGGGGTGAGTCTCCACTGCGTCACACCTGGTGCCGTCATTTACACATGTGCAAAGTGTGTATAAAATGCTGCCATGGTGGGTTACATAAGCATCAAGTGAAAACAAACATCAAACAAGTAAACAGCATTGGTGGGGAGAGATTTTTTTCTACCTTTGTGTTTTAATAATTCCTGTGTTTATATTAGCACAGGGGGAAGAGCTTTTACCGTTAGTAATCATGACAGCTAAATGTGTGGGGGCGGCGGGGGGGGGGGCAGTGCAATCATAGCACTCTAGCAGGAGCTCTGGGAAACGCAACAACTTGTTTATGCGCTTGTATATTTCAGAGTACAGTCTTCAGTATATTAATACCTGCAAGGAAAGTTTGTTTATCATTTTGTGTGAAGCAGGCTACACCTAGTGTTGCCAATTCTGGTTGGATGTATTCCTGGAAGTTTCTTCATATGACATAATATTTAATTGATTATTAATCTTTAATTCCTGGAGACTCCAGGACAATCCTGGAGGGTTTGCAACCCTAGCCACACTCACTGCTGGATTGATTTTGTTGGAGTTACATCAGGAATGCAGAATCTAGAGAGTCACTTATGGTTCATTCTGGCTATTGAATGTCAAAATATAAATGTAATTGAAGGGATTTTTTAGTCTTAGGTTAAGAACTATTACAAAGAAAGTGCAGCATATTTAGACTAGATAATACTTAAGATAATATTGGGAAAACAATACTGAACTAGATATTTACTCCTATTCTCCCATTTACTTACAATCTCTTAGGTACATGCATGATGATTGCATATTGTCTGGTCTATCCCATATCCTGAATCCCGCCAATGAGAAACCATTAAATGCTATTTCTGAATATTTGCCTTTTAGATCACAATTATAGGTTTTTAATAAATCATCTCCATAAATCCCATATAATTCCTTGTATGGAAAAATCTCCCTCCCCCTCCCCTTTTTTTAAAGAGTTCATTTGAGATTTTTTTAAAAAAATATTTGTCACTTAATCAAATTTTCCTGACAGCTAACTACATATTTGGAGCTACTCTAGCCGCTTGTCACTTAAACAGACATCAATCCTCAAATTCTCTTAAGCAGTGCAATCTTCCTTCAATGGACAGAGTAAATCTAGTAAACTTAAACAATGATTAGACTATGGTAATTGAAAGGCCAAGTAAACCAGTGTAAAATCCAGGCACTGATGATAACTCCAAATGTATTCCTTTGAGAACATGAAACTCTGTGGCTATAAATTCTGCCCAGTCAAAATAGTCAATATATATTCTGTAGTGTAGCAAATCCAGACCAATGAAATAATAATAATCTACTACAGCGGTTGTGAATTTGTCCGTTCCAGAGTTTGCTTAAAACCACAGGTCAAGTAAACGTTGCTTACAATCAGGGAATCTTCTTCTTGCCTCTCATAAATTAAAGGCAAAAGGAGATTGCAAAAAGTCAGCATTCACCTGTGCATTCAGTTACCATGTGTATGCAAAGTTTGCATGTGTATGCAAATATTCAGTGTCGAAATGCTAATTTGTATAGTTAAATCCCCAGTTTGCATGACATGTGCAGTAACTGCAGGAGAAACCTGTAGGCCTCAATCCTACAATTGATTCTATGAAAGCAAGCCCCGTGCACTGATGAAGAGCCCCATCAACAAACTTCCAGTTAAAGGGGTCGACCCATGAGGAGTCAGTTGCAGGTTCAGGGCCTTAATGTATTAATGTAGGTGTGTGAATGAGTAGACCTTTTTCTTTTTCTTTTTTGGTGTGTGGACCCTTGTGGTGGGGTAGACAAACTCCACTGCAGCATGGAGGGGTTAAGGAGCTGCTTTCGGTTAGAGCGGCCCCACCCCTCTGCACTTGGAATCATGTCAGGACAGGAGGAAGAGTTAAAAGGAGGGAACTCTACTCAGAGGGGGGCAACCCGGGCAAGGGAACAGGCTGTTGGGTTCCCTAGCTCCCAGGGAGAGGTCTGACAGCCAACAGAACCTCTGCCCTTGCCCACAGGAAAACTTGGATCCCCTGGGCTAAGTAGGAGAAAGAGACTGAGACTTATGCTGGAGACCCTGTGAATGCCGTAGCGCTTCCAAGGCTCTCTGCAGTAAGAGAGGCCAATATCCTGACTGAAGCTGCCTACAGGTTTTCTTTCTTTTCCTTAGTGCTTTTATTTAATCTCTTTTGTTGACTGCGGACTGTTTCATTTGTTTCCCTAGTACCCTGAGAGGGGGAAAGACAGTCGCCAGACCTTGGCCAGAGGGTAGAGCGCCAGCCTCGCTGGACTAACACAGCCAGCAGGAACTGTTGGAGTGGGGCCATTTTGGATCCTCACACTTGTGTTCTCCATGTAGCTCCTAACGGGTGCTCTGCCAAGGACAGATTTGTGACACCCTGTGTCTCTGACTCAAACTTGATTCAAAGTTCTTCTTGGTTTAACTCCTCTGCTGTGGTATGTTCCCTATTACAATTCATGGCCCTTATATCCAGAAGATACTTTTTGGCTGCATTTCAAAAGAGGATCTTCAGATGATTTATACCAAAAAGACACTCTTGAAAATAAGGGCCTGGTTGTTTAGAAACAAGAGTTTGTTAAAATGATTACTAGAGGATTGGGACTCCAACCAAGTCATTTTGCTGAAAGGTTTGTGAATTTAATTGCCTTGGTAAATTTCAGATTCACAAATGAGGATGAATCCTGGTCAAAGTAAAATGTATAATGTTTGTAATGACCCGTTTTCCAGCTACAGGATTTGCTTCAGCAACATAATTAAGCATGTGACTAATTCTGAGCAGGTATATAGTCCCATTGAATTCATGTGCTTAAAATTATCAAACACACATAGCTTACTGATGATTATTGTGTCATCCAGAGTAACCATGGTTGATGGTGTCATACCAGGCATTGTGTTGTAAAGTTCCCAGATCTGGCTAAATCTTCCAAATCCACAAATCTTTGGGTCTGGTGATGGTAGGTAGTCAGGGCACGCATCCCCTTGTGCATCAATGGAAAGTTTGAGAGCACGGTGTGCTGGGGTGTTGTTATCCATCCAGATAACATTGCCAAAAATCATACAATGCTGCTTTCGAATATAATGAGTGATGGAAGGAAGGCCAGATTGCTGAGAAATTATGACATTTTGCACAAAATCAAACCACTTTAGTCTCAGGATTTGATGCTGACAGGACATATAGAATGTCAGTACTGCTCCATGTCTGCCTGTAAGAGGGTCCAGGTTTCCGTACAGCAATACAGGTAGTACACAAGTTTGATAGGTCCTGAATATGCACAGAGACAAAGACATCATGCTTATGGATGAAGAAGCGTGGGATTAATGCAGGAGGCAGCAAGACCTAGTTGTGAAAGAATGTCTGTCTGTTTTGCTGCAACTGTTTGAACTCTGCTTGCAGCCTAGGTAGAGGAACTCATCAATGCTCCCCAAGATCTCACCCTCACCTGAACTAGGGGTTTTGGTGGCCCAGCTCTGAAGTTCTGGACCTTGGTCTTCTGTCATGAGACATTTAACCCCATAGTGTGGGTGATGTCTTGGAGATCTTGGAGGGCAGGGCCGAAATTCTCTGACTTCTCCACAAGCAGGGCACCATCAGCTGCATGGTCTTGGTTGGTGAATGCTTCTTGACCAACCTGGATTCTGATGTGTGAAGGGCAAGTCCTAATATCCAGCTGATAGCTAGACAGAATAGTGCCAGGGCGAGAATGCAACCGTGCTGCACACCAGAGATTGTGTAGAAACACATTGAAAACCATGAACCAACACATACTCTCATTCGATACAGGTGTGAAGATCGGTGTACCAGAGTTAGCAGAAGGTCTGGAACGCCATCTCCTTTCAGTGTGAGCTAAAGTGCTGACCCGTCAACTGAATCAAATGCCGCTTTGATGTTGATATATGGCACGTGATGCACTTCATGTGGCTTAAAGTCAGATACATGATAATTGCCTTTATGAATTAGATTCTCCATTTGGATCTGGCAGGTGCTGGAGATGTTTATATAAGATTTCTATAAATTCTCTCCCAATCAGATTTGCAAACACATATGCAGCTTGCTCAAGAGGCACTTAGCATGCGCACTAGATCTTAGTTTCCAAAGATGTCTTCCATGCCAAACAGGTTCAGAATTAGAGGAGTGTAAATACAACATTGGGAACAAGTTTGTGTCTTTTTATTTTCATAATTCGTTTTAATTTCTACAAAATTTATGAACAGATAATTGCAATATTGAAGAAAGAGATACATTCCTATTTTGTAATGACAGCTAGAAAAAATAGTTCCCAAGTTCAAATTTATTTATGTATAGGCATATCTTAGCACTTTTATTTATCTGTAAAGCAGACTTCAATTTCCAAAAAATGTTTTCATCTGCATTATGCAATATAATAGTTTGTGTCATGTTGTCTTTAAGCTGCAAAGAAAAGCCTACCCAATAGTCACTTTTATTTTTTAGGTAGTAGCAAAAAGAACCAATACAAAATGTAGCCCAAAGTAGTCCAAAAAGGAATGGCTAATCTTGGAAAAGTAGCTTTTGCCCAATAGACATTGCCTTTTTATTATACACTTGAAAGTGTGAAATTAGAACACACTCCAGTCACATGTTTCTCCCAATTAAAATTGACCCTTGGGGATGTGACATTGAGTAGAGGCTGAGAATCTAATTAAGCTTGCAAAGGGAAATGTAGTTTTAAAATTAAAATAACCGAGTTATAGTTTTCTTTGCGAAGTTCAAATGTGCCTGTTTGTTCACTAACTGTGTAAACTATTCTTTCTCTGAAAGAAATACAGAGAAGTGTTTACTAAGTCTTTCAACAAAACCAGGTAAAATATTTATAGCATCGCAGATAGTCGAAGAAGGAAGAAAGTACAGTATTCCCCAGTTCCTGCCACACTACTGAAAAAACATTAACTTGACATTTTCCTTTTCTTTCATTCCTGGGTTTTCACAAGAGTTGGTTTGGTGTCTGGGGTCAAGTATTCATGTTACGGGCCAATTTCTCACCCTTTAATTGCAAGCACATGGTTTTATGGGTTATCTGCAGGCAAAAATTACATTAAACTGCAGGCAAAAATATTAGAATTTGGCCTAGTTGAGTTACGGGTGCAAGCATCATGGTCCAGATATTCAAAGCAGTCTAGTTAATTTAGATGGCTTTCAAAATCTCATCCCATATATGGGCACCACATTGGGAGCTGAGCTAGAGCCCCTTTGCAGGACTGAAATGATACATCTCTGAAATACAGAGAGCCAGTGGTAAAGATTTAGAAATTCAGGAAATATTTCATGTGAACTGCTATTAAGTAATGACACTTCCATGCTTACTAACATGGAATAAATGTTGTTGATGGCAGAATTGCTGTGGTTGCGGAACTATAAAAATATTTCTCTCTTGGGGGATGTGGTGGTGGTGTTGCTTTTATCTCCCTTTTTTGAGAATACTCTGATTTATTGCTGTGATAAGCCCCTAACAACTGAGGGATCACACTGTTGAAATGAGCTTAGCTGGATGGGACACACAGTCTGCTGAAAAATCATGTTGGTTAAATATGTTTCAGCCAAGAGGCAGCTTTTACCAGCTCAGTAACATTCCATTTTCTACAGAGTGGTGATCATGATGCCAAGTACTTTGTCTTAAGTGTCTTTCCTTTTGGTCTATCAAAGGCGCTTCTTATATGACCTCCTTAATGATAGTTTCATAGCACCTGGCAGTCTTAAATGCATTTACCCCCACAACACCTCTGTGAGGTGGGTTTAGTCTGTATTAGCAAAAAGAACAGGAGTACTTGTGGCACCTTAGAGACTAACCAATTTATTTGAGCATAAGCTTTCGTGAGCTACAGCTCACTTCATCGGATGCATCGGATGCATCAAATAAATTTGTTAGTCTCTAAGGTGCCACAAGTACCCCTTTTCTTTCTGTGAGGTAGAGAAGTGCTTTTATCACTATTTTGCATATGGGGAATTGAGGCAAGAGAAGCAAAGTGGCTTTCCCGAGGTCACATAGGAAGTCTGTTGTGAATTTAGGAATTGAGCACCGGTCTCTCTCTAGTCCCTTAACCTCTGGACCATCCTTCCCCTTCAGGCTAGTCATACTCTACATACAGCCTTGTCAATACCTTGTTTTAAGGATTGAAATTCACTCTAAACTTTAAAACAATTCAAAACCAGAGTACACTGTGTAATTAATAGCCATATTTTGGGTCTTCTGTGTGCAAAAGGCATTGGGATTTCAGGGCCAGCTGAACAAGTATTACTATAACATTATTACTATGTACATACTCAATGTGGTGGGGGGGAAACAATAACAGAAAATGTGGAAATAGCAGAGGTGCTTAATGACTTCTTTGTTTCGGTTTTCACCAAGAAGGTTTCTGGTGACTGGATGTCTAACATAGTGAATGCCAGTGAAAATGAGGTAGGATCAAAGGCTAAAATAGGGAAAGAACAAGATAAAAATTACTTAGACAAGTTAAATGTCTTCAATTCACCAGGGCCTGATTAAATGCATCCGAGAATACACAAGGAGCTGACTGAGGAGAAATCTGAGCCATTAGCAATTATCTCTGAAAAGTCATGGAAGACAGGAGAGATTGCAGAAGACTGGAAAGGACAAATATAGTGCCAATCTATAAAAACGGAAATAAGGACAACCCAGGGAATTACGGATCAGTCAGCTTAACTTCCGTACCCAGACAGAAGCAAATATGGAGCAAATAATGAAGCAATCAATTTGCAAACCTCTAGAAGATAATAAGGTGATAAGTCATAGTCAGCATGAATTTGTCAAGAACAAATTGGGTCAAACCAACCTGATAGCTTTCTTTGACAGGGTAACAAGCTTTGTGGATAGGGGGAAGCGGTAGACGTAGTATATCTTGACTTTATAAAGCTTTTGATACGGTCTCACATGACTTCCTTATAAACAAACTAGGGAAATGCAACCTAGGTGGAGCTGCTATAAGGTGGGTGCAAAACAGTATGCATCCGATGAAGTGAGCTGTAGCTCACGAAAGCTTATGCTCAAATAAATTGGTTAGTCTCTAAGGTGCCACAAGTACTCCTTTTCTTCATTCCCAGAGAGTAGTTATCAGTAGTTCACAGTCATGGAAGGGCATAATGAGTGGGGTTCCGCAGCTTCCCGCGGCTCCCATTGGCCGGGAACAGCGGCCACTGGGAGCTGTCGGAGGCCGTGCTTGCAGACTGTCATTGTAAACAAGCTATCTCGTGGCCTGCCAGCGGATCCTGATGGGCCCCGTGTGGCCCATGGGCCGCAGGTGGCCCATTGCCATCCTAGGAAGAGTACTGCAGAAAGGGATTTGGGGGTAATAGTGGACCTCAACCTAAATATGAATCAACAGTATAACCCTGTTGCAAAAAAAGCGAACATCATTCTGTGATTTATTAGCAGGTGTATTGTAAGCAAGACATGAGAAGTAATTCTTCCGCTCTACTGTGCTCTGATTAGGTCTCAACTGGAGTATTGTATTCAGTTCTGGGCACCACATTTAAGGAAAGATGTGAAACAAATTGGAGAAAGTCCAGAGAAGAGCAACAAAAATGATTAAACATGACCTATGAGGGAAGATTGAAAAAATTGGGTTTGTTTAGTCTGGAAAAGAGGGGACATAACAGTTTTCAAGTACATAAAAGGTTGTTACAAGGAGGAGGGAGAAAAAATGTTCTTCCTATCCACTGAGGATAGGACAAGAAGCAATGGGCTTATATTGCAGCAAGGGAGGGTTAGGATGGACATTAGGAAAAAATTCCTAATGGTCAGGGTGGTTAAGCACTAGAATAAATTGCCTAGGAAGATTGTGGAATCTTCATCATTGAAGATTTTTAAGAGCACGTTAGACAAACACCTGTCAGGAATGTTCTAGATAATACATAGTCCTGCCATGAGTGCAGGGGACTGGACTAGATGACCTCTCGAGATCCCTTCCAGTCCTATGATTCTATGATTATGAACTGAGATCTGGATCTTCTGCATGGATTTGGGAACTCTCAAATCCTATTGAAATTAATGGCAGCTGAGGGTGACTAGCACCTCACAAGAGGAACTCAGCACCTTGCAAAACCTGGCTCTATATGGCTTCTTATAAGTTATTGCTAAGAAAGTTTTTAATTTCTAAAGTGTAATACATGCTGTGTTTCCATTATACTCAAATAGTGTTTGAACTCTTAAATACCCAGGGCAGTGTGAGCTAGTAGATAAAATAGGAGACTAATGATCAAGAGACCTGATGTTAAGCCACACTTTTCAACTTACGGTACCTAAATTCAGACCTTCTAAATCCATATGCAGGCTCCTGATATGAGTGGCCCATTCTTAGCTGCAGGCAGTCAGCTTCCCTGAAAATCAGACCACTTATTTAGGAGCACCCAGCATTGAAAATTTTAGCCTTAAGTTTTCTGTGCCTCAGTTACTCCATCTGTAAAGTGGGAATCACAACACCCAACTTGTGATATACTTTGAGATCTTGGCATGAATGGTGCTATTTAAGACACTAGTCTTAGTAACACGTTTATGAGTAGCAATGTTAGACAGTCATCCTGTTCTTTCCTCCTTATTCTTGTTGAAGCACTGAAACATATGGCAAATTAAGGCTGATTTTTATTAAACTTTTCATCTGTATTGAGCTTAGTGTGAACTGGGAAATGCACTTTCTTTGATTTATGGAAGCTTTATATGAGCATCTTAATTAGAAGATGTTAATGGTCCTGTTATATTCCTGGGAGCACGTAGTAGCTCCCTCTTGTGGCTAATTAAACATTAAAAAACCAAAACTTTAAAAAATGACTTTTTTAAAGTCTTGTTGCTGCCAGTCCCAAACAATAGCAGTCAGGCGAAACTGATACTTCAGGCTTCCGGGTGCTCCATGCTTTCCATCGCTACATCAAGCACGTGCCTCTGAGATGTATCCTTATTCTCTGATACCGCTCACCTCCAGGTTAGCTCTGCACACTCAGAGAACCATGATAGCATGTGGGCAGTTTGATCCCTAGTCTTGTTGGCAGGGATTGCTTGTTGGCGTGATGTGCTCTAGGATGGACTAGCATTTGCAAGGGGGTGGGAGGGCAGATAAAAGACTTACTGGTTTTGTAGGTTTGAGTGTAAGTTGCATGTGTTGAGTTGATGGCAGAATCCGGCCCCAGAAGAGAACGTGTAGAGACCAGCAGGCCAGCAGCTCTCCCCTCTCCCAAGGAAATGACAAAAGTGGGATCCAAGGGCCCTGCTATGGAAGAAGAACCATGACACCAAGCGAGTTTTGCCTGATTGTTGGTTGAATAGGGGCAACCTATCCTGACTCTGTGTTTTGCCTTGGCATATTCAGAATTGGATGAGGGTAGTGGGGAATCCATTTATGTTCTGAGGAGGAGAAGACAAAGAAGGTGGAACAGATTTATAACACAGAAATTCCACCCTCCCCACCCCCACAAAAAATTTTTTTTGAGAGGAGAAACTTTATCTCTGACATTCTTTTTCTTGTAGGGTATTGTCTTATGGCAAATTTTCACTCAATTAAAATTTAAAAAATTGAATAATGATTGTTTGGGTTAACCAAAAATCATACTGCCCAATAACCTGCAAACAGGCATTGCTGAACCCACAGTAACAGGGCAACAAACATGAATTTCCTCAGGGACATTATTAACAATCTGTGCATTTATTAACTCTAAGTGGGCGTGGATCCAGAATTCCTAATACTTTTCCTTTGTTTTTTCCTGAGCTGTGATTCAGACCAGCACATAAATATTTGACTTAATGTTTCTGTGGAAACATTAACGAAATGGTAGAAACAAAAATAACATGAAAACAGCAATAGGAAAAAATGATTTGGCAAGACTGTCAGCATAATAGGGCAAGATTAGTTTATAATCCTTTTAGGTTCTTGTGTATAAATACAAGTTTGCAAAGCCTCTAGCTTGTAAGAAACTTCACATAGCTCTAGAAGTGTACACATGGTGCCACCACTCATGTGGAACACACTTGAAAAAGGATTTTTAGGCATTCTCTCAAATGGAGAAAAGAGGGAGTGTTATCCACGAATAGACACATGAAAGGAACAAGAATTCCATCTGTATGGCTAAGCGATGTATGGCAGGGGCACCCAAATATTTAATTAGGAGTATTTTCCTGGCTTTAAACCTGGGGGTGGGTGTGCCTGGAACAATGTCAGTCTCACTTTAGATTGTTTTGAAATGAATTAGGAATCATTGTGTGGTAGGCGGTTGCTGCTGAGATTTTTTTTTTAACTATTTAGAGTGGAAATCACGTCTCCAAATTTTGTCCCACTTAAATGGAATAGGTCTCTGATTTTTTTTCCATTTAAATGAAAAATCAAATCACAGCCACCCCTAGCTGGTGGGCAAGTGCTGTAGTAGATAGGATAGGCAGGATAACAGTATCTTGGATAACTGGAGTTCCTCTTGCGGGGGGCGGGAGGGATAGGCTAGTAACTAACTGACAGTTAACCTAATCCTATTGACATCAAGTTTTTTCAGGTTTAGATACTAAAATTTCACTCTGTTTTCTGGATGATTTAAAGTGTTGTTTTTTTTATATGGCTTCATTTTTAATGTCAAGAAATTCATTATATAGTTTCACATTAGGGTAAGGCTTAAAATTATTTCTGTTGAATTACTACATTTATATGAGTTTTGATCAGTTCAGTCGAGCTGGGTCCTAACTTGTTACTTTCACCTAACAGGTTATCGACAGTGACGGAACAGAGGGATCAAAGTTTCGACTTTCTGGAAAGGGAGTGGATCAAGAGCCAAAAGGAGCATTCAAAATCAATGAGAACACTGGGGAAATCTCAGTGACACGGTCCCTTGATAGAGAAGCCATTCCCACTTACCAAGTGAGTAGTCTTAGCATTATGGCCTGTACCCCTTCCTCACAAAGTATCTTTTTTTCTGTGGCTCAGGTTTGCTTCTTGAGAGTACAACAGGTTCAGTGTTTTGATTAATATTGCATGCTACTATTTGTATAAAAAATTTCAGAACATGAACACTTGCACGTGCAATTTCTGGACACACTCTCATACCCACCCACATGCATGCAAATCTGTCATATTTATTATCTCTAAATGAGAGGAGATCCAGATTCCTAACGCTTGCTTTTTCTTTCCTGTTTCTGAGCTATGAGTCAGACCAACACATAAATATTTGTGTTTTGTTTACATAAAGTCTATCATTTGTGTCTCCTAGAGACAGTTTGTGAAAACTGTGCATGAAGTTGATTTATGAACGCAAAGTTCTGCTTGGACAAAAAGAGGTCTCCTTTGAGAACATTGCAGTGGAAGTATTATCAAATCCTCCTTTGTTTTACAACCTTCTGTCCAATTAAACTTTCTTCACACCACATTGATTAATTCCAGTTCTATGCTTCTCTTCTTATTTCCTCAAGCTGTCCATGGAACAATATATTATCCAGCTCTACTTTCTAATCATGGAGCTCTGTCCAACGGGCTATCAAAAATGTTGTTAACAGGAGCATATATCCATGTGTTTGGCAGGTAGAATTCTTCAGAATATTTTATATATATTATAATAATTTTCTTGTTCAAGTAGTTGAGCTGGTCTGTGCGCATCTTGTGCACTACTGCCAGAGCGTTTTCCCTAGCTGTACGCATAGGGACAGTCACACATGCAGTCTGGCTTCCCTCACACTCTGAGCTGATACCATAACTGGTGGAGCCATCCTGCCCGTTCTACATTTCCTTCTTACTGTCAGAGGTCAGAGAATGCACTGTGCTTTACTGTCCTCATGTCTCTGTCCCCATTAGTACTCCACGCTCTCTCTGTATGAGGGTCACATCAGAGATAGGTGTCTGATCAGCTGTGCCTTCAGAACAAGAATGAAGAAGCAGGAGTGGTGGGAGTTCTGCCTCACTCCTCTCCACCCCTTCTCCCCAAGGCTCCACCTCCTGCTCACTCCTCTCCACCCCTCCCTTCCGTTTCTCACCCTTATGGCTGGTAAAAAGTGGGAGGGTCCATGGCCCCCTTGCCCCCCCCATTCCTGCACCCCTGGGAAGTTGTTTTTTGCCCAGCATTGGAGCTTGCTCAGTTAGGGCAAGGGAGCTCCTTGACCACTCCTCCCAGGAATGATCTCCCAGCATTGCCTGCTCACAGAGATCTCCACCAGAGCAGTCCTCCAAAGAGTATAACTGCTTGGAGCACTCTTGGCCTCTGAAACTTGAAAAGAGGGTGGCTTGGATGTCCTCGAATCCACAGTGTGGGACTCTTCTCTGGCAAAGGTAAACCACTCCAGTACTGAAGGTAGAGAGCGCCCTTCAATGTGCTGCTCCCTGGTACCATTCCAGAGTGGCTCTCTTAGGACTAAGCCACTGACTCTGGTCCCTACCCTGGAAACATCAAGACCAGTTACTTTATCAATGACAACAGTGAATTGGTCACCCCTGCTTATGGTGGGAAAGCATGCTGCATCAGTACCAACAAAATCAGAGGCCTCTCTCTCTCTCTCTCTCTCTCTCTCAGTACTGCCTTCACCACTAATTCAAGGTGCGGGCTCCCCGTTCCACTATAGCACCAATGTTGGCGTCTCTTACAGCGCCCATGTCAGGTCAAGTACTGTCTTCCTCACTCTTTGATTACATCACCTAGATCACCAGTGCTTGCTCCACTTCAACACCTAATACCAATAGCCAGGAAGCCTCCGATGCTTCTGCTGATACTGCAGCCTTGGTGTAGATCCCGCTCTCCAGTGACATTTCAGGTACTGCACCAATATGGCCTTCAAAGAACTGTTTCTCCTCGTCAGAGTGTGAAATGAGTTCTTGTCTCTCCCACCTCAGAGAATCCAGGGTGCCTTTCACTATTTTGACAAGAGTAGGTAGTACAATTAGGGGGCCTGGGCTAGGTATGACTGACCTCTGGTACCATATCAACCCAATCACTGGTCATACTAGGTGCCTTGGAGAGGGTACCTCCACTGTTCAGATCTATATCCTCACCTCCTCATAGAAGTGGGGCACCAAGAAGGGAGGCTTTCCTACCCAGGATGCTCAGAGTCGGTACTGGACAGCCACCAGCACTGAATTGTGGGACAGTCCTCAGCCTGGCTCGGAGCAAATGTCTACCTCAGTGGTACAAGACCGGCCTCATGATGGTCATGCTTTGTCTCATAACACATTCTTAACACTGGATGAGGCTCTGGTACTGGATGAGTTTAAGGTTTACCGAGAGCTCTGAAAAAAATGGCTTCATCTCTTGATATTCAGATGGAGTTGGTGGAGGAGAATCTTCATATACGTATAGACATTTTGCAGCCACCAACTGCTGGAAAAGTAGCCCTTCTCATAAATGAGGTGATAATGCAGCCCATCAAGTTGTTCTGACAAAACCCATCCTCTTTTACACCTATGGCAAAGCACGTAGAGCATAAATAACACAGTTTTGAACAGTTCTATCAGCACTCCACACTTTTTTGCAGGGATGTAAACAAACCAGACCTGTTTGGCAGAAAGTTTTATTCAACTATGAGATTGCAACTTTGCATAGCCAACTGCCAGGCTCTCTTGGCATAGGGATGCAGTATCAAATTTCTTAACAGGTTGCCTAAGGACTCCAGGGCGAGTGTCAGTCCCTATTGATGGAGGATCATCTGGTCTCTCAGTCAGCTTTGCAGGCTTTCCTGGATGCTGCACACTCAGCTACAAGTGTCATGGTGATGGCATGACCATGTGACATTGCCATAGCCGCATTCATTGGGGATTCCTGCAGAGATACAGCAGATGACTGAAGATCTCCCTTTTGAGGGCTATGTGGTGTTCTCCTCCAAGACTGATAAGGCACTACATACACTGAAAGACTCCAGGTAGTGAAAAAGTCGTCATTATACACCAGCCCCTAAACGGTCAAGTTTTCATCCTCACTTCCAGCCAAGCCGCACTACCTCTCCAGAGAGCTGGAACAGTCCAGGCACACACAGACAACAAAGAAGGAGGCCTCCACCATCTGCCTCCTCCGTCATTTCATCTGGGCAATCACAGGCCTCAAAGCACCTTATTTGACTCCTCCATCGAGGATGGCATACTACCAGGTCAAATTTTTCTGGCCCTTTCCCTACCTTTGGGAACTGGCTGTCTCATTTCTTAAGTGCATGGGAAACCATCATCACAGACAAGTGGGTCTTAAGCATGGTGGAGTGGAGATTTACCCTACAGTTTCTTTCTCTCTCCCCTTCCCACTCCACTCTACTAATACCTTTTCAGGGACCCATCTCACAAGTCTGTACTATGACAAGCAGTGCAGTCTCTATGTTCTTTGGGAGCTATAGAGGAAGTGTCTCCTTAGTACTGGAGCAGGAGGTTCTTATTCTGTTACTTCCTAATACCCAAAGCCAGAGGGGGTCTTGGGCCCATTCTAGAGTTCTGAATGTGAACATCATCAAAAGATTAAAGTTCCTATGGTTTCCTATGAGACTTTTGTGCATCATTCAAAATCTATCCCCAGACCTCAGCAAGGAACTGTCTCAGGTTCTGGGGGCACATGGTGGCATGTTCTTATGCGACCCACCTTTCCCACCCCAACTGGACATCTGGACAAGTTAGTGTGCATCCCAGCCAAGGTCTTGTTGCACATGGATTGGTGGATGAACCAAGACAATGCCTGCAGGGTCACTGACTCTCCCTTCTATGATCTTGGGGACAGCTGCTTCTGCTATGGAGTGGGAGTGTTATTTGGGCCATCTGCAAGCTCAGGGCCTGTAGTCTACTCATGAGGGCAAACTACGCATAACTCTTCTTGAGTGGTGTGCACTATCCAGAGTATGTCAGCAGTTCCCGCCATGCATCCAGGGCAGGAGCATGAAAGTGCTCACTAACAACACCACAGCAGTGTTTTATGTGAACAAGCAGCGGGGATGCCTGCTCAGATGGGCTGTGTCCCGAGGCAGCCAGGCGGTGGAATTTCTGCATACTGAATGAGTAAACTCTCAAAGCATCATACCTGCCAGGAGCTCAGAATGGCCTGGCAGACTGCTGGAGCAGATAATTCAATGTGGATCATGAACGTCTCTCAGTACGGCTGTTCTAAGATCATAGCTTTGAGTAGGAGGAATTTGTTCACAACTCAGTAGAACAGGAAATATCCCCAGTTAGTGAAAGGACTGTTTTCTCTAGTCCTTTGACAAACATGTTCCTAAAAGGTCTTAGGTAGTCTATTCCCACCTATCAGGAATCCATCTCCTCTTTGGGACCTGAATTTAGTTCTGTCAGTTCTTATGGGACTTCCATTCAAGTCCTTAGCCTCTTGCTGTATGTAACCGTTTTAGTAGCCATCACTTCTGTGAGGAGAGTGGGGGAGTTGCATGGCCCTAGTAACTGATCTTCCAAATACAATATCCTACAAGGACAAGGTGCAGTTTAGCCCACACCCTATTTTTCTTTCCAGAGTTGTATCTGATTTTCACCTCAATCAGGCAATATTCTGACTGGTCCTTTTTCCCGCCCTGCAAAATCAACATGCTCCATAGTTGAGATGTACACCAAGCTCTAGCCTGTTACCTGGATAGAACAAAACTTTCTTAGTTTTCCTGACAGCTCTTTGTGTCCTATGCAGAAAGAAGGAAAGGTCATCCGGTTACTGCACAACTGCTCTCTCAGTGGATTGTCATCTACATTGCTCTGTGCTGTACTGCTAACGGTATCACACCACCTGGACAATTGGCAGCTCGCTCAGCTCGGGTGCGTTTGACTTCCACTGCTTTTGTAGGAAACACCCCTATTGTTGACATTGGTATGTGCGCTAGGTACTATGCAATTCCTGCAGCACCAAGGGAAGGTGTGAATGTGTGAAAAGCAGCCCCTTATTCTGATGAGACTCCTAGCCTCACCTCCGCTGATAACAGCTTGGGAGTCACTTACAGTATAATGGACAGATGCAATCACTTGAAGAAGAAAAAAACAGTTACTCACCTTCTGGTAACTATTGTTCCTTGAGATTTGTTGCATATGTTCACCTTCTCCAATTACATTCTGGTATGAATGTTGGGGTTGGTCCTGCTTTGAGCAGGGGCTTGGATTAGATGACCTCCTGAGGTCTCTTCCAACCCTAATCTTCTATGATTCTATGAAGGACTGAAGGGTGAGCAGCCAGGCTCCTCCCTTTATATCCTCTGCTCAGAGCATGAGGGAAGTCAGGGCACATGTGTGGCCTCCTCTTCACATCTTGAAGAACAACAGTTACAAGAAGGTGTAAGTAATCATTTTGACAGAAAAGACTCGGAAGGAATTCAGAATCACCACCTGGTCCGTAATTTCCCTATGGAAATTCAAACAAATGACTTTTAAAAAAAATCTGTATAGCAACTTTACAGCAATTCTTTGTCATACGTGGTTTGGCCACATGGGATCTGTTATTTCACATGCTCTTTCTACCACTTTGACTGTGAACTTGGTTGTATTTGGTTATGTTAATACAGTGGTTCTTAACCTTTACTGCAGCCTGCACCCCTTCGGTTCTCCAAATATGTTCTCGCACCCCTTATCAAAAATCAAAATATGTTCTCGCACCCCTTATCAAAAATCATTGAAGTAGGTCAGTTCTTTAAACTTAGATATATTTTTTGTTTGTATATTACAGTAATCGTTAAATGTATAATGTTAATAAATACATAGGTTCGATGAAACAAAGTAGCTGTACTTACCTGCCTGTGCTTAATTTGTGTTTTTGATGATTTACCTTCTAAAAAAATCTGGCCTGTCTCGCACCCCCAAAAAGGGCATCTTGCACCCCCAGGGGGTGCGTGCACCCCAGGTTAAGAACCACTGCTTTAATATAATACTATAACCGGTATTTGGTTACTTTGATATAGATTAACAGTTGGAATCAAAACCCGAAGAGGCAAGCAAATTTGCACCTTGCCACTTCTTATTGCAGGCCTGAGCAATTGCCTTCTGTGGCCTCATCCAGAGTGAAAATCTCATTGTTCCAAAAGCATGATGTACCCATTCTGTGCTAACAGTTCTGCTCATTACCATCAAGCTGTTCCACTGTGTTTCCCAGCATGTGCTGATCAATATCTGTTGTTTAGAAGCTTTCTCTGTCTCTTGTCATTTGGAAGGGGTTTCCCAGTCATATGAATATCCATATTTGCTAAATAGCACTGCTTCAAACTCACCAGATTGCGGTTTCTGCCCGGTAAATGCCACACTGTGGACTCACTATTCAGATTTATGTTACCAAGTCATAGAGGATTTATGGTAAACGTTTTTTTCTTTAAAGCAACAACAACAAAACCCTTCAGTTTCACCTTGTACTGTTTCTCATCTTCTTTTTTTGCAGCTATTTCTTCCTTTCACAGAATCACAGAATATTTGAGTTGGAAGGGACCGCAGGAGGTCATCTAGTCCAACCCCCTGCTCAAAGCAGGACCAATCCGCAATTTTTGCCCCAGATCCCTAAATGGCCCCCTTTTTGCCCCTCAATTCATTCAAAATATTTTCCCCTGGAAAGTCATAGCAATCTTTCCAGCCTAATGCATTTAAATCTCAAACCTCAAATGTTGTCCCTATCTGATCTGGTGGGGCATGTGTTAAATTATGGACAAACTTTATTTCCCTAGAAGAGCAACGCAAATCACATAAAAATAATGCAGTGCAGTAGATTATCCAGAGCAATGCAAATGTTTATTTTAATGGACTGTAGCTCTTTCTATCTGACCTGCTATAAAATTCTTCTGCTCAGCATGGTCACTGAAATCCTGTTGTGCAAACTGTAGTGGAAAAGTTCTGTAGGCGAGCTCTTAATTTGATTAGTCAGTCTGAAAAAACAATGAGTTAGTGATTCATCTACATTGAAACTATGTCAGGAAGGCGGTTGGGTTTTTTTTCTTCTGTGGCTTTCTTGAACCACTAAAAGATGAATGGCTGGAAAGCTTCTTAGGTTTGTGGCTTTTTTTCCCCTGTATTATTTCAAAAAGTACAGTGCACATGGAAAATAAGAAAAGAAGAAATTTCCATGAAAAAAGTATGAATATTTTTCAGGTCATCATACAGTATAGCAGATAAAAATGGTGCAGCAAAGGTAAAGCTGTGCATGAGGAGCGCGTCAGTGTGTGTCCTACATACATAAGGGAGGAGAATTAAAGGGGACATTCATAGGCCTTAAAAAAGGATCATGCCCTTTTCCCTTCTTTATCATGTATAAAGAAGGTTTTTTCTTTGCTTCTTTTTTAACACTTGAAATTCAGGTTTTCCTTACTTTGTGGTTTCTAGAAGATTCTAAGGACTACTGGAAAAGCTGTATGATATTCATGCAAGAGAAATCTGATTAACAAAAAAGGGTGATGAATTCTACTCAGACCGTTTTAAACACTTTGTTCTTCGTTTGTTTTTGTTAACCCCTATTTAACTGAAATGGATGAGACACACTTGCGAGATAATGTCTTTCTTAAAGATTCAACATGCCTGTGATCCTTTAAACAAGCATTGAGAAAACGCACTGTTCTTGTATCTGAGACTTCCAGTGAGTCCTCTGGCGAAGACGAGGAGAGGTTAGGAATTGCTGCTCCTCATATTTGTAACCATCAGTATGTTTTTCACCCTTCTTTATGCATTGTAAAGAAGAAAGGAAGCCACAGTGGCCAAGATTTTCAAAAGTGACAAGGGATTTTTGGAGGCCTCATTCTTTTGGTGTTCAGCTAGAGAGTCCTGCTGTTCAGAGGTATGTGTTAAGCAGTTTCTGAAAATCTGGCCCTTTTAAAGGCATCTTAAATTGGGCACCCAAAAATTCAGCCAAAAATCACTAGCCACTTTTGAAAAACTGAGCTATTTTTTCCCCCCCAGATTACCTCTGTTATATGTGCAACCTAAAATATGGCATTTGTTGACTTTTGGATGGCTAACCAATGCAATCTTCATGGTCCCCTTAACATTGTCATGTGGTATTCAAATACATATTAGACACAGGAGGACCAAGCAAATAGCTACTGCTGCTATATCCCAACCAGAATCGTTGGGAGGGGGTCTTGTCAAGCCAAATCTCTTAAAGTGTGGTGACTATGGGGGGAGGTGTTCTCTTTACCTGGAAAATCTCAGATAAATCAACTCTAGGTGGACTTTGGATCTGATTGTGTACTTGACTCGCCTTGCTGACTGGAGTGGCTTTGACTGAAATCCTTCACAATAACTTCTTTAGCATGTTTGACAGTGGGAGTAATGCCTGGGAGAAGCCGCCAACACAGAATTAGTTCGTCCGGGGATATTTAGAAAAGTTGCATGTAGCTGGACCTAAAATGGCAACAAATGTTCATGTAAATACACTCGGAAAAAGTTGTCTAGGTCTCCTCCAATGCGAAATGAGAATACAGAATTCTAGAGACTGCTGCTGAGAAACCAGGAAAATCTTAGGATAAAATAATGTACAGCCTGAAAAATAAAAAGGAAAATGAACCCCCCCACCTGGACCAATCTTTAAGAAATCAGTTTAAATACCTATCTGATTTTAACGTAATGGAATGATAAATAATGTGCATGGGGCTTCTGATGGTTTATTTTAACGGATAAACACCCTATAAAATACCCCTGGTACAAAAGAAATTAAATTGGTGTTTATCCAATAAACACCAGAAATGGCTACTTGTATCTAAGGCAGAGGTGGGAAAACTATGGCCTGCGGGCCACATCCGGCCCTCAGGACCCTCCTACCCGGCCCCTGAGCTCCTGGCCCAGGAGGCTAGCCCCCGGCCCCTCCCCTGCTGTTCCCTCTCCCACACAGCCTCAGCTCACCAGCTCAATGCTCTGGGCAGCGGGGCTGTGAGCTCCTGCCGGGCAGCGCAGCTGCAGAGCCGCGGCCTGAGCCAGTGCTCTGTGCTGCTCAGTGGCCTGGCTGGCTCCAGCCAGGCGGCACGGCTGCCTGTCCTGGTGTTCTGGGCGGCGCGGTAAAGGAGCAGGCTGGGCTGGATAGAGGACAGGAGAGTTCGGGATGGTGGTCAGGGGGCGGGGGTGTGGAGAGGGGTTGGGCTGGTCAGAGGGTGGGGAACAGGTGGGTTGAATGGGGGCAGGGGTCCTGGGGGGGCAATCAGGAATGAGAGGGGGGTTGGCTGGGGCGGCGGGGGGCAGTCAGGGCAGGGGGGTCCAGAGGCAGTCAGGGGACAGGGAGGGGTGGATGGGGCAGGAGTCCCGGGGGGGCCATCAGGGGACGAGAAGCAGGAGGGGTTCGATGGGGGCAGGGCTGGGCCACGCCTGGCTGTTTGGGGAGGCACAGCCGCCCCTAACTGGCCCTCTGTGCAATTTTAGAAACTCAATGTGGCTGTCAGGCCAAAAAGTTTGCCCATCCCTGCTCTAAGGGCTTGTCTGTACAGAGCAGTAATGCAGGCTATGTGGATGTGATTTCTGAAGCGTACTAATGTGTTGCATATTAATTGGTCTATGTAGACCCAGCTGGTGTTTTTGAAACAGCTGTATTTTAAAGCGCACTAGGGAACATTACAATGAGATGACTCATTACAGTATATACTACTGCAATACATTACGCTTTACAGTATATACAAAGAAAGCCACGAACCCCCCCCCACACACAAATCTGAAAAATTGCTAAAATAGAACCTTACAAAATGAAATTAATAAACCGTGACCCCCTGATGTCCTATCTGTACAGTATTTTATTTTCCATCTTATTTTTATTGGTTTTCATTTACAAACATAATCGTACAATTGTATCAGCAGGACTGAACATACACAGCAATTATTCAAGTATATATTTCAAATACTTGTATTCTGTTTTCACTCCTGTTAAAGTATCCAAATGTAAACATGCTGTAGACCTAAACTCAAAAGTTTCTACCTGATAACCCATTCAATGGAAAAAATAAACTACAATAAAACCAAAACAGGAATGAGAGACGACACAGTATTATTAAAGACATTTAAAGTGTCAGATCTCCAACAGTGGGAGTCATTAAGAAAATCAAGGGAGACAAGGTGGGTGAGGTATTATCTTACACTGGACCAACTTCTGCTGGTGAAAGAGACAAACTTCCAAGCTCCCCAGAGCTCTTCTTCCACTTTGTGGTGCTCAAAAGCTTGTCTCTTTTACCAGCAGAAGTTGGTCCAATAAACAATATTAGAATCATAGAATCATAGAATATCAGGGTTGGAAGGGACCCCAGAAGGTCATCTAGTCCAACCCCCTGCTTGAAGCAGGACCAATTCCCAGTTAAATCATCCCAGCCAGGGCTTTGTCAAGCCTGACCTTTAAAACCTCTAAGGAAGGAGATTCTACCACCTCCCTAGGTAACGCATTCCAGTGTTTCACCACCCTCTTAGTGAAAAAGTTTTTCCTAATATCCAATCTAAACCTCTCCCACTGCAACTTGAGATCATTACTCCTCGTTCTGTCATCTGCTACCATTGAGAACAGTCTAGAACCATCCTCTTTGGAACCCCCTTTCAGGTAGTTGAAAGCAGCTATCAAATCCCCCCTCATTCTTCTCTTCTGCAGGCTAAACAATCCCAGCTCCCTCAGCCTCTCCTCATAAGTCATGTGTTCCAGACCCCTAATCATTTTTGTTGCCCTTCGCTGGACTCTCTCCAATCTATCCACATCCTTCCTGTAGTGTGGGGCCCAAAACTGGACACAGTACTCCAGATGAGGCCTCACCAATGTCGAATAGAGGGGAACGATCACGTCCCTTGATCTGCTCGCTATGCCCCTACTTATACATCCCAAAATGCCATTGGCCTTCTTGGCAACAAGGGCACACTGCTGACTCATATCCAGCTTCTCGTCCACTGTCACCCCTAGGTCCTTTTCCGCAGAACTGCTGCCTAGCCATTCGGTCCCTAGTCTGTAGCTGTGCATTGGGTTCTTCCGTCCTAAGTGCAGGACCCTGCACTTATCCTTATTGAACCTCATCAGATTTCTTTTGGCCCAATCCTCCAATTTGTCTAGGTCCTTCTGTATCCTATCCCTCCCCTCCAGTGTATCTACCACTCCTCCCAGTTTAGTATCATCTGCAAATTTGCTGAGAGTGCAATCCACACCATCCTCCAGATCATTTATGAAGATATTGAACAAAACCGGCCCCAGGACCGACCCTTGGGGCACTCCACTTGATACCGGCTGCCAACTAGACATGGAGCCATTGATCACTACCCGTTGAGCCCGACAATCTAGCCAGCTTTCTACCCACCTTATAGTGCATTCATCCAGCCCATACTTCCTTAACTGGCTGACAAGAATACTGTGGGAGACCGTGTCAAAAGCTTTGCTAAAGTCAAGAAACAATACATCCACTGCTTTCCCTTCATCCACAGAACCAGTAATCTCATCATAAAAGGCGATTAGATTAGTCAGGCATGACCTTCCCTTGGTGAATCCATGCTGGCTGTTCCTGATCACTTTCCTCTCATGCAAGTGCTTCAGGATTGATTCTTTGAGGACCTGCTCCATGATTTTTCCAGGGACTGAGGTGGGGCTGACTGGCCTGTAGTTCCCAGGATCCTCCTTCTTCCCTTTTTTAAAGATTAGCACTACATTAGCCTTTTTCCAGTCATCCGGGACTTCCCCGGTTCGCCACGAGTTTTCAAAGATAATGGCCAATGGCTCTGCAATCACAGCCGCCAATTCCTTCAGCACTCTCGGATGCAACTCGTCCGGCCCCATGGACTTGTGCACGTCCAGCTTTTCTAAATAGTCCCTAACCACCTCTATCTCCACAGAGGGCTGGCCATCTCTTCCGCATTTTGTGATGCCCAGCGCAGCAGTCTGGGAGCTGACCTTGTTAGTGAAGACAGAGGCAAAAAAAGCATTGAGTACATTAGCTTTTTCCACATCCTCTGTCACTAGGTTGCCTCCCTCATTCAGTAAGGGGCCCATACTTTCCTTGGCTTTCTTCTTGTTGCCAACATACCTGAAGAAACCCTTCTTGTTACTTTTGACATCTCTTGCTAGCTGCAGCTCCAGGTGCGATTTGGCCCTCCTGATATCATTCCTACATGCCCGAGCAGTATTTATATACTCTTCCCTGGTCATATGTCCAACCTTCCACTTCTTGTAAGCTTCTTTTTTATGTTTAAGATCCGCTAGGATTTCACCATTAAGCCAAGCTGGTCGCCTGCCATATTTACTATTCTTTCGACTCATCGGGATGGTTTGTCCCTGTAACCTCAACAGGGATTCCTTGAAATACAGCCAGCTCTCCTGGACTCCTTTCCCCTTCAAGTTAGTCCCCCAGGGGATCCTGGCCATCCGTTCCCTGAGGGAGTCGAAGTCTGCTTTCCTGAAGTCCAGGGTCCGTATCCTGCTGCTTACCTTTCTTCCCTGCGTCAGGATCCTGAACTCAACCAACTCATGGTCACTGCCTCCCAGATTCCCATCCACTTTTGCTTCCCCCACTAATTCTACCCACCTTGTGTCTCTTATACCCAGAGCGCAACATGGCTTAATCAACAACACTGCAAACAATTAAGAAAACCAGCGTTACCTTCTGTAGCAGTTAAATTTGCTGTAGTGTTCATAGTTAAGGGTGGGATTTTAAAAAGCACTCCTTAACCATTGACTTGGATGGGAGCAGAGATAGACTGATGCTGAGCACTTTAGAAATTCTCCCTCTTAAATACATAAAATACTGTAAATACCGTGGGCAAGTCAGACACTGTTTTGATGCATATTTCTGGAGGCATATATGTATTAGGGCAGAGTCACATCTCATGTTCTACAGGTGCAGATCTGTGGTACTTTCCCTTCTAATTGGTTTCCACTTGCAATCAGTTTGTTGAAGGTGCAGGTACCCAAACTTGCACCTGCAATCCAAGTATAGCTGCAAAAATTCAAGTCAATATTTTGCTGGTGCAAGTTGCTTGCCTGAAAATATACTTGTGGAGAATGCTGACTTAGCATGAAATTGCCCCCTGCTCACAGATTCAGTACATGGTCTATGCACCACTTAAGCCTCAGCTGTATCTGACTTATCCATGGTATTTGCAATATTTTATACCTTTACATTTAGGATCTACTCTAAGAGCTGAATGTATGACTTCACTCACAATCCCTTGCTGCCTTAAGCAGGTTTTTTTCCACCCCATTTTCATTTGGTTTTAGGCAAAGGATTAATGGTATTTTTAAAGGCTGCTGCCTTAATGATCTCGGTCCCATAAACCTTTATTACTGCTTATCTGATTGATTTGTGAGCTGTTTATTGGAATTAGATAAGTGATGGCCAAGTGTGTAAAATCCTACCTAAAATTTTAGTGTCAGTAATGATTAATTCTGTTAGTCACTAATACATTTGCAAATATGATGGCTTCTCTTGAGAAAATGTCAGTTAAAGTTTGGAGTGACAACAAAATCCAAAGCCAATGCAGTGGAATTTTTTTTTAGTAATCACCGTTTATAGCGTCTACTGGACTATACTGATGAAATCTTTCTTACCAAAGGAAATTCCCAGCAGCTGTTGACATGTTTGCCCCTAACTTACTATGATTGGGAGGCATTTGGTTGTAAGAATCTGCTCAGAAATAGTGTCTTCGTGTTCTCTGATAGCTTGAAAGGCAGGAAAAACTGCCAGACCTGTTCTGAGCACCACCTGGCATCTGGTAATGAATGTAACAGTTCGAAGAGTGTTAATTATAACTAAAGATTGACTAAGGAGGTAGAGTTCCAATCTAGATCCACATTAGCTTTATAATAGTTATTATGTATTTAATAATAGTGCCCAGACATCCCAGTCAGGACCTGGCATCCCAGATACAAACGCTTTATGAAGGCATGGGCTCTGCCCAACAGTGTTTGCAGTCACAGTTTGATTTCAAGGTGGAATAGTGGCTAGGAATTTGGTTTGAATTTAATGTCTCAGAGACGTCTCTCATCTCACAAACTTTTTTGTGTCTCAAGTTTGGCATCCAAACTGGATCCAACACACAGCTGACACAGCAGGGACATATTCAGATCTGGGCATTCACACACTTCCTACATTTGAACGGGCTTTGTCATGAGGGTCTGGTTTTGGCCACCTCTGTAACATGACAAGCCTTGATATAACTGTTTTGCTTCAATGACGTTTAAGACCAAGAAAGAAAAGGAGTACTAGTGGCACCTTAGAGACTAACCAATGTATTTGAGCATAAGCTTTCGTGAGCTACAGCTCACTTCACCGGATGCTGTAGCTCACGAAAGCTTATGCTCAAATAAATTGGTTAGTCTCTAAGGTGCCACAAGTACTCCTTTTCTTTCTGCGAATACAGACTAACACGGCTGCTACTCTGAAACCTGTTTAAGACCAAGTCTCTTTAAAAAAGAAGAAAGATCTTTTGATTTCTGAGGGATGAACCCAGTAGCTCCTTTGTTTCAGGTAAGCATCCATAAATGTGGTTGAGTATCCAAAAATTCCAGAGTTCTTGAGTCTGCAAAAGAGGAATATGAATCTCAGGAAACATCTCTCTCACTAGGTAGCCATACTTTGTGCTGCTTATTAAGGTAGAACAGAACAGCCTTTTTTCATGGTAGTAAGGCATGTCTAGCATTTGTCCCATCTGGAACAAAGACATGCAGACATTCGAGATAATAATATTGGAAGAATAAGTTAAATCATATCTTTCTAGTTTTTAAAAATCTTTTAGTTGAGGGTCATTTTGAATTAGAGATGGGCTTGAGTTGTACTGTTTGGTGTTTTGGTAGTTAGGACCCATGGGCGAAATCCTGACCCCACTGAAGTCATTGGAAGTTTTGCCATTGGCTTTACTCAGGACAAGAGTTTACCCAAAGGAGTTTGGTTCAGCTAGTGTAGAAAATAGGGGCCAGTTGTAAAATTCAAAATCTAAACTTTCTTAATATTTAAGGTGACATTCAGATCAAAGGGTCTGATTCTGCTAATGTTGGGCTTCATTCTGCCACCCATAATCATGATGGGTGGTACTTTACTCCACAATTACTCTGTGTGAGTAAGGGTGGCATTTTCAGTTCCATTGAGAATAGGGGCCAGTTGAAGGGTTTGGAAATGGATCTGATCTTCCCCATTGTTCTAGGGTTTTTTGGACATGACTGGTTTGTTCAGGCCCATCTCTGGTTTGAGCTTTTTTTGTCACTTATTTTTATTTTAACCCAATCATTTGCTTAGCTCTGGTTATTATCCCAATTAACATGAGCAATAAATCTGACCCAGAAAGGCAGCAGTGTTTCCTGATTTCCTTTGCAGTACTGCCAATATAATTTGTTTGAATTTTCTTGTTTTGTCATTATCAAAGTCTAGGCATCCTTGTACAGGAAGCCAATCTGTCACTGCAGAAAACAAGCTAAAAGCTCCTACAACTGATTTCACACTTTGTACGTGATAAACATTTTCTAAAACAAATAAAGCCCTTCACTTTTTTAAAAAAAATAAATAAAACAAACTCTTCACTTTCATTCATTAACAGTTCAAATTGTCTAGGTAAATTTTGTCACCACTCTGATTTGCAAGCTGTTGTTGAGTGCCTTTATCTTGCTTTTTTGTTTCACGCTTCCAGAGCATCCGTTTCTGTCTGATTATTTCTACCTCCATATCTATTCAGACTTGTAAAGCAATTATGAAAGGACTTTGACTGCTGTATCTAATATAAGGTTGGATAGGCTCAAATGGAGACTACCCATTGCCTAGCTGGCACATTATTATTTGGGGCCAGATCTTTAAAGGAATATAGTCCTCTAACTCACATTGAAATCAACACGAGTTAGGTGCCTAAATATTTTTTAAATCTTGATGCTTAAGACATGAAAGATCCGGTGCTTCTCGTCAGTGCTGTGGGGTTTGTATTTAGCAATAAGTCATGAGTGAACTAGTTTGTACAATCTGAATCTCTGGCCAAAACTCAAACCAAACTTCAACTAAACTTTATTACTTTTTTAAAAGTTCATGGACTGTTTTGTCCATGAGAAATTATGCTTCTTTCCTATGTTGATTAATTAGTGGATGTGTTGTCTGCCCTCGGTATGTGAAGAAATATTTATTGGAATGAAGTGCAAAACTCATGTCTTTGACTTAGTGTACCTATAGCTGTTTCCTTATACACAGGGGCTCACAACACACTCACTAATTAATCAACATAGGTAAGCAGCAACAGTAACAACATAATCTATAAACTAATAAAACTGTTTCTCCCAATGGGCTAAGGAGGACTAGGAGAGAGATTGTAATTCTTTTACAGTTTTAAAATACTTGGCACATGCTTAGCTACTTGAGCGATGGAGGTCATATGAGTTCCTCGATATCTTAGATCTAGAAATTGAGCCAGACTTAATTACCAAACCAGCCCAGACACACTGGGCTCCAGGAGGTTTCTTGATTAGCTTGTGCTTATTGCAGTCCCTCACATAAACTAGAGCAGACCACAGTGATTATTTGCATGAACTATTCAGCATTCCCAAGCCTGGCCTTGGCTTGGGCCTCTGCAGTCTTGCACACCCAGGCCAAGAATTTCAAACACAGGAACCTAATGTTAGGCTCCCAAATCCTTACTTAGGCTCTTAGAGGAGTGATCTGACTTTTTAAAAGGCTGAGTGCTATTGATTTCCGTAAGACCTGCTGAATGCTCAGATCACTTTATTTAGGAGTCTATATAAGAATTTAAGGATCAGATATTCCAAAGCTCTCAATTAAGCAAATAAAAGAAGTAGCCAGATTTTCAAAAAATGCTTATTGACTCCCTCTTAGAACAATGGGAGTTGCCGGGTCCTGAGGACGTTTATTTCCTGAGGACAGATGTACAAATGTTAGTCTCTTATTTTTGAAAACCTTTGCCATGGTCCCTGGCACAAGAAAATCTATGCCTATTTTTTCTTGTATGAAAGCGATTTGCACATGAACATGCTAATAGGTGCAAAGTTAGAGGTTTGTGAAATGTGCCCTCTACTGCATAATGTCTTTATTTCACACTTTTCTAAAACAAATACAGAAACAAACAATAGGTTGGAGTAAATATTTAATTCCCTGGGTATGTTTTTTCATCTTAATCAGGTGTATATGTTTTTATAGCACCTCCCACAATTGGTCCACATCTTTATTGGAGTCTTGGGTGCTGCTACAATACAATAAATAATATTACCAGGGCCTGATCGTTGTTCCCCTTCTGTCTTTTATTTATTTACTTACTTATTTCTGCTAAAATTGCAAGTTGAAAACTACGAGTCAAAATGCCCTTGAATATATGAATGTAGCAGCAGGCTGTTGAGGTGCCAGCTGTAAATTATGTCATTATGAAAGGAGGAATAACTTGTCCTTTATATATAGACCTGTTCAGTGCAGTTCAGAACAGTTTTACATACTCAGAATATTGGATCCGGTATGGTATGAGGAATTGCTCTGGTGATCTACAGTCTTCAGACATATATGCATAGACAACCACAGCCAGCAGCTGGGGGAATTTGCTATATTTCTTAACTAGTACTGTAGATGGTACCTGTACCTTTTTACCCTTGAAAACGTCTGCTGGAACAATGCCTGCCATAAATTATTCACTCCATGGTATTGCCTCTTAATATTTGAATCCTACACAGACAGATATTTAGAACTGTGAAATCGCATCTTCTTAGGCCCAAATCATCTCCTCTGTGCAAAGCTCTAAGTAAAGGGACTTTTGTGCAAGGGAGCTCTGTGTGGGACAGACCCCTTGCCTCCCGATAAACTTTGGACTGAAGGTTATGTCTACACTGAAGCTCGAAGGAAATCCCAGCATGGGTAGATGTACCCGCGCTAGCTCTGACCAATTAGATGTCACAGTGGTGGGAGCAGCAGAAGGGGCTAGCTGCCCTACCACGTGGCTAGGGTATTGGTCTTTTGGCACCTTGCCCCTCCATCTGCTTGCTCTGCGGTGGTTATGCTTCTAGTTTTAGCACTCTTATTAGATTAGAGCTAGTGCGGGTACGTGTCCTTGAGCTGGAATCTTACACCTTCAAGTTCTAGTGTAGACATACCCTAAGATTCATGATAGATCAAAACACAACAAAAATCAAGCAAAACAGCCCCACAAGGGTATATTTCTGTGTCCTTAGGCTGACTAGATTCATCTAGTTCATTTTCCCCCTGCCCCATATTGATGAGAGCAAGTAGCAGCAAGACTAAGTACTTGGTAATCAGGTTAGAAGCAGTATTGATATAAAATGAATGCTATCATAACCCAGGATTCAATCCTGCAAGATGCAGGTGCCTACTGTAGCATAATGCCACTATATGTATTTATCAGGAAGTGCAGAGGCAACGGGAAGCTGGTTAGAGAGATCTGGAGCTGTAAAGGGCTAGATTCTGTTGTCAGTCTGCACAGCCTTGTTGAAGGCAGTTCATCCTGGTCTACGTTTGAGAGCTGCACTGTTGTAACTATTTTGGCTAGGGTGTGAATTTTAACTTCTATAGTTTATGCTAGTGCAAGCCTGGGTGTGGACACAGTTTTACTCGTATAAAAGTACTTTATGCCAGTATAGCTTATTCTCCTTCCTGCATAGAAATATTTATATTGGAGTAGCACATCTTTATATTAATATAATTAAGTCCACACTAGGGAGGCTGTTCTGCTTTAAATATATGGGTGGAGTTGAAGTGACACAACTTTCTAAGGTAGACCAGGCCTGAAGCTAAGCTGATTTTTACCAGGATCTGACCCACAGAAGTTAGGGATCAGAGTAGCAGCCGTGTTAGTCTGTATTCGCAAAAAGAAAAGGAGGACTTGTGGCACCTTAGAGACTAACAAATTTATTTGAGCATAAGCTTTCGTGAGCTACAGCTCACTTCATCGGATACAATGTTACGGACTTTCTGAGCGAGACCCAGGCTTTATCCATTCCATTGCAGATGTAATAGTCAAATTAATGCATTTCACTGAAACTAAGACTCTCTTCTTCTCTGAGAATATTATGCCTGCTCCAAGATTTGGAGCACCCTCCTCTTCCATGGACTGCCCTGGGAAATGAAGGACCTCAGCACTATGTAAGAGGTGCTCACTTCCTTGCCTGATCCTGCATTTTACGACTCGTGTTTTTCTTCCAGTGATTAGTTTTCATCTTCCACAAACATTATCACCAGACCCCATGCTGAAAAGTCCACGTAGTAAAGTTAGCTAAATTTCATGTAATATTGCCCTGTAGCAACCTAACAGTGCTCTTTGATTCAATACCCAGTTCTGTCTCACTGGCAGAAGACAGATTTCATGTCTTTTTTCTCAAGGGGAAGTAATTCAAATGAGCTATCTTTGAATTTGGCTGGCATGTTGAAATATGGATAATTTAGTGCAAATATGTATTTTTATTGTAAGTTATATAGCTCTTTTCTGGAACCAGAATTTTTAGCTATTCAATCAGTTTATCTAAATATGCTGCCTAAATATATTATCTTCTAACATGTTAATAATCATGTCTAACAGCTATGCAAGGAACATTTTTTTCCTCTGGAGTCTTTCTTTTTCTGTTTTTTCTTTTTGTGTGGACAACTTGGATTTCAAACAGTCTAGTTTTTTCCCCTTCGTGTGACATAAAGCCTGAAATCATCTTCATGTTGCATGTACTATACTAGTTCATGCAATCTAATTATGGCTCAGAGTATGTCAGTTGCTTGTAACAGTTATGTATTGTTCATAGCTAATTGAATTTGGATTTAATATTTAATGCACTGTTTGAAGTAGTGATAAATAAATGCTTGACATAAGGATTCCACATTATTTCTGAGCTATCCTTTTACTAACCCCAAAATTAAGGTAGAATGTCTGTTATGCATGGCCAGAGAGGGTTAAACATCCTGCAGAATAAATAACCTTCAGAAGACGTGTGGGGAGATAATGTTTGTGTTTCTGCGTATTTATATAAGTACGAGTAGGGTCGACAATGTAATCCACTGTCCCTTTCTATGCTGATTATTCAGAGATCAAAAGAACATCCTAGTATTTAAATGAATTGTAAACATGGGATATCTCTGTATTCATCTCTCTTCGAAATATACTGTGAATGGTGGAGGAACAAGCAAATTGCCTTATGTTAATTCTATACCTAAGTACCAATGATGATCCTCCTTCAAAATCATCCTAATTACCTTTTGTTCTCGGAGGAACTCCCAACTTGTCAAAGAGGACATGAAATTGTATAAATGATCCTTGGGCCCTGATTCTGTCATCTGCTTAAGGCTGCATACCGGGGAAGCTTAGGCCATAAGGACTGAGAGCCCACTCCTAAACTGGAACACCCTGCAATGACATTGGACTATAACCTGTGAACTATTTCTGAAAGAACTCTTTGCAACTACAATGCTCACCATCTCTGCTATGAATTTGAACCTCATTGAATTAACGTCTGTATGTATAATGATCTCTTAACCATGCTGTCTCTTTTGTTTTTTAATATATTTTAGTTTAGTTAATAAGAATTGGCTGTATGCGTGTATTTGGATAAGATGTATTTGGGAGGTAATGTGTCCGATCCTTTGGGATTGGTAGAACCTTTCCTTTTATATGATGAAATAAAGTTTTCAGAAATCATCATATTTGACTTAGGTACCTGGATGGAGGCATGAGGTTGGGTCACTTTAAGGGAACTATGTTGTTTGGACTGCTGAGTAACTGGTGAGGTAATAAAGAAACTGTTTTATGCTGGCTTGGTAAATCTAAGTATTGGAATATCCACCAGCTTTGGGGGGGGATTGTCTGCCCCATTCTTTGCAGTTCACCCTAATTGAGTGACCACAGCTGGCCCCCACTGGGACACAGTGTCTTATACCTTTCCTTTGTGTGAATCTTGAACTGATGAAAGTTATCATGCAGACAGCTCTTAGGACCAGAATCCTATGTTTACTCACAAACAGGTGTGGTTTAGGCATCAGACATTCAAGCTTCTCCACTCTGTCTTGTCACTATATTTTAACCTACTTCCTAAGGAGCCAGCTCTTTGAATGGGAGGGTCATTCATGCAGTCCCTCTCCCAGCTCATTCATTGGCCTCTGTGATGAGTGCCACCAAACTTGTCAGTTTGGGTAAGGTGCGAGGGGGTGGGGAGAGAGTGTCCATACACCTGTCCATACACCTGTCCATCAGGAAGTGAACTGAGACTATCAACTCATTTCATATAGTTACGAAAAGCTATTAGATTTGTCATGCTGAACGAGTGACTTGGAAATGAAAGCTTATATATTCATTACCACATAAATGAGCCTCTATCTTCCTTTACTATGGTTTAACTGTTCACTTTACTCATATACATGGTGCCAGCACTTGGGCCTGTAATTTTAAGATGGTCAGTTGAATTTGAAATGAAAAAAGTCAATTATCTTCATTAAATATGGGTAAAGAGTGTGCATGTAACCTGTAAAATAAGGGTTCTTACTTTATGAATCCAGAAAAATTACCACTTCTTAAATGAAGGGCCTGATTTTCAATAACGCATATGTACAATTCCACCAACACTAGAGGGGGACAGAGAGCTATTCTGTAAGTGTTGGTTACACACACCAAACTGTGTGTGCAATTGCCATGATTGTGCATGCAAATCAAGTATTTCCACATGCTAATTAGAGGTGCAATAAGCTTAGACTTGCACACACATTTTTTAATTGAGCCTGAAATAGTTGTTAACAGCTCGGAAGTCAATGGAGTGTCGGGTCTCCCAGAGTATCTACAGGTGCAGTATCACTGCATTTTTTTGGAGAGAGAAAATGAAAAACTGTCAGAAGAGCAGAGGTTAAAATAATGGGCTTTCTATGAATGAGTCAGTTTTATCCTCTGTATATACAAAATACATATTTTATAAACTCCATAATTTTGCATATGTTGTTCATTTTTTACTGTAGATAAACTCCTCAATGAATACTGTAGGTCTTAATGTTATGTGATATCAGCAGGATACTGTGCTTTCATTTCACAACCACTGGCATGCTGGTCTCATCTATTTGGGAAGCACCTAAAGTCAATGGTTACTGTGGTTTGTTTTCAGATCTCAGCACTAGCATGGATTTGTCATAGTTGCCTGGTCCATGTCCATGTTAGTGCTAAGAGAAATAGTGAAGTTTCCTTACAGTGAGAGATTACCAGTGGTTTGGTTATAACTTATCACCTCAGACAGAGCAGCAGGCTTAGGTTCTTGAGGAGGCAACTCCCTCCTCCAGTTAAACTACCATCCTAGCAATCAAAGCTGACTCACAGAGAAAGGAGGGAATGAGGATATTTCTGTTTTTGATTTTTCTCATGGAGCAGCAATGCTGGAAAGAATAATAATGGGAATGCAAGTTAGAGCTAATGACATGTTTGTCATATCATGCTAATAGTCTGTGAAGCTATTTTTGCCATTATATATTAATTGTCATCTTAAGCATTTAAATGTCCTCATGATACTTCTGCATGCCTTAATCTATTCTAATACTATAATTATTGCTGTTTGTCTGAATTGTGGCAGTACTGTAAGCATCGATTTGGGACTGTGGTCTTATTGTGTTAGATGCTGTATAAATACACAAGAAGTCGTGGCTCCTTCTCCAAAGAGCTTGTGTTCTTCAAAGCATGGTGGGAGATCAGGCTGTGCTTTGTCTGTGGTTGTAGCAGATAACTCCCCTTCCCTGCAAAATGTAATGTGCACAGCTGAGGAACTGTGCATTAATGCGTGTCTCTGTGGTTCGGTGCCTCCCTGAGCAGTGCGATATATGCATAACCTCTGGATCAAGGTGAGCAAGAACACAGTGCCCATACCTATTAGACCTGCATCACTCAGTTGCAGGTACAAGCAACATTATGTTGCCTGTGCTCTTCAGTATCTACTACTACTAGTAAGAATAACAGCAGCTTTCTGAATGGTTTACCTTGTGGTTAATTTCTATTTCCCTAGTAGCCATCTACAGTCTATTAGAAAAAAAATTGCACCCAGTTGTACCAAGTAGATAGGTGCTACTTGATTGCATTCCAACTCCTTATAGCAATTTACTTTTGGATGGACATTTCTGAGAGACATGTCAAAAAGTGGGCTCTGGTTTGATGCCTGCAGCCTTATGAACACAAATTCTGTGCATCCATTTGCCACAAAATTTGCAGCACTTTTGAGATGCTGTGCATATAAATGCAGGTGTTTAGAATCTCAGATTTGTTCTGAAGAATTAAAAATTTAGAACTAAGGTGATACTAATCTTCCTGTCTGACCTTTGTTAAACAACCTGGCTGGGACATGTTCTTCAGCTGAATCCACTTGACGCACATATTGGATGTACCTGTTTTGACACATGGGCATTGTGACAACAAGCCATGTCTAGAGATCATGAGGTTTTTTTCTTGGATGGACTGACAGGGAATATCACTTGATCCATTGACAATAATCTTTCTCTGAAACAGTCTCGGAGCTCAAATGTTGTTGAAGTCATGTCAATCCCAGGATATTCGAAAGACGATGTGGGTGAGGTAATACCGTTTATTGGACCAACTTCTGTTAGTGAGAGAGACAAGCTTTCGAGCTACACAAAGGTCTTCTTTAGGTCTGGGAAACACTCTGCGTACATTTCCCAGACCTGAAGAAGAGATCTGTGTGTGTTCGAAAATTTGTCTCTCCTACCAACAGAAGTTGATCCAATAAAAGATATTACCTCACCCACCCTGTCTCTCAGTGCTCAGATGAAAGATATCAGAATACCACACCCAGCTTCTGAACCCCTCTCTGACATGCATCATAAAAATAAAGGGAATTCTGTATACAGGGCTATAAAATCCCTCCTGGCCAGAGGCAAAACCCTTTCACCTATAAAGGGTTAAGAAGCTAAGATAACCTCGCTGGCACCTGACCAAAATGACCAATGAGGAGACAAGATACTTTCAAATGGGGGGGGGGAAACAAAGGGTCTGTCTGTGTGATGCTTTTGCCGGGAACAGATCAGGAATGCAGCCTTGCAACTGTTAGTTAGTAAGTAATCTAGCTAGAAATGCATTAGATTTCCTTTTGTTTAATGGCTGGTAAAATAAGATGTGCTGAATGGAATGTATATTCCTGTTTTCGTGTCTTTTTGTAACTTAAGGTTTTGCCTAGAGGGATTCTCTGTGTTTTGAATCTGATTACCCTGTAAGGTATTTACCATCCTGATTTTACAGAGGTGATTCTTTTACCTTTTCTTTAATTAAAATTCTTCTTTTAAGAACCTGATTGATTTTTCATTGTTGTTAAGATCCAAGGGTTTGGGTCTGTGTTCACCTGTACAAATTGGTAAGGATTTTTATCAAACCTTCCCCAGGAAAGGGGGTTTAGGGCTTGGGGGGATATTTTGGGGGAAGACATCTCCAAGTGGGCTCTTTCCCTGTTCTTTGTTTAACACGCTTGGTGGTGGCAGCATAGGGTTCAAGGACAATCTAATCGCCTTTTATGATGAGATTACTGGTTCTGTGGATGAAGGGAAAGCAGTAGATGTATTGTTTCTTGACTTTAGCAAAGCTTTTGACACGGTCTCCCATAGTATTCTTGTCAGCAAGTTAAGGAAGTATGGGCTGGATGAATGCACTATAAGGTGGGTAGAAAGCTGGCTAAATTGTCGGGCTCAACGGGTAGTGATCAATGGCTCCATGTCTAGTTGGCAGCCGGTATCAAGTGGAGTGCCCCAAGGGTCGGTCCTGGGGCCGGTTTTATTCAATATCTTCATAAATGATCTGGAGGATGGTGTGGATTGCACTCTCAGCAAATTTGCGGATGATACTAAACTGGGAGGAGTGGTAGATACGCTGGAGGGGAGGGATAGGATACAGAAGGACCTAGACCAATTGGAAGATTGGGCCAAAAGGAATCTGATGAGGTTCAATAAGGATAAGTGCAGGGTCCTGCACTTAGGACGGAAGAATCCAATGCACAGCTACAGACTAGGGACCGAATGGCTAGGCAGCAGTTCTGCAGAAAAGGACCTAGGGGTGACAGTGGACGAGAAGCTGGATATGAGTCAGCAGTGTGCCCTTGTTGCCAAGAAGGCCAATGGCATTTTGGGATGTATAAGTAGGGGCATAGCGAGCAGATCGAGGGACGTGATCGTTCCCCTCTATTCGACATTGGTGAGGCCTCATCTGGAGTACTGTGTCCAGTTTTGGGCCCCACACTTCAAGAAGGATGTGGATAAATTGGAGAGAGTTCAGCGAAGGGCAACGAAAATTATTAGGGGACTGGAACACATGACTTATGAGGAGAGGCTGAGGGAGCTGGGATTGTTTAGCCTGCAGAAGAGAAGAATGAGGGGGGATTTGATAGCTGCTTTCAACTACCTGAAAGGGGGTTCCAAAGAGGATGGTTCTAGACTGTTCTCAATGGTAGCAGATGACAGAACGAGGAGTAATGGTCTCAAGTTGCAGTGGGGGAGGTTTAGATTGGATATTAGGAAAAACTTTTTCACTAAGAGGGTGGTGAAACACTGGAATGCGTTACCTAGGGAGGTGGTAGAATCTCCTTCCTTAGAGGTTTTTAAGGTCAGGCTTGACAAAGCCCTGGCTGGGATGATTTAACTGGGAATTGGTCCTGCTTCAAGCAGGGGGTTGGACTAGATGACCTTCTGGGGTCCCTTCCAACCCTGATATTCTATGATTCTATGACAAGGCAAAGTTTGTACCTTGGGAAAGTTTTTAACCTAAGCTGGTAAGAATAAGCTTAGGGGGTCTTTCATGCAGGTCCCCACATCTGTACCTTAGAGTTCAGAGTGGAGAATGAACCTTGACACATGCATGAATAATAATTTCAGTTTGCTTGGATGAAATTTCAAAAGAAAAATATCATTTTTTCTGCTCTTCTTTCCCCTACCCCACCAAAATCTTTTAGCTGGGTTGTTCTTCAGTTTGTGAAAGCAGTTTCTCTTCATACTGTACTTCTGACCTTGTAGATTGCTGTATTAATTTATAGAAAAAAAGCTTTCCTAAAGATCCAAAAATGATAGCCCCAAATTCCCCAAGTCAGCACTTGTTTTAATTACATCCTAAAATACCTTATCAAATGTACAGGTATGATCTGATTGCTATAAACCCATGTGGATGGTCCTCATTAAGCAATAGATCTTTCAAGCTGTCCTTGATTATTACTTCCAGTACCTTCTCCACTGCTCAAGTCAAGGTCTTAGACGTCTGGTGTTAACCTTTTAAAATTAACATCTCTTCAGCCCTGTAGTAACTCTCCGTGTAGCTGAAACGATTTTAAGAATATCTGCTAAGGGTTCCCTTATCTCTTCTGTTGTTCCCATCAAAATTCTGGAAAGGATTCCGTCCGGTCAAACATCCGACAACCTAGTTTTGTAATCACTTGTTTTGCAGGGACCTGATTTCCATTAATATTTCTTCAATCTCCCCTGTGAAATACACAGGCCTTATCCTAAACCGAGGCAATGAATTTATTAAATTTTGGGGTCAATAAATTACTCTTTTCAGCTCCTGTGGGCCCCACTGTCTCCTTGACTGACCTCTAGTTCCTTATGTACTTGAAGAAAATCAGAATACCAATCTTATCCTCTTATGCAATCTTCCTTTCATTCTCCACTTTTTCTTCTTCTTCTTCATTTTTTTTTTGCACTTTCTTACCTTCATTTTCTATCTTTTCTACTTCTCTGGTCATCCTTGATGTGTTTTATGTCATTTGTAGATATTTTTCCTACTCTCACTGCCTGTTTCCCTATTCAGCCATGCTATCTTGTTTCATGCCTTTTTTAAACGGCACTGCTGGAGGCATTCGTCACCCTTATGTGAACATAAACTTGTCCTTAAACACTTTCCTTAGCTACTGTTTCCTCCTTCGTCTGCATTGTTTTACTCTGTTTAAATAAACATACCTTATAGTTCCCATACTCTTTCAAATATTGTTTGTTTACATTCAAAGTATTTATGATCATCTCCTCCTTGGCATCACTTTAGTGCTACTTAAATACTGAAGTAGAATGGTTAAATATGCAAAAAGCCTGGTACTTTTGTCTAGCTTTGCAACAATCACATTCTGTGTTACTGAATCTAAACCAAGAATTGTCCTGTTTGCATATCAATCTCCCCCTACAGCCCTTTAGAAAAAACCCTGAAATTTGAATTAATTTTTTACTTTTCATTTAGCCTTGTCACACAGGAGCATAGTTTCTATTTATTCTCATGCATCATCAACAGATTTGTTAACTATCTCTATTCTGCATAGCAGTATGAGCTCTGCAGTGCTACCAGGAGTCAAATGTAGGAACAAATACATGTTTGTGAAACAAGTGACAGACCTGGCTCTGAACACACACACAGGGAAGATACATTGAGGAAGAAGGTGCTCTGTTTGCGTATTCCCTTTTCACAATACAACTGCAGTTCCTGTGTTCAGCTCCCTGGGTATCTCAGCTGCTGCTACTGTCCTTTCTGACTTCTCCTTTCCCCAGTAATGTCTGCCCTAACTGCTACTCAACAATATCCTCACTGTCTGCACTCCTGTTCCGAGGGGCTGTAGCACATATATTTGTATGTGCTGCCTGTTTTTATCTGCTACTTCCTGATTTCTAATTTTTAAAAAAATCATTCTAAATCCCAGCAAATGCAAATAGGTTTTTTCCTAACGTAGGAGTGATGCCTGTTTGGCCAAATATTTTAAATTCCACTTCAATCTGTCTTTCTACTCTAGTTAAATAGAAATCATGCCTCTCGTCTCAGCAGCATCAAACCCATGGTGCATTGTCATCACTTTATAGTCACTACACTCTCCAGTTGCTTTGGAGGACATCCCAGTCACATTGAATTCATGCATTGTAGCTCAAGTCTATGCCTCATTGGCCACCCCAACTATTGAAAACCTGTAAGTCCCTCACCCTCAGAAAGTCTGAGATTTTTTTTTTTAATTTGCCTTCTCAGTTTTGAGCTTCTAGGGTTTTCAGTCTCTTCTCTTCAATTATTATGCTAGAAACTTACTTTTTCAAATGAGATTCTCACATATTACAAGACTGCAGTGGCTGGGGTTTTAAGAAAAAACAGGTAATATCATGAAACTTGTGGTAAAATTGCAAGAGTTAGCAGCAGTACCTGTGGCAATGGGAACTGTGAGAACTTCTTGCATTTTCACTTCACAAATCTTTCATAGTGAAAACAATTATGAAAAGGAATTATTCCTGTCCACTGTAAAACTTCTTTCTTTCTTTCTTTCTTTCTTTCTTTCTTTCTTTCTTTCTTTCTTTCTTTCTTTCTTTCTTTCTTTCTTTCTTTCTTTCTTTCCAGAATATGTGAACAAATTAGAGAGCGAAAGAGAGAGTGTCAGGGTGGCTACAGCTATAAATATGCAAAAAGCCTGGTACAGAGAGAACTCATATAGTATCACAGATGCTTTTGGTGGAGTCACTTTGTTCATATCTCCAGGACACAAGCCTTGCTGTGTTTGAAGGTGTTTGTCCTGATTTATCTTGGCCATTATTGATTTTTCCCCCTTTTATATTAGAATCATGCTCTTCAAAACCACACTCACACTCTTCAAAACCAGGCAATTATGTCTGGTGAGACTGCTTTTCTTCCAGTAGCTCATTAATGAGAAACTTGCAGCAATCAAGAGGTGGGAGTTATTTTAGAATTTTCAGCAGATCGGGTTCCTGGTGCTCAGACTCAGAGAAGGGGATTTTTGTTTGTAAGAACCGTGCCTAGAATATGTTTTCTTTTGGCTAACCAAGGAGAGGTAGAAGAGTGGGACAGATCCTTGCAGCTGTCACCAGTGCTCCTTGTGGTGGAGATATGAACTAATTAAGTCAAGTGAGGTAAAATGGCGTGGGCAAAATCTTGGGACCCTATCAAAATCAATGGCAGTTTTTTACTTCACTGTGACTATGATTTATATAAGTACATCTTTTGTATTGGTTTCTCTCATGTATAAATACACAGAAGAGTTTGTGGCCATTGCCAAGTGAAGGATCATGGTTTGAGAGAGATTAAGGAATCTAGAATACTCTGATTCTTTTCACAGAACTTCTGCAACTCACTTGCTGCATACATGAGCTTCCAGAGGATAGTTCTCAACATAGATAGCTTGCATTATTTTAAAAATATTTGTTTAAATAAAGTTTCGGAGACTGTAGACATAAGCAGAGCCTGTTAGAAGTTCTACTCCATTCATCTTCATGGCTACCATGAAGGCTGTCATAAAAAAGTCCATCTGGGATCGAGGGACTTTAAAATAGAGAATGAATATGAGATCTGGGGGAATACTGAAAAACTGACCATAAATTGGGCTCCTCCATCTGAAGATATATATAATGAAAGAGAGAGAAAGAGGTGGATTTTCTTCTGGTCTGTGCCTACAAAGCCTAGGTCTTCCACAGTGTATATTTGGATTGCTACCAACACAGCACCCACTTGTAAATTTCTACCTTTCCTCATAATATGGGGACTAAAAAGGAATATACTTATATTGTGTTATGAACACTGCAAAATCACAACTTTCCTCTGAGGTTTGTAATTAGTGTATTATTTTTACATAGCTGTAATTCAAATGTCTTTGGGGTGCACCATATTTGTATCATGATACACCTGTTAATACACTGTATCATATAGAACTTGATCCCAGTCTCAGCTGACACCTAAATAGAAAAAAAAAGTTGTTTTTTTTTTGCTTAGATGTGGCTAGATTTATGTATACACAATTTAAATGAATTATAGGTTACTGGGTTTTTTTATTTGCAAGTGTGTATACTTATGAAAAGTGTTCTTTTATCCATATTTTCCTACTAGTTTTATAGATTTGGGTTGGTTTTCCTGAAGAGTACTCTGCTACTTAGAGCTGTTCGAAAAATGAAAAAACAAAATTTAAAAAATTGTTTTGCGGGTTTCAGAACGAGTGATGTTTTTAAAATTTTGCTTTTCCATTTTCTCTCCTATTTTACTCTCTTTTCTCTGTTTTTCCACAAAAGAAGGAAAAAATAAAAAGAGGAAGATAAATCAGTGGTGGGATGGAAAAATGATGAACAAAAAATAATTTTTAAGTCTAAAAAACCATATTTTGGAAAAAGTAAAAATTTTCAATTACATGAGAAGTCCACGTATTGACAAAACTAAAATTGTTTGAAAAACATTAACCAGCTCTACAGATACTTTATTTTCTTTTCTATTTTTTGTTTATTATCATTATTGATAAAATAGTTGGACTGGAAAGATCTCAGGCTATTCTCTCATATCCATTCTGGGTGAAATCCTGCCTCCATTTCAGTCTATGGGAATTTTGGCATTGACTGGAATGAGGTCAGGTTTTCACCCAACATTCCTGAAGGTAGTAAACTGAAGAGCAAAAAGATTTAAGATCTAAATCCAACAGTGTTTAATCCCATCAAATGGAGTTTTACCTTCATAAAGAGTGCAATATTGGTGTCTCAGTTAGAAATCTATAGCTTCCAACAGAGCCTTGGAGGAAAAGCAACAATTTCAGTAGTAGACCAATCTGAATTACATTTAACTTCAAGATTTTAGAAGTGAAACAATTTGTACACTACATTTGCTGTTCTCTGGAGGGGTATGTCTAATGGCAATGACCTTATTGATGCATGGAACTGCTATACATTGAACCAGTAAATTAAGTAGCAATACATTGTGTATATAGACTTTAGAAGCCAGCAAGCTGATTACCCAAACATGTAATTTAATAGTCATTCATCATTGCAGAATAGAGTTGTGGCAATACATAACCAGAAGAAAAATGTAACTGCAGTTGTAACCTTTAATAAATTAACAGTACATCAATGTGAAAAATGCACTGTGATTCAAATTAAAAATTAATACTGAATGTTAACATTGAACTGTAAAAGATGCAAATATCACTTAATAATACTAATATTGAATACTTGAGTTCCTGTATAAACTATGACTTACACCTTTTTGCAGGTGGAGTATAGACAATATAGTCTATTAAGGGAAAAAAGCTAAGGAACTAAGATATTCAAGGACGTGTGTCCCACTGTATTGTTTTTCTTTAGTTGTAGCTATTGATCAATACTATGCTTACTACCAATACAACACACTTTGAACTTCTAAATTCAAGCATATAAATCACTTCCCTAGTCTCTTCTTGGCAGATCTACCTGGGGTGAAACCTAAAAAGTAAATTGATTCCTAAATCCAAGGCAGAGGGATCAGTGAATTGATCAGTGGACTTCTGAATAAAAATTACCATTAAAGGAGAATTTGTATTTGTTAGAAAAGCTGCAAACCGCCCTCCCACCCATGTATTGTGGTCAGATTATTGGCTTCTGATGGAGGATTGTACTGTGGATAAAACTCATCCAATAACTTATTTCTGTTTATGCAAATCCTCATAGCAGTAGCAACAAAGAATAGAAATATTTTTTCTGCTTGCAGGGGAAGTTCCATTGTTATTGAAAAGACTGACGGTTTGATTCATTGAAAATAATGACAAACAAATACTATCAGTTGTTGTTAGTGCTGCGGTAGGTTGTTTGCTACTGCTGCATTGATAAGGCTGCCAAGTGCTCCTGTTACTTGAGTGCCGATGTCAGCTGCACTACCAGAGAGTGCAGCTTGCCAATTCACACCTTGACGTTCTTAGTAAAGAAAGACCACAGGCTCGGTTCAGAGGCGAAGGTACTCTGCCAGGTTTATTGTCAGCGAAACCTGGGGCTAATACCCTGTCCAGTGGGTCGCTGGGACACTAACACATCTATGTTTGTGACATGGTAAAGGCTTAGTCAGGACATTCAGATCCTGTCAACTGGACTGATACAAAGATGCCCCTCCTATAACTTCGCCTTTTATACATTGATACAAACAAAATACATATTATACGTCAAATGTTGTTAGTTACCACCCTTCTACATGATAGTTTGAACAAAACATTCTCATCCATTATTCTGTCATTCCCTCTTTACCTCACGAGGGGTCGATGTGTTCTTGTACATAGTTACTTGAGAAATCTGTGTGTTTTTGTACCATCTTCTCCTGTCAGGAATGTGCTTACTTGGTGTTAGCTAATACCTAGTGTGTCATTGTTTTGCCAAGGCCAGGTCTGCTCTGGTTCACAGCCTTAGGTTCACACGGTTAGTTAGTTATGCCTAGGGCTCCAGCAAGGCCTACATCTGTGACATAATTTAACTTAGCCAATATACTTTGATGGTCAAGCTATGGATCTGATTTGTGCAGAATTTGTTCATTTCAGTTAAAATTAATAGAATATGTACAGTGCACAGACATACATTGTACTTGTATAAGGGTATAGCTCAGACATACATACACCGGACCCTCGCTAGGACGCGGGATTTGGGATCCATGCGCGGTACCACGTTAACGCGGGACCGCTTTATAATTAATTGCAATTAAAGTAATTACATTTGGGATCCATGGCCGCGACCGCGTTATATGCAAATTCGCACTATATAGATGCGCGTTCTAGCAAGGGTCCGGTGTATATTTGTATCTGAGACTAAAAAGAAGGCACCTAGGGATTTGCTTTTCCACGATAAAAAAATAACATGTTAAGGACTGCTGGAATTTATACACGCATTTATTCCTATAATTGGCAATCATCATGGTTGAGTTACGTTCCTGTTTAAATGTGTGTATGTATGTGTACAAACATTCGGGTGATAAATATTTTTCTGTTTAGGGTTTTTTCTTCTTCGTTTTCTTGGTTTTACTCCTAATGCGCTTAGCTGTAGATAAGCTGTAGATTTCTCTTCAATATTAATTAATATCTCTGAGCACCTTCCATTCATCTCTTTCTGCATTTCTTTCTACCTTATTTTATCCTGTTTGATCTTCACATGTGGTTCTTCCAAATCTGTTCGGCTGAAGTTCCATGGCCACTAGCTATAGAACTTGGTGTTATGATTTCATCTGGTCTTTCAGGGTATGCAAATTTGAATCAGGTTGGTAGTTGAATGGGAGACAATAAGAGAATATCTAAGCATTGCAGGAAGTAGTGTCATCATTTAACAGATATCACTCTTCCCTTGGCATCTTAACTGAAACAAAATCTCAGCTGTTCTTGAGGGGTCCTGTGCTGCTGGAGATACCCATCATTATGAATGAGATGAACAACAAGGTACTGAGTCCCTATAGTCTTTACTTTATCCATTTGGGCATCCCTTTGGATTTCATTACAACTGTAAATAGTATAAGATCAACAAAGCACAAAACTCTTGAGCTGGGCCTTGATTCTCCAATCCCAACCTTCTCTATCTGTTCACAAAGAAAAGCAAACACATGCACACAAAGCTTATGATTGAGCTCTGGCACCAGAATCATTACATCTGCTTTTAGGCCTGGCTTGACATGAGTAATTGGACATGGGGGAGGCCTCATTTCTTGGAAGACAGGATTAGGGAAGTAAATATATCAGCAGGCTCAAAATGGAATATTTGTGCTAACTAAGATGGGTAAGTGGGTCAATAAGCTAAGAGACAGAATATCTGAACTAGCTAAAATAAGAGAGGGTACACCGAGGGAGCCATTTTTAAAAATCAAGTAAGACTGGACAAGATACGCCAGCAAGGTAAAGAGAAGGTGAAGTGTAGGTTGTAGCTGGACAGCATGTGGACAGAGCATGCTTAGAAGAATTGGTTCCTGCAGAGTAACCAAGCCAATCCCAAAACATGTGATGCAATGTATAGAGAGGGTTGTCCTTAACATAGTCAAACCTAGGCTCAGCAGTTGGTGAGAGGTTGCATGCAGTCGTAACCAACTACTGAATAGGTTGTTTTATGTGTATTTATCATAAAGCAAACAAAAAGTGATGGTAAAAGGACAGAAATACCTTTATAAAGTGAAGATGAAATGTGTCATTTTCAAAAGATACTAAAACACTCAGGGTTTGAGTGACTCGAAAACATCTGTTGACTTCAGTTGGAGTTTTAAGTGCTCAGTGCTTTTGAAAAGAAGACCCATATGTACTGCTTTTAAAAAGTGACACACATTATCTTCCCAATTACCATGGCATTCCATGTGATATTGCATTGTGCTTGCAGTAGCGCCATATAAGTGTTGTTACAGTACAATATCTATCTGAGGATTTATACATTCATTTTTCCTTTTTTTCCAATCACACCAACTTTCATTTATTTTATTCTAGTTAAACTTTTTTTTTTCCTAACAGCAAAAAACACCACTTAATGTAGTAGAGAATGTGAAGTATTTACAAAGTCTTGTTCTTAAAGATATAGGGCTCACTTTTGCCACCCTTATTCATGTTGAATAATACCTTAATCTTTGAGTATTGCCAGGTAAGGGTGAGATTCTTGTTCTACTTATGTTCTACTTACACAAGTATTATGTTCCGCTGTGAGCTTTCTCACTAGGTTTAGACTGTGGGCCTTTTAGTCAACATTAGTGAACAGTTAGGGTCTGATCCAAACCCCATTGAAGGCAATGGGGGAAGTCATCTTACCAGCTTCAAAGGGCTTTATATCAGGCATATAAAACTACATGAGTAGCCTCATTGATGTAAATGGGGCTAGTCATCTATATAATTGTTTGCAATTGAGAGTAAGGGGTTCACAATCTTGGCCTCTGATTCCAATAGGCCTACTCATGGAGTAAGGGTGAGGTACTCATGTGAATATGGGTGATAGATTTGGATCATTATTGGTTTTCAAAGTAAACAGTACCAATAAAGAAGGTAGGCTGCTGTATCATGATGAGTATCCAATATGGTTTATTCTTACACACATTATGGAACTGATTCTGTGCCACCCTGCCCCTTGCATAGTTGTGGACACCAGTACAAAGTGAGTGTAAAAAGCCACCACCCGAAAATGTAGCATTTATACCCAATTTACACTGGCATAAATAAATATACAATTTGAAGTGCAATGAAGGTTCATGTGTTTGAAATCTGAATAGTTTTGACAATCATTTATGTAGAAAACTGTTTGGTGTTACCTGTCTTAGATGCACATAACACATGAAGTGTAGGGCCCATTAAAAATCTTATGATGGTAAATCCATTATCTTTAGAAAGAGAATCCACCATCAGGAGATGTTAATTCAATGTGACACCAACTGGCGCGTTTATATACAGCTAATTGCAGTGTCAGACATTCTGCTCTAATTGAGTTTAATTGTGGCAAAATTGGAGTTAATTAAAAGTTAATGGTATATAGCACATCATGTTGTTATCAACTATGAGTGCATATTTCATATCCATATTATTGTTGTTTAAATGGTCCTTTCGATTGCTGTGCCTCGCAGTGGCACTTTTGAAATGCATCGTAATTTTGTTCACATCAATTATTTTTGTCTGGGGATGGGGTAGGTACACACATTTGATCTGTTAAAAAAAACAACTAAAAAGTTCAGGTTTGTGCAATATATCACACTGTAAATATCACAAATGATGTGCCTGAGCACCTTGCTAGAGCCAGAATTGACTTTACTAGAAAAAAATATTGGCAAAATGAAGAAACAATATTTACAGAAAGGATTAAATTTCTGCCATGGCTGATCACACTTTGCCTCTTCTGGCTTTTGTAACTCCACCCTCTCCTGGTTCTCCTTCTATCTCTTCAACAGTTCTATCAATATCTCTTCTAGTGAGTCAGTGTCCTCCCCTTTCCTGCTCTCTCTGGGAGTCCCGGAAAGCAGTGTGCTTGGCTGTCTCCTCCTGTCCTCTCTTTGGGTAACTTTAATCTGCTTGCATGGCTTCTAACTACATCTGCCATGACGACTCACAAATCTCTCTCTCTATTCTGACTTCTCCCTCTATCTGGTCCCACATGTCAAGCTGTCTCTTTGATATCTCCTCCTGGATGTCTTGCTGTCAACTCAAACTTAAGGCCAGAGCAGAACTCTGCACCTTTCGTCCCTAACTGGCCCCACTTCCCCAATTCTATCTCAATTTTGACACCACCACCATTCTTCCTATCATTGAAGCTGACATCCTGGGGGTTCTCTTTGAATTATCCCCCTTCCTTGCTTGCTCCACACATTCCTGCCATTTCCAGATCTTGCACGTCTTCCTCCATAACAGCTAAGCACTGTCCTGGCTTTATTTTTGGCCACACTACTACAATTCTCATCCATGTTCTCATCCTATCACATCTTGAATACTGCAGTATCCTCCTGTGAGGTCTCCTGGAAACAGACATCATCCGTCCCCAGCCCATACAAATTGCAACTGCTAAAATAAGCTCCCTTGCCTGTCACTGACAAATCCTACTCCCTGGTTCAACCCCTCCACTAGCTTCTTTGTTTCCCATTGCATCAAGTGCTAGTTCTTCTCCTTAGTTCCAAGCCCCTCCACAATTCTGCCCCTCTGACCTATGCGTTATCATGTCATTGCATTATCTCTTCACCCTCACTGCTCTGCTCATTATTCCAGCCTCCCACAAACATCCCTTTGCTCTCTTCCTTTGTGTGTGGAATGTCCTCTTGGCTAGTCTACAAGGTCATTGCCCTCTCCTCCTCAAAACCCTCATCAGGAGTCACCATTGTGATGTCATAATAATTGTCCAATGAGCAATGTCTTTGCAACAGAGTAGCTTGCCCCTTATGGGCTGGTGGGCCTAAGGCTAGCCAACCTTGATTACTCAGTGTGCCACACCGAAGGGTAGGTGTGGGACTTAGTTGGCCAAGCTATAAAAGGGGCTGATGCTCTATGAAAGAGCAGCAGGAAGGTGCCAGGGGAGAAGGGATCATTCTTCATGCAGGCAGACCTCAGAGAGACATTGGCCAAACCAATTACTCACAGACCTTTCATTGAAATGAATGGGGCCCACAAGTACAGACAATAACTGTTCCCCCTTCTTCTGAATATGAGGTAAATGCAGAATACCAGACCTGTTTCCAGATGAAGAGGCATGCATACAACTCTGCATTTTATTGTTGGTATATTACAAAAAATTCCTTTAAGATGTTAGAAATTACCACTACGTGTCTTCATGTTTCATAGAAATCCAAGTAGTACAAAATCTCCTCCGGGTTTGTTTTTCTCAAGAGGGAAGTTAATGGGTATTATTGAACACTGTCAGTTTTCACAATAGATTAGCACTAACTTTTTAATCTCACTGACTGCTGGAGAATGTTCCAGGTAGAGCTCACTAGCTGATGTGAACTAGCAATGTCAATGGGATATTACAGGAAGAATTCATTTGAGCAATTCTACAACACATATTCAACTGAGTTGGCCTTAGCCCAGAAAGATGTAAGTGATTAGGTGCTCAGCTACTCTGGTGTTGGGTACAGTGTAAGACTAGCTAGGCACCAAAATGGCTGCTGTCAAGTATCTGTAAATGTAATTTTTCTGAAGTCGTGTTTCTGGCTCTGATTTTCTCCTTTGTAGTTGAGTTCAGCAGTCTGGAACATAAAAGACGGAGAGACACTTACCACCTGACAACGAACTCCTAAATGTATAGCTCCTTCTTTATCTATCTTGGCACCTTTGAACAAACCTGAGTGGATGTCAGAAGTGGCATAATGAGATAGGTGTTATGTCTAGACTTGTGGTTACTTACTACCAGCCATCACATTATTCTCCTCTCCCTGTTCATGTCCAGACTTCTATTGACATTAACAAGAATGATGTGTGTCTAGGGAAAGTATAGCAGCACTAATAGGCAGCTAGAAAGCCAATGTCAGTTATTACCATAGGAGACATATAAATGATCTAGCACCTTTTAAAAATGGAATATTTCTCTCTTATTATGTTTGGAAATTAATCTAAACGTTCACTTGCCTAAAAAGTCTGTTGCTGGGTATCCAAAGTTTTTGACTGTTCCCAGGTTTATTTTCTTGTCCATCATCAAATGCACTAAGTAGCACTTGATCCAGAACTCTGGACCTTAACAACCATTCTAACCAAGGTAGAAAACCGGTCCAAATCCCACCTGAATCAAGAACTAAAAAGTCCTCTTTGATTTCAAAATCCTTGGTGGAGTTGCCTGTAACGTTAATAGAAGTTATACAGTGTATCTAGTATCAGAAGTGGTCTAAAAGGCTCTCTTTCTCATAGTGTATAATAGTATAAACTGGTTAGTTTCATAGGCCAAAATACTGTGTAGTTCTATTTTATTATTTTTGTTTGAGCACAGCTAAGTAGATCAAAGTTTTTAAAATGTGCATTCACAAGTGTTGTGATTGCATACACAAATCAAGCATTTTAGTGTGTAGATGTCCAGTGAATGTAAGGCAGATTAGTATTATCCCCGTTATACAGATTGGCAAGCTAAGGCATAGAAATGCTAGGTGACTTGCACAAGACAACACCTAGTTAATGGCGGAGCTAAGAACTCCTTTAATATAGCCCATTGAGTCAGCGGCTGAAAAGGAAATTTATTCTATTGCCATGACAGTGACAGGGTTGCTGTTACCAATTCACTCTTGATCTACCAGTTTTAAGTAAGTTAATGCTTTCTTATCCATGCACCATAACTGTGATATAGGTGAAATGATCAGCATTATCTTTACTTGCTGCAGACTGGGAAGCTCTCAAAAAATCCTCCATTTTATAAAGCCAGTGACCTAAAAAAGACAAGATATACCCGGTGTTGATGACATACTCATTTAAAATCGTTCTATAGTTTCCACTCAGAGATAATAATGTTTTGCATCTCACTAGGAGAATTGTATCCTGGGCAACATTTTCATTAATCTCTTTACTAAACTAAACTGGTTTCCCTGTGGAAATTAATTACGGGAGTAGTATCAGGAATTTTATTTCTATAATATACCAGTGAGATCTACTGCTGTGTCTTTATATACTATCACACAGCAGAGCCATAATCTATTGTAATAAGCTTAAAAAAAAAGGCAGCATGTAATTAAAAACAGTATAACACAAGTATTTGCTGCCTTTCCTAAAGCCGAAATGCCCTTTTGTGCTATGATTTGTTAAAAATTGTGGGCCCGACCCTGAGAAAATGAGCAGAGCCCAAGTTTATAAACGTTTTCATAGCAGGAAAAGTCTGATAGGGCTTTGCCATCTGGGTACCAGCTGGCCCAGGGCTTCTTGCTTGCTGGGCATAAGAAGTGGATATGCCTACTGATTCCCTATTCACATTATGTGCTCATTGACTTGTAACCCACACACCTCCTGGGTGTGGTGCTCTGTCCCAGGTAGTGGCACTGAGACCACTATAAGAGCGATTAACGAGTCTGCTACTTCTTAGCTAAAGGCCATGTGGCTTTTGGCTCATGCATTGATCTCCAGAGGTCCCAGGTTTGATCCCGCCTGCCAACGACTGGGTTCTGTCAGTGTTACAAGTTGGGGCTCGTCTAGGATTTCAACTGGGAAGTCTCTGTAGCTCGGGACGTGTTTCCTCAGCTAGGGGAAGTATGCAACTACACACCTTCTGGGTGTGGTGTTCTGTTCCATCTAGTGGTACCGAGACCACATACAGTGTGATGAATCTGCTACAGCCTTAGCTAAAGGCCACGTGGCTTTTAGGTCATGCACTTAGCTCCAGAGATCCCAGGTTCAATCCCACCCGCCAATGACCGGGGTCTGTCGGTGTTACATAGTCATGGGCTCAAAGTTACACTTTGATGCTTTCCTGGATTTCCTAATCTGCAGAGGCCCACCACATAACGTCATTCTGAGAAAGCAGTGCAGATTCTCCCATTGTGTTTTATCCCCTAATCTGGTGGTATTTTATATCTGAGCATTTTAGCTTAAGAATCAGGCCCAAAGTATGCAAATAAACAACATCTATCTAATTAGGAAGGAGTGAATGAGTCTAGTGATAAATACAATTCGCCTATCATCTTAGAGGGCAATGTAATTCTTCATCCAGTATTTGGAAGAGTCATTAACATTTACAAAAAGAAAAGGAGTACTTGTGGCACCTTAGAGACTAACAAATTTATTTGAGCATAAGCGTTTGTGAACTACAGCTCACTTCATCCGATGCATTCAGTGGAAAATACAGTGGGGAGATTTATATACATAGAGAACATGAAACAATGGGTGTTACCATACACACTGTAACCAGAGTGATCACTTAAGGTGAGCTATTACCAGCAGGAGAGTGGGGGCGGGGGAACCTTTTGTAGTGATAATCAAGGTGGGCCATTTCCAGCAGTTGACAAGAACATCTGAGGAACAGTGTGGGGTGGTGGGGGAGAATAAATATGGGGAAATAGTTTTACTTTGTGTAATGACCCATCCACTCCCAGTCTCTAGTCAAGCCTAAGTTAATTGTATCCAGTTTGCAAACTAATTCCAATTCAGCAGTCTCTCCTTGGAATCTGTTTCTGAAGGCTTTTTTGTTGAATTGCCACTTTTAGGTCTGTAATCGAGTGACAAGAGAGATTGAAGTGTTCTCCAACTGGTTTTTGAATGTTATAATTCTTGACGTCTGATTTGTGTCCATTTATTCTTTTACGTAGAGACTGTCAAATTTGACCAATGTACATGGCAGAGGGGCATTGCTGGCACATGATGGCATATATCACTTTAGTAGATGTGCAGGTGAATGAGCCTCTGATAGTGTGGCTGATGTGATTAGGCCCTATGATGGTGTCTCCTGAATAGATATATGGACACAGTTGGCAATGGGCTTTGTTGCAAGGATAGGTTCCTGGGTTAGTGGTTCTGTTGTGTGGTGTGTGGTTGCTGGTGAGTATTTGCTTCAGGTTGGGGGGCTGTCTGTGAGCAAGAACTGGCCTGTCTCCCAAGATCTGTGAGAGTGATGGGTCATCTTTCAGGATAGGTTGTATTGCTCAAGAAACTCCCTGAAAAAGCACAAGAACAAAATCCGCACAGACACACCCTTGCAACCCCGACCTGGGATATACTATCTGCTACCCAAGATCCATAAACCTGGAAATCCTGGATGCCCCATCATCTCAGGCATTGGCACCCTGACAGCAGGATTGTCTGGCTATGTAGACTCCCTCCTCAGGCCCTACGCTACCAGCAGTCCCAGCTATCTTCAAGACACCACAGACTTCCTGAGGAAACTACAATCCATTGGTGATCTTCCTGAAAACACCATCCTGGCCACTATGGATGTAGAAGCCCTCTACACCAACATTCCACACAAAGATGGACTACAAACTGTCAGGAACAGTATCCCCAATAATGTCACGGCAAACCTGGTAGCTGAACTTTGTGACTTTGTCCTCACCCATAACTATTTTACATTTGGGGACAATGTATACCTTCAAATCAGCGGCACCGCTATGGGTACCCTCATGGCCCCAAAGTATGCCAACATTTTTATGGCTGACTTAGAACAACGCTTCCTTAGCTCTTGTCCCCTAATGCCCCTACTCTACTTGCGCTACACTGATGACATCTTCATCATCTGGACCCATGGAAAAGAAGCCCTTGAGGAATTCCATCATGATTTCAACAATTTCCATCCCACCATCAACCTCAGCCTGGACCAGTCCACACAAGAGATCCACTTCCTGGACACTTTGGTGCTAATAAGCGATGATCACATAAACACCACCCTATTCTGGAAACCTACTGACCGCTATGCCTACCTACATGCCTCCAGCTTTCATCCAGACCACACCACACGATCCATTGTCTACAGCCAAGCTCTACGATACAACTGCATTTGCTCCAACCCCTCAGACAGAGACAAACACCTACAAGATCTCTATCAAGCATTCTTACGACTACAATACCCACCTGCTGAAGTGAAGAAACAGATTGACAGAGCCAGAAGAGTACCCAGAAGTCACCTACTAAGCCCAACAGGCCCAACAAAGAAAACAATAGAACACCACTAGCCATCACCTTCAGCCCCCAACTAAAACCTCTCCAATGCATCATCAAGGATCAACAACCTATCCTGAAAGATAACCCATCACTCTCACAGATCTTGAGAGACAGGCCAGTCCTTGCTTACAGAGAGCCCCTCAACCTGAAGCAAATACTCACCAGCAACCACACACCACACAACAGAGCCACTAACCCAGGAACCTATCCTTGCAACAAAGCCCGTTGCCAATTGTGCCCACATATCTATTCAGGGGACACCATCATAGGGCCTAATCACATCAGCCACACTATCAGAGGCTTGTTCACCTGCACATCTACCAATGTGAAATATGCCATCATGTGCCAGCAATGCCTCTCTGCCATTGGTCAAACTTGACAGTCTCTACATAAAAGAATAAATGGACACAAATCAGACGTCAAGAATTATAACATTAAAAAACCAGTTGGAGAACACTTCAATCTCTCTGGTGACTCGATTACAGACCTAAAAGTGGCAATTCAACAAAAAAACCTTCAGAAACAGATTCCAAGGAGAGACTGCTGAATTGGAATTAATTTGCAAACTGGATACAATTAACTTAGGCTTGACTAGAGACTGGGAGTGGATGGGTCATTACACAAAGTAAAACTATTTCCCCGTGTTTATTCTCCCCCCCTCCCCCACACTGTTCCTCAGACGTTCTTGTCAACTGCTGGAAATGGCCCACCTTGATTATCACTACAAAAGGTTTTCTCTCTTTCTCCCCCCGGCTCTCCTGCTGGTAATAGCTCACCTTAAGTGATCACTCTGGTTACAGTGTGTATGGTAACACCCATTGTTTCATGTTCTCTATGTATATAAATCTCCCCACTGTATTTTCCACTGAATGCATCGGATGAAGTGAGCTGTAGCTCACGAAAGCTTATGCTCAAATAAATTTGTTAGTCTCTAAGGTGCCACAAGTACTCCTTTTCTTTTTGCAAATACAGACTAACACAGCTGCCACTCTGAAATTAACATTTACAACATTTTTACAATCTGTTCATGATTAAAAGGTCCCTTTCTTAGTTCTAAAGTACGTGGATAAGTTGTTAGGCAACCCTGATATTTAGGGTCATGATAAACGGATGAGAACATGAAATTTAGGTGTAAAAGGCCAATATTTCCAGGTTTTTGTTTCCCTTCTTTGTTCATTACTGATAGTTTTTGTTTGTTTGTTTCTTTAAAAAATCTGTTTAGTTGGACTTGAAACATCATTGTAGAGAGGCACTGGTTTAACACCAGTTTAATTTGAACTCCATCCAAAGATGACTACAATAATCAGTTGTTTTATCAGTTCATTGACTTTATAAGAACAAGATACACACATGTTCTGAAATGATTATTAACTTCTCAACTACCAGCCTGGTAGTTTAATTAGCATGTTGTGCTACCATGGGAACCTATGGACGTCAGCAGCTAGAATTCAGAGAAATCTGCATCTGGAAAAACTGTTGAAGTGACCTGTTGAATCCATGGCAGTGGGAGGGAGAGAGCCGCTCTGCAAACAATCCTTTTCGCTAATTCATGAGCAGCAATGCTCTTCTCCTCATTTGGGAGAACTATGGTCTGATCATGAAGCCTTGTGTGTGAGTTCAAGTGCCTTCAATGGTGGGACTAGAATTCTAGAAGCTCCTAGGCTCTGCAGGTTCAAAATTCTGCTGAACAAGATTACGGTGTGCATCCTCCCAATATTCTGCAGTTCGGTATGAGGGGATCAAAAAAATGCATTGATACTTCCTGAGGTGTAAACGTGAGAAATTAATTCTCCTATCGTAGATATTAGGGATGGGAAGGGCTAGTCCATCCTCCTGCCAATGTAGGATGTTTCCCCATAGTCAGAGTTCTAGTACTTCATGAAGTGTAGTTTTAGATTATTTATCTTGGGTTTGTTTAAAATATTGTAACAAGCGTGGCAGTTGGATGCCCTTGTGCCAGTTTATTACCACATAAGACATGGAGAAATCTCGCTATAAAGAGAGGCGTGTCCAAAGGTTGCGAGTAGCGTTAAAAAATCTAGAAGGTCAGTCATCAGACAAAGGAAAGGAAAGTATGTTTGCCATTTTGTGGCTCATTACAACACTGTAGACCATTAATGTCAGTTTGTAAAATGCTGCAAATGGAAGTAACTGTCTAAAAGATGACATAATGCGGCACCAAAGATCATAAAATGCCATCAATCATATTATTCCTGGTTTCTCAAGGAAAATGGTGAAATAATTGATGATACTTGGGCTGGAATCCAGCTATTATAATCAAGCAATATTCACAAGGACTTCTCTTTTTATTTCCTCTCTCTTTCGTCAAACTGTTTGACTAGTATTGTTCACTCCTGATAATTATAAGAAAATTCTGTAATAAATTCTTTGTGAAAATTAACTGTCAGTCAGCTCCTCTGAGAACTGTAGCCTTTTATTAGCTGTACAACTGCAATTTAGTAAGCTGTAATTTACAATATCCTGTTTTACCTGGCCCCATAGGTCCATTGTGAGGTCTTCAATGCTGTGTATATTTAATGTATTTCTCAGACTATATTGGATAATGTAACATTTAGAACTTTTGGCTATACATTTGGATATCTTTTCTTTTTTACACTAATAATTATAGTCTGTTAGCATCAAATAATAATAAACCCCTCTTTTTCCGTTTCTTTGTATTGATTTTTCACTTTAATACACACAACTTCTCTACCAATTACAACAACAATCTACATTTACATTATTGGTTCAAAGATCATTTCTATATCATGGTTACTTTTTTTTCTTCTAGGATGATCAAGAATTGAATCTCCCAATGGGCCTGTAACATGCAGTGCTCAAAAGATTAGGTAAAATAATATGATATTTCCCCCCTGCTGGGTGAATAAAGACTTATCTCAGCCAATGATGGGTAGTGGGTTCTATTTGTAATCATAGAATCATAGAATATCAGGGTTGGAAGGGACCTCAGGAGGTCATCTAGTCCAACCCCCTGCTCAAAGCAGGACCGATTCCCGACTAAAATGGATTAAATGGTGCTGAGGTAAGATGTATAACTCTCTAATAGAATCCTTCTATTTCTGCACTTCAGCCTATTTCCCTTCTGAAGCACAGGCCAGAGGTCGGGGAGGTGTGTTTTAAACCTGGAATAGTTAAACTGCATTAAACCCCTCTGTGGACACTCTTATTCAGATACAAAGTGGCTTTAATTCAGTTTATCTTAACCTAATTTAACTCTGCTGACTTAACATTAGGTACACAGGTTTGAAAATAGGGCCTGAGCTTTTAACTCCCAGCAAGCTTTTCTTTACAAATCTTTTACAGACGTTTTCTAGCCTATTGTTATGTCCCAGAAAATATACGTTGAACCTCAGTCTTGCAGGGAATGGTACTATGACCTCCACCCTTTTTTCAGGATTTTATATTATAAAGCTTTTATAGTTAATACTTTCTTTCGGTTTAACAGAGCACCTCTGCCCTCTTTGCCCACAGTTTCTATGATTCTGTCCATGTCGTGAACCTCCAATAGTATGAGTATTTAAGCCCTTTCAGTACCTTTAGGCGTGGACTTCAATGCAACCTGATAGGGTTTCTCAATATAAACAGGATTCTCTTTGACATTTAAAAACAAAATCTTTGATAAATAATGTTTCCAGGAAAAGAATTCCCAAGGATCCACTACCCTTAATGATTATGCTGGGTCCCAAGATATAGATGTTCTGATTCTGGAAGTGCTCCAAGCATCATTATCTTATCCTTCTAGGGCCAAATTTTTCACTCATTTTATACCATTTCAGTCTTATTGAAATCCAAAGGATTGTGCAGAATATAGCTCGGCAGAAAACTTGGCCTATCCATTTTAACTGATGCATTTGTCTGCTCTAAGTTCTAATGAGGTTGGCTAGTGATTATACCAGATCTCCAGGATTTGTCTAGTCCTTTTGGTCTTACCTTTTGCTGTGTGACTGATACGATAGCTCTTCTAATCTGCATATTTCCCATAATCTGCATTTGCCACTTTTTCTGGTTGTAGCTTCTGCTTATCAATTCTTATCAGAATATTGGCTGTGAGGAGCAAAGAAGAACACAAGCAGGTGGCTGTGATGTATATATGATATGTATATAGCTGCTGAGTTAAATTAAAAACAAAAAAATCCATAGATTAAATTCTGACTCTTTGATGTTAAGATTAGGCCAGGTGCTTTACAACACGTTTGAAGTGATACCCACACTGCCAGTAACTCCCTTGTCCTTTAAGGGAAGATTTTCGATGAACTTCAAGAGGATGAGTCAATTGCTTGGCTCTCATTGGATAAAGTAGTGCAGAATGTGGGAAACAGTTGCTAAGGAACTCCCGTGTTTTGTCTTCTGCTTCTACTAAGCAGTAAAATTTTCCCTTTTACTACATTCCTGGATTCCATGAGTTCCTGATGGTTTTCCATTCCCTTGACACTCCCTTCCGTGACTCAGAAAATTTAGCAGAAAGCATTTCAAAGAGGTTTAGTTTCTTTAGATAGGTTGTTGTTTTCATCAGGCAGAAATGCAATGCATTCTCTGATGGATCATTTATGTTTCAGATTGTAAGAGAGACTAATAGCCCCCTTTACCAGGCAAGTTACTCCTGCTGTGACATCTAAGCATCAGGATCCCTTGGTTTGGGAAATAGCTCTAATTTTTGGTTTTATTTGTCCTCTTTAACATTCCTATTTAGTTGTAACCTTAGCCATAAAAATCCTCCTCTTGCCATGTTGGGTATTATTCACTCAGTGAATATTAAAGCAACATCAAAATAGGTTGGTACAGAGATGCTGGTTTGGAATGTCGTTCTTGACCTACTGGTTCCACCTATGTAAAAGTTCCTTGTATAAGCAATGCTAACAATACAAATACAAGTAGCTTGCAAAGTTAAACTGAACTTAGCTGCTGTGCTTGTAGGTCCTGTGGCCTCTTTTGTCAAGTGCTGAGGGGGAGAGAAAAGTACATGCAGTTTATTTTGGATCTGACAGTACGCTGTGTACTTATAGTAGGCTCAAACTTGAGTGTGATCAGGAAGGGTTTCTTTCTGATAGTGATAGTTACAATTATGTATTTGATGAGGTGGACTTAAAAGTGCATTTTATATACTGATTCTTGTGGGTGGTTCCATACTTTTGTTATAACAGAGTTAGCATTCTCCAGCATCTGTTGTGGGAAACCTTTCTTTCCCCTTATTTCCAGAAATACCCCATAAAGACAATCCTTGATTTCCAGCCACTCCTGCCATCTAAAAACCAAACCAAACCAAACCAAAAACCCAAAACAAAACTAGGCAGTAACATCTCAGCATAAAGATCTCTAAAATAATGCATGTGATCATAATGCTTTTCAGTGCTGAGAAGCTGAAAGGTCTGCTGTCTTCTGCTTTATAAAACTCTGTAGTATTTTCAGTCGTTTCAACCTAAGTCATTAGAAAGTTGCTCCAGGCTGAAGTCAGACTTCTCAGTCCATTGATTTTTTTTTAAACAAAACATTTTTGCAATATTTTTAATTAGATTGGCTGTCTTTTAATGAGTGCCTAGAAAGAGATGTTTGTCAGTTCTTATGTCAGGGCAAGTTTTCTTCCTCACAGATCCTTTTTCCCTACAGCTCTGTCATGTGGTAGTTTGTCCCTTTTTTGTGACTTGGCCCTCCGAAAGGGTCATGAATCGCAGTCCATACCTTTCAAGGCACACAAAAAGAGTGCAATAATGGGACAGTCTTCAGATGCCTGCAAGGGCTTCAGGGCTTTCTCCTTTGGTCAGGGACTTGGGATCTAGACCTTTGTGCATTCAGGGCCTTCCCCATCTGCGTTCCCCACTGAGGGATTGGCTCCTCATGTTGTCCCCTCTGTAGAGATTAGTAGGGGAGCCAGGGCCCAGCCTCTCTTCCTGCCTCTAATACATAGCCCAAAGGTCGGACGGCTAAGTCCTGCACCTCGAGGTGCTAAGCGGCTACCTTCCTCAACCATTTCTTACCAGAATCTCCTTTTTCCCCAGAGGGTTAATTAAAGAACTGAACACAAAATAAAGTTTCTGACCTTCAAGCACTACCACCAGTCCCTCCTTTGAAGGCTTGTTCAGATCTGTATTTGCCAGATTGCTGTTTTGGTTCTTGTCTGTGGGCAGCTTACCAGAGTAGTCCTAACGGTGTATGATTTCACTTTAAATCAGTAAGCTCCAGCAATAGGAGATTCTGGCTTTGCAACAGGTTTACCTATTCAGTGGAAATTGCAATAACCAAAATTCATGGCTGTTCCCACATACTCAGAAGCTTACAGAACAGTCCAAGTGCATAGAGGAGTCATATCAACTAGCATTTCCATCTCACATATTCCTGCACCTTGTCTTGAATCTCCTTTTTATCCCTACAATAGAGATTCTCTGATTTCTTCCAACTCTTGGGCTCAGAGATCCACCTGAATGGTCTGACTAGGAAGGAGAAACCATTTTGCTCCACTCCAATTGCAACCACATTTTGCTCTCTTAGCTTCTGTCTGCCCCACAACAGGAAAACTGACTTTGGCAGCAAATGTCACCATAGCAGATCTCATCCCTGTTGTGCTGTCACCGGTGATGGACTTAGGGACTGAAGGGAGAAAAATGCAGCAGGTGTTGAAATGTTAAGATTTATCATTGCAGCTTTTAAGAACACCGAATTTGAGAGCAATCACTGGAATTATTCTTTGTTACCCCATTCCCCCCATTCTCCAAATGGAACCCATATGGCAATGTGAAATGGCTTAATTAATATATGTGCTGAGTTATGTTGAAGCTGATCTTTCACTTTGTACCAAAGCTGACCATTTTAAGCTCAGTAAGTAAACCTCATTAATATGCTGAGCTTTTGCGCACAGGATATATGGTATTAAAAGGGAGTTTGATACTGACATAAATGAAGAATGATTAATGAAACTTTGATCTTCATAGTTTAGGGAGGATAGTTATACTTATGGAGGAAGAAGAAGGAAGGGAAAACAAAGTTTTCTTGAAGGGTGGATTAAAAGGTTAGCACAAGCAAATCACATGCCCTTATAAGTCAGATAGTGGTAAGTGCGTGGCACGTGATTTATGATGTTTCTCAGGGAATCACTCTGTTTTCTTTGAGAGTATTTCATGACCAAAGCTCAATTGAGAAAGAATATGCAGGTCCCTATTATATATTGTTCCTATAAGATCTATGATAGAGGGAAGAAAAGATGATCTTGAGGTGAAGATCATGGACTGGGGCTAAGGAGACCTGAATTCTGCCCCTGACCTCCCGTCTGATTTTGCTTAAATTACTTATTTTTTATCTGCCTACTTTCCACATCTGTAAAATGGGGATATCCTCAGTGTGATATTGCTAGGATAAACCTTGAGTACTGGGAGGAGCTGATACCATGGTGATGGAAGCCATATAAATACACAGATATACTGTAGAATCATATAAGTTAGTGATAAAATAATTCCTGGCAGTACATTTCACTTCACACTTCTTCTAGTTCTCTACTTCATCAAATTATGGGGTGTGCATGTCTCCTGTGGGATTTTTAGTTCTGCAAATTCTATAAGTGACTGTCTGGAAGTTTTCCTTGATATTTAGTGTTATATTTTTCCTTCTTAATGTCCTAATTAAAACTTTTAATTACTCTTCTTTTGACTCAATACAACTCCATCTTCTTCCATAAAGCCTGTACTTTATCATAAAATCAGTGGAGGCATTTCTCATTGATTCTAGTGGAGAATGAGTTCCTCAGTTTATGTATTGGAAACAGAAATGACTTGAACTAAAATTTGAGATCCAAACACATCCAAAGTTTGGATCCAGATCTGAACTTTGCAGTTTGTGTCCATGTCTAGCTGGAAATACACATCAGTCATTTGATGTCAATGAAATCTCCTCTTCTCAACCTTTCCTATCTAGCTTGAAATCTGCCTAAAAAGTCCTCCAAGGCTTGACCTTAAGAAGTTAGTACCGCTCCTCTTTAATAAGAGACCATCTGGTGCAAACAGAAGCAAATAGTGCCTATTTGTTATCTATTTGTCCACATTTTTCAAATCAGGGTTTTTTTTTAGTTTTAATTAAGATTTGATAATAATTGACCAAACAGAACTATATGACCTCAGATATTTCAGTGAATGATTTATACTCTACTATCATCATCAGCAAATGACTAAGATTATGATCCTTGTTGTAGAGTTAAAAAAAATCAATAGTCCTGATCCATCTGTTTTATATTATTAATGAGAGGATCTAGAAAACTTGATGAAGAGAAGGATAGTGTGTGTGTTTGAGTGTGAATGTAAATAGCTTCCTGACCAATACAATGTAATGATCTTTCCAGTAGACTGCAATGATTTCATCAGTGAATGGCAGATTTCTAGATAGGAGTGTTTGAAACCAGACTTTAAGAAGAGACTCCATATGATGTATCACCAAATCATTTGAGACCAACTGGTGCTTTTTATGGAGTGTGATTTTCTTGCTCGATAATTTTTAATGATTCTGAATAATTTAGTGCTGATTTTTCTCTCTAGTCATAACTCTTCTGGCTGTGAATATGATTATCAGCACCCAGTTGTGGTTAGATTATTAGGTTGGCTAGTAATGTTATAGATGATTGGTTTTTCAGCTTTAAACATTCACAACTGTAAAACTACCCAAAAAGATTGGTTTCAAATCTGCATTATTTTAGTGGATTTCATTAAGTCTGGAAAATCATAAACCAATACACTCTGTGCATTGTTTTGTAGCATATTATAAAAAAGGGGTTACACCAGAAAATCCAGAATGCATATGTTAATAGAATTAATGGAAAATTTCCCAACAGTTTTTTAAATGGAAAATGTGATTTTGTCAAAATAGATTTTTTTCACCGGAAAACGTTGATTTCAAGAACATTTTAAAATTTTTGGAAATGACATTTCAAAATGAAACATTTTATTTCCAGCTGGCATTTTGAAATAAAACATTTTCTTTCAAACTGACACTTCAGTTTAAAATGTTATTTTAATGTCGTTTAAAATTTGAAAAGTCACCATGAAAGGAACATTTTCATTTTGAATTGACGTTTTGAAACAAAATGTTTAGGTTTGAAGATAATTTTATTCTGAAATGTCGAAGCATTTTCTTCCTCTTGAAAATGTCAGTTAGACATTTCCACATTTACAAACAAAAAATTATCTGAGGTCTTTGTTTTTTTGTTTTGTTTTTTGTTTTTACACCAATTAGGAAAAAAAACCCAAATGTTGAAATGCTGATCAGCACCCCAGTTGTGGGTAGATATCAGATTAACTCATGATAAGTATTGTGCATCTGATTACTTGTGGGATGGAAATTCTGTTTTCTGACCAGCTTCTGACAGTAATTCACTAATTTTTAATCTACACAAAGAAAACCATATTTTAAACCATAATGAACACAAACTTTTGAGTGTCTGAATTCTTAGCCTTAACATTTCATTCATGCTAAGGTGTTTTTTTTTTTTTGAGTTGCGCTTTTATGATATAGATGCAAGCCTAATCCTGCTCTCATTTTGTACAGAGACAAAGCTGCCACTGAATTCATTGAAAAGGGGATAAGGCCCAAAGTTAGCAGCAATGAAAAATAAAAGACTTTTTAACATTTTTCTAACTAATCTTTTCCATTGTCCATGTCTTTATTCCAGGGATATGAATGCTAATTGTTTTGATAGACAGTTGGACTTGGACTACAGAGAGAGAGAAAGAAAAGGGTACAATTTCAAATACAGTAATTTTCTATTTTCATGCACATTTACAAAGTATCTAGAGGTGTTAAGCAGAATAGCTACAAGAATCAAAAGCTGGCACGCTCATTGCTGCAGTGAGTTTCTTCCAGACTCTTATCCTGTTGCCTTCAGCTTAACTGAGGCAAAGGTTTTCTAACCATGTATCATCACTCTTCTTGGATGGCTCTGTGCTGACAGCTAAAGGAGAGTTCTCAATAGCACAGTCATTGTGGTGTATCAAATTTGAAATTTCTTTGTACGCACAGTATTTATATTTTAAAATACCTTGAGAAGCTTTCTTGTGTTAATTATCGCTACATTTATCCTATCATATAGCTGTAGAGGACTTTAAAAAAAAAAGCCTAATGCCTGATTCATTTTATAGTAAGGGTATGTTACATCACATGGCATTATAAAGCGTGCGTAAAGTGGATGTAAATTATAAGTTATGTCGATTTAAAGGCCTTTTACACTCCGAAAGTGGTAAAAAAGGCCTTAATGTAAATGAGAATCAGGACCAAAAACTCTGTAGTCCCTATTCTCTGTTTCCTCCCTCAGTTTTTGTCTGTAAAATTCAGGAAATGTTCAACTCAAATCTCTCAGGGAAGAAAAGTAAGTTTTCTCATTACGGGTTGTAGGTTTTTTTCCCGTAGAAGGTGCTAAATGAAATGACCACTTTAATTGTAAACTGCCTGTGATGTTCATTATCTGTGGATAAGTGGAAGATTTGAGTCCCCAGGGCTTTAACTCAGCACCTTTCACCAGCACTTTGTTCAATTAAATTGCAAAGCAAGTTCAGAGGGCAGAGTTTCTGTAGAAATGTGACTTGCAGGTACCAAGGTAAATAGTGTGCATTTTTTATCATTATTTTGATACCCTTGATATAGTGTCTTCGTAAAGAAGACAAAGGGAGAATTTATCAGATAGTAAACAAAGAATAACTCTCAGCTTCACTTAAAAATAGAAAGTTACTTTATTTCTCTATTTTGGTTTTGGTAGTATTTGCCTCTGGCAACAAGATCCCCTCTGTCCATTTTTTTTGGTAATTGCACTGTTCTTTGGAAAGGAAAGGAACTATACGATTTTATTAAAGGACACGACTTAGCATCAGTCTGAACAAACCACCACTATTCAAAATCAGAAGCAGTTTAACCTTAGGGTACACCATGTATTTTGAATAAATGCTACTGATTTAAATACCTAAATATGTGCAGCTCTGTGACAGGCCTCTCACTGCTCTGTCATAGTATATTATTAATCACCCTCTATTGTGAACTGAATATTAATTCAACTATATTAGGTGCACAAGTACAATAGCAACACTCAACATAATAGGGCCTTGGAGTTATCATATCTTCCAATTCACCAGACGTCACCAGTGCAGGAGGGTGTAATTCAACTCTAATTATTATTTAAAGAGGTAATATTTGAAGAACTTTCATTTGGAAGGACTTCTTATAAATGCTAATACAGTACTTAAGGAAATGGCACAACATGGCGAATTACGACTATTGACCTAACAACTTTCATTACAGCTAAGGGATAAAGATTTTATCATTGAAAGGAAGATGAATACTCTTTACAATAATTTTATAGGGATTCAATACATTTAGGAGCCAAAGGTTAGAGTTGTATTTTTCAATTGCATTTAAATGAGGTGCAGTTTAATATGGTGGAGCATTATTAAAAAGAGAGCACTGTCCATATTTTTTAAAAATTACGATTAATTAACCTTTACAAATGTGTCATTTTGTTTTTTCCTGAACAACAGTCATGCGCTGTCAGAAAGTGCTTCTGTCTCAGCAGCAATTGAAAACTAAGATGTTTCCTACTCTTTGAATTTTATTTGTAAAATGTTAGGTTCAAGAGAGGCACTTGACACAGCCTTAATTTGCAATAACACTATGTAGCTACGAAAACAAAGTGCCTTTTTGACTTTGTAATATTCATCTGGAGTTATATATTGAACGCCACAATTTAAGGTGCAGTTTGGGAGCAATTCCCCAATGCTCAGGAGGTAGAAATAGGATTCAGATTTTTTATCTCTAGGGATGAAATCTTGGCCTTATTGAAGTCAAAGGATATTCTGCCATTGGCTTCAATGGGCTCACAGTCTCTACTTTAAATCTGGTACAGAACAGTGGTATATGTCATATGCTGTCTGTCTGATTGCTTATACAGACTGTTTTATGGGCATCAATCTAATGGCCAAGTGTCTATATAACAGAATGTGGAGCTAATTGATGTGATCATAGTGGTCGTCTCAGCACAAGGCAACAATTGAATAGGCATCAGAACATGGTTGGGAAATACTGGTGCGACCTTGCAAGAAAGAACACATGAATACCGTGGCTGGTTCCAGGGCTGTCAGCCTGGCAACATATTCGTTTCACGAAGAAAAGCTGCACCTTTTCATAATATATATTTCAAACGTAACAGAATATATTTTCTTAGCAACAAAAGCTCAGGGTCTGGTGCTCCTGAAACGAGCCCGCTGTCTGGAGGTGATATGCTATCAGGTGCTCATGGGCCATAGTGCTTCATTAACAGATATCTCACAAAGAAAACGTAAGTGTCACTGTGTGGTATTTTTGACAACAATGCAGTATTTTTGTTGTTTCTGTTGGGAGAGCGGAGGAACACTGATCAAAGCCTGCAGTATATTGATTTTTACTCAGATTTCCTAACCACCCCCCCATTGTGCATGCAGTAAATAAGACTGAATCGTACACACACACAATATGTGGCATAGATATGACCTGACTATATAACAGATGTTTCCAGGAATAGGATCTCAAAGAGTCTCGTAGCTTGTTTTAGTAAGACCTGCTTTCATTCACTTTGAAAAAAAGAGTGCGTGCATGTGTGTCATACTGTAGCAACAGGTTTGGGCTGCGCTGATATTAAAGAACTTTAAATATACTCCTGGAAAGTTTTACGGGTCTTGTGCCGCCATTTGTGTGGTCTTTTATTTACATTGCTGCGATTGGGAAGACAGTATTGAAAAATACAGATGAGGTCAACTACTGCATCCCTCTACACACACACATCTCCCATTTAAAAGCCAGAGTTTGTCACATTTGCTGTGATTGAGAAGCCTCTTACTGGCTGAATAGTTCCATTCAAATCAGTGGAAGTTTGTCACTGAGTAAGGTACTAATGAACCCATAGAAAAGGGGCTTTCAGAATCCGGCCTCGTGTCAGTTAGGCATTCACATGTCGTTTCTACAGGACTAAGATCAGGGCATGATGATACTGAGTCTGTATGATGATTGACTTTTTAAAGAAGGTAAGAGAAAACGTATAAGAGATTGTGACTTGTCTAAGACCAAACAGCATGTCAATGGCAAAGTTTCATGAACTCAAGTTCTGACTCCCGGATTCCTGTGTCACAGTTTGAGGGTAACTGCACCTGAATACACATGCGTGCACACACACACACACACCCTACCTCTGCCCCGTCGTCTGCTCCAGGTGTTCCCAGTCATATCTCTAGCCATCAGCTGTCTCGGGGCAGGGACCCATATCCTTCTCCCTTATGACTGGGATATTTAAGGCTGCACAGCTCCATGCCTTGTACATGATACCTCCAGCAAGCCAGTCTGCCTAATGGCCAACACCTGTACATTGCTTTCTCTTTGAGAATTATGAACAGTGTCTTGCCAGCAATTACAATTTACCCCACAGCTCTTTCTTTATTTAGACATTTATTCTTAAGGGAAAAACATTACAGAACAAAACATATAAAAACAATAAAAGTTCTAATATACACATGACAAAAGCTTACCAGAGATCACCCATCAGTCTTATGGTCCTCAGTATGCCAAGGTCTTCCACATCCCTTCCACAAGGGTTGGGACTCCCCTTGGATGGATGGTCCTGTCCATTTCCTGGATCACAAAGAAGGCCCTATATCAGTTCAAGCTCTGCTTTTTATACCAATAGCCCTTTCTTTGTCTGAGTCTCTGGAAAACCTTGAACCCTACAGGTGATGCTTCTTCAGAGTTGTTTACAATCCCCAGGGTAACCATCCCCACTGTTTTTAGTTCCTAGAGGAGCTGTGGCAAGGCTCCCCCAGGGAATAGAACACTATCATGGATAAACCATTCATAAATTTAATACAGTGGTCCCCAGAGATACTTCATAGGTTTGCAATATCTGTCATAGCCTACATGACCACTAGACCATGCTGTCTCACTACAGTAAGAACCTAATCTAAAATCTATTGAAATCAATGGAAAGAATCCCAAAGACTTTTGATGGTTTTGGATCAACTGCTTACTGCAGTGAGACAGGATGATTTAGCAGTCATACTGACTCCCATAATAGGCTTCCATTGACTTCAGTGGCCTTTGGATTAGGTCCTAAGTGTATAGAGGTATTTATTAAGGAAGGAGCAGGGAGTGTTGGTCTTAACCTTGAATGTCTTTGGTTTTTCACTCTGTCATAACCTTAAAGATCTAAAAACAGAGTTTTTGCATATGAATCATTTAATTTTTTTCCAAGTGAGATGGAATTGAAAAATTCATGTCATGGTTAATCAGTTACTTACTGTTTTATTGTCCGATTTCATAGGAATATTTGAATAGACATAAACCTTGATGCAGTTTGGTTTGTAGAACAAACACGTATACCCTACATAGTTATCCTGTGCATTGAAAATGCCAATCAATCATGATTTTTAAAATCATATTTGACTAATTAGGTAATAATGCTTGATATGGTGGTTGTTACTAGTAGATAATGGATTGCATTAGTAATTAAGTATCCCCAGTGAACTGAGAGCGCTGAACAAACAGGAGAGCCAATTGCTAAGGAGTAATGAGCACTGCACCTGATGTTATAGTTATTGAAGCAATAATTTTCACACACTGATACATTTATTATTTAAAGAAGGCATTCTCTAAATGGATAATCACTGAATTTAGGCAGGCAGGCAGTGTTTGTTGTCTGTGAAAATTCCATACTTCCTGCTCACTAAACCCAAGTTACAGTAGACCACCCAGAACAGCCCATAGCTGTTGACAGTGGCATTAACACTGGATGTAGGACATTCAGGTTCAATGCCTATTCTGCTTAATTCAGAAGAGGGACTTGAACCCGGATGTCCAATGCTCCAGGTGAGTAACCTAACAACTAGTCTATATAGTCAATCTCTCTCACTTAATTTCTCCTTTTGATTTAATACTCATTGGGTCAGAAAGAGAGACTGCCAAATCAAGCAGAGTAGGTACTTGAGCCTGGATCTCTCATATTACTGGTGAGTGCCCTAACCACCAGTCTATTATCTGTTTGGGGGCTCTTTTTCTCTGTCCAAAAATTTCATCCTGGACCAGAGCAAAATCTTCCCAATGAAAATTTTGTCAAAACCAGTGTATTTCTGCAAAAAGTTTCATTTTTCACAAATCTTCATTTTCCAATGAAGAAACATTTAGTCGAAATTTCCTGACCAGCTCTGGTTTGGAGCGTATTGGAGCGGGACTGAAGATTTCTGTGTATGATAGATGGGTCACTAGCAAACTATAGGAACTCTAATGTTTGTAGATTAAAGATCCTGGCCATGCCAAAGTCAAAGGGAGTTTTGCCATTGACTTTAATGGTGCCAAGATTTCACACATTGTTTGTTGTCTTACCTGTTAATTTCCTTGATTTTGAGAGATTAACTTAATGGGATTTGGACTTCAGCAACTTTGACTTTTTTTAACAAAGTTCTCTATGTGGTAGAGTGTGTGTCAAATAAATCAATTAATATCAAACAGCACAGAAATTCAACCAAATTTGGGGTGAGAGGACACTTCAGCACTACCCAACAGTCTATAGCTCAGAGATTAAGAGAACTACAGTACCTTTGTTCTGTTAACTCAACAAGAGGACAAAGATAGGGAAATTGAAATAGCCCATATTGGATTATGGTCAAAACATCAGGGCAGATGATCCCTGCCTTTAATGGGATCTTTAATGATGAGAAATGAACAGAAAGTTACTTTGCATCTCCACTAGGAGGTATCAGCCCAAAACGCACACTGTCTTATAACAACACTGGTACACAGTTTCATTTCTGATTCAAAGAAGAGAGTTCCATTTGCTGAGTCACCAGTATCTCTTCTCACAATGGCCTTTTTTCCCCTTTGACTGTCTCCATTCGGGGCTACTCAAGCCTGAATGCTGCTTGTCTTTGTAAATTTGAAGAAATTGGAGCCTGAGGTGATATAGCTCCAGGCTGCTTTCATGGAGCTGTAGTTTAAAGGTCTAGGCAAACCTGCCTGACAGTACTCTGAAGTCTATGTCGATGGTGGTGGTGGTGGGTAGGGACTTAAAGTGTTTCCTTCTTTCCATCAGCATCACTTTCATCTAATCTGAATTTCTCTTTAGCCCACTAATTTTCAACCAAGTGCTGCTTTCTTTCAGGCAGTTACTATGATACCTGGAAGATAGTGCTGCCTGCATTAGCTATCCACAAAGTGGCATTAGATATAGACAGGCCATTGGAGTCTCTCTTACACCACTTCTCCCTTTTTGATGGCATTTTCATTTGGCTAACTTGCATTTAGCGCCATCCTGTTGACTGTGAAGAATTTTGATAAAAAAACGGAATGAGAAGCAGCAAGGTCTATGGGAACTTGAGAGGAGTGTTATCCCGTTGGTATATAAGTTTGTGGCATGCATGTCATTCCATCCTAAATCATGGCCCTGTAACAACATGCAGATAACATAGGATGGTTTCCTTTTGAGAAAGGAGGATGTAATTTTGCACACGGCTTTTCTCTTAGTATCACAATTACTATTATCATTATTATTTGTACTGCCCTCGCTGCATATTTGTTACACTACTTATGTGTCTTAAACTTGGATGTGAGTTCTTTGTGGTAGGTACTGTCTATAACCAAATATTTGCATATTGCCCAGACTGATGGGGCCTTGAGTCGTTTGGGGTTCTCACCATTACTGAAATAGAAATAATAATAATGAAACAATGGAAACCCATAATGTCAATTAATTTGGGCAGCTGCCATTTGAGATAAGTAAGTCCTTGTGTTTTGTGAAGATTCTGACAATTTAAACGATGGCTGGTAGGGGGAAGCTTATGTTTTAAAAGGTCAGTTTGCAAAACTGGCTTTGATTCATTACAGAGACACAGCTGGATTTTCAGAAATTTGCTCCGCTTATCCCTGCAGATGTACACTCTGTCCCTGCACCAAATGGACAGTAACATTACTGTTATACTGTTGATTACATAAACATTTCCAAACATCCTGATCCCACAAATTTTACAATGGACTAAAATGATTTCTTGACGTATTTGTCAACGTCGGTTATCAAGCAACCCATGGTATTGTGACTGCAGTCATATCAAATTGGTATCTACTTTGTTTTCCAGCAACCTAAACGAGAATTCTATTTAATCTAGGTGTATTCCATACTGATTTTTATGACTTTCTGCAGTCTCAGTACTCGTCAAAAAAAGACTTTCATGGTTGGGTTACATTCTTTTCCATTACTTTCTTTGACTAATGGCTATTCAGGAAGCACATTCAGTATGAAAAAGTGTTCAATTATTTTTTTTCTGGTCATTTTTTAAAACAGGAATGCAAGTGAAGACTGATCACATCAAAAGCTTTGAGTCTGGTTTCCGTTCAGATCAACCCCCAAACATTCAGGTGCTTCTGTGGGGCTTGTTTCATCCTCATTGGTTCAGGGAGGCATAAATTAAACTGTCCCTGCACACCAGTCTATAAACTATTGGGGATTCATCTCAGTGAAAGGCAGGCTTTGTGTTGTGTGCACAGTTGCTGAATTCTAGGTGCAGCTGCAACATCTCTGTAAATAGTTCCCTTACTGAAGACCCACTTTAATTTTACAAGCATGGAGTCGCCTCATATGAATATCCAGCATGCCCTGCATAAAACACAAACCTCTTGGATCTGCAAACCTGGACCTGAAGTCTCTTAAGAACATACTTTCCTGCAAAATACATATTGTATGCACTCAGCTCGGACTTACTGCTAGTTTTCTTGAAGTATTTTTGCTCTTCTGTGAACTGGAAATCAAAACTGCTGAGGTGCACAACCCTTTTTTGAACCCCAGAAATGATTTGGTTTCAAGGGGATCTTATTATACTAGCAAAAGAGTGTGTGCGGGGGAAGAATCATGACTAGAGCTAGGCAAAAAATTTTGAATGACTCTTTTTTTTTGCCATATATATTCATTCAGATTTGGGTTGATTGAAACATTTTTGTGAATTCATGTCAAATTCACTGAATTGTTTCAATCGAAAAAACCCTAAAAATCCCAATAAAGTGAAAACATTTTATTTTGCCATTTTCAAAATAAAATATTTTGACTTTTCAATTGGAAATGACTTTTCAATATTGAATTTTACTTCATTTTGATTTTTTTTTTAAAAGTAAAAGAACTTGAAAACAAAATGAAACATCTTGTTTCTGATCAAATGAAATGTTTCCTTCAACCTTGGCCTTAAAAAACCAAAACCAGCTCTCTTTAGTTCACTGAATTTTTTTTTTAATTCATTTTATGTTGATCTGAAACAAGTTTTATTTTTTATTTTATCTTTCAGTTTGGTGACTGAACCAAAACATTCGTTATTTGCACCAGTCTAGTGCTTACTTTATCTTTTGTACAACCCTATTAAACCCTCGATCATCTCCTTTCTTTGGCTGTCTTAAATCTTTTGTTAGTGTTTTGTTTTGTCCCTGCTGGCAAGTGGGTATTGAAAGTTGCAACTAGTCAAAACCATGCAGGAATTCATTTGAGGGGAGGAAAGTTGTCTGAAAATAAAGCTTCCCTACAGAAGGTTTCAGAGTAACAGCCGTGTTAGTCTGTATTCGCAAAAAGAAAAGGTGCCACAAGTACTCCTACAGAAGGTGGTAGTCAAAGAGTCACCAGTCACCAGAAAATAGGAAATAGAAATATAAGGAATGAAACATTGGTTCCTAGGTTTTTTTATGGCTTTCCTATAATGTCTGAATGAGAATAAATTTTTTTGAATTTGTGCCTGCTTTCCATCTGTGGGATGGGCTTCCATTTCATAGACATTAATGTAAATCTATAATAACTCCATTGAAGCTAATGAGGTGACATCAGTGTTGTCAAGGTTCCTCCCCCACTCTGAACTCTAGGGTACAGATGTGGGGACCTGCATGAAAAACCTCCTAAGCTTATCTTTACCAGCTTAGGTCAAAACTTCCCCAAGGTACAAAATATTACCCCCGTTATCCTTGGAATGGCCGCTACCACCACCAAACTAATACTGGTTACTGGGGAAGAGCTGTTTGGACGCGTCCTTCCCCCCAAAATACTTCCCAAAACCTTGCACCCCACTTCCTGGACAAGGTTTGGTAAAAAGCCTCACCAATTTGTCTAGGTGACTACAGACCCAGACCCTTGGATCTTAAGAACAATGAACAATCCTCCCAACACTTGCACCCCCCCTTTCCTGGGAAATGTTGGATAAAAAGCCTCACCAATTTGCATAGGTGACCACAAACCCAAACCCTTGGATCTGAGAACAATGAAAAAGCATTCAGTGTTTTACAAGAAGACTTTTAATAAAAAATAGAAGTAAATAGAAATAAAGAAATCCCCCCTGTAAAATCAGGATGGTATATATCTTACAGGGTAATTAGATTCAAAAACATAGAGAACCCCTCTAGGCAAAACCTTAAGTTACAAAAAAGATACACAGACAGAAATAGTTATTCTATTCAGCACAATTCTTTTCTCAGCCATTTAAAGAAATCATAATCTAACACATACCTAGCTAGATTACTTACTAAAAGTTCTAAGACTCCATTCCTGTTCTGTCCCCGGCCAAGACGACTACAGACAGAGACACAAACCCTTTGTTTCTCTCCCTCCTCCCAGCTTTTGAAAGTATCTTGTCTCCTCATTGGTCATTTTGGTCAGGTGCCAGCGAGGTTACCTTTAGCTTCTTAACCCTTTACAGGTGAGAGGAGCTTTCCCCTGGCCAGGAGGGATTTCAAAGGGGTTTACCCTTCCCTTTATATTTATGACACGCCCCCCAAATCTCAGCTAGGGTGAAACACTGGCTGGGATTTCTTCCTGGAGCTCTAGGAAAAACAGAGTTAATAAGACACATGCATCTCTAAATATACTACCAAGTACATAAAGACTAACAATATTTTCCACATCTCAAGGACGATTTTAACCAGTTGATTCTGGGAAACTTTCACGGGAGAGTGCATCAGCCACTTTGTTAGAAGCTCCTGAGATGTGTTGGATGTCGAAATCAAAATCTTGGAGAGCTAAACTCCACCGAAGAAGTTTTTTGTTAGTTTCTTTGAGGGTGTGAAGCCACTTTAGTGCAGCATGGTCGGTTTGCAGGTGGAAACGCCGTCCCCAAACATATGGGCGTAGCTTTTCCAGAGCGTAGACAATGGCATAACATTCTTTTTCAGTGACTGACCAGTTGCTTTCCCTCTCAGACAGTTTTTTGCTGAGAAACACTACAGGGTGGAATTCTTGATCAGGTCCTTTCTGCATTAAAACTGCTCCCACACCACGCTCGGATGCATCTGTGGTTACTAGGAACGGTTTGTCAAAGTCTGGGGCCCTTAGTACAGGGTCAGACATGAGTGTCGCTTTAAGCTTGTTAAAGGCCTTCTGACACTTTCCGGTCCACTGAACAGCATTTGGCTGTTTCTTTTTGGTTAGGTCTGTCAGTGGGGCAGCAATTTGGCTGTAGTGCGGTACAAATCGTCTGTAATAACCGGCCAAGCCTAAGAAGGATTGAACCTGTTTCTTTGACCTTGGGACAGGCCACTTTTGGATAGCATCCACTTTGGCCTGTAGGGGGCTGATAGTTCCTTGACCCACCTGGTGTCCAAGGTAAGTCACTCTGTTTAGGCCTATTTGACACTTCTTAGCCTTAACAGTTAGTCCTGCCTCCCTTATGCGCTCAAGGACTTTTTGTAGATGTTCCAGGTGGTCTGCCCAGGAATCCGAAAATATGGCCACATCGTCAAGGTAGGCAACTGCATATTCTCCTAATCCCGCTAGGAGACTATCTACAAGTCTTTGGAAAGTGGCGGGTGCATTTCGCAGCCCGAAAGGGAGTACATTAAATTCATACAGCCCGAGATGTGTGATGAAGGCTGACCTTTCCTTGGCAGATTCATCTAGCGGTACCTGCCAGTACCCCTTGGTTAAGTCCAAGGTAGAGATGAACTGGGCCCGTCCCAGTTTCTCTAATAGTTCATCAGTGCGTGGCATTGGATAGTTGTCTGGGCGAGTTACAGCATTTAGCTTACGGTAGTCCACGCAAAAACGTATTTCCCCATCTGGTTTGGGAACTAGAACCACTGGAGATGCCCATGCACTTTCAGAGGGGCGGATTACACCCATCTGTAACATATCCTGGATCTCCCGTTCTATAGCAGTTTTAGCTTGAGGAGACACCCGGTAAGGTTGGACCCTAATTGGGTGAGCATTACCTGTGTCAATGGAGTGGTATGCCCGTTCAGTCAGTCCTGGGGTGGCTGAGAACGTTGGCGCGTAGCTAGTGCACAGCTCCTGGATCTGCTGTCGCTGCATACGCCCAAGGGTCATGGAGAGGTTCACCTCTTCCACACCACCAGCACATTTCCCTTCGTAGTAGACACCTTCAGGCCACTCAGCGTCGTCTCCTCCCTGGGCTGTAAACTGACAAACCTTTAATTCTCTGGAATAAAAGGGCTTTAGAGAATTAATATGATACACCTTAGGCTTTCGGTTGGAGGTGGGGAATGCTATGAGATAATTAACAGCTCCCAGGCGCTCCTGGACCACGAATGGCCCTTCCCACGATGCTTCCGTTTTATGGGCCTGGAGCACCTTTAAGACCATGACCTGGTCTCCTACTTTGAAGGAACGCTCTCTGGCATGTTTATCATACCAGGCTTTTTGCTCTTTTTGAGCATCCTGTAAGTTTTCTCTAGCAAGGGCTAAAGAGGTTCGGAGGGTGTTTTGTTCGTTGGTTACAAAGTCCAGAATGTTAGTTCCTGGAGAAGGTGTAAATCCCTCCCATTGCTGCTTCACCAACTGCAATGGCCCCTTAACCTCACGGCCATATACAAGTTCAAATGGGGAAAACCCTAAACTGGGATGTGGTACAGCTCTGTAGGCAAAGAGCAACTGCTGCAATACTAGGTCCCAATCATTGGAGTGCTCATTTACGAATTTACGTATCATGGCCCCCAAAGTTCCATTAAACTTCTCCACCATGCCATTTGTTTGATGATGGTAAGGAGTGGCAACCAAGTGATTTACCCCATGAGCTTCCCAAAGGTTTTTCATAGTTCCTGCCAGGAAATTAGTCCCTGCATCTGTGAGGATGTCGGAGGGCCAACCTACCCTGGCAAAAATGTCTGCTAGTGCCTGGCACACACTTTTAGCCCTGGTGTTGCTTAGAGCTACTGCTTCCGGCCATCGGGTGGCAAAATCCATGAAAGTCAGTATGTACTGCTTTCCTCTGGGTGTCTTTTTCGGAAAAGGACCCAGAATATCCACAGCTACTCGCTGAAATGGAACTTCAATGATGGGGAGTGGCTGGAGAGGAGCTTTGACCTGGTCTTGGGGTTTTCCCACTCTTTGGCACACCTCACAAGACTGGACATAGGTAGAAACATCCTTGCCCATTCCCTCCCAGTGGAATGACCCCCCCAAACGGTCTTTGGTCCTGTTCACCCCAGCATGGCCACTAGGGTGATCATGGGCTAAGCTCAAGAGCTTGGCCCGGTATTTAGTTGGAACTACCAACTGTCTCTGAGGATGCCAGTCTTCCTGGTGTCCCCCAGAAAGAGTTTCCTTGTATAAAAGTCCTCTTTCTACAACAAACCTGGATCGATTAGAAGAGCTGAGAGGCGGTGGGTTGCTCCGTGCCGCCGTCCAAGCTCTCTGGAGGCTTTCATCTGCTTCCTGTTCGGTCTGGAACTGTTCCCTTGATGCTGGAGACATCAGTTCCTCATGGGATTGTGGACCTAGGCTTGGTCCCTCTGGAAGCGATATAGGGGATGGAGCTGTTTCTGTTGACTGTGAACCGCTCTCCGCTGGTGTACTATGTTGGGATTCAGGCTCCGGCTGAGCCTCTTGTGTAGGGTTATCGGCTGCTGCCAGTTCAGGTTCGGTGGGGCCCTCTGGTGTTGAGGTTGCAAGTACTGGATTCAGTGCTGACACGGGGTCTGGTGTTGGTTGTTCGGCTGGTTCCGGTTCTGGGACTGGTTCCGTCTGGGTGTCTGGGACTGGATCCACTACTGCTGTTGCAGACATTGGCCTGGGGTCCAGGTCCATCACCTCTGACTGGGTCCTGATAGAAGTTTCCGGAACAGAGCTAGGCCTCACGGCTTGTTTAGCCTGGTTGCGGGTGACCATTCCCACCCTCTTGGCCTGCTTCACATGATTGGCCAAGTCTTCCCCCAACAGCATGGGGATGGGATAATCATCATAGACTGCAAAAGTCCACATTCCTGACCAGCCCTTGTACTGGACAGGCAACTTGGCTGTAGGCAAATTGAAAGAGTTGGACTTGAAGGGTTGAATCGTCACTTGGATCTCTGGGTTGATTAAATTGGGGTCCACTAAGGAAGCATGGATAGCTGACACTTGTGCTCCGGTGTCCCTCCACGCGGTGACCTTCTTCCCACCCACACTCACAGTTTCCCTCCGCTCCAAGGGTATCTGGGAGGTATCTGGGCCTGTGGACCTCTGGTGTGATTCCGGTGCAATGAACTGTAATCTGTTGGGGTTCTTGGGGCAGTTGGCCTTTACATGCCCCAGCTCGTTACACTTAAAACATCGTCCAGCTGACGGGTCACTGGGGCGAGGAGGGTTGCTGGAGAACGGGGTGGTGGGACGATAAGGGGTCTGGAGGGTTCTTTGGGAGGTAGGTGGGGCTTTGGGCGGCCCCCGGTAATAGGGTGTGGTCTGGGGTGGTCCCTTCTGGTCTCCGCTCCAACTGCGACCAGTTTTCTTCTTCTCTGCCACCTCCACCCATCTGGCTCCAATCTCTCCTGCCTCAATTACAGTTTTGGGTTTCCCATCTAGGATGTATCTTTCTATTTCCTCAGGAACACCCTCTAAGAATTGTTCCATTTGCATTAGGAAGGGCAAATTTACTGGAGATTCAACACTTGCTCCTGATATCCAGGCATCCCAATGTTTTACAATGTGGTAGGCATGTCGGGTAAATGACATGTCTGGTTTCCACCTTAGGGCTCTGAACCTCCGACGAGACTGCTCGGGTGTTATCCCCATTCTGACTCTCGCCTTGGATTTAAACAGTTCATACTTGTTCATGTGTTCTTTAGGCATTTCAGCTGCCACCTCAGCTAAGGGTCCACTGAGCTGCGGCCTCAGCTCTACCATGTATTGGTCAGTAGAGATGTTGTACCCAAGGCAGGCCCTTTCGAAGTTTTCTAAGAAGGCCTCAGTATCATCACCTGCCTTGTAGGTGGGGAACTTTCTGGGATGGGAAGTGGTACCTGGAGAAGGATTGCTAGGGTTTGTTGGTATATTCTGCTGGGCCTTTATCCTCTCCATCTCCTCCACATGCTTCCTCTCTTTTTCCCTCTCCTCCTCCACATGCTTCCTTGCCTCCATTTCCCTCTTGTGGGCAGCCTCTTGGTGTTGTTCTGCCTCCCTTTCTTGTTCCTTCTTCAGCTGCATGAGTTCTATCTGTCTTTCATGTTCCCTTTGTTTTTCCTCAGCCTGAAATTTGGCTAATTCCAGCTGTAGTCGAGCTGAGGATTTGGCCATTCTAACCTCTCTGTTTTTAACTAACTTTACACCCGAGGTTTAGAAATAAACAAACAAAACTTGGCTGTAAAATTTTGCTGTGCTGGAATAGAATACCTATTCTCTGATAGTGATTGTCAGCCTACAGAAAAAGACAATTCCCTTGTCTCTGCTCTGGGCCCAAATTAAAGCAAAAAACCTCCAACTACTTGGAAACCTGCTTACCCAGCCCAAAGAAGAAAAAAATTTCTTTTCAAACCTGTGCTCCTTGTAAAACAAAAAAACAAAAAAAAAATCAAAATCCTAAAAAAAACCCCTGCCACTTTTGTCTCCAGGCAAATGGGTAGAGCACACACCCCCTATTTACTTTTAGGAAGAAAAGAAAAAAAAAAAAACCTCTGGGTTGGAAGACTGTGAATTTCCCTGCAGGAGTTAAGTACCCTGCCTCCAGGCAAGAAAACCTGCAATTCACAAGATAATCCCCTCTTGTCTCTGCTTGGCCACAAAGCAGAGAGAAACCAAGCTGCTTTCAGTTTCAAAGCTGCCTTCTGGACTTCCTAAAAATTCCTTTTTAAAATCTGTATTTCTAGTTCAAAAAATCTCAACTGGATCTCAAAATGATTTCAGGTTAATCCCACCACTGTGCCACCATGTCAAGGTTCCTCCCCCACTCTGAACTCTAGGGTACAGATGTGGGGACCTGCATGAAAAACCTCCTAAGCTTATCTTTACCAGCTTAGGTCAAAACTTCCCCAAGGTACAAAATATTACCCCCGTTATCCTTGGAATGGCCGCTACCACCACCAAACTAATACTGGTTACTGGGGAAGAGCTGTTTGGACGCGTCCTTCCCCCCAAAATACTTCCCAAAACCTTGCACCCCACTTCCTGGACAAGGTTTGGTAAAAAGCCTCACCAATTTGTCTAGGTGACTACAGACCCAGACCCTTGGATCTTAAGAACAATGAACAATCCTCCCAACACTTGCACCCCCCCTTTCCTGGGAAATGTTGGATAAAAAGCCTCACCAATTTGCATAGGTGACCACAAACCCAAACCCTTGGATCTGAGAACAATGAAAAAGCATTCAGTGTTTTACAAGAAGACTTTTAATAAAAAATAGAAGTAAATAGAAATAAAGAAATCCCCCCTGTAAAATCAGGATGGTATATATCTTACAGGGTAATTAGATTCAAAAACATAGAGAACCCCTCTAGGCAAAACCTTAAGTTACAAAAAAGATACACAGACAGAAATAGTTATTCTATTCAGCACAATTCTTTTCTCAGCCATTTAAAGAAATCATAATCTAACACATACCTAGCTAGATTACTTACTAAAAGTTCTAAGACTCCATTCCTGTTCTGTCCCCGGCCAAGACGACTACAGACAGAGACACAAACCCTTTGTTTCTCTCCCTCCTCCCAGCTTTTGAAAGTATCTTGTCTCCTCATTGGTCATTTTGGTCAGGTGCCAGCGAGGTTACCTTTAGCTTCTTAACCCTTTACAGGTGAGAGGAGCTTTCCCCTGGCCAGGAGGGATTTCAAAGGGGTTTACCCTTCCCTTTATATTTATGACAAGTGTCATGGACACTAGAACGTAGCCCTGAAAATATAAAACAGCTTCAAGAATACTTCAATAGGATGAAATTGGTCAGATATCCTCTGATTAGTTGTTTAAAATGATCAATAGATTGGCAACAGCCAACTCCAGACTATAATTCTGTTTTAACAGCAGCAATGTTGTTGGGGCAGAGACTACACTGGGGTTTACCTGTCTTTACTGTAACAGTGGCTAAGTGTAATGCAGTAGTTCAGGTCATTTTTAATTTTTGTGGCTATATTATAAGCTGCTAAGAGTACTATATAGTGCAACAGAGTGGAAAGCTTTTTCTCTCTGTACTTGGGTCATTGATATTAGTTAAGTGTCATTCTTACTTTTGGATCACTACTGAAGTGATGTGGCAGTCAGATCCTCAGCTGGTGTAAATTGGTGTCACTCTATTGAAAGCAGTGGAGCTATGCCATATTCACCGGCTAAGAATCTGGCCTTGCGTTCTGGGAACCACATAAAATCGGTTACTTTTATTGGCAATTTCTCAACAATCCATTCATGCAGTACAGTACAATGTGACTTCTCTGGGTGACTCATGCCAGCTGTCCCCCTCCAGAGAAGAGTCACTTGAACTCCTGCTGACTTCAACAAGTGTTGAAGGAATTTATCATCTTGAGGATTAGGCCCTGTCTGAGGAGGAAAAAAAGAGGAGGGGATATGGTAACAGAATTCTGCTCTGCATGGCCTCCATCTTTCCTACTTTTCGGTGATGAGGGCATTGACAAACGTAGTGAAGTTACAAGAACTGTGTACCTTTTCAAAGGGCAGTTCTTCCTTAGATCCAATCACCTGTGTCTTTGGAAATTATGGTCATCTTCCTTTTTAAAAAAAGGAAAACATAGGGTGCTTTTAATAGTTCAAAAAAATAAGTAAATAAGAATTATTCTTCTACCATGAAACATTATCAAAGAGAAAAATAATATGAATAGCATTGTAATGGCTGAGTTACTAATGCCGAGATAGTGCTTATACCTGTACGATTGTTGCAGTAGTTCCAGACTATGATCTATTGTTTAAACGGCATGCATTTCAAACATTGCTTAAAACTTGTATTCGCATGATTGACACTAATGGCTCTGAAAGAGACACTGCATTCTATCAAGTATGTAATTTGTGTTTTTTTTTTTTAATTGCCTGAATACCTGTTTACGCAGCAAACCACAACAGCTGGGAAGGTGTTGTAATGGGATAGCCAATTAATAAGATGGTTCATATTTTTTAAGTGGCTAAAATACATGCTAATATTATCCAGCACAATGACTGCAAGGAAGTGGTTATTGATATGCATATTAGAAATTCTGTAAGTAGCAGAGCTGTGGCATTTGGATCTAGAGCTGCATCGAGATTTTGAATCACCTAAATTTTGGTGGTTGGAGTTTTGGTTTGGGCTAGCTTCTAATAAATATGAGACCGTAACATCATTCTTTGTGTCTTTTCTATTACAGTTACCTGAGAAATGTGTTTTAACCTGTTAAAATAAGAACAATGAGAACTACATCTTAACATATTGTAGGCATGATCCTAATGCACGTGGAGTCAATTTGCCTATGTTGAGAATTCAAGATAGAATTCTACCTGGTACTAGTAAAAGTCTGATAAAAAACAGAAAAAGCCTTATCCCAGTCAATAAGGGTATGTAGAAATAAGGCAAACATTCTGTATAGTGCTTAACACAGCCTGCTTTACATAGCATAGTTCTCAGGCTTAAGTACCTGTTCTGTCTCAGATCACCCTGTTAGCATATTTCTTTATTATCTGGGCACAATAGGAAGACAGGAGGCAAGGGGCAACTCAGCCTTTAATTCTGTACTTCCTTGCCTTCGGGGATTTAAATTCAGAGTGTAGGAGGTTATAGTCTCCCTCAAAGCCTGTGTTAATCTTTCTGGGAATTATGTGTGAATTCCTCAATAGATGAATATACCACTTAATCTGTTTGTGTTGGGTGTGGGTTTTGTCAGCCTGAGGTAAGTTGCAGAAAAAGGAGACACTAATACAACTACACAAGGTCAAGAATTATTTCTTTCAACAGAGTTCTTTTCCCCCTTGTCGTTAACTGTTCTCCATTATTTAGTTAATGATAGAACTAAAAGAGGAGAACAGGTGCTGAATCTCTACCAGCATATTGGATTAAAAATTCAATACAGGTAGCCCTTACTTTAAGATGAACTATCTGCATTCTGCAAAGCTAGTGAAGAGCTATAGGGGCAGATTTTAAAGGGCTGCAGCATCAAGCATCTGATATTAGTTGTTTTTTTCAGTCACTGAATAATAATCTTTTGTCTAATATATTCTTACTGGATTAATCCTCCTGAATGCAAGAAACTTTTCTTCTGTATATGTAATGGTAACACTACTGTTTAATGCTTTGTTCATGCTTCTGTCAGTTTCATGGATCCTTGTTGTGAGCACCAATGTGTCCTTTGTAGAAGATTATCCCGGTCATAGGATGTATTGATCACTGTAGTAGCGTTTATCTTCATAATAAGAAAATGGCAAAAACTTTAAAGGGGCAATAAAGGAAAATCACTGAAAATAAGTGTACCCCCCCAACCCGAACTCTCATTTGTTGAAAGAATATGCATATTAATTAAAAATTCAGACACTTCATTTCTGTTGCAAGCCTCCTTGCGAAAGACAAATTATTTTCCACATCTACTATTTGTTAGAACTGACAGACGAGATTAATATGCTTCTTAAATTGCCATTGCTAAGGGTCAATTAATAAGTGAACTAACCTTGTGAAAGTCATTCTGAAAGACTAGTTATGGATCTATAATGGTCCCTGTCAAATTACGTAAAATTGAGAAAATGAGAAAGCTGTCAAATAAATGGCAAGCTACGATACCTACTAATTACCTTCTCCATAAGGTAAATGAGCTTCTGTAGTTGTTGCTTAAAGCAACAGGAAATGTATGCTAGAAATGCTACTGATAAAATAACATGCTTAAGTGCACAAAGACTCGTAGATAAACTTGCTTGAAGAATAAATATACAAATCTTCTTTGGTGAGCGAGAATGACATTTTTTGCAAGCCAGGAGTGTATATGCCAAGATCAGATGAAAATTAGAGAGGGATTTTGAGGCATCCATAGCTGTAATATATTCATTGTGTCCTCAGATTTTTCAGACTCTATAACTGTGGGGTTTTTTAGCTGACCTCTTGATCTTAACCAATTTGTCCAGAATTATGATCTCAACACCAAAGGAAAGAAAATACCAACTTCTACCAGGAGACGTGTCAGGGACAGACATTTGACACTGGGTTTCTTTGTGATTGACAGTGAATCTTAAGCTTCCCTCGCTGCTCTCTTCCTCTGAGCTGGCCAAGTATCACTTTATTTCCTCTCAAAGCACTTTGAGATCTACTGATGAAAAGTGCTACAGCAGGGGTCGGCAACCTGCAGCACGCGTGCCAAAGGCGGCACACGAGCTGATTTTTAGTGGCACTCTGCTGCCAGCCGGGGTCCCAGCTTCCAGTCCCGCTCAGCCCGCTGCCAGTCTGGGGTTCCGTCGGGGGGGGGGGGGGGGAGGGAAGGGGACTCCTTAAACGTAAAATTTATTACTGGCACGCGAAACCTTAAATTAATGAAGACTTGGCACGCCACTTCTCAAAGGTTGCTGACCCCTGTGCTGCAGGAAAACTAAGTGGTGGTCTTATTAACTATACAAAAATCCTACTTCCTCTAACAGGCCACACAGCTACAGCGGACAGGTGGAGCAGCAGGACAACATGACATGAGCATAATCACTTTGCGTTCCCCTGAAAGAAAGAGAAAACTATTAAGATCTGATTTTAGGCTCTACTGGCCTTGACAGTGTCCCTTTTAAAGAACTGACATCTATAATACAAAGGAGAAGAAGTAACAAGAGGATCAGGAGCTGTAAAGTGAAATGAAAAGCAAAAGGGATGTGTGGTATAGGAGGTATGGTACAATATAGTAACGGACTTGGGAGGTTTAGCAGATGTCTCTTTTCACCTATTGATTTCAGTGGCAATTTAGTTTGGCAGTTGGCATGTAACAATAATTTCCAACAACGAAATAATCTAATCGGCAATTTTTCAGGTAGCAAATGGGTCATATCAGCTGTCAGCAATTGCCAGTTACCATAGGTAGGCTGGTGTGCTGTATATTTCAATCCAAGCCCATTTTTAGCTTGTTTTATAGCAGATTATGGATTAGCTAGCTAAATAATTTATCACTTGCTAAGCATCTTTTGTATTGACCCTCTGGAAAGGGAACTGTGGATAATACCCCAAATGGCATTATCCTAATGAATACTGAAATGATATTATATATATATAATTAATTTGGATAAAAGCCACATATTTTCTCTGATGGCACTGATGGCCATTCATGCATTAATTCATACATTCAAATTCTGCTAATGTTAGTATAAGGGACTTTGTATTAGTTTGCTTGAATGTTCAGGGAAGCAGAGGTCTTTCAGAATCTTGTGCAAGGAGTGCTGAACTGGAAATTAGTTATTCAAGTCATTCACCTGTTTATAAAAAATGGTCCAGTAAGAGTGCAGAAACAACTCTATATGACTGAAATGATCAATCACACAGCACAAATAGCAACTACTCAAGGCAGAAGTCACAGCACACAATTTGCAAACAATCTAAAGGCTGAAATATGTTCACTTATAATCACTGTTGAACAATTCTGAATGACGAATGCCCTTCTAAAATTTGAAGTCTTTCCACAGGTAACCAGAAAAAGGCTAAACCATCAAATGCAACAAATAGTTCACTCAGTTCTATTTGCTACCAACCTTCTGCTAGCAAAATCAATGAGTTAAAGCAATGGAACCATGATGCAGAAAAATAAGCTTAATGTCAGTTTACCAAATTCGTTGTTTCATTAGTAATAAAATGTTTTCCACTATGCAAATGCTGTTCATGATCAAGACATTTTTGTTGAGTAACTTTCTTAAACTCTTAGACTCTGTAATTTACCTGCTGTCAAACCCCATTTGAAGTAATGCAGTCTGTCACTGACATAACCAAGAACATGTCAGGAATTAATGAATTATGAAAGTTTTTTCTACTATTATGCATTTTTATAAGTCATTCCACCCCTACTACTAAACAGCAGATGTGTACTTTTCGAACAGCCCTTCTTCCTTAGTGAACTATTAACTGTTGTACCATTTTGGTTCCTGCCTGCAGAGGCAATTCATAGACATGTCTGCTCACTTGACCTTTTGAGTGTCTGTGAATATTCAGCAACTGTTGATTCATCGTGGGAGAAATGAGGGCTAAATTGTTGAAAAGTCATTAAAAATCATTTTCACGAGCCATGTTCCTGCAGTTGAAACTTCCAGTTCCTTTGAAACATTGTGTGGTATTAAGTCCATCTGCCTTCTGATAGTAAGTAGATTTTTTAAAAAAACAGTGTGTAGTAAAATTAGGAGAGATAATAAAATATACTCCCAGTCATAACTCTGCCCCAGCTGTCTCCATTTAATGGCATGTAGTGTGTCTCTAGGAGGACCTACAGTGCCATCTATTGAATGATTCTGTGATCCTGCAACCTTCCTATAGAATTAAATGAGACAGCCATATGTGCAATATGATTAGCACATCCTATTATGGATATGAAGATGTTTTTCCTTTGGGTTTCCTGGGATGGTACATGGAGAGTCTTTAAATTGGCTCTTTATCTACTTTTAAATTTGACAAAATCTTTGCAGATCTTGTTGTTGGCATGAGATGCCCCTTTGTGTCTTAGCCCTAACTCTTTTATGTTTGTCCTATTCACAATGTACTGTTCTTTTCCTTATCCCACTCCCCCACTGTTTGTATGAGGGATTATGATCTCTGACAGCAGTTTCTTCAATATACTTGGTACTTGCATAGGCTCCATAGGAGAAATTGGAACCTTGAGTTTGTTGAACAGATTGCATATGTGTTCTGGCCTTCATGTTACAGTCATTTATTACTTGCTCCTTCTGCATTTCTTACTAATATTGTACCTCTTGTAAATATAATATATTACAATGTCAGTAGAATTGTTACCCAAGTTTGAATTTATTCCTAAATTGTTTATCCAGTATTGAATCTATTTACAGTTATAGTAGTGAGCATTCAGTTTTGCAGAACTCCTTCCCAAGTAATATTTCTATATAGAACAGTTTTCCTCTGTGTGTTAATGTCTGTATAACTGATGTGTTGCTACTGACTGAAGCACAAGAATCAAACAGTAGGTATAGATTGGATGTGAATTTCTTTCTATGTTTCACATAAGCAGCAGGTTACTTAATGGTGATAAATAGATAACTCCAAAAAAGAAAAAGTTTCCATATCCATTGTAAGCATGTTGCTGGAAACTATCCTTGCAAAGTCAAAAGAACAAAAGGATATTCAAAAGAGCTACAGTGATGTAGCACACAGAATGAACTGAGAACTTCTGTACAATTTTCATCATGCTCTTTTACATGAAGGTTGTTTACTTATCCCCATCATGTGCTGTATTGCATAGAATGTATGTATTGCATATTGCAAGTAGATATGAACAGTATATTGTACACACAGACACAGATTCAGTTCTAGATGACACCGTCTTCTGATGCCTAATCCACGATGAAGGACTTCTCACAGTGGAAATGCACATGCAGTCCAACTCCAACTTCCTCTGTGCTAGGTGGGGAGTGGGGAATGCTGGTGCTACCAGAGTTGGGACTACTTGTATGAATAAGTGCTCGTCAGTGATTGGACAACTGGTTTGAGGTTGATAGTGGCTGAAGTTGTTAGTGATATCCACTAGATGCGACTAAATAACTCTCACTTCATTTAAACAGGGGTATATTGTTCATATACTTTATACTTGAAATATGATCAGAAATTTCAGCATGGTTAGGCCTAAATACTCAGAAGTGACTAGTGAATCTGGATCCTTCAATTTTGTCATGTCCAACCTGAGCCAGATTAAAGGGGCCTCGTTTTCATATTGGGAATGCTCGGCACTCTGCGAAAATCAGGTGTCCCCAGTTGGACAAAAAAAATAGGGACACCCTTGAAACTAGACATTTTTACGTTTAAAAGTTTAAGTGAAGAGATTTTTCTTGAAGGTTTTTCTTTTTCTAATCAAATAGGGTGTAAAAACAGTCCAGTGCTTCGCTATTGTAAGGCTTCAACTGCTTCCTCTATTTTGTGGGTATGTTTATCTCTACTGTGTGTTACTTTAATTATCAAGTCTTGTTGTGGTGACCCTGTTTCTTTGAAATTAGTTACCTCTTTCCTAATTGCTATTAATGTCTAATAGGGTATAATTTTCTCTTTTTGTTAATATGTCATTTCCTCCTGTTCTTTTAGTGATTTTCTCTGCTGGTTTCAAAGATAAGAGTTTTTGTTGTTGTTTCAGTTGTGGCTTTTCAACATGGATAGCAGGTTTCACTGCTATACTTCCTGTGGTGCGATTGGGAAGTTCATGTGTTCTGTGATTGTTTCTTTTACGTGCGCAAGTTATTTATTGGAAAGAAATGTTTCACAAATTTTCAGCTGTATAGTTCAACATATCTGTTCTTTTCATTTGTAATTATTGGGGTAGGTGGCATTAGACAGTTTTGTGGTTAACTTTTTGCGAGTCATTGTAATTAACTTTTGACATTCAGGTAACTCCTTTCTAGCTGAATTATACCCTTTTTTTTTCCTTTAAGTCTAATTTTTGATTGGAGTAAGCAGCAAGAAACTAGAGAGCTGAAAAAAAACAAAACTAACATCTCTACATAATAAGCATGTCCATTGCATAAAATAAATTAATTCTAGAGCTGGGGAAATTATTTGGCCAGCAAACTGAAAAATCAGGGGAAAAAATATTTGATTGGCTTGAAAATGTTTGGAATTTGTCAGCAAGTTGGAAAAGTACAGTTTGGGTCATATGAAATGTTTCATTTCAATCAGCTGCAGAAAACGTACATGCATGTCTGTTAATCTAATGTTGAGGGCACATGCCTGGGTGGGTTTTGAATAAATTATTCATCCAAAAATTGTGTCCATCTTAACTAATTATTACTATTAATTAATATAGTAAAGTACTTTTATACGGTAGTAATCATACTTTCCTGCCACAAAGATCTTTCAGCTAAAATAGACAAAACAAAGACCAAACAATTGGAACAACACTTCCGGTAAGGGAGAATGTGGAGAGACTTTTGTTACTAAGGATTCCTAGAGGAAGAAGGCTTTAAGGGGAGAGAACTGTTAAGGAGAACTGTTCCTAGCACAGGGGGAATCATGAATGAAACTGCAACCAAGGCAGTAAATTGAGTCTGGGAATTTGTTATGGATTTTCTTGGGGCCAGGTTTTAGTCCTAAGGAAGAAAGTGAGAAGCAAACGTTAAGAAGAGCACAGGGAGGAGAGAGAAGTAGATGTGTAAGTGAGGCCACAACGATGTTAACTTGACTGCAAGGATGGGGAATTTGTGATAAGAGACAGGAAGCCAACAATGGGGCTCAAGAAGTGAGGGTGGAAAGGGGAGAAATGGTCCGATCATCAAGGGAAGCTAATGACTGAAGAAGCTTTATTTTGGGTAGTCTCATGTGGGAGGGATTTAGGGGAATGCGTAGATGAGAAGCAGTAGGGCCAGGAAGGAGGAAGTTGCACCAAACAGAGCAAGAAATAAAAACATGGTCAGGAGTGAAGGTAGAGAGGAAAAGACATAATGTGATCACATGGGTAATATTTAAAAAGAAGCAATAGGAAATAGCAAAAGACTTGATAAGGGAGAAAGAGTGAGGAAAGAGAAAAGATTACATGGATGTTGTGGGCCTGAAAGATGTGACATGAGTGGACAAGAAGCAGGAAGACAGAGAAGAGGTTCAATTTTGGAGATAGACTAGTGGCAGGACATCACAGAGATGGTGGCAGGACATTGCAGAGAAGATACTGAGAAATACCTGGAGATGCCTAACCAGCCAAAGGGCTGGAGTTTGGGTTGAGAGCTAGACTCATGTATTGATATAGTAACTGATTCTATTAAAACAATTATAAGGAGTTTCCAAATTAGGACTTGCTGGCCAAGGCACAGATAACGAGGTGGTGGTGGTGAGGAAGGTGGTTTGATTCTGGGGCTGCCAGCTTTGAAACACTCACTTGTTGTTAAAAGTACCCAAACTGTCTTGGAACCAAACAGAAATCAGAAATGTCATGGAAAAATTAACCACGCATTGTGTTTGGATCAGAACAAGCCTGAGGCTCCTTTATTGATTACAAGCGCAGGGGGGTAACAGCTCTAAGTAGCTGCCCCGCAGTATACAGAAAATACAGGAGCTTATATTGCTATAAACCACAATTTGTTAAACCCACTTCCTTTAACAGCATTTTCCTTATTTGGCATATAGTGCAAGTTTCAACAGTAGCTTTGCCTTATTTGGAGTTTAGCAAAAACAAGCTTTTCCTGTTATTGACAGGTGTTTTCTTTGCGGTTAATGGTTTTGTTTTTTTTTTAACTTTTAGTGGTTATGGTAACATTTTTTTAAGCTGTGCTGTTTGCAATCGCCCCTTAATGGAATTTACCTCACTCTTTTCTTATGCTTTATATACACAGTTAGCTTTACCAAAGATTTAGGCCTGTTTGGGAAATTTAGGCCTACTTGGGTCCACTGAATTTTTCCTTCACAGAAACAACATCTAGCTCAAACTAGAGGCACCGGAACAGGCTGCTTTCTGTATCCACTTCCATTATATTTACCTCAGTAACTATATTTCCTGAAATAAAATGTAGAGCCAAAGTCAGGCATTCTCTTTTGTATGTAGCCTTCTCATTAGAAAAACTACCAAAAAAAGAAGCTCAAACCATTCCACATTGTGTATGAGGAAAAGCAGCTGAATGTCTATGACCTGACATGAACTAATATGTTTAAAGACCAATAAGTTCAGCTGATAGGATTGTGAAATACGTCCCATAGACATTCTATTGGCAAAACAACTGGGCATAACAGGAAATTCAATAAAGCTAACTGTAGACAAAATCAGTAGAAACTCATTTAGTTGAAAGTAAAAGGCAAAGAAAAACAAGTGCACCATTACCACCTTTCCCATACATCTTTGTAACCATTAGGGCCAGGGAAAGAATACAGGGGGGAAATAAAATCAAAACTTTGAACAACTGTGAAAACTTTTATGGTATTTTTAGCCAATCAAATGTCAAAATCTTACCTTAGCAGTATAACAGAGCTGACAACCTCTTATTTGTGAATGCGGATATTGGAGAAAATCAATAAAAGAGCTCTTGTATTTTATGGATAACTAACATAACTAAACACAGCTTCACAGCAAACCATATAGATGGGAGCTACAATAACTCAATCTTTGCTGTCAACACTGAAAATATGTTCACTTAGGCATACTGGATAGGCTCAAAAACAGCACAGAATGTTTATTGGAGGAGACCATGCTGAGGAAGGATATTCCTGTGGTCACAGTCAGGTAGAACACATGGTGGTCAGGGGTGTGGGGAGATCCCAGATGATGGGTGGGCATGTCAGGATGCATTATGTTTGTGAGAGATCGAATGACCACTTTTTTTTAGGGGGGAGAAGGCTCAGAGGGATATTGCAAGAGAGATTTAGGAATGATGTAATGCTTCAGGTTCCACTGATACTCCATGTGCAGGCAAAACATACACTTGAGTCCGTAGGAGTTTTCTGAATAAGGAGTGCTGAACAGGGACCTTGGAAAGTAGCGAGTTGGGTCATTTGATGCTTCTGATGCTCCCATGAACTTTTAAGGACATACAGCACTCATGAATCTAAGTTCAGCCGGGTTCTCAGTCAATGTCATTCATGAACAGAGTGAAGAAAATGGAGAAAAGTTTGTTCATATACTTTAATGAAACAATTCCTTAAAAGGCACTATTTAATGGAGTGGTTGCATCCGTTTTGTAACCTGCAAAGTGTAGAAAAGTTTGTGTTTTAGTGCTGTTTTCCTCCACTGAAACAAAAAAAACCTACTAATACTGATACAAAACTGGCTCAAACCAGTGACTTCCTAGAATGTATATCAGGAAGTCCTTTTTTTCTTCCTCCCACTAGTACCAACAGATACTTTGAACAACATAGTAATATGACATAAAACATATATACACATGGTGATATATCCCTAACTTTTTCATTGACCTTTATTTCTTCTGCTTAAATGGGTTCTCTTGTTTCTGCTCTACTTTTGATTTTATTTTTATTTTTTACTGATTAAGTTTTGCAACCCCACTGCCTCTTAACTGGAATCTCACTCTGAGATGGAACTCTTGTTGAGGCTATTGTCATTCCCTTTATGACACTCATTAGTGCACTGTCTTTTCAAGTGGTAAGAACAGTGAGCAGGACTTGAGCATTCTTTGGGGCGATTTAAAAGAGTATTGCCATTCTCCGTCTGTTCTTATGCATGTGTGTTTGTTGGTTTTGTTGTGCAGCACAGAGCCTAAAAAGGCTGGCAGTGCTTGTTGTTTTCATGCTTTTATTTCAGTCCTAGTTCCTCCTCTTTTGATTTCCTTTAATTTCATGTTTTTTAGTGGTGATTAGACTTGATTGCTTTGGTGTATCCTGATATCCTCTATCCCTCTCTTTTGAGGGCCTCAACATGTGTTCTCTTGTGATATGGGAAGATTTTAAATAGTATTTATATGATCATCCATAATGCTTTCTGTTTGTCTAAAGTACACATGGCTTCACTTGAAGAGCTCTACAACCATACAGATTTGAGTTATATTTGAAATACTCCTTAGGGTTATTTTGGGATTGGACACTGGAGCATATTTTCTCTGTGTCCATAACTCCTAGATAACATTTAAGGGGATGCATGATTTTAAAAGTGTTTTTGTTGTTTGTAGCTTGTGAGAACAGTCCCTAGAATTGTGCTGCTTTCTATGACAAGAATGGTTTTCAATTCTCTTTCTTGTCTTTAGAGACATTGAGAAAAATGAGATCCAGTTTTCCTAAATAAGGAGGGCTGAATAGGGTTCTTGGAAAGTAGAGAGTTGGGATATTACCTAGCATAGTCCAAAACAGAAGCAGATTGTAACATGGATAAAAACAGGACATGGTAGAGTACAGTACCATGGCAGCCAATGTGCTAGCGAAAGGGAGAGAGAGAGAACTCTTTACAGAAAAGGCCTAAAGGAGGAAGGATAATAAAATTAGGGCAGCACAAAGTGATCACAGAAAAGACTGCAATGTGTCATATGATGCTTCTGATGTATTCAAAGGTATATAGGGGCTTGATTTGGATGGGAATTAGGTGACTAACCTGCTTTTGACTTTTGAAAATCCCACTACATGCCCATCTGCACTTTTAGGCACCTAAATACCTTGGAAAATTTGACCCTATGGGGGTATGGCTACACAGCCCCTGGCACCAAGCCTCCCAACCTATCCTTGCAGGGCTCACTCTAATCCTCTAAAAATAGCTGTGTAGACAGATCTGAAGGCAAGAGAAGTGGGTGGGCTTTAGTCTGAGCCACAACTGTCTACACAGCTATTTTTAGAGTGCTGGCATGAGCCCTGCAAGCTCGAATCTTTGACCTGGGCTGGGAAGCTCACTGCTATGGGCTGTGGAGAGGTACCCCAAATGACTTGGTTGACATGTATTATGGTTCAGTTGTCAGACTGGTGCCAGAAAGTCAAGCTACTTAGGGTCTAATCCTGGTTTATGATTCTGACCATCTATATGAGTTTCAACAGTCATCTCATTTCTGTATCCTCTCCCAGCCTTTGTCTTGTCTATTTTTATTTTAACCCTTTTGGGGCAATGACAATTGTGACATTACCCAGGGTACAATCTGGACAGATGGACAGCTGTGGTGTCTCAATTCTCCAACCTGGCATGCCTCTTACACTGCTTTGCTGTGAGAGCAATCACTCCTGATCTGCCCACACACAGGCTCCAGCACGTAAATCAATCCCAGCTATATTGTATGAGTGCTATAGCCAGCCACTCATGAATTACATTGCAGGGTAACACCAGCAAACTCCAAGTCCCAGACTTCCCCCAGTAATGTGTGTCTTGTACCGCCCAGCTCCCTCCTAGACAAAAAAATCTCATATAAAGTCCATCATTTCAATAATAGAAGATGATATGCACAAATTTTGTTGTCTCAAATGGAGTTTCCAAATCACATCAATCCAGACACACACTGGTTTAGATAAAACAATAAAACAAGTTTATTAACTACAGAAAGATAGATTTTAGGTGATTACAAGTAATGAGGCATAAAAGTCAGAATTGCTTACAAGAAAATAAAAGATAAAATGCAATTAATATCTAACTTAACAAGCTAAATGAATTCAAAGCAAAGGTGTCTCTCACCACATGCTAAGAAATCTTACTGGCTGGATTCTTTTCAGCCAGGACCCCTCCCTCTGTTTAGTGTTTCCTTGTCCTTCAGGTGTCATTGATACCATGGGCAGAGAGAAAGGGAGGCATATTTTGGGGTCTCTCACACACCCTTTTTCCTGTTGAAGAATGGCCTCTTAACCAGGTGATAGTCCATTTGATTTTGTTGACACCTGGCTCAGGTGTTAGTTTGCCTTTTGTCTTTGAGGAACTGGTTTGTGCCTGCTTTTATAAACTTGGAACATATCTCAGTAATGTTATACAGTAGAATCTTATAACTTTACATAGAATGTTGCCACACATATTTTACCAGTTCAATAATGATCAGCAAACTATGAGTTTTCAAATAATACAAGGCATATTTTGTGCAAAATCCATCATAGTCTTATAAAAAGGGTGAACATAGGGATACAGGTGGTGACAACCATCCTACTACTTGTATGTACTATTCTTAGCAAAATGAGGCTGCAGTTTCAGTTGGGGCTCCGCAATTCTACCCTAATATTAAAATAATGATAGAGATGATCGTTAATTACCCTGTGCCTCATTTTCCCCACCAGTGAAATGGGGGTGCTGAAACATGTCTATTTCATAGGGTTCTTGTGGGGGATTGATTCACCAAATATTTCTAAACCTATCAAAAATACTCATCTAGTCTCCTAGCACAGTCCAAAACCAGACCTGTGTCCAGGCCAGATTAGATGCCTGCCCACTGATCCTGACTGCCAGCACTTGTACTCTTTTATTCTCAACTAGACTTCTTTGGACTATCACCACCATACAGGTGTTGCCTATTCTTCTGGAGGAATAGATATGTTCCCGCTGCTTCCCAATAATGCAAAGTAGAGAATTCCAGTTGTTCATTGCTTGACTTTGCACAACTCATTGAATATCCTTTTCCCTCTACTTCTCTGTCAGAACATGGGGAGGATGTCTTTTTCACAGGGACTTTCTGAAGGTTAATTAGTTAATGTATGTAACATGCTCTGAAGATGTGAAACACCACAAACAAGGCCGTGATCCTATGTATAAAGACTTGATTCTGTATTGATATCAGTGGGAATGTGTTGTGTGCAAGGAATACAGGCTAGGGCTACAAGTGCTAAATATATCTTGTATGTGATCAGTGTTATAAACATAGCCAAATAACTGCAGTTAAAGTAAAGTTCTATCTGTTCCAAAATGGAATACGTGTGCCTATCTTTGTATGATACCAAACATCATTTATTACTTAGTAATCTAGTTTTGCTTTCAACACCTTTAATTATCTCTAGGAGTAACTGATAGAAATATCAGATTGTTTCCCACCTTGAGTTTTTCCATGGACTCAAAAAAACCACAACAACCCTCCCTCCAAGAAACAACCAAACTTTGACTAACCCAGCATTAGTTGGGTTCTTTGGTAAGCTGAAAACCTCAAAATGCATTTTTCCAAAAACAAAACAAAACAAAGAAAACAAAACAAAAAAAGAGGTTAGTCTTGTCTTGTAGCAAAAGCTGAGTTCATTTAAGTGTAAGATTTCTAGGATTTAGTCGTTCGTATTTAATGTACTCTATTCTCTGAAATGCACGCCATTGTTCTCTATAATTCTTTAACATGCTTTTCTACACTGTGATCTAGTTCACAGAAAAGAACCTTTTCATGCTGACAGTAAAGAAAAAAAGTCTTTAACCTTGGACTCCAAGGGAAAATGGTATTTCTTCCCCCACCCCCACCCCAAAATTTGGATTCAGAGGAACATATGGTGATGGCGAAAATGCATTTACTAGGACACCAATAGCATTGAAGTATCTACATTAGATTAGGTAATTAGAGTCTTGATCACCAAATTTAGAGTCAGGCAGACATTTTAGCATATTCAAATTTATTAGCAGGGACCCTGAGAGTTTTTGTCTTATTCTATAGCACTGATCATCTTGTATCTGTAGGGGTCAAGTCGGCATATTTCCCACAACTGAGCTCCTGAAATTAGAATGAGTGGGCATTGGTGGGTTAGAACATTTACTGTTTTATGCTTCTGTGTTCCCATTATGACATCTAACAACCTGGATTTCTCCAGGCCATAGTTACAGAGTTATATTCCATCGTTAAAGATTTGTTTTAATGCTAACAGTAAGGAAGATTAGTCTGTCAGAACTTAGTGTCTCTTTGGCAATTCTTATAGTAATTACCAGGTAGAAAAATCCCCACTTGGCAAAAGTGTGTTTCAAACTAGCAAATACACTAGAACGTTTCTGTTAAGGGTGTTTTTGTTGTTTGTTTGAACTTTCAGGTTTCCAGGACTAGCTGTGGCTTGGAGTACCATTTTAATTAGCGTAGAAAGGACTATGGAGGTGATGTTGGACAGCATTTTTTGGCACTTGTGTACTTCCACCTCTTGGAAAAGAGGAAAAACAAACAGTCCCTGAATTTGTTGCTGCTTTGGATGCAGCAGAGATCTCTTATCACAAAAAAAGAGAACTGGGGCCTGATTTTTCAGAGGAACTGAGCATTCCTAACTCTACCTGAAGGCTACAGGAAATGCAAGCGCTCAGCACTTCTGTAAAATGGGCCATTACAGAAAATAAAGCATGCAAGAGCTATTGGCTAGGTAACATTCCTGCAGTTCTCACCTCAAGGAAGGCCAAGCAGTAGTGCATTGTGCGTAAAGCTATTTGCTGTGTAAAAATCTTTGTGGTAAATAAACAGTAAAATAAGTAAATAATTGAATCAAAGCATCTGTATGGATTTGATCATCTTTTGCTTTTATATAAGTTTGACCATAATGAAACTTGGGATTCAGGCTGCCATACAAAATCATGATCAGCTAGGTCTCTTGCTTGACCAAGTTCATTCAAACCCCCCGACTCATTTTCTTTCAGCTGAATGTTGCTTGGATAATAATAAATACAATATGAAAACCTCAAAATGGATTGGGCATAGATGCTTTTTCCCCCCTCTGATCACTGTATAGTAATTCTAACTGAGAAGGATGTAGGTAAAGGAACCAGACAGAATTATATTCGGTGGACTTTGAGACCACTCCTACCAACAGTAAGTTAAGTCTCTTGTTTGAACCCCAGGGAATCAGAGTGAGATCAATTCTGGAAACTATAAGTGGATTTGACTTAACAAAGATAAGGCTATCTAAGAAAGGCTTTTGATATTCTCCATTATTTCCTTTTCCTTCACACTGTCGTATTATTTTGTCCTGTGGTCTTCATTCCCCCTTCTCCCCCCCGATATAGGTTTTTTGTCAAATGGCATCTAACTTCAAATATAATCTATATGATAGCACAACTTCTTCCAATACATGCCCATTATCTTGCATTTCACTTGCTAAGAAGCCACTCTAATTGCCCGCCCCGTCCCAGCTCCCCAGCTCCACCCAAAAAAATCATTTCATAGCAATTCAAAAGAGGAGAATAATAATTAATTAATTAATAAAAAACCCTTGAAATCTAGTGGGGCTTTAGAGATGTGTACATATAGGTCCCCGCACTTTCAATGAGTGAAATTAGAGGGAGCAACAAATATCATTTTAACATTTACTCTTAGTTTCTTGGGAGTTCATGCTAAGCACCACTTCAGGAATCAAGACCCGCTTTGATGTTGGCTGTGACCTTTTATTCTCCTTACTTGAACAATGATCTGAATTATTTAAAAAGAGGGGGCATCAGAACTGATGAAGAATTGGAGTCTATGGCTATTTATATCACGACTTTGTTAAATTCCTTCTTCTGCTCACAGGTCAGCAATGCTTTGTGCCTGATGTTCCAAAGAGGTTGAAGCAATTTCTTCCTAATAAAGAATTAATTACTGTGTAATTCTACTGGGAGTCATCAGTCTCTTTTGAAATTCTTCTTAATTTACACACACAGTTAAAATGTAGTTGTGTTAAGAGAAAGGATTTTCAGAAATTGTTGTATCCTTTATATAGCACTGTGGGGCCAGATATTGTAAATGGGACATTGGCACACTTGAGGAGTTTTGCTTGACTAGAGGGTGTAGAATTTGATCCACAATTATTTTCTGACCGTACGGTCCACACAGTGTCTGCTGGGGACATAGACTGACACCAGCCACGCCTGCAGGGGCCTGAGGCGGAGCCACGTATGCCGGACCATGCAAGTGCAGACCGCCACGTGGCCCAACAATCGCAGGCACATGTGAGCGGTGGTGAGAGGGTGTCTGCGCACATAATCTTCCAGTTTTCGGATGCGGTTTGTGGGCTTCTCACACATATCATCTAGTTTTCTAAGTATACAACCTTCCCTTTTGAATTTGAACTAGCATGCTTCAGGCTTGCTCTGTAGACATGGATATTGATGCTACTATGGAAGTCAGCCAAGGTTTCAGTACCTTATGCCCTGTTCAGTGAATGGAATATTTTGAATACCAGTTGTACTGCATATATTCTAGCATGTCCAAAACACACAAAAAACCCTCCACCTTTTTGCTCCAAACCCTGCACTTTTTTATGTGCTGATTTTTCGTTTTGTTTTTTCTGCTTCTTTTGTTAACACAGATCAAATCACCCCCGTGCCCCCCCCCCCAAAAAAAGAGAGAGAGAGAGAGAGAGAGATAAGCTATTAAATGAATGATTAGTTTGGAACCTTTTCTCATTTGTCATGCCTTTAATAATACCTTCTTCATCATGTAGGCTGCAAATCCAACTTACAATGTTTTTGAGACCAACCTTTAAACTGAAGCCTTTACAGCAGGTTCAATGTTATTCTGTTATTTTAATGAGTTTTTCCTAATTCTGTGAAATCCTTACAGTTTTGAAATCTTTAGAAGTTTCTGTTTATTGATGTTGATAAATATTAAGGTTTCTAAACCCTTTTTTTCCCTGCAACAGGGAAATTTAAGCATCTGTGCATAAGATGACAGCTATGTATATATTTATACTATGAAAACTTACAACAGTCATAATATGAACATGGTAAAATTAAATGTTTATATCTTTTACTATATATATTTTCCTAAGAATTTTACTAGTTTTTCCATAAACCTGGCTGCAATTTTAATCAGCCATTTGTAGACTATCCTGTTGTTCCTATTCTTTCTTTTAGTTACAGTAGCTTTCAAATGGTTTATTTGTGAGATAACTCATCAACTTATGCCAGTATAACTTTGGTATTACTCAAGAAAAAGTAAAGAAGAAAAGTAGATTAAAAAAAGATAATTTGTGATTTAATTATCCAGGGCAGAATTTAAGTAACAATTAAAATGAGGTATTCTGTCCTCACTGATAAGATGGCAAATCAAAACTGTTAGGTGTTTCTCCTAAGAAGACCTCTCTGGCATTTCATAACCTGAAGAAAGCAAGAAAGATCATTTTAACATCTCAGATAGATGTGTCAGAACTGTCAGAAAGAGAACAGATTGAAGATCTATAGTAATTGTTTGTTATGAAAAAATGATCTATAATTTAGAGGAGACATTCAGAAAAGTCTTCATTCAGATAACGCTCTAGTGCTTAACATTTTGTTGAAAGAATCTATTTCCAGCAAAACATGTTGGAGATAAAACATGCATGATAAAGATAGAACCTTTCTAAAAATAAAAGCAAAACCCTTTATCTTGAGCCTTTTAGGCTTTATGTGTATGAAAGAGAAGGAAATGTATGTATGTAGGAAAGAGAAGAGGAATTTCATATCTATAATTAGCACCAATATTCTGCTTTACAACTTCTAATTTCTATAATAAACATTAATTCATAAGTAGACTATATCTGCCAGATACTATGTTCCCTAAGAGATGCTCAGAGCCTTCGATTCCTATTGACTCAGGCACTCAGCACCTTGCAGGTTGACTGCAAACACTTTCCCAAGGAGCGACAATTTGTGAAGTTGAAATGCACCAATAATGTGACTATAGCTTGAAGTGGAACCAAAAACTTATCATATATGAATCATAGAATATCAGGGTTGGACGGGATCTCAGGAGGTCATCTAGTCCAACCCATGACCAGTCCCCAACTAAATCATCCCAGCCAGGGCTTTGTCAAGCCTGACCTTAAAAACCTCAAAGGAAGGAGATTCTACCACCTCCCGAGGTAACCCATTCCTGTGCTTCACCACCCTCCTAATGAAAAAGTTTTTCCTATCATCCAACTTAAACCTCCCCCACTGCAACTGGAGACCATTACTCCTCGTTCTGTCATCTGCTACCACTGAGAACAGTCTAGATCCATCCTCTTTGGAAACCCCCTTAGGTAGTTGAAAGCAGCTATCAAATCCCCCCTCATTCTTCTCTTCTGCAGACTAAATAATCCCAGTTCCTTCAGCCTCTCCTCATAAATCATGTGCTCCACCCCCCTAATAATTTTTGTTGCCCTCCACTGGACTCTTTCCAATTTTTCCACATCCTTCTTGTAGTGTGGGGCCCAAAACGACACAGTACTCCAGATGAGGCCTCACCAATGCCGAATAGAGGCGAATGATCACATCCCTCGATCTGCTGGCAATGCTCCTACTTATACAGCACTAAATACTGTTAGCCTTCTTGGCAACAAGGGCACACTGTTGACTCATATCCAGCTTCTCACCCACTGTAACCCCGAGGTCCTTTTCTGCAGAACTGCTGCCTAGCCACTCAGTCCCTAGTGTGTGTCCACTAGAGGACAAATAAATTGAATATGTATGTAATAGGGTGATCTTCCCCTTTGAAGGCCAGGGTCCCAGCAGCTGCCAGTCTTGGTCAATTAGCAAGCCCAGATGGGAAGGGGAAAAGGAATTATAAAAGCCAGCAAATGGCTCAGTTGAGTGAGGAGCTGCAGGTGGGAGATGGGCTCCTGCAGTAGGCCTTGAAACAAGAGGATTGGAGGGAAGGGTGTGTTCTCCTTTCGGCATAGAGGGGAACAGCCTCTGGGAGCTGTAATCCCTGGTAGGCAGAGGAACCACTTTTTTGTTTGTGTGTATTTTGCCTAAGTTTTATGTTTGAATAATAAAACTGTGCTTGGAAAGAGACTTGGGTATGGCAGTGAGGTCTTCCTAGGCTGAGGAAACAGGCCAGCAGCCTTGCAATTTTTTTATGGATGGGAACCCACTTTTTGAAAATAGCAAGATGATCAAAGTCCACATCAGGATGCTCACAAGGGTGGTTTGGCATACCAACAGACATTTTGTCCCTGTTGTACCTATCCATGTCAACTTCTAAGGGTATGTCCACACTTCAGCTGGGAGTGTGTTTCCAGCTTGTGTAAATGTACACACGCTAGCTTTGATTGAGCTAAGCATTCTAAAAATAGCAACATAGCCATGGTGGCATGGGTGGCAGCATGGGCTAGCCATCCTAATACAATCCTATCTGAGACACAAGGTATATGTTCAGGCAGCTGGCCCCTCCTGCTGCCCATGCCACTGCAGCTAGCTTCAGCAGAATTACTGCGTGTATGTCTATCCAAGCTGGAAATTAGTCCTCCAGCTGCAGTGTAAATGAACACTAAATGTGGGCTTTGAAAATTGGGCTAAATTCTCCCATTGGGGACAATTGTGCCACCACTCTGAAATTACTTGAGCCACCATAGAACTGTCAGGGGGTGGCACAGTTGTCCTTGAGGGGAAAAATGTGGTCCACGCTATCTAAATATGCTGCTTACTAGCATGATTTTTAGTCTATTTTTCTTGATACTGTATAACAAACAGCTAGTATTTTCTTTATATTTTTGTAGAGTAGAAAAGCTGGAGTAATTATTTGTTAAAAGTTATTTATAGCAACTTATTTCTTTGTGTCCAGGCTGTTATTTTCCCTGAACTGTTCCTCTAGATAATGCAGACTCCTTTTAAATAGAGCCCTAAAGTGTTGAGTGGTTCTTTATCACTTTTTTCCCTAACCCACTGGTAGCTAAGTGGTTTTCCCTAGTGGGGGAGTACTATATACCAACACTCTGAAGATGAGTCTGACAAAGTTTCTCCACTCTGACCCTGCACTTAGCAAGTCATTTTAAATAAAACTAACAAACATCTCCGATGTAGACTTTCAATAAATACAGCATTAGTATACATATCCTCCAAGGAAATGGAGGGTGTTTCAGGTAGCAGTGTTACTGATTCAGTAGGGGTCATTCTTCAGTACTACATTAGTATTGGAAGTAATGCTCCATTAAGATGCTTGAGTGCACTCTGCTGCTGGAAATGCTGATGTAGCCTCTTATGGCCTACAGATGCCTTGGTGCTTTTTTACAGGACTACGATTCTTAACTGCATCTTCCTGATCAGATTCTGCCAACTTAATTCCCTTTGTAGTTTCAGTGTGGTCGTTTTGCACCAGCTCCAGTTGATGTAAACAGCTTTTGCACTCCAGCTCAAAAATGGCTGCCTTTCATTGATGGGTGAAGATGGACAGCATTGTCTGGAAGAATGAACATGGGGCTGGGAGACAATGACCCCTGAAAAACACCCAGTGAGTCAACTGGGGGAAGTCTATGCAAAATGTGTAAATCAGCAACAGACCTGAAGTCCACATTGGAATACAGTTGATGAACGGAGTAGAGCCCATAACAAGCTTTTGTTTTGTAGTTAGCTCTAACCGAGGATGAAGGAAAATTGTGGTTACCAATGAAAAGGTTGAGAAGAAAAAGGAAAAAGGACTTCTAAGCATAAAGACCAACTGACCTGACCCCATCATATTGCCGTAAGGTCATAGCTTGGATGGCAGCACCAACAGGAGACACTGATGCTTGTATGCAGAGAAATGAAGGGGAAACAATGTGACAACACAGACACTTCAGGCTAAAGGGGAAGCCAAGTACAGTCAGTGACCTGTAACAACCGTGCTGTGAGATAACATATATAGGAAGCCTAATGATAGTACTGCATGTTGGCCAAGATGAAGCCTCTCTGTTCCTTAAATGTTAGCCATATTGCCTAATGCACTTTGGGAAGAAGGTGCTTAGATACTATGCTGATCATCACAATATAAGAACCTATATAATGACCTACTTAGACCTGTAGAGTATAGAACAGAATAGTACACTGAAGACAGATCTGTTGTATATGCTGCTGTCATGTAAACCTGCTACATTTTTGATCTTTTTTGGGGGGGGAGGAGGGGGGGGGGCTATATTCATATGTAGCTGCTGGCATGTGTATAGTAAGTGAAGCAAACTTCCATTTTAATGGGATTTAACTACCTAAGGCAAATTATCAGAATGATTCTTTGAAGCAAATTGATTTTAATTTTGTATTCAAAAGGCAATGGTAGGGAGGATATTATCCAGATACTAAAGTATTTAAGTTTGTCTCCGAGTTTTTGAAGAGGAAGGTCAAGAAGGGGTATGTAACTGCCTCATCGGTTGACTTTCCAATGTATGCAGCCATACTGTGTAAATTACTGGAGCAGAACTGCAATTGACTGAGAGTTTGAGATGAAAATATAGTAGAGAGGCCTCATAGCCTGAGCCATCTCCATTACAAGCATGAATAGACGTGTGTTGTTTGATGAACTGAACTAAAAGTTCCAGGCACAAAATAAACAAGAGTAGGATCATGGGCAAACTTGATGGGTGCTGCAAACATTCTATGAAGTCAATTAGATTCCTCCGAAACCAAGATGCAAATGTAAATATAAACAATTGCTCACCATAGTCAAGAGCATTTTTCTATACTCTGTGAAAGGTGATGATGTGGGGTTTCATGAGATTAACATCCCATGGAGGTTATGTGAGTATCTACCTTTTATAAATCCTGTGTAATACAGGAATTATTAAAATCAGGATGATGGATTGACTTTGAGTGGCAGCACTTTCACAAAGATATTAATTTCACAATTAAACAGATCTGGATCTTTTTGATGTGCTGTCCTGGGTATCTTTTTTACTTCTGAACCTGAGAGACCCTCACTTCAGATATAGTGAGTGAAGTTTGATGAGAAGTTAAAAAGCAAATTAAACAGTCCTGTTTGGAATGGAAAGTATTGAGAAGAAATTGTCTTGTAAAACTCAGATTAAAATTCATTGTTGCCTGAGATTTACATCTTCTTTATTGCTTCTAAACCTCTACCTGTTCTATCGGTCTACTAAACTCTGCCCTGCATTTCTCACCCAGGCTGGGAACATTAGCCCAAAACTGGATCTGTACCTTAAGCCTGTGAGCTATCATGTTTCTAATAAACACTCCTGACTTTATATTGCCCTGAATGTGGTCTGCTTATATCTTCCTTAACACTGAGACCGTGGGACTATGCTTGACTCTTTCTGAGAGTCTGAGAGAGAAGCTTGCTAGTGTGAGCACAATGAAGGTAATGTTCAATGACTTTTCAAGTCCATACATCCAAAGGATAGTTATTCTTCCCAGATTTTCTTGTAATAATGTAAATAGCTTTAGAGAGCCGTGGGGCTGTTTGCTGATTTGGGCAAGCCTGCCTATCTGTTTAACAAGGGTCATTGGTTCAAGGAGTTATTCTGTTGGAAGTCATGTGTTGTACATGTATCTTGAACCACAGCTTTAAGCATTCCCAGTCTTGAGGGAGGTGAGTATTCTGGGCAAAGGTGCACTGATTGGACCTGATTTTTAGAGGTTCTGAACACCCACAACTCCTACTGACTCGAGTGGGAGTTTTGGGAGCTTGACAGTCTGCATATCTGTCTTTCTCTCTAGGCATTTATACCCTAACTATCACTCTGAGATCTGAATGAACAATTTGTAGAAGGCTTCTATATGTGCTTAATAGCCAGTGTATGATTTTCATTGTCAGCCAAGGCTGGGTTTAAGCACCAGTTGGACGGCCAACTCTCTGGAATACTAGCACCATGTGTACAGAGTGATGGTAACAATGGGTCATAAGCAGTGTGCTATAGTCTATCATTTTAGAAAGCAACCTCAGGGGATGAGGGGACAAAAGCAACAGGTAAGTTGGTGATCAAGATATGTACTGTACAAAGAGAGTAAAGAAATCCATCATGATTTGTACATGAGATCAAGCAGAAGTCAGGTGAGAACTGTTGGGTTTCATATGGGTGATACATGTTGACCAGCAAGACCTCACAACCTGGCTGGGATCCTTCTACTAAAATGAACCATCTCAATCCTCTGCTTTAACCTTGAAATGGATGTGGTTTATAAACAAAAATAACAACCCTCTCTTTCTCTCCTTACTTTTTGAAAATTGGTGAAGAATGCAACATTTAAAAACCATGCGCTAAGAAGCTTACCATGTTCTGTGTTGGTGAGGTGGTCTCTTGTATAAAACCAGCTGAGGCTTGGTTCTTTATCAACCTAGTTTAACACTTGCCTTTTCCACTGACTTATTTATTTTCTTGACACTGTGAGATCTGATATTAAGAGCCATTTGGTACCTAGCTTTTGAAGGTTCATAGATTCCAATGCCAGAAGTGATTATTGTGATAATCTAGTCTGAGATCCCATGCAACACAAGCCGTTGAACTTCCCAAAAATAATTTCTAGAGCAGATCTTTTAGAAAAAAATCCAGTGTTAATTAAAAATGGTTAGGGATGGAGAGTCCACCACCACCCTTGTTAAATTTTTCCAATGGTTACTTACTCTCACTGTTAAAAATTTACACCTTATTTCCAGTCTGCATTTATCTAGCTTCAACTTCCAGCCATTGGATCATGTTAAAGGAATTACACACGTAGGAACTGATTTTTATCAGATTCCTCCTACTGTTGCCTTTCCAGAAGTATGACCCATGACCACTGTACCTTCACATTGTCTGACTACCAGCAATTGCTTGCAAAACATTTTTAATCTAATAAAATAAGCTACCCATACTGCCAGAAATGAAAAGGGGCAGGGGAGAGGAAAAATAATATGGCTGAGAGTCAGGATCAGTCTGAAGCTCCAAAGCAACCAGGGACATGTCATTTACTATTCATTTTTGGGTTAGCTCTATGCAGTGGCATTGTGACACAGCAGTGCAGAGTGCAGGTATAAGACTGAACTGTAATTAATGGCACCAGTAACACAATATGGGTCAGGGTATAGAAAATGTTAATAACCCTGTGACATGAAATTGACTTCAGAGACTAATGTTAAACAAGTCTTGGAGAGTGAGGATCAAATGTTCTCTATGAAACATTTCATTCTGCATAGGCCAGCGGGGCAAAGCAGCCCATGAAGCACCAGCTGCCAGGAGATGTGTACATGCCAGAACTATTTTCTGGCTCCTAGACCCCTAAACGATATATATTGTAAATCATAGGGAGAGTGGGCAGGGTTTTACAAGAATGGTATCAAGCAAGAGGGCATCCAAATCAAGACTGGGATAACAGAGGCCCGTAAAATGGACTGAGGCAGTGCTCAGAGTCTTTGTAGTATTTTGTGGGAGCAAATAGTCTATTCAAAGCATAAATATTGTGCTTCTCCCACTCACACCCATCATAGTACAATATAAAGTGAAATGTGCATACAAGCATAGCAGAATGCACTGCGATAAGATAATAAGCTATCCATCTTAACAAATGAATTAGAATTCTGACCTAATCCTAGCCCAGTAAAGGTTTCATCGCTAACATATAAATAACTTATAAATATCAGGCGCCATGAGTAAGAATAAATTAACAGAATAAACAAACCACTCAAAGTGCTCTCAGGCCCCTGCTGCTATTGCAATCTCTTGGGAGGGAACTGAGAGGGTGAAGGTAACTTTTGTACTCAGGTCCTTGTTCCTCCTGGTTTATCTCATAGAAGAGTTACACAGGGAGAAGTAGATTGGGTGAAGATAGTAGCTCGCTTTCTATGGTCCTCATTGAGGTCCTAATCTCTCATCTTGGACGTGTTGAGGGAGAGAGAAATTAATGTCAGGGCATGCGCAGGTAGAAGGTGGCTGCAATCTGGACAACCATCTTCTTCCACCCAGTAGTAAGGTCTGACTATCTCCCACTTATGGCTTCTGATGCTTCATTACCTCAGCATGGCTCCTCATCTGGCTGGACTGTGGGCTGGAGATTTCAAGGCCTGGTATAGACTGCTGTGCCGTTTCTGGAGCAGGCATGAAAACACGTAAGGCCCAGGCTGCTTATGCCACGATCTGACCTGAACTAGGCATTTCTGTGTGTCAGCATATGTAATAAATTGTTTGTGTGTGTATAACTATGCATCTAGTACTATATCCTTCCATGTCTTATTTGCACATACCCCAAGAAAGCCAAAGTTTTTTTTTTTATTAATTAGCATTCATGCATTTGTATAGTGCAGATGTGACCTGGGGTTTTCAGAACCCAAAACGGTGGTAGCCTAACTCTTTCTCTCTCCAGGCGGTGTCAGGAATAAATCAATGGGAACACAGTGCTTCCGTCTGATAAATGATTGATAGAAGAAAGCATGCTCTTATCTAAAACTACTATTTATTAGATATTACGTGTATGCATACACACACACACACACGTTATACTTAGAAAATGAAAACAAGCAGGATCTTATTCGGGGGATAAGGCAATATGCTGCGTTTATTGTGATTACAGAACAAATCAGAGGAAGCAATTGGTTATAGCTCTAACATTTCATGTACTCACACATTCACTCACACAGGCACATAAGTTCTGCAGTTGTTGTCATAGTTACCAGCCTATAAGTTGCTAGTCACACTCACAGGCAGCCTGGACACAAGGGTGGATCAGGGCCTTGTCAGATGTGCATCCGATGCTCCTGGAAGTTGGTTGCAGAACCAGTCCCAAAGTCCTCAGTCTTCAGGGTCTGTTTTTATAGGGATTTATCCTCATACAAGTCTACAGGGTTTGCTTCGTCATGCTGTTTTTATGTTTGAAGTGATAATCAATCATTGTTCTCACGTTTGAAGTGATAGTCAATCATGCAAATGGCAAAGCAATGATGGCTTCTTGTTATCTTGTTCTTTGGTTCTTCAGGCCCCCTGTCCTTGGGACAGTTGTGGGTGCCCTCAGGGTTATTGGACTCTCTCACCCAACATGTTCTTCGGCCAAATGGTCCTGGATAATTGTTTTTCTTATTCTAAGGCTGGCACCTCAACCTTTTATTATCCATCAAACATCCATCCGCGACCACACTCGATTTCACTTAACATAATTCCTATCACATCTACATTTTATTACCTATTCATCCTTTACCATGACAATTCTAAAATCATTGGGGCATGAAAGACTTCAATAAGCCTGTTCATACCACTTGTTACATATGAGAAGAAAACAAGCAAGATAAGAGCGCAAGAAATGGGGGGTTAACAAATCTTACTCCTGGGTTCCAGAAAACAGAGTTGTAACAACAGCTGTCTTTCCTCCCCTCTCCCCCCAAACACACACACAATAGGTTTAGGACATCCCAGATATAGTTACCCACAGTCTGAGATGGTTTCAAGTGATCACCAGCCAGGCTTCCAGAGTGCCTCTTTCCATCCAGCTGATGGGGAGTTTAGATGTCATCTTCTTGTCCTTGGAAAAGCTTCCTCGGACGGCTGTGAGGTATTTACTTTTACTTAATCTTATATAGCTAACTCTAACAAAGCACATAATCTATAGTGACTCCTAGTGGGTCAGCATAATAACCTCTACTGGATCACCAATTCTCAAACTACTCATTGTCTCAGAACTTTTCTAGTATTTCTAGCCAAAACAACAATATGTCAGGGGCACCTAAAACCAAGGGCGCTATTCACTCACTCTTCCATAACTTTCTGTCCCATCTTCCCCTTCTAATTAACCAACTGAAAGTATACAGCTGTCTGACCTTGTCTCAAAAAGGCCTAAGATTTCCTAGCTATGTGATGCTTGGTTTTCAGCTGGCCATGGCTGAACATACTAAATGGCTGTCTGCAATACTGTCAAGTTCTGGGGTACGTGCAGGAATGTTAAATTCTGGGGTAACACTGACAATACATTCAGGCATTACAGAACACACGCAATAGACAATTCCTGACCCGTGGAGTTTATAATCTAAAAGAGATAGACAGATAAAATAGACTGCCCAGAGAGACCAGATGATAATTTAGTATTTTTGTTCACTTTATAGCTTTGTTTCTAAAATGTTAGGAGGGTACGGGATGATTGACTGATCTAGGGGAGACTCTGTGGGCCTTACAGAGGGTGTGAATCTTAACTTTGAGATTGAGGGCATTGCAGACTGAGATTGGGATTGCACATGGGGCGGAAGCAAGGCGGAAAGCATGAAACAAGTGTGGGAGAAGGAAATGAAGAGGCTGTGGAGACTGGCAATGATAGACTGAAGGAGGCAAGGAATGAAATGTGCTGTTTCAAGCTAGAAACAGATCTGGATCTGTGGAAAGACAAATTAACCCAAATGCTTCCCTGAAAGCAAAATCATTGTGGGCTCAAAATCCCTATGATGTGAGTTTGTGAAAAACATCATGTGACCCTTTTCAGCAGTTTTGGCCAAGTCTATCTGAGGAGCTTAGCTAAGCAATATGTGTACAATGCTTTGAAAACATTACATGTTTAGTATTAATAATAGCAGTAACTCCTAGATTGTTAAAATGACTATTGTTTATTTTAATAGTTAATAATGAGGTGATGGGTGAACTTCAAGATCAGTGGTTCAGCTCAAAATGAGCATGCTATAAAACAGTCCTCATTTCAGTCTCTGATCCTACATTTGACTGCAGGTAGGTAGACTGCTGTTCCCATGCAGGGCCCAATTGACAGTACACAGATATTGCAGGATTGGAGCCCAAGTCTTGACTATATGGCAGACAACTAGTAAATTTGCTTGCCCATGCATGCAGTTGCTACAAATCAGATCCTCAATATTCACTTACTCATAAATTAGAACATCTCCTTCTGTCAATGTAAATACTACATGAATTTACCAGAGATACAAGTGTGGCATTGATCTGTTGTTTTAGGTAAATCTTCAGCATGTTGGAAAAGAATTTTTTTAAAAATTCAGAGGATGGTGGTTGTGGTGAGATGTGCAAAGGAGTGGAATGAGATTTAGCTCTAATGCGGAGTGGGTACCATTCTCATCAAAGCAATGGGGTTGTGACTGCGGAGGATAACTTTAGTTTCAGGCCAAGACTCTGTCGGACACTCATTAGTGAAGACTGTGCTGAATCAGACCCAATTCTGATCAATGCCCCAGGCATGATCTAGATTTTTTTTTGTCAGTGGAGGCTTTTGCACCCTTGGTTAAAGTGATATAACCAAGGGCTGAATTTAGCATCAAATTTAAATTGTATTAGGAAGTGACGACAGACCAGGGACAGCCAATGAAATTAATAGCTGTGCATTAAAGTTACCATCCTGCACAGTTTAGCTAATATAGCTGGTAATACCAGAAAGATTCCCAATCCTTTTCTTTTAATTTTGTTGCAGGCTGTCTGTTCTCAAAAGACAGCAACACTTTGTGATGAAAAATGTCACCAAGAAGCAGACTATTTTAACTGTACCTTGTCAACTGAAAATCCAGTTAGTACCCCAGAGCCCACAACATGAACACAGGCATACTATTTTCTGAGAATTGCCATACTAGTAACAGCTGATTGATTTGTGTGTGTGTTAAGCAGAGTTGATATGAAAGGAAAACCTGAAAATGGACCTAAATGGTAGGTTTGAGTGCTGGAGGTGCTAAGGTTTTGTGACGAATGTTTATTATTCAAGAGTGGAACCTTTCAAAACGGCACAATTCGTTACCACACGGTGTATGATATGCACTGTATCAACCCTCAGCTGCTAAGCAAACACATTCATAAACACACAATGCCCTTCAAGGTAAAGGTCATCAGATGTGTAGTTTTCTATTATAATATTTGCATCATTCCATTTGGACAAAAACCACTTGTTTTGCTCAATAACCATTGCCTATGGTCACAGTGGACCAATTTTTTTAGATTCCCTCTCCCCCCTGACAGAATACTTGTTGTTTAGCTTTTGAGGCTATTTAAGCTGTTCCAGAAATTTACACTAGAAATCCCAAACGTTAAAACTTTGTGTTTTAATTCTAATTAGTTAACACAGCATTATTTCCAACGCTCTTAGCCAAAATCCCAACCAGATCTGAATGGTTCCTTTTGCTTTCCCAGCTTTTTGTGCCAAAAGACTTTAGTACTCGTATACTCTGGATGTAGAAATAGTCATTGATTGCAATGAATCCTTGTTATTACTGTCTCTCTGTGTTTATGGCTGACATAGCAATTCATAGCATTGGAACAAAAGCCACCTGCCACAGAAAGGGGAAGAAATGTCTCTTGCATTGCATGCCTCAGGTTTTTGCTGCATCATGACTTTGAGGTGTGCTTTGTTGAATTTGACATGTCAAGGAAATAGTGGCTGCCAATTTCACAATTTCCCATTGCTGCTACATAAAAATAAATAAATAAATAAATAAAGAGGAGACATACGAAGTGTTGAAGGCAGCAGTGGTGGGGCGACTTGGCATGAAAGTCACGACATAACATAATTGAAATATTATCATTAGAGCTATTGCCTCTCTACCTTTCTTTTCAGGACAAAATACACAGAGATTGAATCAAATGTTGTGCTGATTTACTCCACTCCCTCATCAAGGAGGGAATTTATTTACTCTACAAAAGGGCTACTCTTACCTTTTCTTATAACACCCTATTTATATCTTCTAATACTCAGTTAACAAGGATCTTGCAATTTATTTTATACCTGGTACTGTATGTTTCCCTTTGAAGGAAATAGACTGATTCTAAGCAAATATTTACTTCATTAGTATCAAATTATGATTCTTTTTTTCTCCCCTTCACTGCATTCTTTAGTAAATTTAGCAAATCAGTTACAGACTATTCAAGGATAGTCTGAATCTCTCTTGCTTCCATTCAAAACTATTTTGCTTCTAGCCCAGTCCTAGAGAATCTCCCTTGAGACTGAAGTATTAAGTCTTCCAGTGGCTTGTTCCAGCAAAAATGCTGATGTAAGCTTTTCTGTTCCTTGCTCCTTGCTTATGTCATGATAATGAACTAACTCATGTACTCCTATCTTTTTGCTCATTCAGCTGCAGGTTGAGATCACTGATGTCAGCGGCAAAAGTATTGAAGGCCCAGTCCTTCTAGATATCATTGTTATTGATCAGAATGACAACAGACCCATCTTCCGGGAAGGGCCGTACGTTGGACATGTCATGGAAGGGTCACCTACAGGTATGTGACATCATTCATGCTGCTGTAAACTACTGTATGTTTTATAGGCCATATATTGCCTTCTGATACCTGCACATTTGTTCCATTGCAGAAGGATATTTGCTGACTGTGTGTGATGGGTGTGGCTCATTAACTTCTGCCTGCCTTTTGGGCAGAGGGTAATTGTCTCTGGTATGCTGCAGGGAAACCCTAGAAACAACATAGTTTGAGAAGGAAGCTCAGTCTGAGGTTTATGTTTTGTTGTTCTTATCTGAGTTATCAGTAGAGATGAACTGCAGGATGGGATTAAGGTTGGGACTGAATACATCCCATATCAATTCAGTTCAGGTGGGAACTCTACCTGTTCTCAGTCAGATTGGCTGCTGGCAGGATTTATTTGCGTATGCAATGCCTATGGTAGGTAAATGACAAGAATAAATCGAATGCGTATTGAAAAATATTCTCATATTTTAGGGCTTGTTGGGATATTGCAACATTGAACATATTTGAACACTGATCAAATAAAAATAGACTGTGTAGATGAGAGCCAGTATGAACATTTTCTGATCATTTCTAATGTAGATTTGATGATGCTCACGTGTGCTTCTCATGGCATTTTCTGTAAACTAGGGGGTCTTAGAACAGATGTCCTTGCCAAATTCCAACTAGGATACCCAGACTCTCTATCTAAATTCCTCCTGCAGTTACAACTCAATCTATTTCTCTTCAGTTCCTGCTGTCAGATGTTGTGCAAAGTTGCTGTGAGTTGTTCAACAGCTGTTGTATTCCAGTGCAGAGGTATCCCCACTTCAACTGTGAATGATAATTATATTATCAGCAAATATAAACGAGTTAATTCTGATCTCATTGAAACCAGTGCAAGCTAGGGGAGATGCCTGTTAAAATCACTGGAGTGACAGTGGTGTGAGATCAAGATTGGGCCATACATCTGTATGCCTATATGTGTATTGATATAGATATATACATATATCAAATAAAGAGTTACATCCTGTAGTCCTTAGTGGGAGCTGTGCGTTAGGGGGCTTATTCCTTCACCTGCTCACTTCCCTGGTCTTTCTCGTATGAACAGAGAGCAACAATACCCGAAGTCCAAAGGTGCAAACAATTCGATGTTTACTGGGGTGAAAAGCAATGATTCCAGTTTCCTTCATGTCTCCCTTCCCAGCTCTGACGCCACAGAACATTGCCTGTCTCCCTGTTCCCAGTCTCCCCTTTAGCAAAACATTATTCCAATTCCCCCACCCCCATTCCCTGTTCCCATTCCCCCCTTTTCTTCCTGATTGACTGCAGACTATATCGTAAAACTTGAGTTCTGCTTAGCTATTCCTTAACCAATCATTTTACCGAAATTTAACTAACCAATCCTAACATATTGTAACATGATTATTTAACCAATTATATCCCGCCACCCCTTAATTAGTTTACACCCAACAAACTTAATTATAGAGCAGACAGAAACAACCACAGAACCAGACACAGATTATACAGACAAATAATAGGGAAATGGGGACTACAGTGATAGAACAACAAAGAAATGAGGATTTCACATCCCAGCTATTGATAAGTGAGTTCTTGCCAGACAGGATGCTATCAAACTAAATTTCTTTTTACATCTTCTAGGCACTTCCCTTTCTCTGGAGGGGATAGGCATTATCAGGACAGGATTGTATCCTAACAGCCCAATAGCACCTTATTTCAATGTGCCCAGTTTGGAATGTAAGGATGTGACCGTTCGCTTCCCAGCTTATGGCTGCCTCTGCTGCTTAGCCCAAGGCCTTAGCCTAAGAACAGGGCCTCAGACTGTCACAGGAAGGGAAGGCCCTTACATCTGCAGACAGTGATTTTGATTCTTTCTTTTATACCTCTTTAACTAGCTAAGTGATAAGAATACACCTAAATTCTTAGAGTATAGGCCTTTACAGGCAGGCCTGAATATCTATATCCTAACACTGTGGCTGGATGAAGACTGCAGGATTGTCCTATGTTTTAAGAGATTTGCTTATAAACACACTAGAATCTTTCAGGATGAAGACTGAAATTAAACCTATTATACCATTATGAACAATTAATATTAATTTCACTTCTATATAGGGTGTGTTGCGTTTAGTGTGAACAGAGAAAATCATTTTGTACTCCCTCTTTAATGTATTAAACCTTTGGTAAGCCTATATATTCATCTTTGTTCAAACTTTGTCATTGGTGGAGCTTTTAGGAATCATCTGACCATATCAGCAATTATATGTACTAGCACATGGTTATGCTTCCCTGCTTGGCTTTGGACTTGAATTGCATTATAAGCTGTTATCCCATAAGATTAACACAGAGAGGTATTAAGATAAATGTGTGATGTTGAATATTGCAATATTTAACAAGCAGACTAAGAACCAACAGGACAATTTTAAAAAAATGGCCATATTTTCATTCTAACCAGAGATAAGTTAGAGTCCTGTTTAGAAGTATAGTATAGTTATCCAAGTGGAAAATCAACCATTTTCTAACATTGTTTTGTGTATAGTTCAGATTTTAGTGAACTGTAAAGAATCCAAAACAAACCTTCCCAAAAGTTCCCCTTTACTTTCCCCTCCTCCTGCATCCCCTTGTAAATGGACCTAATAAAACAAGAACTTCATAACTATTGACTGCACATGCATGGCTGTCCGAATTCCTCTGAAATTCCTTTGTACAAACTAATCAATAGTACATAACAGGGTATGACTACCTAATGAGATCGAGTGACCAGTTTCAAATGCATTTTTTTAATTTAAACTGCAATATAAGGAGTTTCTGAGTATGCATAGTTAAATCTATCATCCACAATGCCTGCTAATGACTTCCATTACTTTCTACAGACAGTTCTGTGCTATTTAGGTGTCACAGGGTTAACAACAACAACAACCCAATATCCTTCACAGTTGATTTCAAACATACATACCAGCAAAGCCTTTAAATATTCTGAAAATAGATCAGATGGCAAGGACTCCAGAACCAGTGGAAGCAAATTTCTGCTAATCCATATTTATAGTATTTTGGGGGAAACAAACAAACAAACTCCTAGCTTTAAAAATAAATCCTGAAGATTCTTTTCCCTCAGTTCCTCAGCCAGGGGAAAATAGGATCATTTTTTATTTAATTTTTTTAACTTCCAGAAATAAACACCAAAAGTAATTGATACCGGAGACACAATTTTATCACTACACAGGTTACATTCTGATAATTATTCTCTTTCTCAGTGTGCACACTCATCATTAGAGCGCTCACTTGCATCAGGGTATGATGTTCTAGGAATCTGTATCTCTAGCCCACCCTGCAGGTTATCTGTGTGCAGTTTATTCCTCTGGCTGAGGTGTTTCTAAGTCCAACCCCTTTGGGGACGACAAAAGCTCAAACTGGTAATCAGAGTCTCTTAACAAATCTACCTTTCTCTGGGCTCCATCTTCAATCTCCTTCTGTTACTCCAGATTTTTATCTCCCAGTTCTGATGTTGAGGACTGGCCCCTCAGAATGAGTCTCGCTGAGGTCTCTGCTCACATGCAGACTCCGGCTCTGGCAATTTTACAGGAGTCCCTCCTCTCTCTGTGGTTCCTCTCTTCAGAGTGCACTCTTTCATAGGGCCCAGGTGCCCATTAAATTATCATCTGATGTCTCCAATTCCTGACCCTCTGGCTCAGGAGCAGCTAATTGGATACATCTATTGTACGTGTGCCATAATTAATTGATTATTAACTCCATGTGATAGGGCTTCACCACTTCACTCATCACCCATATCACATTGGTAGTAAATAGTCACCAGCAACCACACACCACACAACAGAACCACTAACCCAGGAACCTATCCTTGCAACAAAGCCCGTTGCCAACTGTGTCCACATATCTATTCAGGGGACACCATCATAGGGCCTAATCACATCAGCCACACCATCAGAGGCTCGTTCACCTGCACATCTACCAATGTGATATATGCCATCATGTGCCAGCAATGCCCCTCTGCCATGTACCTTGGCCAAACTGGACAGTCTCTACGTAAAAGAATAAATGGACACAAATCAGATGTCAAGAATTATAACATTCAAAAACCAGTCGGAGAACACTTCAATCCCTCTGGTCACTCGATCACAGACCTAAAAGTGGCAATACTTCAACAAAAAAACTTCAAGATCAGACTCCAAGGAGAGACTGCTGCATTGGAATTAATTTGCAAACTGGATACAATTAACTTAGGCTTGAATAGAGACTGGGAGTGGATGGATCATTACACAAAGTAAAACTATTTTGCCATGTTTATCCCCCCCAACCCCCACTGTTCCTAGGACGTTCTTGTCAACTGCTGGAAATGGCCCACCTTGATTATCACTACAAAATGTTCTGCACTACCCCTCTCTCCTGCTGGTAATAGCTCACCTTAAGTGATCACTCTGGTTACAGTGTGTATGGTAACACCCATTGTTTCATGTTCTCTATGTATATAAATCTCCCCACTGTATTTTCCACTGAATGCATCCGATGAAGTGAGCTGTAGACCACGAAAGCTTATGCTCAAATAAATTTGTTAGTCTCTAAGGTGCCACAAGTACTCCTTTTCTTTTTGCGAATACAGACTAACACGGCTGCTACTCTAAAAACCTACATTAAATTAGAATGGCCAGTGCACTCATGTAGCAGTTTTATATTGACAAGAGATGGAGCCCATTGTGCTTAGCACTGTACAAATATGGAACAAAAAGAAGGTCCCTACCCTAAGAAGCTTACAATCTAAGTATAAGACAAGAGAAGGATACAGATGTGGAAATACAAGGATACAATACTGGTTGACAGGATAGACAGTGGTCTCTGTCATGCCAATGCCTTACAAGTTTCTTGAGGGTCATGATTTAGACTTGGTGTGGAAGACCCCCATGGCCAATCCATCTCCCATCTCATGTTTCTATAATTACTTTCCTCAGCTATTTGAAGTCCTGACATGCCTTGTTAGCATTTTGTCTTGTCACGTAGGACAAGAGAATGCCTTTACTTTTATCTATAGGTTGTGCAGTGATCCCTAATATAAGTGTTGAGTGCAGCTGCAGAACCATGGCATTTGAACAAGAAAGCTTTCAGATCTCAGAGAGAGAGGAGAAGTAAGGTAAATTACTTGCAAAGAGCTACAAAGAGATCTCACTAAACTGGGTGACTGGGCAAAAAATGGCAGATGAAATTCAGTGTTGATAAATGCAAAGTAATGCACATTGGAAAACATAATCCCAACTATACATATGAAACGATGGGGTCTAAATTAGCTGTTGCACTCAAGAAAGAGGTCTTGGAGTTATTGTAGATAGTTCTCTGAAAACATCCACTCAATGAGCAGCGGCTGTCAAAAAAAGAAAACAGAATGTTGGGAATCATTAAGAAAGGGATAGATCATAAGACAGAAAATATCATATTGCTTCCATATAAATCCCTGGTACACCCACCTCTTGAATATTGCATGCGGATGTGGTCACCCCATCTCAAAAAAGATATTTTGGAATTGGAAAAGGTTTGGAAAAGGGCAACAAAAATTATTAGGGGCATGGAATGCCTTCTATATTTGGAGAGATTAATAAGACTGGGACTTTTCAGCTTCGAGATGACTCCAGAGACAACTAACGGGGGTGGGGTAGGTATGATTGAGGCATATAAAATCGTGACTGGTGTGGAGAAAGTAAATAGGGAAGTATTATTTTCTCTTTCTCATAACACAAGCACTAGGGGGTCACTAAATGAAATTAATAGGCAGCCGGTTTAAAACAAACAAAATGAAGTATTTTTTCACACTACACACAGTCAACCTGTGGAACTCCTTGCCAGAGGATGTTGTGAAGGCCAAGACTATCACAGGGTTCAAAAAATAACTAGATAAGTTCATGGAGTATAGGTCCATCAATGGCTATTAGCCAGGATGGGCAGGGATGGTGTCCCTAGCCTCCGTTTGCCAAAAGCTGGGAATGGGTGACAGAGGAAGGATCACTTGATGATTACATGTTCTGTTAATTCCCTCTGGGGCACATGGCATTGGCCACTGGCAGAAGACAGGATACTGGGCTAGATGGACCTTTGATCTGACCTAGTATGGCTGTTCTTATGTTCTTATATTCACTATGAATGTAACTTATATTTGCCAAAACCTCACATCCTGCTGAGAAAACACAACTCAGTCTAGATGTGTATAAGTGGAAGGCTGTGAAGCATTAGATGTCATTGAAAACTATCAGAATAAACTAAAATATAACCAAACAGTATGAGGTAGTCAGCCTGAGTGCTGAGTGAGGTAGGTATCCAACAGAGATCACATTAGATGAGTCAGCATTCCAATGGTGCCCCAACTCAGTAAATGCCTATTTTAAGAGACTGTAACAAATTAGGGTGAGTTCCTGCAGACCCCCTCAGTTCAGCGTGTTGCTTTAGCAATCCATTGGAACCCTGCCTGTTTCAATATACAAACCTTCAGAAACTTTTCAATATGAAGCAAAATTTGCCATGTGCCCATGAGCAGTTCCATCTTAGCATTAGGGTACAGGTGAGACAAACAACCACCAACCCCACTAATGTTGCTTTAAAAAACAAACAAACTTGCATTCATTACATGCCTTTTTCACAAGTGCTAATTTGGTCAAAACCAAGCCAGTTTTCATCCAAGTGTTCCATGGCATTTCTCCTCAGTGAGGTTTATTTCCTTGGCAAATTTCAATGATCAAGCCCTCCCCCCCCCCATTTTGGTGCTAAAGATATTCAAAAGAAAGGATGCAAGCATTATTAGACTAGCAAACAAAATGCTTAGGAGCAGGTAAGGTTGCATCATGACATGACAGGCCAATCCACCTGAAACCTGAAAAGTCTGGAAATAAGAAGTTAAAGGAAAAGATCTGTGCATTTCTTGACACCTTCAGAATGACAAGAGTGTGCTTCAGTATTCCATAGGCTTTCTTTTTTACTGCTACCTCCAACAGGTACCAAAACGCACTGTGTACCCCAACTTAATTAAACTTGCTGTCTAACCGAAAAAAACCTCCTATGTTTTTATGTCAATGATATCAACAGATCAGCACATCCAACTGTCACACATTCCGTGGATTAGGTAAGGGGCAGTGCGAGGAGGGGCTGCCATTTTTCCTTTGTTGCTCTGACAGAGGAGGGCTTAAGGATGATGCCTTATGCATTAAAGGATGAAGCTTTGATCATGAAGACTAGAGCTTATCCAGGTGGGCTTAATCAAAGCTAGAATCCTGAAGCTGGTAGAACCATAGAACTTGTCCTCCTTACATAAAACCAGAAGAAAATGAAGAAGGAAGTTTGCATGCAACCATCTTGGTGTACAGAAGATGAACAACACCTTTTGCCCCAGGAAGGTAATGGAGGTTGAAGATCAAAATTGAATATGGTCCATTAGCTCACTTTAAGAGCCATAAGGATATTATTGTATACTACTTCAGGGCAAACTATGGAACTATTAGGTCCAGAAATTTGGAGCGGCGTGACTGGTGACGACCTGTTGATGGAGTCACAAGGTCAGAGATCTCAGAATGCCAGCACATAACAAGGCACAGGCAAAAATAATGCACTGTGTAATATATCTTGCACCTAGACACAATCCTGAAATCTGAGACTGGAGTCAAGGGAACTGATGAAAAAGTGCCAGGCTGACAGTCTATACTGAAAAGGAAAGAGTTAGATATAAATGCAACTTGTCAGGCAAAATTATTACATTGCTTAAAAGTTTTAAAAGTCATGTGAAGCATGAATCTCATACATAGCTGAGTAGATTTGCAAAAGTTTGCATAGCAAGTTTCTGAAAGATCAAAGCAGTTGTGGAAATAGGATTAGTATAATTGGTTTTAAAGAACTTAAGAGTTGTATTTGTATTTTCAAATTTATGGGTCAATTCAAGAGGAAAAAGGAATTGCAATGTGTTAAACTATTGTTGCGTATCACAAGTGGAATTCTGCAAACAAAATGGTGTACTAAATACTCAACTGAAAGGCTGTAGAGAAGAGGTTTGTGGACAAGACTTGGTGAAGAAGGACTGAGCACATTGCTTTACAATGCGAAAGCTGGCATCTATTGTGAAGTGTAGTATAATATCGTTGTTTTTATGTGATAATAAGGACAAACACACCTTGTTATGCTGTGCCTGAATTGAAGGCAAGGCAAGGTTTCCAAGTATGATATATTTAAACTAGAAGTTTATATGTATTTTTATTTGTTTAGTATGATTATAGACTGTTAAAGAGTTGCCATGCTTAATCCCAGAAGTGGCTGTATTTTAGTGGTGTATGAAGTGATTCCTGTGTAATTAAGGCCACATTTTCAAATGGACCTCAATCTGCCCTCCATGTTTTGGGGATTGGTGGAGCGGAAGGAGTGCAATTTTGTCCTTACTAATAATTGCCCTTTCTATTTTGAAACCACAATGCATTATGGACACAAACAGCTGTTTAAGCCTCTATAATGTTAGTGTCTTCATCTTACTAAAGGAGCAAAAAATTGGGTCTAGTTATTTGTGAATGCAAAATTGTGCGTACATTAAATGGAAGCCACTTCTCAAAACCTGAGCCAGAGCTTATCATAGAATCATAGAGTATTAGGGTGGAAGAGACCTCAGGAGGTCATGTAGTCCAACCCCCTGCTCAAAACAGGACCATTTATCATTTAGTTTGTAATGTGCATTAGGATCTTTTGGATGAAAGGTGCTATACACATATATTTCCCTATCAGTTTTTCTTGCATGGAATTAATTTGTAACATAAGATACCTGTGGTGTTGTGCCGAGTGATGATTTTCTTGGGACTAGCCAACTGTCAAAATCTTACCAAAGCAATTTTAAAAGTCATAGAAAACTTGGCTTCCGTTAGAAGTGTCCAATCCTGGACATACTGGAAGTTTAGTGGTTGCCTGTTCAGGATAATCTGTACTTGAAAAATTATCTCTTTCGGTTGTTTTGTTTGAGTGTTGATTTCTACTGCCCCTAGTTCCCGTAAAAGACTGAGCGTATGTAACATTAGCATTTAATATATGGGCCTGATCCACTGATGTCAATAGGAGTCTTTCCACTGACTTCAATAGGCTTTAGATCAAGCTCAGCATACTTTATACTGCTATAAAGTGTTATACTTTATACTAAAGTAACCTTTTTCCATATTGCAACCTTGTGTTCCAGCAGGGAAAAGTTTTGAGATCCTCTTCCCATGAGACCCTGTCCCATGCACCCATTAAGAAAGGAGCACATCCATTACCACCCTAGACCTGGTCACAAGCCACCAGATTGAGAACCCACTTGCTACGGCAAAACCTAGGTCAATAGCCTTATGGATTGCAGGAGAGTGGTCATCTGGAAATTTCTGACAATTTCCTGCTGATGAAAAGTTTATTTTTTTTTTTACTTTGGGCTGGTTAAATGAACTAAGCTGACATCTCATTTCATTCGCTGGAGCCATTTGGCAGAAATGATTCTGAACACATTTGACTTGATTATCCAACTTGTAACAATATGTTAGAAGCCCAATGGGTTAAAAGCCTAACTACACAGGGAGGGGAAATTGCTTGTGAATTGCATTAAAAACAACAACTTGTTTTCCATTAAGCACAGTAGCCTGAATACATTGCATTCCAACTGAGGAGCCCTAAAGCAGAACGGATAGAAGATGTCTGTAAATAATTATTAGAAATAAAGGGACATTTAAAGTGGCACACAGGATGACATTAAGCACAATAGCCCAGAGGAATGTTCAATATCATAAAATAATAATTTGTAAAAATGGATAAGGCATGAGGAAGGGTCTAGATCACTGAGCATGTATTATTGATAGCCACATGCTATATAATTGTATGTTGCTATCATTCAGACAAATGAAAATTGGGTTATAGAGACAGTTTCCTCTTATCAAATACAGCATGCAAGGCTGCCTTTTTTTCAGCTAGCCTAATAACAACAAAGTTGCTGCAGAAATGAATATTAATGAGATTGCATACGGAAGATGAAAATCAAAAGACATTTGCAAAGGTAAACTGCATGAAGATATATCTGGAGAAGTTGGCAGAATAAGTTAGATGATTTTTCTCCCTGTACAAATGTTGCAATCATCTTTGTTTGATGTATGTCTCAAGGATTATAAAAATATTTCCCCCCCAGTGTATTTCTTTTTACTTTGTGATCATTGCTGATGTGCGGAAAAAACAGGACGACTTAAGCTTTAAAATGACTGAAATTGCATTGAATTTGGTGAGCTCCGCAGGCTTGCTTCTTGCCTTTGACTTGTGATTCCAACAACATGGGGAAAAACTACAGGGGTTCTCTTAAGAGCTTTCCTGCAGCCAGTTGTTAGAAAAGACACAATTTTTATAAAGAGCTTCCAGCAGAGGAGAAAATTCAAGGATTGTTTCTTTATGACTAGGTGAAACCAGGAAAAAGTGGAATTAGGTATTTTCTAAGGGCCTCTGATTCTCCTTCCACCAGTGTCAAGACCACATTTTTCTTTCTTTCATGCATTCTTCAATCACAGAAGTTACTAACATTCTGCACACATGGATTGTGGAGTTTTATGGCATTTCCACTGTATTTTGAAAATAAGTAAATTCCTCCTGGAAGACTGAAATAATGGAAGAGTTCTCGATTTCAGACCCAAAACCACATAAACTCAGTGCAAGAGGGAGAAATTCACACCAAGCACAGGACTGTGCAACTCTTAAATCCACAAAATAGGGATCAAGCGGGAATTAAGTGGCACATACTCCTTATGCTGGTTCTCTGCTTGGGGGATAATTTCATTCCAAGTGAGATTGGGAAATCTGCCATTTTTTTCGTGATACACAGTTATGGAAAATATTCAGTCATTTTTGGTGAGAGGCAAACTTACTCTGTGGAAACATTTCACTGAACAGAATATTGCCTACAACAAAGTACATTGGTGTCAGTAATTTTAAAACCATTTTCAATAGCGTGTGATGAGGTATACTAAACCCCACACTGGACAACAAAGGGTTAATGAGCCGCTCTGGGCGCAGGCAACGCCGCACTGCGACACCTGCAAGGCATGAACAGGCTGCCGGAGGAGCTTATAAGGAAGCAGAACAGCACACTTGTTGGCAGATCAGGGGAGAGAACAGACCTTCAGCTCCTGAGCAAAGGGCTGACTGGAGGCAGGAGCTTCCCAGACAACCACTGCCTGAAGGCCCCTCCCTGAGGGAAGTGAGGGCCAGATTCTGACACACCCTGACAGGGAATCGTTCCCCTCTGTTTCTTTTTAACTCTGCTTATTTGTGTTAATTCCCTTTGCTTTCTGTTCATGAACTACCCCAGAATGAGACAAACTTTGAAGTAACCTGGGTGGAAGGTCAAATCACAGAAAGAGGCAGGTCACCACAGAGGCGGAGCAGCCATCATCAGGAGCCACCCAGCAAGGAGAGAGCTGCTATGCCACACTTTGCCACAGGGAGGCGCCGGCAGCAGTAAGTCAACACCTTCACAATAGATCGTTCATGTCCCTAATGAGAGAACAAAATCTGAAACACGTGAATCAAGAACTGAAGAAAATATAAATGAAGCAATAAAGAAACATTGTTGGTCGGTCTTAAACTGTCACTTTAAGGAAATTACACAGTTCAAGTACTGCTGATACGAATGATGGTCTTATATTAAAACAATGAAAGAACAAGTTGAAGACAACATCAAAAGCAATTTTCTGTGTTTAAGATTTTATAATGCAAATCAAATCGTTATGAATTCTTTTGATGTGACTTGTGATACAGTGAATCACAATGAATACCTCTAGGGGTTCACGAAAATGACAGGAGTATTTCTGATGGAATTCCAAAGGAAGATTCCAAAAAAGGTAGATTTAATTTTCATAACTAATGTAGAAGTTAGCGCCTTGGTATTCCACTGTAGGAATATATTGTACGGGGAAGGATTGTTGCTAAATATATTGAGATAGTGAAAAATAAAATATTGCTCTTGGTAATAAATTGCAGCTGTAAGATTCTAACCATGTTGTAAATAGAATAATTGATTCTGTCCATCTACATAGGTTGGTCCCAATTTAAAAGGTCATGTTCTGCCAACACCCAGAAGCGAAAAGTGTGATTCTCTTTTCACTTTTCCTGTTTCACGTTAATTTAACTCTAATGACTTCAGTGGAGCTGCTCCTGGGTTTACACTGGTGTAAGTGAAAGAATTATCAAGCCCCAACAATTGTGTTTTATTTGTTCTTTTTGCCAGATGAGAATTGTAAAGAACACTGTTTTGTGTAATATATCTGGCTGTCCCAGAGCTTCTTAAGAGGGCACAAATTTTGGAAAGTGGATAGGCTATCAGGACCAGACAGCTTGTTTTCACTTAGGACTAAAAATATTTCTGAAAAAGTGCAACCTACAGTAGAATCTCTCTTATGTGGCTTTACCAGTTTTAGATTTCTAAGGTATCTTAACAAATGCCAGTCAGTATCTGCTCAGACAAATATAAGAGCTGGCCAGGCCCCAAACATTTGTAATGTTGATATTCTGTTTTTCAAATACAGGTGCCAACCAGAAGCCAATAGAATAATCACAGAGGACTATTTCAATAGTTGGAGGACTCTATCTCTCAGGAAATATTGGAGATTGTATATATTTATTATTATTTGTTTATTTATTATTACACCCTGCCTTTTTTAAACAAACAGCCTTTACAACATACACGATCTCTAAGTATAAAAAGGGGAATGTTGCTGTCTAAAATCCCTCTGAGGCACCAATAAATCCCGATCAGGAACTGACTGTACGTTTGGGTAGTCAGGAGTTTTGTTAAACCCTCTGCAGAATTCCTGCATTTTAGATGCTCATCTGCACTTGTTCTCCTTTGACTTGCCTGAAAATTCTCACAGTGCGCAAGAGTCTTCTAGAGGTCACTGCTCATGATACCTTGAACTCCTAGTGTGTTCATGAGTTGCTTATTCAGACCCTTAAGGATCACTCCAAGTGCTCCAGCAACCACTGGGTTCATCTCTGATCTAGTTTTCCTTGATTGTTCCACTTTGTGGCAGAGTTCTTTAGACTTTGCCATCTTTTTCTCTTGTTTCTTTTTTTATATATATATTTCCATCTGCTGGTATGGCAGTATCAATTAACATTGTCTTATTTGTCTTCTTTCCTACAAAAACTACATCCGGCCTGGTAGCCTGCACCATTTGGCCTGTGACAATTGCCAGATCCCATAAAATCTTTGCCTCTTCATTCTCTAGAGTGCTTTCAATCTTCTGGTCATAATCCCACATGATGCATTTAAATCCATACTTGCCAGAGAGGCTCCAATGCAGACACTTGGCGACCTCATTGTGTCTGTTCATATATTCTCTCCCAGCCAGGCTCCTGCGGGCGCTCAGCACGTGCTCCATTTTCTGTCCTTTTTAGAACACAGTCTGCATTCAGGGAGCAGTTCTGTCAGTCAGTTTTGTTTTGAACATAATTAAGCCTTAAGGATGGCTCTTGTGCACTCATAATTAGGCTTGCTGTATCTCTTTTGTGGTATCTTTCTACAGGCCATGAAGTAGTTAATCTTCAAACACTAATTATTTTATTACTACTATTAATAATAATAATAATTAATTAATAATTAACTTGTATTGCAGGAGTGCCTAGTAACATATATCTATTTGTTACTTTGATGATAAACTCCTCAAGGCAGGGACTGTCTTTTGTTGCATTTGTATAGTGCCTAGAACAATAGTCTGTGGCCCTGGTCTATGACCCGGGTCCCTGTAAGCAGTCATATAATAACATCACCCTTTATCCCAAACCTCCAACGAAGTCAAAATAAGTATGTGTGCATATAAATAATATAGGGTGGTGAAACAGCAAGTAGGTGGACGTGATAACTGTTTAGATACAGAGATCATTCCTGTTTTTTAATCTGTCTTGAAATCATGGATGTTAGAGTTGGGCAAGACCTGTTAGAGCCTCCTGTCCCTAACAAGTGCCCAGCCAAGCCACTGTGTTCAGCTCAGTCCATCTTGAGCACATTTAAATAATCTTAAGTGTAGCAATTTGCAGCTAAAAGAACTGCTATGTAAAAAACTGGAAGCAGTAGTCAGTGGTTCACTCCAGGGTTCAATTATGCTTGGCTCTCCACAGAAATAGGTTAAATTGAGGGAAAACTCCAGACTGCCTCAGGAGCAGAGGTCAGTATTTAAGGCTGTGTGTAAGAACTGAAGAAATTGCAAAAAGCCCTTTGTTGTTTAACTTTTTTTGTGAATAAATTATTTGTTTGTTCATTGCACCTAAGGTTAAAATGACCTGTCCTCTCCTGCAGCTCTACCCCACACAATAATATACCAACAGTAATAGGCACCTGACTTGAACATTGTTAATTGCCCAGGATACAGAACACATGCCATTTTTATGCTGTTGCATTTCATGTAGAAAAATAATTTCACTTTAATATACTTCCAGGCATAGAACTATCAAAGCAGCGATGTTTGGTTGCTTGGCATATATTTACATTATACCATTGGTTTATTAATTAGAAATAAGCATATTTCTTAATTAAAGAACAAATGAATTTTTAAGGAAGTGGTGGACTCCCTTCTGGGTATTGAAGATCAGGGACTCAAGTTTGTTTGTATAATTCTGTATCTAATTCTTTGCACAGGGAATTTAATTTATGCATTAGCTCAGCTAGCAGGGATTTTATGTATCTGTTTATGCATCTGTCTGTATGCCCTCTGAGGGGCAGGGTGGGCTTAAAAGATTCAAATGACTTGAACACAAGAGATATCGTTCATCCATATAATCAGTTAATTGAAAGGTGCTTCAGCATAGTTTAGACAGTGTCAAAGAAAATGAACCTGAAGAAACATATTTACATGCATGACATATTCCAGAATAGGATGGCATCTCGTTCCTTTTTGTTATGCTACTGGCTGTACCAGATCTCAGTCTTTTCCTGTTTATATAGATGTAAGTTACAGGTTTTATATTTTGCCTTTCCATCTCCTGTTTGCAGGATGCCAGCCCTGCAGGCTGCTCTGTGAGCTGTACTGTAAGTCAGTCGACTGTCAGCTTCCACACAACTGTATTTCATTTGAGTCCTTTAGTGTGCATACAGAAGGTGATAAATCCGAACAGCTTGCAATCATGTGCCATAAATTTATGATCTGATTCAGAGATTGATGAGCTTTGATACATTAGATGTGGGTCTAGCCCCTGTGCTGTCCTCCCCCTTAAATGGATGTAAATCCTACTATTGTGTTGCCAGGCATTATAACAATAGAACATCATTTCCTGTGACAGTAATACTATGGTGCAGTCAGTACTCCAAATGCTCGGTTGAGAAAGGCCTATAAATTGCCAGTGCAGGTGGGATTAGTCTGCCCTAACATGGGGTGCTAGTATCCATCAACAGAGAGATCCACACTACCTTTATGATCAGAGAACATGTCCACCTGAATACAAAGTGGATTGTTTGAGAATGACAGGATTATTTATTCCTATGCTGGTTACTCTGAGTTTTCTAACGTTGTCTTAAAGAGAAAAGAACAGGAGGACTTGTGGCACCTTAGAGACTAACAAATTTATTAGAGCATAGGCTTTCGTGGGCTACAGCCCACTTCATCGGCTGCATAGAATGGAAAGTAGAGTAAGAAGATATATATCTATATACACATACAGAGAAGGTGGAAGCTGCCATACAAACGGTAAGAGGCTAATTAATTACGATGAGCTATTATCAGCAGAAGAAAAAACTTTTGTAGTGATAATCAAGATGGCCCATTTAGACAGTTGGCAAGAAGGTGTGAGGAGGATACTGAACATGGGGAAATAGATTCAATATGTGGAATGACCCGGCCACTCCCAGCCTCTATTCAAACCCAAGTTAATGGTGTCTAGTTTGCATATTAATTCAAGCTCAGCAGTTTCTCGTTGGATCCAAAATTATGAATGTCTATTTTAAAAAAAAATGGGGTTGGCCTTTCCCCCACCCTCCTTTCTTTTCCCCGAGACATTGTTTGAAATGTTCATAGAACAGGGGTTTGGTGCACATGAGACCCCCACAGAACCATGAATCCGGGTAACAGTCCAGAATTGAGGCATAGAACTGGACTTTAATTTGTCCATGCAATGTACTCATTTGCATGTGCAATTTTAGGTGTATTAAATGTCCATTTGTGCATGAAAATTTTCAATCTGTGCACACAATTGTGGCGACTATGTTTGTAAACTAGGTGCAAACTCACTTCTGTCTGCTGGCTTTCAACAATTATCCATCAAAGAGAGATGGAAAATAACATATGCATGCTCTTGTTTGTATGTGTTTTTGAAAATCAAGCCCTTTGTTACTAAGTGAGCGCCACCAGTTGTGCTTTACACTGCATAAATAACACTGACGAAGACGTATTCCTTACCTCAAGAATATTGCAAAACAAACTAAGGGCTTAAGTTTATATTCCTTGCCTGGCTACCCTTTACACTGTTGTCCGTGTATGTACTGGATATGCAAAGAATGCAGCACCAGGTTCTGAATCAAGCACAGACAGTCAAATTCAGAAGACGTGCCAGAAAGGGTGAAGGTAGAATCTCAAAGTGATGCAATTTTTGATTTTTTGCCATCTATTTCTGGTGGATAGCTGCTGGTAAGAAGTATGCTTTAAAGAAGCATTTGAAAGACTAGAGAGGGACATTACCGAATGCAATGATTCTGCTTTATGGAAACATAAAACACTGATAGTTATCTAATACAATGTATTAGCTTTACAGCAATGAAATATTCTATCACTGATCACTTTTGTGATTGATATCCAAAGGAAGTCTTACAAATTGTTCATTAGTTCCAAGTTACACAATGTTTAAAATTTCTTAAAGAGGAAGGAAAAGCCTTTTGGTTTAACTTAAGATTCAGAAGATCTAGGTTTTGTTCACCCGTGTCACCATGAGATCTCACTTTAATTTCTATGACTCAGTTTCCCCATCTGTAAAATAAGGGTGTGATTAGAGCTGCTTCGGAGTTTTTTGATTATATGTGTTTTAGTCAGAAAATGCCATTTTAACAAAACTAAAATTGTTCATGGAAATGTGCCAGTTTTGAATAAACTTTCATTGATCACCATTAACCTTTTTAGTGAAGAGTGAAGCAAAATAGTCATTAAACATCTCAGCCTTCTTGATGTCATCAGTTATTAGCTCTCCTTCTCCATTAAGTAGAGGACCTATACTTTCCTTTGTCTCTCTTGCTCATCATGTATTTAAAGAACCTCTTCTTAGTGCCTTTTATATCCCATCTTAGGTGTAATTCATTTTGTGCTTTAAACTTTCTGATTTTGTCCTTACATTCTTTTGCACTCCTGTTTAGCAATTTGTCCATGGTTCTACTTAATGTAGGTGTCCTATAACATATTTAATGGAAAGTGGTAAATAAGGGCAAAGTGTTAGTGTAGTGATATTATAAATAATATATCTGTTCCAGCTACCTCTGTGTTAGGAGCAAAGACTATTTTGTTGGACATCAACTTTATATATTATTAAAGATCAACAGATGCCTCAAATAAAACATTTAAAGCCTTATGTATAGTTTTCTGAGCAAATCGTTTATTACTAAGTACTGGGGCTATACAGAGGACAGTAGTTCTATGTCACAAAGGAATGCATGATTTCAAAATTTGGCTTCATTTTGAATGGGATGTATGATCATATAATACATTTAAAAATTTCTCAATGAAAATTTATGTCAAAACAAAAAATGAAATGTTTCATTCCAAAACCAATGGAACAGCGTGTTTTGACATTGGAACTTTTTTTTTTTCAATTTTCTTTGCAAACAAAATTCTGGCAAGAAGCAACCCGATTTTGCAACACATTTCACTTTCAATAGAACTATACAGTCCCATACTTTAGGGTTCTGTCACAGTTTCTCCAACCAGCTCTACCAGGGATATTTAGCTTGATTCTGATTTCATTTACACCTATACTCTCTATTGACTTTCGAAGAGTTAGTCCTGATTTATATTAGTGTAAGTTAGGTCAGAAGCAGTCTTTGACTCTGTTCCTTAACAGGTTGCTTATTGTACATGAAACCATAATAACAAATGTACTGTTTTCATAGCATTATCTTTATAGCGCTAATGATTTCTGATTCTCATGGATTTCCCTAATGGATTGGCAGCTCTCTTTTAAAGGGAGTTTAGAACTGACAATATTAGCCTATTTAGGTCTAACATTTACTAGCCTTGATGTATATATCAAAGTCAGTATAATGAGACAAAGCATTACGAATCTCATTCATGTATAAGAGCTAGTCAGGGAATGTATAAAGGCTCAGATTCTCAGCTGATGTAAATCTCTACTTCAGTGGAGCTATGCCTATTTACATCAGTTGATAATTTGGCCAAGAATTATTGTAGTATTGTTCAAAGCATCAACCACTCATTAGATTTTGAAACTGTTTATTGGTGGAGTAGTATTCAATTGCACAATCATAACTAACAACCCTTTTTTCTCATACAATTATGATAACATATGCTAATTTCAAATGTTTCTATATTGATTAACTTCAATGACTGTTTACCAAACAAGAGACAAATCCATTATATATGGACTATCCAGTTCTCCATAGACAAATAGTTACTTAAATCAAGTTGTAGCATATCATTCTGGGGATTTCAGAACACCTGCAATAAAATAACTTACCCTACTAATTCATGGTATTAGAGCCTTACATCTAGTGTCTCTGCTTCTTAAGGGATTTTCAGATTTAATCACAGATGAATAGGCTGTGTCACTTATAGAGAAGTGTGATTGAACACAAGAATAGTAGACAGGAAGTCTCAAGTTCTGACTTAGACAAGGATTTTCTTTATGGCAAAGGCATGTAGCTCCTGAGCACGAGTGTCCCATGTATGCAAATAGGAATGATAACCCTTGTTTACCTACTTCACATGGGTGTTTTGGGTTTAACTGCTTATGACCTGCGTGGTGCTCAGCACTTCAGTTCTCACAGACATTGCCATAGCAGGGTCAGTGCATGCGACACCCCAAGTCAGATTCTTTGGGCCAGATGCTCATTTGGTGTAAATTGGAAAACCTCCATTGCCTACAGTGGAGCCAATATGACACCAGCTGAGGATCTGGCTTTTGTTATTGGAGTTGGCTGGTAAATATTATTTTTTTCTTCCCTCATAGATAATTTCAACAAAAATGAAAACGAGTTTTCATTAAAATTTTCCAGTGCTGAAAAATGATGATTAGGATGTTTTCAGCTAGAAAGATTTTGCCTCTCAGTTTGTCATAAAGTCAATTTTTTCTGCAGAAAGCAGACACTTTGTGGGGAAAAAAAATCCCAGAATTTCATTTTGCATAAAAAAAATGTAAACAGGACATTTTTACTCACTATGTTTGTAAAACACTTTGCAAATGGAAAGCACCGTCTTTGTGCTACCAGCTATAACAGCCAAGTGTTATGGTGATTTACATTACATTAGCCCTGAATATCCCCGTGACATTCCTACCATGACTAGGAATGTGCTTCTTAACAGGACACTTACAGGGGATGTGGCCCCAACTTTAGATTTTTGTAAATACAGCCTTATCTAACCTAAGATCAATAGAAACATGTAATGATTTTTTTTAAATGTAATTCAGTGGAAATTGTTTTTTTAAATAAGTAAATATTCTCCTGCAGTATTTGCAGCGCAAACATTTCAGCATTGTACTAGTGCATGGGATCATGATAGAAAAAGAGGAACTTTAAAGTGACTACAATCAAACATGAAACTGACCCAGAGTCTATTCTCTCTCCCAAACATCTAAGGGAAAAGCAGAACATGAACTTAGCATACAGAGTGAAAAAAACAAACATTTTAATATCTTTCCATTTTAATTATCAAAGGTATTGTTATAGCACTGGTAGGGATTTTTTTTTAATATGATTGTTAACCCGACACCCTCTTTTTAAAACAGAATTATTCTAATTACATGATTTGATATACAGTACAGACTTTGTCCATAGGGTCATATGATTACTCCTTCATTGAACATACATTATGGATAATCTTTGAGAGCACGCTAGGGGATAATGCTATCAAGTACACAGTCAAACAGTATTTCTTGGCTTCACTGCTTTAGGTTTTAGAAGGCCAGATTATACTTGACCTCAGACGGGTGGTTGATTTTTGTTGAGAGGGGTAAAAAGTGAATTCAGTTTGTCGAACGTTCTTGATTACATTTTTTCAACTTTACTCAAAGATCCATTGATTTGCAGCTTCAAGCAGTAATCTATCATCTTATCGTGTCAAACAAAAACCTTGGGCTTCAGAACAGTTGCCTGAGATCAATATATTTGTATAGTTTTATAGTCTGGATTCCATGATGTTAGGTTACAAAAGTCTGTTGAACAAGCATTCCATTAGCTTTCATTAAAGCAAAGGCACTTGTGCTCTCTTACTTCAAACATCTATTGATGTTGAGGAAGTAATCCTTTAAATGTTCTTACTGTATTATTTAATTTGTCTGACTATATCTTTCCATCCATCCATGTATCCAAAAATTTTGGGAGGCATCTGAAACATTCAGATTAAAAGGGTTTTCATAAACAGGAGAGCTGATATCCTGGAGTGCATTCTTGTCAGGTGACCAATCCTTGCTCCACCTGAGTAGAGTACAGTTAAACAAAGTGATGCTGAATTATTGGTAAAATTCATGCAGGAGAGTTATAGCCAGGGTGTTCCATGTAGCAGTGGATCCATTTTTGGGGGAAGGGCAATCTTTGGAGACTGAAGATGAGGCCTAGCATGGAGAAGTTCTTGGAGAAAGCTCCAGTTGCCTCAAACCCATTCTTACAACATGCATGGTGTGATGTGTTCCCCCTGAGGTGCCACTTGGAACTAGGGTACCACTGAGCCTGCCTGACCCACCAGCCTGGGCTCCCTATCACACTGTGCTGCTGCGACAAGTTGCTAAACTCTCTAAGATTGCTCTTTCAATCAGCATACACACACAGGCAGGGACACACCCAGCTGTTGTGACATGCAAACAGGCTTTCTGACCAACCCCTGCATGGTTAGGCTATACAGCTAAGGCACCTCCCTGCTGCTAAGGCATACATCCCCCTCTGGAGTGTAAGCCCAAAATTATACTATCTTGCACTGCACAGAGAATTGTACAGCGTAAGCTCGTAAAATTTGCCCCTACCTCAATGTGGAGAGAGAGATGCAACAGCTTTCTGTTGCAAGTTATAATTTCCACACTCAGTTTTAGACAAAACAAAAACAAGTTTATTAACTACAAAAGATAGAATTTAAGTGATAGCAAACATAGCAAAGCTGATTATCTTAGTAAATTAACAAAGCCACACACTGAGCTTAACACGCTAGATAGGATGGATATGAATTAGCAAATTCTCACTCTGAGTGATAAACAGGGTGACAGATTCTTAAGGCACAAGTTGCCTTGGCTTCCCAGGTCTTTCATACACAGGCTAAAAATCCTTCTAGCCTGTGACCATCACTTCCCACAGTTCAGTCCTTGCCCCTCAGTTGTTTCCAGGTATGTTGTTGTAGGGAGAGAGAGGTACCATCATGATGTCATTTCCCCCCTTTTATATCTTCTTCTCACTTGCTGGAAAGCTCTTTTGCTGTGACCTGGGTCAAACAGTTCCCATTGTGTAGTGCTATCTCCAAGAGGTTTCTATCGTATACAGTTCCTGGGGTAATCCTTGTGCTTGTGTGCATTTCCTCAATGAGCCATTAACATTATTTGGCCTTTTTACTGTTGTACCTGAAAGGCTGCTTGTGGGTGTTTTCAACCTCACAACATGTTTCAGTAACCCACACATCACCAAACTTCATAACTTCACATATGACGATCACACATACAATCCAATGAGACATTAATGTCTTTTAGATCAAGACTTTTAGAATGATACCTCAGAAGGCATACTTTGTACAAAACATATCCTAATTACATGACAGTGGTGAATATCGAGGTGGCAGGGTATCACACAAAGGGTCCACAAAGTTTCCAGGACTTTGAATGGCTTCTGTCCAGAGCTTTCCTTATGAAATTAACTTACTATGTTACTTTTCTTTCATACTGTATTGCATAAAGCTTTAATTAATGTTACTTTTTCTTGCAATCAGTTGTTAATTGTGCAGCGCCCACAGCATCTTTGCTGGGGACCTTGATGAATAAAAGTATTGATTTATTCCCCCAAAACCCCCACAGTGAATTCTGTCTCTAAGCTCCCACATCACTTTCCCCCTCCTCAAACATTGTTGGAGTGCGGTGCAGGCTATAAAATATAATTACAGAAAGTACATGTCTTTCAATTAAAATACTGTGCAATACTGTAAAATATCACATCAAAGACTAAATTGCACTTGTGTCTGATCCTGGAAATGCTTATTCCCAAATCCATTGTCCATAAAAATCATTGGCTTCACCAGACATTAGATTGGGTCCTTGCTATCCAGCAGTGCTTGGTAGATTTTGGGATTACTTACAACCATAATCGCTGTGGTTGTTAGCATTTGCAGGATCCGGCCCGTAATCCTACAGATTATTCAGGTTAGGTAGTAAAGACGGCAATCAGTAGTAAGTGTTTGCAGGGTTGGTCTTTTTATTGGACTGAAGCTGGCAAAAGCCAGAAAAGAGAAACTGAGCTGTGTGAACAGCACTTGCTTTGGGTTTCCTCCCTTGACAGAGAGCAGTTCATCTTCTTGAGAAAAAGACTTCCTATTAAATTATGTTATATCTAATTATACTTAGAAACTGTGGTGCTGAGCAGCTGATTTCAGTAGTCAGTGTCTAGCAGGATTGGACATTTAGATCACTAGAGTTTCTTCAGCATGAAGGACATCTTTGCACAAAGCAAATTAAATTGCTGCTTCTGAAAGTCTCATTTTTAACTAAAAACCTGCATGGTTGTTGACATATTAAAAACCACCATCTAGTTCTCCTGTTGAGCTCAAACTGGCCAATGAACAAAAGTGTTACCATCTGGTGACTTCTCAGTACATGGCATGAAATTAGTTGGATGGCTCTTGTCCAATTCCTATGAGGCAGTTGTCCACATCGGAAAGCCACAACAGAGCTCTTGTTGGCCAATTAAACATAGGTCAGTTAGAAACCAAACTTCTGTAGATAACTGTGTCTCCTGGACATTGCTGAATTGAGCTGGGTAAGAAATGGTTTTCCTGTCCTGATAACATTTTCAAGACTTTAGAAAATGTTCCTGTTCCGAATTAGGTGGAAAAGTTAACATTTTAAAATTTTTCATAGCCCAACTATGTGTGTATGTGTATTTTAAGGGATTTTTTTAACCATATAAGAAGTTTAACAGTTATTTGAAATATTTTGGATTTTTTTTTAAATTGTACAATAATTAGCTTACATTTCTAAAGAAAAAATCATTCCAAACCAGAAAACTGAAAAATTTCATTTTTGGAAATATCAAAATGGGATGGATTGACAATTTCAAAACTTATGCAAAAAATTCTTAAGTACAGATTTGAAACTGACCCTTTCCCACAGAAAGTTTCAGTTTAGACAAATCTGCATTTTTAAATGAAAAACATGTAGTAAAAAATTCTTTACCAGCTGTAGTGCTGAAGCACATTAGTGGGGTGTCATGGGGAAGTTTGCACCTAAAGTACCTGTGCTGGACCACTTGTGTGAATGAACACGAATCTCTCTCTGTTTTAGGGTTTTATATTGCTGCCCGTCACTCTTGGACATGAGCACCTTCCACGTTAGACTGGCAAAGCAAAGTCATTAGTGGACTTCAAAGAGTCTATGAGTATGTCTGCAATGCAGCTGGGAGGTGTGATTTCCAGCACAGGTAGCCGTGCTTGCCCTAGCTATGCTCAAATCAGTGTGCTAAAAATGGCAGCGTGGATGTTACTGAATAGATGGCAACACAGGCTAGCTACCCAAGGTTAGACCCAGGGAGTCAGACGAGCTTGGACTTACGTGGCTAGCCTGAGCTGACCCATGCCACCATATCCAGGCTGCTATTTTTAGTCGCTAGCGTGTGTCTTTCTACCCACGTTGGGAATCATACCTCCCAGCTGCAATGTAGACATACCCTACAGGTCTTATGCCATTTGGGATTATAGTAAGATCCACTTAGTGATGAGTGGGGATGGGAAAAGCTGTCTTCCATGAGCATTCAATTACCAAGTGTGAGAAACAGTGGGACCACAGCTACTGACAACAAAAGCAATACTGGTCCCTCAGCATTTCTTGCAGAAAGTGTAATGGGTCATGAAATTGTATAAATTACTATTTGGACATGCTTGCAAACATTTTTTTTTTTTTGCAAACTTCTTTCTTTCTTAATTTAAAAAGTTTTGCCTTTTGCTTTCAAGTTGAAATATCATGGTTTCTGGGTTATTTTTTTTTACACAAATTGGTAACCTTGATAAGATAAAAGGTGACCATAGCCATATTTTATAGTTTGAGTCTCATTCAGTGATTCTCAGCTAGTGTAAATTGGCACTGCTCTTGACTTCATGGAAGCTGCACCAGTTTACACAAGTTATGAATTTGATAATATGCTCTTAGCGCCAAAAAAAAAAAAGAAAGAAAGAGAGAGAGAGATCTTCAAGGAATCAGCAGTTTTCCACCTCGGTTTTATATTTTTAAAGTATTGTCCTTGGTAGTTAAGATAATGTAAGTTATCCACTCTTTGGCTCTTATTTTCTCATTGCTACAGCTGCATCCAATAACTGAGGGCAGAGATGATCAACTTCAGACTTCATCATTATTAAATAGAACTCTAACTCCTCCCAGTTTGTTCTGTGTGAGGAAGCCTTTTAGAATTAAGCTTGCAACTTTTCCTTTTATTCACTACATTTAAGAATTGATTTCCCTGCTTACATTTTGGCTGCTAACGTGTTACAGTCATTAGGGGAAACATTTCATTTTGGTGCTCTTTCCGCGCACAGTGATACTAGGAATTATCCACTATACTTCTGGAGCGCCCTCATCATAGTATCTGAGCACCATATACAGGTGCCAAGATTCATGCAGAAATGCCCGTAGTAGGTTAGGAGCTTTTGTTTGGGAATGGGTAACAGGGGATGGATCACTTGATGATTCCCTGTTCTGTTCATTCCCTCTGGGCCACCTGGCATTGGCCACAATTGGAAGACAGGATACTGGGCTAGATGGACCTTTGGTCTGACCCATTGCCATTCTTATGTTCTTATGTTTACTGTGGTATTCATTACTGAATTTTCATGTCTTTGGTTTTATGGGAAAGCTTTTCCAAAATGGTGAGTCAATCAGTATTCACCTCATCCAGTAGGAGGTTCCACATTACAGCACCCTCAACAGAGAGTGACTTCACCCAGGCTCACCCTGAGGAGTAGCAAGCAGCTGTGTTGCCACAGAAGACCATTGTTGTTTTCAGTGGGTTATGAGTGGTGAGTCTGAGGGAACTGTGGCCAGTCTTGAGGGCGTTAAATATTATTTCCTTGGAGGTGGGAATGAAAAAAAAAAGGAAAAAAAAAAAAAAGGAAAGGAATCCCCTCCAAGCCCCTGCTGTCTCAAGTTCTCATTTTGGAATGTTTTTATCAGCAAGTATGGGGGAAGGGGTGGGAAAGACAGGGGGACAGTCTATTGCAATGCTATTAAGTTAGCTCAGGCTGCAGAAGCCAAAGAGCTGGAACACATAAAAAAGGATTAATTAAGGGAACCAGAATTAGATTTTTTTTTAATGCTTAAATAATAGTCTCTTTCAGAGCTAGTAAACCATAGCTGAAGGCTAGTCCTTGACATGCTCTAAGAATTCTGACCTGTTGAATGCTAAGTAGATGGTATGGACCAATAGTAATGAGGTTCTATGAGGCAGTATCCTTATCACAGCTAACCTGCCCCCCCCCCCACCCACACACACCAAAAAAAAAGTGAGAGAGAGAAAGAAAGAAAAGTTTTATAGTCAGCTACTATGCCTTGGGACACAGAATTTACATATGGCCTAAAACTGCTGATCAGAGCTAATCTCCATGATCATTATAGCTTGAAAAGAGGCTTAATATTCAAGATTTTCTGAACTTTTTCTAAACAAAATAGACTGCACGAAAGTGGGTCATCATTGAGCCAGTTGCATACACTGCAGCTGACTGTTTTAATGGCTTGATACTGAAGAGTGATGCATTGTGCGACTCCTGACACTAGATACAATTTCTCTCAGAACTTTGCTGACAGGGATTTGTTTACCTTTTCCCTAAGTCTGTGCCCAGGCATACTCTCCCTCAAACCTTTCTAATGAGTCTTGGGGTGACACGAGGTAGTGACCAAGGCTGTCTGATATGATCTTGCCTGCAGAAGTGTTCGTTGTGGATGCCAGCAGATACCCTTAGAGCAGGGTTTCTCGAACTGTGGGTCAGGACCCCAAAGTGGGTTGTGACCCCATTTTAATGGGGTCATCAAAGCTGGTGTTAGACTTGCTGGGGTCCAGGGCTCAAGCCCAAGCCCCACTGCCTGGCTCTGAAGCCGAAGCATGAGCCCCACTGTTCAGGGCTAAGGTTATATGCCCCCCACCCAGGGCAGAAGCTCTTGGGCTTCAGCTTTGGCCCATCCCTCCCCACCTGGGGTGCCGGTGCTCAGGCTTTGGTCCCCCTCCACGCCGCCCGCCCCAGGGTCACATAGTAATTTTTGTTGTTAGAAGGGGGTCATGGTGCAATGAAGTTTGAGAACCGCAGCCTTAGACTCTTCTTTTTGACAGCATGCACGAGTCTTGTGCAGCGGTTTGCTGCTGTTCATTCTCTTTTTTTTCTTTTTATGAGTGAATGGAAGCAAAGGATCTAACACTTTTTGAAAAGTTGTTTTCCTGGTGTTGTGTGTTTCATGGGCAAAGAGTGAAGTGTAATGCAAGTGAAGTTGAACAAGTGGAACTTTATTAAGCCTTGTGGGCTGCTCTGTCCAAGTGGCTGAGATGCTTCTAGCCTACTACGCCACATTCCCTGTTCCACTTGTGTTCCCTTCAGTGACAGTCCCTCCAGGGAGCATGGGTCTTCTGTCAGCAATTCCACTGACCATGATACACCTTCCCTATTTTACAAACCTGTAAACATTTTGAACAAATAATTTATGGCTAGACTCCCCCGCCCCACCTGGTGTCCCTTTGGCCATAGGATGCTAGCGCATAGCCAAGTGAGAAGCTTGTCTTTACCACAGACTCAGCTGGTGATAGTCTCATCTTCTCAGCAAGTGACCACACTCGGAGTGACCTATCTCTGTTTCCCTGTCACCTGTCTCAGAGTTTAGCAAACTCTCCTCCCTCACTGTGGGTTGGCCTCTGGGTGGTTCGCTGTCTTTCCATTCTGTGATTGCATTCCATTCTGGCTTGTAAGTTCCTGTTCCTTCAGATCACTTGTTCCTCTTGAGTAGTCATCTCATGACCTAAGTACCACTGCACCCCTCATGAGTCCTTTAGTCCACACATTCTGGTGTCTCTCTAATGGCTGGATCCTCACAGGTGTGCTTGTCTCCAGGGCTGGTAAGTCCTTGGCTGACCTATCATACTCTAGTGCCTGCTTTCCCTGATGATTGGTCATCTTCTCTCAACAGTGTCCCCGTCCTTCTTGCTGAGGTAGATAACTCCTCACTGGTAGCAGGGTTTGGGTCCTTCTTCCCATCTGTGCCTGTGTTGGACTGTTTTAGCACCCCTGTTTTGGGGTATTCTTGTGTTCCAGAAACGCTAACAAGTTGTCTGAACAAGGAAGTTTGTGTAACAGTCTCTTAGCTGTTTTCAAAGCTGGTTCCACTTTGCCATACCTCTGAGGGTATGCTGGCAAGGTAGGGTGGTGGTCAAACTCCCATTTGTATGTAAATTCCTTGCATTCTTCTGAGGCAAATTGGGGTCTGTTGTCAGTGAATAGATGGTCCAGAATGCCATATTTTTCAAAGAGGGCCTGAAGTATGCTAATCACTGGCTTGCTTTTTGTATCAGGCAGGGCATCAACCGCCCAAAAATGTGAGTAGTATTCTACTGTAGTTCAGTACACCTTTTCCTATGGCTGGGTGGGGAGCTCATGTGGTAAGTCTTTTTCTGCTGGCAGTTATCACATGACCGGCAGGTGTCACACCCTTTTATCAAGAAGTGGAGTTGTGTATTCATTCTCAGTCAGTAAACACACTATTGAGCCCATCTAAGACAGCTGTCAATGCCCAGATGTGGGGTATGTATTTTGTTGCATGACATCCTCATGTAATGAGGCAGGGACAGTAGCTCTTTCTTCTCAGAATATGACTCCATCCTGAACACTCAGCTCATCTTTAATTTGAAAATATGGTTCTGCTTCTACGGGTACTTGGCTTTTGTCTTCTAGCTACCCTGCGACTGTTGCTCTCTTGGCTTCCAGAGATTGGACATCCTTTTCTGTAGCCTCTTTGATTTCCATCCTCTACACTAGGAGATAGCACAGCATGTTAATGGATTCAGTGTCCTGATCTCTTCCCTCAACTCGCTGATGCTAACACTAGTAGTCACCCTGGACAAGATCTTATCTCTATCTGGTAATGTGTAGGCACATCAACAAGCACTGGAATCTCTTTGGAGCACTAAGAAGGGGCTTTGCCATTCTTCTCTCTAGAGGTTTGTGATCTGATTACACTATTAATGAGTAGCCACAGGTGTACTGATGCAATTACTTCTCTCCAAATACCACAGCCACAGTCAGTCTCTGACAGGGTCTGCTAATGTAAGTGACCAGCTGCTCTGGCAAAACAGAAAATAGCTGCACCCATTCCTCTCTCCAGTGCATCACACTGGAATATCAGTGGCTCTCCTCTACTTTGGGACAGGAGTATCCATTAACATTTGTTTCAGCATGTCAAATGCTTGCTGTTGAGGACCTATCCAATCCCACCCAACATTCTGCCTTGTGAGCTAACATACAGGTTATACTACTGCAGCCAAGTGTGGACAGAACTGGAACAGAAAATGCATCGTTACGGTGAAGCATGGTGCCTCTTTCACATCCACTGGAGCTCGATCTTGTTGGGAATCTGCTTTCAGGCCCTCTGCTGTGGGCAGATGTCTAATGTATGTCACTTCATGCTGTTTGAGTCACATTTTTGGGGGGCTGAGTTTTATATTTTTGTCCCTGTGTTGCTATAGAAAAGTGTATAGCTTTCTTTCATGGTCTCATTCAGCTTCTTTTTCATTGCTCTCTTCACCTAAAATGCGGATATCATCTTCCGTTATTTTCACCCCATGCAGTCCTTCCAGTGCTTGGGTGAGTCTTCTCTGGAACACCTCTGCTTCTTGGCTTATGCTAATTGGCATGCATAGCCTTCCGCAGTGACCAAAGGGTGTTGCAAAAGTTGTCAACATGCTGCATTCTTTATCCAGGCTTATGTGCCAAAATCCATTTCTCACCTCACAAACCATAAAGATTCTGGCTTTGGAGAGTTCTGGCAAGATGTCATCAATTGTGGGCAGTGAATAGTGGCATCTTTTCAATGCTCAGTTCAGTGGCTTCGGTTCTATGCCGATGCATAATTTGCATGACGGGTTTTTTTACCACCAATATGCTGCTTACCTAGACATTACTGGTGCTATGATACTCCTGCTCACTTCCAGTGCTTGAAAAACCAGACAGCAGGGTTCAATCTATGGATTCCTTTATGAACCATGCCCAGTAGAATTAATACAACCTTCCTTATTTCATTAGTCCTTTGAACTAATGCAGAAGCTAAATGCCCACAAGACTTTCTTTAGAAGATACACTTGCATCTCAGTACAAAGCTAGAGGTATTTTTAAAACATGTGTGACTCCTAGTCAAAAGTTTTCTATTGAAATGTTTTGTCAATTGAAATGACTTTCTGACAAAATGGATGAATTCTGTTTTTGTTTTTGTTTTCCCATTGAAAAAACAAAAGCAAAAATGTTTTCAGTTTTTTCTGACCAGCTATAGAGAAACACTAATGGCTATCGTGTGTGGCTCCTTTGTGGAGGCAAAGATGGAATCATAGACTATCAGGGTTGGAAGGGACCTCAGGAGGTCATCTAGTCCAACCCCCTGCTCAAAGCAGGACCGATCCCCAATTAAATCATCCCAGCCTGGGCTTTGTCAAGCCTGATCTTAAAAACTTCTAAGGAAGGAGATTCCACCACCTCCCTAGGTAATGCATTCCAGTGTTTCACCACCCTCCTAGTGAAAAAGTTTTTTCTAATATCCAACCTCGACCTCCCCCACTGCAACTTGAGACCATTACTCCTTGTTCTGTCATCTGCTCCCACTGAGAACAGTCTAGAGCCATCCTCTTTAGAACCCCCTTTCAGGTAGTTGAAAGCAGCTATTAAATCCCCCCTCATTTTTCTCTTCCGTAGACTAAACATCCCCAGTTCCCTCAGCCTCTCCTCATAACTCATGTGTTCCAGACCCCTAATCATTTTTGTTGCCCTCCGCAGGACTCTTTCCAATTTGGTTGAAAACCTTTCTGCCCCAACTCCAATGTAGGAGCCTGACACAGTTAAAGTATTTGCATTCATATATTCATAGATTCCAAGGCAGAAGGAACCATTGTGATCCTTTAGTCTGACCTCCTCTACAACATAGGCATAGAACTTCCCCAAAATAATTCGTAGAGCAGATCTTTTAGAAAATATTTAATCTTGATTTAAAAATTGTCCGTGATTGAGAATCCACCACAACCCTTGGTAAATTGTTCCAATGGCTAATTACTCTCACTGTTAAAAAATTACACCTTATTTCAGTCTGAATTCATCTAGTTTCAGCTTCCAGCCATTAAATTGTATTATTCCTTTCTCTGCTAGATTGAAGAGCCCATTATTAAATATTTGTTCCTCATGTAGATACTTAGACTGTAATCAACTCCCACCCTCTTTGTTAAGCTACATATATTGAACTCTTTGGGTCTGTTCCTAGAAGGCATATTTTCTAATTCTTTAATCATTCTCATGGCTTTTCTCTGAACCCTCTCCAATTTATCAACATCCTTCTTGAATTGTGGGCTCCAGAAGTGAACACAGTATTCCAGCAGTGATAGCACCAGTGCCAAATGTAGAAGTAGAATAACCTTTCTACTCCTTCTTGAGATTACTGCATTTATACATTGCAGGATCGGATTAGCTCGCTTTGGCCGCAGTATCACACTGCAAACTCATGTTCACCATGACCCCCCCTATCTTTTTCGCTGCTTTTCAGGACAGAGTCCCTCATCCTGTAAGCATGGCCGGCACCAGTTGTTTTCAAACTTTTTTTTCTGGGGTTGCAGTTAAAGAAAATTGTTGCTGCCCAAGACTCAATGGAGCGGGGGATGAGCGGCTTAGGATGTGGGAGGGGCTCAGGGCAGGGACAGAGGGTTGGGGTGTGGGGGTGAGGGCTGCGGGGTGGGGCAGGGAATGAGGGGTTTAGGGTGTGGGAGGGGGCTCTGGGCAGGGGGTTGGGGTACAGGAGGGGGTCTGGGCTGGGGGTGCATCTCTGGTGTGGGGCTAGGGATGAGGGGTTTGGGGAGCAGGAGGGGATCTAGGTTTGGGGAAGGCTCAGGATTGGGGCAGGGGGTTGGGGTGTGGGAGGAGGTCAGGGCTCTGGGCTGGGGGGTGCAGGCTCTGGGGTGGGGCCGGGGATGAGGGGTTTGGGGTGCAGGAAGGGGTTCCAGGTTTGGGGGTGGCTCAGGGCTGGGGCAAGGGATTGGGGTTGGGGTGCGGACTTACCTCGGTCAGCGGCGCAGCCGGGATGCAGAGGCAGGCTTCCTGCCTGTCCTGTCGCCATGGACCATGCTGTGCTCCAGAAGCGGCCAGCAGGAGGTCCGGCTCTTTGGCGGAGGCACGCAAGCAGCTTTGTGAGACTCTCGCCTGCAGGCACTGACCCCCCCAGCTCCCATTGGCTGGTTTCCAGCCAGTGGGAGTGGGGAGCCAGAGCTCAGGGTGGGGGCAGCACGTGGAGCCCCGTGGCCCCCCTGCCTGGAAGCCAGACCCACTGCTGGCCGCTTCCGGGGCCCAGCATGGTGTCGAAAATGGTAGGCACTTAGCTGGTCAGTGCTGCCAATGGGACTTTTAATGTCCTGGTCGGCGGTGCTGATCAGAACAAGGCGACCCAGTACCTAACATGCCATAACCCGCTACTGGGTCATGACCAACACTTTGAAAAAACACTGGCCTACACTCTTTGTTCCTCAACTCACCTGAGCATCCCTGAAATTTCATGGATTCTCTCTTCCCTTCAGTACCAGCCACACAGTAGTCGCAGTTGTGCTTGCACTGGAGAACGCTGGGAAGCTTTGTACCTGCTTGAGGTAGAAAGGTTCCTTGAGCATCTCCTGAGCCAGTGTGGTTCTGCCCTGCCTCTGCCATGGGGGATTGTTGGGAAACAGAAGCATCAGGCACAGTTGAGTCCTAAGGATGCAGACTTACATTCATACAAATCAAGAACTGAAAACGTTATTCCTCAGGGCACTGTTAACTTGCCTGCATTGCAAATGTTGTGTATATTGCCATGCACTAAATCACAAGAGGTTGAAGATGTATTTTTAGCTTATTTTTATTTCATTCATTTCTTATATGGTAATATAATTAGCAGGTTCATCTGAGATTTTGTCTTGTTAAAACAAAGAGGGATTATAGAAACTGAGCATCCACATACTTTGAAATGCTCAGCTTTACTGTGAGTTCTGTAATTATTGTGAACTTTAGCCTTCTCAGTGCCCTGCTAGGAGCTGTCTGACGAGGAAGCCATTTGCAAGACTCAGCAAGAACTTTATTGCTACTACATACTGATGAACAATGTTACATATTCTTATGTCTCAGTAGATGGCACTCTTTCAATTAGCCATACTCTCAGACATACAATTATATCTGTTACATGCAACTCCTCTACACAGCATTTGTGATGGGTGCCTCTGATAGCTGTGTTTTATCATAAATCATATCTATGGGCCAATGATTCTCTTTTTAATTTTTGACATGAGTGCTTCTTAGCATACCTAAAAAGAAAAGGAGGACTTGTGGCACCTTAGAGACTAACAAATTTATTTGAGCATAAGCTTTCATGAGCTACAGCTCACTTCATTGGAAGCATACCTAGTGTCACGGGGTCACCGGGCAATGCTCTGGAACTACTCCATACGAAGCCAGTCGGGACTCTGGGGAAGCACTACATACTGTCTCCAGGGCAAGAAGCTTACACAACTTCGGCCTTCCTGGGACTGACCTTGGAGCATTCAGCATCCCCTCGTTACACCGTGCGCTTCCCACAGCGAGTCCGCACCAGCGGGGCTCCTGGGGAAGCCAGAGGGCCCTGCACCTCAGCTCCGCAGTCAGACGTGACTCTCAGCCAGCGTAAAACAGAAGGTTTATTCGTAGACAGGACTACAGCATAGAGCAGAGCTTGTTATTACAAACATCAGTGACTTTCAGCCAAGTGTATCTTGGGAATCCTGGGCCAGACACCCTGGATTCCCCCCACCCTCTCCTTCCAGTACCCCAAGCAGACTGCCAGCCTCCAGCCACCCGACCTCCGACACCCCCCTGTAGCCCCTTCTCCTTCCCTTTGTCTTGCTTCCTGGGCCAAAGATGTCACCTGGTCGCACTCCCCTCCTAGGTCTCAGCTTACAGAGCTGCAAATAGCTGGGCAGTCTCACCTGCCCCGAGGGCCTCAGCAAAATCACACGCACAATTCCCTCCACCTAAGTATTGGTGCAGTACACAGGGAAACTAAGGTACACACAATATTAGTACAGGACAGTAACACACACACACAAGCAAGACGGATAAAACCCCCACTTCGTCACACATCGCATTTCTTGCTTTTTATTTATTTTTTATTGGATCTGAGTTTGTACAGAAATGGCTGTGCTGGACACTCCAAAATGCCCTGGCAACTGCCAAGATCTCTGCAGCCATAAGGAGAGTGAGGATGTTCCTACATACTCGTATTGCACATGCAATATGTATATTTATTTACTTGCCTTAGGTTGATAAAATTATGGTACACAATTGACTTGTAGAGATGTCATTTTTTTAAGCAAAAGTTAGATATGCAAGTGGTCTTCTAAATAAAGCTTCCATTTCGGCTTGTACAAATACCACTCTGTTTTCTGTCATGATTTTAATATTATTATGCACTATAAAAGTTACTGCTCTACGTTGATGGAGATTTTGAAGGTCGCTGCTTAAACATTACCATTTTGGATAATAACAGAGATGGCTGAGTAAGAGAGAACTAGCGGTTTATAAGTTAAATAGGGAACTGTCAAGAAAATTCTGCCTTCATCATAAATTAGAGAGTGTTTCATGTCATATGGTATGGAGAATCTTCTGATTCCCACCTATATGTTTTGTGGTTCCGAGTTTTTATTATTATTATTACTTGTATCTTGAGGTAAGCTGAAGTTAAGATACTATCATTTAAAAACAGAATGTTAGAAAAAAGCCATAATGCATGGGTGCATATCTCTTGTAGTCTAATACGGCTTTTAGGAAGTATGGAGTTACTTTTGAGACGCATATTAATCTGCAAGAAGCATGACCATTTTATAAAAGATGCATTATTCAGTGACGAGTCATCTATAGTCTTTTAGACCATTACTTGCTATTATAGATTTGGGAAGGTGCATGGGGACAGGTTATAAGGAATGTCAAGTAGAAGCTTGCAGCTTGGAGACATTAACTAAGATAATATGCTGTAAAAGAATGAATTACTCCATTTGAAGCATGACAAGGAAAAGAAGTTTTATGAGGTCTTTGGAACATGGAAACAATCCACTACTGATCCCTCATTAAAGATTACCTTTAAGATTACCTCTCAGGTTCCCCTTGAGAAGTCCATAATGTATGGTCTCACAGTTACTACAGAGAATAAAACTTAATATTTCATTTTCATAAAACAAATTGCAGCCTTCATAGAGAAGTTTATTTGACTATAGTTAGTCAAATGCCGTGATCATTTATTGTATTCTGAACAGATGTTTGGTTTGACCATGTCTATGCCCCCTTTTATTCACAAACATCAGCATGAATGCTTTGGTTTTGGTTGGCATAAATGCCTGGGAAAGGGGTGTTCTTCATGGATGTGTGCCTCATCCAGAGGACTAGCACAAGGGGCTATGTACCACTGAACATCCTGTGCTAGGGGCTTAAGTGAGACATAAGTGGTGCACAGTCCTTGTGCTGACTTTCCGCACAAGAGTGATTTTTACGTATTATGCACATTTACATTTGAACAAGAAGATGCTATTTGTTAGATGAGGCGTACTAGTGGCATCTTAGAGACTAACCAATTAAGGTGCCACTAGTCCTCCTTTTCTTTTTGCGAATACAGACTAACACGGCTGCTACTCTGAAACCTGTCATTATTTGTTAGATGCTACTCATCAGAAATAATTGTCTATTTTCTCATTTTAGAAGTTTGTTATCCAGTCAGAGAACATTAGTGCTGTCAACTCTTATGTTTTATTGCAAATCTAAAGATATTTACAAAAGAAAAGGAGGACTTGTGGCACCTTAGAGACTAACCAATTTATTTGAGCATAAGCTTTCGTGAGCTACAGCTCACTTCATCAGACGCTATAGCTCACGAAAGCTTATGCTCAAATAAATGTGTTAGTCTCTAAGGTGCCACAAGTCCCCCTTTTCTTTTGCGAATACAGACTAACACGGCTGCTACTCTGAGACCTAAAGATATTTGATGTTTTACTTAAAGCTCCACCTCCTGGAGGCAAGTAATTATGTGAAAATCACAGCTTTCATGTATTTTTTAAAAAAATGTTTCTATGATTACAGAGGAACATTTGCAAATGTGACCTCAGTGCACTGTGAGAACTGTAAAATCAGAAGATATTTAAAAAAAAAAATCAAAATTATTTTTCCCCACCCCGCCCCAAATCAGGGTTTTAAAGTCAATCTCATAATTTTGGGGGCCTAACTAATGATTTTTGAACATATGTGGCTGGCAAAACAAGAACAGGAACAAATACCATGAGACTTAAAATACTACTTTCTAAAGCTGTTTGAGAATTTTTCATCAGAAAATGCTGGATTGTCAAAACTGAAACTTTTCATGGAAAAGGGTCAGTTTCAGCAAATTTTTGACTTGAAAAACGTTTTTAAAAATTTTCAAAATTGTTGAAATGAAAAATTCTGGGTTTTCCGTTATAAATGCCTTTCAGTTTAATTCAAGCTAATTATAATAAAATATTGTTAAGAATAAAAAATGGTCAAATCAAAATTAAATGTTTCAAAATGATCAAAGTGAAATGTTTGGTCTGAGCCAAGCTGAATTTTTTTGCATGTTTGGTTCATGATAATTTTTCCAGATGTTGACTTTTTGTCCCAATTTGGAATAGGAAATATTTTTAAATTGTTCAAAATTTTCACAGGATGGGAAAACCATATCCCACTGTGCTCTGCTTGTCACATGCTACAAATAGTCGGAGAGCCCAATCCTGCAAATATTTGAATAGTTTGGTTGATGTCAAAGTAATCATGACGCATGTATATTATATGCTCACACAGCTGGGCATGTGTGGGCATTCTAATATCAGAAGTTTTTCAGTCACAATAGGAACACCACCTCCTGAGCACCAGTAGCTTGGTTGGCTGAAGCATTCTTGTGTCGACTAGTTGCATCTACATGGAAGTGGCAGAACTACGGGACAAGGGATATGCATTTTTCATATGCATGAGTATCTTAGCTATATCAACTTAAATTTTAAGCATAGATCAGGCATAAATATTGACTTGCAGAGTTAAGAGATTTGTTTCCACTATATTGTCTCCAAATCTTATTTCTAATCATTCATAACTTTATGAACTCAAATGATTTTTTTGTTTAATATTTAGCCAAGGCACTACAATGTCAACTAAGAGCATTTACACATTAAGTTCAGGGAAGCAACGTTTTTGTCGATTCTCTCCACTAGATAAGCTATTCTAGGAGTATGACTCATAAATGGTTGAAATTTTCCAAAACAAAATATATTTATGAGCACCAAACAAGTGTGAGAAATTGCATCCCTAAGGAAAATTCTTTCAAAAGTAAAAAGAAAATTCTTTCAAAAGTAAAAAGTAAAAAGTAAAAGAGAGTAAAAAGGGATCTATACAGGGGATTGTTTAGTCAATTTAACTACAGAAGGAACTACTATAAACTGCTATAATAAAATAGACCCACTTGGAATTCTTAACTAATTTTAGGAGAATATTCCAAGCTTTTAAAAAAAAATGGATAGGGCCATTTTATGTTATATTTTATTTTACTTTATTAATGTATTGCACTTTAAGAAATAATGCAGCTTTTCATAGCCTTGTGTAATAAATAAATACCCTTGTGTTCAAAGACATGAACTGTTAAAGTTTAAAAGTCCTTTGCCCTAAAATTCTAAAGCCTACCCGAATAGTTACACTAACTAAATTATATGGTTAAATGCTGAATGATATAGAGCCAGATGCAATCTCCATAATTCGTATTATATAATACATAGAGTATTTATGAAAGAAAACAGTTCATCATTCCCCTTAATTATTGGAGGTGGGTGGAATTTTATATGTATTGATGAATGAATTTTAAGGCTTGTTACTTTTTAAAATTGTGAGAAACAGTGAAACAATGATGTTTGTATCCATTATTATTATAGTGGTATCATTCAGATTTAAGGGCTTGTTTTATTTTAGCTCTGTTCTAAATCTGAAATGTGTCACAGTTCGTCTTTTAGCTGTAAAATTTCCATCTATTCCAGAGTGAAATCTTGACTTCATTAAGTAAATGGGAAGTTTGCCACTGCTTGCAGTGAGATCAGGATCTCATCCCAGAAGTTAAACATGTAAAATTCTAAAGTTATATTAACCACATTTTCAAATAGAAATCAGTTTAATATGGGAGAAATTCACCACTGTGCAGAGGACCAGCAAAAGTCCCATGCACCACCTAAGTCCCCTATAAGACTTTAAAATCGTCCCCAAAATAACACTAAGTAAGTCTCAGGTGGTGCATGATACTTATACTGTTCTTCTGCACAGGGTTGAATTTCACCCTCTATGCACACAACTCTCACTTGACTCTGAATTCCAGCTCTCCCTATATATGCGGAACTCAATGAAGAGAGTAGGATATTTAGTGTCAAATTCTGCCCTGAACATCCAAGAATAGAATGTTGCCCCTTGCAGTCCTTTTTTCACAGTTTTCTTTTTCACACTGAACAGCTTTGTGTTTTTAAAATGAAACTCTATGCTCTTAGGGGCTTTTTTTAGGTAAACTGGATCCATTGGGCATTCTTGTAACATTTGGCAATTAGTTTAAAACCTTTTTAATGTCCATTATATGGTGCGAGGGTAAATCCATGTGCAGTATAACGATCGTTGAAAAGATGTGTGGTCGGCTTGTATAAACCCTACACTGGGCCAGAAGGGGTTCAGAAGCAGTTCTGGACCCAGATGACTCTGCTGTGCTGCACCTGCAGAACCTGCTTCAGCTGGAGGAGGGGAGCTTTAAAGAGAGCCGGACAGCCCAGAAGTGGGGTAATCAGGAGAGGAGGAGAGAGTGATCCTGGGAGCTCCTGAGTTAGGGTACAGCAGGAGGCCTGGCTGCAGGGAGAGGTCTGCAAGCGGCAGCTATCCCAGGCCTAGAAGAGGCACTAGCCCCTTTTCCTAGGGCTAGGGAACCCTTCTCTCTAGCTTTGGTGGATCATCTGTGAGGTTTTTGACCACGCCTTGGACTAGGAAAGTAAGTGGTAGGAAATTTCCCAGAACGCAAAAGTGTTTGCTATCGCTGCCTCCTTTATGATCTTGGGTTGGAACCTGGTGGAAGGGGTAGGCCATGGCTCTCCTACAAACCACCCTTTCATGAATGGAGTATAAACCTCTCCCCGCCACACTTGAGAATAGAGACAAGACCTGAGACAAAGGTGTGCCACCCACAAGAGCCCCAGAGGTGGACTGAAAACCATTTCTTCTGTGTGGAAGTTGGATATTATATATATATATTCTTGGACTCTTATTCCATAGGGGGGCAAACTCAACTAGTGACCTGGTCAGAGGGCCAGCCCCCATCACAGTAGGGTTTCTGCTAGTCACTTTTAGGGCATGTGAACTTGATGTGGACATTACAGAGGAGTTAAATGTAGCATACATTTGGTAAGCTTAAAGGCAGGTAGGCACTTTATTTAACTGCTTAAATAACCATCAATAGCTGTACAAGGTTAGAACATAACAACCTAGATACCGAGTCAGTATCCCAGCCAAGAGCAGTATGAATCTCTGGGTGTATTGGTCCCATCATATCAGGAAAGTTACCCTTAGCCACCCATCCACTCTAGGCAGTGGAACTCAGTGCAGGGCCAGAGACCCTAGTTCTTCCTCCTGCAAAAGTTTAGAGTCTGGAGGAAGGGTACTTCAATCTATACAACTATTTGAAGTCAACACCAAGCTTATCCCAATGCTGCACAGTTGGCCTAAACCAAAGGCTTGTATGAGGGTGTAATAATGGTACACTGGCTCAAAAAAACTGCACACTGGACACCTCTTCCACAAAGTAGCAGCAAACTAACCAATATAGCACTTGGAATCCCCACCCCCCGACCCTTTGGGGAAGGTGGAATAAATCCTGCTGGCTCATGCTAACCTGCAATGTGGGAAAATTCCTTCCTGAACCCAATGTATGATCAGCCACTAGCCAAAGCACTGCAGGGGACATGGCAGATCTGTGCATAGAGGGTATTCAGGGAATGAATCAGAGTTGAATGGTGGATGAGGCTGTTTGTCTATCATTTGTTGCAGAAGTTGGAAAGTGTGTAGCAAATGAGGCAGGAGACTGCGGGAAAGGAAAGGATAGTCCTGTCTTTTAGGCAAACACTCATGCTTAACTTTAAGAAGATGATTAGTCCCAATGAAGTGTGACATTACTCACCTGCTTCAAGTTAAGATGAGATGGAAATGTTTGCAAGGTCAACACCTGAGCGACCTGCTCAAAAGTATAAACTGACTTAGAAGTAGGTTGGGAATGGAACCCATGAATCCTGACTCAAGTTGCCTGCTGTAATCAAAATAACAGGCTATAAATAATAATTCTATAGAGAAAGGACTGTAAAGGCATTATAAAAGAACAAAGAATTCTTAGCCTAATTAGTTTGCATTGGGGAACATGCTTTTTCTATTAATTTCTGTATTGGGAGCTCAATGGGCAAGGCAAACTGCTCTATGAAATTAGCTTTTTCCACTTCCTCTTATGAGAAACCTCAGCAGAATACTGATGTGGTAATCCAAAATTGCACTTTTATTTATTTATTTCCGGCTGGGGATGTAACCCAGTAGATCCTATCTTTTAAAAAATATACTGTGGTAACATCTCAAACCTCATGCCATATTTAGTAACTCTAGACAATCTCTCAGGGAAAACTCAAATCTAATATGAATACTGTAGGGATCTGAGAAATCTAAGCAGAAGACCTGAGGAAGGAATTCCAGATCAGGTCAATAATGCCTAGGAAACAATCCCCTCCCACCCCCTCAATATCTGGATATTCAGAAAGGGCTCAGTCATGCAGTAGAAATTAGAATAAGTTAAACGGCTGTCATGTGTGCTGAGCATGGTGCATTCCAGCTTCTGATGCAGCAATGTGGAGTAAAGTTAAACCTCTTGCTTAAGCACTCAAATTGTGGCAGCACTGTAAAACGTGTCAGTGGTTCCTTTATTAATGTACCTACTTTGCTTCATCCACACTAGCACAGGTTTGGTCAGTCAGACATGTCGCTGGTCCTCATAGCTCCACCCTCTACAGTGAGGCCTCTCTTGAGGTGTATTTCGTTAGCTCTCACCGTAGGGTATCCTTAGCAGCATGAATGGCTGCATGACCTAGCCCCAACTGCCCAGGACCCTGGGTACATTCTCAAATGTTGCCACCCATGCTAAATCTAGCTTGGGTGTGTCTACACGGGATGCAATCATACCTCCCAGTTGCAGTGTAGACATACCGTCACTGTGAAAGTTTGCACCAGCTGAGAAGCTGGCCCATTATTGTAACATCTTGGGTAAATTGCTTAACTTCCCTGTACCTCATTTTAGCCATCTATGTATTATGAAGTACAGAAATTTACTGAAGTTAACTAATGTTTAAGGCATTTTGAGATCCTCTTTGTAAAATGAACTGCTGATGTACAGAGTCTTTTTACTATTAGTGCAGATAGTATTACCTCTTGGTCTGACCCACAAGCGTATTATATGATATCATTATTTTGCTGATGATGTTCTAGATTCTTATCAATCAACAAATCTGGAATTAAAAAAACCCCTAAACTCACAAAATTATTTCATTAAAGTGTGTATCAGACTGCAAAATAGAAATTAGTCATCAAACTCCCTTTTCTTGTTGCAAGATAAAAACCCTGTAGTTTGTCAGCTTCTCTATTTTACTTTAAAAGAATAATGGTATAAAAATAGGCAATTGCCAATCCTTCTTATCTCTGTTCATTCAGATGAAATGAACAGTGACAATCTTCTCTGTGGAGTAATTTGAGTGTCAGTTGAAAGGAAAAAATAACAAAATTACTTAGTACAGTAGTGGGCCATATTGATCATAGTTTATGAGCACTTAGTTTTCTCTTAGAAGCAATTGCAGATATGTTTACATTTTGCATGAAAAGAAACAACGTCCAATCTTAAAATCCACAAGCCCTGGAATGAATCTATATCACCGCCTGTCTCCTTTGTGAATGTTCTTTCCAGCAGACAGTTAGCTTGGAGAGACAGGTCTGCTAATGTGCCTCATTGGTTGCTGCCAAGTTAGTGTTACAATGTATAATTTAGTGAATATTTTAGTTTAATTAATTTAATTACACACCAGTTCCGGAAATAGTTTTGCAGGTAGCCATTTAAAAAAAGAAACCTGGTCCTTCATTTAGCCCATAAACTATCCACTATGAATACTGGAGCATAAGCTAATATAGTTCCCCAGCTGCCTCCCAAAACATTAAAGTGACATAAAAGGCCCAATGGTCTGGAACTCTTTTTCCTTGAGATCTGTTAACAAGACTTGCAGCTGTGGCACTGGGAGAGTGAAGTTATTGGGATCTGTATTTCATAGAGTGGAATTATTTTGTCATTCGATTGTAATTGTCCATGTTTCATTTCTTGACTGTTTCCTTTCTTACCCATCCTAGGACTCTTTTTAAAACCAAAATATTAGGGTCAACTTTCCCCTACCCAGGCATGGGCATAACTCTCGCTGGGCTAAATTCTACATTGATGACAGTGGAATCGCACCAGGCATGAATTTAGCCTATTAACTTTAATGAGCATCGAGGAGGAAAAGAGACCAATGTCATTCTCCCTCTTAGAGCTTCATTCTGCAATGGCTGCTTTTTTTCCCACCCACTGATTTGTATGGGATCAGGACTGAGCCTGTAGCTAACAAGTCAGTTTGATGTTGGTTCTGAATGAACACACACTTTGAAAAACTTAGATTGCAATTGCCAATCTATAAAACACTGAGATTTTGAATGCACCTTTACTTTGATTGTAATTGAATTTCAGGAGCCAGGGAAAGAGGTCTGCCTCTATTACTGTTTCTTTGTGTCCTCCTTTTCACCATTTTTTTATACAGATGGTACCTTATTATAATCACATAGGCACAGTACATGAATTTCAGGATTTCTACAAAAATGAATTTTCTCTTCATTTGCTTCTCATTGCTTTGATGTACTAATAACTTTTTAGGAATAGTTTAGGAATAAATTTAATTATCTTGTGAAATAGTCCTCCAGAGGGGGGATACCTAGTAGTGATATTCAAGAACTGGCATCATTTCAGTCTATTAAATAAGCAAGTGCTACTATGAACATTGCATGTTGTGTCTCTTTAAGTGGAAAAACAGCAAACCAGATGGAGACATATACATTTATGATTCTGGGGTTCCCTAATATATACACATATCCCTTTCTGAATTCTTATGTCTCATTAACATTCTTTTTTTAAGGCTGCCAGTGAACTGCAGATAATTAAAGCTCTCTATAAGCTTTGTAATTGTTCTGTTTTATGGATTCAGCACATTCTTTGTTTGTTTCCCAGAGGAGTCCTTCTGGATGCTGGAATACATTTGTTAATATAATGTGGACTTGGGACACTTAAGGTGTCTCATAATGCAACAGGACTGTTTCTCTTTCTGAAATTTGCTGACACAGCACTATCCACTGGCCTCAAAGTTCAAGAGAATGCTGTTGCCATGATCATTATAATTGACCCAGTCCTGCTATTTTGGTACAGAACAATTATATTTTTAAAAAAAAAGGAAATCTCAGTCATTTATAAGTACTGTTCCAACAGTTTCATCTAAACAGACAAGTGCAAGAGGGATATTATTTTTTGTTGCCCCACCCCTTCTTGTTTTTAACCTTTTGGGGTAGGTACCCAAACATAAAAAGGAAAATTGAAATGTCTACCTAAACATATATGACAGGTCCCCTACTTCACTTACAAATGGCCAGCCACTTTTTAAATATGCTGCACAGCTTGTAGTTAATAGAAGCTCAAAAAGATAATGAGTTCTCTATTGCAGAACAGATGTATACAGCTCCTTTTATCATAAGAATAGGTTTGCAGGAGAACAATTTGCAGTAAGCCTTTGAAATGAGCAGCTTTCCTGTCATCCCTCGCTGTCTCTGATTACAGAAAAAAGGGCACTATGGTAACTGAAAAGTCAGTTAGAAAGTGATTAAGTAAAAGTTAAGAAGATATCAAGTAAAATGCATGAAAGAGATGACTATTTTAGTGTGGTATGTGTTTTGTTTTTTTAAAGAGTGAGATGAATTAAGAGGAGATACATGTAAGCTATGGAAAAATGTTGGCTCTCTATGTGGCCAGTGGTGCTCTTGAGGACACATTACTGAGAAGGCAAATTCAGATAATTGCTGAGTGTTATTTGATGTTATCAAGTTGAAGAAGAAAAAAATTAATAAAACTCGGTAATAATGATTTGCTCCTACATAGCTTTTTTGGAACAAATGTTGCTAATATGGTGTAAAAACATTAGCCAGTCTTTGCTATTGCCCTGTCATATAGGCAGGTATTGTTTAGAGATGGTAGGAGTGGAAAGTTGGGATCTGGACTCATATCCAAATCTGTATTTCACAAAGTTTGGTGGGTTGGGGAGAAGGTGGGTTTGAATAAGGTGTCAAGTTTGAGCCATCTCAATATTACTATACCCATTTTTAATGGGATCTGATGAGGGACAGGAAGGGTTAAATGTCTCATGTAATGGAGTCTCTGGTCCACTTCATTTAATAAAAGAAACACAGAACTTGCCCCCATCCCATGTGTTGTACCAATAAAATAAAAACCAGCAGGATCTTATTAAAGGGAAAAAGGCAAAATACCACATTTATTGTGAATACAGAAAGAATCATAGTAAGCAGTTAGTTATAGTTATAACATTCCATTCAATCTCAAATTTATTCTCACATTCATTCATACAAACACACACACACACACACAGGTTCTGCAAGGTTGTTATCATAGTTACCAGCCTTAGAGTTGCCCATGCCAAGCCACTGGCCAGGTGGCCTGGACATGAGGAGGGAGCAGGGCCTTGTCAGATGCTCATCTGATGCTCCTGGAAGTTGGTTTGCAGAATCAGACCCCAAAGTTCTCACTTTTTAGAGTCTATTTTTATAGGAATTTCTCCCTATGCCAGTCTATGGGAATTGCTTCATCATGCTGTTGCTGAATCAATCAGCAGATAGCACATTCCTGACGGCTCCAAGATGTTATCTTGTTCTTTGGTTCTCCCATTCTTGAGGCTGTTGGGTGGATTCCAGTCTGCCCTCTGGGTGGGGTCCTCTGGTTATTTCCACTTGACGCCTTCTTCAGCCGATGGACACTGGATTCTTAGGCTGGCACCTCCCTGATCATTCAGTTATTATCCACACCAAGCATCCATCCACATACATCCTCTATCTCTATTTTAATCACAATTGTTAATACAAGAAAAGGGCGGGGAGTCTCTGGGTGCTGTTTCTGTTGTTAGAGTATTGCTGTGAGTCTCTCTCTCTGTGAATTGCTTTGAGAACAGACTCTGTCTTAGAATGTACTAACACAATTAGCAGCTTGCAAGTTTCACACATAGAGGGAGAGAAACAGTACCAAAAACCAAGAGACCTCTTCATTAGTAATACCCTGGAATTTAAACTCTGGGGAATCAAACTCATTTGTGATTTTAATACAGAACTTCTTTAATATGATCCAACACATGTTAACAACCCAGTTGACTGGAGAGTCATGCAGTGACCCATAAAACACACAACTGGGCTCTATGGAAACAAAAATGGGAAAAAAAGTCATAAAAACATCTTTGTCCCTCTTTCCTTTGTTTTTTGGCTGCTCGACGTTGTTCCTCATTTACAGATGCTCTGGGGTGTGCTGCTTCTGGCCAGAATTAATTACTGTCCAGAGGTCAAGGTGGGTGAGGTCATATCTTTTATTGGACCAACTTCTGTTGGTGAGACTGACAGGCTTTTGAGCAACACAGAGCTCTTCTTCAGCTCTGGGAAAGGGAATCCCAGCTGCACAGCAAAATGCAAGAGGGAACATAAGCATAAATAGTTAACGCATTTTGTAAGGGGCCATTCAAGGTAGAGTGGCCCGTTAACACCTCTGCAGGCATATGACAAAAAAAGGGGGTTAGTGGGTTACAGACAAGAGTGGCAGAAGCTCCCTGAAAGTGGGGAGGCCACCGGCTTCCTAACTGTGGCCCTGCCCCCACACCGCCGATTCCCTCCAACCCTCGCCCTCATGCCACCCTTCTCCCCGAGCTCGTGCCCTTGCACTGCCCCTTCCCGTGAAGCCCCACCCCTGTGCTGCCTTTTCCCCTGAGGCCCCGTTCCCATGCCACCTCTTCCCCCCAAGACACCTCCTCCCGCGCTCGCTCCTCTCCACCCCTCCCCCCGTCACTTGCCCTTATGGCCAGTGAAAGGTGCCCTCCCACTTTTAAAAGTGATGGCGCCATGGCGTTCCAGCACCCCTGGTTACAGATTGCTGTAATAAATCCGGTGTCTCTGTTCATTACTCTGCTAGACACTAAAAATCATGGACTGCACAGAGACACCGGATTTATGGCTTATTACAGCAATCTGTAACCCACTAACCCCCTCTTTTTGTCCTCTCACTGCAGAGGTGTTAACTGGCCACTCTATCTTGAATGGACCTTTACCATATGCTCTGACTACGCTAAACACACTGAACCACCTTGCATTGTGCTGCGACACAGTGAGTACCTGTCCCAGACCTGAAGAGCTCTGTCTGGCTCAAAGGCTGGTCTCTCTTACTGACAAAAGTTGGTCCCATAAAAGAAATGACATCACCACCCCCTCCCCCTTGTCTCTCTCTGATATCCTGGGACCGCCATGGCGACAGCTACACCACATGACCAAAGGTCACACAGCAAGTGAGGCCATGTCTACACTGAAACCGCTGCTTTGGCAAAGCTGCACTGTTGCAGGTGTGCTGCTGTAGCCCTTTAATGAAGGCACTGTAGTCTGATGGGGGAGAGCTCTCCGGTCAGCTTAGTTAATCCACCTCCCCAAGAAGTGGTCGCTATGTCGGTGGGAGAAGCTGCCCTGCTGACATAGTGCAGGCTACAGGGGGGGATTGGTAGGTAGAACTAAGTCGCTCAGGGGTGCCGATTTTGAAATAGTGAGATTATAGTGAAATTATTTGTTTTGCAGTAACCACTTTCTTCCTGAGTTGTGCATTTAATGTACCTTACATGTGTGATCAAACAACAAACATCGCTGTGATAGATCTTTCCCTAATCTCATTCTGTGTTAGCTTTGCCTGAGGAGAATAACTCTAATATGACCCTAGTGCTTTAACTCCCATTGCAATCAGTGGTCCAAATATTGGCCCCTCTGAATGTAATGGGAATGTCCTTTGGTTATTCTAGGGCTGCATTTGACCCCAGATTTCATTAACCTTGCAAATCAAATGGGTGTAGTGGCTGACTTTAGTCCTTGTAACACTTTGACATTATTTTACCATTGTCCTAAACCTGTTGGGCTTAAATTTCCAGAAATGTGCATCTCCTTATTATATTTTTAAACATCACTTGCTTAAAACCCAGTCCTGAAATAAAGAATTCAGCTGAACAACTCCTGTTTTCTTTCAGGAACTGGTTGCACAATACAACAACTTGGAAAACATTTAAAAGAGGTGGTAGACCATATTCCTTAGAGTCACATTTTAAATGAAATTCTTAATGGCACTGGGAGTAAAAACTACTCAAAATTTGCCTGTAGCAGCTGCAGCAAACATGATACTCATTGCAATCCATTAGGCAGCCCATTATTCCTGATCTACAAGTGGACCTCAGTTACCCTGCTATGAATCACTGTACAGAAGCTCTTATTCAGAAACAGCTGCCATCCTCTGAGCCACCATTTTTACTATTACATCCACCACTAGATTACTAAATATTTAGTACATCAACAGTTAATTAACATGATAAAGGCGTAGCTTAATAATAAAATGTTGACAATGTACAACTGGCTAAATTGTGTTCAGGGGTGTATCCCTCATTGATTTTAGTGAATTTTATGCCTGTATCTCAGGGCAAAATTTATCCCATTGGGTAAGATTATGATCCGTGGTTAAAAAGCAATAGGATCGATCTTATTTTCTCTGAGTCCAGTCTGGTAAATCCTTCCGGCATGGTACTCCTATGGATTTTAGCAGGAGTGCTGCACCTGGAGAAAATGTAAGATTGGGCCCTATATTTATGGACCTACATGTAAGCTGAGCTGGGAAAACTTTGTTGACAAATTGTTTTTGTTCAAAAGTGCAGTTTTAGACAACACAAAACTATTCACTAATTTGGCATGAATAGTTTCCTCCATTCACAAAATGTCCCGAGGAAGGAAACATGGTGGTGATGCTGTCACTCCACTCCCTCCCCAGTAACCGTTATCCTAATGGTCAGGGCACTCACTGGAAATGTGGGAATTCCAGGTTCAAATCCCTGCTCTAGAACAGAAACCAGGCTTTTTTGATTCATTGAAAATTCTGAAAAAAAATCAGATTCAGTTTGACCAGAGCCAATTTTTTTCCTGATTTCTTTTATAGCTGCCATCAAACTGAAAAAGCTCTTATTTGCCCAGTTCTGCATGTAACTTCGATCATTTTTAGTGGCTGCATGCATCAAATAGTGACTGTATCCTCTCCTACTTATTAAGAATGAATGTGAAGCACACTCAGCAGTTGCACAAAGATTAAGACATTTTTGAGGATAAGCAAACAAACAAAAAATCAAAACCTCTCAAGGACAGAATGAAGATTGCTCTTTTCCTCCATTTTATTAAGATTTAACTGGCTTCTGCTGGGTTTTCTACCTCAGAGCATCATTTGCCAAACAGTTTGAGTCTTACCTTTCTTATTTATATAGAGACAAGATATTTATTTCCTTCCTTCCTTCAGCATTCTTGCATAACATGATGTTGCCTGGCTTGAGCTCAGCTTTCTCTCCACATGTGCTGATGGGATATGTGGCTCTTACCATTTCCTTAAGTATGTCCTGCTGTGCAGACAGTATGTTTGCTTTGACACATGTATGGTTACCTTTGTAAGTTGCTCTGATGCATCAGAATAAGACACTGATGCTGCTGAAAGATATTTAGGGGCAGAGAGACCCTTTTATTTGCTGTTTGAAGGAGCTGTCTTCAGGCCACACCTAGTATGGGACATGAGAGTGCCTTAAGGTTCCATATACAAATCTTGTGAGCAAATAGCAGGACTGAAGAGCTTAGCTTCTGCTTGTCACTTCACTTTTTCTAGCTGAAACTAAACCTCAAACTGCCAAACTGTTAATGGACTTTAGTGTCTGTGTCTTTCACGGATTTGAAAAGAGACAAAGTTCACCAGTATCCACATTATCAGGACAGTCTAAAGTCATGTATTCATTGCTTTTGCTGTTGAGGAAGTTTTATGCCCTCAAATCCCAATAATTCATTTTACTGCAGTTTTCTTCTGCCATCTATGTGCGAGTCATATCCTGCGAGGTGCTGAAAAGTACCTACTCCACTCAGTGGAGCAGAGGGTGTTCAGCACCTGGCTGGAGGTGCCTTACTACTCTCAGTATTGAGCCCAGAGTTAGAAAATCAACTAAGTGTGAGAAAAACAGAGATGAGTCAATGAAGTGTTGGCATGATTTAAATGTGAGTTAGTCTAAGACTTGGAGTCTGGGTGAAATAACGGCAGGGGTTTAGGTTTGATGACACCGACACTTGCTATCTGCTTTTTGAATGGTGGAAATGTAAAGGAATCTGGTGATTTTTGCACTAGTTAGGGTTGAAACCTCATGAGAATGTTGGACACACCTGAACTGGAACCAGAACACAACCATTAAACAAAACTGGAGATGCTGGAACAGATTCAGGGATTCATATCCAATCCTTTCTCTGCTACAGATAAACACACTATATTGGGGAAGAGTCAGCGTGGCTTTTGTAAAGAGAAATCATGCTTGACCAATCTGTTAGAATTCTTTGAGGGAGTAAACAAGCACATGAACAAGGGTGATCCAGTCAATATAGTGTGCTCGGACTTCAGAAAGCCTTTGACAAGATCCCTCTCCAAAGACTCTTAAGCAAACTAAGTAGTCATGGGATAAGAGGGATAATCTTTTCATGGATTGGTAACTGGTTAAAAAACAGGAAAAAAGGGTTGAGATATATGGTTGGTTTTCACAATGAAGAGAGGTATATAGTGGGGTCTCCAAAGGACCGCTCCTGGGTTCGGTGTTGTTCAACATATTCATACATTATTTTGAAAAGGTGATGAACAACAACATGGAAAAATTTACAGATGATACAAAATTACTCAAGATAGTTAAGTCCAAAGCTGACTGCAAAGAGTTACAAAGGAATCTCACTAAACTGGGTCACAAAATAGCAGATGAAATTCAGCGCTGATATGTGCAAAGTAATGCACAATGGAAAAAATAATCGTAACTATACATACAAAATCATGGGGTCTAAATTAGCTGTTACCACTCAGGAAAGGGATCTTGGCGTCATCATGGGTAGTCCTGTGAAAACATCCACTCAATGTGCAGTGACATTAAAAACAAACAAACACCCCCCACTGCCAAAAAAAACCCCTCAGAAAATGAAAGGAACAATTAGGAAGGCATAGATAATAAGACAGAAAATATCATAATGGTACTTTTAAAATCTATGGTACACCCACTCATTGAATACTGTATGCAGTTCTGGTCACCCCATCTCAAAAAAGATACATTAAAATCTCAAAAGATGCAGAGAAGGGGAACAGAAATGATTAGCAGTATGGAACAGCTTCCATATGAGGAGAGATTAAAAAACAAACAAACATAGAGTTTAGAAAACAACAACAACAACAAAAAACAAACAGAGTTTAGAAAATAGATGACTAAGAGGGGATATGATAGAGGTGTATAAAATCATGAATCATGTGGAGAAAGTGAATAGGGAAATGTTATTTACCCTGTCAAATAACACAAGAACTAGGGGTCACCCAATACAATTAATCAGCAGCAAGTTTAAAACGAACATAAGGAAGTACTTCTTCACACAAAACATAGTCAGTCTGTGGAACTTGTTGCCATTGGCTGTTGTGATGGCCAAAAGTATAAGTGGGCTCAAAAAAGAATTAGATAATTTCATGGAGGATAGGTTCATCACATGGCTATTAGCCAAGATGGTCAGGGATGCAATTCCATGCTCTGGGTGTTCCTTAACCTCTGACTGTCAGAAGCTGGAACTGGATGACAGGGGATGGTCACTTGAAATTGCGCTGTTCTGTTAATTCCCTCTGAAGTATCTGGCACTGGCTGCTGTTAGTAGACAGCACACTGGACCAGATGGACCATTGGTCTGACCCAGTACGGCCATTCTTGTGTTCTTATATGTGTTTCGTGTAGCAGTGAATATTCCTTGCCCCCTCCACCACATCCAAACTGTCGGCAGGGGTACAGGGAGAACTCCTTGCATCTCCTCATTGTGCTTTTCGTGAGGTCCAGACAGAATTAAGTCCATAGTAATCAAAGAAGAAGATGATATCAAGATTAAATATAAAGTGAACAGCATTGTTTAGCCAAGAGACTTTTTCCTGTCCAGCATTTCCCAATACTTTTAAGAATTCATTTTCATAAGTATCATGCTGTATAGCATTGAAATAACAAAATCTACCTTTTGGATATTCAGGGAATGATACTGTATTCTTTGGATCCCTGTATTCTTCTGAAGTCAGTGACAGTTTTGGGTTTCCATGGAATGCAGAATCAGGCCTTTAATGATGTATGAAGTTCATTGGATGGCATCATTGCTTTGACAATTGATGCTTCACTTCAGATTTTTCCTAACCATTTCTGAGTATCACATCAACAGCAAAGCAGGATAATGCTGTTTAAGATTTAATGTCATTACTGACTCCAATCCTGAGGGGAAAAATGTTTTCTCCTCAGTTAGTGGAGCATATTTGTTATTTCTAACAGTTTAAATTTGAGGTTGAATCTGTTTTTGATTGACATTGGTTAAGGGATAAAATATGGAATAAATAAATTACAGCCATTCACACCTGCCAATTACTAAACCTCCTTCCTAATGATAGTTAGCCACAAGGCAAATGGACACTCCAGTGTTATATATTCAAGAGTAAAGTCTTAATGGTTGATAACCATACATGGGGCAATAGGGCAGTATTGTTTTGAAAACTGATGGGCAGATTGCAAATGGCAGGTAGCCATGGAGGACAGAGGCAAACATGAGAATTTTGGCCAAGTAGTGGCAACTTGATTATTACTTTAAAAAACAAACAAGACAGCCTTGCCTGGCAGCCGGGAAAAGAAGGGATGTTAAAGTCCTGAAAAATGATCCCTCACTCTCACAGATCTTGGGAGACAGATTAGTCCTCACTTACAGACAGCCTCCCAACCTGAAGCAAATACTCTCCAGCAACCACACACCACACAACAAAAACACTAACCCAGGAACCTATCCTTGCAACAAAGCCTGATGCCAGCTCTGTCCACATATTTATTCAAGTGACACCATCATAGGACCTAATCACATTAGCCACGCCATCAGGGGCTCGTTCACCTGCACATCTACCAATGTGATATATGCCATCTTGTGCCCACAATGCCCCTCTGATATTGGTCAAACCGGACAGTCTCTTTGCAAAAGAATAAATGGACACAAATCTGACATCAAGAATCATAACATTCAAAACCCCGGTAGGAGAACACTTTATTCTCTCTGGCCATTCAGTAAAAGACTTCAGGGTGGCAATTTTGCAACAGAAAAGCTTCAAAAACAGACTCCAATGAGAAACAGCTGAGCTTGAATTAATATGCAAACTAGATACCATTCACTTGGGTTTGAATAGAGACTGGGAGTGGCTGGGTCATTACACATATTGAATCTATTTCCCCATGTTAAGTATCTTCACACCTTCTTGTCAACTGTCTAAATGGGCCATCCTGATTATCACTACAAAAGATTTTTTCTCCTGCTGATAATGGCTCATCTTAATTAATTAGCCTTTTACAGTTTGTATGGCAACTTCCACCTTCTCTGTATATATATATGTATATAATCTTCTTACTCTATGTTCCAGTCTATGCATCTGATGAAGTGGGCTGTAACCCATGAAAGCTTATACTCTAATAAATTTGTTAGTCTCTAAGGTGCCACAAGTACTCCTGTTCTTCTTTCTGAGTTGTTACTGGCTCATTCTCCTTTCGATGCTCTGATCCTGAGCAACCTAACCATCCAAGTCTTAACCAACCCACCTAAACCATGATGGCCTGGGCAGTTCCAAGGCCTGCAGTGCCATGAACCTCTTCACAAGAACTTTGGCACCTTTGTGCATTTGACCTCCTTCAGCAAAAATTGATGGTCAATCCCTTTTTTGTAGGGAAGGCCATTTTCGTCTTTTTCCCATCATATGTAGGATTGGGTGAGCCAGCACTACACCTTTCAAATGACTGTAACCCCAACAAAGAGAATGTAAATCCTTCAACCAGGACATACATCCTAAAGCTGTGATGCTGTGAAGCAAATAATAAAATCAAGTGAATTACTATAACTGCACTCATGCAGCATGTAGATTGTGCCTGCTGACACAAACCCGGCAAATCCAGAGGTACTCTCTGCAAACTGATGATCTTAGCAAATACCACAACAACCTGATGCACAGTACATAACCCCATACAGACAAAAACAACAATGGAACTTGATGCTACCCATGCAACCATTAGCCAACCTAAAGTGAGGCAATGTACAATATTTGGGGTGGTTGGGACAGAGTATGAAGGAGTCCACTTCTGCCTAGCACCACCTTTTATGTACAGTTTAGTGGACAATCTTAGTGTCTCTTAAAAGCACTGAGACTGGCCAATAGGACTGTTGTTGGCTTATAGGTGCCATAATACTATTTTGGGCTTGTGGTTGTTCTTCTGGCCCAAGAGTATGGCACAGCCAGAGATGGCCAACACTCCTTTCCTAATAATCGCAAAAAGAAAAGGAGTACTTGTGGCACCTTAGAGACTAACCAATTTATTTGAGCATGAGCTTTTGTGAGCTACAGAGCTGTAGCTCACGAAAGCTCATGCTCAGATAAATTGGTTAGTCTCTAAGGTGCCACAAGTACTCCTTTTCTTTTTGCGAATACAGACTAACACGGCTGTTACTCTGAAACCTTTCCTAATAATATTTGTGAAATAAAATAACACAGGCGGCATGTTAGCAATTCGGTATTATATTTTGCAAGAATATATCTCTTCTTTCTAAGGGCCTGATCTACCTCCCATTGGAGTCAGTGGGAGTGTCTCAATTGAATTTAATGTGCATCACATTGGGGTTTAGGTAGAAAACTTGTGGCTATCTAGATATTTTGACTTTTTTTCTGTGCTTTCTTTCTGCCTCAAACTGTCACACGTGTCTGCCATACAAGGTTAGCCAAAGCAGCTCTTCCATGAGATTTGTGTGAAATTTTCAGCATTTAAGAAGCTTTAATGGATTTTTTTTTTCATACAATGGTAATTTGTTCATCAAGGATTTTATGACAAAAAAGATATTTTTTCTTATTACTCTATATTTTAAACTGCTTTTTTGGCATCTCTATAACTTTTTTTCTGAATAGATACAGCAGGAGGATACTCATCTCAGGTCTAAATAATTAGGTGTTTTAAATTCTAATTCCATTGTATGGTTTCTGCAAATGTTTTAAAATTTATGACTCACCAGGGATAAATTTCTACTAGCTTGTTTTTTATCTCATTTTATAGTGCACTTTTTTTAATATAACACCTACCATGCTATTAGTCATTCCATTAACTTTCTTCTCATTTTCTCCCCTTCCTTTATTCAAGGTGTTTAAATACTCAGGCATTTTCAGTACCTCTTTCTGTGGCTGCATTTTCTGATAGATGTGACTAATTTATAGGTTTTGTGCTCAGGAAAATTACACCAAATGCAAGAAATAATCTAATAAAGGCTTATAACTATAGATAGATCAAAATCGTTATTTGAGGTAATCAGAAAAGTCACACATATCCTTACCTGTACCCATGGTTTGTTGGACAGGTAGAAGGAAAAAGAATAGGAGTAGGAGACTCAGACTTTGTGACTTTTTTTAATGGGGAAGACTGAGACATTGGGTAAAATTTGCAAGTGCCTCAGTGATTTAGGGGCCTAAGAGACACTGACTTTCATGACCTTTCTGGTTACCTCTGTAGGTGCACTGTCAGAAAATGGAACTTTGAAAAAAGGGACTTAGGCTCATAAGACACTTATCCAATGCTATGCCTTCCTTTTTGTGACAGCTTTAGGTGAGCATTACATGCAAGATCAGTCCCATAGTCTGTCAATTATTGCAGCCAAACCAGAACTGTCAATAAAGAGTTTCTTCTTCCTTTAGAACCTTCCATATTTTTAACAGCTGTGTGCCCTGAGAACACTGGTAAATACTCCATGCTAAAATACTTTATTCTTCTCCATTTGCAATTAGAACTATTCCAAACCCATAGTTATTTGTTGCTTTAAGGCCCAATCCTGTGTCGACCCTGATTTCAGTGGGAATTAAGAGTGCTCAACATCTGGCTGGATTGAATAACTGGGTATGTTGTTTGCCAAGGAAAATAATAATTTAATGTAAATGTATATTTCTCTTGAAACTCCAGTGAGAATGACACTCACGTGAGATTTCAAACTTTCCTTCCAAAATTTTTCATTACTTTGATTTCTTATGTCTCCATCTTTTAGGTGATGTTTACTGAAACCTTTGTACTGCTTTTGTGCTGATGATGAATAATGACATTCTTGCAGGGTGTTTGATCACAACTTCCTTTTTTCTTCTGGATTTATTTGAAAGAGAAAGGGAAAAAGCAAACACTCTTAGACCTTGATCTTTAAAATTATAAGTGTTTATAATTTACTGTAATATAGGATAGTAAAAGAGTACTCTCATATTACCGTAATAAGGTACATACAACAATTTCAATGTGTGTACTACATGGGATGCTAAGGTAGGTTTTTTGTTTTTGTTTTTATCTTGGCTAGGCACTGATTTTTTGACTTTTAATTCAAGGGGTTATGTGGTTTATCCTGTACTCCTTTCTACTTGCATTTTGATTTGTGTTAACCTTGTCTACCTCTCAGACCCCATTGTTGAAAACAGTTTCAGTTAGAAAACCCAGTTAGATTTTAAAGTGTTTTCCTTTCCAATAACCTGTCTATCCGTTTATGAACCACAGCATCTCATAAATTAGAAAAACCTCAACATGGAAAGATACAGGAGAGGAAAGCTTGTGTTTTAACAATTAATACATACTGTGAGCCCAGTCATGCTACCATTCCAAACTTAGACCCTACTGAAGTCCATGGAAGTTCTGAATGTGAAATTTTTTAAGTAACATTGGATTGTAATGGACTGCCTGGGTCCTTGAGTCCAGTCCCCTATTGCTGGTGGAAGCAACCTTGTCATATAATCCTGCTCATAAACATATCAAGCTTCATCTTAAAACTAGTTAGGTTGGTTGCCCCCACTTCTCCTTTTGGAAGGTCTATTCCAGAACCTCCCTCCTCTGATGTTTAGAAACCTTCTAATTTCCAGCCTAAATTTGTTCACGGACAGTCCACGATGCAGTCCCATTGTCCTTCTGCAGAGCGGGGCCTACATTTTCAAAAGTGAAGAGTGGTTTTGGGTTCCCAACTTGAGACACTTAAAGGAACTCAATTATCAAGGGGTACATGCCCAGCACTACTTGAAAAACAACCTCCTTTGAGGTATTTCAAACTGGTCGCAAACAACTTGAGGCACTCAAAAGCATTATGACAGGTTTCAGAGTAGCAGCCATGCTAGTCTCCATCCGCAAAAAGAAAAGGAGTACTTGTGGCACCTTAGAGACTAACCAATTTATTTGAGCATAAGCTTTCGTGAGCAACAGTCTCTAAGGTGCCACAAGTACTCCTTTTCTTTTTCCAAAAGCATTAGTCACTTTTCACAATGTAGGTCTGTTTTTTTCTCCAGATTTCCCACCAAACAGAAATAGTGGATGAATTTATGAAACAAAGCCTTTGCAGCAAATAGTTCAATGAACTATCCTAACGGCCATATCCTTTTTGCACTGTTTTCTTCAAAGTACAGTTCTTGGGTCTGAATTCTTATCATTATTATTTTCAGGGCATGGACCTTATGGGTTGACTATGGCCAAGTTCTAAAAAGTTATTTGACTAGTTCTGGACATCACCATACCCGTCTCTGTGGGTACTTGTAAGGTTCCTGTCACCACGGTATCTGAGTGCTTCACAACATCCCCTTGAGATGGACAAGTTTCATCCTCATTTTACAGATGGGGCACTCAGGAACAGAGAGATTATGTGATTTGGCCAAGTCACATGGGATATTAGTGGCAGGGCTGAGAACTGAACCCAGATCTCTGAATTCCCATTTCAGTGACTTAATTAACCAAAATATCAACCTTTTCCCGTTGGTATCTGTCTTTGTGCTTTTAATTATGTTGGGGTGTAGCAGGTCAGTCCAATAGTCAGCTGGCCTAGGCAGTGGCTTCATAGTTCTTTTCAGTCTGACTGTCCTGGAGGGGGCCCTGCCAATTCATATATGGCAAAACTCAGTCTCTTTTGTGTGTCCCCTCTTACCCCCTTGGGGTTCTGTCACAACAGAGGGAAGGGGAACAGGGGAGAGCAAGCAAGGCTCTAAATGGGTGTTGCAATGTTCACACCACTCGTTGGTTTGCCCCAAGTTATGTTTGCCGTGGGTCACTTCCTACTGGGCTATGACTCTTCCATTCAGTAGAATCTGCTTCAACTGCAGAGAGACAGTGGCCCGTTCTTCAGTGCCTCTTGTGGGTTTTCAGCTCCAAAATAGTGGGGGATGGAGGTGGGGAAATACATATCACTGCTCCCAGAGTGGCCTTGCCAAGGTTGAAGTCACTTTGCCCACAGCACTACGCATCATCCTTATTTCCTGGTGCACTCTGCAACTCTTTCTCCTCTCTCCCTAGGCCACCAGTGCCTTTTAAACTGTCCCTTCTCCTGGAGCATGCCCTGTAGCTGTAGAGGGGTGGAGCATCCCTGGCCCTGCATTGCTCCATGGTTTAGTGTGGGGTCTGTAAACCCCATCACAAGGGGTTACATTTACTTTTCTCATTATTCTTTACCAAGAACTTCAGAGACACTCACAGAGACAAACAATGTGGGAAAAGCTGTTTGGGTGTATGTGTTTAAATTTCCTGTTGTCAGTTGTCCCATTTCAATAACGACCTATCAGCACCGTGCAATAGAGTGGAAATTGCTATCCTTCTCAAAAGTAATTAATTGAAAAGGTAGTTCTAGAACGTGTTCTGATCTTGCCTGCTGTGAGCCAGAAAAAAGAACTGAACAGAGGTCGGATAAGACAGTACCTCAAGCTCTGGATATGTGACACTATCAAAGCTCTGAGAGAATTTTTTTTTTTCTCACTTGCCTGCTGGCAGAAGGAAATGATGGCCCCAGAGTCCAGATTGGCACAGGGCGATGTAGCAAGAATAAAGAATTTCTCTTTTTTCTTTTCTTTCTGTTAAGGCCATGTCCAGACTTTATGGCCTCACTGCAGCACTTTGTGAAAAATGAAGCACATGAGAAAGCCCTTGACCATTGCCGAGATGGAATAAGGAGAGAGAGATGCAGTTAATGTGCGGTGCTGCTTGCTGTGCATATATATGAAGAGACAAAAAAATCCAATAGGATATGAGTGTTTAAGGAAAAACTATGAGGCCTATGTGGTAGGATAGGGTACTCTCCTTTCTCCTACAGGGGTCTGAGTTCAAATTCAATCTCAGGTGATAGCCATTTCTTTATACTGCTCAATAGACATTCTTTGCTCAGGAAAGGCCTAGAACTTGAATAGATTGGGTGTTGTAGGTTGAAGTTAGTTGCATGTTATGACAAATACTGGGTACACTGTAATTTGAGTCATTGTTGATTCACTGTATCGAAGTTGTAAAAGGATATCCCCAATAGCAATAAACCAATGTATTAAAATGCTTCCTGAACAACTAAATAGTTAAAAGGCCTCCTTTCAACAGCTTGCTAAAGCTATTACAAATTAAGCACGTGTTTAGGTGTTTGTTGCTGAATTGGGCCTTATTCAAATACTTCAGATTATGTTGATCCTAACATCAGATATAAGGAAACAAGTTGGGACATAATGAATCGCTCCTTTATGAGAATAATCTTTTACCTAGAGATGTACATCAATGATATGATTGATATTTCACCTGCAGTGAGATGTGTGTTAAGTATATTTTATCACAGGTATTTGTATGGTGTCTACCCTGCTGGGGCCAAATCCTCACTTATTGTAAATCAGAGTATTCCCATTGAATGCTCTGCTGATTTACACCAGCTGAAAACAACACTTATGCAGAGAACATTAAAAGCTCTCAAAAGAAAAAATGCATAAAAAGGAGCTAGAACATTGTAGATTCATGGACTCCAAGGCCAGAAGGGATCATTGTGATAATCTAGTCTGATTTCCTGTATAAAACGGGCCATAGAACTTCACCCAAAAACTTCCTAGAGCAGATCTTTTAGAAAAACATCCAACCTTGATTTTAGAACTTTCAAGTGATGGAAACTCCACAACAATCCTTGGTAAATTGTTCCAATAGCTAATTGCTCTAACTTAAATATTTACACCTTATGTCCAATCTGAACTTGTCTAGATTCAGTTTCCAGCCATTAGATTGGGCTACACCTTGTTCTGCTAGATTGAAGAGTTCATTGTCAAATATTTGTTCCCTTGTAGGTACTTATAGATTGTAATCAAGTTACTCCTTAACTTTCTCTTTGTTAAAATGAGTAGATTGAGCTCCTCAAGACAATCACTGTAAGGCAAGCTTTCTAATCCTTTAATCATTCTCCTGGCTACTTTCTGACCCCTCTCCAATTTATCAACATCCTTCTTGAATTGTGGATCCCAGATCTGGTTGCACCAGTGCCAAATACAGAGGTAAAATAACCTTCCTAGTCCTACTCAAGATTCCCCTGTTTTATGCATCCAGGGATCTCACTAGTCCTTTTGCCACAGTGTCAGGTTAGACTCTCATATTGAGCTGATTATCCACCACGAACTGCACATCTTTTTCAGAGTCGCTGCTTTCCAAGATAGAGTCCCCCATCCTGTAATTATGGCTTACATTCTTCTTTCCTAGTGAATGCATTTGCAGTTAGCCATATTATAATGCATATTGCTTGCTTTTACCCAGCTTATCAAGCAATCCAGATTGCTCTGTATCATTGATCAGCGCTCTTCAGTGTTTACCACTCTCTCAATTTTTATGTAATCTGAGGACTTTATCAGTCATTTTATATTTTCTTCCAGGTCACTGATAAAAATATTAAATTGTGAATAGTGTAGGGCCAAGAGCTCATCCCTACAGGAACCCACTAGAAATACATAACTCCATAATGATTCCCCATGCATAGTTACATTTTGAGGCTATCAATTCGCCAGATATTAATCCATTTAATGTCCACTATGTTAATTTTACATCGTTTTAGTTTTTAAATCAAAATATTTTACTTTAATTAAAATTTAATAGTTGGCCATCTATGTTGGCTATTAGTTCAAGAATTAGAATGATTAATTAAACCAAATAAACGTCTGCCATGCACGGTTACTGATGTACTTACAGTGGTCACCCTTAAAATCCTTTCAGTTATCTTTGTTGTTAAAACTGCTGTGGGCCTGATTCTCTACTGCATTACTCCAGTATTATGCTGTTGTGTTTTCAGAAGAGCTACTCTTTGAATCAACTAGTTGGATTCTTTTAGACTTCCCTCCCTTTCAAGCAAGATGTGTTACGCTACATTGAAATGATGACTTTTTAAAAAAGAAATACAGCTTTTTTTGCTGTATGCTTCCAGACTTGCAAATTATTCTTCCTCCATCTCATTCCAAGGGCAAAATGTCACCTATCTCACATTAGAGGGAGCCTGAAATGTCTTCTGACTGTGCTAGAAAGTCATAGAGCAATCCCATGACAAAGTGAGTGACTTTTGACAAGAGGCAAAACCTTTATTTACTCTCTAAGCGCCACTGATGCTTCTCTGAATGGGCAGTCAGCTAACTGAATCATCAGTAGTTATCCTAGGTAGCATGCAAGGTAATATATGCTTTCTTATCAGCCTTACTTAGAACTTGTGCAGATTAGTTGATGAATGTGTCCACAGAGCTTTGAGGCCACAATATGCTTTATACCTCTACTGCTGCTTAAGGACCTCAGTCAACTTCTTTTGAGTTCAGAGGAAAGGCTCCCATTGCTTTCAGTCGGAATTGGATTAGACCCTATGTGAATTGCTGTGTTATTATGTAAGTCTGAAATCTCCTGTATGATGCCATGACTGTATTGCCAGCAGTACAGTTATTTTAACCACTTCAGTGGTAAAAGTCGTTTATTATTGCTGTGCATTTCTTTCAGATATTAATGTACACTTCTGCCCTACTTAGACATACCCACATTTTTCGGATCAGTTTTGGCCCATCCCTTTTGGTAAATTGCAAGCAGCACCTGAATTTGTACCAATGAAATTGTTGTGAGTTGTATGGGGCAAGTCAGTGTGTGGCTCCTTGATGGAAAGATAACAAGCTGCATTTGTATTACATATAAAAAACCATACAAACTGCTTATTGTTTTGCAGTGAAGCCAAGTGTGAAATCTAATAATAAGAATTGCTTTTGCTTTCAAAGGGAATGTATGCAGAGTCTCTTTTTCGCTCTCCCTGCCTTTCCTCCCTCTTCCTTTCTCTTCTTTACTTTATTGATCTGATGTGCTTTGCCTAAATCAATCCCTCAGGTTATAGAATGGCCCTTTAAAAAAAAATCTGCTTGATAAATGGGGAAGCTGGGAATGCCACTTTCAGCAAGTTTTCTGTACGTGTGTGCAAAAGCTGTAATGTGAGAACTTGAATGTAATCTTCGAAATATCCCATTACACTGTGAGGCAGGGTTTCAAGTTATTTGAAGAAGCCAGTACAAGACCTGGTCACCAGGTAACTGGCAACCCAACCAGCAAGGCTGAGCTATTGAACTTAACATTTCAAATCTTCATGTGCTAAGTATTGATAGTGGCCCGTATGTTAATTAGGGTAACTAATATCTTTTCTTCTAATGTTTTCTCTGTTTTAGACAGCTCACTAAGCCCTACTAAAATAATAAGAAAAGTATTTTTTAAATCTTTCTCGCAGCTTAAGTGCTCTTAAAACTTTCTTCTGTAATTTGTTTGCTGTTTCCCCCCCAATTATGGCTATTTCATGCTAGCTGAGACCATTGTACCAGCCACAGACCAATTTTCATCATAAGGCTTATTAGCCAGGTAGCTGTATTCTAATACTGAATTGTGTTTTTGTCTTCTACCACACCTTTCTTAGCTTATTGATTCATGCACAGGGAAGGTTTGCATCTGATTGATCAGTTTATTTTGCTAACAAACACTTCCTTGCATGTAACCTCTTGGTGCAAGAAAATTACCTAGGTTGCCATAGTGATTTCTGCCAGAATTTTTGTTCTTGCTGCTCCTTCGCCATGTCACTGGAGTGTATTTTCCCTGTGAATTGTGTCTATCGTTCCTTTGCCACATGTGATTTTTTTTTCTTTCAAACTACTGTATAAAAGTATATATTAGTTCATGCTTCTCCCTCAGAGCAAAGCACACAGAGGCAAACATTTAGTCACTTATGCAAAAAAGTGATATCTGTTGTAAAGAGTAAACTCTCGTTTTCATATTTAATGAAGCCAAAATCAATGGGAAAGGATGAAGACTGCATTAAAGAAATGTTAAATCTTCTCCTACGGGGAAGTCATTTTACTGGAAAAAAGCTAGTTAATCAACCTTAGGAAAAAATATATAGTTCTTTTATACTAACAGTTTTTCTAGAGACAATGCAGGAAGTGTAACAAAAGCATCCATCTGTTTGGATCTTCAGCAATTCATCACATATGGCATTAGATGTTCTGCCACTCCCAAGCATCCAACACCAGACTGCTCTCTGTATAGGAACAAAGAGACCAGGGCTTGGATGAGCACAATATTAATTATTTCTCCCCTGATCTTTAAGGGCGTGTCTGCACTGTGTCTGGGAGTGAGCCTTGGAGCCAAGGTCCACCCACTTCTGGTAGTGGGGCTCACATGAGTGCAGCTGTGTAGATGTTGGAGCTTGGGCTCTGAAACATGGCGGGGGGAGCGTCACAGCCCGAGCTCCTGCCTGCTCTGCAATATCAAAGCACCACCTACAAAGCTATTTTTACCATGGTAGTGGAAGCCCTGCTACCACAAGTCTGTGAACACGGGCTCCCTCCTAGATACAGTGTAGATGGACCCTAAATTATATCTCATAGACAGCTAACTACAAGGAGCACAGAGAGCCAGCAGTCAGTCAAAGTGTTCTACTCTATTTGGGTTATATATTCAGATCAAAATTTAATTTCGGTGGTTTTAGCCACAGAGCCTTCATAGGATTGCCCTGGCTCTGCATAGGAAGCATAATATTTATATCAGTGCTGATATGTTCTTCACCACTGCTCCTAGGAAATGAAACTCAGGAGTTTGAAAGTACCTTCTGGCTGGCGTAGAACAAACACCTCTTGGCACGCCATTACATGGTAGGTGACGTGCTTAGAGAGAACCGTGTTGTGCCTATATATCTAACAGGGATAGATTGAGAGCTGGGTGACAAACATCTTTGACATCCAAATTTTCTTCCCTGTGTCTGGATTTAGTCCCAGGTGTCCATCCTCTGGAACATGAGGGTACAATTTTCTCTGTGACCAGTTTGTCTCTTTCTGTATTGCCTATTTTATTTGTTCTTACTCTGAAGTTTTCCTGTAATCCACAGAAGATAAGATATTTCTTATGGCAGAAAGATGTTTATTGAAAGATATTTAGGGAACTCTGCAGAATAACTTATTTTTATTTACTATAGTACATCACAGCAATTTACACATTAGATAAATGCAGACATTACCATACTGTTGCAACCTCTAGGCTGAAGGGCAGTGGCCAGGTGTACAGTCAACAGATAGGACACTGCATCAAAGTGAAGAGATGGGACATAGCTAAAGAAGACCTTGGTGCAAATGTCTTCTGTTTTAAAAAAGTTCTTTCATTCCCAAACAGGCTGGAGAGGACCTTGGCTATTAAAGTCTTACAGAGGCTGAGGTAACACAAAGCAGTCACGATGCTTCCCTGGATTGAAAGCTGAAGATTCTGTTCTGGGGTAGGGGGATCCTTGTGTAAGGTTGATGTAGCCAGCTCTCTGTCTCGCACATTTTGCTCAGCATAGGGTATGTGTCAAAGGTGGTAGTTGAGTGAGGTGGAGCTCCAGATGCGGTTGCTTTCAGAGCAGCCCTTTGACTGTGGTAACTTACACTGGGGAGCTGGAATGGGTGCTGTAGTTCCATTCTATCTCCATCCACATGCCCACTCTCTTTCGCAGCCCTGAGCATCAACTTGGTGCAGCTCAGGATTGAGGCCAAAGCATCTATATTGTTTGGATGAAGTTCTGAGTTGACCCTTGGTTTTCAATATTCTAAGTATTGCAAATATGATCCTTGGAGCTGTTTGCCATCCCCTCCAGCACAGAACTACACATACCCAAAGCCCAACCCAGTAAACAAATGTTAAAGAATTAAAGCACCTAAGGAGTGTGGTTTAATGGGGTCGGTTATTACAATCCTCATGTGTGGAAGAAGGATAAAGTATTTATGGCATACTTGAAGTGCAAGTGACTGCAACTTTCCTGAAAAAGAAAACAGTGGGGGAAAAGAAGCAGACAGAGTGGTTTCACATGACAACCTGTGTTGTGCCTTGGGACCTCAGCTTTCACAGGCAGTCACTAGCTACTCAAAAATACCTTCCTCACTGTAAGGGACCTGGAAATAGGTGGTCTGGCTTAGCAGTCGTGGCTGTGATGGTGTCCACATGTCAAGGATGGCCACATGGTGGTAGTCAGCAAGCAGGGATCAGAGTAATTGCTAGAGCTGGGATCAGTGAGTCAGATTAGAGTGGGAGATCAGAGATAGTTACCAGGCTGGAATCAGAAACAAGAGTCAGGGTCAGAGTCAGGCTGGGGTCAGGAACTAGAGATCAGAAAGCAAGGTCAGGTCTGGAGTTGCAGCAAGCCAGACGTTTGCATGGTTGCCTAGACAACTTCCTGGGGCATCCTCCAGGGTTAAATAGTGAGCAGTGGCCAATCAGAAGACCACAGGATGCTTTGGCTCTGGACACAGCTCTTCTTGCAGTACCCAATCTCCAGAGTGCTCCTTGGAACCTCCCAGTGGCAATGTGGGAATGTCAGCTGTCCCAGGCACTGCAAACCTGGGATCTAATCCCATGGACCCTTATATTTATTACTTAAGTGAGAATAAGCCAAGAAAAATGTTGGCTGAATAGGACATTGTTGTTGCTAATGGAAATATCTATTAAAGGAAGTACTGCAAGTTCCCACCCTTTGAAACTGGACAGAATAAGAGAATAATTTAGTAAAAACACGGGCTTACATTTGATAATCTAATCAGTTTTATCAATCTTTAACTTCCATTATTTTTTTAAGTACCATTTTCAAGAGTGCACAGTTCTAATAAACAATGGAATAAAATGAAAATTAGAAAAGAACAAAGTTATTGATGAAACCACATTATATATATAATCATCAAAAACTAATCAGAATAACGATCCGGGTATGGCATTATTATTAATAGTGATAGTAGTATTTATTTAGCAATTATATTTCTGTAGCACCAGGTTGGGCCCAATGATGCTAGGCATTGTATAAACATATATAACATTTCAGCCCCTACCCCAAAGAACTGGAGTCTCAGTCTCTCCATCTGTCGTTCCATCCTTCCTTCAATGAAAGAAATTTACTTCATGTCAGGAGAGGTGGCACCATGACAAAACCTTACTTATGAGCATTTTTGGGAAGTGGGATATTTTTTGTAGTTACTTTATTAGGAAGAGGTTGAAACCTGCCAAAGCAACAGCCTTCTCCATATGTCCAAAGGTAAGAGAGACCATAACTGTTTCATTTGTCTGTTGGTTTCATGCTCATAGATTTGAAGAGGATTGTGTTTCCTTCTAAAGCCTCTGACCTAGTCTCCCCCTGCCTGGTGCACAGAATGAAGTGAACATTTTTCATTTTGTGCAACTCCAGCCATTCTAGATTAAGAGACCAATACCCAATCACACGATACATTCGAATGCAGTGGTTCATGGTACAGTATGACTTTGCATGCCTCTTGAATTGATCACATCAACCATGTTTCATGCATTCCTTTTTTTTTAATCTGATGAAGTAGCCTATAAAACCTAAGCAAGAATAAATAATTTTGACTGTCAAAAAAACAATAAAATCATTGGCTCTTTTAAGGAGGTCAGTTTCAGTGTCCCTGCTTGTAACTTTGCTTGCATCAGTCTTCACAGTATTTCTGCACATAGAGCCTCACTCCCTTCGACTCTAGGGGACTTTGACTCAAAACCTTATAGCCCTTTCTGCTTGGAATACAGACCCTGTTGACTTTGACTGCATATGAATAAGTGCTTTGCTGGATCAGAATCTTTGAGCATGCTCTGTGGCTTTCTGTTAGCAAGTCAGCTCACATTCCCCACTCTCAACAGCTCTCTCTGCCATAAACACACTCCAGTCTGTGCATGCAACTGCCTCCAGCCCCTTCTCATCAACTTTCTCTATGGACTTGGGAAGAGACCCCTACCTCCAGAAAAATTCCCTCCAGACTTGGAGATCACTTTCTTCACCCTAATTCTAAAGGTATGAGGAGAACACTCCATTTTCAGTTTTCTTGGCGGTTGTATGGGGGAATTTAGATATAACAATTGAGAGCTTTGTGAGGTGTAAAGGGAGTAATTTTAAATTGTTAGATGCTAAATAATTTATTTTAAAAATGACTAAAGCTATGTACTTTAGAGAAACAAGATATAGTCAGCCATTTCTTACTAATTAATTCTATTACTATCAATGTAGGAGTGTGACTCCAACTATTTTAGACACAGGTGTTTTTTACCTACCTTAGAAGATATTAACTATGGGTGTTTAATTATTAAAGGAAGAGAAAGAAAACGTTAAAAATAGAAACAAATGACAGAACACAAATGATAAAATGATTACTTCTGTTATAGCTTCTTCTGTATGTCTCTCAATACGGAGCTTTTAGTAGACATTACACCTTTGAGAGTAGGCCCACCTTTGGTGAGGCACTTTTCTCTGGGAAAATTGCAACCAAAATCTGGTTTCCCAAATGATCATAAAGTCGGTTTTAATCTATCTTTAGATAACTAAGAAGGTTTGTAAATGGGCAAGAGAATTTTAAGGACTGGTGGATCCAGTTGGTTATTATTAATAGCCATCCAGTTTATAACTGAGCAAGTTAAGCAAGTTTAACTAAATCGGATGAAATTGAAAAAAATATTTAAATTAATTACTGCGTTCTTAAATGGCTTTTTCTATCTTGAGACAGACCAATTAACCGATATTAAGAATCTTAAATCCAATTAAATCCCACTGTTTCTCTGTTTACCAGCATTTAGCTCTACCTCTTCTCCAGGAATACATAGTCTAATCACTTGATGATTGGCAAGAGAAGCTGTTAATATTTTAAGTTACAGAAACATTTTCATTTTCCGATTAAAATAATGACTAGAGTGTTAAATCTTATCCCTTGGCAGTGTTTTAGTTAACGTTCTTTCCCCAATCCATGTTGAAGTCTTGGGGAAATTTCCTTGGATTGGTTTCTTCTTGAAGCTTTTCTGTTTTTCTTAGCTGTTGTGGCAGCTTGCTTGTAGAGATGGACAGGAATAGTTGATGAATGTTTAAGGTTTAAGTAGGGTAGCAGAGAATGTGTGTGTGGGGGTGCTCACTTCCGAGGTGTTGGGTTGTTTTATTTTTAGTCTCCTCCTTCCTATTTCTATGAAATTATAGGAGAAAACACCTCTTCAGCTTGTTTAGTTTCATAGTTTGTTGTTGTCGCCCTTTCATTGGCTCCATGACTTTGGGGATGTCCGTAGGAGCATCTCCGTGTTATGAATATGTAATTTGTTAATACATATGTTCATTAAGGTTATAATTCTCTCTTGATGGTTATAGTTCCTTTGTGTTTGTAGTGGGAGATTCTTAGAACATCTTTACAGATGTTTTGTGTTTTTTACTCTATTTATTGAGTTCATTTTCTTAGGCATTCCTTCAGTTTTATTAGAGTTCAACAGGAAATGAAATTCTGTTTTCAAAAAGTCAAAACATTCCTATTCCTCATTTTTTTTGTTTTGTTCTCAAAACAGTCTCTTGACATTAAATAACCCTTAAAAACTCTTTAGCTTATATAGTTATTAAAGAAGTTGGGGATTCTCTATAACAATTTTTGGAGGAATGATTCTGTGTATCTTCCTGAGTTGGATGAGGCATTGTTGAGCACGGCCAGTCATTCATTTATTCCCTCCATTAATATAAATATTCTATACTTAAATATCTTCTTAAATTAGTAAGTAGTTTAGCAAGATCATTAGATTTTATTTTGGTACTTAATGCATTTTACCATTCACATAGCAATATTATTAGGAAATTTGCATTTAGCTAACTTATTTTCAAGTATGCATTCCACTAAGATTTTAAGCAGGGGTTTCAAACTGGAGGGCCGCAACCCCAAGGTGGTTACGTGGGGGTCGTGAGCCCTGCCATGAATGGGGACTGTAAGCCCCAAGCCCCCAAAAACTTAAAAGCCCTTGGTTTTAATTTATAAGGGGGGAGGGTCACACTCAGAGGTTTTCTGTGTGAAAGGGTCACCAATACAAAATGTTTGAGAACCACTGATTTTAAGAAAAAAATAAAAGGTTTAAATATTTCCAACTATACACATTTCCGAGCGGGTTTTCTGAACAAAGTTTTCAGAGTAATTGTAAGTTATTTCAATAAGAATATTTCTAGATTTTTGTGTAGATTTGTTTACCTTTTAGATAACACACCCCACAGGGCTTTACACTAAAACATGAATGTGTACATACCTTGTATTCTTGATATAGCGATTACAGTTGAATCAGACTTGCCTTGACTACAAAGAGAAAAGTCCTAGTCTAGAGAAGACACTCATAGGGGTTTGTCTCTTGATCCAAGACTCTTAGAGCTACAATCTGTCTATTTCAGAAATTGAACTGCTATTAAATATTTTGTAGAAAGTACAAATTGCAATAAGCAACGTACCTTTTAAATATAGCACAAGAAAAATAGCATAAACATTAAAGCAAGGTAAAGTTTTTAAATGCAGCTTTTCTGAGTTTGTATAACACTCATAGGGGTCATAAACACAGTTTTATTGCTAAGCAGAATTATGTTCCTGACATTTGCTTGTCCATGGTGACAGAACAAAAACCTCCTGCAAGTTCTTTGATTTTCTTTTTGTAACATAACAAGCTAAGAGGTATTGATACATTTTCAAGCAGCCTGGCTACAACATACTATATTTTAATATTCAGTGAAGACTCAGACAGGTTTGCCATAACCAAACAAAAACACATCAGTAGTTTTATTAATACCATGGTTGCATCAAAATTGAGGTCTGTATCTCACCGATGCACCACAGACAAATGCAGAGTTATGGGACATGCTCTAACACCCAGGGCCACAATGCTGGTTGTTTTTTTCCCACTGCTACTTAATTTACAGGTAGAGGAAATACCATAGCCATACCCATCCAGCAAGTGCAATCCTGCTTTGCTGGCCCCACTTGTGGATGGAGTTCTACAATCCTTACTGCCAATGGGTGAAATCCTGGCCCTCTTGAAGTCAGTTCATATTAGCTTCAATGGAGTTAGGATTTCTCCCATGGAGTAGCTCCTACTCATAGGAACACTCCCATTGACATAAAAGCAATAAGGTCCACTCAGCATGCAGAATCAAGTCCTATATAAGTGCAGAGCTGTGTGCGGCTAGCAGCAAGTTTAGCCAGTCACCTGGAGGGTTAGCACCATGTATATTTGCAACACCGACAGACCCCAGTTGGCGGCAGGCAGGATTGAACCAGGGACGTCAGGAGCTTAGTGCATGAGCCTCTATCGCAACTGGCTGCTAGCTAAGGCTGTAGAGCACGCACACACATACACACACACAATGGGACAGAACACTACACCCAGGAGGTGTGTGGGTTACGTATTCACCACCACAGCACTGGTCTCTCCCACTTGAGCTAAAGGAATAATTTCATTTGCTGGCAGCAGTAGTGGAATGTTATTTTCTATGTGGACCAGACACTAAAGGAGGGTGCAAAACACACTTAACACGTATGATAGACAGGGCTGTTAAGCATGGGACAAGCATGTGGTTAGTTACTTTCTTCTTTTCTTTAACTCCCATTTTGGAGGCTGTGTGTTTTTTTCATACTGACATTGGTCCAGATCCTCATGGTATGGAAATCAGTGGAAGTTAGGAGCCTAAATACCTTGGAGGGTCTTGGTTATATAGCGTGCAAATTGGAAATAAGTGACCCTGGCTATTTATTTTACAGTTTCAGCCAGACAGTCTAAGCAGCATTTAAAGGAGATAAATAAGTGTTTCCATCTCTTTTAGGAGGTCTCACTTGTTCTGTTACAAAAGCATAAATTTATTACTTACGACACAGACAGCGTTTAAAGCAAAGAAAACATATTTTGCTGGGTGACAGGTATACTTATGCTGGAAGTTCTCATTTTCTGGTTAAAAAGTGTTTCATTACTGAGAATGACATAACATTCTATGTAGCTACAGGAAATTGACTGATCAGGAAAACATTCCAAGATAACAAGGCATGCTAGAATAGTACAGGATTCTGCAAAATAAAGAACAAAGCAGTTTTCCATGGGGGAGGAGGACTTTAAATCTTCTTGGTTTGCCTGCTTGACGTAAATTGGTGAAATCAGATGAACTAACCCTTTTTGAATTCCAGTATTTGTTAGTTTTCTGTAAACATTTCTGTGTTAAAGTTTAGAATGGCAATATTAGTTACACTAGTTGTAATGCCTTGGACCCTAGATAGCTAATGTTTTATAGTTATTTGTTGCCATTCTCTCTCACACAGAACACACACACATACATACTTCAGTAAACAGTGTGAAGAAACCATGCAATCACTTTTATACAATATGGTTGTGATATTGCACCATTTTAGCATAACAGTTTCATTTGTATGTTTCAATAACATATCAGCATCCAGCATTTACAATTTAGTTGTTTTCTATTTTCAGAATTGCAGAGAAAATGATGTTTTGCTCCACGTTTTGTGTAATAATTATGGTATATCTTTCAGCAGAACCATTTTTGTTGTTGTTCTAATTGTTTTTAGTGCAGCATAAAAGGAATAGTACAAGTGCTGTATCTGTATTTAATATTTCTTTGAATGTTTTATGCTTACTATGCTGTACTGTAGCTCCATGAAAAATCTGGTCGTGTTTCAGTTAGGATGAAGTTGTATACTTTACACTTAGAAGAGAATCTGTAGGGTGATTGAATGGCACAGAGAATTGATAATAGTCTGTACAGCCTTTCATCTCTAGAATTGCTGGTTCAAATCCATCCCATGTCAATACTGATTAGATTCCAATGGCTGCTTGTTGGCCTGTGTGAAATAAATTTGTGGTCTCAAATCAGCTCCCAGAATCTCCCTCAGAAAAAACCAACCATACTATCATAATTGGCAGCCTGGTCAGGTGTTAAATATGTTGTAGGTAATGAACAGTTAATCAAACTGTCCAGTATAGAGCAACTTGCATTGGTAGTGTCTATTTCTGTAACTGTTCTTTGCATCACTAGACAATTACATGTTTAATATTGACAATAAAGTAAATGTCTAAAGTACTAAAAGCAAAAAACAAACAAAAAAACCCCACTGGACTTACCAGAAGATACCAGCATTTGGGCAGGATTTTTATTTTATTTTTATAGAACCATAGATTTATATGGCACTTTATAGAGGATAAAATGATAAAACCACATCCCTGGCAGTTGTATAGGGGATGCACAGGCAAGAAGGGGCAGATGTATTGACATGGGTTATAACAAAAAGAGATCAATGTAGGCTTTGTATTCTATGTACCTCCTTTTTATTCCCATTGTTGTTTTTAGTTAGCATAGTACAAATGGAGGGAGCAGAGCCAGCGTGGATTTGCAGCAGGTATAAAGATCAGTGTGAACAAAAGACCTAATGTTGATCTCATTTATACTGGTGTAAATCAGAAATAACTTCACTGTTATGGATTGACAGTTATGTGAAATTAATCTATGGAAGTGAGATCAGAATCTGCTCCAAGATAAATATATATCAGATACGATCACTCATATCCCTATAACTGGAAATTACCTACAATGCATTTTGACATTGCATTATACGAAGTGCAATCATGTCACAGAATAATACATGGACAACTTATTCAAATATGCTTATCTTTGCTTCAATACAGTACATTCAAGTAAATCTTTGCTTTAATTTCATATATATGGTAAACCCTTAAATTATTAACTTGCCTGTGTGATTACTTAATGTTATTGCAGCACAATTCACATTGCAGTGGTCACCATTAAAATCAACATTTATAATCTCACATACTGACAGGTGTTTCCATATGTTGAATTTAAAACAGAAGACAACAAGTAAATGTTGACTTTCTAATGGTGATCACTCTATATTTGTTTTTTATCCGAATATCAATTTAGTAGAGTTGGCTGAACAATTAGGCCAGGGGAAGAGAATTCTGGGTCACGCTTTATACTAAGGTTATATTAATGTTTCAGAGATAAATAGCTTATAAATGCTTAATAAGTAAGTGATAGATGTTAATAAATGGTTAATAAATTATTATTTATTATAGAATCCAAGAGGTCGCCAGATTATAAGCATCTATATCATGTTCAACTGATTTGCTAATTGCCATCTATAATATATACTACTCATGTTTATAGCATCTATCAATCACTTATTCACCCTTTATAAACTATGTATAAATGTAACCTTTATATAAAATATGATCAGATCGTGAACATATTTGTTTTCATTTTTGTTTTCACCGAGATTCTAGCACCTTGTGCACGAATACCATTTCCCTGGAGTTCCATCAAGTCACAATGGAATGTCACGTGCCTACTACAGGATATTGTGCAGAGGTGTGTTTTTCCCAATGCCCAATACCTTGTTTAAAACCAGTATTTTCAAAAGAAGCTATAATAAGTCAAATCCCATTAAATTATTCATGGTACAACCTTTTTTCTGCTCTCTTGAGGATTGTTGTTCAAAGTAGAAAAGTGTGGTTATATGTAGAGGAAGCACAATATGCAGATTCATACACTAGATTCCATAAAGTAAAATGCAAGTAGAACATTTGGAATTTTTTCTTCTAGTTCTTTTATGCACCCTGCTGGAGTTAGCATAGCAGGGTTGTTTCATAAGTGGGCTGCAAATAAGTGATATTACAAACTGACATTGGGAGTGATAAATTAAATGAGAAACTCCAGCAGTACCATGTGTATCATCTACTGTCTGCTAATTTTACAAAAGAAAGTCCCGATTTATAGACTGCAAAAAGAAAAGGAGGACTTGTGGCACCTTAGAGACTAACCAATTTATTTGAGCATAAGCTTTCGTGAGCAACAGCTCACTTCATCGGATGCATACTGTGGAAAATACAGAAGATGTTTTTATACACAAAAACCATGAAAAAATGGGTGCTTATCACTACAAAAGGTTTTCTCTCCCCCCACCCCACTCTCCTGCTGGTAATAGCTTATGTAAAGTGATCACTCTTCTTACAATGTGTATGATAATCAAGGTGGGCCATTTCCAGCACAAATCCAGGGTTTAACAAGAACGTCTGAGGAACGGGGAGGTTGGGAGGGGTTAGGAAAAAACAAGGGGAAGTAGGTTACCTTGCATAATGACTTAGCCACTCCCAGTCTCTATTCAAGCCTAAGTTAATTGTATCCAATTTGCAAATGAATTCCAATTCAGCAGTCTCCTGCTGGAGTCTGGTTTGAAGTTTTTCTGTTGTAATATCGCAACTTTCATGTCTGTAATTGCGTGACCAGAGAGATTGAAGTGTTCTCCGACGGGTTTATGAATGTTATAATTCTTGACATCTGATTTGTGTCCATTTATTCTTTTACGTAGAGACTGTCCAGTTTGACCAATGTACATGGCAGAGGGGCATTGCTGGCACATGATGGCATATATCACATTGGTAGATGTGCAGGTGAACGAGCCTCTGATAGTGTGGCTGATGTGATTAGGCCCTGTGCTGGTGTCCCCTGAATAGATATGTGGACACTGTTGGCAACGGGCTTTGTTGGAAGGATAGGTTCCTGGGTTAGTGGTTCTGTTGTGTGGTATGTGGTTGCTGGTGAGTATTCGCTTCAGGTTGGGGGGCTGTCTGTAGGCAAGGACTGGCCTGTCTCCCAAGATTTGTGAGAGTGTTGGGTCATCCTTCAGGATGGTTGTAGATCTTTGATAATGCATTGGAAGGGTTTTAGTTGGGGGCTGAAGGTGACGGCTAGTGGCGTTCTGTTATTTTCTTTGTAAGGCCTGTCCTGTAGTAAGTGACTTCTGGGAACTCTTCTGGTTCTGTCAATCTGTTTCTTCACTTCCGCAGGTGGGTATTGTAGTTGTAACACTTCACTTAATTCTGCCATCAGCAGAATCATTATCCAAGTGGTGGAAAAAGAGAATTTTGTCAGGCACGGTTCTGTAGGCATCATGATGCATGTATGACATAGGCAACTTACATATTCTGTTAGCAACTCTCATGTCATGTTATATTTCTTTGCACAAGTTCAATGCAAAAGAGGCAAGTGCTTTGGCATCATAGTTCACCATCATAACAGTAATAATTTTGTAATCATCACTTATGAGTAAAAGCAAGCTCCATCATGATCTGAAAATCTGAAGGGTGCTTAATATTTTAAAGCACAGTAAAATCTTTGGAGGTGAGTGGAATAAAATAAGCCTACAGTATTATTTGTTTGGGGCCTGAAACTGAAAGGTGCTGCACAAGCTCAACTTCTATTTAAGATAATTTATGAGCAGCCATTTTATTTTCTGTTAGTGAGTTTGATTCAATAGTGTAGCTGAATGGACTACTTCTTAGGAGATGAGGATATTTCATGGTACATGAGACCGAGGGAGTAACCTTAGTGTTGTATGGAGGTCAGTAACGTAATGCTAAAGTTGCGTATTGGCAAAAGCTGCTTAATTTGTTTAATGCAAATGCAAGCTGAATCACAAGAGTTGCTTTTCCATTACTGAAATGTCGTAGTAAAATTATAGAGCACCTGTTACTTTTCAGTAGAAGCTGACATTTCCCACTCTCAGACGAAATCCTCTCAAGGAATGAAGCCATTCCTAGCCCTTGAGTCTTTTACATAGCAAGATATGATAGTCTCCACAGAGCCGTAAGGTTTGCAGGGGTGTGAGGGAAGTTGGGTGGGGCTTTATTAACTAAAGTTCTCGTGCCAGAAAACTAGAATCGAGGAATGTGTTTGTTCGGCATCATGCTTACAGTAGAAAATCAGGAGGTCAGCGTCTTCTTTAGTGCTTACTTTAGGGTGATGACACCACACAGTAACATGTCACACGGTGCTGAAGTGTTGACAGCTGCATTTTTCTGCTTTTTGGCAACGTTACCACCTCATCATTAATTGGCTACTGAAAAAAAACTCTCCCTACTATGAATAAACATAGTTTGCTGACACTTTCTTGGGTTCATTTGTTTTTATTCTATCTTAATTGGGGGCTTTCATGCCAGGAAAGCTTGCTCAAAATGATTGAGAAATTCTTTTAAAATTTACTGCCCACTACAATAACTCAGTAACTCCTCACTTCACGTCATCCCGGTTAAAGTTGTTTCATTGTTATAAGAAAAGGAGTACTTGTGGCACCTTAGAGACCCAACTTTGCCCAACTTGATGATCACTTTAGATAAGCTATCACCAGCAGGAGAGTGGGGTGGGAGAAGGGATTGTTTCATGGTCTCTGTGTATATAATGTCTTCTGCAGTTTCCACAGTATGCATCCGATGAAGTGAGCTGTAGCTCACGAAAGCTTATGCTCAAATAAATTGGTTAGTCTCTAAGGTGCCACAAGTCCTCCTTTTCTTTTTGCGAATACAGACTAACACGGCTGTTACTCTGAAACCTTTCATTGTTATGTCGCTGATCAATTAGGGAACATGCTTGTTTCAAGTTGCACAATGCTCCCTTATATCTTAGTTTGGCAGCTGCCTGCTTTGTCCACTGCTTGCAGGAAAAGCAGTTCCTTGGAGCGAGCTGGTGGGGGCTTGGAACCGGGGGGGGGGGGAAGAGGAGGCGGCAGCTCCATTATCAGCTCCCCTAAGTTCCCTGGGTGGCAGCTGCTCAGCAGGCTATCAATTGCTGGACAGTGCCAGTGTCCCTTCCCCTACTGCCATGTGCTGCTCCTGCCCTCTGCCTTGGAGCTGCTCCCAGGAGCCTCCTGCTTGCTGTGCAGAGGGTGGTGATGGGGGGGCACTGATGTCAGGGTGTTCCCCTCCCGCCCCCTGCTTTTGTACCCCATCTCCACAGAGCAGAGTGGGGGACACGACAGGGCTCAGGATGGAGGGAGCTTGCTGGCAGCAGCTGCTGTCTCAAATTGCTGATCTACTTTAAAAGGCAGTGTACTTAGAGTAGGGTCAGCGTACTTAAAGGGGCAATGCGTCTCTCTCTCTCACACACTCACACTCACCCCCCTCACCCCCCAGCACTTTGGAAAGTGGAGGGAGTAGTGCACTCCAGTGGGAGAGTGCGGGTTCATCATCATGTTCAGTTTTTGCAGGGAATGTTTGCACCCACTGCCATGCGTCTGTTGTCTCTCCTCCCTCTGTCCGTGCTGCCTTGTAGAGTGTGAGGCTACATTAACAACAATGTGTTAATCCTGGAGGGCTTAGCCGAGTGTTAGTTCATCATTTAGCAGCAAGGCATTCCCTGGGCAATATCCCACCCTCTGACTTCACCACCTCAACCAAGCTTCACAATCATCAGTGCTGTGGACAGTATTAAATTGTTGATTTAAAACTTTGTGTGTGTAAATATATATATATATATATATATATATATATATATATATATATATATATATATATATATATATATATATATATATATATATATAAAATGTCTTTTGTCTGGTGAAACGCATTTCCCTAGAACCTGACCCCCACTATTTACGTTAATTCTTATGGAGAAATTGGATTTGCTTAACATTGTTTTGCTTAAAGTAGCATTTTTCAGGAGCATAACTACAACGTTAAGCGAGGAGTTACTGTACTTACTAATGCAAATTAACTGTGTGATTTATTGTTGATCTCAGACAGCTGAAAATCAGAAGTAACTCAGTTTATGTCAGTGGATATACACAGTGCAAAGGAAATCAAAATTAGCCCTATTACATCTCTTTCTTCAAAGTGGTATATTTGAATAAAATATTATAAAATTCAGAAAAGTTTCTGAACAGAGCAATTTAATGCATGTTTTTTGTAACATAGCAAAAATGTATGGATAGCTTCATTTGACTTTGGTACATTTAGTTGGCATATCTCCACCTCGGTTTTCAAAGTCTGACATAAATATATGATTTAAACTGCTATTTTTCAAATGTGACACTTAATCCATAGATATAAATCATTGTGACTCACTATTATACCATAACTGTCACTGGTTCTTCTTTTTTGATAAACAGACATAAAATAATTGTGTTTAAAAGTCTATCAAAGTCAGTAACTTTTAAAAATTATCGGGTTCAATTTTTCTGAAGGAAGTTATGGTGAGAAAAGTCAGACACCAAAATAATATTGTTCTGATGGAAACCTTCCTTTCCTCGTCTCATGAATTATATAAATCTCATGTCAAAAGGATAAAGACAAAGACAATCTCATCTAATTGCATGACAGTGTCAAGGAAAGATACTACTAGCAAGTATCTAAGAGGCAAAGAGAGATACTTGAGTTCTGACCTTGAGTTACTTGAATGATTAGTTTGAAGGCTTACAGTTCAAATTCACAAGCCACAAGATCTCAAATAAGCCTGTGGGGAAAGAAACAAATACATCACAAGAATGTATAGTGTCCCTGCTTTTTCTAGCTGAGGTCTTGCATGGAAAAACCCTTTTTCAAATAGTTATGGATTTGATCCTGCAATGTGATACCTTTTAAAACTAGAATAGAGTGTTTCATATGGCTGCCATCAGATCTATAGTTGAGAGCAAATATAGTCTGAAAGGATATGCTTGAGCACATTTTAATACTTAAATTGTATGAAATATTGTCTTTAAAATTATTGCATATATTACTAAGAACTTCACATTGCCTTAAGTCTGAAAGGAGAAAGAGGAAATGAAAATATTTATTCATTATTTATCTGATTCTGCTCCATTTTTCCATTCTCTTCAATGGAAGCAGGATTAAGGCCTATTTATTTTGTGCTTCACAGGACAGATCCTCAGGTGGTGTAAGTTATAATGAAGTCAGTTTTTTGTTTGGCGGTCTGATTCTCACATAGAGCTGGCATAAGTTATGTGTCAGATCCTTCCTGGACCCCAGTCAATGAAACTAGGACAGTTAATATCAATTATGGATCTGCCCCATGATGTGCTAGATGCTTTCTTGACATTCAAGAAGAGATGGTCCCTGCCATTAGGAACTTACAGTTTAAAGACAGACTGGCTGGTGGACAGAGGCTAAGAAAAGGTTAAGAACACATAGGGATTTCTCATACACAGTTCAGTTCAGTTCACCGTAAGCAGCATAAAAGAACTGAGACTTTAATTTGGACTTAAATGTAGACAAGGTAGAGAAGGATGGGTAGCTGAAATCAATGAAAAGATAAATATTTAGCATTTTTATCTGTTTATTGCTATTTGTTCTTATTGCTAGTTTATAGCATTTAATTATACATACTTTTTGTGGACCTGAGCCCAGAAGACTGTGTGTGTGTGTTTATTTAAACCAGACAATGATTAATTGTACATAACTTTGATCTCTTACTGCCTCCTAACATTCAGTGATATATAGTGCAGTTCTGTGTTTAATTATTAATTTTATTTTAAGGAGTTGCATAATCAATAGCATAGATATTTTATGACATGCAGAGTCTTTCCAATGCCTATATTTTCTCTGCATGGACATAAAGAGTAAATCAATTCCAAGCTAAGTTAAAGGAGCTTGATTTGTTATTTAAGGCCCCTAACTCACAAGATGCATCACTTCCAAGGAAGTAAGAATGCCGCTGCTGTGTTCTGCCATTACTCAGTGCCACATAGGGACTGTATTGTGTCTCTACAGGGACATGTATCAGTGCAGAGCACAGTGACGCTTGGAGCAAAGCTGAGGAAGTGGCGTCTGCAACTCTTCTTACTGGGATACAGTCTATGCTCCCCTCTGCAGTATGGCAACTGTGAAGAGTTGGGTGGGCCCCTCTTCCTCTCCACTCCTTTAGGGTGATAGCGCTGTGTTAGTTCTATTCTTGCCATCATCTGAGCCTAAGAACTGCTTCAGTCACCAAGTCATGGGAAAGAAACAATGTTGGCAAAGCATTTTATTGTGACCTTGTTGCATATCTTTGCAGGGGTGGTCACCTATTGACTCTACATTTGCTGGATTCAGAGGGTTTGTATATAGGGTGATTCCATACACGAGAGAACATCAGGACACTTCCATGAGAAGAGACTTACCACTTACCAGACTTGATCCATTTTATATATACACATCTGTGTATTTTGAACCCTGCGTTTCATACAGTAGTTTAAAAGACTTATTTTAAAAATCATACAGCATCTTCTTTAAATAGCTGAAGTATTTACTGAGGTTGAAACTGTCAATGGTTTTAAAATAAAAATCCACCAAAATGCGAGGGAACTAGAGCAGCGCTGTTGAGACTTCAACATGCAGATTTCCTCCAAACAAACCTCAGTTATTCAGCTGAGAAATAGCTTGAAAAACATTTAAATCATCTGCTGCTTCCAAATACTTTAAGGGATTGAGCTGGGGCTGTGATTTTGGTGTAGAGGTGGACCAATTCAAACAGGAGATGTTCCGAATGGCTGGTTGTGTTTCTTCTTGTTGCCATGACCTCTTCTGATCTGGGAAATTATTGAGCCTTATTCTTAAGAATCTGGGGGTGTTTTTAGGCTAGGTGCCAAGTGAATATTTTGTCCTATTTCCACATAAATTGCCTAATAGTATGTGTGAGAATGTAAGCGTAATGCTTCAAAATTAAAATCCACCCTTTTGTGTAGAGATATAGTAAAGGTTACAAGAACTACTGCTTTCTTTGGACAGATTTACCTGGGCAAGGGCAATGCACGTGCCTGGCTCATGCCTCCCTCCCCACCAACCTATGGAGCTTTCTAGACACAGTGCAGGGAACAGGCAACACTGTCTGCTCCTTCCCCCTGCTGGTTTGTGTCTAGATGCTGTATCATGATCAGTAGAACTGGAGTCAAAGGAGTGTTATTGATGAAACACTAGGAAAAGAGGGAGTGGAGGGAGTTAGGGTGAAAGCTGCTAAGCCACAGAGGAGAACACAGGATCTAATAAAGTTCCTCCTGCTCAGTTTAACCTGCATTCAGCTTCACTCTCTTTAAAAGAAAGAGATGCATCCATCTGTCCCATGGTAATTTACGAAGGCATAACTAGGTTCTTGCCCAGCCATTGGTTTAGTTTATTGCAAATATAACTAAGTAACTCTCATAGGCACCAGGTTCATCAGGTAAAATGGCAAGCTATAGTGAAAGAGCTGTTGTATGAATTTAGATGGAGCAAATGGGTCAAATGTGTTAATAGTCCAACATTAAACATTGTTAACAAGATTCAGGGTTTGGCATACAGACCTCAGGCTGCTCAGCACCATGGCAAACAAAAGATCAAAAATCATTTTAACCTTTTATAAAAGATGAAGAAAAGAAGTAGGATTTCAACATAGTCTTTGAATTATATCAGTGTGGCCTTTGTTGGTTTGGACTAAGATAGTCTGTCTGGTTCTCTTGCCCCTGTTCATAACATTCATTACTGAAAGCAACTTGACCTATTTTCTATCAACAATTGTTATTACAGGTTATTATATCATATAATCTTTTACAAACTTTTATAACTGAGCTCACAATTAGGGTAAATTTGTGAGCCCAATTGTCACAACAAAGCTAAATTTGTCAGCCCAAATGACACAACAAAGCTTAAATGCTAGAGTAAGAACCTTAAACTGGCTTTGTAAAATGCAAAAGCCCTGGAAAACAATGAAGTCACTGAAACAATACAGGCACATGAGAAAAAATAAAATTATGGAAAATTAACTGGATAACTAGCTTTTTGAATAAGATTAACAATTTCAGTAGGGCTGGTGCTGGGAGACAGCAAAAAGACTAATAAATAGTTCAACTAGAAAAAAAGCCAGGACATCCGCAAGGATTGTGGCTGTCATGTATCAAGCACATGAACTTTAGATGTTCTTTTGCAGATCAGATTAACAGGACTTGACTGTGAAATCAATAGGAGGATGAAATGATAATTTAGAGTAAAATTGTGCCCAGATTCCAGGAAACAGGACCGGAAGATATGAGGAGAGGATTCACCTCTAAATGAAGAGGTCAGATTGCCCTTTGAAGTACACTAATTTTAAACAGTGTAACTGTGGATTTTTTGCTGATTGGCACCTCTAAGTAAAAAGGGTATCAAACAGAGAATCATAAGAAAATAAGATGAGTGATGAGGTCAAACATGATCAGGAAGGTAAGAGGAGAACAATGAGAATGTAATGATCTCTCTGCTAAAAGCTGCAAAATCACATCTCATGCACCAGTCAGCCAGATTCTTAGTTGGTGCAAACCATCACAAAACATTTCAGTGTTGCTGAATCTGCATTTTTCGCCAAAAAAGTTTTTTTTGGGGGGGGAGAGAGGAATGTCAAGGCTTAGTCCTAAATACTGAAAAAAATCTGGAGTGCAGAGTAGAGCGGAGTAGATAGCTGATTTTTCAGTTCAGTTGCTGAACTGAAAAATACAGAAAAAAAGGTTGGACCCCAAATGGATTTCTTTTTTCTCTCTTGCAAAAATGGGAAAAAAAATCATTTCAAAATGAAATGCTGAACCATTGAGACATTTCTGGTTTCATTGCTTTACAGGGTTTTAGGGGTTTTTTTGGCTAAAACTATTTGCTGAATTCACAATTAGTTTTGGTGCCCTGAAAAATGCCCAGCTCTAGTGCAAAGTATGCACATACAGGATAGTATGTATGTAGCTTGGGATTCTTACTAAAATAGACCACCAAGAAAGTGAAAAAACCCAGACCTCTGTGGAGCTCGAATGTTTGTCTCTTTCATGAACATAAGTTGTCCTATAAAATATACTATCTCACCCACCTTGTCTCTCTCATGTCCTGGGAACAGCAAGACTACAGCAACATTGAAAACATCAAGAAATTGGATTTTACCGTGTTTTATAAAATAATCTGAGTGTTAGAGTTAACAGATTCATTTCCTAGATTTTTAATTTTATTTTTTTGAAGGAAGGAGTTGCTGGGATCGAAGGAACTACTCTTTTGTTTGTTTTCTTTTCAAATATTTTAAAGAAAATGAAAGAACTACCCCCCAAAAAAATGAAAATCACATTTGACATTCCCCCCTTTTACCCATTACTGTCATGAATTAATTTCACAAGTCCTGATCCTCACTTACAGTTTGGCTGCCTCTGGAAATGCAGCCACAAAGATGGCTTGTCAGCCTCCTTAGGGATTCCTCTTGTGTAAGGAAAAAACCTGACTGACAAAGACCTGTCAAAACATTGCTCTGCCAGACCTTTCCCAATCCCTTGCCTGGAGTAAAAGTGTGTCCAGGTCACTGCTGTGATCCCAGGCTGTCTTAATGGCTCTGGGGGCCATAGGGAGGTGAGTAGGGTGCCAGATTTGTAGTGCACAATATTGAAAATTAGGGTCAAATTTTCTGAGACTCTCAGGCCCAGATCCTCAGAAGTATCAATGGGAATAAGGTGCGGTCATAAATATAAAGGGAAGGGTTCACACCTTTAAATCCCTCCTGGCCAGAGTTAAAACCCTTTCACCTGTAAAGGGTTAAGAAGCTAAAGATAACCTCACTGGCACCTGACCAAAATGACCAGTGAGGAGACAAGATACTTTCAAAGCTGGAGGGGGGAGGGAACAAAGAGTTCTCTCTGTCTGTGTGTGGCTTTTGCCGGGACCAGAGCAAGAATGCAGGTCAGAACTCCTGTAAAGGGTTAATTAAGCAATCTAGCTAGAAATGTGTTAGATTTCCTTTTGTTAAATGGCTGGTAAAATAGGTTGTGCTGAATGGAATGTATATTCCTGTTTTTGTGTCTTTTTGTAACTTAAGGTTTAGCCTAGAGGGATTCTCTATGTTTTGAAGCTGGTTACCCTGTAAGGTATTTACCATCCGGATTTTACAGAGGTGATTCTTTTATTTTTTCTTTAATTAAAATTCTTTTTAAGAACCTGATTGCTTTTTCCTTGTTCTTAAGATCCAAGGGTTTGGGCCTGTGTTCACCTATGCAAATTGGTGAGGATTTTTATCAAGCCTTCCCCAGGAAAGGGGGTGTAGGGCTTGCGAGGAAAGACTTTTCCAAGCAGGCTCTTTCCCTGTTATACTTGTTAGACGCTTGGTGGTGGCAGCAAAAAAGTCCAGGGACAAAAGGTAAAATAGTTTGTACCTTGGGGAAGTTTTAACCTAAGCTGGTAAAAATAAGATTAGGGGATTTTTCATGCAGGTCCCCACATCTGTACCCTAGAGTTCAGAGTGGGGAAGGAACCTTGACAGGTGCCTTAATACTTCTGAGGATCTGGGCCTTAGAAAATAAAGCCACCAATGTCCCTTTAGTTAGGGCACTCATGTGGGACACCCAAGTTCAAGTCCCTGCTTTGCTTGATTCAGAGCAAGGGTTTGAATCTGGGTCTACATCTTAGGTGAGTACACTAACCACTGGATGATACTGGGCAATTCTCTCTCCTCACAAAAGAAAAAGAAAAATTCAGAAGTTCGCGTTTGTCTTCCATAAGAATGGAAACCAAAGTCAAAGCCTCAACTTTTCTTGTGAAACAGAATTTTTGTTTTCTGGTCACCCTTAAGCCTTCCCTCACCTGAGTGCAGAGAAAATGTGGTGACTTGCTTGCTTAATGGGGAAAAACAGAAAGACCCCATCACTGTTCCTGTTGTTCATCCACTAAATATGCAAAATGGTGACTCTTCACCACAGAACTAGAGTGGGAAGAGGATGGCAGATGATTGAGTGAGGCAGTTATCCAAAAAAAAAGCACCTCATTATCGGCTCTCATGTTTTGTAGAGCCCTAATTATCAGCTCTCAAGTTTTATGAGCCCTAATTATCAGCTCTCAAGTTTTGAGATTTAATTGTTGGCTCTCATGCTTGGTAAGCCCTAAACTCTTTAAAATATTTTTCTTTTCTCCATTTGCTTTAAGATTTCTCCCAGCTTAGAAACCAAGTGAAACTGAGGAACGCTGCTGTTTGTTTTTTTTAAAGCAAATTAAATTAATCTAATTTTGTCCTGTTTATTTTCTATCTTCCTTCTCACCACCCTTACAAGATAATTTCTCACAGGTATTTGTGAATATGAAACTTACAGCAGGGCTTATATCTTGGTAGAATTTTAAATTTGCTGTCTCTTAGCAATTTGGAATGCAGCGGTCAGGACCTATGATGCCTGGTTAATAGGCAAAGAGAAAAAGGATGGGAAAATATGAAAGAAAAGTCCAAGAAGAGCTAGAGAAAACATTTGGATTGCTAACCAGTGTTAAGAAGAAAACTGAGCAGAACATATTTTTTTGGAGCAAGCTCTTCACTTAGACTATAAAGTTTGCATCCGCACTTAACCCGCTTACAAATGTCCAAAATCAAATTTGAATTAGTGCAGGGAATTCTAATTTGCCACAAAAACGGAGAAAACATGGCAAATCCTGTGAGATGGAAGCACCTATGATAGAATGTGTTAGCTGTAAAATAGTTCAGCTTGAAAGACCTTGAGAGACCTGTTCAGTCTAGACAGAGCAGGGAATAGATTTTATCAAGGCATGGGCCAGACTCTGTCCTGCCGTATGGATGTGCATGGTGTGGGGAGGGCACAAAATGCGGATCCCTTCCCCCCACCCTCCTGGTCAGTTGATGGCCAGAACCTGCTTAGGGAGTGTAGTACTTTCTGCTGATCAACACTTTCACTACCTGCCTAAATTGGATCAGGGCCATTGCTCCATCTTGCCCTCTGCATGGACAACATAGCTGGCTGGATGCAGCATGTGCTATCTTCTTGGCAGGAGAGGACCTACCACTGCAGCACACATTTCTCAAGAGCTCCCAGCATCAGTTCTTGCCAAGTCAGGCAGAACTACTGTAGGGAGAATCGGCTGTGGCCCCTCTATACCCCACCTGAGGGTGCCCAGGGCAGACTCTTGACCTAAAGGTGTGCTACACCATAACCCTAGTCCATGTTCCTATACATCCTTCCCCCACTGCAGCTACCATCCACCCATACAAAACTCAAGCACATGCTTGTTTGTGTTTTGAACCCATACTTGTTTGCACAGCTAGGGGTCTGGGTTAAAGACCAAGCTGTGCTTTAGTTCAGATTGGGATCCACCAACTATGCAGTGAGGATGCAGGTAAGCTCATCTGAGTCTCCAATGACCTTCCAACAATTCACTCTGAGTAACAGACAAGTTCTCCAGCAATTGACTGGGAAAGATTCCTAGAGCATCTCAGCACAAAGACCCAGGGGATATGCATGTGAGCAAGTGCAGAAATAGTGAGGACACAGGTGTCACAGGGTGGGATTTACTGTGGGAACACTCATACTAGAATGAGGCTAAACCAAGTGCCCAGACCAAGTGCCAATCACCCAGGCCAACTGCAGCATAGAGACACCCTACATGGGTTGGTTGACTACTCCCTAACGAACAGTAGGCATGGCGATTGGTGGTATATCATATTTACCTACTGCAAGCTGTTCAATCATTTACTTTAAAACATTTATTTCAAGGAAACATGCTATATTGTATTGTAAATTATGTTATCTGAAACATGTTATGAATTTTCAGTTGACATACTAGAACAGTGGGATCTTTTAGCTTGTGGTCATGATTCAAGAAGTAATTCATACCTTTTTTAATAGACTTTACTGGTAAAAAGGGAAAGACATGAAACTCCAGTAAAGCATATTGCACTATGGTTCCACCATTTAGGCAGACTCCTAGTTAAGGACAAAATCCTTGCCTAGCAAATGCCAACTTAAAGGACCATTCAGTTTGAAGAGAGAATTCTAGACTGGCTATGGTGGAGATTTCATTTGATCAATGAAATCTCCAAAGGCAATGAGGGAAAGTAGCAGTCACCAGCCTGCCTTCCGACAAACCTTCAGTCCTCTCTTCCCCAGATTAAAAAGCAGATAAAAAATGGCTCAGGACCATGTTGTGGTCTCATCCTCTTCCCTACTGCAACTCCATTGGGGGAGGCATACTGCAGCCCTGGGTGGGGGCACCATATTTATGCAAACTATTGAGCCGAGCTTCTTGGGGAAAGAGAAGGAAAATGTATAAACTTTGTTTCCACCCATTTATTTTTGAAATTTGAAAGGTTTTTATTTTGAAATTCAAAAACCGTTGAGCAGCGCTGCAGCTGTCTGTAAAACGGAGGGAGAATGACAATATTGTCAACATTTAACCAGCTCTTCTCTTGATGCTCATGAGCCCTAAATAACCATGGAAGCACAGCCTCGGATTTGGACCCCATCATTATTTCCACTTACATAGAGATGTGGGTGTGTGTTTCGGTGTCCATCTGTGTGTGGATTCCTTGAAAACTATAATAAGTATTTTTCAAGCTAGTGAAAACCCAGACTATTAGCGTGCTAGTATTTTTGCTGCCCTTAGCTGAAAAATAGATTTTGCTTTTCAGCCTGCATAAGTATGTGGCAATAGAAAGTTGGCTAACTTCAATAAAGCACATTTCAAATCTAAATCTAGACATCTGGGACTTTTTTTTTTTTTTTTTTACCACACACAATCTCTGCACTCTCTGGGTGTTTGGACCAATAGCTTATATTCATCCATGTATGTACTGTGTGTCAGAGAGGGATAGTATACTCAGTATAATGATGGTGTTTATCTTCATTGTACTGGTTTCACAATACCATGTGCGTGCATCAGATGGAAAGCAAGTTGTTTACATGAAAACATTGTTGCAATACCTATTAATCTAATGCATTGTTTTTATAAGCAATGTTATTTCAAGGCAGTCATCACGTATGTGTGACTCAGGTATATAGCTCATATCTGGGTCACGCATACATGTGCTAAGTGATTTGGACCCAGCATTTTCAGCCAGTGAGCAATCAACATTTCCAGAATAAGAAGTCATCTCAGCAGAGGCATACAAAACAATATACCAGAGCAGTGTCCAGGTCATATGCCTCCAAACAATGCAAATTCACATCCTAACTCTTAGGCATTTCATATTCCACTGTCTTGCCTGGAGCAGTCAGTTACTCGGAAGCATTTAACATATTTTAACGTTCAGCCACACAGCACTCTCACCTGCAATATTGCTATGGACAATACTGTACATAACACATTCTCAAGTAAACCAGTGCATGAATAATCTTCTAATCAAACATCCATAATGCTTTCTAGGAAAAAATGGTTAAGTAGCAGAACAGCTAAACTCTGCAATTGTAGATCTTCACTGTGTGCATAGTTTATCATAGCTTTCAATTAAAAAATAATGTCTTGTTATTTCCTCTTCCATTGATAAAAGATTTCTGACTGGTTGTTATCATTCCATAGGTACCAGAAGTTCTTAACAAGGCTTCCTCTGTATTTTAAATCTCACTCATTTCTTGTGTTTATGACAAAGATGGCATGAGTGATCAGATTTTGATTATTTGGCTATGTGATACTCTATGGCATCAGTCTTACAGCTGGGCATATGCTGTCAAGGTTCCTCCCCCACTCTGAACTCTAGGGTACAGATGTGGGGACCTGCATGAAAAACCTCCTAAGCTTATCTTTACCAGCTTAGGTCAAAACTTCCCCAAGGTACAAAATATTACACCTTGGACAGGCCGCTACCACCACCAAACTAATACTGGTTACTGGGGAAGAGCTGTTTGGACGCGTCCTTCCCCCCAAAATACTTCCCAAAACCTTGCACCCCACTTCCTGGACAAGGTTTGGTAAAAAGCCTCACCAATTTGCATAGGTGACCACAAACCCAAACCCTTGGATCTGAGAACAATGAAAAAGCATTCAGTGTTTTACAAGAAGACTTTTAATAAAAAATAGAAGTAAATAGAAATAAAGAAATCCCCCCTGTAAAATCAGGATGGTATATATCTTACAGGGTAATTAGATTCAAAAACATAGAGAACCCCTCTAGGCAAAACCTTAAGTTACAAAAAAGATACACAGACAGAAATAGTTATTCTATTCAGCACAATTCTTTTCTCAGCCATTTAAAGAAATCATAATCTAACACATACCTAGCTAGATTACTTACTAAAAGTTCTAAGACTCCATTCCTGTTCTGTCCCCGGCCAAGACGACTACAGACAGACACACAAACCCTTTGTTTCTCTCCCTCCTCCCAGCTTTTGAAAGTATCTTGTCTCCTCATTGGTCATTTTGGTCAGGTGCCAGCGAGGTTACCTTTAGCTTCTTAACCCTTTACAGGTGAGAGGAGCTTTCCCCTGGCCAGGAGGGATTTCAAAGGGGTTTACCCTTCCCTTTATATTTATGACACGCCCCCCAAATCTCAGCTAGGGTGAAACACTGGCTGGGATTTCTTCCTGGAGCTCTAGGAAAACAGAGTTAATAAGACACATGCATCTCTAAATATACTACCAAGTACATAAAGACTAACAATATTTTCCACATCTCAAGGACGATTTTAACCAGTTGATTCTGGGAAACTTTCACGGGAGAGTGCATCAGCCACTTTGTTAGAAGCTCCTGAGATGTGTTGGATGTCGAAATCAAAATCTTGGAGAGCTAAACTCCACCGAAGAAGTTTTCTGTTAGTTTCTTTGACGGTGTGAAGCCACTTTAGTGCAGCATGGTCGGTTTGCAGGTGGAAACGCCGTCCCCAAACATATGGGCGTAGCTTTTCCAGAGCGTAGACAATGGCATAACATTCTTTTTCAGTGACTGACCAGTTGCTTTCCCTCTCAGACAGTTTTTTGCTGAGAAACACTACAGGGTGGAATTCTTGATCAGGTCCTTTCTGCATTAAAACTGCTCCCACACCACGCTCGGATGCATCTGTGGTTACTAGGAACGGTTTGTCAAAGTCTGGGGCCCTTAGTACAGGGTCAGACATGAGTGTTGCTTTAAGCTTGTTAAAGGCCTTCTGACACTTTCCGGTCCACTGAACAGCATTTGGCTGTTTCTTTTTGGTTAGGTCTGTCAGTGGGGCAGCGATTTGGCTGTAGTGCGGTACAAATCGTCTGTAATAACCGGCCAAGCCTAAGAAGGATTGAACCTGTTTCTTTGACTTTGGGACAGGCCACTTTTGGATAGCATCCACTTTGGCCTGTAGGGGGCTGATAGTTCCTTGACCCACCTGGTGTCCAAGGTAAGTCACTCTGTTTAGGCCTATTTGACACTTCTTAGCCTTAACAGTTAGTCCTGTCTCCCTTATGCGCTCAAGGACTTTTTGTAGATGTTCCAGGTGGTCTGCCCAGGAATCCGAAAATATGGCCACATCGTCAAGGTAGGCGACTGCATATTCTCCTAATCCCGCTAGGAGACCATCTACAAGTCTTTGGAAAGTGGCGGGTGCATTTCGCAGCCCGAAAGGGAGTACATTAAATTCATACAGCCCGAGATGTGTGATGAAGGCTGACCTTTCCTTGGCAGATTCATCTAGCGGTACCTGCCAGTACCCCTTGGTTAAGTCCAAGGTAGAGATGAACTGGGCCCTTCCCAGTTTCTCTAATAGTTCATCTGTGCGTGGCATGGGATAGTTGTCTGGGCGAGTTACAGCATTTAGCTTACGGTAGTCCACGCAAAAACGTATTTCCCCATCTGGTTTGGGAACTAGAACCACTGGAGATGCCCATGCACTTTCAGAGGGGCGGATTACACCCATCTCTAACATATCCTGGATCTCCCGTTCTATAGCAGTTTTAGCTTGAGGAGACACCCGGTAAGGTTGGACCCTAATTGGGTGAGCATTACCTGTGTCAATGGAGTGGTATGCCCGTTCAGTCAGTCCTGGGGTGGCTGAGAACATTGGCGCGTAGCTAGTGCACAGCTCCTGGATCTGCTGTCGCTGCATACGCCCAAGGGTCATGGAGAGGTTCACCTCTTCCACACCACCAGCACATTTCCCTTCATAATAGACACCTTCAGGCCACTCAGCGTCGTCTCCTCCCTGGGCTGTAAACTGACAAACCTTTAATTCTCTGGAATAAAAGGGCTTTAGAGAATTAATATGATACACCTTAGGCTTTCGGTTGGAGGTGGGGAATGCTATGAGATAATTAACAGCTCCCAGGCGCTCCTGGACCACGAATGGCCCTTCCCACGATGCTTCCATTTTATGGGCCTGGAGCGCCTTTAAGACCATGACCTGGTCTCCTACTTTGAAGGAACGCTCTCTGGCATGTTTATCATACCAGGCTTTTTGCTCTTTTTGAGCATCCTGTAAGTTTTCTCTAGCAAGGGCTAAAGAGGTTCGGAGGGTGTTTTGTAGGTTGGTTACAAAGTCCAGAATGTTAGTTCCTGGAGAAGATGTAAATCCCTCCCATTGCTGCTTCACCAACTGCAATGGCCCCTTAACCTCACGGCCATATACAAGTTCAAATGGGGAAAACCCTAAACTGGGATGTGGTACAGCTCTGTAGGCAAAGAGCAACTGCTGCAATACTAGGTCCCAATCATTGGAGTGCTCATTTACTAATTTACGTATCATGGCCCCCAAAGTTCCATTAAACTTCTCCACCATGCCATTTGTTTGATGATGGTAAGGAGTGGCAACCAAGTGATTTACCCCATGAGCTTCCCAAAGGTTTTTCATAGTTCCTGCCAGGAAATTAGTCCCTGCATCTGTGAGGATGTCGGAGGGCCAACCTACCCTGGCAAAAATGTCTGCTAGTGCCTGGCACACCCTTTTAGCCCTGGTGTTGCTTAGAGCTACTGCTTCCGGCCATCGGGTGGCAAAATCCATGAAAGTCAGTATGTACTGCTTTCCTCTGGGTGTCTTTTTCGGAAAAGGACCCAGAATATCCACAGCTACTCGCTGAAATGGAACTTCAATGATGGGGAGTGGCTGGAGAGGAGCTTTGACCTGGTCTTGGGGTTTTCCCACTCTTTGGCACACCTCACAAGACTGGACATAGGTAGAAACATCCTTGCCCATTCCCTCCCAGTGGAATGACCCCCCCAAACGGTCTTTGGTCCTGTTCACCCCAGCATGGCCACTAGGGTGATCATGGGCTAAGCTCAAGAGCTTGGCCCGGTATTTAGTTGGAACTACCAACTGTCTTTGAGGATGCCAGTCTTCCTGGTGTCCCCCAGAAAGAGTTTCCTTGTATAAAAGTCCTCTTTCTACAACAAACCTGGATCGATTAGAAGAGCTGAGAGGCGGTGGGTTGCTCCGTGCCGCCGTCCAAGCTCTCTGGAGGCTTTCATCTGCTTCTTGTTCGGTCTGGAACTGTTCCCTTGATGCTGGAGACATCAGTTCCTCATGGGATTGTGGACCTAGGCTTGGTCCCTCTGGAAGCGATATAGGGGATGGAGCTGTTTCTGTTGACTGTGAACCGCTCTCCGCTGGTGTACTATGTTGGGATTCAGGCTCCGGCTGAGCCTCTTGTGTAGGGTTATCGGCTGCTGCCAGTTCAGGTTCGGTGGGGCCCTCTGGTGTTGAGGTTGCAAGTACTGGATTCAGTGCTGACACGGGGTCTGGTGTTGGTTGTTCGGCTGGTTCCGGTTCTGGGACTGGTTCCGTCTGGGTCTCTGGGACTGGATCCACTACTGCTGTTGCAGACATTGGCCTGGGGTCCAGGTCCATCACCTCTGACTGGGTCCTGATAGAAGTTTCCGGAACAGAGCTAGGCCTCACGGCTTGTTTAGCCTGGTTGCAGGTGACCATTCCCACCCTCTTGGCCTGCTTCACATGATTGGCCAAGTCTTCCCCCAACAGCATGGGGATGGGATAATCATCATAGACTGCAAAAGTCCACATTCCTGACCAGCCCTTGTACTGGACAGGCAACTTGGCTGTAGGCAAATTGAAAGAGTTGGACTTGAAGGGTTGAATCGTCACTTGGATCTCTGGGTTGATTAAATTGGGGTCCACTAAGGAAGCATGGATAGCTGACACTTGTGCTCCGGTGTCCCTCCACGCGGTGACCTTCTTCCCACCCACACTCACAGTTTCCCTCCGCTCCAAGGGTATCTGGGAGGTATCTGGGCCTGTGGACCTCTGGTGTGATTCCGGTGCAATGAACTGTAATCTGTTGGGGTTCTTGGGGCAGTTGGCCTTTACATGCCCCAGCTCGTTACACTTAAAACATCGTCCAGCTGACGGGTCACTGGGGCGAGGAGGGTTGCTGGAGAACGGGGTGGTGGGACGATAAGGGGTCTGGAGGGTTCTTTGGGAGGTAGGTCGGGCTTTGGGCGGCCCCCGGTAATAGGGTGTGGTCTGGGGTGGTCCCTTCTGGTCTCCGCTCCAACTGCGACCAGTTTTCTTCTTCTCTGCCACCTCCACCCATCTGGCTCCAATCTCTCCTGCCTCAATTACAGTTTTGGGTTTCCCATCTAGGATGTATCTTTCTATTTCCTCAGGAACACCCTCTAAGAATTGTTCCATTTGCATTAGGAAGGGCAAATTTACTGGAGATTCAACACTTGCTCCTGATATCCAGGCATCCCAATGTTTTACAATGTGGTAGGCATGTCGGGTAAATGACATGTCTGGTTTCCACCTTAGGGCTCTGAACCTCCGACGAGACTGCTCGGGTGTTATCCCCATTCTGACTCTCGCCTTGGATTTAAACAGTTCATACTTGTTCATGTGTTCTTTAGGCATTTCAGCTGCCACCTCAGCTAAGGGTCCACTGAGCTGCGGCCTCAGCTCTACCATGTATTGGTCAGTAGAGATGTTGTACCCAAGGCAGGCCCTTTCGAAGTTTTCTAAGAAGGCCTCAGTATCATCACCTGCCTTGTAGGTGGGGAACTTTCTGGGATGGGAAGTGGTACCTGGAGAAGGATGGCTAGGGTTTGTTGGTATATTCTGCTGGGCCTTTATCCTCTCCATCTCCTCCACATGCTTCCTCTCTTTTTCCTTCTCCTCCTCCACATGCTTCCTCTCTTTTTCCCTCTCCTCCTCCACATGCTTCCTTGCCTCCATTTCCCTCTTGTGGGCAGCCTCTTGGCGTTGTTCTGCCTCCCTTTCTTGTTCCTTCTTCAGCTGCATGAGTTCTATCTGTCTTTCATGTTCCCTTTGTTTTTCCTCAGCCTGAAATTTGGCTAATTCCAGCTGTAGTCGAGCTGAGGATTTGGCCATTCTAACCTCTCTGTTTTTAACTAACTTTACACCCGAGGTTTAGAAATAAACAAACAAAACTTGGCTGTAAAATTTTGCTGTGCTGGAATAGAATACCTATTCTCTGATAGTGATTGTCAGCCTACAGAAAAAGACAATCCCCTTGTCTCTGCTCTGGGCCCAAATTAAAGCAAAAAACCTCCAACTACTTGCTTACCCAGCCCAAAGAAAAAAAAAATTCTTTTCAAACCTGTGCTCCTTGTAAAACAAAACAAAAAAAATCAAAATCCTAAAAAAAACCCTGCCACTTTTGTCTCCAGGCAAATGGGTAGAGCACACCCCCCCTATTTACTTTGAGGAAGAAAAGAAAAAAAAACCTCTGGGTTGGAAGACTGTGAATTTCCCTGCAGGAGTTAAGTACCCTGCCTCCAGGCAAAAAAAACCTGCAATTCACAAGATAATCCCCTTTTGTCTCTGCTTGGCCACAAAGCAGAGAGAAAACAAGCTGCTTTCAGTTTCAAAGCTGCTTTCTGGACTTCCTAAAAATTCCTTTTTAAAATCTGTATTTCTAGTTCAAAAAATCTCAACTGGATCTCAAAATGATTTCAGGTTAATCCCACCACTGTGCCACCATGTCAAGGTTCCTCCCCCACTCTGAACTCTAGGGTACAGATGTGGGGACCTGCATGAAAAACCTCCTAAGCTTATCTTTACCAGCTTAGGTCAAAACTTCCCCAAGGTACAAAATATTACACCTTGGACAGGCCGCTACCACCACCAAACTAATACTGGTTACTGGGGAAGAGCTGTTTGGACGCGTCCTTCCCCCCAAAATACTTCCCAAAACCTTGCACCCCACTTCCTGGACAAGGTTTGGTAAAAAGCCTCACCAATTTGCATAGGTGACCACAAACCCAAACCCTTGGATCTGAGAACAATGAAAAAGCATTCAGTGTTTTACAAGAAGACTTTTAATAAAAAATAGAAGTAAATAGAAATAAAGAAATCCCCCCTGTAAAATCAGGATGGTATATATCTTACAGGGTAATTAGATTCAAAAACATAGAGAACCCCTCTAGGCAAAACCTTAAGTTACAAAAAAGATACACAGACAGAAATAGTTATTCTATTCAGCACAATTCTTTTCTCAGCCATTTAAAGAAATCATAATCTAACACATACCTAGCTAGATTACTTACTAAAAGTTCTAAGACTCCATTCCTGTTCTGTCCCCGGCCAAGACGACTACAGACAGACACACAAACCCTTTGTTTCTCTCCCTCCTCCCAGCTTTTGAAAGTATCTTGTCTCCTCATTGGTCATTTTGGTCAGGTGCCAGCGAGGTTACCTTTAGCTTCTTAACCCTTTACAGGTGAGAGGAGCTTTCCCCTGGCCAGGAGGGATTTCAAAGGGGTTTACCCTTCCCTTTATATTTATGACATATGCCAATTTCAGTGCTTGGTTCAGGGGGGTGGGTTGCCACAACTGATGTCCGGGGCTTAAGTAAGACTTCAGTGGTGCATCGGATCTGTGCTGGTCCTCTGCACAGAGAATTTCACTCTGCATGCACAAAGCAGCCACTCATTTATTTCTTTGAACGAAATTAGAGTAGCTTGAATATCCTGTGATGCGAAAGCATCCATCCTTGATTATGTTCCATGGCAATGGCAAAACTCCCATTGACTTCAGTGCGGCCAGGATTCACTTCATGTTTATCATCATCTACTTTTGTCACTAATCCCACACAGACCAAGAGCCATGGTTTTATAGCATACCCCACTAATGAACCTTCACCACTTCATCTAGCCATTTTGACTGGCTGTGTTTTGTGGTCAGATCCAGTGTGCTGCTTAGCACTGTGGAGACAACACACTCTGAATTTTAAAATGTCCTGTGTTTGCCCACTATTTAAATAGACAACGTAAAGCAAGGGCTAGAAATGATTGGCCTACAAAAATATAAAATATGCTAAAAGCCTGAACTTATTAATTCTCACTAAACCTCTCCTCTATTGAGTAATGCCTCCGAGTTTAACAAGAGCCATAAGTTAATAGTTGCAGTTGCAATTCAAATGTAGTTGATTGGAGACGTAATAGACCTTTCTTCTTACATTTGTTTTGCTTCCCCGGGGCTTGTTTTCTTTAAAGTACAGATTGACAGTCAAACATGTAATTAGTTATGATGAGTTTAGCAGGCAGCAGAGTACCCTTCTCTGTTCTGTTTTCTGAGAGTTGCTTTATTTCTATAGCGATAAAGTGTAGAATCATAGAATCATAGAATATCAGGGTTGGAAGGGACCCCAGAAGGTCATCTAGTCCAACCCCCTGCTCGAAGCAGGACCAATTCCCAGTTAAATCATCCCAGCCAGGGCTTTGTCAAGCCTGACCTTAAAAACCTCTAAGGAAGGAGATTCTACCACCTCCCTAGGTAACGCATTCCAGTGTTTCACCACCCTCTTAGTGAAAAAGTTTTTCCTAATATCCAATCTAAACCTCCCCCACTGCAACTTGAGACCATTACTCCTCGTTCTGTCATCTGCTACCATTGAGAACAGTCTAGAGCCATCCTCTTTGGAACCCCCTTTCAGGTAGCTGAAAGCAGCTATCAAATCCCCCCTCATTCTTCTCTTCTGCAGGCTAAACAATCCCAGCTCCCTCAGCCTCTCCTCATAACTCATGTGTTCCAGTCCCCTAATCATTTTTGTTGCCCTTCGCTGGACTCTCTCCAATTTATCCACATCCTTCTTGAAGTGTGGGGCCCAAAACTGGACACAGTACTCCAGATGAGGCCTCACCAATGTCGAAGAGATGAGATGTTTGTCACTCTTTGGATTTTCTCTTTTATCCTCCTATCTCCTTCTCTTCTTTGTTCTAGCTTTCTCTTGAAATAGCCCTAATTCTTGGAAGTTTTCTGTCCTAGATACAGAGAGACGCCTATCTTAGTTTACAAGTAACAGGCTAAAGCATGTGAAAAGAAGCCGTTTTCACTGTCAGCAAGCGGTTCAACACCTATCCAGTCTTTAATTACTAAAATATACTTCTCTTCACTACCCCACACAAGAACCTACAGGGCAACACATGCCAAGGAACATGAACATTCAGGACTATTTTAAGCAGTAGCAAATAAAGATGCTGCAAAGGCAGCACATATGAAACTGTGCTTGTGTAATGCCGACAGACCCCGGTCGCTGGTGGGCAGGATCGAACCGGGGACCGCTGGAGCTTAGTGCATGAGCCTCTACTGCATGAGCTAAAAGCCAACTTCCTGTTAGCTGAGGCTGTAGAGCAGGCTCCTTTTATTTCTCTCTCTACGTGGTCTCAGTGCCACTACATGGGACAGAACACCACGCCCAGGAGATGTGTGGTTACACTTGCATGGGTAATCTCATTAGCTGCTTACATGTTTAAGTGTTTGCAGGATGAGGCTCAAAATCAGCAAAGGATTGTGGGCCAGGTTCTCATTTACACTAAGGCCCCTTTACGCCACTGTGGTAGCACAAAGGGGCCTTAAATGGGAATGCATGTAATTTACATTCACTTTAAGGCCCTTTGATAGTGTCAGAACAATGCAAATGGACCTTAGTGTAAAAGAGAACCTGGCCCTGTATTGTGTAAGGCCAGTCAGCTCTAAGTCCAGATATTGCTTCATTTCCCTTAGCATACAGTGATGAGAATTCAAAGTATGATGCAGCACACACGCTCCCCCTGGGCTGTAGGAGGAATTTTGTCTGCCTGCTTCACGTGCCTGGGAGAGCTTACTTGGGCTTTCAAATTCTGCATCATATCCTAATACATGCTGTGGTTAAAAGGCCCAGGTTAGCTCCCTGATTCCATACAAAATGTCCTCAGAGGTAATAAACAGCAAGGAAGGAAAATGCCAAAACAACATTTACACAGAAATATTTTGCAGAGTAATACATTTCTAGTCGATTTTTGTGATGTGTTAATAATATTGTAACACTCCTTATATTATGAATTAAGCTAGTGACATGACAGGAAATGTCCCAACTTGATTGTCATGCACATTGTGTGGAGAGTTGTCACTTTGGATGGGCTATCACCAGCAGGAGAGTGAATTTGTGGGGGGGGGTGGAGGGCGAGAAAACCTGGATTTGTGCTGGAAATGGCCCAACTTGATGATCACTTTAGATAAGCTATTACCAGCAGGACAGTGGGGTGGGAGGAGGTATTGTTTCATATTCTCTGTGTGTATATAAAGTCTGCTGCAGTTTCCACGGTATGCATCCAATGAAGTGAGCTGTAGCTCACGAAAGCTCATGCTCAAATAAATTGGTTAGTCTCTAAGGTGCCACAAGTACTCCTTTTCTTTTTGCGAATACAGACTAACACGGCTGTTACTCTGAAACCTAGTGACATGTTTTACTGATACAATTCCTATTTTACAGACTGGGGAAACCTGGGAACAAGGGGGAGTCAGGACCAGATTTGCAAAAGTGAGCTCTTATTTTGGGTGTCTCAGCATTTTTGGTGCCCTTTTGAGACATCTTGGGCCTGATTTTTATTTATTTGTTTTTTTGTAGTGCTGCAACTCCATTTGGCCTCCATTCCTCTGAAAGCAGGTCCTAGATTCCTAAAATAGGGTGCCCAAAGTTAGAAACCATTTTTGAAGCTGTGGCCCTACGTGATTTGGTTTTTACAGGAAGTCTGTGACAGCTGGGAAAAGCTTTCATTTCTACAACCTTCTGATCCGGTGCCTTGACTGTAAAACCATAATTCCTTAAAAGTAATACTTTACACTTTAACCCATCTCCATACATTTTGCAATAAGAACTCGTAAATAACACCTTAATAAGATATTGCGCAATTCATGTTTTGAAGCCTATATCACTCAGGAAGCCTTTTTTAAATTTCATTATGCAGTATAAAGCATTCACTTGACTGCACTACTTAGCGGTAACCTTAACTAATGCATGATAAAATACCGTAACTGCATATATAGATTAGGGCAAGATGTATAATAATGACCCCCCAAGGTAACAGCGAATGGAGATGACAGGTAATGAAGCAAAAGACCCTCAACCCATCTGGTAGTTGAACCTAAAATAATTCTGTTTTAATAGTTCTCTGTCAGCTCAAATGTATCAGATACTCTCTTGGCATCTGACAAAGAAAGAAAGGTTATTGAAAGGTAAATTACAAAATGCCAAGGAGCTTTTCCCAAGAAACCACCTGTTCCACTTGCGACAAGATTGTGCAAGCGTTGTGTTTTGCTTTCTGGTGCCTCAGGGAAGATATTCACTAATATTTCTAAAGCAAATTGTAGGCCAAATCAACAATCAGCAGATTGGTAGCTATAGCCTTTGGAGCAATGAATTGGCTGGTGAAATATATATTTAATCAATGAGCAACTTTGGGAGGTGCAAGTAGAGGTTTCCAGTGATTATAACAATAACAAAACTGCCCAGAAGGTGTAACAAACATTGAAATATAGCATGGCGGCTCCTATACCTTTGCTGAGGAAGAGAGCCTAAAGTGAATATCTCCAAATCATGGGCAGAACTGTAAAGTTGCTAATTTTGCAGACATTTGTTCCTCAGCTTGATATGTTAATATATATTGTTTAACATGATAATGTTGCAAGCTGTTTTGTGGGTTGGAAGCCAGCTGCATTTGATTGATACCAGGAATGGAAGTTTTTATAAAATGACACTGAATTAGAAGAAGTCAGTTTATGAGTCTGGGGAAATGAATCTTTTATGAAGAATAAAACTTTATGATGAAGGAGTAATGCCAAAGATGTATGTATCTTAAATTAAACTTGTTGGCACTGAAGTCTACGCTATAGATCCTCTTGAAATACTAGCAGCAGTACATGTGCCCAAACCAGAACCATTGATCTTCACATCTTTGCATCTCTAGGAAATGCAGATCTGAATTTGATCTTTTTGACTGGGGTCCAATCTTTAACTTATTATAAAGCACAAATATATAACAGTGACTGTGTTTAACTCTTAATTTAAAGCAGCTGTGTTGTTTGAGGAAGGAAATGCTACCACTTGCCTGCTATTTTTGTAAAACATTTAGATTTCATTTTTTAAAATGGCTTTGAATATATACTAGCTACTACTGTGCTGTTAGTGTGCATGTGTGAAATGTGCAGCAATGAGCTTTCATGTTAGTTTTGGTATATATTTGAACACAGGCCATTTTTAGTTAGGCTAGACAAGCCTTTCTCACACTCAGATTGGTCCCATTGGAAGAGCTACTCTTCTCTTTGTGCAGTGGGATTCCACAGCTCTTCTGACAGAGGGCGCTAGGGGATCTTGGATCTAAAGAGTTGCTTTTCTCTGTGTGTATATGTGTATGAACAAGTGACAGATATCACAACAATGTTCAGGCACTGATGATTTGTAATGACATAAGTAGTATGAGATATTACTGAACCTCAGAAAACCTCATCCGTTTACGTTTATTTTCTCTTTGGTTATAGAGACTCATAGACGTAGAGTTACTTGTGCCTTATGTGGCATGGACACCTTAGAAATAGCGAAGGCAGAAAAAAATGGACCTGCTTCTCCACCTATATTAAGCATCCACACCTATACAGAGTGTCACGGTTCCTCCCCCACTCTGAACTCTAGGGTACAGATGTGGGGACCTGCATGAAAAACCTCCTAAGCTTATCTTTACCAGCTTAGGTCAAAACTTCCCCAAGGTATAAAATATTACACCTTGGACTGGCCGCTACCACCACCAAACTAATACTGGTTACTGGGGAAGAGCTGTTTGGACACGTCCTTCCCCCCAAAATACTTCCCAAAACCTTGCACCCCACTTCCTGGACAAGGTTTGGTAAAAAGCCTCACCAATTTGCTTAGGTGACTACAGATCCAGACCCTTGGATCTTAAGAACAATGAACAATCCTCCCAACACTTGCACCCCCCCTTTCCTGGGAAATGTTGGATAAAAAGCCTCACCAATTTGCATAGGTGACCACAGACCCAAACCCTTGGATCTGAGAACAATGAAAAAGCATTCAGTGTTTTACAAGAAGACTTTTAATAAAAAATAGAAGTAAATAGAAATAAAGAAATCCCCCCTGTAAAATCAGGATGGTAGATATCTCACAGGGTAATTAGATTCAAAAACATAGAGAACCCCTCTAGGCAAAACCTTAAGTTACAAAAAAGATACACAGACAAATAGTTATTCTATTCAGCACAATTCTTTTCTCAGCCATTTAAAGAAATCATAATCTAACACATACCTAGCTAGATTACTTACTAAAAGTTCTAAGACTCCATTCCTGTTCTGTCCCTGGCCAAGACGACTACAGACAGACACAGACCCTTTGTTTCTCTCCCTCCTCCCAGCTTTTGAAAGTACCTTGTCTCCTCATTGGTCATTTTGGTCAGGTGCCAGCGAGGTTACCTTTAGCTTCTTAACCCTTTACAGGTGAGAGGAGCTTTCCCCTGGCCAGGAGGGATTTCAAAGGGGTTTACCCTTCCCTTTATATTTATGACAGAGTGACTGCCAAATGCTACCATATGGAACTAGTAACTTTTGTACAGTGGAAATTACTTCACAATATATTGTTTCTATCCATGCCTTTCAAGATCATGCATAGCAAATAGCAATGTTCACAAAAAGGGTTAGAGTACCATCGCTCCTAGGGCCTGGTCTACACTGGGGTGGGGAGGGGAAATCGATCTAAGTTACGCAACTTCAGCTACGTGAAGTTGACGTACTTAGATCTACTTACCATGGTGTCTTCACTGCGGTAAGTCGACGGCTGACGCTCTCCCATCGACTCCACCTATGCCTCTCTCCCTGGTGGAGTACCGGAGTCAATGGGAGATTACTCGGTGGTCAATTTATCGCATCTAGACTATACACAATAAATCGACCCCCGCTGGATCAATCGCTGCCTGTCGATCCAGCAGGTAATATAGACAAGCCCTTAGTATCACACGAGTTTCATGCCACTCTGACTGAAAATCTTGAGGACCCTTCCAGCCTTACATTTCTATGATTCGATGAGGGCTTGACTACCTGGAGACTTAATGCACATCAAGCTAGGGTGTGAAGGTACAGCTCATTAGCCTGCCATGCGCTAAGTAACCGTTTGGATTCTGCTACCGCAATCCAAAAGTTGCTCAGTTTGCATTGATGTGCTGCTGTTTGAAACAGCAGTAGGTCAAAGCACACTACAAACTTTTAGTTTGCAGTAGCAGGGTCCATGCGGCCAGTAAGCATGCAGCAGGCTTGTGAGCTTTAGATGTACACCCTGGCTTGCTGTGCACTAAACCTCCATGTTGAGCAAGCCTTGATTCCACCCATGAAAACGAATCCAGACTAGGGTCAGGTGTGAATTCAAAGCAGATTAACTATTCCTGATTAACTCCTTCTGTGGATGCTCTTATTCTAAATCAGCTTAATTCACATCCCAAATGGATTAATCTAATTCAGAATAAGGCAATTTTATTCCATTCTAAAAAAAGAAAAGGAGGACTTGTGGCACCTTAGAGACTAACCAATTTATTAGAGCATAAGCTTTCGTGAGCTACAGCTCACTTCCTCAGATGCATATCGTGGAAACTGCAGCAGGCTTTATATATACACAGAGAATATGAAACAATACCTACTCCCACCCCACTGTCCTGCTGGACACTTTTATTCCAGAATAGCTCCCCATGTTGACAAGCCCTTAGAAATCAAACAGAAAGTACAAAGGCTACTGCATTTAGGGGTGGATGTAACATAACAGCACACCGTGAAACAAACAGTACAACTCTCTTGGTCAAATGTGCTTTTTTCTCCTGCTTCTCTTTTGTTGTATTTCTCAGAGCACAGAACAGAGCCTTTTGTTGTAGTGACCTTGAAAATAAGTTCTCCAAGGTTTTGCTTCATTGCCACTTCAGGCAATTACCCCCCCTTGAGAAATATAACAGATCTGACAGCATGTTGGTTTCGTGCACCAGTGATTAAAGGTCAGACAGCTCTGAGAGAAGAAAGTTACCCCTTGACGCCTTGCTATGTTTCCCAGTATTGCAAAATGTAATAGGGGGATCTGATTATTAGTGGTTGGGTTTGCGATGACTGGGAGAGCCACAGGGTGAATTACCTGCTGCATGCATGCAAAGATTGCAGGCCTCTTGAGACATCTAAGTAGACTTGTGTGCAGTATTGGTGGTACATGTGGGTACCAGTGACATAGAGAAAGGCAGGAGATTGGTCCTGGAGGCCAAATTGAGGCTGCTAGGTAAGAGATTAAAGTCCAGAACCTCAATGGTAACATTCTCCGTAATGCTTCTCCTTCCATGTACAGGACCAATTAGACAGGCAGACCTACAGAGTTTCAATGCATGGATGAGACAATGGTGATGGGAGGAGGGATTTATTTATTTATATTAGGAACTGGGGAATTTTTTGGGAAAGGAGGACACTGTTCTGTACATTCTGAGGGTATCTTCTGAGGCTACATCATACAGTCACTTGCAAAGCTTGCCCCTCAGCACCCATTATCTTTGGAGAGGGGCTGACATAATTTCCCCTCTCTCAACTCATCAGTGGGACACCACTGGCCGGTTCTTCACAACTGGCATCCACACAAGGGCAACAAATAGGACAACTTTCTGCCCATCACTCTCCAGCATCCTGGAAGACTCTTCTTGAGAGGGAGATGCATGTGCATACCTCATCATTAAGGAGCAATGGGACTGAGAAAGAGTTCTGAGACTAGGCCTCTCCAGTCATTGGTCCACTAGTGAGAACATGATTTGCAGAACATCACTATATGGTATCTTGTCTACAGCTGTGCAAAAAATGATTTTTTTCCATTTGTTGGCTGAACCAAAATATTGAAAGAAAACATGTCATTTTTGGATTGACTCAAAATGAAAACTTTCCAGTTTACTTGGTAAAACCAAAAAAAGGAAACAAAAAATAAGTTTTGGGTCGGACATTTAGTTTGATCCAAAATAAAATATTTTGTTCTATTTGAGGTATTTTGAACTGCTTGTTTTTATTAAAAACCAGAGGAAAGACCATTTCCAGAACACCAGGAGGAGGTGGTGGCCCCTTTAGTTCAGAGGATAGACCACTCATTAGCGATCTGAGACACCGGGGTTCAAGTCCCCCCTCCGCCTGGTTTGGAGTAGGGTTTTGAATTTGGAATCATTGTGAACAGCAGCAGAACAGCTTCAAAAGGAGAGACTGAGAAAGGCTCACCCCAGAATAGTTCAGGATAGTGCCCTAACCACTGCAATGTAAAAAATTGGAGTGAGGGGGATTATTCAGCAAATCCATGTCAAATTAACAAATAGTTCTGATCAACTCAAAGCTCAGAAGCCTGAGTACTAAAGAGTTTTGAAACCCTTCTCTCATTTAAGTATTGCATTTTTTATTTTCCTATTTTTTCTTTCATCTGTTATTAGCTGGAAGACATCCTAGACTCTAATTTCTTTATTTTCATGGTGTGAAAATGAAAAAGTGATTATATGCAAGCATGTGGGTGTGACCACCTGTGGTGGGCCTGACACCGCACCGGCCCTTTGTGGCAGGGGCAGGGTGGGGTGTCAGAACCTCGCCACTCCTAAATTCACGTGTCCGCCTCTCTGTGCGCAGCCAGTTGTGGCTTAATGGCCTCCTTCCACCCAATCGCCCCTTGGTCAGGTTAGTGCGGCCTAGTGGCCGGAGTCCAGGTTACTTGCCCCAAGTGTCAGGGCAGTGTGGCCCAATGGCAAGGGTCCATATAAATCACTCCCCGCATTGGAGCAGTGCAGCCTAATGGCCAGAGTCCGTACAATCCCCTTCGCAAGTGGGGTAGTGTGGCCTAGTGACTGGCATCCATGTAACTCTCCCCAAGTGTCAGGGCAGTGTGGCCCAATGGCCAACATCCATATAATCCCCCTCTCAGACAGGGTAGCATGGCCTAGCGGCCAGATTCCATAGGATTCACACAGTGTGGTGCTGGGGAGTGGTATGGGGACCCGGGCCCATCCTCTCCACTGGGTCCTAATCCAGGGCCCTGGTAGTGGCAAGCTCCCCTTGCCATCAGCTCGGTGGGGATCTGCCCATAACATGCCGAGTTTCTGTGCGGCTCTAATGCCATTTGCCTCTAAAGTTCCCCGGATCACTTCCTACCATAAACGCCGGGTTCTCCGCTTTGGGGGGTCCTCCGGGCTGTTCCTCTCCAGTGACGAACTCCATCTGGGCATCAGGGTGCGCCCTGGCTTGGCTGGCCTCTGGATCCTGGTGCGCAGGCTGTCCCTCTTCAGGAGCTGGTGGTATACCTCCTTCCCCTCCTGCAGTCAGCCCAGACTAAGCAGCTCTGCAGGCTTTTATACGGGCTCTCCAGTTGAAGCATGCCCAGCAGAGCCTCAGGGGCATGGCTTCCTCTGCTAGGAGGGAAGGGTTAACCCCTGCGGTACCAGTCTGGGGCCACTCTGCCCCGTCCCACCACCCATGAAAGCCACCTGGGGAAGATGCCATGTTTGGTTTAGATACACTTGTCTGCTGCAGGGTAGACACATGTGCCTGTTGTTACCAACCTAGAAATCAGTAGCCCGAGGAGAAGTAAACTGACAGACTAAATAGCAGGTGAAATTCTTTATTGGTTTTCCTGAGCTGATGCTGGATTACAGCTTAGTGATGCTCACACATGGAACCAGAGGAGCTTTATGCATTCTTGTCACATAGTCTACACTGGTAACCACGTTATATTGTTTGTCCACCTTCTCTTTAGGAAGCACTGTGATGCGCATGATGGCCTTTGATGCTGATGACCCTGGTACAGACAATGCTCTTTTGAGGTATAATATCCTTAAGCAGACTCCTGACAAACCATCTCCAAATATGTTCTTCATTGATCCAGAGAAAGGAGACATTGTCACAGTGGTATCACCTGCATTGTTGGACCGTGAGGTAAGTGAATAATTTATCTATGTAAATATATATACTGTCCTTCCATCCATGTGGGCCTCTTCAACATAGCAGCTGAGCATACTTGTTGATAGTATTTTTATGTTACATGAACAGAGGCTCAGAAATGTTCAGATGTTGAAATTTGCTCAATGAAGCACTGTATTGTAGAGCTTTCCATTTGACGTTGGTGTCAGAGTTTGTATACCATGCCCATCATTTGTGAATCTGGTACCACAGGGTTGATAGACAATGCATTTGGCATTGGATTCGGAGGAATTTTTCATTGCATAACACTGGACATAAAATCACTGGAATGAATAAACTTTTAGAACTTGAAACAGCAGTTGTCTGCTGGTTTGGAACAAAAGGCAGACATGATTTCCTATCTGACCTTTTATGAAATTGTGCTGGGTGTTAGTCTGGCTCTTTAAATACCCACTGGTCTTAAAGGGAGTTTCCTGGCCTGTGGGGACAAAGTTAATTGAGTAATGCTTAGTTCTTATAATCAAAAAACAAAAACCAGTCCCTTCCTGCAAGCCAGAAGGAATTTTAAAGAGCCAGACTGTCTCTACATTTGTTGGTAAAGGAGAGCAATTCAGCAATTATATATATATATATATTTGGAATGTGTAACTGACGTTTAACATTGTGAAAGTCCAGATTTTTCTGGCAGCTACATCACCTGGAGCAACTCCACTGACAACCCTTTTTTCTGGTATTGCTGAGAGTAGAATCCTCTGTCCCGCAGAAGCAAATGCTAATATTTGCAAAAGTTTCCTTTTTAACCACAGGGTCTCCAGTTCAAAACCTTGTTATTGTTTTCTGAAGTCAGGCTCTGCATTTTTTATTCCTAATACGTAAACAACCTCAAGATAAAACCAATTTACTGGAAATTGAAAAATCAATGGAAGGTGATGAACAACCCTACCTTGCCTAGTATGCGCCAAAGGTCAGTGGTAATACATGAAATAATGATGCTATTTACATACAAGAAATCTGTCTGAGATTGAACTGTTATTGCTACTGCACAGTGTGTGCTGAAAGCAAGACTTGATCTCCCCAGGATTTCCTATTAACTGCTGATTTGATACTTTTGTGTGGAAAGTAGGGTGGCATCATTTAATCTCGCCAAAATTGCAAAAGTGGTTTTTGTTGCTACTGCTTGTGTTGAAAGCATTATACAGCTATAATTGGAACTGTGCAGACCTTTAGCACTGAAACCCAGTGTTATCTGGGTTCAAATGTGTTCTATAATTAACTTTTAGCTGAGAATACGGGCTAACCCAGGTCCCTTCCATTTCTACCATACCAGGCTCTCCCTCTCTCGCAGGCTCTGACCCCCAGTGACTTGCCTTCATGTGTCTTTTGGGGCGACACAGTGGCCTGCAATCTCGCCTTTCCTTCCAGAGTCTTCCTGGCAGTAAACTAGCCCACTTACCCATCATGCCACCTGGCACTTTTGTAGTCATCCAGCAGTTCTGCTGCTCCTATCCAGCATCTTCTAGGGACCAATAAGTAGGCCCGCTGCCTCCCCTGAGCCTGGATTCACTTCATCAGAGGAACTTCGGAGCCTGACTGCAATCCATTCATAGGCAAAGGCTTGTAATAGCCCTGGAAAATTAGGTTCAGGAGAGGTACTATCTTCCTATGTATTTATACAGCACCTAACACAGTGGGGTCCCCATCCTGAGTGCTGGTGGCCTTTAGGCACTATCATAATACAAATAATTATAAGTGGGCATGGTTATGCCAACTCTTCCCCTTCTATAATGTCAAGTCACAGTAAAAGGAACTCCTATCTCTCATCACAATACTATTTTAGGGTGTCTCAGGCTCCAGACTGGGGGATTAGCAGAGGCCCAGGATGAGACTGGAGTAGCATATCTCAGTTCCACTGCTGCTTAATAATGAGGCATACACATGCATTTCTCTCCTAGGAAGTCTTCCAGGATGCTGGAGAGGGATGGGCAGGAAGCAGTCCTATTTGCTGCCCCTATGTGGTGCTAGCTGTGAATAGGGTGACCAGATATTGAGTGTGAAAAATCGGGACTGGGTGGAAGGCAGGGGGGTATAATAGGTGCCTATATAAGACAAAGCCCTGAATATTGGGACTGCCCCTATAAAATTGGGACATCAGGTCACTTTAGTTGTGAAGAATGGGTCAAAGATCCCCGCACTCATGATTTGAGGGAGAGGAAATTGAGCCAGCCCCTCTCCAAAGATTATGGGTGCTGAGAGGCAGGGTTTGCAAGTGACTATATGATGTAGTCTCAGAAGATAACCCCAGAATGTACAGAAGGAAGTCCTACAGGGAAGTTTCTTGTTGAAACTGACACACAGTGTCCAAGCTTGCACAGCCTCCAAGTTTCAGGTGAACCATGAAACCAGACAAATTGAGCCAGCTGTTTCTGACCACCAAAATTACAGCAGTTTCATGTGAGCCCTAGTTGCAGTCAGCCCAATCGGTCTTATTTACCAGTCCTTTTTTATTACTGTATATTTTCTCTTGAAACACAAAAACAATTGCCAATCAAGCGGGTATTATCCTTAATTATTCTGTGTACGTTCACTGAATAACAAGGGAACCAACTGAGGAAACTGTGGCTATGTTTAAGGTGAAACATACCAGGTAGGCTAAACTGCCAAAAAAATCTGGCTCTTATTATTCAAATGTGAATGCACTGGAAGTTGATATAAATGCTTTTAAAGCAACTGTGTTAAAGTGATAATCAAAGTTAGTCCATGTTTTCTAGCTCTTTTATTCATTTTAGTCATTCAGTAGCTGCAGATGCTTATGTGAAGCCTTCCCCTTGACTTGAGCTAAATTGACAGAATGTAAATTGCTACTTTTTTATTTCAAGTTTAGTTTCTTTCATGTTTGTGTATCATAGGGAAGCTGCAAATATTGCCCAAGAGGGAGTATTGAGATGGAGAGGTACAAGGCATCTGGCAGTTTTTGATTTCCCTTTTGAACATAAGCAGCAACCCATATTATTTCTTCATGCTTTTATATTTTAAGAAGAGCTGCTCTGAGACAGCTCAGGGAGTCGTTTCTATGCAGAAATTCAAGATCTAGGTACTAACCCCCAACCAACCAAAATCATCAGAGCTAGGTAGCTCAGACTTTACACATGAGTAAACACACCCAGGTGAAGGACTGGTTGTTCCGAATGGAAAGACAAATGTTGAGGTTATTGTTTTTAATGAGATTAAGACCAACCCTCCCCCCCCCTCCGCCCACATATATTTGGTAACTCTCTAGGAAGTAAAAGAAATATTTAAAGGGACATTTATTTGACTAAAAAAATATATATGTAACTTGCTTTTTGTGAGCCTCAACCTACCATCTGCTCCTCCCACGCAATTGAGCAGTTTTTATGGCTAACCACACTTGCCTCTAAATGAAGACCAGTTAAGATAAATTCCTAAGAACCTTCAGAATCTTGATTCCTTGGACTGCCTTTAAATACCTTACAACTGGAAAACCTGCCCTTATATTAGAGTGTGAACAAAGGTAGGTGAGAAGGAACATTAAGTGTCCTCTTCTGAAGATGAGCAATTCTGGGATCAGTTATCAGGAAGAATTTGTTCAGTCACATTATCGTTGTCAAGTGTGCAGTAGCCACAGTGTTCCCTTCTTCCGCTACCTGGGGGGAAAGGAGATCTGAAGCCACTGTGAGCCGAGTTTTCCTGCACTACCTGTCTGCTTTTAGAACACCAGGCTGGCTACAAAGGTGCTGACTCCGTGGGTGCTTCAGGGCTGAGCACCTGTGGAACAAAAATTAGCGTGTGCTTAGCACCCGCCAGCAGCCAAGCTTCCCCTCCCCCCACCGCCTCCCCATAACTGTTCCATGGCATGCAGAATGCACTGGGAGGCAGGGAGTAGGTGGGGATGGGGTGCGCTCAGGGGAGAGAGTGAGATGAGGCGGGGCAGGGTGGAGTGGGGGTGGGAAGAGGGAGGGGAGATGGAGCTTGAGGGAAGGTGTGGAATGGGGGAGGGAAGAGGCAGGGTGCGGGCTTGGAGGAAGAGGTGGAGTGCTGGCGGGTCTGGGGGGTAGTGGGGGAGTTGAGTACCCCCCCGGATAGAGAGGAAGTCTACATCTATGATAGCCTCAATCTTCAGAAAATATTGAAAATATGACACAATAGTAACTAAATATTGTAGTATTAAACAGTATCATATGCCAGAATTTAGGGCCCGATCAAACTCCTGTAGTAGTTGATGGGAGTTTTTCCCGTTGACTTCAGTGTGAGTTGGACTGGGCTCCTGCCTAGTTTGCCTAAATACTGTTTGTCAGATAATTTTTTTTCTGTTTTGTATTAGGGGGAGTTAGAATATAGCAGTATAACACCCCCGCCACTAAGTTCAGGCCTGGATATGTACTAGAGTTGGGGATTTATTTTTGAGAAATAGTTTATTTGCCAAAAAACACAGTTTCAGCTCAGCCAAATCTATTTGTGAATTCATGTCAAATTCCGCCAATAGATTCATGTCCCCAGCCTCTCCCACAAAGGATTTTTTAAAAAAGTCAAAACCTTTCCTTCTGACATTTTTTAAATGAAACATTTTAACTTTTCATTTTTAAATGAGGTTTCGGTTAGAAATGTAGGTAGATTTATTTAAAAACCAGAGATAAGCTCTCAAAAATGAAACACAATGTTTTGTCTCAGGTAGAAAAAAATGATGAGTTTAAAGCATTTTTTTTAATGATGAGAAAAAATAATTTTCCATTTCTGGGTGGCACTAAAAAAATGTTTTCAGATTATTTGGTTTGACCACTGAGCTGAAAAAAACCCCTGTGATTCACTCATCTGTAATGTGAACTGCAGTGAAATTCTAACTGCAAAGTTCAAAGCAGATTAGGACCCAAAGTTTCAGCTTGGACCTGTTTCTGTAACACATGGCCACGTGCAAAAAATAATGATAGAAAAGGTTATTTTCTTCAGTTTACAGGGAAAATGACAATAAGGCATATATAGTAAGCTGAAAGGTCCAATCTGGCAAACAGCTGAGCACTTTAAACTCCCATTCACTTTTGGGGATGGGAGTTGAAGGTGCTTAGCAACTCAGAGGAAGTGTTCAGCAATTTCAAAAATGATTATGCCCTAAATCTATCAACATTTATATTATTTATGTATTTTTGAGTTTCCAAATTGTTTCCAAAAGTGCATGTTCCTCAGAGTTTGCAGCAAACTCTAATAATTTATGGAAGAAGATCCATTTTCATTTTAAGAAGGCATGTAAGGACATATTTTTGAAGATTTATGTTCATTTTTTTCTCGTGGGACTGGAGCATCCTTGAATGTGCCAGAGATGAAGATTGAAGAGCATAAGGGGGCAAATTATACCTCCAAACATCCACTGGAGAAGACATTTTGATTCATAGATTCAGAGCAGAAAGATGCCCTGTACCAAAGTGTGCAGTCTAAATAGAACATAGCAGAATTTCACCTAAAAAAATAATCTGATGTTGTGTAAATGGTCTGCAGTTTTGTATTTTAGGGGACAAAAAATCCATTTCAAAGTGACACTTGCCTGCAGTGAGCAAGAAATAATGCTTCTTATGTGAATACTAGAAAAGGCAGCTGTACTTTCATAGAATCAAGTTCTCTTAAACCTCTTTGATAGAGCACTAATCATTTTTATCCATTACCCACTGTGCTCTTTTGCAAGTGTTACAGAATCAGCTTTGTGGAGGAAAATATCAGTTCTTGTCTGAATTGAGGGGTATATAGAAGCTAGTGCTACCTCTATCCAAGTAAAATGCTGTTCACTCTACTCCTAATATGGTTTGATGAATAAATAATTTGCTTTTTGTTCCTCCTAGGAACTGCTGCATTTAATTTGCAATATAGTTAAAATAGTTTGAAATATCTACAAAATGCTGTAGTATATAGAATCATAAAAATGTAGGGCTGGGAGGGACCTTGAGAGGTCATCAAATCCAGGTCTTGTGCTAAGGTAGGACCAAGTTAACTGAGAATATCCCTGACAGGTGTTTGTCCAAGCTGTTCTTAAAAACCTCCAACAATGGGGATTCTGCCATCTCCCTAGGAAGTTTATTCTTATTCCAGAACTTAGCTACCCATATAGTTAGAAAGTTTTCCCTAATATCTAACCTAAATCTCCCTGGCTGCAGATTAAGCCTATTACTTCTTGTCCTACCTTCAGGAGACATGGAGTACAATTGATCCCCATACTCTTTATAAAAAGAAAAGGAGGACTTGTGGCACCTTAGAGACTAACCAATTTATTAGAGCATAAGCTTTCGTGAGCTACAGCTCACTTCCTCAGATGCATATCGTGGAAACTGCAGCAGGCTTTATATATACACAGAGAATATGAAACAATACCTATTCCCACCCCACTGTCCTGCTGGTAATAGCTTATCTAAAGTGATTTCCAGCACAAATCCAGGTTTTCTCACCCTCCACCCCCCCCCACAAATTCACTCTCCTGCTGGTGATAGCCCATCCAAAGTGACAACTCTTTACACAATGTGCATGACAATCAAGCTGGGCTATTTCCTGCATAAATCCAGGTTCTCACATCCCCCCACCCCCATACACACACAAACTCACTCTCCTGCTGGTAATAGCTCATCCAAACTGACCACTCTTCAAGTTAAAATCCAAGTTAAACCAGAACATCTGGGGGGGGGGTAGGAAAAAACAAGAGGAAACAGGCTACCTTGCATAATGACTTAGCCACTCCAAGTCTCTATTTAAGCCTAAATTAATAGTATCCAATTTGCAAATGAATTCCAATTCAGCAGTTTCTCGCTGGAGTCTGGATTTGAAGTTTTTTTGTTTTAAGATAGCGACCTTCATGTCTGTGATCGCGTGACCAGAGAGATTGAAGTGTTCTCCGACTGGTTTATGAATGTTACAATTCTTGACATCTGATTTGTGTCCATTTATTCTTTTACGTAGAGACTGTCCAGTTTGACCAATGTACATGGCAGAGGGGCATTGCTGGCACATGATGGCATATATCACATTGGTGGATGTGCAGGTGAACGAGCCTCTGATAGTGTGGCTGATGTTATTAGGCCCTGTGATGGTGTCCCCTGAATAGATATGTGGGCACAGTTGGCAACGGGCTTTGTTGCAAGGATAAGTTCCTGGGTTAGTGGTTCTGTTGTGTGGTATGTGGTTGTTGGTGAGTATTTGCTTCAGGTTGACATATTTGAAGACTGCTATCTTTTCTCAAGACTTAATGTACCCAGATGTTTTAGCCTTTGCTCATAGGTCAGGTTTTCTAAACCTTTTATCATTTTTGTGCTGTCCTCTGGACTCCAATTTTGTCCATATCTTTCTTAAAATGTGGCACCCAGAACTGGATACAGAACTCCATCTGAGACCTCACCAGTGCTGACTGGAGCAGGACAATTACTGAAGTTAGCTGTAGCTCACGAAAGCTCATGCTCAAATAAATTGGTTAGTCTCTAAGGTGCCACAAGTACTCCTTTTCTTTTTATGTCTTACATATGACACTCCTGTTAATACACCCCAGAATATTAGGTTTTTTTGCAACTGCATCTGATTGTTGACTCATATTAAATTTCTGATCCTCTATACCCTCCAGATCCCCTTCAGCAGTACTACCATCTAATCATTTATTTTCCGTTTTGTAGTTGCACACTTGATTTTTTTTCCTTCGTGTGTGTAGCACTTAGCACTTATTTATATTGAATTTCATCTTGTTGATTTCGGACCAATTCTCTGATTTGTCAAGGTTGTTTTGAATTCCAATCCTGTCCTCCCAAAGTGTTTGCATCCCCACCCAGCTTGGTATTATCTGCAGATTTTATAAGTGTACTCTCCACTCCATTATCCAAGTCGTTAATGAAAATATTTAATAGAACCAGACAGAGGACTGACTCTTGCAGCACCTGCGAGATAGACCCTCCCAATTTGACAGCCAACAATTGACAACTACTCTTTGAGTGCGGTCTTTCAACCAGTTTTGCGCCCACTGTTTAGTAATTTCATCTAGACCACATTTCCCTAGTTTTCTTATGAGAATGTCATGTAGGAGTATATCAAAAGATACAGCACATCTAGCACCCCTCCCCCCAGCATCCACTAAGCCAGTAACCCTGTCAAAAGAAGGAAATTAGATTGGTTTGGCATGATTTGTTTTTGACTAATCCATGCTGGCTATTCCTTATAACGTTATTATCTTTCAGGAGCTTACAAATTGCTTGTATAATAATTTGTTCCAGTATCTGTCCAGGTATCAAAGTTAAGCTGACTGGTCTAATATTCCCTGGGTCCTCTTTGTTCTCCTTTTTAGAGATAGGTATTATGTTCTGTTATATTACACTATATATTTAAAAGAGTCATCTGTAAAGAAAATCAATGCAGATATATGACACTGGACCAAGTTCAGCAAAGTTAAGTTTCTTGTACTCTGGAAATTCACCTCCAGGGCACCCTGGCTAGCCACTACATATTTCCAACAAGTGCCCCCCACATTGTCAACTGTGCTGACCTAGTACTGCCCACTCCTCCAGTGACACTGAGGTTGCATCTGCTGTGTATCCCGGCACCCTGGTCCCTCATTCTGTACCTGCTACCTGTGAGCTAAAGAATTTATGCCTTCAGGTTGCATAAATACGGGGTGACTCCAGCCCACTGTGTTGCTATTCAGTTTGACTTTTTGTGAAGTGGGGTCAATCGCCATGTCATCTAGTATTGTTTCTTCTTACTGATTGCATGACTGAAACATCTGAAACAAGAGAAGGATGAATGATGGCTAACTAGTGAATACTCTTGCTTATGCATGAGTTGGTGGATATTCATACTCAGAGAAGCTATTACCTAAGAAGTCATGCAAACCAAATGTTCTTGCATATTCTACAGCACCAAGATGTGTAAGCATGCTTGGAAGGACTAACCATTTGGACAAATGTTGGCATGCATGACTTTTGAAATATTCAGCCAGCTCTTTTTCTGACCGTGAATCATTAAATCATCCGTTGATAATACTTTGCCATTCTAAAGGGCAACAGTACATAATACAAAGCTTTTGCTTTATTTTACTGACCACATTTTCAAGTGGACACTACCCTCTGTACTCTTCTCTTTCTTTTTTGGCAATATGCATCTTTAAGCAGTCCATACACTTCTTACTTTCTCGTTCTAAATGTTGAACTGACAGCATGCTCTCATTTTTAATGAAAAAAATTACTGGTTTCAGCAAATGTATTTCACACTTGAACTTTGTATTATACTCTAGAATATTCATATTTACAATAATTTTAGGGAAAACTATAACTTGAATTAGATTCAGCTCTGAATTAGAATGATTGTATCATTTTATCTTATCTACAGCTTGAAAGTCCCACCCTCCCTTTATTTTGTTTGCAAGATAGTAAATATTACAGCTGGATCTCATTTCCTAAGCTCCATTTTTTTAAATAAAAACACTGCATTATCTGTCAATCTAAAAAGATAGAGACCCAGGAGCCCCTGACTTTACCAAGAGGACTTACCAACTGCTGGATTCTTTCTGTAGCCCAGAAGGGATGGACATTAATATATGACTGGCTAGAGGGCTGAGTCACAGAAGAGACAGACCACCATGGGACCAGAGCAGCTGTCAACAGGGGGAGCCAGGAAAAAAAAGAACCTTACATGCCCTGCCCAATCACTGAGTGGCACCTGCAGCGAGTGATCTCCTTCCCCCGCCAAGAGAGGCTGTTCAACAAAATAAGACTCTAAATGATATCCTCTCTCTCAAAAGGGACGTTGATAGGTTTTGATTGTTTGTCCTATATAATCACTCAAGTGCTTCATGCCTTGTTTTGATGCCTTTCCCCGTGTATACCCCAACCAATAAATGTTCCTTCTTTAGTATGTTTGCCATGAAACCAAGCAAACTGAGGCTTCCGGATACCAAACCCCGCACCCTGCTTGGCTGTTTAATGTTGTGCAGTGACAGGATCATGTTAACTCCTTTGACTTTTTGGGCCCATTATTCCACTGAAATTAATACAATGCCCTTTGTGGCTTCTCAATCCTATTGCTTGCTGGTGTAACAGAACTAGCCACTGGACTCTATGCACTAGCAGAGGGTGCAACTGGATTTAGCAGCCAGACACCTGGCTTATTCTATGAATCTGCCACTGAAAATTTTGGTGGGATTATTATAAACACCTTATTTATTGATTCAAGAGAGCCATTTTTCACAGAGGGCTTTTAATGTTTACATTGGCACAGAGCTAATATTTCTTGTATTTTGTTTTTAATAAAGTAACTGTAGCCCCAAAAGAGAATACATTTCAGCTATCAGCATTTATTCAGAATATACAGACAGCTGCTATCATGCTTAGAGTAGCTCTCTGTCAGCGCCTTGCAGATAACTGGGTTTTTATCTTTCAGCAATACATCAGTGGCAGAGAAACTTGCTTTATTTAGACAAGCATCATGTCCAGAGAGGTTGCAAACTATCTGCGGCAAGTGGTGCCCAACAAGCCAGACCCATCCCATGCTAGTAAGCACGTTAATAGCCACTTATACAGCACACCAGGACAGGTGGCTTGAAAAATGAAGGGTTTCAGAGTAGCAGCCATGTTAGTCTGCGTCCGATGAAGTGAGCTGTAGCTCACGAAAGCTTATGCTCAAATAAATTCGTTAGTCTCTAAGGTGCCACAAGTCCTCCTGTTCTTTTTGAAAAATGAACTCACTGTGCTGCTGGGAAAATTTGAAACTACACCAAAGACATGGGCCACTGGAGAAGCTGGAATCCTTTTAAGATGATGTTCGGTGCCATATCACTTGCTCAGGGTCTTCGTCTCTTAGTTTCTGCTGTGTATAGAAGATGAAACTTGTGCATTAGAGAAATGGAAAGAGTCAGTGAAGTAGCATGGAAGAACATACTGAGGTCTAGGATAGACACATAAGTACTTTCTTCTTCCTGGCATGTCAGAGACCCAGAGAAATGAGGGAAGGGGAAAACAGATTTCTTTCCTTGCCCCTGGAATGTCTGTCTGAGAGTTAGGAAGAGATGGCAGACAAGCAGTCAATTGGCCCCAGGAGAGATTTATTTCAACATCATAATAAATTGTAGAGAGAGAGAGAGAAGGAAATGGTCTCGTGAATGCCATTAAACTCTTGGCTTTTGAGAGTTCTCCGGTACTAGTCTCCATCCTCAAAAAGTCCAGCTATTCTGCAGCTAGTGGAGTGTCTTTGTTTGTTTTACAGGAACTCAGTGATATTCAGTGGAATACGCAAGGTAGGTGGACTATTAAGAGCCTGACTCGCCATTGCCTTGAATGCTTGTGCAGTCATTTGCCTTTATGCAAATTGAATATGAAGTGGGTATAAAATGTTACCTTCTGTCTGAGAGACTGATTTGGGAGGGGTAAACAACGACAGAAAATTCAAGGCAATGGAGAATCAGGCTGTAGGGGCCAAATGTTTAGTTGAAAACGAGTGTGTGGTGTTAGGAATGAGAGTACAAAGGAGTACTTTCTTCTTTACAGACACTGGGACTAATAAACCACTGGTCCTGTCCCTGATGTACATTTACACAAGTTGCCAGTGGGTGCATGGGACTGGCAGGATGACAAACATCCACTACATGTTTCATGGTCCTGCCCCCATACCAGCAGTCAAGAGGTGATTGGTAGAAATCAATAAGACAGCTCTATGCCATCCAAGGATTCTCCTAATAAAAGTTCCTAGTGACCAGTCATGTTGGTTCATAGCTCCATTGGAGCAGCCAGATGCAGGCTTATCGCAGTCTAGTATCTGGCTCTAGCATTGATGTAGATGAACTTTTTAATTTAAAAAAGGAAGCTAATATCTGTGCTCACCTGTAGCATTTTGCTCATCTGTAATGATCTTACATGTTGTTGTTGTTGCTTTTAAAGGAATCCATTCAGCAATTTATTATGCTTTGTGATTTTGATATTGTATTCTGTATCCAGAAACAGTGAGTGTCCTTGAGATAGAACAGCCATTTATGATGCTCCTGGTGTGTTATATTGTTCAGCCATCAAAGATTTTAATGGAATAGAAAATTTACTTCCTATTAATGTCAGTCTTTTTAAATATATGTACAGAATGACTATTAAGCTACCTGTTGGAGTATGTGAAACTAAAAAGGATGACTATAACATAAAAGATTTGGAAGAGGTTTGCCAGTTTATGGTCATACAAATTAGTTTTTTTTTTCCATGAAGAATTTCTGCAATGGGAACCCTTATTATTCCCCTTATGGTATGATACCCCTTATATTTTGACCCATCCCCTTTACTTTTCTACCCCTCTGGGAAAAGTTTCTTTGGCAATATGAGTATGGGCTTACACATTTTCTTATCAGAAACACAATGGCAAACAGACTTGGTACACAAAGTATTGACAGCTATTTTTTTTTTTTTGTATTGCTTTATATAGAGACCAGTTCAGGACAGCATTTAAGCATGTGCTTAACTTTAAGTATGTGCTTAAATATGCCATCACTAAACTCAGAACAGCCCACTTCTAAGGTAGTTAAGTGTCAATTTACAAAGGGGGAAACGAGGCACAGAGAGATTAAGGCCTAGACCTCAAAGGTCTAACGCCCATTGGAGTTAGATGCCTAAATACCTTTGAGAATCTGGGTTTAAGTGATTTTACCAAAGGCCACACAGGAAATTTGTTGAGAGAGCTAGGAATATAATCCAGATCTCCTGACTCCCCACCCTGGGCTTCAAAACCTTAGAAAATGCTTCCTCTCCTTCCCCACACTAGTATTTCAAAAGACTACTAAAACATATATATATTTCTTGGCTACATGATAACTACGGGGTTACATGAAAGGGGAGGGGAAGATAATAGCTATATACAAAGTATTTGAAGGATGTAGACACCAAGTATGAAGCAGAATCATTTAGGCAAGTCCAGCCAGAGGTGCTGGAACAAGAGATGCTGGGGTGCTTCCACATACCCCAGGCTTGAAGTGGTTTCCATCATATCCAGGAATTACAGTTTGTTTCAATGGCTATCAGTACCCCCACAATAAAATATGTTCCAGCAACCCTGGGTCCAGCTGAATATTGGAAAGCTTCCTATTAGAGCTGCGTGAATAATGGATTTGCTGGCAATTAAAAAAATTTGGGTCAAAGGGTTTTTTCTCCAAATTTTTGACAAATCAAAAAGTGAAGAGAAATATTTTGGGTCAAATGAAATATTTAATTTCATCAGTATCTAAATTAGAACTTTAGATTCGGCCCATTTTCAAACATTAGTTTTATTGTTTTTTCCAAATAAAACTAAAGAAAATATTGAAACTCAAAGTCATTTAAAGTGGAAAAACAAACATTTCACGTAGAAAATATCAAAACAACGCTTTCTGGGTTTTTTTTCATATTTTTGTCCATTTTCGCACTTCAGCAAAACGGACATGAATTCAGGTGAATGTTTAGGTGACATTGAATCGGCATTTTTCACACACACACAAAAAAAGTTAGGCCAAAAATGTTTGGCCAGCTCTGTTCCCAATATTTGATATCTACTAGATATCTGTTATCTAAAAGCGAGAGATGGATGTAAGGCACCAGGTCCATCATCCTGGCTAGTGCTCTTGCTGATCTCCTTCCCAGGAGTTCAGAAGGTAGGTCCATTCATCTTCACTGTCTGCTGCCCTACTGAGCTGGCTTTTTCTTCTTTTGGTGGTTGGGTTGGGCTGCATGGGCCCAGAGCAGCTGCTTATAACCCTTTCCTTACTGGTGTGGGGTTTGTATGCCCAGAAGGAAAGGGTTAGTTTCCAAAATGTGATGGTTACTTCCCCTGCTTTTTTGACAGACAGACAGACAGACACCAGGGGGTGAAGAGACAGGATACTAACGGTAGGGGAAATATAAGCTTTTGTTGATGTTCTCACAATTCTGGGCAGCAGAACAGTCACATATGTATGCTGTCAGCTGGCAGGTTGGCCACTGCAGCTGTTGCTCTGGGTTCTGGCTTGCTTTCCCAGGCTAGGACATCATCTGGCTGGTCTGAGCCATCTCCCTTACCAGTCTCTCTCAGGCTGGGAAGAGCTGGATGGGCCATCTCATCTGCCATGTTGGTGCCATGTGGTATAGTTGACCTCAGGATAAGATGAAAAGCAGAGAGAAACAGAGGACAGGAGGAAAAATAGTGTGGAAAGGAACACACAAGAGAAGGGAAGATACAGTCAGTCTCACATATCTCCAGCTGCAGTCTCCACTGGTGTGGCAGTGATGGCCAGGAACCCCCTTCTTATGCTGAGGTCTGGATGTCACAATGATGTAATGACTCTCAAGGTTCACAAGTGGAGGACAAAGTCCCTGGAGCAAAATGGGGGACTGAAGGCCTTCCCCCCGTCCTTCAGGAATCCCTCAGTCAGCACACACTCCCCTTCAAGTCTCTTTTTTTAAGGACCCCAAAATGGGGTGATAGGAGGAATAGTCCATCCTCTTATTACTTTGTCCACCCATTCGGCCTAATTTCCAACACACCAAGTTTAGTCCATTGACTTTCAGTCATACATTCTTTTCTGTTTACCAAGTATGACCTCAACACAGTCCTTGATTTATATCAGTAAGCCTTTTGGTTTGGATTAATTCAGTCTTTCTGTCTCCCTTTTGTAACTCTTCCCACCAGCATTTGTTGTTGTAGGTTATTGTGACACGTTATGAACTTCCATTCACTTCTTACAGCTGAACTCAAATTAGGATGAATTTGCAGATCCAGTTATTACAACAGGAGCTTGCACCCCCTGCATGTATGCTGACCCGCTCAGGGCTTCGCCTGAGGGGGGGGTTGGATGGGCAAAAGAAAGGAAGATTCCACAAGATCCACACGTCTCCTTCCTCAGATATGGGGAATTCAGCCACATGGGCTATTTTGACTGCTAGGATAGAGTAGGCCTCTGTGCATCAGCCCCAATGCAGCCTATGATCTGAGAGTAGGATTGATCCCACTCCTTCCTCTGCAGAGATTCCTGTTCCCAGACATGTTTCTTGGGCTGGGCAAGATGAGGTATCTCTTATTGCACTGTATAGAGTCCAAGATGCGTTGAAAGGAAAGGAATAGGAAGTCTGGCCATCTACATGCTCTTAATTACATCATTGAGGCTCCCATGCACCTAGGGAGAAGGTTGAAGAGTTCTCTGTGCTTCAGGGAGACCAATTTAGCCTTCAATTGGCATGTAACTAGAAACAGTTGGCACAGAGTGCCCTTCAGTCCTTCCAAGCACTAATATTAAGAACTTAAAGTTAATGGGTCTCCCTGAAAATGCTGAAAAGTGGTGGTTAGAGAATTGTAACGGTTGTCTACCTGTTTAGTTCAGTCACTTGCTGTACTGCAAGGAGAATTTCAGCTGAAAAAAATGTGAGAGTTCTTTCCTATTCTCAATGCCGGTAAAAGCCTGAAAAGGGAAGCAAGACTTTGAAATCCTTTTGTTTACTGGGTGAAAATCACTTTGGCATTTGCCCTGATCACTCACCTGCCCACTTCAGAAGAAAGAACAAATGCACTTATATCAGGGAACAATATTATAAATTCTATATATAGAGTTCTATATATTCTATTCTATTCTAAATTCTATAAATTCTATTCACAATCTTTTGTAATGGTGAAGATCTGTGAAGATCTGTCTGATTCTCGTGATGAGATAGCAGTGGACATGGGCTTATCACATTTTGGACTTTCTTGAAAATGCTTCAGGTCCTCCTCTGTTTGGACTAATTGCCTGTGGAGTTAGATTGGGACATTCAAAGAGGCCTAACAGAGTAAAACACCCATTTTTCATTAAACGTCAAAAGGGGCCTAAGTGAGTTTCATTAAACTCACTTAGGCTCCTTTTAAAATCCCAGGTCTCTGGCTGGTTTTGTGTGTATATGTTGGGTGGGGGGGGGGGGACAGCTAAGTCATCCATGAAGCACATTTCCTTTTCCACAGACAAACCAGTCTTCAGAAAATCCACTCCCAGACACTAACTGGCAAGACTTGGCTGGACTCGAGATACAATCTAAATAGAAAACCACATATTCTCTGAGAGTGATAGCTGATTATTTGACAGTGCCTGGTGATCTGAAATAGTCTCTCCTCCAATTATATGAGTGATGGATAATTGCCACAGTGTCGAAATGAGGTCAAAGTACTGCCAGCCCACTGAACCCCAAACACCCCATAGACTTGCAATTTAACATACACGTTACAGATCACCAAAGATGTTTATACAATATAACCTATTTAAGCACTGTACAAAACACAGAGAAAGGCATGGTCCTTGATCCAAGGAACTTACAATCCAAATAAAATATATATACAACAATGATATTTATGCAATCTACTTATTTTTTCAATGTTTCTCCCTTCCATTTTCTATAAGGAAGGACTGGACATCATGTGTTTGGCCACTCCTAAAGGCTATTGGCCATTGGTATACTTGCCTTCCACTTGGAAGGAAAGACAGGACTGTATCAGTAACAAAGTTCCTAATATTTTTTGTAGTCCTGAAGATGCCATTGAGTGCCACCCTCAAAGGGATTTAGGAGTCAGCATAGTATGATTGGAATCCCCTATATAGGCATCTCCTCTGATGTCTTGTAGGCTATTAGTTGTATGTGATCTTTTCCCCGGTTTGTATCTATGTAAATTCTTGTTTGGGATAGGAATATTGGGAGTAATTCTGAGACCAGTTTCTGCATAGCTAATGTGTTGTGAAAGAAGAATTCTATGTGGTGTACATGCAGTGATTATAAGCCTAGGGCAACACTATCCTAATATTATGCAATGGATTAGAAAAATAAACAACGTATAAAGTTGTAGTTGGTTTGTAAATTGATGATCTCCAAGGAATATTAATATATGAAGTTTCCTGCCCTTCAAGAGTGTCCTTGGAACCTAGAAGGAAATAATTTGGTGACTATAGAGTTTCAAGGACTGAAATTATAAGCATGAGGAACATGGCCATCAATAGATAATGCTAAAAAAGCTGTTACCATGCTTCTTTGTAACAGAACACTAAGTAGGGTGCAGCATGCTCAATGCATTGAGCTTTGTGTTGCTTCTTCATATAGTCATAAAAAAGGGAATCCCTGTGAATGTATTTAGTCGGCCTACTCTTCTGTGCATCTGTAGGCTTTCCCTATCCAGAGCAGTATCTGACCATGCATTTTTACTGTCCCAAGGGCAGACTAATATGTAGAGTATACCCCGCCCCCATGTTGACCCACACAGAACGTACACAGCCAAAAGAGGATATGCTTCTGCAAGTATGAAGAGTCATTACTCCACCTCAGAATAGTTCAGAATGTGCTCTTGAGGGGGGATTTGGCTTGTGCTGTCAGGACTCAGTTCACCGAAGCGTCATCCTCCTGATGACTTTCCATGTACTTTTCTATGACTTCCCTTTAAATAGTTGAAAACACAATAAAAATATGTTGTGTTCATGTCTGGTACTGTCATCTTAAGGGAGTGATCGAGTCAGTGCCATGAAAAATAATTTCATGCTGCATCCCTGCGTAAGATAAACTCCCAATGGGAAGTTAAAAAGAAAGTGTTATTCCTTCATTTGTGTTCACTGCTAATAAGAAAAAAAAGAAGCTGGACACAAAAACCTGTTATAGCCCTGCTTCTAAATTAACATGGTAATACCAAGGGAATTTATTCTGATTTCACACTGATTCTGCAGTGATGTAACCCCCATTAATTTTAGTAGACTTTCTTTTGATTCATACAAGTATAACTGAGATAAGTCCTTCATTCTTAACACATCCTGTTGTGACTTGTATTTTTTAGGGTTCTCATAACAATGCCACAAAGACAATCTAAAATATTCCTTAAAAGATTTCCTCTTAAAGTCCAACCAAGAAATTCCTCTTCAACTCTGAATACTGCACAATTGTACCTGTCCGATGTGCTGGAATACTTAATCACAATGACATGGATTAAGAAAGGAATGGTGACAGCCTTTGCTCTGAATTTAATTGAGCTCTGTTGGTTTATGTAAGAACCTTCACGTAGCATCTTTTTCATTTAATAATGTCAACATCTAGAAGCACCAAGATTCTTTGCTGTTGAAGCACACAAAACATATTCAAAGGAAAAAACCTCTTTGGAGAGTATGGGATAGTTTGGATTCCTCTTTTACCTGTTTTTTATACTTGATAAATCAATAAAAAGGCAGTCTGAGAAGGGGTATATATAAATAATACAATATGTATTTTACTTAAATATACCCTGTAAATTCTTACTTTAATAAAATATTCAGAGATATTTGTCACAAATAAGTGTCCCTTTGGAGAGAATTAGATAGAGATAAATTGTTGGATTAAAACTTCATGAACATAAACCAATGCGGGATGACAATCAAATTCTTCCCCTTCTGGCTCTTGGACCAATGAATTTCTCAGAATATATCAAATCGACTAGGGAATTATTTATAACACATTAATGCAACATTTTGCTTACTTCAGTACTTGTCACTGTCACATGCAAGGCAAAGTGAAGAGCTTTGGAGTCTTAATTAAAATGGGACTGCAAAACTCAAACTCTTCTTGGTTTGGAATTGTTGGACTTATTTTTTAAATAAATCCAACAATTCCAAACCATAATTTGCATACATAGAGATTTTAAAAGCTTAAAACTTTAAACAATAAAATGAACAAGCCAACAGTAGCATAACTATACAGGTGACCATTGAAGTGTGAAAACAACTATCCTTACCACTGAGAGGCTGGTGTTTTCTCTATATAAATATTGTGTTGTGTTTTGATGCGTGTCAATATTTTGTACATGACTGATTTTTCAACCCTCTGGAAGCTCTCAGAGTGGTATCTCAGTGGTCAAGATCTAGCTATTTATGCAGGTAATTCGGTTTTCTGATTACATTTTATAGTATACTCCTGGAGCCTTTATATTTTACCTGGATTGCAGGTTGGAGAGTATGTATCTTTTTTATTAGGATCTCAGTTTTATTCAATAGAAACTCATATGGCAGGAATCCCCCTTCCAGGAAACTGTACATTTAAATCCCTTAGGACCATATATAAAGTAACTCTTACAGGTCCATGAATGGCTATTAGCCAAGAGGGCCAGGGATGCAACCCCATGCTCTGGGTGTCCCTAGAATCTGATTACCAGAAGCTCGGAGTAGATGCCAGGGTATGGATTACTTGATGATTTTCTGTTCTGTTCTGTTCATTCCCTCGGAAGCACCTGGCATTGGCCACTATCGGAAGACAGGATACTGGGCTAGATGGACCATTTGTCTGAACCAGTATGGCCATTAAAATCAGTATGGCCATTCTTATGTCCAGGAAGATATTTTTTACCTAGAAAAGTGTTTTGTAGAATATAAAATTAGGGCCAAATTGCACCATCATTTTAAAAGCTGAAATCCCTGTTGAAATGAATGGTACACTAATGTCACAACTTATGCATGTACTTTTCTCCTAATGTGCACCCCATAATGACTGTATGGTACCGCTTCACACTACTGACCTAATTACATGATAATGGTCCAAATCCTGTTCTGATTGAGACCTTGTTCACCCCATTGAGTTTAACTTTCCTTTATGGAAACTTTCACTTTCCTTTATGGAAAGTAATTTAGGATATTGATCTGCATGAAGTTTGTACATATATTAGATTATCTTTAATAGTCCAGGCTACATCTTCACCCCAGTGATGAAAGGTGGTATACTGGGTCATGTTTCCCCAATGAAAATCTGGAGTAACTCCATTAACAATAATAAAGTTGCTCCAGATATACACCAGTGCAACAGAAATCTGGAGATCAGAATTTGTTGTCGATAGTTGCTGTAGTTAAATGGGGTGGGGGTAAGAAATTTTATTCTGGATGTATGGCAATTTAATAAACATCTGTCATGTATATTTAAAACTGCCATTTCAGGATTCTAATTATAACATCTCAAAATAAACCCTTCTCAAAAGAGAATTGAAGTGACAGTTCACGCACTGAAGAAAATGAAACATGACGTTGCTCGTTCTCCTTTCGTCCTAGAGCTAAAATTTAAATTAATTTTCTTCTTCTGACAGAAAGTATTTTAATTGGAAATTATTTTTGATTGCAGTTTTCAGAGAGGATTTGGATTCTTCTATGTGTGTGTACAGACGTTGTTTAGTGCCTTCATAATATTGTAGTAAATTAATCATTTGCAGAAATTTTAAATAGTTGACAGCTGCACTGGCAATTTTAAGGAAGGCTAAACAATTAAAAGAATAGAGGTAAAACACTAATGGTTTTTCCCCCATAACTCAGCACCTTCAGATATACCTCATGTTTAGCTCATTGTTATGGGTACCTGTCATAAATATAAAGGGAAGGGTAACCACCTTTCTGTATACAGAACTATAAAATCCCTCCTGGCCAGAGGCAAAACCCTTTCACCTGTAAAGGGTTAAGAAGCTAAGATTACCTCGCTGGCACCTGACCAAAATGATCAATGAGGAGACAAGTTACTTTCAAAGCTGGAAAGGGGGGTGGGGAAACAAAGGCTCTGTCTGTCCATGTGATGTTTTTGCTGGGAACAGTTCAGGAATGCTCTTCAGAACTTCTGTTAAATTAGTAAGTAATCTAGCTAGAAATGCCTTAGGTTTCCTTTTGTTAAATGGCTGGTAAAATAGGTTGTGCTGAATGGAATGTATATTCCTGTTTTTGTGTCCTTTTGTAACTTAAGGTTTTGCCTAGAGGGATTCTCTTTGTTTTGAATCTAATTACCCTGTAAGGTATTTACCATCCTGATTTTACAGAGGTGATTCTTTTACTTTTTCTTTAATTAAAATTCTGCTTTTAAGAACCTGATTGCTTTTTTATTGTTCTTAAGATCCAAGCGTTTGGGTCTATGTTCAACTATGCAAATTGGTGAGGATTTTTATCAAGCCTTCCCCAGGAAAGGGGGTGTAGGGCTTGGGGGGATATTTTGTGGGGAAGACGTCTCCAAGTGGGCTCTTTCCCTGTTCTTTGTTTAACACGCTTGGCAGCATAGGGTTCAAGGACAAGGCAAAGTTTGTATCCTGAGGAAATTTTTAACCTAAGCTGGTAAGAATAAGCTTAGGGGGTCTTTCATGCAGGTCCCCACATCTGTACCCTAGAGTTCAGAGTGGGGAAGGAACCTTGACATGTACCTAATTGTGAAAAAACAAAAGATATGACATCAGGAGTAAGTAGACGGCAGGAGTTTAGATGTACTTGCCATTATAATTTAGGGCTATTGTGAAATTCTTTACTGTATGATTCAGTGAGTGTGCATCTATGTAGCTCCTCCCCTGAAAAGCTTTGAGAAAAGTTGGGGAGCCGAATTCTGAACTGCTGCATAACCTCATGTACATTTCATTACCTTACCCTCACTAAGACTCCTTTGGACCTATTCACCCATTCCACAAATGTGTAAGGGAGTCTAAATTACAATCTGGAGAGCTAAACGAAGATATTAATTAAAGTAACCCCCAATCTAATCTAATTTACACCTTCCAGGCCTTCTGCCTGGGAATTTCTCCCACTGAGAGCTTAATCAAAAAGCCTATTGAGGTCAACGAAATCTTTCCATTAACTTCAAATGGCTTTGGATCAGGGACTGAGACATCCGTACACATCATTAGAAAGGGTGCAAGTAGCTCTATATGAATCAAAATGAGTGAATGTGCACAGCCATCACCTGACAACCAACCTGTTGAAGCTACCAGAAGGGAAATACTAGGAAGCCAGCCAGTCAGCAGAGCAGTAGACAGTATAGAGTAGACAGGAGAGTAACAAGAGGCTCCCATAAAATGGACAAGAACAAAGGGAGGATTTAGACTGGGACTTGGCATTTGAAAAGGGGAGAAAAATCATCTGCAGGGGGAAGAGTTGTCCTGATATTTTCACTCTGCTTTTCATTGATAAAGTAGTATTGGATTTAGCAATAGAGATCCTGTTATCTATATTATTTTCATTTTCCTGGGTTTCACTGAAAACAGTGTTGAAAACCTGGTCACAGTTCTCAGTTAGAAGGATTTTCAAGTGACTTTGTAGCACAAGTCCCACTGAAGGGCAACACGACTTTTGCTCTCAAGTCACTTAGACGCCTTTAAGACCCTTACTAAACGGGGGAGGCAAAATAGTGGTAGATGATGTAGAAAAAGCTGAAGTACTCAATGCTTTTTTTGCCTCAGTCTTTACAGACAAGGTCAGCTCCCAGACTGCTGCACTGGGCAACACAGTATGGGGAGGAGGTGAGCAGCTCTCAGTGGTGAAAGAACAGGTTAAGGACTATTTAGAAAACCTGGACATACACAAGTCCATGGGTCCAGATCTAATACATCCAAGGGTGCTGAGGGAGTTGGCTGATGTGATTGCAGAGCCATTGGCCATTATCTTTGAAAATTCATGGTGACTGGGGGAGGTCCCAGATGACTGGAAAAAGGCAAATATAGTGCTCATATTTTAAAAAGGGAAGAAAGAGAACGGGGAACTACAGACCAGTCAGCCTCACTTCAGTCCCCGGCAAAATCATGGAGCAGGAAACCATTTTAAAGCACTTGGAGGATAGGAAGGTGATCAGGAGCATTCAACATGGATTCACCAAGGGCAAGTCATGCCTGACCAATCTGATTGCCTTCTATGATGAGATAACTGGCACTATGGATATGGAGAAAGTGGTGGATGTGATATATCTTGACTTTAGCAAAGCTTTTGATATGGTCTCCCACAGTATTCTTGCCAGCACGTTTAAAAAATATGGATTAGATGAATGGACTGTAAGGTGGATAGAAAGCTGGCTAGATTGTTGGCTCAACGGGTAGTGATCAAAGGCTCGATGTCTAGTTAGCAGCCGGTATCAAGCAGAGTGCCCTAGGGGTCGGTCATGGGGCCGGTTTTGTTCAACATCTTCATTAATGATCTGGATGATGGAATTAATTGCACCCTCAGCAAGTTCTCAGATGACACTAAGCTGGGGGGAGAGGTAGATATGCTGGAGAGTAGGGATAGGGTCCAGAGTGTCCTAGACAAATTGGAGGATTGGGACAAAAGAAATCTGATGAGGTTCAACAAGGACAAGTGCAGAGTCCTGGGGAGGGTGAATCCATGCACAACTACAGGCTGGGGACCAACTGGTTAAGCAGCAGTTCTGCAGAAAAGGACCTGGGGATTACAGTGGAAGAGAAGCTGGATATGAGTCAGCAGTGTGCCCTTGTTGCCAAGAAGTCCAATGACACATTGGTCTGTATTAATAGGAGCATTGCCAGCAGATCGAGGGAAGTAATTATTCTCCTCTACTTGGCACTGGTGAGGCCATATCTGGAGTAATGCATCCAGTTTTGGTCCCGTTCTCCCCCCACCCCCCGCCCCACTACAGAAAGGATGTGGACAAATTGGAGAGTGTCCAGCAGAGGGCAACAGAAATGATTAAGGGGCTGGGGCACATGACTTACAAGGAGAGGCTGAGGGAACTGGGGTTATTTAGTCTACAGAAGATAAGAGTGAGGGGAGATTTGATAGCAGTCTTCAAATACCTGAAGGGGGGGTTCCAAAGAGAATGGAGCTCAGCTGTTCTCAGTGGTGGCAGATGACCAAACAAGGAGCAATGGTCTCAAATTGCAGTGGGGGATGTCTAGGTTGGATATCAGGAACACTATTTCATTCGGAGGGTGGTGAAGCACTGGAATGGGTTACCTAGGGAGGTGGTGGAATCTCCATCCTTAGAGGTTTTTAAGGCCCCGCTTGACAAAGCCCTGTCTGGGATGATTTAGTGGGTGTTGGCCCTGCTTTAAGCAAGGGATTGAACTAGATGACCTCCTGAGGTCTCCTAATATTTTATGATTCTATGAAACTGCTGGGTCCTCAGCCCTCTTGAAAACTAAGACACTTAGTTCCTAATCTTTCAAAAACTTTCTAGATTCCGAGGCCAGAAGGGACCAATGTGATCAGCTGATCTGACCTCCCTTATACCACAGACCATAGAACTTCCCCAAAATAATTCCTAGATCATATCTTTGAGAGAAATGTCCAGTCTTCATTTAAAAATTATCGGTGATGGAGAATCCACCACAACCCTTGCTAAATTGTTCCAGTGGTTTATTACAGTCACTATTAAAAATGTATGCCTTGTTTGCAGTCTAAATTTTTCTAGCTACAACTTCTAGCCAGTGGATTGTGTTATACTTTATCTGTTAGATTGAAGAGCCCATTATGAAATATTTTGTTCCCTGTGTAGATACTTATAGACTTTAATCAAGCCACACCTTTATCTTCTCTTCATTAAGCAAAATTGATTGATCTCCTTGAGTCTGTCACTATAAGGCATAGTTCTAATTCTTTAATCATTCTCATGGCTCCCCTCTGAACCCTCTCCAATTTATCAACATCCTTCCTGAACTGTGGGCACCAGAACTGGACACAGTATTCCAGCAGTGGTTGCATCAGTGCCAAATACAGAGGTAAAATAACCTCTCTACTCCTACTTGAGATTCCACTATTTATGCATCAAAGGCTTTCATTCTCCCTCTTGAACACAGCATCACACTGGCAAATCACGTTCATCTGATTATCCACCCCACCTTCATTTGTGCTTAACTTTACTACCATGTGCTTAACTACCAGTTCCACCACTGCTTTACTACCAGCAGCCTCACTTGTTTTTCAGGGGGACTACTCATTGAATAACGTTAAGCCTGTGAGTAGTTGCAGGATTAGGGGCTTATTTAGGAGCCTAAATATGGACTTTAGAGTCCTGTTTTTGAAAAAAATGTGGCCCAGCTTTATTACAAAAGGGAGCAATACATAAACATTTGCATTCTTCACTGAACACAGCAACTGAACGGCTGATATGAATGGTGAAACCCTTGCAGCTGACTAGTTAGTTGTTGTAATGCAGCTTTGCTCAGACTACCTCCTCTAATTCATGGTACAGAATTATGGCTGCCTCTAAGGTGAGTTGATTCTCTCACAGGTATATGAGAGAACACATAAAGGCATTCTGCACTTTAGAGAAAAAAATGCTCTCAGCCGTATGTCAACATCCTCAATACGTTGTGCTCCCTTTCTTCCCTGGAGAAAAAGGAAAGGCATTTGCAGTCCCTACATGATAAAATTTCTACTAACTGGAACCTCCAGACACTTAGTTGCCCTGTATTTCCCCTCATTCATTAAGGGGGCCTGAGCTTTTATCCCTAGCTTACCTTCAGATCACAAGAATCCTTTCGAATCAATTCCCCTTTGACCACCGGAAGGGTGTGTGAGACTCTGTGTGTGTGTATGTGTGTGTGTGTTGGGGGTGGGGGCATGGAATTGCTAGGAAATACACATCTCATCTCAAAAGTCCTTCAACAAATAATTGCAAACCATATAGAGAAAGATGGATATTTATCCTGCATGGAGTTTTCATTATACAACATTTTACTAAAGAGACCAGCATAAATTTAATTTAAAATGGTAACACCTAGAGAACTGTGCTCATTGGTCTTGTGGCTTTGACTATCAGAAATTCTACAAGAACTTTCGTGTCAAAAGGTCAATTACATCACACTGCAAAGATGTAGATTCAGTTAAACCAGGTTTTTAGTAAGGCAACAACAAACTGGGACAGGAACAACTTAAGTTAGGAGAGGAAGTAGTTGTTTTAAAACAAAGTAAACATTTAAGGCTGTGTAAATTCAGCAGATCATTTTTTCTCACTGTCAAGCCAGTCAGCTTCTTCTTTCTAGAGCTGGTTAAAGCAGAATGCCAAGTAGCAAAGAAAAAGTTTAGAAGAACACTTCCCTCTGGATAACTTCCACTCCCATCCGACAGTATAATCTGTGTTTTTCCAGTTTACACACTATATTTAGTTAATCAGACTTCATATGTGGCAGATGGGATTTGATTACATGACCCAGCATGTCAACATTATCTGTGGGTGGCAAAGGAGTTTGATCTTAGGTGACTTGGTAAGTTATTCCTACTTGAACAGATGGGATTTAAATTGCCGGGAGGGTGTTTCCAACAGATAAATATTTCTCTTTTTCATTCTGAAATGATAGAAAGAAATATTAATTTTTGTTTCATGAGATGGAAACAGAAAGCCAACACAGATTTTGGAATATAAATGATGAATTTAGATGGTATTTTGAGGAAACTGATAAGCATACAATGCCTTGTGCCTTGGTTGGACTACAGTCCATCTTTACAAATCATTTTCAGCACAGATAAATTATATAGTATAATTTAAACTATTATAGATAAGTGTAATGGATTAAATAGAATATGCTACCTGCTGCAGTAAACAGTGATGAGAGAGGTAACTTTTTAAACACTTTCTCCTTTTCTGTGCAAAACATCTTGGAAAATAATAGACGGTATCTTTAAAAGTAATTGTAAGATATAATGTGGAAAGACCTATTAAAATATTTATATAATTTTGTTGACAATGTTTTCCACCCAGTTAAAACTTTTTCTTTTATTTAGAAGAAGTCAGGGGAAATATTTTGAAACACTTTACATACAGATATTTATCCTATTCAGATAGTGACAGAATAACAACCACTCAAAGATCTGATAGCTTCTCTGAGATGTGAAAGTAGAAAAAAGAACCCGTGTTGAAAATGGAACATGGAGAAGGGCAACAAACAAATAAGAAAAGTCAGACACTTATGGATTTCAGGGAAAGGGTAGTGGTAGGAGAGGGGAGAGAGAGAGAAAAATGAGTGTCACAGTTAGAGATGGTCACGTATAAATGCACCATTTTAGTTTTGATCTGATCCATGGTTCCCATTATGAGGTTTTTGCGAGCATTTGAACACAACCATTTACATTTTCACAAATTTTCTCACAAATATTTATCTGTGCAAAAATTGTACCAGAATTTTGTTATCCATCATTTAAAGTATTCAGCCTTCAGACAGCATGCAGAAATGTTACTATGTGATTCAGGGGATCAGTCACTTCAGAAGTATAATAAATAATGACTATTGACTGGAATGAGCCACAGATAATCATCAACCCATGGACTGAACATTATTCATCAAAACAAATAGGCGATTAGTAATAAGCATTAATAATTTCAGGCATTAGCAGCAGTGGACCTCCTAGTGAAAACTTTCAGAACTAGAGTGGCCTGGAAACTGGTTTTATAACCCACTCCCTCCTTCCCTTTGACAACACAAAAAGTGAAGGGAGATGGAACAAAATCTTAAATGCATCTGACTGGAGCCCCTGAGGCACTGTCAGTTAGCTATCTACACTGGTGGGCTGAAGGCTGGATGTCATGATGATATCATGACTTTCAGGACTCTCAAATGAAAAACAACGTTCCTTAAACAAGAGCAAACCCTAACAGCCTTCCTTTTGGGAAGAAAATCCTTTGGTTTGCTCTGCTCCTTATATCTTGGGATCAGAGAAGATGAGATGAGCTGGGTTGAGGCGAGTTGAGCTGTGATGCCATGATGATTTTTCCAAGTCTTCTTTTAAGGACCTCAAAATGGTAGGAGGAGTGGATGACATAGTTAGAATCATAGAATGATAGGACTAGAAGGGACCTCAAGAGGACTAAGTATTATCTAGACCATACCTGACAGGTGTTTCTCTAACCAGCTCTTAAAAATCTCCAATGATGGAGATTCCACAACCTCCCTAGGCAATTTATTCCAGTGCTTAACTACCCTGACGGGAAGTTTTTCCTAATGTCCAACCTAACCCTCCCTTGCCGCAATGTAAGATCATTGCTTCTTGTCCTATCCTCCAAGGTTAAAGAGAACAATTTTTCTCCCTCCTCCTTCTAACAACTTTTTATGTGCTTGAAAACTGTTATCATGGCCACCCTCAATCTTCTCTTCTCCAGACTAAACAAACCCATTTTTTTCAGTCTTCTCTCATAGGTCATGTTTTCTAGACCTTTAAATGTTTTTGTTCTTCTCTGGACTTTCTCCAATTTATTCACATCTTTCCTGAAGTGTGGTGCCCAGAACTGGACACAATACTCCAGTTAAGGCCTAATCAACTCAGAGAAGAGTGGAAGGATTACTTGTATCTTGCTTACAACACTACTGCTAATACATCCCAGAATGATGTTTGCTTTTTTTTGCAAAAGTGTTGAACAATTGACTCGTGTTTAGCCTGTGATCTACTATGGCCCCCAGATCCCTTTTTGTAGTACTTCTTCCTAGGCAGGTTTCAGAGCAGCAGCCATGTTAGTCTGCATCCACAAAAAGAAAAGGAGTACTTGTGGCACCTTAGAGACTAACAGATGTATTTGAGCATAAGCTTTCCTGAGCTACAGCTCACTTCATCAGATGCATGCAGTGGAAAATACAGTGGGGAGATTTTATGTACACAGAGAACATGAAACATCTTATCACTATAAAAGGTCCCTTCCCACCCCCTGCTTTCCTGCTGGTAATAGCTCACCTTACCTGATCACTCCTGATACAGTGTGTATGGTAACACCCATTGTTTCATGTTCTCCGTGTATATAAATCTCCCCACTGTATTTCCACTGAATGCATCTGATGAAGTGAGCTGTTGCTCATGAAAGGTTAGGCTCAAATACATTTGTTAGTCTCTAAGGTGCCACAAGTACTCCTTTTCCTTCTTAGGCAGTCATTTTCCATTTTGTATGTGTGCAATTGATTGTTCCTTCCTAAATGGAGTACGTTGCATTTATCCTTATTGAATTTCATCCTTTTACTTCAGACCATTTCTCCATTTTGTCCAGATCATTTTGAATTTTAATCTGATCCTCTAAAGCACTTGCAACCCCTCCTAGTTCTGTATTGTCTGCAAGCTTTGTAAGTGTACTCTCTATGCCATTATCTAAATCATTGATGAAGATATTGAACAGAATTGGACCCAGGACCAGTCCCTGTGGGATTCTACTCAATATGCCCTTCCAGCTTGATGGTGAACCACTGATAACTACTTTCCAGGAATGGTTGTCCAACCAGTTATAGTATCACCTTATAGTATCGCCATCTAAGGTTCACACCTAATTATTTCATCCACTAATTAAATCCATTTCCATAAGGCCAAAGGGTTCTCAGATTTTTCTTTGAGTCCAACTCAGCACAGATCCTTGAGCTATATCAGTAGACCTTTTTGTCTGGAGTAATTCATTCTCTTTCTAGTTTTCTTACACCTGTTTATAACATTCATTATTGAAAATAATTTGACATACTTCTTATGGTTAAGTCCCAAGCAGGCAAAAGTTATGGACTCAGTTGTCTCAACAAGCCTCCTCTTGCATCCAGGAGGGAAGTGGATGCTATCACCATCTGCCACTGAAGAAAGGGCAAAGGAAAAGAGCAAGTAAAATAGAGAAACAGACTAAACATAATCTGGCGTAACCATTTCTGTTCACTGGAACACTGCTCTACAACAGTTCTATCACTTAGCAAAGCTGTATGCAGTTATAACTGAGCTGCGTCCCCAGTCTCACTCACATTATTTCTAGGTGACATTTCTAAATGATAGCAGGTTTTTTTCCTGATTCCCTTTAATCCCTAGATTCAGCGGAAATGTAGAACTTTGGAAAGTGCTGAGGTTTTCATTTCTGTAGTGTAGAGATTTCACTGTCTATTGAATACATCGGTCACAGGCATAAGAAAGCAACAGTGGCCAGGAATGACTTTCCATTTTCAACTAGTCACATAGTGACATAGCCCATGGCTTTGTTACTTGGGATGGCTGTGAAGGCGTCAAGGAAGTTTCATCTGTACTGCATGCAGCAGCCTAAATCCTAAGTAACATAAATCAAGGAGAGCATATTTGTCTGCAGGTCCACATTCTATGCCTTCTCTCTATACGCCATAAGACCTATTTCAAAATGTGGGCTAGAACCTAGCTGACTGTAATCTTTCTCCCCACACGTCTCCCAAAATTCTACAATCACCAGAGATGCTGCAGTTGACAGAGACTCATAGGCACATGCAGGACACACCACTTTTTTCAAGACTTCCCATGACTGAGCAGTATCCCAAATGGCCAGTTGGCACTTCTTCCATTCCTCTTTTCCCTGTGTAACCCATCTCTGCAAATAATATTTCATATATCTAACTGTCTCATTGGGAGGGGAAAAGAATATTGTCCTAATACAACACCAGTTTGTGCTTCTACTTACCCTTGTATTTGGCAACTAGACACTATGGTGGATAGCACATTACAAATTCATATCGGGAAACAGATGACTGCATGGATGGTGAGAGAATAAAGATGGGCTCTTGAGTATTCATCTTGCAGATGGTTCCTTCTCTGTCTCTATTTTCTAGTCCCTTTTTGTCTTTCAGTCTAATACCCTATGATATCTTTTCAGTGGCTTTTTCAGTTCAGGGCAGATTGCTTGTTCTCAATGAGCCAAAGACATTTAAGAAAATTATATCTTTTTTCCCCCCAAACATCAGTGAGGTTAGAGAAATAAAACAAAGGAACTGAGAGGGGTTAGGCATATCCTGAAATAATTAACAGAATTGGATTTAGTTTAGATCTCAGTAACACGTCAGACAAAATCTGTAAGGAAAAACAACCTGGACTGCAGATATTCAGAAGGAGAGAAATATTTTGAGAACAGTCATATTCCAACAAATGCCTGGATGAGTTGGATTTTTTGGGGCTATTCAAGTGAATGTACTGTATCTAAGAGTAATTAAATGAAACCGAACACAAGAAAATACCAGAGAATATTTCCTATCAAGAGTACAAACAATGAAATAATCTCCAAGGCTGCTGAGACATTTAAAAATAGAGTGAGGACAAACATCCAGTTTTAAGGGCAATTCTGCATAGGCAGGCGATGGCCAAGATAAAATAATAGTTTCTCCCCCTCTTTAATTTCTACTGATTTGCTTTTACAGGAGTTTTTTAATGACACATTTTAACTTTAGAGGAAAAACATAAAATGAGTATTAAAATAGAAATATATTGGTTTGTATTTTATTAACAATTTTTGCTTTATTTAATTTTTTAATTTGAATTTAAGCTGCCTAGGTTAACCACTCAAAAATATTCAAATCAATTAATTTTTTTAAGATTTAGGAAAGATTTTGGTTAATGAAAGAAAAGTTGGGTAAGAAATCTGGAATATGGAACAAACAATAGATTATGGACTACCAGCTCAGTGGGGCTCTTCAGTAGATATGATGGAAAAATAAATCAGGTGAGAAGACTCACTGATGTAGAAAAAGTTATTTCTGGGAAAATGTGTTCAGTCTGTGATGACTTCAATGAAGAACTGTCATCTGACAATTTTATTGTTAAAGAATCCAAGCAGTTCACTTCTGAGTATCCCAGACGTTCATATAATGAGGTACGATTTTACTTTAAGCATAAAAAGTGTTGGAGCAACGTTTTTCCCCTTTCCAGACCCAGTTGGATTTTTTTAAAGTCTTTTCAAAGGTATAAATTGGCTGCTTCAGAAAAAAAATGCAAGTAGACAGACCTAAGCATGGCAGAAGAATGGAAGCAAGAAAAGGTTTGAAACATTAGTTTACCCAGATTGTTTTATATTTTGAGTCATGCAAGTTTCTGCTCTGTTGTAGGAAATTGTCTCAGAAATTGCTCCAGGCAGTTAGCTCAGAAAATGACATTTTCAGATTTGTTCATAGACTAGTATGCTTGTTCATATTGGCTCACTTTAAGTAGTTTAGCCTCAGACTTTAATGTATCTCTTAAAATAAGGTGGGAGTTTTCTGGAGTTTAAGGGACAATTTCAACAGGTGCATATAAGTGAAAAATCTACTCCTACTACAATTTGTGCACAATCGTACCTGTGCATTCTGCACTAGTATCAACAGGTTTTCTGAATTTGTGGCCCCACTGTGGGCCTTGTCTCCACTTCATCTCTGTCCACTTACCTGGATCTGAAAGCTGATAGTTCTGACACCTGAGTAAGCCCCGATGATCCTCTCTCTTGCTGGTGTGGGACATGTTGTCCTGTCATTTCCTGCTTGTTTGTAAGCAGGTCTCCCATCAAGCACCAGTTGGAACTTATAGTATAGGGACATTCCTCATGTGCCTCTTTTCCCCCTCAGCTGACATGTCAGCACCGAGGGAACACAAGGGGTGAAATCTCTTTGACTTCAATGGAGCTGGGAATTCATCCAAGAAAATGTGTGGATCCTGTTCCTAGAACATTGAGGATGCCATGGTGAAATAAAGAGGCCAAGGGGTGAAATACATGTTTGCCCAATTCAAATATGCAAAACCAGCAGGGAAATAACCGTTTCAAGCTTTTAAGGGATTGAATGGAAGAGTAAAACAAAACAAAGGACTTTTAGGAAGTGCTTTGCTGCGCACTGATCTGGGGTGGTTGCCGGTGGATGGGATATTGCAGCTACCTCACCACCACTGTCCCATTCCAGTGGATATTTCACCTCCAGGCAGCACTGCTCTGGTTAGCACTGCCATTAATGGTTTAAGTGTGTAAGTGAGTGTAGCCCAGGAAGTATAAGCAGGAGGTCTCTGACCTAGAAAGTGATGCATGCTGCATCCTCAGTGTTAACGTTACTTAGTCTTTTTACTGAGTGTGCCTGTTATAAGGGCAGTATAGAAATGTGCATCCATTGGCTACAAACCATTTTTTTCTGGTCCTGTAACTCAAAACCATTTTTTTAAATGGAATACTGCAGAATTCTTGGCTATAATTTAGACTAGGCCCCTTGAGCAACCTTTCACCATTCCAAACAAGCTAAGTTATTTACATTTTAAAACCAGCATGCCTTGTGCATGTTCCACATGAAAACTTTATTAATATGTATCCCATTTGAACCTTATGACAGCCTGTATCATGAAATGACATGAGAGATTTACCCTGGCCATCCAGTAATTAATGTAAATTTTAAAATGTGTCAGGATACATGTTTATGTGATAGCTCTGACAGGTCCATTGTGATCTATTATGATCTACCCATACATCCCCAATAAAAACATGGAGGCTAGAAGTGAGACAAGATAAATAACTTGCTTATAGCAAAGGAGATATTTAAAAACTAAAAACAAAAAAAAAACAAGCTCTGTTCTTGTACAAATATAATTCTATATACACGCGTAAACAATTGTCTATAACTATTAGAACAGATTAGAGTTGTTCTTGAGTGCATGGAAGGGTAACTGCATTTTCTGTTAGGCTCTGATAAAGAAGACCCTTAATCATAGGCTTAACTTTAAGCACATTTAAGTTACAGCGAAGACCATGGGATTTAAGTGTGTGCTTTAGTTCTTTCCTGAACAGAGATTCTTTTCTTGAAGAATAGCAAAATATGTTAGATTGTAATTTTTCAATCAAAACAGGGTTTTATTTTTATCTAGAAATGAGTTAATGATATTAAGTTGTTTCATAACTACACTCATAGCATATAAAATGAGGAAAATTGAAGAATTTCCTGTTATTTGGTAATATATACAGAAATCCCACTTCATTTTAACACACTTAAACTGTTTAACTATTACAGTTGCTGGGTAAGTGGATCTAAGACTTCCTGCTGTATTGCAGAGGAATCATTTTGAAGTACCCCAATATTTGAGACTAGGAATTAGGAGCTTCTCAGTTTGAGTAGGAGTTTCTCTAGTCAGGATATTCTTTCAACCATAGGATTAGGTGGGCCTGTCAGAGATGTGAGAATGGTTTCAAGGTAAGAGAAGAACATATACCCAATGTCAACAAACCCTTCAGCCAATTACAGTGAAATCCCAGAAACCAATTTAGATGTGTATTCATCAGGCTGTGCAGGGCTTCACATGCTTGCCTCAAATTAATGGTAATAGGAATTATGCACACAAATCCTTACACATTGAAAGGAGAAATATACTCTGTGGAGTGAGGACTGGGGGGATTATAATAAAATAAAGTATAGGAAATATATGTACCCACCACTTTCTGTCCATCTTCCAGATTTGTGAAAGAGGACTGCAATGAAGAAATGAAATGTAAATGGATATTGTATAGTGTACTCTGAATAAATCTTACATTGAATGAAGAGTTCTTCAAATAAACATGTGCCAGTTTCTTGTCTGTGTCCTTACAGGGAAAAAAAGCCATGTTCTTAATTCCATTTAGCCAACTCTAGGCAAAAACCTAGCGTGGCCAAGGCAGTTTGTAGCTTATGCACAAGTTTTCGGGTCAAGTTCAAGACTACGGGAGAGCCTAATCTTTAACTCAATCTACTAACTCATGCACAAACTACAGTACACCTTGTCTTTACTAGGATTTTACCTGGAATTAACTGAAGTTCACTAACTCAAGAACACAGCTTTTTGTTCCAAGTGAAGACAAGGCCTATGTTACAAATTATCAATGAAAGAAACACATCAACATTCACTCGACAAAATCTAAATAATTTCCTTAAATTTATAGTAGTCCATTAATCACATGGCATGATTTTTAGCCCACAGCCTCAGCTGATATGTGTACTGATGTGCAGAATGATAGAAGTTTCACACTGTAAACTCATTGATGACAATGAGTGTTTGCCAGGGTAGTGGGAGTGAAAGCTTCAGGATCTAGCCCACAGTTTTTGGCATTTCTGACTAGTGTGTGTGTGCGCGCAGTCTATGTTCGTTTTTCTTGTCTCCAGAGCACCATCTGTTAACTAAACTTCTTTACAAGCTACTGTACATCACTCATTTTAGACATAAATGTTCTTCTGTTCCTGTTGTGTTTTTACTGTTTCTTCTCTGTTAATGATTGGTATTAGAAATGTTGATTCATGAAAATGAAGTGATAGAAAATGGTGTGTTATGAAGCAGCTAATCCACTATAAACATTTTCAATCTTCTCCTGCTGCTGCCTGCCACTGCATCCTTTATTTATAGTATTGTTACAAATACTAAAGGCAGGTTGAGGTGAGGGTGTACACAGCTGCAAACTCTCATTTGGATAGTAATGGTGCACAGATAACTCTCCCCTTCACAAAAATATGCTAGGATTTATTTAACTGCATAGAAAGAGATCTGAGTAAAATATCAAGATTGCAAGCTGGCCTTATTTTGATTAGGTCATGTGGTTTTCTAGTAATTTTACCCCGTACAACAGAAAAGCAATCAAAATGTTTTTGAGACAACTGTTAGCACAGGAAGTAATAACAGTTGAGACATCATCACTTTTATTGTTTGAAAAATAAGTCCAAGAATTAGAAGTGCCATAAATGTACGTTAAAGACTTTGCTTGTTGGGGATCTATTTTTTATTACTATTATGTGTAGGTTTTTAACTATTATATGTGCATCTAGTCAATAATAAAAATAATACTTTTCACTTATAGTACACTTAAACTCCAAAAAGCCACTCTTTAAATGGCATCTTGGCCTTTCCATGTTGTTTCCTGGTGACTCCTGATTAAATCTGCTAAACTGACAAGGGGTTTTCACATTTGCTAGCCCTGCAATCCTGTTTTGTGTTCTGAGAGTTAAGCTAGGTTCTTTTCAGCTTGTACATCAGCAGCTGTGCTAAAGATTTTGCAGTTAAATTCTGCCTTCAATTATTAAGCCTATTTTTCCAATTATTCAGTGAGGCTGCGCAAGTGTAACTAGAGGTAATATCTGTGCCTGTAATTGGACCTTCATTAACTTTGGAGCTTAGACTCCATTAAAAAAGCATGAACCAGAAAAGACTCCAACACACTCTCATGTTGTTGTGTTGCCTGTACAATGCTAAGAGGACTAAACATTATTTTTGTCAGTGGCATGAAGCAAATATTGGGGTAAACAGCAGATTTGTTGCGTAAGAAGTTTCAATTTTTATCCACTTTGCAAGTAGAAATGCACTTAAATCTTCTTTATTCTGCTTTTATTTGCAGTGATGAGTAACACCGAATAGAAGTAACATGCAGAGTGATGGCTAAATAGTCTGTTTGTGCCTCATTTAAATTTGGTTAGGAAGTGACTGCTTTCAAAGCAAGACTCATAACATCCTTTGAAAGTCCAATGGCTATTTACATGCACATTGCTAACTAGGTCCACCTAGAGGAGACTCTCCATAACAGAGTTTTCTACATACTATTTAATATTACTCAGTGCTTATTTCAATAGTTATGTATAGTCAGCCTTTGGTCTATTTTACAGCAGTGTATATATGGAGTAAACCTGTTAACATCAGTGGAATTACTGCAGGTTTACACTAGTGTAATGAAATCAGAATCTGGTTCAAAGAACGGAGAGATATTTTAATTTATACTTGTTCGATCTCTAATTTGAATAATGTCCTTTTTGAATTTCTGATTATAATTAGATAATTAGCTATTTCCTTTGTTAAATGTATGTTTTATGGATTAAGGTTCTGATTTCCAATAGCACCTCAGCTTGTCTCCAGTTTAGCTCCTGAAAATAATTGCAGCCGTGTTTTGTTAGCACTTTGATGAGGTACAGTGTCAGGTATTTAAATTTCTGAGTACTGTAAGATGTGGGTGCAAACTATAGGGCTGCTTCTTCAGATTAGGACTTTAAATCCGTAAGAACATAAGCTTTTATGCAGCCATTTTAATACAAAAATTAAACATAGACTATTGTATAATATACCCTAATAAACAAATGGCAAGTTTTGTGATAAGGTAAATGTTCTATACATTGTTTTTCTATAGGTTTTTTACCCTTTGTATATTGAGTAGACGTACTGTATCTTCAGTTTCAAAGATTCTCTGGATCTTGATTCCGCAACTGCTGCTACTCAGCTGCAGCTGACCTATTGGTTACAATACCAACTTTACCCACATTGACTGTAGTAAGTAGATATACCAGAACTCAGTGGGTGGTTCATTTTCTTAGCTCTGAGAAACACACACTTCATCATGTTGGGTGCTGGTAGTCTGATTTAAATTATTTGTAGGCATTTCCCAGACCATTTGATTTTTGTCGAGAGACGCTTTCTTGTTAGCTGGCTCGAACTAGAGAAATACTGTCATTTTGGTGGGCATATATGTACTCTCCTCATTGAAATTAAGCTGATCAGTGATATTTGTCTCTGTATCAATACATTTGAAAGAAAATTGTTTCCCACAAGGTAAAGACAGTTACAAATTTAAAATAATTGAAACACCCTACTCAGTCACACCACTTTTGTGAAATGTCTTATCCTCAGACATAAGCTGAACATAGCAAGGGCGCTTTATAACTGAACTGTGATGCCATTTTTAAATATCAGAAGTGGATAGTTGACAGGCAATGGATCTACGCCAATTAGGCTGACCAGATAGCAAGTGTGAAAAATCAGGACACTTATTTTCATGGGTGAAGCGTATAGTTACCTATATAAGACAAAGCCCATAGTATCAGGATGGTCCCAATAACATCGGGATGTCTGGTCACCCTAATAGCAGTTTACACCAGTATAAGATCTGGGCCAGAATCCTTGAGTTGTTGTATCAGGAATACCCACTCGGGATCAGCATAATTGGCCACAATCTAGAAATAAACACCAGCAAGCAGGTTTTCCAACATGGTTCTTGTATTCAGGATGGGTATTTTGGGGCTGCCTGAAATAATGTAATGCAATAACTTATGATAAATAGAATAGTTCTAACTGGCATTTCATGCAATTGTGTTTGGAAAAAGATGTGAATCTATGTGATTTGTCAATCTTATGGAAAAAATTAGTTCCATACCCGAGCAGCTGCCTGGATAAGTGCTGAATTTATATTTCTAAACAAGGTTTCTAAATGGGTCCAAATTCTGGATGGCAGAGAGAGCTCGGGGGTGATGCATTCACTGTGCTGCTTACAGCTGCTATGAAAAGCAATGGTGTGTCCATCTGCCTTCCCCACTGCTGGCTGCCAGGGCCCATTTATAACTCCAAGCCAGGTGACTGTGCCCCCTTGGAACGATGGAGCACCCCCATGTGTCTTGGTAGTAGCCCTCCAAGTGTTCAAAGGAAGCAGGAGTGAATATCCTATATTGCACCTGAGCTAAGGAGGCAGAGGCTGTCTATGGTCTCTGTCCCCCACTAGCACGCTCCTGGAAGACAGGCTAAATTTTTGCCCTGAGATAGGATCATCACGTCAGAGTGGAATTTGTGGCTTGAAGCTCATTACTTTCCCAGATGGTGGGTGTGAGCGTACCACAGCTGGATTTGTACCTGGCTACCAAAGGAAACCATCCTTCTGATTATCAGGGGAGCAGGTCAGCATCACCCCTATCAGCTTCTTCAAACACTCTGGAACTGCATTTGATTACAAATTGTACTCCTGGTTTAGAAGCTCTCCAGGGACTTGCTCAACCTCCGTAACCTGCCTTCTACCTCTTCCTTCCACCGCTCTATCCGCTTGACCTCCTCTCTGCCCTCTCCCTATGACTCTGCATCTTGGGCTCAATCTTTCACTTACCCTATCCCATAAAGGGTTTGAACTTTCTGCCCCCCTCCTTTTGAACCAGTGGGTCATTTGTTGACTTTTCATCCCCCTTTAACCTTCATTTGAGGTTAGTTTATGGCTATATTTCTTTGTGTTCTTTTTGTGATGTTTTGTATCGGACACTGAAAATATAACCTGTATTGTCTTGAACTCTACCTAGCAGATTACTCTCCTGTTCACTTCCAGTCCTCTCTAGCAATGGTCCATTCACAAAGAAACTAACAGGAAGGGACAGAAGGAGTAGCTAAGCTAAAATTAGGATATTACTTTCACTATCTGTGGCGCAAACCCGCAGCCAAACCAGGGCTGCTCGCCCAGCTGCCTCTCCAACAGATCCAGGCAGAGTTCCTCTGGGAAATGTCTACTGGGTCCCTGGACACCTCTGGGGAGTAGTAGGTACTGTTTGGGTTCTCTGCTTGGTGTCCCCTTCTGGATCTCTGGTTTTGAACCTGTGACCCTCCCGTCCCTGTTTTTCATTTGTTGTCCCCCATAATATTTTGATGCCTGGATCCAGTGGCTCTTCCCCTTAGGCTGAGGGGTCCCTTTACATCCCCAGAGCCTCAAGAGGTACCCCTCCAAAAGAGCTGCAGTGAAGCACTACTCAGGCATGTGGCAACAACCCAGCTGCACTAACATGCCCTTCCCACATAGACTACAGTAACTCAGCCTTCAGTCGAGGGAAAAGTCATGGAGCGGGTCCTCAAGGAATCCATTTTGAAACACTTGGAGGAAAGGAAGGTGAACAGGAATAGTCAACATGGATTCACCAAGTGCAAGTCATGCCTGACCAACCTGATTGCCCTCTATGATGAGATAACTAGCTCTGTGGATATGGGGAAAGCGGTGGACGTCATATATATTGACTTTAGCAATTGATATGGTCTCCCACAGTATTCTTGCTAGCAACTTAAAAAAGTATGGACTGGATGAATGGACTATAAGGCGGATAGAATCATAGAATCATAGAATATCAGGGTTGGAAGGACCCCAGAAGGTCATCTAGTCCAACCCCCTGCTCGAAGCAGGACCAATTCCCAGTTAAATCATCCTAGCCAGGGCTTTGTCAAGCCTGACCTTAAAAACCTCTAAGGAAGGAGATTCTACCACCTCCCTAGGTAACGTATTCCAGTGTTTCACCACCCTCTTAGTGAAAAAGTTTTTCCTAATATCCAATCTAAACCTCCCCCACTGCAACTTGAGACCATTACTCCCCGTTCTGTCATCTGTTACCATTGAGAACAGTCTAGAGCCATCCTTTTTGGAACCCCCTTTCAGGTAGTTGAAAGCAGCTATCAAATCCCCCCTCATTCTTCTCTTCTGCAGGCTAAACAATCCCAGCTCCCTCAGCCTCTCCTCATAAGTCATGTGTTCCAGACCCCTAATCATTTTTGTTGCCCTTCGCTGGACTCTCTCCAATTTATCCACATCCTTCTTGTAGTGTGGGGCCCAAAACTGGACACAGTACTCCAGATGAGGCCTCACCAATGTCGAATAGAAAGCTGGCTAGATCGTCGGGCTCAACGGCTAGTGATCAAAGGCTCGATGTCTAGTTGGCAGCCAGTATCAAGCAGAGTGTCCCATGGGTCTGTCCTGGTTTTGTTCAACAAAACTTTTTTTTTTAAAGAACAACACAACTGTTGTTTTTTAAAGAATCCTGTATTTTAAAGAATCCTTATTGAGGTTACAGGAACAAACCATCCCGATGTGTGGAAAGAATAGTAAATATGACAAGCGACCAGCTTGGCTTAATAGTGAAATCCTTGCTGATCTTAAACACAAAAAAGAAGCTTACAAGAAGTGGAAGATTGGATAAATGACCATGGAGGAGTATAAAATTATTGCTCAGGCATGCAGGAGTGAAATCAGGAAGACCAAATCACATTTGGAGTTGCAGCTATCAAGAGATGTTAAAAGTAACAAGAAGGGTTTCTTCAGGTATGTTAGCAACAAGAAGAAAGCCAAGGAAAGTGTGGGCCCCTTACTGAATGAGGGAGGCAACCTAGTGTCAGAGGATGTGGAAAAAGCTAATGTACTCAATGCTTTTTTTGCCTCTGTCTTCATGAACAAGGTCAGCTCCCAGACTGCTGCACTGGGCAGTATGGGGAGGAGGTGACCAGCCCTTTGTAGAGAAAGAAGTTGTTCGGGACTATTTAGAAAAGCTGGACAAGCACAAGTCCATGGGACCAGATGCACTGCATCCGAGGGTGCTAAAAGAGTTGGCGGATGTGATTGCAGAGCCATTGGCCATTATCTTTGAAAACTCATGGCGACTGGGGGAGGTTCCGGAAGACTAGAAAAAGGCTAATATAGTGCCCATCTTTAAAAAAGGAAGAAGGGGGAGCCGGGGAACTATAGGCCAGTCAGCCTCACCTCAGTCCCTGGAAAAATCATGGAGCAGGTCCTCAAGGAATCAATTCTGAAGCACTTAGAGGAGAGGAAAGTGATCAGGAACAGTCAGCATGCATTCACCAAGGGCAAGTCATGCCTGACTAACCTAATTGCCTTCTATGACGAGATAACTGGCTTTGTGGATGAGGGGAAAGTAGTGGACGTGTTATTCCTTGACTTTAGCAAAGCTTTTGATACGGTCTCCCACAGTATTCTTGCCAGTAAGTTAAAGAAGTGTGGGCTGGATGAATGGACTATAAGGTGGACAGAAAGCTGGCTAGATCGTCAGGCTCAACGGGTAGTGACCAATGGCTCCATGTCTAGTTGGCAGCCGGTATCAAGTGGAGTGCCCCAAGGGTCGATCGTGGGGCCAGTTTTGTTCAATATCTTCATTAATGATCTGGAGGATGGCATGGACTGCACCCTCAGCAAGTTTGCAGATGACAATAAACTGGGAGGAGTGGTTAGATACACTGGAGGATAGGGATAGGATACAGAGGAACCTAGACAAATCGGAGGATTGGGCCAAAAGAAATCTGATGAGGTTCAACAAGGACAAGTGCAGAGTCCTGCACTTAGGATGGAAGAATCCCATGCACTGCTACAGACTAGGAACCGAATGGCTTGGCAGCAGTTCTGCAGAAACCAGTGGACAAGAAGCTGGATATGAATCAACAGTGTGCCCTTGATGCCAAGAAGGCTAATGGCATATTGGGCTGCATTAGTAGGAGCATTGCCAGCAGATCGAGGGAAATGATTATTCCCCTCTATTCAGCACTGATGAGGCCACATCTAGAGTATTGCATCCAGTTTTGGGCCCCCCACCTCAGAAAGAATGTGGATAATTGGAGAGAATCCAGTGAAGGGCAACAAAAGTGATTAGGGGGCTGGGGCACGTGACTTATGAGGAGAGGCTGATGGAACTGGGCTTATTTAGTCTGCAGAAGAGAAGAATGAGGGGGGATTTGATAGCAGACTTCAACTACCTGAAGGGAGGTTCCAAAGAGGATGGAGCTCAGCTGTTCTCAATGGTGGCAGATGACAGAACAAGGAGTAATGGTCTCAAGTTGCAGTGGGGGAGATCTAGGTTGGATATTAGGAAAAAATATTTCACTAGGAGAGTGGTGAAGCACTGGAATGGGTTACCTAGGGAAGTGGTGGAATCTCCATCCTTAGAGGTTTTTAAGGCCGCGCTTGACAAAGCCCTGTCTGGGATGATTTAGTGGGGGTTGGTCCTGCTTTGAGCAGGGAGTTGGACTAGATGACCTCCTGGGGTCTCTTCCAACCCTAATCTTCTGTGATTCTATGAATCTGTGTGGCAGCAGCCCATCCCTGAGTAGAGCCTGGGTCAGATGAACCCAAGGCTCAGTTATTTTCCCAAGCTTGCCAGAGCTGCAGATCAGACTGTGTAACAGCACTACCAAGCCAGGAACCCTCCTACTGCCTTGCAGTGTATTAGATTCTCTCAACTCCCAGCCTGCTCCAGGTCCAGTTCCTGTTCCTGCCCCAGCCTTGCCGAAGCCCTGTTCCAGTCTTGTCCTTGCCATACTCTGTCCTTGCTCCAGCCCTATTACAGACCTGTTCCAGCCTTGCCTCCACCTCCTGACTCTCTCAGACTCTGACCACCCAGCTTCAACCTCTGGCCTGTACCTGGACTCTTGACTATGGTACTGATTTGGTTTGTTCATGGCCTCTGACCACCCAGCTTTGACCTCTGGCCTGCACCTGGATCCCAGCTACAGAGTTGTTTTTGGCTTGTCAACCAACTCTGATCTTGGTTCTGACCCTGGCCTGTCCCCAGATCTCGGTACCAGTACAACCCTTATCCCAGTCCCAACCCTATGTCTGACTTTGCTCTCCACTCTGATCACTAGGTCTCACTACTGAAAGGCAGTGCCTGAACTGATTGATAGGGTCCCTAGATCTATTAATTAAGTCTCACAGCACTTTTGTCAGATCAGTAAATATTTATTTACTCCCATGTTACAGACAGGTAAATGGAAATATGATGATTTTAAATGATCTGCCCAAAGTCAAATCAGAAGTCTGTCTGAATTAATAAACTTAATTTTAATTATTAAAATAAAAGGAAAAATTGCAAAAACATAAGTAAGCATATATGTATTTATTTAACATTTTATATTAGCCTCCATATCATTATGTGTGTATGTTTAGTTTTTTCTGTTTAATGCACTACAGATGTTTAATGGCCTAATTAACATGGATAGAAATCGGTGATCTCTATGTTTACTTCTACTGTTGAATTTGGTTTTTAAACAATGTAAGCAGCCAACAGCAGTGAAAAACTAGCTACTGTGGGGTACATTTTCACTTTTCTATTTGATGGTGCAAACTGCATTTGCAAAATTGAGGCTACCATTTTTAAAATTTGTCTTTTTCACTATAAACCACCAGGCACCACAGCAACCAGCTGAAAACCGGCCTTGGAACTCTCATAAGAAAAAAACTTTCTTGTGAGATTTCAGGCATTTCATGTTTTTAGCTGGGTCAGAAATTCACACAAACCGTTGTCCAGTCTGAGTCCAGGAAATGTGGAGGGAGCAAAAGGAGATAATGGAAACCTCCTTTCAAGAGATGGGAGAAGATGAAGATCACTTTTTTTGATTGATACAAATTGGGCAGGCTGTTTTAAATTCAAATCATGAGGGATCACAACCAAATGTCATGTGAATTTCCAGTGTATAAGGGACCAGGAATTGCAGTTACTTTAGATTCAGGTTAGGAAGGATAATAACATTATTATATTATGTCCCCCAGGCAGCTCACCCTCTTAAAAGTGAATGGATGGTGAGAAAAAGAAACTAAACATAGAGATTTCAGTGTTTCCGAAGGAAAGAATGCACCTTAGTGTAGGGAAGAGCCACCACACGGCAACAAAACAAAGAAAATAGATTGGAATTAGGAGGCAGGATGTGGGAATGCACAGGAGAAGAAATAGACAGGAAGGGTATGTCCATCATTTACAGCATAGGGAACATAATTTATTCTTTTTAAATTCAGTATATATCCTGGATCTCTGTGGCTCTCAGCATTTGACTTTATGCCATTGAATTTTTTGTTTTTTTTTTTAAGATGAAAACCCAGCACTTGTCACATCATTACATGTCTAATGGCAGCTAATGCTAAATGAAGCTGGGATCTTTAAAACCAAATATAACCCCAAACACTCAGCTGGCTCTGTCTGAAGTGGATAAAATTCTATGGCACATGCTATGCAGTAGATCAGAGTAGATGATCCTCATGATCTATGAATATGCATGGAGCTGCATGTTCACACATTTCTACTGCCGCAGTATGGGGACACCACTTGTCAGAGAACTGGTCACAGTTTCGTTTAGGCGATCAGATAATAACACCTCCTTTTTTTAAACAACAACAAAAAAATCAATGTACAGTCTTCTGTAGTAGTGGCAAAGGTAAGATCTTTCTAGCTATTAGTAGAGTACACAGTACAAGAAGTGTTTTTACAGAGACAACCCTGTGTTGTCTTGATTCACTTTCCTAGGCCACATGAAAGCCATATTTCCTGGACATGGATCCTTGACATGGATCAATGGAAGAATGTGATTGTCTGCCAAGAATTGCAATGTGGGAGTTATCATTTGTCTTGGGAACAATCCCCTAGCCTTCCTGGCTGTAACACCACATACTGTGACTGTGCTGTAGCCACTTTATGGAACACGAGGTTCAATCTCTTGCAATCAGTCACATCAAATAGTGACACAAAACTAGTCTCATTCTCCTCTCTGGTGATATTCCTAAATTAATAGCCAAATGGTCAAATGTATTAAAGTAACTCTACTTTGGATAGCTTAAAAGAGAAAAAAAATAACACAGTTTGCATGACATGTCTAAGGCTTTCACAGGGGTAATTTGAGTAGTTTAACTTGAGAAAATAGGGAATTTTTCTATTCACCTATTTCCAAACCTAGGCTCCCCACCACATGCCTCTTTTCTGGCATAGAGCTAAGTGATAAACAGAGCAGTTAATAGAACTGAATGAAAATGAGACATTCTTCTTTATAAAACAAAAGGAAGTCATTATATGTTAGACTCAGCAATCAGAAGCCATCCTAGCAGAGGGAGCATAATCCTGTGATTTAAGATGTCTGAGCACCACCTTGGCTCTTCCACAGGTTTGCTGTATGGCATGGGGAAAAACACTTAACATACTCTGTGCTTTATTTTCCTCCTGCTCTAATGTAAGTACAGTTGGGGGAAACATTTTGGCTGCAACAATTTCCAGCAAAAAAAAATCAGATTTGGCACACCAAAACACTTCATAAATCCATGTCAATTTTGCCAAAAAAAAAAAAAAACCCTGAAAAACATTCAAAATATATTGTTTGATATTTTTGAAATGGAAATTGTTCCCATTGTGATTCAAAATGAGTTTGTGCTTTGAAATTTCCTTTCCATTTTATTTAATTAAAATATGTTTGAAAATGCTCAGCATTGAAAGTAAACATTTCATTGCAGAGCAAACAAATGTTTTATTTCAATCCAAAGCAAAACGGTGGTGGTTGTTTTTTTTCAATTTGATGAACATTTCAGGGCTGGGGAAGGGGGGTTGGTTTGATCCATAATGATTTTTTCAGTTTTATTAGAATTCCCAGTGAACCAAAAAATTCTGTTCTTTACTCAGCCAAAGATAAGTTTCTTACAATGTCCGTCTTTAGACTAGCTATTTTGTGTTCTTATATCTGGCATCAGTGGGTTTTAGCAACATAGCATGAATGAATGGCTCTTGAAATGGTACATGAGCAATAAGCTTGATTTTAAATAAATAAATAATATACATTTCTTAATGTGGAGTTCAAGAATACATTGGAACTACATGCAATACTTGGGAAATATTTCTGCGTTATTAATTTGCATTGTGAGAATTGCCTTGGGGTGGAGTGAGGGGCACATTGGTATACCTTACTCAAGTGAATCAAAGTTTGCAGAAACAGGCTGGATTCTGGTTTCCATTTAAGTCAATAACACATCGCCGATTGCTCTCAGTGGTGCAGGATCTGGCCCATTCTTTGTACCGTTATAGTTTGTTTAAACCTCTAGTGTCGTCATCTTATGGTTTCACTACAGTAGTTTAAAATCTCTGTAGAAAAATACATCTTTAGGTAATTGTGGGTTTGATAAAAAGCATTCTGTCTTACTGTGTAATGCTCCATCACTTTGATACCTATAGTCAGGTGTCTGCATTCGCCTCATGTCCTCAGTGTCTACAGCAGCAGCACAGACAAATAGGCCTGTGTCCAATACCATTATGGAGTATGCTCTTGGAGCCCATATGGTGTTAGTTTCTCATAAATAAATCATGCTGAGAACCGTTGGATACATACAGGGGCTTTTTCCAGTTCCCCATAGAAGAAACTGAAAAAAGGAGTGATTTCAAAGCAGTCAAGTTATATAGTTTGTTTCATCCAATTCCTACAAATGAGTTTGTGGTGGATTAACATCAACAAAATTAATAAAATTAAATTTTAATTGCTGTTTAGCAAACCACATTTTGTAATTTAATAGCTAATTTAAAACCAAAATTATGGTGTTAAGAGCAAATATAACAGTTCCTGATAGTTTATAAAAGCAAGAAAATATACATTCTGCATACCGAAGCATATTTGTAGTATTGCAGACTTTAAAATGACGATAATGGTATTTTTCATCATTTCAGGGCTCTCGCCTGCTTTACTGTCCACTTATACATGCAGGCTTGTTTTGTTTGTTTTATCTCTCATGCAGCAGGACAGTTGCATAAAACTCATGAAGAACCTACAGAATCCATGTGTAATTCCGGTCTCTCAGCAGGGTTGTGTTGACTTCCATCTTTGTATAGAGCTTTTGTTGGACACTCAAGTGACTTCCAGACAGCTGTAAGGCAACAATTGCTATTCAAACTTTATGCTCCCTCAAAAATTAAAACAGCTGTCTACAGTGGTGGTAAAAAAACAAATCCCTCTCAAACGTTAAAGTTATGATCCAGTAGGTGGCTCAGGGCTTGCTAATGAAGATGCATCTGCTGTTATTTGTTGCCTTTGCAATTAAAAAAGTTCTGTCAGAACAAGCATGGAGCAAACGCAGGTTGACATAGGCACACAACTCCCATCTACCAGAAGGTGTATCTGCACTCTCGCTCATTACCATAGTTAGAGAAAACCTTTCATCTGACTGAATAATATTGATGGTCCCACTGCTCATTCCCCCTCCAAAGAGCAAACTTCAAATAAATGGGTTGTTGTTTAAATTGAGTTCCACTGAATGTTCTGCTGCACAGATGTATGTCTGGGAGAGGTGCAGTATATGAATGTAACTGGCAGTCATGACAGATATGTAGACAATCGTGGCTGAAGCTCTGAAGAAACTGAAGGATTCCTGCCCCCAAACTAAACGATCTGTTTTCTGCTTCTTGGAACTCCTATACCAGATGCCTCTACCTCTGCACTAGAGATTTGCCTCAGTTGCTCGCCCAACATGCCAATATCTTCACCGAGAACCAATTGAAAAAGGGAACTGATGAAGGAAAAACCAGAGCTTCGTGCTCAATCCTGCGTGGGCTGAGCACTCAGGTCCTGATCCAGCAAAACACTTATGTACATGCTTAACTTTAAGCACATGTGCAGTCCCAGTCAACAGCTGGTGGTGAAGTCAATAATGCATCATTTGTCTGGCCTGTTGCCTACTGACTGAGGCTATGTTTGATTATGGCTACTCTTTAAAATAACATCAGTGTTTGCTTTTAATTAGTGTCTTGACTGTGGCCCTGATTGGGGCCCTGTTGACTTTAGTTGGTCTCTCTGTGGGCTGAGGGGTCTAACGCAGCTTGTGACGGGGTGCTCCATTCACTGATAAAATGGCACCTCCTCCTGGTCATTCTGGAGAATAGCTCGCAAGGTCAACACCCCTTCCGGTGGTTGCACGCCATCTCTCCACCTCTCTCTGGGTCTGCAGCACTTCTCTTGCTCCCTGAGCTGCTGCTGCCTCTTCATGACACGGTCTTCTGGCCAGGTCACTCTATGCATTTTTTCCCTTCCAGGGTATCAAGGTTTTTCTTCAGCAGTCCTAGGCAGTCCTCCCATTCACTGCCTTGTAGTGCCATTCCCTCAGTGGCTGGCAGGGGAAGCCGGGCCTGCCCTTTACTCTGGGTTCTGGCTCAAGGAGTCAAAGCCTGTTCCCTTCTAGACCTTACTGCCTCTTCCTGATTCCTTTCCTGCCTTCCTCCCTCTCTGAGTTTGCCAGCCCAAATGCACCTCTCTTTCCACAGGGAATGACTGCAGACTTTCCCAGCAGCCCTTTTCTGCTGCCTGCTCCCTGGCTTTATGGAAGTCCCACCTGTTCCTGCCCAGGTGAGCTTCTTTTAATAGGGCTTTTCTCTCAGTCTTGCCTCCTAATAGGTTAATGGGCCCTCTGGCCTACCCTAACCCCTTCAGGGCAAGTGTGGGGTGGACGCTCCATCACACAGCTTCCAACACCTCATTTGTTTAATTAGTGTAAAGTTCCTAGTGTCAGAGAATGGAAGGTATGACATCACAGTACCACCCCCCTCCTCAACATCATCCAGAGAAAATGGGAAGAATGCCCCTTTCTGAATGACCAACTCTATTTTACTCAGTACCTGGTTTATGCTACCTACTTTAAGTTTTAATTTGATCCCTCATTCCTGTAGCATCCTCTTCACCTTCATTTCGCTGCTGGTTGTTTCCTGCATGCTGGTCATATTCCTGTGCAATCGTTATTTCTCTAAAAGGCTTATTAAAGCAGATAGTTTATGTGTGTGACCTTCCTTCCTTCCTCTACTGAGTTTATTTTCTCCCCTACAATAAAAAGGTAGGCTGCATTATTGTGCTTTTGATCCGGAGAGAGAGGAAAAAATCCACAGATCAACTATGTTGATTTTATTTCAAACTCCTTGCCAATGATACATGTTTCCCCTGCACCTTCCTCACCACTAATGGTACTTACATCTATCTTTGAAGAGCTTTTCTTTTAGTCCCAGTTTCCTTCTGTAATCAGTACTCCCACTTAGGTGTTTGAAATGTGCTTTCCTCTGACCCTTCTGTAACAAACAAGTTAGGTTTTCTTTGCTTTGATAGCCCTTGGGGGTATAAAATACCCCCCAAATATTCCAGTATCTTCTAAATACCACCTCATTTTGCATCTGCTTCCCCTTCTGTATTGAGTTGGTGGGGGGCCAGATCCTCCATCCTTCGTTGAGACTAGCAGTCCCTGCTCATGCGTGTAGACCCATTGAAGTAAAAATTGCTATATGATTAACAGTTGAAGGGTTGAGCCCTAAATCACTGACCACAGCAGCTCTATTCCTTCTTTTCTCAGGACATTTTATTTTCCTCAAATTTCCCCTTGCTGCTGTTGCTGTTTCTCTTTGCTCCTCTCTGCAGACCTGTTTTATAAAGGACGAAGCACAACAAGATCCAGCCCATGAGTAGATAGCGAGGTAGAAGGTGAGGTCTCTCTCTCTTTCCTATAGAAAATAAATACTTTGGGTGCTGGAATTGTTTCCTACTTTCTATGCCCCACCCTGCCCTGTGCCATTTTTGAGAGAGGGGACTCTCCCCATTAACATCAATCACAAAAATTCCATTGACTTTAGTGAGCCAGGCTTTTACCTCCTAGACTACTTCAGTGAATTCCCTGTACTGTGACACCACTGGAAAACTTCAGAAGCAGAAAGAGCTTCTTTCATCTGCTTTTAATTAACTGTACTCAGTGTCATTGACAGGTTTTTCTCTTCTCTCCCAATAACCTCCTTTCCCTGACATTGGGACAATGAGAGGACGGTAACACATCCAACTGTGTGTCAACTTTGACCTTCAATTATCCCAATTATTCACACTTCGGAGTTTTAGGTAGTAAGACAAGAAGTTTTACAATAGCAAGAACAACTTTGCACTTAGAGTGATGTCCATAAAATTGCACGTGGACAGCAGTCAGATCCTCAGCAGGTGTGAAATAGCATTGGCTTCAGTGGATCTATGTTGATTTTCACCAGCTGAGGATCTGGCTTTGTGTCTGTGCTGCTGTAGCCCATTGTTCAGTATGTGCCATATGTGGCCCTCTGTACCAGGTTTCCAGAGGGTGTGCCTCTGCTACCACAGCCAGCTAGGGGGGTTAGTCTTTTAGCTCAATCTGCAGAGATTAATGCTCTAGCTCCGGAGGTTGACAGTTCAATCCCTGTTGATGCCCAGATGACAATCATTATGCCACTCAGAAGTCAGATTTCACTGAATTTTTCACCTCGCTCTAGTAAATATTGCAAATACCTGCCTCTGTTTGAAGAAAATATCAACGTTCCAGAGGCAGGAAAGCAAAACACTTGGCTGAGTGTCCAGCTTTATTTTCTGATTTCTCCCTTATTACAGGGTCATTTGGAAAGTCATTGGATAGTAGAACGGTGCTGGAGCAGAGTGAAAATGAACCAAAAGAAGAGAAAAAACAACATCTGAGGCAAAATCTGTCTGCATTTCAGGAGCTGTCAAAATGAAAAATGAAACCACAAGTTGGCCTTTAAAAATATTAATTTATTTTAAAGATGAACAGCAGAATGCTGGGAAAAAAGTCACCTTATCTTCAGGAAGGAGCAAGCTAGACTAAGCCTCTATCATTCTTCCCAGATCTCAAATGTCACTTTCCTACCACCCTTAAATTTAAAAAAGAATTGCAAGGAGGTAATCCTCGGTCTTCCAAACATAATAAATTCCTGAGGTGTTTTTGCTTTCTTATTAATGAGCCAGTCATCAAATGTACTAACCAAGGTTTAAGGTGGTATATTTTCAGTGGTCTTATTTGTCAGTTTTACTGACTTAAGCAGATTCACTTCCCCTTTTGACTTAGGGCAGTATTTATGAATTGCTTGACAACAGAAGCAATGTTGCATTGACAGGAAGTAGGACTACCTGTGACAATAAAAAAATATAATTGATGAATATTTGGCTGCCGGTTAATGTCCGGTTATATCTAGGGTGTGTTTTTCACAAGTCGCCACCAAAAGGCTATTCTTATCTAAATAAGGCTTTAATTACCACCCTATACATGTTTTCTCCTATTAATTCCATGCAGCAAATCACTGTATCTTAGTGAATTTACAATCCCCACTACGAAATAATGTAAGATCATATTCCAATATTTTATACTACTTGAAATAGTAACTTGATATTTTTTCAGTAATTTGTCAAAATATTTGGAAGATGTTCCTATTGTACATGATATTTCTTAATTTATTATATCTGGATGTATGCTTTCTTTGTTACCACAGTTACATATTCTGAGAGCAAATACACTTCATTCCATTCCTGAGTGGAACAGAAAAGAAAAAAAATCACTGTTCTTTACTTGCTAATGTAATAAAGCTGATAGATAACGAAGGCCCATTGCAGATTTAAAAAAAATTATTTCATATTAGATTAACTTTTAAATGTATCATTTACCATTGTTCTACTAAATCCATCCAGCACCTATGAAATGGAGGTAAACAACTTCCCTTTCAGCGCCTACCTTAGTCCTCTCTGATGATCAGCTGGTAATCTGAATATTGCATTTCACAAATCTGTGGACCTAAGGGTTAGATCCTCAGCTGGTGCAAATCAATGTAGCTTCAGTAAAGTCAATAGAACTATATTGGTGTACACCTGCTGGGGAACTGACACTATCTTGCTCAAAAAAAGCAATCCATTTGACACTGACCAGCTTGAAGATTATTGCCTGTCCTCTAACCTGCCTTTGGGGGGCAAATGTGTAGAAAAGGCAGCAGTGAGGAAACTCTGCCACCATCTGGAGTTGCAGATTTCTTTGATAACTGTCAGTCTGGTTTTATGCCTGATTATAACTAGGGGACTGCACTGGTTTCATTGTTTGACAATTGGTTGATATCTTCCTATCTGTGGACAAAAGGCTGGTTCATTTTAATTCTAATATTTGGGGGGATTTTCCGGTGTCTCTTCTGTTTGATGTGTGTGTGAAGTCACTGGAGAAGATAGTGTGATGGTTTGGGAAGCAGCTGCATTGGTATACTGCTGAGATGCAGCTTTACAACTCTTTTTTATTGGACCCACAATGCTTTCCCAGGGTCAGGCCAAATTGCAAATGTCAGAGTGAACTGGTTGAGACCTCATAGAGATCAGTCTGAGTTGATGCTGGTTGGGTGGCAGAAGCTTTCTGATAGCATAGCAGTGATGGTGACTGCTTCCTGTAGAGAAGTGATTCTTCACCCTCCTTTTGTTAAGAGACCTGCAACGCCGGCACGCTTTTGGATCACCATCTGCTGTTAGAATCCAAGGTCGCTGCAGAAACCAGAAGTGCCTATTTTCTATCTGCATATTACATGACAACGGTGACCATTTCTCTTGGATCTTCATGTCTTTGTGGCTGACAGATTGGACTATTGTAATGCTTTGCATCATACTCTAAAGGGACCATCCACGGAACCCATCCTGAAGTTGCAGTTGGTACAGAATATGGTAGCCCAGTTGCTTAGTGGGATTGGCTACAGCACATTACACCGGTTCTCCATAAACTATGCCGGCTTCATGTTCTCTGCCAGGTGCAACACAAGGTGTGTATTGATATTGCTGTATATAGCCCTATATGGTTTATATCCTACCCTATATCCTACTTCCTGGCCAAGTGAGATTGTCTGATGTGCTCTCACTAACCGTTCCTAAGTTTGAATATCTGTTGCTGGGTGGGAGTTCTACATGGAGGGTCTCAACTTTGGAATTTGCTTCTTTTTCGACTGGCCACAACCCCAAGCTTGCTAACCATCAGGAAAGGGTGCCAAACTTATCTGCCTACTCAAGCTTTAGCCCATTGGCTGATGAGGGAGGGAATTATGTCTTTAAAGTGGTTCTGGTTTTTGTTCAGTGATCTTACCTTCAAGTTCCAACCTTTTGACTGTAGTAAGTTTTAAGAGTGTCTGTTTTGTTGCTTAAAAAGAAAAATGAATAGTAGGGGTTAGATCGTGTGACTCCTACAGTTTGTCGACACTGTATTTAGCGGTGTGACTGCCATTCAGATGCTCTGCTAACTAGAGTTTAGACCAAAGTTTCAACATGATAGGCCTAAGCCATAGCTTTCTGCCCCCTTCTTTTCTTCTGAAATTAGCCCTTTAGTCAGCATATACTGAATTTACAAATTATTGTCTTCAAATTTGCCAGCTCCGCTTGCTGGATTGAAGTTGACCTAATCCTAAAAGACTGACTTTATTAATAAAACACAGAAGCATATAATTTAGTGTTGTGAGACTACACATAGAAAATGTACTACTCAACGTCATTCTCCTGTATCCTATTGTATGTGCTCATGAGTTTAGTGTACTAGTTTCTTTTTCTTGCTTGCTTGCTTTCTTCAAGATTTGTGTCAATTCTCCCTCCTAGCAATGAAGATGAATGAGAAGCTGTTGAATAAAGGTATACTAAACAGAAATGCCTGTGAACTTGTAATGTAACAACCAACCAGGAGAAAAAAAGTGGCATTAAGGAGCCTGACATGCTTTATCAATTCCATTCAGAAAAAAAGATCAATTTTGCTAATTTTAGGAATAATTTCTTTATTGTTTGTTTTAATGGTTCAATGCATTAGAAGTTTAAATATAGGAAAGTTATAACCAATACTTTCCATTGTTTTATCTCCTAGCACCATGACCAATGAGGCAAATAATCCCTGGCCATTAAGCTTTCTATATAAAGAACTGAAATGTATACAGAGCTTACAACAGCATGAATAATGGAGTTCTTTCCTTAGGCCTTGACAGGTTGACACATACAATATTTTTCAACAAGAATACATGGTGTGATTCTTTAGTCTCAATCTATTTAACATTAAATACAATTTTTATGGCTTCCTCTAGAAAAAAGTCATGTATCACTTAGCCATTGAGAACTTATGGGGATACTATACCAGTGACTTAAGTACTGACTTTGCATGCAATTCCACTGTTATGTTTCAAGGAAGCTCAGGCCCAGGGCATGCAGTTTCCTCCAGAAAACAGAGTGGGTCAAAAAGAGACATGAATCCATCAATCAATACACGAACATGTCACCCTTCATGTGATCATCACACATCTCTGTCATAGCAAATAAAATCTGGAAACTAAATGGCAAGAACAAAATACTCATCAGACATGTGCAGAACTTCAAACAGAGACTCCGAGAAATGAGCATGCGAATGATGGTTTCTCAGGAGCTGTAGTAAATAGAGATACAACTAAACCAAAGTATGGGTGCAGACATCCCCTAGTACTTTCTGTGTTCAAAATCCAGATCCAAGCATTGCATCTGAATCCTCTCACTAATAAAATACAATCTACTCTTCCTTCAGCTCAAAAAAATCAAAGGCCTGTTTTTTAAAAACTAAGTTACACTAAAGTTTTTAAGGGAAAACATGGGAGGGGGGAGGCATTGAATCACAGGAATCATGCCTGCCAGATACAAAGATAATGTGTTGTATTCCCTAAGCAGAATTTCACTTTGCTGCTGTGGAGCACAATAACAGATTTTCTGCAGGTCATCAGCCAGGCTAGTAGGCATACTAGGAATGCTGTAAATACTGGGAATTTGTAAATCTACCTTGTGAAGCAAGCAAATGTTACACAAAGATCGGTTAAGAAAATTGCAGTAAGGTTTTATTCTTCATTTGTAATTAACAAAGCAGAAGTGGTTAAAGTAGTGGACTGGAAGTTTGGAGCCTGTGATTTATTCCTAGATGACTCCATGCATCTGAAGAAGTGGGTTTTTTACCCACAAAATCTTATGCCCAAATAAATCTGTTAGTCTTTAAGGTACCACCAGGCTCCTCATTGTATTTGTGGATACAGACTAACATGGCTACCCCTCTGATACTTGACTGATTCTCCATATGGCCTCAGGCATGCCATTTTGGCTCAATTCACCCATCTGTTAAATGGGTATAATGGTATTTGTCTCTCCTGCAGTGTGTTGCTAGACTCAATTAATTTTTGTAATGGGCTTTAGGATCTTCATATGAAAGACACGAGATAGCTGCAAATTAATATTGTTAATAATCTGGTCATCTAGATTTGTTTAAAGGCACATTGCATTCTATTTACTACTTAAAATGACACGTGCTTAAAGAGAGAAGACAGCAAAAACCATTTAAATTGCTCACGACATTTACTATAAAATATGCTGCTGTGTCACTGCTTTGAATAATATGTTGGTCAGTATGATACTTTATTTTGTAATAGGGTATCATGGTACTTGTGAAATGTGAAGTCTGTAGTTTTCCACATTTCTTCCTGTCTGTGTGTATAAAGGATTTATTGTCCTCTAAGGGCTGAATCCTCCTGCCAGTGCAAAGCCTGGACAAACAATCTTTGTTAAAGGGAGTTTCTGTGGTGGGGATGAAATCCTTCCCCACTCAGGGTGTGGGGCTACACCTTAGCCAGTATTGCAGTTCCCTGGGCATGGGGATGGGGAAAACCAGTTATGTATTCATTGGCCTCTCACCACGCCAACCCTCTGCATTAGAGGGAATGGAGCATCACCAAAGCTCGGCATTAAGGCATGCCGGAGTTGTGGGTTCGTTGTACAGGCTCTCCATATCCTGCAGCACAACCACACAGGTTCCATCCACAGTCATTGGAGGTTTTTGCCCGACGTAACGAAGATGCATTGTAAAAATTATTTCTGAGCTGTCGTTGGTTGCAATAGTATCTCCTGAAGGGAGGGAGGGACAGGGAGATATCCTTATTAGGGGATAATCATTTCAGTTAGTGGAGGAATTGTGTGATCTGTTGGCTTACAAGCAGCAAATCTACTTTGGAATTTTCCCCCAATGTATATGAATGGATGAGGAGATAAGTTGTAGTCCAATGAAATACTATTCTGAAGGGTGTGAGGGTCAGATTTTACCCTCATGTAAGTGTGGCGTTTTTAACAGAATTGTGAGGGCAGAATTTGGCTCTTCTGTTTGCGTGGGGAGGTTTAGGACTAATTGTTGTCCTTCCTAGCAGGTTTGGTCAGCTGCCTAATTTGAATATCAGTTGGGGAGTGGCTCGGCTGTCCAAGCTTCAGACTTGAAATGCTTAGATTCCCTGGAACCACAATCTAAAATATTGATGGCTTTAATCCAACCCTTTATTCTTCCAAGGTAGATAAAGAGGGTTCCTTTCATCTTAAAAACTGAGGCTCTGCCTGTGCAGAGTACTATGACGTCTTTCTTAAAAATATGTATCAAATTTTCCATGGTGTGCTATGCCCCAACCTGCCCACAGAGTAAGGGGGTATTTTTTTATCATCTGACTATCTGGCCCAATCCTCTGATGTTTTGAGCAACTCCTGAGCAAAATGAAAGATCTGAACTCCCATTAAAGTCAGTGACATTTGAGGGTGCTCTACGCCTGACAGGATCAGACCTTGTGTGCTGAAAATGAGAATGTGCTGCGTAATTAATTTGCGTACCATGAATCCATAATACCAGCTCCATAATGCAAATATTTTAGGTGAAATCCTATCTCAATTGCAGTCAATGGCAAAACTCCCATTGTCTTCAAGGATGCTGGGAATTTCGCCTTCGAAAGCAAGTTATATGCTCTTCTAGGCCCTGATTCCGGAAAGCATCCTTATTTGGGAAGTGCTCTTAAGCACATGCTTAACGTCTACTGAAGTCTGTGGAACTTAAAGGAAATGCTTAAGCACTTTCCTGGATAGGGGTCCTAGACTCAGACAGTTACTGGGGGTGTTGAGAACAGAGAAATGCCAATAGGGTTTAATCCACATTGTGGATGTACAGTCTGAAAAATGTTATGAGAATCAGAAGCATGCCCATGTGTGTGCAAGCACACAGTCACGCCCCACACATCCAATTTTTAATTAATTTGTACTTCTTATACTTACAAACCACCAGCAGTTTGGTAGTCTTTTCTCTTCAAAAATTATTGCAAAGAAATAGTGGTCCATGTCTCATCTCCTCCTGAATCTCCCTTTACTCGGTTTCTTTCCTAGAAAGAAAAATCAGAATTTTTTATTATAACTGCTTATAGACATTCAAGGTAGCACCGGGACTGAGCAGTGCAATCCTCATATGCACTTCTCCTATGTTCTCAAATGTGCAGTCCTGCAGCGTGAACATTGTACTACTGCAAAGTTAACTTTGATTCAATAACAAATAGTTTTTTAGCCAAATAATTCAGCTGCATGTCTCACTCCTGGAATAGTGTAACACTTTGGTTCTGATTCCTCTGGGAGATATTATGGTCCAGTTCACATTCAGGTCTTACTCATTTTTTATTTGCACTGCACATATTATTAGTTGAAAATCCCACATTTCATTCAGTATTTCCATGTCACATCCTGAGAACTAAAGACATTTTCACTCCCCTGGAGGGAGAAAACCTTGCTCAATTTTGTCCCCCACCCCAACCCTTGCAATATCCCTCTTGACAGGGAGCACTACTGAACATGTGAATTTCTCATTCCCATTGTCTTTGGATTATTTTTCAAATGAAGTAGGTGCAGGGAATGGCAGAGCTTGGGTGGGGATGGATGAGGGGAGGGATGGAGAATACTTGGAGATAACGATGCTGCCTTGACAATATTTTGCAAGCCTTTGAATTCCCTGAGAGAGAAACAGTGATGCTAATAACAGGTTTCAGAGTAGCAGCCGTGTTAGTCTGTATTCACAAAAAGAAAAGGAGTACTTGTGGCATCTTAAAGACTAACCAATTTATTTGAGCATAAGCTTTCGTGAGCTACATTGGTTCGTCTCTAAGGTGCCACAAGTCCTCCTTTTCTTTTAGTGATGCTAATATTTTCTACTGTACTTTCATCTGTGTATAATAGTTTTGCTTTAGTAAATTAATGCATATCTGTTATTGATTTTATTTTACTTTCCCATTAATAATTGGATTCCAGTTTTGATAAGCAGGATATAACCAGGATTAGGAACAGGATGATAAACATTTAACAAAGGCAGTCATTTTCCAGTGTGTCTTCTCTGTGTATTTATTAAACTAATTCTTTATGCCTCTGAGCTTCTCTTCCATTTGAGTTCTGGTGGTTGTTATGTTAGCAAAAAAAAATCTAGAAATTTCTTTTACTTTTAGTGACCTAGATCGTGAGATTTTCAAAGTAGTGCAAAATGCAATGCGATTTTATATTTATTGCTAGTGAATTTACAATTTCTCGGTTCCTTTTCTTCATCTCAGTAAAGTTTATGCAAATAGTCTTATTATAAATTATAATGTTAACATTTGTTAATCTCTGTTCAAATCGTGGATTTGTACTGCACCAGATTTCCAGACACTTTTGTTGAATGAGAGTAGGGGACAGCTTGTAATACTTGCATTACTGTGCCAGTCTGCTAATCTTGATTTGTCATTTTTGATTACACACCTTCATTTTCAGTGTTCATTGTTAATTTTTTCAAACCCCATTATACTCACACATGCACATTTTTTCTTTCTTTTTACAGATGTGTCTGTGTATAACTAGTTCTAAGCCACGGGCCTGAAGCTACACCACTTACTACAGTGTTGGCTTCAGTGGGAAACCCGGTGTGCGAGTAAGAGTTTTTAGTCCTTGACCTCCAGGGGTGGGAGGTGGGGAGTTAGATCTTGATCTGATTAAGGTCAGTTTTAAGTATCTGATTAAGGTCTTGCTGATTTAGATTTAAATTCATTCAAATGGCTGAGATTCTTGCAGAATTGAAAGGGTCATCAGTCATTTCTTTGGCATTATCAGAAACCGCTCTGAGAGACAAGATGCTGTTTCAAGACAGTTCACCTTTGTGTATCTAAAGTGAATCACACCTAGGTATTTTAGCCCAATCTGTTTTATGCTCCTTTTAAAACCTCACCTCACTTGTGTGTAAATTTTCTTATCACCCACACTGGAACCTTGTAGAATTTTCCCTTACCAGGCTTTAATAACCTTGGGCTAGATTGGGACTTGGATTAAATATCCATGCAGGGAAATAAGAAGGAGTAAGACCTGCTTTACACCTCCATTCAGGCAATTAGACCTTGGCTCTGAGCCTGCAGGAGTAAGCAGGTGCTGCATGCTTATTTATTCCCTCCAGAGTAAGTGGATGGGGATTTGGCCGAGTTTTGCAGCATAACTGAGTGGGCAGAGCAAGGAGAAATCAGGGGAGGAATTGTGATTTAGAAAGGTGTATGTATGGCACAATGCCTCCCGGATTACTCCTGGGATGGTGCAGCTTTGGTACTGCCCTTTCTCAGATCCATGGCTAGAGTTACAATCTAGCCCTTTCTTGCTTTGAAGTTTTTCTTTTAATATTGTCATAAATGTCTGCTCTCTAATCTTCAAGGATGTCCAGAATTCTGCCGTCAGACTGCTTTTACACTCTTAGAAGTGTACCTCTCATATCATCACCCCATCCTTTGTTACCTTTGCTATCTTTTAATCTACAAAGAACTGTCCAGAAATCTATTCCTAGTTTTCAGAACTCCCTGTGGACTTACTCCGTCCTGCCTCTCTGACCTCAGCTTACTCCCACGCCCACCCGTTCATTCTATTCCTCTACTGTCCCTCTACTGAGACATGACTGGGAGTGATTCTTTCCTCTAAAAAGAAAAGGAGTACTTGTGGCACCTTAGCGACTAACCAATTTCTCATGAAAGCTTATGCTCAAATAAATTGGTTAGTCTCTAAGGTGCCACAAGTACTCCTTTTCTTTTTGCGAATACAGACTAACACGGCTGTTACTCTAAAACCATTCTTTCCTCTGCAATTCTCCATCAGCCTGGAATTTTCTCTTCCTCACTGTAAACTAGTGACTCCCTCTTTACCCTTTCCCTCTTGTCTTAAGCCCTTCTCTGCCACTCTGACTTAACAGTGAATTCCTCTGTAACGTGCTTTTGGTAGCTTTTCATAAAGGAGTGCTGTAGAAAGCTGGTTTGCATTGTAACAAGTGGCCCCTAAATACTTTGATATTGCATAGCATGTTGGAAAGATAATAAAATACTGGCCCTGGATACAAAGGATGCCGTGGTAGACCGAGCTCATAATAGCCTTAATTGCATTGGTTTATATAGAGTGTACTAATCTTTAGAGCTTTTTTTTTTCTAAATGATACAAAAAATTGCACTAAGGGATTATTACAAATGCTGGTTAAATAATTAATTGCAGAGGAAACCTGGTTGCAGGAGACTGCTTAGTGTCTTTGCCTTTTTGGTTTATGACTAGCCATGTCCTGGATGAGAAGTTCTCAATCTCCAGTGAGAGTCTTCATCCTTCATGGACTTTTCAAACCAACTTGGGAGTTGGTCGTTGACCATCATTGCAGAATGAGGGGAGGCTATCGGGTCTCAGCTGGGTTAGGAATATAGAAACCTCACAGATGCTGCTTCAGTTGACTCAATGTTACTTAGTGACTGCCTAGAGGGAGTGAAAGACTGATATTCATACATCACAGTGAGGATCTGGGACAAGAGTTAGGATGTGATCTATTGCCATAAGGTAGACTTAAGCATCGGGAGCCCCTCTGCCACAGTAACAGCAAAGAAAAAGGTTTCAGAGTAGCAGCCGTGTTAGTCTGTATCCGCAAAAAGAACAGGAGTACTTGTGGCACCTTAGAGACTAACAAATTTATTAGAGCATAAGCTTTTGTGGGCTACAGCCCACTTCATTGGATGCATAGAATGGAACATATAGTAAGAAGGTTTATTGCAGGAGTGGGTGGGTGAGATTCTGTGGCCTGCATTGTGCAGGAGGTCAGACTAGATGATCATAGTGGTCCCTTCTGATCTTAATATCTATGTATCTATATACATACAGAGAAGGTGGAAGTTGCCATACAAACTGTAAGAGGCTAATTAATTAAGATGAGCTATTATCAGCAGGAGAAAAAAACTTTTGTAGTGATCATCAAGATGGCCCATTTAAACATATTGAATCTATTTCCCCATGTTACACCTTCTTGTCAACTGTCTAAATGGGCCATCTTGATTATCACTACAAAAGTTTTTCTCTCCTGTTGATAATAACTCATCTTAATTAATTAGCCTCTTAAAGTTTGTATGGCAGCTTCCACCTTCTCTGTATGTATGTATATATCTTCTTACTCTATGTTCCATACTATGCATCTGATGAAGTGTGCTGTAGCCCACGAAAGCTTATGTGCTAATAAATTTGTTAGTCTCCAAGGTGCCACAAGTCCTCCTGTTCTTTTAGCAAAGAAAAACTGCAGCTCAATTGATCTTTTCCAATTGAGTCATTGATTCAAAGAGGAAATATTTATTTAATCTGGCCTCCGATGATAGCACCTGATTCAAAGCCTTTTGTAGCCAAAGTTAGCCTTTCAACTGACTTCACTGAATGGGCTCCTTCTTTATTTGCCATATTTCAGTGCTCCTGGTGGAATAGATCTTTCACTGGCTTGATTCATAGATTCTCAAGAGAGAAGGAACCGCTTGGTGTTCATCTAGTCAGGCCTCCTGATCGATGTGCTATTGGGTTAACAGTCTCTCAGTAACCAACCAAATATTCTTTCTGATAATAATGAATAGAGGAAAACAGACAAAGTGAGACATGTAGCTGAAGATTTTTGCACTGTAGGAACATTGTTGGTTTGAGCAAAATTTTTGACAAGTGCTGCAGCAGCATTGGAGTGGAAAGATTAGAACATACTGCCAATAAAGCACAGTTTATCTTACTGAGACAAAGCATAGAGTAACACTTTTTTTGGTAGTTTCCAGCAAAACTGTAGTGTTAAACACTTGGAAGAAAACACAAATGCAGAAATATGTAGGAAGGAATTCAAGTTTATTACCGCTGTTGTTTCTTATTATTTGAGCACCTTTAACTAGATGATGACAAATATCTATCTCAGTCCAGGTTAATCAATGGCTCCATGTCTAGTTGGCAGCCGGTATCAAGTGGAGTGCCCAAAGGGTCGGTCCTTGGGCTGGCTTTATTCAATATCTTCATTAATGATCTGGAGGATGGCATGGACTGCACCCTCAGCAAGTTTGCAGATGACAGTAAACTGGGAGGAGAGGTAGATATGCTGGAAGGTAGGGATAGGATACAGAGGGACCTACACCAATTAGAGGATTGGGCCAAAAGAAATCTGATGAGGTTCAACAAGGGCAAGTGCAGAGTCCTGCACTTAGGATGGAAGAATCCCATGCACCGCTACAGACTAGGGAAGGAATGGCTAGGCAGCAGTTCTGCAGAAAAGGACCTAGGGGTTACAGTGGATGAGAAGCTGGATATGAGTCAACAGTGTGCCCTTGTTGCCAAGAAGGCCAATGGCATTTTGGGATGTATAAGTAGGGGCATTGCCAGCAGGTCGAGGGACGTGATTGTTCCCCTCTACTTTGACATTGGTGAGGCCTCATCTGGAGTACTGTGTCCAGTTTTGGGCCCCACACTACAAGAAGGATGTGGAAAAATTGGAAAGAGCCCATGGAGGGCAACAAAAATGATTAGGGGACTGGAACACATGACTTATGAGGACAGGCTGAGGGAACTGGGATTGTTTAGTCTGCGGAAGAGAAGAATGAGGGGGGATTTGATAGCTGCTTTCAACTACCTGAAAGGGGGTTCCAAGGCAGATGGATCTAGACTGTTCTCAGTGGTAGCAGATGACAGAACGAGGAGTAATGGTCTCAAGTTGCAGTGGGGGAGGTTTAGATTGGATATTAGGAAAAACTTTTTCACTAAGAGGGTGGTAAAATCTCCTTCCTTAGAAGTTTTTAAGGTCAGGCTTGGCAAAGCCCTGTCTGGGATGATTTAGTTGGGGATTGGTCCTGCTTTGAGCAGGGGGTTGGACTAAATGACCTCCTGAGGTCCCTTCCAACCCTGATATTCTATGATACTACTGCCTTTAGTGAGGTTAGACATCTAACACAACACCTTTAGGTTTATTCAGTGACGCAAAATTCTTGCAAAAAGAGATTTTAAAATACTTTTTGTGTTCCACTTGTTTTGTGTTGTTCCCCTTTATCTTCCCCCTCCCTGTCAGAGGTTGTAATAGGTTGTGTAACTAGATTTATAACAGTGATTGAGGATTGTAATCCTTCTTCCACAGTGAATGTGAAAAGCTCTACAAAATTAGCTTATGCAAAGAAACTGACATTTTGTAATAGATAAGCTAAAAGAGTTTGCACTATAGGAGAAACCTGTTGCTGATTGACAGTCTTTGCTTCGGGGAGAGAAATTTGCACAGGTGTAAGTGAAAACACAAAAGGTCAAGGCAGTGGAAAATCAGGCCCCGTGTCTGTATTACAGCCTTACTGCTTGAAAGCGAGACTACGGGAAATACTCAATGTCAGGATTTTGTAGTAGGAATTTCTAAGGTTCTGCTTTGTGTTATTTTCTGATTGAACAACCATTATCAGTGGATTCAGGCTGAGGCAGCACAGCCAAACGGAACAGAAAAGGGGAAGAGAAACAAAACTTGTCTTTCTGTTCAGAAAATACAGGAATCCCAAATTTTTTTTTTATCAAATAAGGCAGAAGAAAAGCTGATAAAAAGATATTTAGAGTTAAGTCACAGTGACTGGAGAAAAAATAAATGGAAAATTGTTTTCTTTCATCAGAAAGTGAATCCTATAGAGGTGCTGATTCACCCGCCCCATAGAGTATTAAATCTTTTTGTAAAGCAGCAATGATATAATTGAAATCCATTTTACATGATTTTTCCTCAGATGATTTGGAACTAAATCAATTTATATTCCAGGAGCATAATCCAATGAAAGCATAAATGCAGCCACCAGAATTGTTTTTGTCCATAGGGAAAGCTCCTATCATTTGCTGATTCATTATACTCTCTGCAGGGTGCTTTGTTTCAACAGCTACCTGGAATTATTACTGACAATAGGACACTAAACTAAACTAAATTTTGCATAAAAAAATTAAACTTAAAGGGAAAATAATAATACTGATTAAAACTAACATTTGATGGCTACATTGATTAGAATATTGTGTTTACATAGTAACAGGGTCAAACAGATAGGAAGGGTTTTTTAACTGCAACGAGAAGTGAACCTGTTTAACAGGAGTTTTAAGTTCCTGATGAAATGCCTGAAATAATAGGCAGTGCTCCCATTAATTTTTAACAATATAAATATCAGGCAAAGATTGTAAAACTGGAATTGCAAACTGTGTTTTCTGCATTAAGGCACTAATTTTAGAAATAACCTCTTTCATCTTGGCGTGCTGATGAATGGTTACCATAGCAAGTCAGTAATTGAGTTTCCTGAGCATTTTGACCACTGGTACAGGTTTGCAAAACAAACTACATAGCAGAATGCAATCTCTATCCTGATCTTTGTAACATTACTTTCTGGTGTGGAATGGGAATGTATATGGAGGGAAATATAACCCAAGTGCACCTAATTTGTAAAAATGAGCTATCTGCCGTTAACCCACAGTCAGCTTCATTTGTAACTGATTATGTAAAGACTTGACATAAGGGAGTTGTCATAAAAAAATATTATCTTTTATTACTGAGGCAGACAATATTATTTTAGATGGTAACAAATCAAGGAAAACTTTCATTTTCAGCAAGTGTGCGAGGTCTGCAAGAGCATCAGTTTCTCAATTCTGTCACATGCCTCGATTAACAGACAGCCTCAGTCAGACTCTTCCGGCTCATCTGGGCATCAGAATAAACTGTTTATCTCTATCATGTGTCATGGGAGTTGTATGCATCAGTTGCTCTTTGAAGTGATTAACTTGCAGAGCTTTAAGGATCATTTCCAAAGGTTGTATATATATAAAAAGAATAAGGACTTGTGCCTTCTTTGGCTTCTTTGTGATATGTGAAGAAGGCCTGTACTATTTTCCCCCATTTTTTCTTTCTTTATATTTTTACCCTAGAAATATCAGGAATGTTAAGGCTCAAGCAAGACAGCAATATCTTATGGTCAGCACTGTTGAATGTTTCAAAGAGGCCCAGAAGGATGAGAGTGGATGTCTGCCCTTAATTCACTGACAGCAGGACATCATCCATCAGTTTTACTAAAGCAGTTTCAATTCCATTTCCTGGCCTAAATCCAGATTGTGCTGGGTCTAGGATATTAGCTTCAATTAGATGATCTCAAAGTTGGCCTTTGGCTAGCTTTTCTGTCAACTTGCTCAGGAATGGGAGGTTTGATGTGGGATGATAGTTGACTAGAATTGATGTATCTTCAGTGTTGGTCATACTATTGTGTGTTTGAAGGAGGAAGAAAAGATTCTTTCCCTGGATGAGGCATTGGCTATATCAGTCATGAGTGACACCAGTTGCTCACAATTCTGTTTCACAAGCCACGAAGGGCATGGGTTGGCTTCACAGGTCTTCAGTCAAGACTTTTTCAGGGTATCCAGAAATGTTGGATGAGTGAATATACTGAATTCTGGAATTACAGGCAGGCTATGGGTTACTGGGTGCAGGCAAAGCAGATCCAGGTTGTTTGGGAATCCTTCCCAAACACACATGATGTTTCCAGCAAAGTAGATTGATAGTTCTTTGGAGGGCTTGCTGCTGTAAACACCCAGGATTGCTCCTTGGTAGCTTCAGTGGAGGCTGACAGATTTTCATGGGCTGTGCTACAGCCTTGGCATAGACATGGAGGAATTCACTGCGTTTTGTCTTATACAGTATCAGCCTTTGTTTTCCGCCTATGGTGCTCAGGTTTCTGCCTCTCTCCCTTCATCTGGTGCAGGATGTCAGAAAATTAAGGAGACCTGTGTGGGCGATGGGGAGGAATGGGCTGTTTGGTGGCCATTGAGTTCATGGTGGAGGCTAGTGTGCAATGATAACAATTCAGCAGGTCTTTGACTCCTTGTCCTGTGAGAAGAATACTGTTATTTACCAGGCTTTGGAATTTGATGGAGTCCATCAGTCTTCATAGTCCATGTAGTGGGTAGATACCCGCTCCTGCCCTGAAGGGCTTAGAGCAGCCCCGGAGAGGGCTGTGGCTGAGGTGAGAAGCCTGGGCTGATTGGCGAAGGTAGGCTCAGCTGTGGCCATGCCCCAATTAGGCCCAGCTGGCCCCTATAAGAGGCTGCGAGCCAGGAGCCCAGACAGTCTCCCTCTGCCTGTAGAGGGAGAAGGGCCTGGCTGTAGGGCAGGACACCTAGATTGGAGCAGGGCTGGGAGCTCCGGCCTGACTACAGGCCGAATAGGTGCAGAGTTGCAGAGGGGCAGCCCATGTGTAGGCAGAGGCAGCAGGTCCGAACCCCCTTGCATGTGATGAGTGGCTTATACTGCAGTCTGCCCCAGAGAGTGGGGCTAGATGGGGACTGGCAGTAGCTCAGACTGAGGTGAGGTGGGGTTAGAGGGTGGAGGTTCCCCTGGGTGGGGAGACCCAGAACCTGAGAGTGTGGGGGTACTGCCAGGGGGCAGCACCCCAGAGAAAGGGGCATTGGGTCCTGGGAGGGACACAGGGGCTGGCAGTAAGGTGGATCACCGACCTGCAGAGGGTGCTCCGACGCCTGGTGAGCTAATTCCCAATGACTACCAGCAGGAGGTGCCGCAGGGGTGAGTCTGCTCCTCTAAGTCCAATTATGATTCATGGATCTTTCTTCTTGCCTGGGAGCAGGAAGAGCTCTGACCACTGCTTGAATAAACTGATGGTCTGTCCAAGACTGTGGGTGGGTTGTCATGTCCATGATATTGACACAGTTGTAGTTTGTTTTGCTTTGTGCTGTCTGCTTTTGACCCATGCCTATGTAGTGGTCGTGCACAGTGTCTTCGATGTCTAGAATCTGGTTTCTTATGTCTGTTTTGTTTCCTCAAACAGTTCTTCCCAATTTGAACTGTGATAGGTGAAGTGGTGGGTTGTGTCATGGTATGAGCTGAGTGGAGGACCCGTTATCTGGGCCACCAAGTGCCATGGGAAAGGCAGGTCTGTTGGATACCTTTTGGAACTGTAACCTGGGACTGGGAGGAGATGGAACAGTGGGTTCCTGGTGTAGTGGAGGGTGTGGTGAAAGCATGGTGGAATAACAACAAAGGAAATTATGATAGTTACAGGCAGGAGTAAGCCCAATCAAAAGATGATTGCATCAGATATTCATTTACTTGAAATAAGTGTCTGTATTGTCACGGTACCTCTATTGCTTTTACCTGCTTTGAAAGAGAGGTGGGGAAGGGAGATATACCTTCCCATTAGACTTGAAAGGATTAGATTGTTATCGGTAAATGTTGGTAAACCTTGATTTCGCCATACACACACAAACAGACGAAAAAATATTTCCACCAATAATTGAAATATATAGATAAGCAAGGTAACAAACATGCTGCTTAACAACTTATTTGAGTTTGACTTATGGATATTTACTTTGTATATGTGACACATAATGTTGATAATTTGAGTTTTAATAGTTATAAAGCTTTAACTTTTTGAATCTCACCATCTAGTGTCATTAAATAACTAATGTTTGATCTCCCATAATTTTTTGCAACTGTGAAAATTTAAATGGATAAAAATCTAATGCTTAAAATTTCCACTACTGTGAAACTTTAAAGTGATTTCTAAAATAGAAACTACGCTTAAAATAAACATCAATATTTGTTGAAGTTGTATTAAAAAACCTGAATTCTGCCAAGCCTATTTACCATGTAGTAATGTCTGGCAAGTGGAAACCACTCAGGAAGGTTGTGGTAACAGGACTGGGGACTGAGAGCTTCTTCCCTGTCAAAGATGCAACCTTTGGCAACCTCGATCCCAGTGGCATTCTGTGTCGGTCGACAGGAGGGGCTGAGGAAGAAGTCACAGCCTCACTTTCACAATTTAGAAAATATCTCTCCTTTTCTCATGTCTGTTCTCAGATATTCCAGAGTGCCCAGAGATCACTGCCCTATCACTTCCAGTGGTACTAGCAGCATGTGGGAGTAGGTGGAGCTAGACCCACTGCTGCTGTTGTGTCTCACTTTGCACTACGAAGTAAAGCCCAGTCTTGGGTATAGAGGCCGAGCAGCACTTGAGGGATCCCTAGCTACTGCTCTATGCCTTACAGAGCATTATTTGGTTGTGTGGCTTAGTGCATAGCTAGCTTCAGAGGGAAAGAGAGGCCATGTTGCCCTCCAGGAAGGTGATTAGGGCAAGTACCTACTGAACAACTTTACTTGCTGCCCAGGGCACTCCCTGGCACTGAGGATCAGTCACCCCCCTTAACAATAGAAAGTATTGGAAGAGACTACCCTGCACCCCAAAAGACTCTGGAGAAGGGCCATTCCTTTGTCTCACAAGATGGCTTTGTGGAGGGGTCTTTGGTGGGTTGGTATAGAGCTGTGCAAATAGCCGATGTTTTGGTTTGATGGCAAAACCAAAAAAAATGGGGGGAGAGGGAATTTAGTTTTGAGTCAACCCAAAATAAAAAAAAAAACCCACAATTATTTTTGGCACACTGCAAAAGTTTTAAAAAAATCATTTAGGGTCCAAATTAAAAAGTTGTTTGACCTGCAATGTTTGGTTGCTTTTGTTAACTTTACAGTTTTTTTAATAGAATTGAAGGAAAATAAGTCGTTTCTAATCAAAAAGTCGAATATTCAGTTTTGAAAATATCAGAACAAAAGCTGTCAACTTTTCTGTGAGATAATTCTGTAATTTGAACTCAAATTTGTGAAATACAAATAGTACATTGTTTGGTGGCAGGGGAGGGAGGTTCACCTGAACATTTTCTCCCAGCTGTTTGCAGGTTTGCATTCTCCCAGGTTTGCATTCTTGTGAAGGGAAGGAAACTGGCAAGCTGTTTGCAGCAAGACCTACAGCTTTCCCTGCTGTGCGACATCCTCACCTGAAGTTTTCAGAGAATCCTTCAATGCAGCTTGAAGCCAGGTTAAGATGGAGTGGATTCAAGCAGGGATAGGAATGCTTGACGGAACCTTTTGTTTCTTTACTCAGTGAGAGATTCCTATACTGTTGGGCTGAAGATAATGTGTGTTTATCAGTGATGACTTGATACTGGCTGCTATTCAATTAAGGCAGGTAATTTGTATCACATAAACAGCAAAAAAAAAAGCTGATCACCTAGGTGTTACTCCTATTGTGCAAAGTATTTTAGTCCATGTATTGAAAAATGTCAGATATTTTGCATGGGTTAAGTACCTGGAGCTTCCACATTCAGCCTGGAAGGAGGATCACAATCCTGTTGTTCTAAATGTATCCAAGCACAACCTATTATTACTATGAATGTGCCGGACTTCCTTTAGTTCTAATGATTTCTGCCTTTTGCAATAATTAGAGGAAATATTGCTTCTGCATTTCTATTCTAAACTAAAAACAAAAATTTTGGGACACATTTGCAAAATGAACAAGAAAACATTGCTTTCAGGGATCCTCACACCTTCTTTATTTGGAAAACACGGTCATGATGATGATGAAATTTAATAGTGAGAAGTGTAAGGTCATGCATTTAGGGATTAATAACAAGAATTTTAGTTATAAGCTAGGGACGCATCAACTAGAAGTAACGGAGGAGGAAAAGGACCTTGGAGTATTGGTTGATCATAGGATGACTATGAGCTGCCAATGTGATATGGCTGTGAAAAAAGCTAATGTCGTCTTGGGATGCATCAGGAGAGGTATTTCCAGTAGGGATAAGGAGGTTTTAGTACCGTTATATAAGGCACTGGTGAGACCTCACCTGGAATACTGTGTGCAGTTCTGGTCTCCCATGTTTAAGAAGGATGAATTTAAACTGGAACAGGTACAGAGAAGGGCTACTAGGATGATCCGAGGAATGGAAAACTTGTCTTATGAAAGGAGACTCAGGGAGCTTGGCTTGTTTAGCCTAACTAAAAGAAGGTTGAGGGGAGATATGATTGCTCTCTATAAATATATCAGAGGGATAAATACCAGAGAGGGAGAGGAATTATTTAAACTCAGTACCAATGTGGACACAAGAACAAATGGATATAAACTGGCCACTAGGAAATTTAGATTAGAAATTAGACGAAGGTTTCTAACCATCAGAGGAGTGAAGTTTTGGAATAGCCTTCCGAGGGAAGTAGTGGGGGCAAAAGATCTATCTTGCTTTAAGATTAAACTCGATAAGTTTATGGAGGAGATGGTGTGATGGGATAACATGGTTTTGGTAATTAAATATTCATGGTAAATAGGCCCAATGGCCTGTGATGGGTTTTTAGATGGGGTAAGATCCAAGTTACCCGGGAAAGAATTTTCTGTAGTATCTGGCTGATGAATCTTGCCCATATGCTCAGGGTTTAGCTGATTGCCATATTTGGGGTCGGGAAGGAATTTTCCTCCAGGGCAGATTGGAAGGCCCTGGAGGTTTTTCGCCTTCCTCTGTAGCACGGGGCACGGGTCACTTGCTGGAGGATTCTCTGCTCCTTGAGGTCTTCAAACTACAATTTGAGGACTTCAATAGCACAGATATAGGTGTGAGGTCTTTTTTAGGAGTGGTGGGTGAAATTCTGTGGCCTGCATTGTGCAGGAGGTCAGACTAGATGATCATAATGGTCCCTTCTGGCCTAAATATCTATGAATCTATGAATCTATGAAATATTTAGTTTCACATTGTTTTGAAAGCAAATGGAGGAGAATCCTTAACCTGTTAAGGCTTTCAATCCGGCCCATGGAATTGCCAACCCCATGGTGCAGCGGGGCTAAGGCAGGCTCCCTGCCTGCCCTGGCCCCGCACAGCTCCCGGAAGCAGCCGGCACCACATCCCTGTGGCCCTGGGTGAGATGAGGTGAGGTAATTGTCACAGTTACATTCCCACGCAGCTCTTTCTAAGCAAGCACATTTATGCCTAAGGTAAAAACATCACAGAGAAAACACATTAAGCCAATAAAAGAACCTACACACATGCTAATAACCTTACCAGAGATCACCCCAGCTCCAGTAAGGGCTTTGTCAGATGATCAGTCCTTCAACCCCCACCCAGAGCTTTTTCTGTGATCACAGGTTTGTAAGGCAAAGCTTCAAAAGACGGAGTTCTTGCATAACGGGAGTCACATTTGCATTTCTCTCCTAGAGATTTCTTGGGAAACCCACTTAATTTTAAAAGTTTCATTGTTTCATATAGTCCTTTGAGACTTATAACATTTCCCAGTGTTTGTATTAGTCAGGTCGCCTCCCTAAAGATTTTACATACTATTCCCCACTAATACATAAACAATGAACTTCCAAATACCTAAACCTTTGTCATTAAGGTTTAACTTCATTCAGTAAGGTTGTCCAGGATATTAAAGGAAAATTCTCATATATGTCATACCAACACCTTCACTCATGTCTGTGTGCTGCTCCTCATTACATTTCTATAACCTTTACACCTTTCATAGTCCTGAGAAAGTCTCCTGACAGACCTATTTTAATACATAGCTTTGAAAAAGCTGTCTGCACTGATACATATGATAGGTTACTGTGCTGAAGAAATGTGTCTCTCCTTTTAAATGTTTGGATTTAAACAGACCTGTGCCATGGCACGGACTAGCAATGAGTGAATGATGTGCACCTAATAATTTATTAGAGGAACTTTGCCCTCCTTTTCTCTTCACTGATTGGCGAAAAGCACATTGCACAGCTCTTTAAAGTATTAATTGTTCAGAATTATTTAAAAATGACTCCAGCAAATAATTCTAGGCCAGCAGAGTGTTTGAACTGCAAATAGTGATTGTTATAATTGAATATACAGCTAACGATGGTACTTATGTGAGTATGAAACTGACTCATATAAATACACACACAGTGAAGTTCAAATTCTGTATTCAGTTTCAGTATTCTCAGTTTCTGCTGTGTTTGGTAGTTCCATGAATCATCCAGTCAGGGAACAGAAGTAATACCAAAAATCAAATACTTGCCACTCCCCATCACCCACTCTGGCCCCTTTGTACCATGGTAAAGAACCACCGTGACATGGGTGGGAGGGATGTGTTGTGGCAGGACTATACCATGCTTCACTATGGAGATTCCAGGCATGTTGCAGCCTATAGGGAAGCCTGGGAAGGATGCCATAGTTTAGACAGGCCCTTGTGACTGTCTAAGTAATGCCTGGGGCCTATGCAGCCCCTAGACCAACCCATAATCAAGAGGGTACCAAGGTGATTTAAAGCTGCCTTTGCCCCCACATCACATGGGCTTGTGAGTTCTGTGCTGTTCCTCTTGGGGTTTATCTACATGATAAATTATTCCACAACCAGAAGGGTATAAATTCTAGTCCACACCAGTTTCTCGTGTACTAACTGGCTGATGTGGACCCTTCAGGCACACACTAAAAGTCCCCTAGCATGGGTTAATATAGTACTGTTGATATGGACTACATTAACTGCACTAGGGAACTTGTCATGCACACCAGCATGGTTCACACTGGCCTCATGACACCCTGGTGAGGACTAGAATTTTACACCTCACTGGTGCAGACTAACGTACCGTGCAGACAAACCCCTGGGGCACAACACCAAATCTCACCTTGTCTGATTGATCAAATTAACCAACATTAGATGAATGACACATTTTATTAGCAAATATACAATTTTAAACGGTATTTCAGTGAATATTGAAGCAAAAATTGTCCTTTCTGTGAGCATTGGCCCTTGTGATGCCTCAATATTCACAGAAATTGAACCCAAGAAGGGCCGTACCGATTGCCAGCTTGTAACTCCCAGGCCTAATTTGCATGCACAAGTATCACCATTTTGTGTGAAATCTGGTAATTGTATGTTCAAATGCATCTAATTAGTGTCTTTTAAATGCAATTACTGTATTTGCATATAAAGTTCAGCAAGTGTATATGCATATTGGGCATACAATCGTGCCAGCATTTTTGATAATTAAAATGTTGAGCCTTTGTGCCCTGCAGTTTGTTAGGGGGCTTATTCCTTCACCCACTTACTTCCCTGGTCTGTCTCGCATGAACAGAGAGGAACAATACCCGAAGTCCAAAGGTGCAAACAATTTGATGTTTATTGGGGTGAACTTCCAGCAAGCATGATTCCAGTTTCCTTCCTTAGTGTCCCCCTTCCCAGCTCTGACACCACAGAGCCTTACCTGTGTCCCTGTTCCCATTCCATGCCCTTAGCAAAACATGATTCCAATTTCCTTACCCACATTCTCTGTTCCCATTTCCCCCTTTAGCAAAACATGATTCCAATTTCCTTACCCACATTCTCTGTTCCCATTTCCCCCTTTAGCAAAACATGATTCCAATTTTCCCACCCCCATTCCGTTCCCATTTCCCCCCCCACTCACTTCCTGGTTGACTGCAGACTATATAGTAAAACTTGAGTTCTGCTTAGCTATGCCTTAACCAATCATTTTACTGAAATTTAACTAACCAATCCTAACATATTGTAACGTGATTATTTAACCAATTATATCCCACCACCTTAATTAGTTTACACCCAGCAAAATTAATTATATAACAGACCGAAACAATCAAAGAACCAGACAGAGATTATACAGACAAACAATAGGGAAATGGGGACTACAGGGGGAGAACAACTAAGAAATGAGGATTTCACATCCCAGCTATTGATAAGTGAGTTCTTGCCAGACAGGATGCTATCAAACTAAGTTTCCTTTTACATCTTCTAGGCACTTCCCTTTCTCTGGAGGCGATAGGCATTATCAGGACAGGATTGTATCCTAACAGCCCAATAGCACCTTATTTCAATGTGACTAGGTTGGAATGTGAGGATGTGAGGATGTGACCGTTCGCTTCCCAGTTTATGGCTGCCTCTGCTGCTTAGCCAAAAGCCTTAGCCTAAGAACAGGGCCTCAGACTGTCACAGTAAGAGAAGGCTCTTACACCGGCAGACAGTGATTTTGATTCTTTCTTTTATACCTCTATAACTAGCCAAGTGATGTATAGGCCTTTACAGACAGGCATGGATATCCTAACACAGTTCTCTTTTCAATGGGATACAGAGCTCTCAGTCCTTCAATCCAAGACGTAGTTTGTGTCAGGCATCTTGGAGCCACGTATTTTTTCTTTTACATTGGCCTCAGAAGGGGAAAATTTAGTTTCACTATTACTCCCCCTTGCAGCTATGAACTCTCTCTCTCCTGTGGGTAGTAAATGGATATTGATTTTCTTCGTAACTGAAATACCTCCTTATTACTTTGATTAAACTGCAGATCTTCCTTTAAGACCTAAGAATTGGAAATTGATGAGATAGAGGATCTACATTACAAAATTGTTTTGGTTTTTGTATTCGTGAAATTGTAATTCAAGCTCTGAATATAATTCTTGCCTTTGTTACCTCTTCCCCACAGACAAAATTGGCATTTAGAACTAATGAAAAGATTGTGATTATAATTTTTTAAAAATTTTCTGTGTTAATAGTCCTATTGCTTCAGTTTTTGTATTCCGCTTTTGTCAAAATTCTGGCAGCATACCCTGGAACACTGATAGACTGAATGCTGATAGCATTAATCAACAAAAAGATTCAAAAAGTTTTAATAGGACAAATTCAATACTTTGTGCGTGCAATTTTCCTCAAAAATGAACATGAGCCTTTATTCAGCACAAAGTGAAATTATTCACATCCTAAGAGATTTTCTTATTGTTGAGCCTTATGTTATAATTGTGTAAATAAAAAATGTGATATGGTAATACACTATGAATAAGATTATAAATATGTAGCTTATAAACAGAATTTTGAATAAACTTAGTTTTTAGAGAGAATACTGTTAACGTTCTACAAAATAATATTTTCTGTCTACTGACAGTAAGTGAAATGTCGGTGAATGAGGAATTAATAGGACCAAAAAGGATGCTTTTAAAAAACACTTAAAAGTTTTGAGTTGCTGTTTGTCTTCATTTGAACTATCTATGGTATTTTTGTGTCCACGCCTTACCACGGCATTAGAACGCCTCACAATCTTTAACGTATTTATTCTCACAGCATCCATGATAGCCTGGGAAGTACTATTATCCCCATTTTACAGATGGGACACTGAAGCATAGAGAGATTAAGTGACTTGCTAAAGGACACATAGGAAGTATGTTGCAGAGCAGGAATTGAACCCAGTCTCCGGAGTTCCAAGCTAGTACACTAACTACAGGACTGGTCTTCCTCTCACAGGGTTGTAGTTCTCACTGTTGGATTGGAGTTCAAGTGATGAAAGATGAAACTTTCTTACTCAGTAGAGGTTCACATTCCAAGTGATAGTTATTTATTTTAGAGCAGCCTAGTGGCTAAGGCACTAGCTTGGGACTCAGGAAACTTGGGTTCAATTCCCAGCTCTGCCACTGTTTTGCAGGGTAACCTTGGGCAAGTCACTTCCCTCCACGTGCCTTAGTTTTCCTAGCTATGAAATGACGATGATGATACTGGCTTCCTGTGTGAAGCACTTTGATATCTATGGATGAGAAGTACTATAGAAGAGTGAGGAGATTATTATTTGCTCCTATTAGCATGACAACACCCATACAGATATCAGAGAGTGAACTGATCTCAAGAGGGCTCTCACACATTCAGTGAAAGTATTAATTAAGTTCTAGTATGTGTGCTGTGTAGTTGTAGCCGTGTTGCTCCCAGGATATTAGAGAGACAAGTAGGGTGAGGAAATACCTTTCATAAGCTTGTGTCCCTCATGAAGTTGGTCCAATAAAAGATATTACTTCACCCACCTTGTCTCTCTAACTAAGTTCTAGCAAGGCAGTAGCAAAAAATACAGACATATTTTACTAGTAAACTGAGGCAATTGCTCCAGAAGTCAATGACATTCTTTTAACAAGGAACCGCACAATGCCATTTTTACAGTCATCTTTCAGACTGGAACTACATCTTAGGAATCCTTAATCAGTTGATCAGAACCAAGACAGCACCATATTGGTGATGCAACACATTAATTACACTTTTTTGGGGGTCAGGAGATTTGGTCCAACACATGAAAGTGAGGGAATAGAATCATAGAAGATTTGGGTTGGAAGGGACCTCAGGAGGTCATCTAGTCCAATCCCCTGCTCAAAGCAGGACCAACCCCAACTAAATCATCCCAGCCAGGGCTTTGTCAAGCTGGGTCTTAAAAACCTCTAAGGATGGAGATTCTACCACCTCCCTAGGTAATTCTTTCCAGTGCTTCTCCACCCTCCTAGTGAAATAGCGTTTCCTAATATCCAACCTAGACCTCCCGCACTGCAACTTGAGACCATTACTCCTTGTTCTGTCATCCTCCACCACTGAGATCAGCCCAGCTCCATCCTCTTTGGAACCCCCCTTCAGGTAGTTGAAGGCTGCTATCATAGCAGCACAGGGGCCCCAAAATAATTCTCCTTCCCTGATGCATCTATGCCAATGCACCTCCCAGCTTCTGATTTTGCTTTTTCATTTCTAGCGGGAGACATTCAAAGGCATATTGGGGGGTCAGGTGTCTTTGAACGTCAGTGGGAGCTGGTGCCTGACTGCCCTTTGTGCCTTTGAAAATCTCCCTGCTCAAGATTACTAGAGGAGAACCTGCCAAACAAGCTGGGTTAGGTGGCAGGTTGCTGATGTGGGCAAATACGCAAGGGCAATATGACAAATCGCCAAATTCCTTTTCCAAATCATCTACTTATGGTTGTTTCCAGTAGATTAAAGCTGGTATTAGAAGTATCTACAAGAACAAGCCATGAGCTCTTTTTAAGATATTTTGCATTAGAAAGCCCAAATTATTGATGAGCCCCAAATCCTGGTTCCATCCACCCCTACACTTTGAAGAAGTTTGAATTGGAATCCAAACTCTGTATAATGCAGACTCAGCTACATAAAATATATTCACACCGACTGGTGTATCTTTCCAGGAAATAACTTATCAACATTTTCTGGAAAAAAAAATCCCCAGAAAATAAGCAGTTCAGAGCTAGCTGAATCTGAAAAACAAAACAGAAAGCCTAATTCCAGGAAATAGACTTCCCATTGCATACTGTATCTGGCTTACTGTAATAGCAAGTAAGATTCAGTGTTTAGTCAAGTGTGTGGGCACCTTGAATATGCCAGCAATCCATATGTCAACTTCATTGATTATCCCATTTTACTCACAACCACAGTCTATTCAGGTGCCAATGACAAAAAGGGGACTTTGTTACAGCCTATTCATGAAGAGGTTCATTATTCACATCTTTCATGTGAATTCTTATTGCTTGCTTGGAATTAGTTTTATATTCAAATGATCTGTCTGGGCAAAATTTTCAGCCTCTAAAACTAGGAACCTCAATTCCTATTTAGGCGCCTAAATAGGTGCCCCCCACCCCAATTTTTATGGGTGCTGAGCACTCACGATTTCATTCAAAGTCAGCGGGAGCCACAAATGCTCTAAACCTTTGAAAATCAGGTCTCGTTTATTTATGTGTCTACATATGGATTTAGGTGCCTTGCTTCAGGTGATTGAGTGTGGCAAATTTGGACTCTGTGTTTTCTGTGACATACAACATGAATTTCACACTCTAGGAATAGGCAACACCATGAAATAATTTAGTATTTGTTCATAGTCCCTCTAACACCCAAAGAATTTAATAAAATTACCCAGTCTATCCATTCTAGATGTATTAATCATTAATTAGTCATAGGATAATTTTGTAAAACAAGGAGTCAGGACTCTTAGGGTATGTCTACACCTTAATGTGAGCCCAGGATTAGTAGAACTCAAGTTAGCAGACTCTGGTTTTGTTAACCTAGAGCTTGAGCATATTCACTCATTTGTAACCCCAGGTTAGGAATTGTTGATCCCTGAATCCCACCCTGGGGTTCCAGCATTTATACTGCAGTTTATAGTCCTGAGTCCAACCACCCATATCCCAGACTTCCTAGCAACCTCCCAAAATGTGGCCGCTCTAGCCCTTTGTTCTTGGGACAGTGTGGGAAACCTTTACTGTCCACCATATGTGACTGTCCAGAGGACAAAAAATTGGCCTGTGGGATTGTGGCATACTTTGGGTAGACTCCCAGAGCATAAGTCCAGCAGGGAGGCATCAACACTGCAAAACAATAAGGCTTGAACCCTAGGTCCTGGCTTGAGTGAGGCTTGGACCCTCCGCCGCCGAGGGGGTCCTGGGACCGTGGGTACAAGTCCCAGTTAGCACAATTTTTGTGCAGACAAGAGGGGGATTCGTTCTGAGCCTAAGTTTGAACGCTGGGCTTGCATTGCGGTGTAGATATACCTTTTGGGATCTCTTCCTGATGCTGCCACTAATTCTCTGTTACCTCGACAAAACCATTTAACGGTAAAAATTTCAAAAGTGCCTAAGAGTCAGGTTTTTTAGTATATTAGGCAGCTAAAGATGCAGATAGTCACCAAATGGGATTTTCAAAGTGTCAGTGACTTCAGTAGGAATTTGGTATCTAGGTAGTTTTGAAAATGCCACTCAGCATTAACTCCATTTAAAATTCTTTCCCTATGTGCCTCCATTAATTTATTATTCAAATAGGTGCAAGACCACAAGGCTGTTGTGAGTTTTAATGACTGATTGTTAAATGCTTTTAAATTCTCATGTAAAAGATACCATGTGATGCAAAATATAATTTTGAATTTAATAATATTTATGGAGGATTAAATGAACCATGCCATCTCTGAAAAATTCAACAAAACAAAGCAATGAAATATGTACACACACACATTTATGAGATTTCACCCTTACACAGTGGACACTTTTAAAATGTTCAATCTAATTCTAGTGATTCCAACTTTTTATTAGTTTGTTTTGAAAAAATAATGAAAAATATTCCAGATTCATCATAATACACAAAGTAAATAAAGAGGTTTTAAGATAAAGGGTTCGGGGGAAGGGGAAGCAACACATCTATCTTCAGGATCTGCAGTAATCATAGACCTCTAAAATGCAGCCCAAGTTGCTTTGAATTGTTCACGCATTTCCCTTCTGCAGAATGCCAGTCATTAGTCAGCTCTGAGGTCAGCCATGTCACTGAGCCAGGCTGGATTCCAAATGTTAAGTTATAGCCAATATCTCCAGAACTGGGAATATCTCTAACAGAATGAACTCTAACTATAGCCTCTATATAGTTACTGCTTATTCAGTCTTATCTAGTTTAGTAAAGTTCTAGCAGATTGCAACACCAACCTAACATACTGTACATTTATTAATTAGCTTGGGAGTCCAGAGAATGAACTTTGCCTGGAAAGTCTGACAATTTTTGCATGTCCATGTCCTTGTGCTTATTTGAGACTAAAAAACATTTATGGTTTCATCAAAAGCCACTAAAGTCTTCCTGTTAGTTTTGTTCTGCTGTGGATCAGTCCCTTAGGCCTTGATTCATCAAGTTACTTAAAAGTGTGCCTACATTTAAACGTGCCAGCAGTTCCATTGACTTCAATCTTTCTGAATTTGGGATTTTAGGTGCTGGGAATCGTCAACTCCTGGATTTCACTGGGTATTATGGGAGCTTTGCACTTTGCACCTAGCAGAATTGAGGCCTCTGTTAGTGATTGTGATGTGAAGTGTGACTCCTGGGGATCACTTTTCTTATGGCTTCTACACCACTGACAGTTTTCTTACTGTAACTATAAAGAAAACATTAAAAGAATTAACCTTGGCATAGGATTGTCATATCTGTCCCCTACCTAGACGTTATCACTGGGTTTATTCTAACTATATGTAACTGCATTGAGCTACTTGTTTCCCTCTGCTACTATCATATCCTGCTGGCTTTGTCAGCAAGCCAATAATCTCAAAAAGTGAGCTCTCTTACCTCTCATTGCCTACCAGTGATGAAACAGTGACGCTGAGAGAGCAGGGGATGGAAATCTGATACTGATGACACATATTGGAGAGTGTGGCATTGTGTGGGCTGTAGAATGCAAACTTGTCAGACTGACTGCAGGCCAAACCATTTGCCAACATCACCCCCACAGTGGGCTAAATGACTAAAGTGCAAATTTATGGGGAAATGAATGGGTTTCCTGCTGTAATGGTACAAAGTCTCTTCACAGTGCTATGGTGCACATAGCCAGAGCTGATCAATAAAACCCCAGACAAACAGCGACTATATGTTCATCAATTAAAATCATTACCCCTTTTGGCTATGGATAAACTTTGTTTGAAACCATTGCATGTTTACATCGTCAGCGTATCCTTGTGCAGAGTGATTTGATTTTGGAGCTGCAGAGTGGTCCAGTGGCTAAGTCACTAAATGGGAATTCTGGAGACCCGGATTCTATTCCTGGTTCTGCCAGTGACCTGCTGTGTGACATTGGGCACTGCGCCTCTCTGTGCCTCAGTGTCCCCCTACAGCTCTTTGTTTGTCTTGATGATTTTTTAATTTACACTTTCAGTGTGGGGACTGTGTCTTACTAGGTTTCTTTGTACAGTACCTAGCAAAATGGGGTTCTGATCTCAGTTGGCGTTTCCAGGTACTACAGCAATATAAATAATTAATAACAACAATTACTTCTCTTTTGGGGGGCGGGAGATTCTGAGGGAGCTGCACAGATAGGCATGTTTCCTTTTTGCATCCTATATAAATAAAATTTAAGGGCCACTTCAGATATTTGATCCCCAGGATTCAGCTTCCTAAGAAAAGGAGTATTTGTGGCACCTTAGAGACTAACCAATTTATTTGAGCATGAGCTTCGTGAGCTACAGCTCACTTCCTAAGAATCATTCATAGCAGTGGTTCTCAGCCAAAGGTCCATGTATTCCTGGGGGTCCACAGGAGATACCTCAACTCATATAGACATTTGTCTAGTTTTACAACAGGCTACATAAAAAGCACTAGCGAAGTCAGTACAAACTAAAATTTCATACTGACAAAATGAGAAAGTCAGCAATTTTTCCGTAATAGTGTTCTGCGACACTTTTGTATTTTTATCATAGAATCATAGGACTGAAAGTGACCTTGAGAGGTCGTCTAGTCCAGTCCGCTGCACTCATGGCAGGATTAAGTATTATCTAAACCATCCCTGACAGATGTTTGTCTAACTTGCACTTAAAAATCTCTGGTGATGGAGATTCCACAGCCTCCCTAGACAATTTATTCCAGGGCTTAACCACCCTGACAGGTAGGAAGTTTTTCCTAATGCCAACCTTAACCACCCTTGCTGCAATTTAAGCCCATTACTTCTTGTCCTATCCTCAGAGGTTAATAAGAACAATTTTTATCCCTCCAAGTCCTCCTTTTAGCAATCTTTTATGTACTTGAAAACTATTATCATGTCTCCCCTCAATCTTCTCTTCTCCAGACTAAACAAACCCAATTTTTAAAATCTTTCATTATAGGTCATGTTTTCTCAACCTTTAATCATATATGTTGCTCTCCTCTGTCCTTCTCCAATTGTCCACATCATTCCTGAAATGTGATGCCCAAAACTGGACACAATACTCCAGTTGAGGCCAAATCAGTGCAGAACAGAATAATTACTTCTCGTGTCTTGCTTACAACACTCCAGCTTATTCATCCCAGAGTGATGTGTGCTTTTTTTGCAACCGTGTTACACTGTTGGCTCATATTTAGCTCCACTATGACTCCCAGATTGCTTTTTGCAGTACTCCTTCCTAGGCAGTCCTATTTTGTATGTGTGCAACTGATTGTACCTTCCTAAATGGAGTACTTTGCATTTTTCCTTATTGAATTTCATCCTATTTACTTCAGACCATTTCTTCACTTTTGTCCAGATCTTTTTGAATTTTAATGCTATCCTCCAAAGCACTTGAAACCCCTCCTAGCTTGGTATCTCCACAAGTGTACTCTCTATACCACTATCTAAATCACTGATGAAGATATTGAATAGAACCAGACCCAGAACTGATATTCCCTTCCAGCTTGACTGTGAACCATGGATAACTACTCTCAGGGAACAATTTTCCAACCAGTTATGTACCCACCTTATAGTAGCTCCATCTAGGTGGTTTTTCCCTAGTTTGTTTATGAGAAGGTCATGCAAGACAGTATCAAAGCCTTACTAAAGCCAAGATATACCAAATCTGCTGCTTCCCATCTATCCAGAAGGCTTGTTACCCTGTCAAAGAAAGCTACTAGGTTGGTTTGACATGATTTGTTCTTGACAAATAAATCCATGCTGACTGTTACTTATCACCTTATTGATTGCTTAATTCTTTGCTCCATTATGTTTTCGGGTACTGAAATTAAGCTAGCTGGTCTGATTTTGTAAGCAACTAGTTTTTAAGTGAGGTGAAACTTGAAGTACCCTAGACAAATCAGACACCTGAAAGAAGTACAGTAGTCTGGAAAGGTTGAGAACAATTGATTCATAGTATTCTAGGAATTTTTACAATATATTTTGCATATTGTATATGAACAAAAGATGATCTCCAAATGCCCCAGTTCTGCTACCTTGTGACTTTAGGTAAGTCACTTAACAGTTTCTTGAAGAAGGTTTGGATCTGGGTTTAAATTATCTTCTGGTCCATATCTTTCTATATGTAGTCAAGAAGTTCCATTCTATCTTGAAAATTACAGTGCCATCAATTTTATTATTATTATTTTATTTTATTAATAATAATAACCAAATCTTCTCAGATTCAAAAAAGGGTGTCAAAAATATTATTCATTGCAATGTCTCCTAACGTCCAAGTTCTAAAAAAGGCCCAACTGCATAAGTACTGGAATATTTAAAATGTCACGGCGTTTACTGGTCCCAGTGTAGAAACTTTACAAGAGAACCTTTTCTCTTTAGATTACAAGGCCCATTTTGTCAGACTCCAAGATTCAGATAAATATTCTACTTTTACTGGCTTATCAAAATGGAACCTGCTGTGGTGCAACCATTTGAAGCTGTTAAAAGTCAACCATTGCTTCCCAAATGATTAAATCAAAATGACCTATTTCAATAGGTTAAGATGTTTCCAATTGATACATATCTTGCAATTATCCAGTGTATTGAATTTCTTCTTCCTGTATTACTCTTATTGAAATTCAGTTACCGTCAGTGCAACTTACCTTTCACATATGTGTACTTGTACGCCCAAACTTTGGAGAAGGTTGGATACACTGGGACCTCCATCTCCCTTGTTTGAAAGTATTTAATACAACATTTAAACTCAAATCTTTAGCCTTTAGTATCACTTTGCTGATTACATGTATCTGATATTGGTGAGATATTTTCCAATAAAATGCCCTTGCTATGCAAGTACTTTATTCTGAATGAGGCAACATCCTGGTGGTGACTGATTTTTCTAACAAATATTTGATGTAATATATTTTCCTATCTGATCATTATGGGTTGCTCAGGTTTTAAACGTTGTTCTGAGCAAAACTTGATCTTGTCCAAAAAAATCTCTGGAATTCCTGATCTTGATACCTTCCTGCAAAGCTATACTAGGTACTAATTTTTTTGTAAATATTTGTTCAGAGTGATGTACCTCATCTGTTGTTCAGTTCATACGTGGACAGAATGGCAAAATGATGACATTCTTAGGATTTACTAAGTGTACTGAGCAGCTTGTCTTTCTCAAGTGTTCTTTGGGTTCTTAATGCAGTTTACAGATTGTCATTTTCAATCATAAATGCATTGTTTTTGCCAGAACAATAGTATTTGATTAATTAGCTCCTGTTATTAGCTGATGAGGACTAACATAGGCAACAGAGACAGAGCTAAGCACATTCAAGACCCACCACCAAATGAAGCCGATTCAACCAAGGGAGTGAAGGTATAACTTGTGCTTATAAAAAGCAAAAGGAAATACGAATAAACATTATTGGATAAAGGCTGGAAAAGGGTTAGAAAAATTATTTTTTTCCTGTTAAGACCGCCATCTGGAATGCCATATCTTTTAAACCATATAATCACACAGAAATGGATAATAATCCCATCCACCCCCACAACTATCAATTATTGTCCTTGCTGATATTCATAAATGTTTTACCTAGACCATCTTTGAATATCTGCAGCAATGGAGTTTCACAGATGAAAAGGTTGTTCCATAGTCAGACTACTCGTACTGCAAAATGTGTTTTGGGTTTGTTTTTGTTTGTTTGTTTCCCCCTCCTCTCCTGCATCTGAGGCTGAATTACTCCTTGCACAACTTCATGTAATTGCTCCTAGTTTGCCCTCCCTGCAGCACCTGGAACAATTCTTCCTCCTCAATTATGCAGATGTCCTATAAATGACCATTGACAAGTTCAGAAATCAGGAGAGTGATGCTCTGGAACTTACTGGCTCTAAAGGCCTCCCCTTACTTGTCTTGCCAGAGCCCACACAGAATTGATTTCTGTTGGTTATATTCATATTATTGAACAGCATAAAATATAGGTCCTGATTCAGAGCTATGCTGTGGCTTACTCCCACACGGTGAAAGGGTCTTACATCAACCAGATTTCCCAGCCGAGGATCCTCCTACACTAGTGGGCTTTTTATAATTAGATAATGTTTGCAAGGCACTTATCAAATGAAAGCTATTAGAGAGAAGCTAAGTGTTACTATTTGTTTCAATGTCCTTAACAACTTCAAAGGGACTTTTCAATGGAGAGAGAAAAAGAAAGATGTCTCTTAAATATACTTGACAATCACATAGGCAAAGTTAACTGCTAATAAGTACGAACTAGTGAGTTGAGCTATTAAATTCTAGAAATATGAGAAATGCTGAAAAGAACCTCAAATACAATATTTTAGTGTAAAGGGAATCTAATTGGGTCACACTTCTTCTCTCGGGTAGGATATGCCAGGAGTTGCTTTTTTTCTAACACAGCAGGGTGACAGGACTAGATGCATAAACTGCTGCACTGCAGAGAAGTGTGAAGTATTCATAATAATATGAAATGTGACTCAAAGCTCAATGTTTTACACATTTCAATGTGAGCTTGAACACTGGACTCTTGTCTTGGAAATATCTGCTGAGACATGCACTATTTCCTGCCGCTAATGGACGCCTTTTCAATGGAAAATGGGCCAGCTTTCAAATAAAAAAAAATGACCCATTTTAAGCATAAATAGGCCTATTTTTCCAGTTAAGTCAGCTTACAAAACATGCAATAAGACATGATTTTGCAAGTTTTCTATGCAATAATAGCCATTTTTTCAAAATAATGAAGAAAGCTAAATTTGCAGGGGGGAGTGGAGGGTAGGGTTTCCAATACAGCCTGAAAAGAAACAACTGAACATTTTTAAAATGAAATTCTGTGAATTTTGCCCAGCCTTATACTTATACCCAGGATCATTCCCTGAGTCATGGATACTGCAGTGATATTGCTATATGTACAATTATATACTGTCCTGGAGCCTTAAAATCCCAGTAGGGGATTTTCTGCCGTCCATAATGAACTGCATGCAATAACATTTAGTTTCTATGTAAAAGGGCACACACCTCTTGCAGGATAGGTGGGATTTTAAGGCTTAATAGCTGAAGGTTTTCTACAAAACTATGTTTTCAGTGTTTAGCATCTCTCCTAGTTTGGGCTGCCTGAACGGCAAGATTCTTACTGAACCATGGTATTGACCAGTTGCCTTTGGAACCTTTCCTGGTGGCCTGCAGAAGTTTTGAGAACCAAAACATGGGTGCTTTGGGGTTTGGCAAGGGAAAATCCCCATGAAAGGCTGTCTTTTTTATAAAATGGGCTGCACAGTGTGTAATTTGGAGGACCCCGGCAGTGAGCTCTTAGCTGCAAAGAGGCTGTCTTGGGAGCTTGGCTTGTTAAGTGATAGTCAAAGAGGCTTTTTTAATTTTAAATGGCAGGGGGTTAATTGCTGGGGGACAAATTGTGTCCCAGGCGCTACAGTTCTGCTGCGTGAGGCAGTGATGGTATTTGGAGGGGCTCGGGGACGCATTTGTTTTCTCTGCAGCATGGAACTCAGCACCAATTGGCTCCCTTTATGACAGCACTCCAGATACATGTTTGAACACAGCTATTGAGCATGCAAGATATTCCTACTACATAACATTAAAGGTGACTACAGCACCTCTCCATCTTTGTTCTCCATGGACAATGCAACACCTATGGTTGATAGATAGATGGTCCCACATAAGACCATAGAATCATAGAATCTCAGGGTTGGAAGGGACCCCTGAAGGTCATCTAGTCCAACCCCCTGCTCGAAGCAGGACCAATTCCCAGTTAAATCATCCCAGCCAGGGCTTTCATACAAGTAGGGAAAATACTCATTTTAAGAAGGGCCCATTCCTGTCTTCAGTGAAGTCAGTGACCCCCCACTTGGTAAGGCACCTCCCATCTTTTCATGTGCTGTTTATTTATACCTGCCTACTGTATTTTTCACTCCATGCATCTGATGAAGTGGGTTATAGCCCACGAAAGCTTATGCCCAAATAAATGTGTTAGTCTCTAAGGGGCCACAAGGACTCCTCATTGTTTTTACTGATACAGACTAACACAGCTACCCCTTTGAAACCTGTTAAAATGGTTTATGAGTTCAATGGGAGCAGGTTTAGGCACCGAATAGTAATTCCATTTGATGATATATAACAGTAACCTTTTCTCTGGCAGGCCACCATCTATGCTTCCATGCCCAGCACAAAAGGTGAATTGAGAACACTGTGGATGCCCCAGTGTGGAATTCACTCTGGGCCCCATTTTGGCTTTTAAGTTATGGCCAGCATTGGAAAGGTGGGATGGGATGGGACTTGAGAACGGGTTGTGCTGCAGCACGAGCATGGAGACCTGCTGCTCTCTAGTTCTTTGATGGGTAGGTACTCAGATGATGAGCATGGCATAAAAACTGGTTGGTTAGATAGATCTAATGCGCTAATGTCACCATATCTAATTCTTTTGTGCAAAGATATTGCTTTCCTACTTCTATTACTTCTGAATATTTGGATTACCATTTAAAATACTATGTGCAGAGGACATTAGGCTTAATACAATAAAGTGTGAGTTTATATTTGGTATGTGACTTTAGGATTTAATTATATAACTATCATAACATTAACACATCATGTGACTAAATATTGGTGCATTGAAGTGAAACTCTACCCATAAAACCTGGGAATATTTTAATTTCTGTCCCATTTCACCATACAGTTGAATAATTGTGTAGCTTATACACTGTTCACAAACATAAACCCATTATATCTTGCTTCATATTGTATTTTAGATAAAATTTGTCATCCCAGTCCCTGGAGCCCAGGGGAGAGCCACACTCTCTCAGTAAAGCAGTAACTCAAATAAATGTTTGGCCTATATTGTATCAGACCAAATTGTATTTTGTTGTTGTTGCTCTTGATGTCTGAAGTAGAGGAAACTGAATTTTTGATCTCTCAATTTTTTTTTCCAGACGATGGAAAACCCTAAGTATGAGCTTATTATAGAAGCGAAGGACATGGCTGGTCTTGATGTGGGATTAACTGGCACAGCAACAGCTACCATTGTTATCGATGACAAAAATGATCACCCACCAGAATTCACCAAGAAAGAGGTAAGAATTTGCCAGTTTTCTTCTATTAATCTTTGCATCCAATTGTACTTAGTTCTGTTTCTGAATATAAAATAGCATTATTTTATGAGGGAGGGGAACACTTAGTCGGCTTTATTTCAGCTTCTTTGACCCACCTTTTCTAGGGGCACCCTCACACGAGGCATGCAGGCCATTCCTAAACAGGGCTGCTTGGAAATCTTGGTAGCTACCCCATGCACCTCCCTCAGATCCCTGCGACCATCTTGCCAAGACCTTAGGCTCATACGCCAAGGCAAAGTCATGGAGGAGCGGAAGCTACCATAAACCTGTCGTCTGCCCTTTAAACCACTGATCCAGAATCCAAAGGCCAAAGCGAGTTTGGACGTTCAGTGACATAGAGGTTGTAGCTTCTGCCAGAGAGCAACCTAGACAGAGCTGCTAACTGCCTATCACTTCAGCATGAGCACCTTTTCTATCTGGGTGAGATCCTTAGCCTTTCTTCAGCCAAGAAGTATGCACAAGGCAGTGGAGGATGGAGTTTAACATCATGCCCAGGACAAACTTTTATCGGAAAAGCGGTGATCAAAAGCATTTGTTTTCTTACCTTGTATATCTTCTTAAGCAAAACCTGACCTGAAGAAGAGCTCTGTGTAAGCGTGAAAGCTTGTCTCTTTCACAAGCAGAAGTTGGTCCAATAAAAGATATTACCTAACCCACCTTGCCTATGCAAAACCAGTCAGCTTTGGCTTACATGGATTTCAGGAAATTGATACACAGGAAACAAAACTCAGAGCACTGCAGGATCCTTGGACAGTGTTCTGGCTCTTTGGACAGAGTCCCCGGTCTCTGAACCCTTCAGCATTTTCTCCCCTCTTGAAGTTTGCTCATTGTACCCTACTGCTTTTGGGCTCAGGTTGACATAATTTCCCTGGGGGATATATCTAATAAATTCTCCCTCCCTTACATCAATACACTTCCATACACCATTTAATATAATTTCCAAAGGCAGAACACAACCAAACCCCAAACATTATAACATAAAGTACTGCACAGAAATGGGCTGCAGGCGATGATAATATCTAAATTAAGCCTACAGAGCTATTTCCCTCCTTTCTCCCGTAGCGGGGAGTCCCATCACTGTAAACCTAGCTCTGGATCATATGATAATATGACACTCAGCTGAAATCAACATGTTTTGTCAAGAAGCCAATGAATTTCAGCACTTTCCCTTTGAGACCTGCCAGCTTTCAGAGTTTGGTAATGAAACTCTGGTCCTGATGCCTTTTAAATTTCACCTGTTCTGTGTGATAATTTTCTGCCCCACAAGATGAATTCTATTGAACAATACTGAGTGCCTGGAAGAAAACAAACAAACACAAAAGACATCACCTGTCTGTAGAACAATGGCATTTTAAGCTTCTATCCCTGTCATGACAAAGCTCTTTGGCTTCAGACAAACCATTCCCCAAATCCTTCCCTTTCTGCCCCCCACCTCTGTTGTCCAAAAAGGGCAAAAGATTCCTGGGAGCATTGGTTAATTTCACCAGTCAGTTTGACACCCAAAACCACCTGTTTTCAGATTTGGCTATAAAAGTTTCACAAAGTTCTGCAGTTTACAGGAATATTTCCAGATTGTAGGAAGTGAACACTAGAGATGCTGAATATAATATAACTTTGAAAGGGAGGGGGGAATTGTATTATTAAACGATTATTTTCTTCTTGCTGCTGTTTGTTTTTTCCCCTGTTTAATTTTATCCACTTGGCAGTGTTTCATTTTCAAAAGAGTGATAGCAATTTCACTCTAATAATTATTCTGTCAGCAACTGAAGATTGAGGGACCAGACTGAAAAACAAGGATTCAGAACAGCTTTTCTTGGCAGTAAAAATGTGGTCCTAAATGCCAACAACACTAGCTGCTTTCAGCAGGGTGCTTTTACCAGAGCACCACTAAACAATACCACAAACAGTTTCTAGGGCCTGATACAAATCTTATTGAAGTGAAAAGGAGCCTTTCCTTTAATTTATAGTGGCTTTTGATCAGGCTGTTAATCCTGTTAGAATTATGTCCTTGGATCAGGCCCTTAACCCTGTAAGAGCTATTTCATTAGGACTTTTAGTTAAAATAGGTATATAATGTTGTATAACCATAGGCTCCCCATTGATAGTTATAAGTACACAAGAAGACTCAACATGATAAAAATAGGAAGCCATTCTATTCAACATTGCTACCAGTTAGGCTTTCACATGCCTACTTCCCTGAATTTCTACCATTTCCCTCAATCCTCCTCTTCTCCAGAATTAACTACATGTCTGTCTTGAAATCATTTTTATGGTTAGCTTTAATAATCTTCTTTGGTAGTTTAGGCCAACATTTCCAACTGAATGAACAGTCTGTTTCTGAGAAGTTCTGAACACCTACACATTCCATATAAGTCAGTGGGACCTGATCTCAATGAAAACCCGACCATTTGCCTTTATAACTATAAATTTAGGCAGCTAACTTTAGTCACCCAGGTTTGAAAAGTTTGGCTTTAGATTATATGTTTGTTACACTCTATCTGAAATGCTTTTCCCTGATTTCCCTATTTAGTCCTGTTGTCCTCATTTTTATTTTTTGCAATGTATCCTGGTTTGATCCCTTTCATTATAGTTTAAAATAGTAGCTTATAATCAAAAATCTTCTGCTTTGGTAAAGCTGAGTGCTGAAAACAAGCACAATCCTGGGATTTTTCAACCTGCTGCCTTCAGGATTTCAAGTCAGTAAATGTCGCCAGTGCACAGGATGGCTCAGAAAAATATTTGTAATTCATAAGTCAGACGCTTTCATTTGTAGATCGGATTTACTGCTCAGATGCAGTCCATATTTAATAGTACTTGAAAGTATTTTTTTCCTTCCGAATTCAGTGGCTTTTGGTGGCCTCTTTCCAGTTTCTAGCAATGTACCATCCCATCAAGCAACACCGCATTTATATCTACTAGTCAGTCTTAAAAACCAGGCGTGAAATGGCAACAAAGAGTCCCTGGTTCAGAAAAGCACGTAAGCGTGTGCTTGCTGTTAAGGATGTGCAGAACGTTCATTGACTTGAGACAGGGTGGAACTGAAGTACCTGCCCAAGTCCCCGCAAGCCTGCTCTCGCAAATCTAAGCCAGAAACCAAACCGCACTTCTCACCCGTGTGATTCCTCTGCAAGTGCCTGGGGTGGGTAGTGTGAAGATGTTTGCATGGCTGCTGCCTGTGGTATACTTATTCTGTGTATAAAGACACCGCTGACACAATAATGTTTAAAAGAAGAGAAAGGAAAAAAGAAAAGATAGCTTCTACAGGATAGCTTTTGAGGCAGAAAGCTCAAATACAATAAATGATTTGATTTAGAAGTGCTATCATCTTTTATTTACTTTGAGATTGGCTGCTTTATATGGGTTCTTTTAGTATTGATGTATTTTTTTTTCAAACTATCTCCCTTCTGTTTAAAGATATTTTCTAACAGTCCCCTTTCTCTTTTATGAAGCAAATACATATTTAGTGGCCTGCTTTATCTTCTCACAACATAATTTCTACTGAAAATAGCTTTTGCTTTTATTTTTCATGGTGTTATGAAGGTAGCTCTATTAAGTTATGTTTTAAATGTTCACTTTCCATTGGTGAATTATGAGGGCCAGATTCACTGCTGATCTGACACAATGGAAGTCACTGGAGTTATACCATAGATGCATCTGGTTGTGAATGTTGTTTGTTGTGTACCTAATAAAAAGTCTGGACACTGCATTAGTGCAATGCTAGGTTCTCCAGTGTAGGTACAAAGTGGAAGATTGTACAGTGTTCCTTAAAATGTTTTCATTTTTTATTATCTTGCTGTCTCACTGGAAGTCCAGTGATTTTTATTGCTTTCCCCCAAGTTGGAAACCAGTGTTTACATTCCTGTTTCTGAGATGTGCTAGATCACTTAACAGATATTTTCTGTAAATCCCCAGTGCAAAATAACCTCAGCTTTGTTTGAGTCTGTCTGTTCATTAAAGGTGATTTTTATGTTTTGATGCCTGAGGCATCTCTTCCCTTTCCCCCTGCCCCCTGATAAGCTCTGATTTTACAGTATATGTCACAAATAGTGTTTTTGTAACTATTCTTGAATAGTGATAGTTTTGCAATTACTCCTTAAGAGCCAATTTTTGGACAACTATTCAAATCACATTTAAACTGGGTTTTGTTCAGTAGTCTTACTGTAGACTGGCTGGACAGATTCATCATCATAGAATCATAGATTAGGGTTGGAAAAGACCTCAGGAGATCATGTAGTCCAACCCCCCTGCTCAAAGCAGGACCAACCCCAAATAAATCATCCCAGCCAGGGTTTTGTCAAGCAGGGCCTTAAAACCTCTAAGGATGGAGATTCCACCATCCTCCTAGTGAAATAGTTTTTTCTAGTATCCAACTTAGACCTCCCCCCACAACTTGAGACCATTGCTCCTTGTTCTCTCATCTGCCACCACTGAGAACAGCCGATCTCCATCCTCTTTGGAACCCCCCTTCAGGTAGTTGAAGACTGCTATCAAATCCTCCCTCCCTCTTCTCTTCTGCAGACTAAATAACCCCAAGTCCCTCAGTCTCTCCACATAAGTCATGTGCTCCAGCCCCCTAATCATTTTTGTTGCCCTCTGCTGGACTCTCTCCAATTTGTCCACATCCTTTCTGTAGTGGGGGCCCAAAACTGGACGCAATACTCCAGAAGTGGCCTCACCAGTGCTGAACACAGGAGAATAATCACTTCCCTGGATCTGCTGGCAATGCGCCTACTAGCAAAGCTCAATATGCCGTTAGCCTTCTTGGCAACAAGGCACACCGTTGATTCATATCCAGCTTCTCGTCCACTGTAATCCCCAGGTCCTTTTCTGAAGAACTGCCACTTAGCCAGTTGGTCCCCAGCATGTAGAAGTGCCTGGGATTCTTCCATCCTAAGTGCAAGACTCTGCACTTGTCCTTGTTGAACCTCATCAGATTTCTTTTGGCCCAATCCTCCAATTTGTCTAGGTCACTCTGGACCCTATCCCTACCCTCCAGCATATCTTCCTCTCTCCCCATCTTAGTGGCATCCGGGAATTTGCTGAGGGTGCAATCCATCCCATTATCATTAATGAAGATGTTGAACAAAACCAGCCCCAGGACTGACCCCTGGGGCACTCTGCTTGATACCGGCTGCCAACTAGACATTGAGCTGTTGATCACTGCCCGTTGAGCCCGACGATCTAGCCAGCTTTCTATCCACCTTATCGTCCATTCATCCAATCTATACTACTTTAACTTCTTCAGCCTCTACTGTGCATACAATGTTGCAGTAGCCACCACAGTCATTTTCTCCCTGCTCCTGGGGTGTTTTAGCCAGTAAATCTGATAGATGAAATTCTTTTGGCTCCTCCCGTGGCTCCTCCCTAAATGCCCTATGTTGTGGATGCTGATTCCTCAGACAGAGAACTGTGCCCTCCTGCTGCCGTCATGGCCTTAATGTTTATGGAGGGCAGAGGCAGCATGTTGGTGTTTGCCCTAATGGTGTTTTTAGGGCTCAGTTATGCAAGGTGCTGACCATCCTGGCCCTGATCCAGAAAAGTGCTCCCATTGAATTCAGTAGGACAAGTCAAGTCCTTGCAGTTAAGCATGTGCCAGATACTTTAATGGATTGGGTTCTGACTGCCCAGCACTTGGTGAGATCAAGCCAAAAATGAAAATGCTTATGAATCAGTAATCCAGCCTCAAAAAACAGCTATCTTAAAGTATGCAACCTATTCCATTTGATGTATGTCCTTATACCTTGCTGATCACTATTGTGTCTGAGCAGTAGTGGCAGACACTCAAGAAATGTAGGCCCAAAATGTAGCTATTCAACAGCAAACTCTCAAACTCCTCTGCATATGTAACCCACACACCTTCTGGGCGTGGTGTTCTGTCCCATCTAGTGGCACCGAGACCTCTCAGAGAGAGAGAGTAAAATGAGTTTGCTGTAGAAGCCTTAGCTAACAGCCAGACAGTTTTTGGCTCTTGTAGTAGAGGCTCATGCACTATGCTTCAGAGGTCCCAGGTTCGATCCCGCCAGCCGATGACTGGGGTCTGTTGGTGTTACACATACTTTCCATAGGTTTATCTAACTGCAATTTAAATGCCTAAAAATAGCATTTTGCAGGTAAATGGTATTTGGTCTTGACCGGAAACTTAAGGATAAAATTTCAGAAGTTTCTCCCAAAATGTTCAAACAAGGTAGCAGATGTGTACACAAGACCTTTAATTGCTCGCCAGTTTCATAGGTGATTGCCCATATGCACAATAATAGTGCATATAGATAGAAGTGCTTGCGGATTTTGAGGTGATTTTTTTCCTGGGAGCTCTGAAACACTGTGGCTCTGCTTGTTTAATATTAGTGGATTTTTTTTAAAAAAAGGAATTTGGAGAGTTATTACTGTACACAAAGATATATTTCTGTGTCATGAAGAACATTTGGCCTTTTTTCCCCAAGAAACTTAAGATATGGGGCTCAACTTTTGAGTCGTACCAAGGGAGTGTCAGTCTGAAAGTAAATAATGAACCAAAGGGAAGCGCAGGAATAGATCATTTTGGAAAATCTGACAACTTCCTTGCCTACTGTAGGATATTCAAACAGCTTGGCAATGCATTACTTAGGCTGAGTGATTGCTAATGGTGCTGGGAGTTATTTATATACTCAGTGCATTCAGAAAATACATGATTTTTTTTTCTGAGCCACTTTGTAACAGTTGGTGACAGAGCACTGCATCACGTTGTGTACCTGCAATGCATGCGTGCGAGCCTATGGTTCGTGTCCCTGTTGGTAGTGTGTGATAAGGGGTTAGCGGTGAAACATCTGCTACAAAGCTATAAGCAGGCTAATTCATCTCTGTAATGTCTTTGTTCTAACACCATTGATTCTGGCAAGAGGTCAGCCTGCTGCTGCCCAGAGAGTCAGTAGAGGAAATATCAAGGAGCGTTGCCCCAGGTTGTTCCACCGCAGAAGTGGTGTTAAGGGTTTGTTCTCCCTCTCCTAAGAAAATGGGGTGTGGAAGCCACCTCCCATGGATCCCAAGGAATCAACAGATGTCCCTGTGCTTCTGCAGTAGTGTGATTCCATTGGAACCACATTGCCAAGGCTTTCCTCTGCCTACTGCTGTCTCGGGCACCTTCTTAAAGGAAGGGCACTCCATGGGAAGGCTGCATTAGCTTTCCTTCATAAGCTCTGGGGTGGGTGGGGGGAACAATGTGCTGCTGACCACCCAGTACCCATCCTGTCCCCCACAGAGTTCTGGAAACAGCAAGGTGCCCTCTGCAGGACCTTGGGGAGAGCTGGCATCTGCTGTGAGGTTACCGCCCACAACCACTTGCATATGGCAGCGGGAAAATCTACACATAGACCTTGTGGGGATAATTTATATAGAAGTTTTGGCCAAGTGAGGATCAGTCCTCTTTGCTCTCCTCCATATATTCTCTCTCTCTCTCTCTCTCTCTCTCTCCCCCTTCCAATACCCCCTTCAATCTACTCAATTTCCAGAATGTTAAATCATTTAAACACTCAGAGTTCTATGGCATCAGGGGACTCAACTTTGGAATTGACTGTCTTTAGAATAAATTGTCCATGTTAAAAAAAAAAATAAAGGGAGAGATTTCTATATCCCTTCCCAACTCATGCACAAACACAAATAAAGTAAATCTCTCCTTAACTTTACTGAAACATTTCCACTGTGACAAATCCCTGTTAACTAAATTGAGCCTCCAAGAGAGAGATTTGGTCACACCTTGGATTAAAGGTGTGATTAAAGATCCATTTATAAATAGGTTATAAAGGGTTAATAAATGATTAATGTTTTCATAAATGATTAATCAATTGTCATAGACTCCACTAAGTCAATCAGTTGCTTATAACCATGATTTATAACGGTTCATAATTATGTGCTTATGGTAATGCATTGGTGAGAGTGTGTTACATGTCTCCCTCCATCACTGATCCACAGAGTATATCAGTCTTGTAGAGCTCTACTCAGAGAGCCTGGTTCTTTAGCTCAAGCTTTAGATATTCATGCTTTCAGCTCTGGAAGTTTCTTCCTCAATCTCTGATGTCAGCCAAGATGGAAGCTATCACACTTATAACCTGTTGTGACACATACAACTCATCTCTACAACATGCTTGTGGCATCCACAAATCATGTATTAACCTTTTAATAAACCATTTATAAGTGAAAAGGAGTACTTGTGGCATCTTAGAGACTAACCAATTTATCTGAGCATAAGCTTTCGTGAGCTACAGCTCACTTCATCGATGAAGTGAGCTGTAGCTCACGAAAGCTTATGCTCAGATAAATTGGTTAGTCTCTAAGGTGTCACAAGTACTTCTTTTCTTTTTGTGAATACAGACTAACACGGCTGCTACTCTGAAACCATTTATAAGTGGAACCTTATCTAAAGTGTGGCTGATTATTTGATATATCTCTTTGAAGAAAGCACAAAATAACCTTCCATATGGTGTCTCAAGTCTCCTTATATCCCATTTTGCTGGATAGATGTCGTGGAGCTCAGGATGGATTCATGACATGGTCCCTTGGTATCTTGCTAACTAGTTTAGCTGTCTGCTCAGAATGGATTGAAAACCCAGTCTGGCGGTTAGGACAATGGACAGGGAGTTGGGAATCTTGGGTTTTTTTACACAGTTCGGGATAAACGAAGTCAATTCATTTCTCTGTGTCTCCATTTACTCATTGGTTAAATGGATAGGATAGCATTTCAAGTAAAAGATGAAGTTAAACGAAATATATCAGTATCATTATCATTATTGTTCCTGCAGTGTTAATAAATATGATAGAGATAATGGATTATAATTAAATTCTCTCCACAGAAATGCTTTAGATTGGGGAAAAAAATACACTCTGAACCATGACATTATCGGGTTCTAGGTCTGTTGGGGCGGGGGGGTCTATGACTTTGATCAGATTTGCTCAGTTGACAAATGAAAAAAGCCTCACTTTGCAAAACGCAGTTCAGATCTAAAAATCAAGCCTGGTGCATGTTGTCAACAGTAATAAAGATTCTGCAGGTCAAATTCTGCCTTTAATCACACCCATGCAAACCCATTCTCTTTGGGGGCAGGGAAGAAAAGGAGAAGAAAGAAGGAGGGGAAGGTTGTGCTGGTAAGTAAGGCTCTGTATTTGGAACCTAGCAATTCTGTGGGTGATAAGGGAGATGGAATGGAATCCAGGACCCTCTCCCTCCATTGTGTTCGCTTGTCAGGGACTACAGGAGTATAAAAAACAATCAGGTGGGGCTCTGAATACACACATGGAGCAAGTCAGTGGAGTAAGGAGGTGCCATTTTTATGCAGTCACTTTTCATAATGTAATTCCACTTTGGCTCCCATCTTTGGGTCCAACCAAGCCGCACTCAAAGCAGGACCCAAAAGGACAAGGAGTGGTAGAAGTCTACCCTTCCTTATTCTACCCTGATCTCCACGACTTCTGGAGATCCTTGTGAGCACTGGGCATGTCAGGAAACCCCCTCCTAGAACATCATGGCCTACCAAAGTTTGCTTTTATGTTGACTTTAGTCCCTGACATTTAATACTTATAATCTGTTGGAAGGAAAAATATAGGTAAAATTGTCAAATGTTGATCTCCTGGTTGCCATGAGTAGGCAGGATTGTTGATGGGGCAGGCATGTTGACGGCTCAGAATGTAATTCCTTTTCTTTTTCTTTTCATAATTTTTTGCTGGTTTTACCTGTGCTGCAAATATTTTTACACAGCCCTTTGTGCAACAAATGTGTCGAACACAAAGGAGATTAGGTAGTCCCATAATTGGTTTATTTGTGTTCTTTCATGTCTATGCCTGGGGCAAAGCTGCAGATGTATACGTGGCGTTGTAGCTAGATTCCATTTACAAAGTGCCTATTAGTTTAGTTTACAAAGTGCCTATTAGTCACATTGAGAGCTGTTTATCAGATCTCTGTGTAAGGAAAGTAACACCTAAATTGTGATTAACATATTTTCTCTAAATTAAGTATGCATGCATTATAAACTCAATGCAAAACAAAAAGAAAAAATTCCTACATTTATTTTAAATTAATGTTAGTAGTCTGATTCAAACTATAGTATTTGTTGTCATGTTTAATATTTAGCCTTTTCTGTGGAGTAAGTATTAAAGTCCAAAGAATTAAGGGTTTTCCTAATTTGCATGCTGATCTCTAGTGCAATTGACAGGCCATTGGATAAAATTTTCAAGCGCATCTACGTGACTTAGGAGTCTAATTCTCATTTTCAAAAGTGACTTCGGCACTTACAGCCAGATTTCCAAAGGTATTTAGGCACCTCACTATGCATGGGTCTAGTGGGATTTTCAAGAGCAACCTTGGTGTTGAATTCCCTTTGGAATCAGGAGGAGTTGAAAATGGCCCCTACCTATGAGGAATGCTCCGTGCCATACAAGATTGAGCCCATAATGAGCACAGTGACAAACATTCAGCTATAATGGCCCAAAGTCAATACCACAGTCAATTCTTTGACCACAGTCAATACTTATTCTATGCATTGAGTAAAACAAAGAGGAACATAGTGTAAAATCACATTTGGAAAAGATCAGTGCTTTTCGTATTCCTCCAAATTCATATGTATACACAATAATTTGTATTCATGTGGCTTTCCATTAGCTATCTGTATAACTGGTATCAGCACTTTGTTCAGGAATTTCTGCAAATTATGTTCAACATGGAATCCATCCACTTATCACAGAATTAGAGCAGAATATACTGCATCGCAGTAGGCAGCAGAGTTTTACATTTATCTCTACTTTTGAAGGGTGAGTTCATTGCTTTGTTTCTCTCCACCAAGGTCATGAAATACACAAAGTTGTCTATTTAATCTACAGATAAACTCATTTCAGTGGTACAAGAAACAACACAGTGCATGCTTTTTTATCTGAAAGCAGACAAAAAACACTTGTATAAATACAGGAAGGACTCTAAGAAGAGAAATGATTGTTCAAACCGTATTAAATTGGGAGGTGAGGGACAGACACAAAAGCACTTCACTGTTTCTCCAGATGTGTTTCTCTCCCTGCACTCCTTATAATTTGAGTCAATGCACATAAAAACCTTGTATTCTTGTGAGTCCTTTTTCAAAAGGACTATTTTACCTTCCTGTCCTTTGTCTAGTTTCCTTCGTTAGCCATGTTCAGCTGATTTGAGAAGTCCTGATATGAATGTCTGAGTCCTTGTCTTTGCTAACCATTTGGTTATGCTCGGGAGGTCAACAACAACTCAGTGGTAAAAACAGCAATTCTCACTACAGCTGGTAGTTCTCACCACTAAACCATTCCAATGCTGAATATCCCCTGAAGACTTCTTCCATCTGCTTCAACTAAGAGCAAATATCCAAACAAAAAGCCATAAATCCACAATTTATTGCTCTTTTCTCCAAGAACTGAAGCTTCATATGCTTCCTCAACATGGTCTGTGAAGTGTGAACTTTGCCATAGGTATTAAATTTGGAATTAGAAAGGAAACAGTTAGCAGTAACAGTTTTGAAAATAATCAAGCAGAAATATATTTGGGAAGATAATTTGCGAGTAGATTTTTTTTAAAAAAAAGAAAAGGAAATTAAGAACAGTCAACCAGACAAGCATAAGCTAAAGGGACTGGCCAGAGTCCAGGGCTGTCTCTGCATGTCTGATTCAATACCATCTTATATTTAGCGCTCATTACTAGGGCTGGTCAAAAATTTTCCATTGAAACATTTTTCCATTTGAAATTTGGATTTTTTATTAAATTTAAAATTTTTTCCTGAAAACTATCTGCTTTCTGTGGGAAATTTTGATTTTTGATTGAAAAACTGAACACCTGAAAAGGGAAGTATTTTGGCGGAAAACCATAATACAGTCAAACCTCAGAGTTACGAACACCTCGGGAATGGAGGTTGTTCGTAACTCTGAAATGTTCATAACTGAACAAAATGTTGTGGATGTTCTTTGAAAAGTTTACAAGTGAACACTGATTTAATATTAACACAGCTTTGAAACTTTACTATACAGAAGAAAAATGCTGTTTTTAACCCTCTTAATTTAAATGAAACAAGCACAGAAAGTTTCCTTACCTTGTCAAATCTTTTATTTTTTTTAAACTTTCCCTTTATTTTTTTAGTAGTTTACATTTAACACACTATTATACTGGACTTTTTTTCTTTTCTTATTTTTTTTTGGTCTCTGCTGCTGCCAGATTAAGTACCTGCAGTTCCAAATGAGGTGTGTGGTTGACTGGTCAGTTTGTAACTCTGGTGTTTGTACGAGGTTCTACTGTATTTCAATTTGAATATACTGCTGCAGTGCCCTCTGGGAGTTATAATTCTAGTTGCTTTATGTCCCCATTCTCTGCTATTTTCTGGGCTCTCTGACCAAACAACATCTCACATGATGCACCATGATTAGGGATTCATAATGTACCTTCTCTATTCTCCAAGAGTGGAGGATGTGGTTTATGATGGAAGATGGAGTCTGAGAAGATGTAGCCTGACCTGGCCCATAGAGGACAATGAAAGCATGAGGAACCCAAACTCCAACTCCAATAGGCACCACAGCCTCGTTTCTGAATTGAGATATTTAGGTTTTCAGCCAGAGTTTCAGTATTCTAACTTTTGCCAAAAAAAATCAAAATTAAAGACAGGGAGGAAAAAATCTGATTGGCTCTACCTGTTGCATATTTGAGATCCACAGATGGAAAGTACTATATTTTGAGGCCCATAAACTGCCGTGACCTCTCTGTGGAGAGAGACATGGCCCTCCACTCAGCCCTGTTAACGTCAATGGTTCAGTGTGCAGGTGCAGAAGTTTTCCCATGCAGAGGTCCTTGTAGGTTTGTGGCCTAAGTGTTTATTATATTATTCTTATAGTTGGGAGTAAGGACTGTGGGATCAATAAGTGGAATAGGTGGCAAAGGCAAATTGTTAAGTACTCTATTGGCTTTGAGATATTGCCAGCAAAACTATTTTATAGCTTAATGGAAACACTTGTTATACACTGATGTACTGAAAAGGTTATGATTCCCTGTCTCTAAGTGCATCTCCAAAATGTGGAATCTGCACTAAACAAAAATGCTAAGAACTCTATCTTTATTTGACACTGTCATGGCTGATTTTATTAGATTTTATTATTTATTAGTGGAATTGTTAGATATGTGGCAAAATATCACACTAATCCTATGAGTTAAAAAACCCATACAACCTAAAAACCTCCAGCATCTGTAAGAATTTCTCTTCATCAGTGGGATTAAACAAGATAACCCACTATAGATCTTAACATATTCAATTTGCGCCAGACAAAACCCTATTTAATAGCAATATGTGCGAGTTAGCTTAGTACTTGTAGTTTATATGACCAGAAAGGGGTTATGAAACTGCAGAACGTTCATACAAAAATAACAGTTATCTGACTCCTTAGGTCATTGCTCCAGAGAGGTTTTTTTTTTTAATTTATTTTTGTGATCAGTTTTTCAATTTCTTCACTGACAAGTCAATCAGCAACACAAAAACTGATTTGGCTACTGCAAAATTTGCTAAGCAGCTGCGTGTGTGAATCAAAGTGTCAGGATTATTTAGACAAAATATCTTTTTTCCATCTGCTCTGGAACATTAAAATAGTGAACTGATAAAAATCAACATGCTAAAAAGAGCCATACATTTACTCAAGCAAAACTGTTGGTAAATGTCTAAGAAACAATCCCATTTGCAAGGCAATAAAGTTCTGTACGGCTGATCATCTGTTGAACTTACTGGAATGAAAATGTTGTCGATTGGTTTAACAACCAAAACAAAAACAAAAAAAAAACAAAAAAACCAAGCAGGTTTGGAGTTACATCAAGAATTCTTTGCAATTATGGTATCTTTTGAGAAAGATGATTCAGCAAAGTAATTTATTCAGATCCGTGTATGTTATTTCCATGTCTTGTTTGCCTTTGAGTCCCAGATGCTTATTTCTTAAAGGCTAGTCCTTTTCTCTAACCGGCTGTCTGAGTCACTTAATACTTATTTGTTTGTACAAATGTTTTCCCTATGTTCCCAGGCCATATGTCATGGGGGGGAAAAAGCATAATCCCATGCTGTGCACAGCCCAGACTTTACAGCACTGTGCACCCATGTTCACCCTCCCATCCTAGGCTTTGGCTGCCTGAATTTTGAAATGTCATTACCCTCCCGACCCAAGGCTGAGTGATGCTGTTTCTGCTCCATCACTTCCTTCCTCCTCTCATCTTTCAGGTTGTAGTATTTTAGGCTTAACCTGTGGGGGCTTCCATTTGCAGGATCAAGTCTTTCTCTTCCTCCCTTTCCTGGAGGGTTGAAATCTGGGCTCTCTTGTTTAACAGATTCCATTGGTTGGACAAGTGTGTCCTCTGTGCTAATAGCTATGCTCCTCCCTGTTGGGGAGGTAATTTGCATCAACACAGACACTAGTTTGTTTACTAGTTTTCAAATTCATCTTTACCAATTCCAAGGCTGGACTCTGTCTTAAAGACCATCCATTTTTACTAGCATGTCAGAATCAGGGTTCTGATGTCCTTCCATTACCAATCTCTGCTTCCAGATGGAACCAGATGTACTCTAATCCACTAAGAGACTACAAGACATATCCAAAGTCTCTAGAGGTGAGAGTTTGCCTGCCACCCCCTGCATTCTCAAGACAGTAACTGCACAGCTGTTCTGCTCTGCAGATTCAGCTACCCAATCTCCTCTCTGAACCTCAGACACAAACTGTTCACTTAAGAGAATCAGCATGGAGACATTCATGTTCCAACAAGATTATCTCTCCAAAATGCTGGCTATGCAACAGGGGCGGCAGGTTTGTATAATTTTTGGTGGTGCCCAGAATGGGTCCAAGTCCTGCCCTCCACCCCACCTGCATATTGTTGCACAAAAAAAAATTAATGGGGTGGGGCCGAAGGGTTTGGAGTGTGGGAGGGGGCTCAGGGCTGGGTCAGAGGGTTTGGGTGTGGGCGTGAGGGTGAAGGCTCGGGCTGGGGATGAGGGGTTTGGGGTGTGGGAGGCGCTCAGGGGTTGGTCAGAGGGTGCAGGAGGGGGGGTTAAGGCTCTGCCTGGGCCTGGGGATTAGGGTTTTGGGAGGGGCTCAGGGCTAAGGCAGAGGGTTGGGGTGCGGCGCTGCGGGGTGGGACCGGGGATGAGGGGTCCACAGTACAGGAGGGGGCTCAAGGCTGGGGCACAGGGGGATGCTCCAGGGCAGCAGGCGGGGCCGGGGGAGAGACCTGGCCCTGAACATTGGTGGATCCAGGCCCCCATGGCCTGAATTTGCTGGAGCAAGGGCACCACGGGCCCATATAACTCGCCGCACCTGCTAAGCACGCTCACTTGGTTATAGGGCTGTTCAAACTCCCTCACAATTTTCACTCCATTTGAAACCTCCTTTAAGCTATCCACACTGGATCTGTCTAAAGCAAGGTCAGTGGATCCATACACATCTGAAAGACAGTTAGGAACTGAAAAGTCTCTCAACAAATAAACTATTGCTTTCTACAGACAGTGATTCATACTGAACTAACTCAATCAAATCACTTCCACACCCCTCAGGTGCTGCAACCTGCTTGCAAAATCCACAATGAGGCTGTTTTCCCTTTTCAGGAGCTTCTCTGAACAGCAATTCAACTTGCATACAAGATGTGCCTCTGCCCTCCCCAGCTGGGACTTGAATGTAAGGATCAGCCATAGCCTTAACTGATGAAACATAATTTTGCCGTACTGCAACAATTTTTTCTTCTGTTTCATCCAATTTCAGAGCCACCTCAAACAAATTCTCAGATGGCTTAAGCTGAGAGACACTCCCTGTTTGTTCACAACCTCCCTTACTGTCACCAGTCAGGCTGTCTTTCCGAACAGACAACTAGGAGAGAGGGACAGCTTCTTAACAAGCAAGTTGCCCCTCACAACAGACAAACAATTGGAGATATCCTCTCCCTTGCCCTGGCACTCGCTGCTGAGTATGGACAAATACTTGGAGAATGGGATCGATAAAGGCTTGGGAATATTCCCCTCCTTTCCACTACTCTCCACACTGCTAACAGGTAATACAGATGAAACACATCCATATCTTCCTTGTGGGTGGGTTATGATATTCACTTGACTAAACATAGCTTTATTGTCATTTCCACCCATTGTAAGGAATCTTTACCCCTTAACAGTCTCAATTTCAAATTTTGAATAGCAGGGGTTCTGAGCCAAAACTTAATTGGCCTGGTTCTGTGGATCCTGCCAACTATGCCAAATGTCACCATGCCTCAGTGAGTCACAGCTGAAGATACCAGATTCAGGACAAACTGCTGAGAAATAGGGCAGACTCACCCCAGACTGGTGCTTATTTTATCAGTAGATTAAACCAAGCCTGCAACAAAAATAAACTTCTGTCTAACCTCACTGGTTTAACAAGAAGTCAAAAATGCAGTCTCCTTAGGCATCCCAGCCCTTATTTCACTACCAAGACACTAGAATTTATGATGAGCGGTCATTGAATACCAATTTTATCAAACAAAGGGTTCTTCTGATCTCAAGAGATCAGCCACACCGCCAAGTCAATATGTAACGCAGATCTTACCCAACAATCACATTATTGCCAATCCTTTACTAACTAAAATCTAAAGGTTTATTAATGAAAGAAAAGATGAAGAGAGTTAAAAATGGTTCAGAGATTATATTCATATAATCATTGCAATGTTCTTATATCAGGTTTATAGCCGTGATTAAATAAACTGCTGGCCTGTAAAGTCTCTGGTAACTTCCTAAAGATTGGAAGGTCTTCAGTATGTAGATTAGAAAATGCTCCCTTTAGTTGAAGTCTGTAGTCCAGAGAATCAGAGCAGGAAAGAGGCAACATGAAGATGATTCAAGAGTCTTTTATACCATCTGCCAGGTGCTTGGAATTTCACTGTTCCAAAACAAAGCTCACAGCACTGTTTGTGAAAAATTACAGGCACAAGATGGAGTCCAGGGTCACGTGAGCAAGTCACATGTCCTTACATGGCTTGCTGACCCACAGGGGCAGCCATTGGCCTCTTGGAGTCTAAGGTGTCTGCGGAAATACTTGCTGGGCCATTGTGAGAGTTAATTGCCTTTAATGGGCCATCCACACAAAGCTGTCTGGTTTCAATGTAGATTTTATCTGCTGGGTGTTACCACAAGAACACATTTGGGATACAGATATATAGTGCCAATATTTATAAGTTCAGATACAGTGATGATACATACATTTAAACAGGATAAACATATTTAGCAAATCATAACTCTTCCATTGACACCTTACATGATATACTTTGTGCAAGACTTGTTGCAATTGCCTAACTGTGGCAATATTAATGATATAAATGGTCATATTTCAATCATACAGCATCACATGTTACCATCTTCTTGATATCTTGCCTTCCTTTTTCCATGTGTCTGAATTTGAGGTCTCCCATCTTCATGGAGGAGGGTTCCTCCTAACTCCCTCATCATTAAATAACTCCTCCCTGGCTCTTGTCTCTCCACCTTCAAGCATGGTGTTTACTCCAAACTATATAAAACCTTTTCTAAACCCCACCTACTTTCTAATTCTTTTTCTTCATCTGCAAGACCCTGACTGTGGCATCTAGTCCCAGGACCTACCTATTTCTCAGCTTCCTTTAGAGCCCCCTCCATTCTGGTTTCCATCTTCTCTACTCCATCGAATCTCACTTCACCAAAATAGCTAATGACCTCTTCCTGCTTAAGCTTAAGGGCCTCTCCTCCATCTTTATTCTTATCAAGGTCTCTGCTGTCTTTATTCCCCTCATCCACCCTGTTCTCCTAAAGACCTAAGTTTTTGAGACTCTATCTTCCTATCCTTCTTCTGCCTCACTGACCACTACGTCGGTGTTACCTTTGGTGGAGTATCATCTTTCCTCTCCCTGCTGATGTCTCCTGGGAGACCATTATTCATAGCCTCCTTTCCTCTCTGTCCAGTTATCTCCAAAAAGAGTTGTCATGGCTTCGATTACCAGCCGTATGCTGATAGTTCTCAGAACCCCAGCTACTCTCTCTCCCTCTCCCTCTCTGTCCCGGCTCAAATCACTCCCAGGTATCTCACTGTTTCCTTAAATTTAAACATGTCTAAAATTGAACCTCTCATCTTTCCTCCTAAACCATCAATCCTCCTCATTTTGTTTATCTGCAGTGGCCACTCCCATTCACTCAGGCATAGAATGCTCACCTAATTTACATGCATATATCCAGGCACTAACTTGCATATACACATGGTTACATTAGTACATAGTTCCTTTCTTTGTTACTAATAACACCTCAGATAAAGATAAATGATAGAACTGTACAAACCCTTTTTTAAAAAATTTACATTTATGATTTCTGTTTACTTTTTGTACTTCATTCAGCATGGATAATGAAAATAGACAAGTCAGTTTCACTTTTGTCTACAGTCAGTTTCATTTTCTGAGAAAAATTAACACTGCAGATGAATGTATTAATCCAAATATGCAACTGATTTTATTGAAATATTACCCCCCAAAAAATCAAAGAAAACATTTCTGAGGGATCAGTTCAATGGGACAACTCATGTGCATAAGTGTGTGTGAGAGATCATATTTGCAAGTGACAGTTTAGGCATGTGCATATGCAAATCCTGGTTTTGTGCAGGCGTACCGATAGATGTACATGGTCACAGGTGTGTGCCTACCTAAAACTGAGGCCCATGCCTTTCAATCTTAAAATGTCCCTTTAAATTGAATTTTCTGCTGCAGGTTGAATTGAAATTTCAAGGATTAGTATTTGGGGTATTTTATTTGTTTGTTGGTAACCAAACAAGCAACATAACAAAGAGAGAGAGAGCACTGTACTTGGCTAATTGATTATTATACTGCCAGCTGGGGGGGAGGGGGAGTGCTTATTTGAAGACATGTGAAGGGCATGTTTACTAAGTTAGTAGTTCTGACCTTTTCAAAGTTTCCAGCTTAAATAATAATTGAAGTCATGAGTAATAAATCCAGCTTGTCTTGCAGATGTTGAACTCTCCTAAGTCCTTTTACATCTGCTGCCTGATATTAGTGGTAGAAATTGTTTTATCATACCCCATGCTGGGGCCGTCGGGTAGACTCTAGGAACTGTTTTTTTTCCTCCAGCCATATGATTAAAATGCAGCTCCGATCAATAAATCTGTATGGTTTCTGTCAATGGTAAGTGTTTGCCTGGGGCCTTGTGCCCCAGAGATATTTATTTTCTTCTATTCTTCAGTATTCATTGGGGAATTCACCAGTTCCAGTAAGTCTTGTTTACCTAGACTATCTGTTGAGATTGTTTTCTGACAACCTGCTGGAGCTGTGGTGAGAAATATATACATATGTTTAAAATATATATATGGCTAATGCAAAATGTAAGGCAGTAACGCAACTGTCTTCCAATATTGGGATCAGACATAGCCACTAGAAAAATCTTTGCTTTTGGAAGATTAAACGCTTAAGCATGCAGTCTAGATTCATTTGCTGTGGTAGTAGGAGGCAAGGCAGAATGGATTACAGGAACAGCTCACAGCTTCTGACGTCCAGCTTTGGCTTTTTTCACATGGTTGTAGGGCTGTCAGTGTTTCCTCTTTCCCTTTTCCCACACGTAGACTTTATCAGTTGATCAATGGAATAATACACGAACAACTAACCAATTTCAAAAGCTCCTTTCCCACTCCTTCTCCCCCTGCCCCCCCCCCCGATAACAATTGTATGCTTAACAACACTTCTTCAAGTAGTTAAGGGAAAATGTAATGATACCTCCAACTGGGCTTTTTAAGCAAACATGACATCTACTATTGAAACGTTAATTTATCATTTCCCATGAGTCATCAGTTTTGAAAAACAAAACACTGGATTTAAAAGGTGTTGTCTGCTGAAGCCCAGCTTGATTATATCTTAAATTCACATGCCATTATCATCTCTGTAAAGCATAATAATTTCACAAAAGCAATGATCTAATTGTGCCCTACTCAGAACACTTTGCATGTCTCTCATTTGGATTATCAGTGGGTGGGAGACAAGGGTAATATGACATGCTCCTCCCTGATTTTGGAAAAATTTGCTATACACTTCTAACCACCAATGCAGCTGAGAAAGAACACCTTGTTTGTTACATTGAAGACACACTTCAAATAACAGCAGAAATCTGCTATTGTTGGTGAGTACAAAAAAGACTAGGCTTTAGTCAGCAGACATGAATCTAGCCAGCTGAATGTTGCACACCTGTATTTTTTATTTGAGAACGGTGCTGCATTTTTTGTCAACAGACTTACACAGAGAGTTATAGGTTACACGGTCAAGATGTTGTAAGATCCTTTTTGGACTCTTTTTCAATAGGTCAAAAGACATTGAGTTTTCCCTTCTTAATTGCCAGAAGGCCAAACTATAGATGGATGCTCTCTTATTCCATGAATTTATTTTTTTCTAAAATTCATAGAGTATGGGCTGCATTACAAATGTTAATGGTACTATTATAGGATCATAATTTAAAAATTGCAAAGGGCTGCAGCAACATGTCATTCCCCCACTTTATTAAAATGAATGAACAGATGTACAATTTATTTCTGCTGAACTATCATCTAAATTCATAAGCTATTTCTCATGTGTCTAAAATCCTTGTTGGCTTCCCATTTTCTTTGCTTTAGAAAAAAAATTACGCTCTCACATTTATCACTCTGGGGATATAAACGGGAAGTGTACTCTTCACTCCAATCACTTCAGACTAATATCCTTGACATAGTTTAAACCCCATCTCTTCAAGGCTATTCAGCAAAAGCCAAGCAACAGAACACCCAGGATCCAATTGTAAATCTCCCTGCCCCACATGTTCAAGACTGAGAAATTGAGTTACCTGAGATTATCTGTTCTCTCTGACAGAATGAGGTGGTACACAACTGCATTTAATCTTTTAGGCTGGCACCTGTAATGACAGTGAAGGGTATACAATTAATAGCAAGTTTGTTTCCATAGCAGCCAATTTTGGGGAAACCCAGGAAGGGGCAAATGATGTACCATAATGTGGTGATGGTATAGATATTAATCTTTGTAACTAAATTTGCACTTAATAGGAGCATTTTTGATTGGCCTCAGTAATTAATGATGCTTTTTATTTATATAGCACCAGACTGCACTGCCATTGTAGGTGCTCCATGGAAGCAATAAACAAACAAAACAAGACGACACACAGATTTAAGGACTAAAAATCATAGTCATGAAGAGCATTAAACAAATCCATTGCCATGGGAAAAATTAGTATCAAAATTCCAGACCATTTACTGTCAATATATCATCCGTCTTACTTGTTTGGCAAGGTTGGCAGGCAACATTTTGCACTTGTTCACAATGTGCCCCTGAGGTTCTGGCCACATTTCCATTGCAAATCCTATTTTCTAAGGGTTTATGTTGCAAGAGAGCAGTAAAAATGTGCTACAGGCTGCAAGTTATATCAGAGTTCTCGGCCTGTGAATGTGTTTTTTTTTTTTTTATTATTTTATAAAAATCGTTTTGGCAAGGCCAGAGGAGTACAGAATGTGAAACAATCTGCTTTATTCACTTTGTAACTGATCCATAATTTAAACACTGCATTGCAGGAGAGGTTAGGAATATCACCTAGTTTTTGTTGTTTTTAAAGGAACACACAAAAATGAGCACAATTTCCTACAGAAAATGAATTTTACACATGTGCAATACTCACTTTCCATCCAGTATTCCCTTCCAGTTGATTGGTGGTCTGTGGATAATGGAGACAGTGCAGCAGTCTATCCTATAAGATAGGTCTTGATGCATCTGTTTAAATATAGGCCCAGTAAAGTCAGTGGGGCTAAGCATGTGCTCAAAGTTATGCATATGTGTAAGTGCTTTGCTGGAAAAAAAAAAAGCCATAGATCATATTAGTCCAAAAATAATTCCCATTTCATTCGAAATGGAGGACTGGATACTGGGGGGAACCTGAGAAATATCAAAACCTTAAAGTTTGGACATGCTTAGAAAGATTTTTAGGGCTCAGTGTCTTCTGAGATAATGCAATATATGAAATTCTGGACACTCAGTTAAATGGCTAAGTCTCTCTTTATGTGTTGACTTTAGAGTTCTGGTCTACAAGAGAAGATAAATCATCTACTCCTTGTATTTGGAAATATTAATTCATCCAGTGTGAGTGTATAAATGCACCCAGACACCATAGTGGTGGGTGTCTTATATGTATGAGATAAACAAATAGAGGCATTCAAAGCCTCATAAATCTTAGCAACAAAGGGATAAAAGTAACCTATTTCTTGGCTACAACCTCATGATATTTCCGATTGGTCCTGCCAGAAGTAAAAGAATGTTCTACTATATAAAGTACCATCCTCCAAATGAGATGTTGGTTGCCTTTTATATTAAGGTTACCTTTTATGAATGTAATATTTGTATTACCGTAGCACCTAGGAACCCTAATCATGGGCTAGGATCCCATGGGCTAGGTGCTGTACAAACTCAGTCCCTAGAGCCCGTAAACCCTCAGGGTTTACCATATCATAGATTAATGTTGTAAGCATGATACAGATATGAGTAGAATGTGTTATAGATGGTGATAAGCACAACAGTAAATGGCCTTAGAATGGTTAAAGGCAAGGACAATAAGCAACCTATTAATCTGATCAAAGCTATACATATTATGAGAGAGATGTCTTTACATATGCAAATTGTTAGTCAATAACGTGCCAGTAAATGGGGATCAAGAATATGAAGCTCCCTTCGTGGGTATGGCTGGTTGGAAATTTTCTGTTGATATTTTGTTTTACAGAAAATGCAGTTTCTACAGTGTCAATTTTTTTAAATTTTACACAAGTTTTCCCAATTTTCTTCCCCTTCAGTTGAACTTGTACAGTGGTCTTGGGAGATGTAGTCCAGCCAGGGAGCCTGGCCCGTAGAGGAAAATGGGGCTGAAACACCTGATCTATAGCTCCTGTGAGACATCGCGGTGGCTGCAGTTCAATGTTGAAATAATGTTTTGATTTTGTTCAACAAACTGGAATGAAATGTTTTGACATTCCAAATCTAACGTTTTAGGAACTTTCCATTCTGCCAACAATTTTGATAGTTTTACTTTTTGGCTAGAGTTGAGCCAAAAACAAATATTAAAATATCGTAACTGCCTACAGGAAAGAAATTCCAGTTTTTGACCAGCTCTATTCCCATAGGACTAATGGAACTTCTTCTTGTGCACAGCAATTTATGGGCAATTCTTAACAATTGAGCTCAGTTGTGACTTTTGGCAAAATCTCTACTTTGGAGGTGGTGCCAAGACACACCAGCCCATGAGGAGTTGGGGGACATATGATGCTGCCGGAAGCACAATCTCTTCCAAATTTCCCCTGCACATATGCCCCGGTACCATCCCTTAGGATGTTGCAGCCTGCTCCCCTCTCATACTCAGACAACTCTGTTAGCCAGTGCACTGAAGGGGAGGGAGCACGGTTCTGCCTCTTCTTTGTCCCTCCCTGCTGCTGTTGGAATACTTTGCACCCACAGGAGTGCTAGGTGGAAGCCTGTAAATATACTAAAGAGAGCATAGGGACTGTAACTGTGGCTGAATTATGTAACAGAGACACAAGCTACTTCTTCCCCCACACCTCATTCCAAGTGGCCCCTCACAGTCTGTCCCAGCATGATTGTTTGAATATCTCACTCCCCTCCCTTTCAATTCAGGCTTGAGAGGGTTTTTTCCTTTGCATATTCATGGCAGTAGAGTATACTTTCAGCTAAGAAAAGAAATGTTGAAAATATAACTCTATCTCATCTTTCATCTGCAGCTGGAAAAGCAAATGTGCTTTTTGCAGTCAATCCCTATTTCTATAATGGACAGAACCAAAACCCCAGATCAAAACACTGCTGAATTTGTGTGTGTGTGGGGGGGGGGGGCAGTCTGAGACCTGAATTCACATTTTGTGGTTCAGTCCTATTTATTTATTCATTGGCATGGAGCCTTTTCCTTTCTTGGAGTTCAAGCTACAAGCTTCATTAAAGACAATACACATATGATCATTCATAAAGTCAAACCTTCTGAATGATGCTATACAATCGTGAAAAGGTTTATTATTATGGGGTCTTATTCTAGTCTATATATGCTCTTATATTGTGGGTACCATTGCCACAATACCTGAGTGCCTTGCAGTTGTACGTTGTGACATAACTAACATCTATCAAGTATGTTTTTTCTTTCTCTTATCTCTCCTCGGGGAGAATTGTATGTGCAGTAGCGTTCTGTTTTTGTAGGGTTTTTTTGGTGTTGTGTTTTTTTCTTCTGTAGATAAGACTCAGGGTTTAACGATATGATGTATAGGTGGTTTTCTTGGTTTTCGTTATATAAACAGGCTGAAGGAATTTCATGTTCATGAAAGTGTGAGACTCTTAGCACTGCCTAGTGACCTACATAGAATAGGCAGGCACTCGGCTTCCTTGACAGTGTTCTTCACATATTGCTGCTAATGCACCTAACTCATGACGTGCAGTTACCCTGCAGTTCCTGTTCTGGACTTCTCTTGAGCTGAGAGAGCCTGACATATTTGTCAAATTTTGTACAGAGGGCAGATACCCACAGGTATCTAGGATGAGACCCATCAAACAAATAGTCACTTCAGAGACACCTTCGTTAGAATATTTTACACGTGTATAGCACTTTTCATCCCAATGGACCTCAAAGTAGTGTACAGATTGTGGGACAGATTAATTTCCATTGACTTAAGGTAGTATAAATTGCAACTCTGCAACTGTAGGAAGAAACGAATTTATTTCCAAGGTGGGGGACAGTGATTCCACTGCCCCCCAACCTTTGGGGTTCTGCCCCGGGCAGCAGTTTTAATTTCCATAGGAGTCTTGCTAGTAGACACTTCTAAGGACATCCCCTATTCAGAACATCTCCAAGCTGTCCTGGTCACAACAGATCCCCAACCAGCAGTACCCTTTTCAGGGCAGTACTGAAACCTTTAGGCCCCCTTAGCAGACAGAGGAAGTTACAGATACATTGAGCATCCCAAATGTTGCAATTTTACGTGTCAGGGGTCCTGTACCTTATGGGGAAAGAAGCCAGCATGAGTTACAGGAAATTAGGTCCGACATCTTTCTTGCTATCTGTGCTATCTATTTATTATAGATACTCATCTCTCACAACTAAAACTGTGCATCCGATGAAGGGAGCTGTAGCTCACGAAAGCTTATGCTCAAATAAATTTGTTAGTTTCTAAGGTGCCACAAATACTCCTTTTCTTTTTATGAATACAGACTAATACGGCTGCTACTCTGAAACTAAAATTCAATCCATCTCAGGGGTGTCAGTAACAGGTTGGTGTAATGGCAGAAGCAATACTCTCCAACAGCTAAGGAACAAGAAATGGAGAATTCCTGATGCATTGACAGATGTGAATTTTGGCTAATCAAAATGGAAAATTATCCAGATAGAATTGAGCAAAACTGCTTCCTATTCTTGTAAGAAGTGCCAGGGAACCTTTATGGAACAGAATTAGTTAAGGGATCCATTCTACATCTCATGCCAAACATAGTACTTGTTGGAACATGGCACTCCCAATCATCCTGCTCTGGAGCTGAGTGATGAACTTTGTTTTTCAGTTCTCTGCCAATTCTGAAACAAACAAACAAACAAACAAAAGTGTGGATGAAATAATCATTGGGCATGAGCCATTGAGTGAGAATAACCCTCTAGCCTGGTGGTTAGCATATTCATCTGTTGGAGGAGAGACCTGGGTTCAATCCCTAGTCCAATGGACATTTACTTATTTATACAAAGAAGAGACTGTGGGAGGCCGATCCCCTGATTGTTAGGGCACTCATCTAGGAGGGTGGAGACCTGTGTTCAGGGTCCAGCTCCAGGGTGGAGATTTGAACTTTGGTCTCCTGCATCCTATGTAAGTACTGTAACCACTAGGCTATTGGGTAAAAGGTCACTACCCATGGTTTTGTGAACGGTACCTGAATCTAACCCCCAAAATGGACATGTCAACACAGTTTAGACATTTCTCAGTGTTTTTTCCTTTTGACCAAAATAATTCTCCAAATTCAATACAGATTAACTAAGTATTTTGGCTATCCCAAATCTGCATTTCTCTGTGAAAAAACTGGTTGGGAGAAAAGATGTTCACTTAGCACTATAATACTGGAGCTGTTAGTAAACTACCCAAGCCCACCTCTGAGCATGAACTAAACTGCCACGATTTCTGAAACCTCCTACCACGGAATAACGTCTGTCCCTAGATTATTGGCCAAACTCCCTTTGCTTGAGAGACATCTAAAATTAGACTCAACAAAGCAATAAAACACACTCACATACAATGTCCGGCAAAGTTCTTTCCAAGCCCATTCTAGAATGTGCTAGCAGAAAAAACCCAACCTTAACAGCAAAGTGCTTTTTTGTCTCTCAGTGAGACAGTTCCTTCTCCTCCCCACACAGACGCTCCTGGTTTTATGAGTGAAAATATCATGAGTAATTGAAGTTGAAAACCCCACTAGAATATCAAATTAGAAAGTAAGCTAAAATGCTCATCAGCCAAAGCATAGGAATTCAGAAAAAAAATTCCTAATGCAGTGGTAGAAATACATTTCTCTAACTGCTTCACTAACTAAATTGATTGAATTAAATGTGCTCTGTGGTGCTAGCTAACCTTTGACCCCTGGTTACTTAGAATAATCAGGAGGCTAATTATCTTGGCACGAGCTGAGCTCCAAATGATCAGAAATACTGTAGTGTTCAGAGAGCCTAAACCAGCATTAATCAGGATGTCATCAAGGTTTGATTATAAATCCTGAAGATCAGAAGACTAATAAAACACTGCTTAATATGCTGAAAATTATATATCTATATATTAACCACCAAGCCGAACACCTGAAAATTATTACTTTCTTAGGAAGTGTTGGAGTCAGGTGTCTGTGCTTTCAAACATCCCACTGTTCAGTAATAAATGTACCGATCCGCATCAGCACAAAAGCCGCATTAGCCAGATTAAAAAAGATTTTGTTCTAACGTCAAATAGATTTTGATTTTCCTGTTGGGGTTTCTGGCTCCACTGAAATCATTCTTCATGTTTCACCTCTCTCGTTATGAGCTTATTCAGAGGCAAGAACTGGCATAGTTTTCTGCCTACCTGCTAATGCAGCAGTATTCTCACTTTCAAAGGGAGAAAGAACTGCTGGCTGCAGAGTATCATATAACTATATACAGAAATAAAGTGATGGTTATTGTCCCTTAACATCATTTGCCAAAGAACTGGCAGGCTCAGTTGGAAGTGCTCCATATGGGACTGTGCCTTAGGATCCAAAATATTTATTAATGGGGTCATTTGCATGGTTTTGCTTGGGAAAGGTTCAGAATGTACTTATCTGTGGGGATGTGTTTGTTATTAATAGTTTGCAAAAATACTAAGAATAAAGATAGATTTACAGATGAAGGAAGGAAAGAACCATTCAAAAGCAGGAATAGCATAACTGTTTAGTAAGCAAGTTTTCTTCATACAAGTCCTGATCCAATGTCATAGAGTTTAAGGCCAGAAAGGACCACCAGATCATCTAACTTGACCTCCTGTGTATCACAAGCCATCAATACCACCCGCACGCTAAACCCAAAACTAGACCTAATGTACATTGAGGCCTGTGAACAGAGGACACACATGCCCACCGCCTGCATTGATGCAAATAGGCTTTGGGTAGGCCTCATGGTCCTTCCAATGCTTGTCACCCTGACCTACAAATAGAACATCCCCTTTTATTCTCAGCAATGCGTAAATATTGGCTATTGTATTAAACTGAGAGAGATAAAAAGCCTCGTCAGTCCTTTGGTACTTACGTCTACAAGTATCTGTAGTATGCTGGATAGTTTTAGATAGATTTTGATGTGAAAGTATGTAAGTAATTATGTCATTCTGGAGCTACGCTCTTTGTTCATGTTTATGTATAAGCACTCAAGTGATTATTTCTCCATCCACATCAAAACATGTGCTGGGTAGGTGATGGGGAAAAAAAGTGATTGTGTTCTATTAGGCTGTGTGTCTTCTGAACGCACTGTTAAGAAAATGTAAATTACGGGCAAGAAGATGAAAGTGCATTGAATGCTCCCTCTGCACACATTGCAAAGAAAAAACAATACCACAAAAGTCACTCAGAAAGGAGATGTTTAGCTTTCATTTTTCACTATATACTTTTCTTTCAAGTACAGATGAAATGAGCATCTAAGAAAGGAGCTGGACAATGGGGGATGGAGAATACAGGTTCCCTTAAAACAGAAAAGAGAGACTCCATTTAGCATATCTTTACTTTCTTCCTGACCTACCTCTCTTTTACTCAACCTCAGCTAGTACATCCATTCACTCCATGCTTCAATCACTCCCCATCACAGCACTTTCCAGTCGACATTTAATTCTCACACACTTTCACCTTGTGCATGCACCATCTGCAAGAGAACTCCTTGCAAACTCTGCTTTGAACGCTGCCGTCACAGTGCTATACAAGAAGGCTCGCATCACTCTGAAGTCACAAGGTTGCTGAGATTCCATTACATCTATTATTGTTTCTCCTTTTTGACCTTGGGAAGGGAGTCTTTTTGTGCTGACGGAGTTGCAGACCCATAGACCAACTGTTCCCTATTAGCGTAATGATAGCACTGTGTTCTTCAGACTGTTAGCAATATGATAAAAAGTACCTTCCCATGAGAAGAAAAGAAAAGAAAGAAATCACTAATCATGAAAGTTCTCTTACTATGATACTTAAATGGTTCTCCTTATATTATGGCACTTTCATATACCACTGCTATTTCCATTCAGTGAATGCTGCACAAACAGGAGATATGACAGATAGTTTGATGGAAACTCATGGACTTCCTCTCTGAAATTCTGCGTATGATAGACTTTATTCATCAGCTTGAGAAAAGAGAGTCTTCTGCTTGCCTGGAAGAGTTATTATGTGCAGACAGTGTGAAATACTGTACCTCTGGCCAGAATTTCCATCCCCTTCACCTCCCACTTCCCCTAGAAAATGGATACTAGCTAGAAGTTTCAGTTTCAAAATTAAAACAAATTTTGTATTATTGCACATAAAGCTACCTCCTTCCATCTGCACCTCCTGGCACACCATGAAACTTTCCCTAGTGCTTAACTGACTCCAAAAAAGAGTTTTCAGACTGGGCCAATTTCATACATATCTCTGCTGGAGGGGTTTGTAAATCTAGGGCATCTCACCCACATGAGTTGGCACTCTCTGAAATGCCAGAAGTTTGGGGAATTGATTAAGTTTCATTGCTAAAATATTCTAGTGATACAAGTTGTTCTGATGCATGTAGCGTGCTCGCCAAGGACCACAGGAAGAGGCTTAACCACTGTTGAAACATCTGCTGCTGGCAGCACGGATTGTGATCAGCTGCAAGTTAGCACTGTGAATAATCATCTTCACTGGGAAATTGGTTCTTTAACATCTGAGAGGTCCTGTCAGTGCAAAAAGTGACAAGATATTAGATAGGATGCTTAGACTTCTTATCTTATTATTCAGCTTCTTTTTCTCATCTATCCCAAGGATTCTGCCTTGGGGAAGATCTCACTTACATTGTAATTTCTATTCCATGGTGAGAGCTCTGTGCAACATTGCAACTTCTCAGCAGGATTAAAATGCACTTCCATCTTGCAGTGTCAAAGGGATCATAGTGTTTTTTGCTGCATCACTCAAAGTGTGCAACAGCTTTACAAAGTCCAAGGCTGTACTACAATTTCCTTGGATTTTGCAGGGTATTGCATAGTTTGGGAGAATTGTTAAAACATGATTCAGTCCTATCTATGCTACAGAATCAAATTGTGCTTTAGCCTGTATTGCAAACCTGGTTACAAATAGTCATTCCAACATGGTGGTAATTAAAATGTAGGTGGGATCTAGGCCAGAAGAATCAATAAACCTGTTCATTGTTCAATGAGGCTAAAAAGATCTTGCCTCGCTTATATAAAATATGGAGGTGTACATGGGCACTATTAACCATGAGAGCAATTACCAATTGGAACAATTTTCCAAGGGGTGTGGTAAAATACTGCTGTCTTGAAGGCTTTAAATCTGAATCGGATGTTTTTCAAAATACACACTAGTTCAACCATAAATTGTGTGGCTCAATGCTGGTAGAGTTCTAAAAGCCAGGTGGTCAGACTAGATTATCCTAATTGTCCCTTCTGGCCTCAGAGTTTATGAATAATTTGACCCAATGTATATGGCTTAGACAGATCTTTCTCAATACTTAGCATAATAGATATGAATATTTTTTCCTGTTTGATTTCTAGGATGAAGTCACACAGGAGAATCAGACCAAAAATGTCCTGTACTTTATTTTTGTTGTCAATGTGTTAGTAGCAAGTACATGTACTATGTGACTGTGTTTGGGACTCCACAGTGAAGAGTTAAATAAAATAGCAACAAATTATCCTTTCATCAAGTAATAATTTCCTTTTCAGTTCTGAATGATCATCAGCTTGAAGTTCTTTACCAGTCATGTTGAAATTATTACATCTCCTATGTTTGTAAGAGTGCATTTCTTGACATTTTATTTTCTATCCAGATCTGTACTCAGTCCTAATACATTTTAAGTCTAGCAACATACTTATTAATATATTTAGAAGTACAATACTTATCTTTCAAAGCTCAAATCCACAAAATAGGGGTGGCAAGCCGATTTATGTTTTTAAAAAGCAACAGATGCAATTTAATCCATTCAGAAATTATGGGTTCACAGAACATTAACTACTGACTGTGGCAGTAGTTATACATATGACCTTTATCAAACTAGAATTTTAGCTGGCAAAGTTTGCTCCCTGGTCACATTCAGAAATAATCTTTTGTTTGTTCTTTCTTTCATTGATTTGTCATTATACACCCATACAGAAACACAATGTATTGGTATGTATATAAAAACAGCCATTAGATGTTCCCTTCACACGCTCTGGGCACTCCTTCCAAAACATAATCTTCACAACAACAAAAAATTGCATTATATCACTTAAGTCCACGGCAAATGCCCCCACTCCTCACCTTCCACGTAATCAATAAAATCAGCATGGATGCATTTCCTTTACCATAGCCAGGAGGAGATCATCGACCAAGGACACTTGGGCAGATTCTCTCTCAATCCCCTAAATCTCAAGCCCTTCCATTAAATCGACATTCCTCTGCTACAATATGCAGACCACAATCTTAGCCTGCTTTTTCTTTTCAATCATCATTCATATGCAGTATTAGCAATATTAAAATGCCTCAGAGTTTTTCCGTAAGGGGGAACAAATTCTGCACTTCAATTCCTACTGCAGTCGATAGGAATTGTAACCATTTAATAGCAAAAAAAAAAAAGTACAAATGCATTCAAAATGATGATGATCAATTTCATATCTTCAGGAAGATCTTTCCTAATGTACTGTTCAATTATTTTCTATGATCTCTTCCTTCCTCCTTGAGAATATTCTGTATTAAGAGAAAATAAGGAAGCAGCTAGAAGAAATATTATCAGTTTATAAGAAATAAAGTACCCAACAGCCTGAACTATTACAGTAAAACAGTGAAAATTACTGAAGGCTACTCAAGTGATTTACGTTTTGCACTCTCCTCTTTAACAGGATATTGCATCTAGTTTACATCATCAAATCCTGGTCATGTAATAATAATAGCTTACATTTTCATAGCACCTCTCATCTAAATGCTTCCCGATGTGCTTCATATATTAATGTACAAACTGTGCAAGGAGAACCTTAAATATACTACTGTAATACAGCTGCCCCTAGGGTGAAGAACAGCAACTGTCTGTGTGAGCACAGTGAAGGCTCCACACCATTTAAAGACAGTAAATGTCTTAAAAAAAACCACAAAACAACAACACAGGAGAGAGTTATGAAGGGAGAATATAATTTTCCAAGCTGCAATTTGGCAAGGTCACAGGGTTAACAACAGCTTTATTCTCATGAAAAGGTCAGTAAATCTTTAATTGTCACAGCAGGTCATGTCCTTTGTTTTACATTGCACTCTGTGCCCCCTAACACCATGCCAGGACATTTGATCACTGTTGGACTCAGAAGGAAGAGTGATCAAATCACTTTGTGAAGCACACATATGTTAATTGAAAATTTCTATCCAGGCTCTTATCTGGCAAGCTTGAGACATCTGATGGGATCATATTCATAATGCCAGGTGATTTGGCTTATCATTGGCTAGAAAGTCTGGCTTGTGTCTCCAAGTGAATTCCACTATAAATGTCAGCAATTGACATTCATGAGATTCTCCCTGCTGGGTTCTTTGACACAGCAAACCTGTATGATCACACCAAAGATCCATGTATCCTGGGAAGTATGCTAGTCATAATGCCATAGAAAACCCACTAGCCTCTTACCAAACAAATGCATAAATACTGTATATGCATATCTCATGGCTGCCACTGAATAGCAGCATGGAAAGATAAAAAATATAAAATACGGTACTTTAATAAACCTAATTTGCAAAAACCTGTGTATCTAGAACTCATGTTTTAAATACAAGGGATTGTGGGAAAGAATAGATGTGAGACGGTTCTAACGGGTGGTGGTGGGGAATATAGCGGATTGATCTCCCTCTGGGAGCTCTCTCTACATCCTCTTATGGAGCTATGTGTATTAATGTATCTCATCATTTTTCATCAGTCATGAGATCTAGCAAGGAAAACAAACACCACGATGATAACACACACAACACCTTCAGTGGAATGGTGTTCTGATTAATGAAAACTGACTTGCAGTTTTAATGTGGTGGTTCTTGAGTGGGGCCGACAGTGTGTGGAATCCTAATGAGCCTTGATGTACAGATCATCAATTCAAGCACGTTTTTCTCACATTGCATTTGCTGTTCACTGCAGCTCTTTACTTCAGGCTGGGTTGGTGTCCTAGTCTAAGGCAGAATTTGCTCAATGGCCTTACAAAAGGGCATATCTTCATGCTCATGCTCATTGTCTGGATGCTAATCACGCACGGTACCCCAGGTCATTTATTATTATGTATCATATGGACACATCATAAATAAAATCTCACCTATTACAGAAACTTTGTTACAATTTTGGCCAAGAAGGCAATTTTCAGATCGTTTAAGGTAGAGTGTGGAGTTTTGATCAAGGGCTAGTATTTAAATTTGCTGGTGCTGCAGTCCTGTTAGCTGATCTCTTAAGATTTCAGCTCCAAATGGTGGAACTCCCCTGAGATCTGTTGTTCCTCTGATATTTTTTCCATCTTGAACTGTACCGAATCAATAAAATTAGGCCCTTTCTGCTTTGGAACCAAAACTTTAAATTTTATTATTTTATCATCCTTTTTTTTTATAACTTAGAACTGCCTTCCCAGTTCCAGGGCAAGGGAGTTAGATTTGAATGTTTGGTTTGAGCCCATTTCTAGAAATAAGGCACACAACTCTTTTGAATGAGTTAAACTTAGAGCCAAATTCTCAGCTGTAATAAAGGAGCATAGATAGCTCCATTGACTTCCTATGGCAACTTACACCAGCTGAGCATCTGTCTCAAGGTGTTCTGTTTATAAATCGTTTTGTTTTTAATGTGGGTGCTGATGGCAGCCGTTTAAATAAAGTTCTGAACTCATCTATTTTATTCTTAATTTATAGTGGTGCTTTGGGGATGTGTGAATATTTAAAATGAGTAAAATCAATTAACTCGCGATCTAATTATAGGTGTTAGCCACTGTGGGGGTTTTTAGAGCACAGCAGTAGCTTTTCCCTATTCAGCACCCTGCCTTCAGAGTGTAAATCTTGCATTTTGAGAGATGAGGAACCTATCACTCTGTTTCCCCCATTTCCAAAACTAGCTTGAGCTCTGAGTTCATTTTTTTAACCCTTCCTTTTTCTGCTTATGGGTTTTAAAGGGGAACCATTGTTACTACAACATTTTTTTCTAGTCACTGGGGAATTTGTTCTGTGTATAAAAGGGCCCTCCAGACTAGAATGACACCAGAGGTTGTCCTCTGTATAACATGTACTATACTTTTTTCCATAGTAAGAATTTCTCTCTCTCTGCTCCTTCTTTCACACTCTCATATGAGTGATAAGAGTCTTCACATTATCCATGTACTAAATTGCAGAGCCAATGTGATAATTTATCATGCACATTTGATCACTTTGCTTCCTAATCCATCTTCCCTGGATTTAGTCTAAGAGCTCGTCTATATGGGGAAAAACCCACAGTAGCTGATGGGCATGAGCTGGTGCATGTAACTACTCCGCACTAACACCCGATATGAATGCTTTTTCCGCGCACTAAGGGTACCTTTGAGCACATTAGCTTAATGCACTTTGGAAGTATGCTAAACTAATTTGCCTGGGGGCACACTTTAGTGCACAGTCAGTGTCCTAACAGGGAGTGAGTCTGCAGTAGCTAAAATGCTTTAAATTTACATCCTAGCTTACTGTGTCTTAACTTCCCCATGTAGACAAGCCCTAACATTCCAGACTCTAAGCAGCTTCAAATAGTCACTTGCTTTGATGGTCATCTAAAGTGCTTGTAAATTGCAGGACAGCTATGGTTAATATAACTTGAAGGTTGGAGTTATCGGGTTTAACATTGTTGCCTTTTCCAGGGGAGTTTCAGTTACTTGACCTGCTGGTATCATAAGTTCTGAAGGTTTCTGGCCACACCAGGTCTAAGTGCCCTTTTCTGAATTGCTAACTCACTGTCATTGAAGCCACTGGGTGTTCTGCCTGAAAAAGGAGTAGGTAAGAGGTGCCGATTGCATAGGAGAACCATCCTCCTAAGATATTTAAGATATTCTTAAATCAAATGTCCTTAAACTGACTTTCATGTTCCATGAAATGGCTGAAAAACCTTAGAACCTCTGCCAGACTTTCCATCAGAGACTGGCATCATAACTGGGCTGTTCTTCTATATTTACTTTAAGGGCTAGATCTTCAAAAGGACTCCGCTCTGAATTAGGCACCTAATGACACATGTCCACATTTTCAAAGTGCTCAGCACCCACCAGCTCTTTGTATTCTTAGTGAGAGCTGTAGGGGAGTACTGAGTGCATATGAAAAATCTGTCCACTTGATTCAGGGGTGGCGTTTTCAAAAACACCTATGTGAATTAGGAGCATGAGTCAAAATTCCTCCATTGGGCCTTGACCCTGCCTTTGTTGATGTCAATGGCAAAGCTCCCATTGATTTTAATGGTACAGGATCATGGCCTAGGGACTTAAATAGGAGCTGAGATCTCTTGAAATCTGGCCATCTATTTAGGTGTCTAAATGGGAGGTGTTGGGTCCTGAACACCTTTGAAAATCTGGCCTTTGCAGTGCATGGCTAGTAATTGTATAGAACCAAGATTGAGAAAAAGCTTAAAATATTGAATGTGCTGATCTCTTCATTTTTTTTTAAGTAAAAAATGTCAATAGTAAATGCTCATCTTGCTACTGAGTTGTGGCTGGAGTGGGTCTGGGAGAAGTGGAAGCACGCTGAGAGTGGGAGCGGGGGCATGAAATCTCAACTAGGAGCAACTAGGGCCATGTGCCACATGCGTCCTAGTCTTCTCCCCCTACCTCCCTTGCCTTCAATATGTGTATGGGGCAGTTGTTTCTTTCCCCTTCCCTTCTCCCCACCCCCCGTACTGCAGGACTCAGGAAGGGAAAAGCTATTGTATGCTGCCTCTCGGCACTGGAGAATGACCTGCTTACTGCTGCAGCCATTGGTCAGTGGTGTGTGATAATAGGAGGGGAAAATTGGAGGGAAAGGAAAGTGACTGCTGTTTGCTGCCCAGGCAAATAGCTATTTTTGGCCTCCCTTTACAGTGGCCATGAGGACTGCTATCCATGCTGAGGGGGTCTGCACCAATGTCTTGCACATCTTAGAGCACCCTCATCTTATCTCTGCTATCACCAGCATGAAGGAGGGAAGTGGGCTGGGATGCTAGTTTTCAGGCAGGCCTGAGTGTGTAATGGGCCCGTGGTGTTGATACCCATCCTCAGGTTTATAGTCTACATGGGCCACTGGTGCCAGTTGCGACCCACCTCTAAGAAATCATGAGGCAGCGTGATATTAGGTTAGAAAAAGGTCTGGTTTTAGGTCCCTGTGACCCAGTGGACTGCCTGGGCATTGATCCTGAGTACAGCAATGCATGGTGAGAGGATATTCCTCCTTGTCTTGCAGAGCCTGTTGCTGTCCTCAACGTATCTCTGGTATGAAGGAAGGAGGCTGGGCAGGACTCTTGCTTCCTGTCAGGGTCCCTGGGCAGGCCAGATGGCATAAAGGGGGCATGGCCTTTACACTCACCCTCATGTTTGCTGCCCCTGGGGCCATTAGTTTGCCAGTTGAAGTCTGTACTGGAACAACCCGGCTGGGTAGTGTGAGGTTGTGTTAACCCAGTTTATTAATAGTTTTAAATAAACTTCAGACCTCCATATTTAACCATACTCCAGTGTATGTTTCCCATTGTTCCTGGGTCAATATCCGATAAATTTTGCAGGGCTGCAGAACTTAAACTGTTAACAGACTGGAGAGGGATCACTTGCTAATTGAACAAATCAGTCATGGGACTGAACTTGGAAAGCTGATTTCAACAGGTGCTTCACACCTCTGAGATTCAGGCCCTAAATGCTACAAGAAATGGTGGATTCTTTCAAAATATGAGACCCGAACAAGTGTGCTTTGTAAGTTACAGCACTTTTCTATGTGGTGTGGAGCACCTTCTTGGTAACCACAGCTCCATTATATCTGAGTTTCTTAATATTGTATTTTCTTTTGATCCATTTGAAGTCAAGTTAACATATTGTTAAACTATTATTTCACGTTAATTAAGCTGTAAATGAGCTTAATGATCTGCCTGAACTGAAGCTCAATAACAACCTATGTATTAACTCCCAAAATCAAAAGAATCTTTAAATTCCTTGCCAACTGTACTGAAGACAATAGAAACAGATAATCAATAATGTTGCCCTTCTTAGAAAATCAAGTCTGAAGCTGAAGAGCTTGAAATAAATGAATTTTAATGCATGCACTCAGATTCTCCAGATACATTCAAAAATGGCTTGAGAACCTAAGTCAAGTATGTTGGAAGAAATAAAAAAGAGGACATGAAGACAGAAAAAGACACAGTTACCTCCACTATATTTTAGTATAGGGGATCAAATTGTACCTACAAGTAACCAGAAAGCAAAGTCTATATTGTAATAAGATTATAGTTTAGATCTTCTATCTTGGGTAATATTTGGAAATCCCTGTAACCTCTTCAAATGTTCTGTTATTATGGGGGAGTGAGGTTGTCATAAATATAAAGGGAAGGCTAACCACCTTTAAATCCCTCCTGGCCAGAGGAAAACCCCTTTCACCTGTAAAGGGTTAAGACGCTAAAGATAACCTCGCTGGCACCTGACCAAAATGACCAATGAGGAGACAAGATACTTTCAAAGCTGGAGGTGGGGGGAGAAACAAAGGGTTCTCTCTGTCCATGTGTTGCTTTTGCCGGGACCAGAGCAAGAATACAGGTCAGAAATCCAATCTAGTTAGATATGCATTAGATTCTGTTTTGTTTAAATGGCTGATAAAATAAGTTGTGCTGAATGGAATGTATATTCCTGTTTTTGTGTCGTTTTGTAACTTAAGGTTTAGCCTAGAGGGATTCTCTATGTTTTGAATCTGATTACCCTGTAAGGTATTTACCATCCTGATTTTACAGAGGTGATTCTTTTACTTTTTCTTTAATTAAAATTCTTCTTTTAAGAACCTGATTGCTTTTTCCTTGTTCTTAAGATCCAAGGGTTTGGGTCTGTGTTCACCTATGCAAATTGGTGAGGATTTTTATCAAATCTTCCCCAGGAAAGGGGGTGTAGGGTTTCGGGGGATTTGGGGGAGAAAGACGTTTCCAAGTGAGCTCTTTCCTGGTTATATTTGTTAGATACTTGGTGGTGGCAGCAATAAAGTCCAGGGACAAAAGGTAAAATAGTTTGTACCTTGGGGAAGTTTTATCCTAAGCTGGAAAAGTAAGCTTAGGGGTTTTTTCATGCGGTTCCCCTCATCTGTACCTGAGAGTTCAGAGTGGGGAAGGAACCTTGACATGGTGGCAGACCAGGGATTAACTTGAAATCATTTTGAGATCAATTTGAGATTTTTTGAACCAGAAGCACAGGTTTTAAAAAAGGACATTTTTCCCCCCTTTGGGCTGCTGGAAAGCAGGTTTTAAGCTGAAAGCAGTTAGAGGTTTTTTTTGGTCTCTGCTTAGGGGCCAGAGCAGAGACAAAAGGTAATTGTCTTTTGTGAGCTGGAGTTTTCTCTACCTAAAGGCAGGGTAGTTAACCTCCTGCAGGGAAATTCACAAGTCTTCACAGACCTGAAGGTTTTTTTGTTTTTGTTTTTTTTACCTAAGAGCAACTAGAGGGGTTTTGTGTCTATTTGCCTGGAGAAAAAGGTGTTAGGTTTTTGTTTTTTTAAAGGATTATTCTGTAGGCTGACAATCACTATAAGAGAACATAAGTATCCAGTTACAGTACAACCTATTTTTTTTGACAAGCCAAGTTTTTTTTTGTTTTGTTTTGTTGTTTTCTTTCTAACTCTCGGGTGTAAAGTTAGTTAAAAACAGAGAGGCTAACATGGCAGAAACCAAGGCACAACACAAACTGGAGTTAACCAGACTGGAGGCAGCAAAAGAGGCAGAAAAAGCCCTAGAAGCTACCCACAGGAAAGCTATGGAGGCAAAGGACAAAGAAATGGAGGCAAAGGACAAAGAAATGGAGGCAGAGAGAGAGGCAGAAAAAGCCCTAGAGGCTGCCCACAGGAGAGCTGTGGAGGCAAAGGACTAAGAAATGGAGGCAAGGGGAAAAGAACTGGAGGAGAAGGAAAAAGAGAGGAAGCATGCACTGAAGATGGAGAAGGTAAGGGCTGAGCAGAATCTACTTGATAACCCTAACAATCCTTCCCCAACAATCCACAAATGGGAGCGACTGTGTCCACAGTATGATGAATCCAGTGATATTGCTGAATATTTTCTCACCTTTGACAGACTGTGTGCACTCCATAAAATTCCTGAAGCTCACAAGATGACTACATTGGTCGCAAAATTGACTGGAAGAGCTCTGGACATATTCAATAAGATGCCTATTGATGAAGCTTCTGATTATAATAAGTTCAAGGATTTGGTTTTAAAGCAATTTCAAATTACATCTGAAACGTACAGAGTAAAATTTTGAACCCTTAAGAGAGGGCCTGGACTTATGTGGCTTATCTAAACCAGATGAAGGATCTGTTAGATAAATGGGTCCAAGGAAGGGGTGTCACTAGCTTTGACGGAATGTGTGATTTGATAGCTCAGGAGCAATTCCTGAATATGTCCAAGGAGGAAATAAAATAGTGTTTATGGTATAAGAAAATGGACTCAGCAGAAAGTCTTGCTTCTTATGCTGATCGATATGAGCAGTCCCAGACCATCAGAGAGGTGGGGCAAGCCAGAACAAAATGGGTGGAGGGAGGAGAGAGGAACAATCCTGGTCGCAGTTGGAGCAGATACCAGAAGGGACACCCTCAGACCACATCCTACTACCAGGGGCAGCCCAAGGCCCCAACTACACACCAAGGAATACTCCAGACACCTTATTGTCCTGCCACACCATTCTCCAGCAACCCACCTTGCCCCAGTGACCCGTCAGCTGGACGATGTTTTAAATGTAACGAGCCGGGGCATGTGAAGGCCAACTGCCCCAAGAAGCCCAACAGATTACAGTTCATTGCACCGGAATCACACCAGAGTCCTCAGGCCCAGATACCTCCCAGATACCCTTGGAGCGGAGGGAAACTGTGAGTGTGGGCAGGAAGAAGGTCACCACGTGGAGGGACACCAGAACGCAAGTGTCGGCTATCCATGCTTCCTTAGTGGACCCCAATTTAATTGACCCAGAGATCCAAGTGACAATTCAACCCTTCAAGTCCAACTCTTTCAATTTGCCTACTGCCAAGTTGCCGGTCCAGGACAAGGGCTGGTCAGGAATGTGAACTTTTGCAGACTATGATGATTATCCCATCCCTATGCTGTTGGGGGAAGACTTGGCCAATCATGTGAAACTAGCCAAGAGGGTGGGAATGGTCATCCGCAGCCAGGCTAAGCAAGCTGTCATGCCTAGCTCTGTTCCAGAAACTTCTACCAGGACCTGGTCAGAGGTGATGGAACCAGACCCCATGCCAGCGTCTGTAACAGCAGTAGTGGATCCAGTCCCAGAGACCCAGATAGAGCCAGTCCCAGAACCGGAACTGGTGGAACAACCAGCACCAGACCCATTGCCAGCACTGAATCCAGTACTTGCAACCCCAACACCAAAGGGCCCCACCGAATCTGAACCAGCAGCAGCCAATAACCCTACACAAGAGGCTCAGCCGGAGCCTGAAACCCAACATAGTGCACCAGCGGAGAGCGGTTCACAGTCAGCAGAAACAGCCCCATCCCCTACATCGCTTCCAGAGGGACCAAGCCTAGGTCCACATTCCAATGAGGAACTGATGTCTCCAGCATCAGGGGAACAGTTCCAGACTGAACAGGAAGCAGATGAACACCTCCAGAGAGCTTGGACGGCAGCACAGAGCAACCCACTGCCTCTCAGCTCTTCTAATCAATCCAGATTTGTTGCAGAAAGAGGACTTTTATACCAGGAAACTCTCTGGTGGACACCAGGAAGACTGGCATCCTCAGAGACGGTTGGTAGTTCCAACTAAGTAACGGGTCAAGCTCTTGAGCTTAGCCCATGATCATCCTAGTGGCCATGCTGGGGTGAACAGGACCAAAGACCGGTTGGGGAGGTCATTCCACTGGGGGGTAATGGGCAAGGATGTTTCTACCTATGTCTGGTCTTGTGAGGTATGCCAAAGAGTGGGAAAACCCCAAGACCAGGTCAAAGCCCCGCTCCAGCCACTCCCCATCATTGAAGTTCCATTTCAGTGAGTAGCTGTGGATATTCTGGGTCCTTTTCCGAAAAAGACACCCAGAGGAAAGCAGTACATACTGACTTTCATGGATTTTGCCACCCGATGGCCGGAAGCAGTAGCTCTAAGCAACACCAGGGCTAAAAGTATGAGTCAGGCACTAGCAGACATTTTTGCCAGGGTAGGTTGGCCCTCCGACATCCTCACAGATGCAGGAACTAATTTCCTGGCAGGAACTATGGAAAGCCTTTGGGAAGCTCATGGGGTGAATCACTTGGTTGCCAGCCCTTACCATCATCAAACAAATGGCCTGGTGGAAAAATTTAATGGGACTTTGGGGGCCATGATACGTAAATTCATAAATGAGCACTCCAATGATTGGGACCTAGTGTTGCAGCAGTTGCTCTTTGCCTACAGAGCTGTACCACATCCCAGTTTAGGGTTTTCACCATTTGAACTTGTATATGGCAGCGAGGTTAAGGGCCATTACAATTGGTGAAGCAGCAATGGGAGGGGTTTGGACCTTCCCCAGGAACTAACATTCTGGACTTTGTAACCAACCTACAAAACACCCTCCAAACCTCTTTAGCCCTTGCTAAAGAAAACCTAAAGGATGCTCAAAAAGAGCAAAAAGCCTGGTATGATAAACATGCCAGAGAGTGTTCCTTCAAAGAAGGGGACCAGGTCATGGTCTTAAAGGTGCTCCAGGCCCATAAAATGGAAGCATCGTGGGAAGGGCCATTCACGGTCGAGGAGCGCCTGGGAGCTGTTAATTATCTCATCACATTCCCCACCTCCAACCGAAAGCCTAAGGTGTACCATATTAATTCTCTAAAGCCCTTTTATTCCAGAGAATTAAAGGTTTGTCAGTTTACAGCCCAGGGAGGCGATGACGCTGAGTGGCCTGAAGGTGTCTACTACAAAGGGAAAAGTGCTGGTGGCGTGGAAGAGGTGAACCTCTCCATGACCCTTGGGCATATGCAGCGACAGCAGATCAAGGAGCTGTGCACTAGCTATGCGCTGACGTTCTCAGCCACCCCAGGACTGACTGAACGGGCATACCACTCCATTGACACAGGTAATGCTCGCCCAATTAAAGTCCAACCTTACTGGGTGTCTCCTCAAGCTAAAACTGCTAAAGAACGGGAGATCCAGGATATGCTACAGATGGGGGTAATCCGCCTCTCTGGCAATGCATGGGCATCTCCAGTGGTTCTAGTTCCCAAACCAGATGGGGAGATACGTTTTTGCATGGACTACCATAAGCTAAATGCTGTAACTCGCCCAGACAAGTATCCAATGCTATGCACAGATGAACTATTAGAGAAACTGGGACGGGCCCAGTTCATCTCTACCTTGGACTTAACCCAGGGGTACTGGCAGGTACCACTAGATGAATCCGCCAAGGAAAGGTCAGCCTTCACCACACATGTCGGGCTGTATGAATTTAATGTACTCCCTTTCAGGCTGGGGAATGCACCCGCCACCTTCCAAAGACTTGTAGATGGTCTCCTAGTGGGATTAGGAGAATATGCAGTCACCTACCTTGACGATGTGGCCATATTTTCGGATTCCTGGGCTGAACACCTGGAACATCTACAAAAAGTCTTCGAGCTCATAAGGGAGGCAGGACTAACTGTTAAGGCTAAGTAGTGTCAAATAGTCCTAAACAGAATGACTTACCTTGGACACCAGGTGGGTCAAGGAACTATCAACCCCCTACAGGTCAAAGTGGATGCTATCCAAAAGTGGCCTGTCCCAAAGTCAAAGAAACAGGTCCAATCCTTCTTAGGCTTGGCCAGATATTACAGGTGATTTGTACCACAATACAGCCAAATCGCCGCCCCACTGACAGACCTACCCAAAAAGAAACAGCCAAATGCTGTTCAGAGGACCGAAGAGTGTCAGAAGGCCTTTAACTAGCTTAAAGCAACACTCATGTCGGACCCTGTGCTAAGGCCCCAGACTTTGACAAACCGTTCCTAGTAACCACAGATGCGTCCGATGTGGTGTGGGAGCAGTTTTAATGCAGGAAGGACTGGATCAAGAATTCCACCCTGTAGTATTTTTCAGCAAGAAACTGTCTGAGAGGAAAAGCAACTGGTCAGTCATTAAAAAGGAATGTTACGCCATTGTCTACGCTCTGGCAAAGCTACGCCCATATGTTTGGGGACGGCATTTCCACCTGCAAACCAACCATGCTGCACTACGGTGGCTTCATACCGCCACGGGAAATAACAAAAAACTTATTCAGTGGAGTTTAGCTCTCCAAGATTTTGATTTTGACATCCAACACATCTCAGGAGCTTCTAACAAAGTGGCTGATGCACTCTCCTGTGAAAGTTTCCCAGAATCAACTGGTAAAATCGTCCTTGAGATGTGGAAAATATTGTTAGTCTTTATATACTTGGTAGTATATTTAGAGGTGCATGTGTCTTATTAACTCTATTTTCTCCTAGAGCTCCAGGAAGAAATCACAGCCAGCGTTTCACCCTATCTGTGATTTGGGGGGCGTGTCATAAATATAAAGGGAAGGCTAACCACCTTTAAATCCCTCCTGGCCAGAAGAAAAACCCTTTCACCTGTAAAGGGTTAAGAAGCTAAAGATAACCTCGCTGGCACCTGACGAAAATGACCAATGAGGAGACAAGATACTTTCAAAGCTGGAGGCGGGGTGGGGGGGGAAACAGGGTTCTCTCTGTCTGTGTGTTGCTTTTGCTGGGACCAGAGCAGGAATGCAGGTCAGAACTCCTGTAAAGAGTTAATAAGCAATCTAGTTAGATATGCGTTAGATTCTGTTTTGTTTAAATGGCTGATAAAATAAGTTGTGCTGAATGGAATGTATATGCCTGTTTTTGTGTCTTTTTGTAACTTAAGGTTTAGCCTAGAGGATTCTCTGTGTTTTGAATCTGATTTCCCTGTAAGATATTTACCATCCTGATTTTACAGAGGTGATTCTTTTACTTTTTCTTTAATTAAAATTCTTCTTTTAAGAACCTGATTCCTTTTTCCTTGTTCTTAAGATCCAAGGGTTTGGGTCTGTGTTCACCTATGCAAATTGGTGAGGATTTTTATCAAGCCTTCCCCAGGAAAGGGGGTGTAGGGCTTGGAGGGATTTTGGGGGGAAAGGTGTTTCCAAGTGAGCTCTTTCCCGGTTATATTTGTTAGACACTTGGTGGTGGCAGCAATAAAGTCCAGGGACAAAAGGTAAAATAGTTTGTACCTTGGGGAAGTTTTAACCTAAGCTGGTAAAAATAAGCTTAGGGGGTTTTTCATGCAGGTCCCCTCATCTGTACCCTAGAGTTCAGAGTGGGGAAGAAACCTTGACAGAGGTTGATAAGATAGAGCAAAGGACTTCTCATCACGACTCCTTGGGCAAAAGTATTGACACCGCTAGAGATGCACAATGGATGAATTTTGTCCCTGGGAATAAAAAAACAGTATAGCCACTGACAAAGCAGGAACAGGCAAGCCAGTTTGGGGAATGGGGGCTTCTTACATTAGTGAAGTTTGCAGGCTGGGGCCATTGAGGGGGTTAATCCTGAGAGATGCTGAGATCTCCCAGCTCCTAATGATCTAAAATTGAGCTGCAGGTGATCTGTAGTTCTCAAGGTTGGGCCTTGAATCTATCTCTGAGCCTCAGTTTATCCATCCATAAAATCAATCTATCAAAATTCTTCCCCACCACAAAACCATGGAGAGATGTATTCATTAAATTAATTAATATAAAGTGCTTCAGCTGCCAGTGCTTTAGAATTGAGGAATATTATTGTGTCTGAAATTCATGTGCATCTGTGATGGTTTACCTAATATACCCCTGCTAAGTGAGAATAGTGTTCATATACAGTTTGATTGGATCATAATCAAGTTGTAGATTACCCAGGTAAGATTTGGTTAATTGACCTGTAAAATAGGGGCAACTTCCTATAATGACAGTTCTTCCCTCTGAAAAGAGAATGTAATGCATGATAGGTATGGGAACTAAGTAGTAAAATGAACCCTAATTATTCTATCCCAGAGAAACTCATCAGAGAAAAAGCAAGTTAAGGGACACAAGTCAAATATTTTATTTATTTATGACCACTGTAATGAGCAATTAAGCGGGGGTTTGTTTGTAAAACATCAAAAGGCAAGAATCTTAGAAGAAGAATGAATCATGTTCCATCCACCCTCTTAGTTCTGAATATTTCTTTTTCTAGTAGTTGTGCACTTCTGCACCTCTGTGTATTATCTGCAGTGCATTAACTGAAGTTACTAGATGATTTTTTTTCTTCTTAGTCAAGTGCTTTCAAAGGGTGTTTTCTATCACATTGTTACTTATCTACAATCTATCAAGAACAGAAGCAGTGCAGTAATGATATAGTACCTTACTTTTCATGCTCCGGGAATGTATTATTTATGGCCTATGAAATTGAGTTTCACTCAAGTATTACATCTTTCTTCTGATGTAAATAATGAATGCTGTCTTGAATAAAAAAAATTGTGTGGTCATTACTAGAAAATAGTAACTATTATTATTGTTAATAGTACTAATAACAAATATTGTTTTAGTTCCAAGCCACCGTAAAAGAAGGAGTCACAGGAGTGATAGTGAATTTAACTGTTGAAGACCGAGATGACCCAGCAACAGGAGCCTGGAGAGCTGTGTACACCATTATCAATGGAAACCCAGGACAGAGTTTTGAAATCCATACCAACCTAAAGACCAATGAGGGGATGCTCTCTGTTGTCAAAGTAAGGACAATTTTCTTTTGTGTAATTTATTATTACTGTGAGGTGCATTACACATGAAAAGGACCAACTACTGGAATTCTCAAGTCGAAAGTATATTATTGGCTTGCAGTTCAGTTTAGGCAATACATGTCACTCCTTTTGTGTTACAATAACACAATAACCCTGCTTACTGAAAGCTAGTATCTCTGCTACTATGCTAGAGTACATGCTGTAGTTTTGTCGTGTGGCTATATATACACAAAATATGAGACAGAGACCACACAACTTGTCTGTTGCTGAACTTTGACCAGACAGCAGGATGTATCCAATGATGGTGATGGAGGTGCTGTCCTTTGTGGCTAATTCTGTCACTTTTACAAGCTTGGATGAATGTTATATATGCTCTTCGCATCTGGTACTCTGATTTCTTGGTGTGTCTTACAGCCTTTAGACTACGAGATCTCAGCATTCCACACACTGCTGATCAAAGTAGAAAACGAAGACCCGCTGGTTCCAGACATAGCCTACGGCCCCAGTTCGACAGCAACAGTTCAGATCACTGTTTTGGATGTAAATGAAGGCCCTGTTTTCCACCCAGACCCAATGACGGTAACCAAACAAGAAAACAGCCCCATAGGCAGTGTTGTGTTAACAGTAAACGCCACAGATCCAGATACCTTGCAACACCAGACGATTCGGTGAGTGCAATATTCTAAGTCTACCAAAAAGTGAATATAAATGTCTGTTGTGCCTGAAGAGCTTGGCTGTTAGTACCACATTAAATTAAATTAATTTGGGATCCGGATAATAAGAAGTGAGGATTTCTTTTTCAGAATGAAGAGCTTCATTATCATGAAGACAAAGATCTACATTAGGCAGGTGGCAATAGTCTTCCAAGTATCAGGGGGTAGCCATGTTAGTCTGTATCCACAAAACCAGCAATGAGTCCAGTGGCACCTTAAAGACTAACAGATTTATTTGGATATAAGCTTTCATGGGTAAAAACCACTTCTTCACTTGCCTGAAGTGTGGCACCCAGAACTGGACACAATACTCCATCTGAGACCTAACCTGAATAGAGTGGGACAACTACCTCCCTTGTCTTACATACAATACTCCTGTTAATACACCCCAGAATTATCTTAGCCGTTTTTGCAACTGCATCACATTGTTGATTCATATTCAATTTGTGATTCACTATAACCCCCAAGATCCTTTTCAGCAGTAATATTACCTACGCAGTTATTCTCCATTTTGTAGTTGTGCATTTGATTTTTCCTTCCTAAATGCAGTACTTTGCACTTGTATTGATTGAATTTCATTCATACCAATTGTCCAGTTTACCAAGGTCCATTTGCATTTTTATCCGATCATCCAAAGTGCTTGCAACTCCTCCCAGCTTGGTGTTATCCATACATCTTATAAGCATACTCTCCACTCAATTATCCAAGTCATTAATGAAAATATTAGATAGTTTCAGACCCAGGACAGACATCTAAGGGAGCCTACAAGATTTGCTGTCCTAGTTTGACAGTGAACCAATCAACACTAATCTATAATTCCTCGTGTCCTCTTTGTTCCCTTTTTTAAAGATGGGTACTATGTTTGCTCTCATCCAGTCCTCTGGGTCCGCACCTGTCCTCCATGGGCTTCCTGAAGATAATTTCTAATGGTTGCAAGAATGTTTCAATTAGTTCCTTAATGCATCCTAGGGTGAATTTCATCAGGCCCTGCTGGCTTGAATACATCTGACTTATCTAAATACTCTTTAACCTGCTATTTCCCTGTTTTGGCTTGCATTCCTTCCCTCTTGTTGTTAATATTATGTTGAGCATCTGGTCACAATTAACCTTTTTAATGAAGACTGAAGCACAATAGGCATTAGGCCCCTCAGCCTTTACCTGTTATTAGGTCTCCATCCCCCTAAAAAGTGGGCCTACATTTTTCTTTGTCTTTTGCTTGCTCCTAGTGTATTTCTAGAACAAATTCTTATTGCCTTTTATGTTCCTTGTTAGATGTAACTCATTTTTTGTCTTGGCCTTTCTGATTTTGTCCCTACATGCTTCTGCTATTCTTTTGTATTCATCCAAAGTAAATTGTCCATATTTCCACTTTTTGTAAGATTTCTTTTTGATGTTCAGGTTATTAAAAAGCTCCTGATGGAGCCATATTCATTTCTTCCTATTCTTCCTGCCTTTCCTTCACATGAAGCTTGTTCCTGTTGTGTCTTCAATATTGTCTCTTTGCAAAACTGAACTCTTTTTCCCCCTTAGATATGCTCCCTTAGATATGGGACTTTATCTACCTGTTCTCTGAGTTTGTTCAAGTCTGCTTTTTTGAAGTTCATTTTCCTTATTGTTCTGTTCTGTTCTTCTTCCTTTCCTCAAAATAATGAAATCTATCATTTCATGATCACTTTCACTTAAATTGTCTTCCAAGATCAGATTCAAAGCCAGTTCCTCCCTGTTTGTCAGAATCAAGTCTTAAATGGCTGTCCTTGGTTACTTCCTCCACCTTCTGAAACAATAAGTTGCCCCCAATACATTCTAAGAATTTGCCAAAGATTTTGTGTTTTGCTGTATTTCTTATCCAACAGATGTCTGAGTAGTTAATGCCCCTCACCCCTCATTACTTACTAAATTTGGATATTTGTTGTTTGTTCTAGAAATGCCTCATCCATTTCCTCCTCCTGATTTGGTGGTCTCAAATAGACCCTTACCATGTTTAGTTTCCCCATTAATCTTCACCCAGAGACATTTAACTGGCCAGCCTTTCACCTCCTCCTGGACCTCAGAACAACTTTATATATTCTTGATGTATAAAGCAACACTTCCTCTTTTTTTCCGCTTCCTGTCCTTCCTGAGCAAGCGATATGGCTCTATAGCAATATTCTAGTTATGAGGTTTATCCCCCACCAAGTCTCAGTGATGCCAATTAAGTTACAATTTAACTTGTGTACTAAGCCTTCCAGTTCTTCCTGTTTATTCCCCATACCCCTTGCAGTTGCATGTAGACTTTTTAGATGTTAAGCAGATTCCCCCACTCTTCCATTTTGTCGCTTCTATGACACTATTGTCATTTTTCATTCCTTCCAGCTGCATCTTCTCGCCCTCTATCAAGGTCACCTTTTTATACCTACTGGTAGGCTTTTATCACTTGGCCCCTTTTGAGCCTAGTTTAAAGCCATCTTCTCTAGGTTGGGTAGTCAGTGTCCAAAAATACTCTTCCTCTTCTTGGTCAGGTGGACCTGATCTCTTCCCAGCAGTCCTCCTTTTCAGAATAGCACCCCATGGTCGAGGAAGGCAAAGACGTCCTGTCAACACCATCTGTACAGCTTTGCACTCATCTCCAGGGTGCATGTGTCTCTGCCTAGGCCCTTACCCTCAACTGGGAGAATGGAAGAGACACTTATCTGCACCCCCACCTCCTTCACCCATGCTCCCAGAGCCCTGTAGTCCATGATGATGTGCTCAGGATCAGACCTGACAGTATCTGCAAATTAAAGAAACAAACAAACAAAAAACAACCATTACCTCTCTGCCTTTTTCTGCTGAAGAACCCAGCAGGTTCACTCCCTTAATCTTCCAGTGGCCTTCATCCCAGCAGCTAAATCTTACCAGCCACAGGGAACTTGTGTGCTTTTTAAAGCTTGGGCCGCACATGCACTCTCAAATGGAATGGGTGACTCACCCTTTCTCATTCAGCCACCATAATCTCTGGCCTAGTAAAAAAAAAATTGCATTGCCCTCACTTCAAAGAGCCCCACTTGTATTCAGGTGTTAACCCACCTAACTGCAGGGTGATCTAGCCCAGACAGTCAGCAACTGAGCTTAGATTTCAACCACACAGCAAACCAGTAAACTAACCCAGAGTCCTACTAACCTGGATGACAAGATCCTAGCACAGAAAAGTGCTAATTTTTTCCCCACCAAAGTTAATTAATAGCAGGAAGACAGAAACCCCCTGAGATATTCAGCAGCTGGCTAACTCCCTTAGCTGTCTTCCTCTCACCAGCCACATGATGATGTCTTCTGTACTATAGAAATATAATTCCATACATATACTCTGTCTCTGAGGAACAGAGTTGGCTATTATTAAGTGCTGCCATCTTCTCATATTTAAAAATGGAGAATCAATTTTAAAGCTATTTTATGACATCTGATTGCTATTTTCTGGTCTGAATCTCTTGAGACCACAGCCTATATTAGGCAGCTTATGATGATGATCTACCAGTGTTCTGGGAAGGCTCGTGTGGAAAGAGGGAAATAATTTTTCCAGCCCAAAAAAGCAGATTATTTTTACAGTTAAAAACGGTTCCTGGAGTCTCTGGTGAACTGGATGAAAATTTAGAAAGAACACACAAGTCATACAATGATGTTAGTCTCAAAATCGTATTTTCTTTGAAATAACGTTAACTCTACCTTCCTGCATATCAGAGGAGGAGTTTCAATCAGATGCTTAGACACTTGAGCTGGATGAGGGAAGCAAAACTGGGTGGAGCGAGGATGTAGAATGCAGAAAGGAGGACCAGAGGCTGTAGCCTGGGGAGTCCCTCTACAGATCAGCTGCCTTGTCAGTTATTAAAGATTGAGAGGGTGCATGTGAGGAGAAAAATCAGTGAGCAGCCACTCTTTGTAATATGCTTCCCAGAAGAATTTCCAGTTAGAAATGGAGCCTTGTTGCAGGGCATTGAAAATGAATGGCAGAAAGGTGCCATAGAATAATGTAAGAGGGATTAAGAAACATTGTGCTCTGATTTCCCTATGGATTCTCTTGGGCAGTGCAGTCTGTGACCCCTTCTCCCGAGTCCTTACCGCATGAGGTTGCAAACACCATTTGCATGAAGGAAGAATGCAGTTTTGACTTTATGATAAACTTCATGGAGGTTTAGAAGTCATTTTTTTACCCTTCTCTATTTCCTTTTTTTCCATGAGAGGGAGCAACAAGGCCATGGATAAGCTCTGTAGCTCAAGGGGGTTGGCCCGCTCCTGTATTCCTTGTTTGCCATACACTCCAGGCAAAGTCAATTGAATCTTTGAGTGCCCAGTGATTGCAAGGCAGGCACGCAGGCTCTACCAAAAGGGAGCTAGGTAAATTCATGGAGGAGAGGTCCATCAATGGCTATTGGCCAGGAGGGGCAGGGATGGTGTCCCTAGCCTCTGTTTGCCAGAAGCTGGGATTGGGTGACAGGGCATGGATCACTAGATGCTAACCTGTCTGTTCATTCCCTTTGGGGCACCTGCCATTGGCCACTGTCAGAGGACAGGATACTGGGCTCGATGAACCTTTGGTCTGACCCAGTTTGGCCATTCTTATGTTCTTATGTACCTGTAGAGACCACAATGCCAATCCATGTGTGGATTTGTCCATCATCACAAGAGTTGTTTAGAAGTGACTGGTCACTTCTTACGGAAAATGAGTCTATGGGTCATTAATGAAATTCAGTGTAAATAAGCATGTATCAGCATAGTGTTGTGAAGGACTGGACTGAGAGGTGGGGATTAAAATGATGTGAAGATGAATTTAAACAGGTAAGAGTACTCAACATTTAATGTAGGGGAGAAAGGTAACACATATAATTAAAGATTTCAATTCCCTGCATCATCTCAAAAACATCTAGTTAATAGACTATGAATATGTTGTTTTTCTGTATCAAGAGTACCTGTAAACGTTGTCACTTAAAAATCAGATTATCTGAAGGATAGATCTTAACTGATGTCATTTCCCCTGTTTTTTAAATGTATTTATTTATTGAATGCATTTTTAGCCATTCATTTCATTTTAGTCTTTGCTCCGGAGAATTCTTATTTCATTCACTATTGTCATAGCTTTCTGTTGATGGATGGAAAAGAGCTGTGGAATTTCTATCACGTCAGATTCAGCAATATGACCCTCACGTGCATTATTCAAAGCCTGACTCATGTAGAAAAAAAGTCCCATATTCCCTTTGGTGTTGGTATTGAGTTTAGCATATACAGGGCTAAATTTATTGACAGTTTTAAGTATTTTCATGGGAGCTATTTGATAAGAAAAGGCTCATTAATTATTTGCAATGTTTGATCTTGTTCTGCTAAGAGAGCAGCCCCAAGAGAATAGGGAGTATACGTGAAATGGGTTAAGAAAATCATGCAGTAGGTTTTTCTTATAATCCTGAATCTGTTATCTGTACTTCTGAACAAGACTTGCTGATTTTGCCAATTTTTTTAATGATTATGTTGGGAATGAAAATTATAGGTGGTATTAGTGGATCACTGGGAATTCTAGTTTGCTTTTCAAATAGCGTATGCAGGCAGCTAAACAGCATAAATCTTTTTGCAATCTACCACTAGTCAAAACCTGCAGCAGAGGACTCCTGAAATTCTGAATAATAATAGTTCATAAGCTAAATGAAAGGTTCCCAGAGCCCACAACTTAATGTGGACAATATTGGCACTGCCAAAAATTGGAATTTTCTTTTACCCAAAAGAGATGTTTTCTTCTCTCATGCTGAACATCCAGAAAAAGCACAACAATGAGGTAGAGGGCCGAGAGTGGATAGTGATTAGTAAGCCTTAGTGGACAAGTGCAAGTCTCAGTTTGTGTGTGCATGCCCACATCCCTGATCCATATGTGTCTGTGCGAACCGTATGCCCACATCCCTGATCCATGCATCCATTATTCCCAACAAAATACATATGTCAGTTGCAAAATGTATGTCTGTACAGATAGAGGTATGAGGAGTTTTGTTCACGTCACCCACCTTTGTTTTCAGTGTATTGCAACTAATGTATGACACCATTCGGGGCCAAAAAGGTATTTTCAATTTGCTGTACCTACAATTAGGAGGTGCTGGTAGCTATTAGTAATGACCACTAACATAGTGTAACAACTACACTTTAAAAACCATGAATATAACACAAAGAAACATTTCTGTATCATGGTTCCAAATCAAACTGAATCTATTGTTTGAGCACCAAATATCTGAATCTGATTTAAATGACTTGTCTCTTTGGAAAACGTAGCTTGCCTTATAAAGATTCCTATAGGCATCTGTATTTTTGAGACAATTTTCCTTCTAGTTCTTCAGTCTGAAGTATTCAAAGACTCCAAGTATTTGCAAGAATCAAAACCCATATACCTGTAGGTCTAGATGTCAGTATGCATATGGTTAGCAGTGCACCTGCATTAACATTCAAGGGAAGTTATTAGAGTTATAAACATCATACTGGGAACTAAAACTCACAACCATACACTTCAGGATCCAAGTCCAATTGTGCCCTTAGTTACATCTGATTAGATCTAGAGTAGTTTTAATTTCAAGCCAGGCCTTGGACAATCATGTCCTGATCTGGAGTCAATGAAAAGGCTCCCCTTGAGTACAGTGGGATTTGAATCAAGCCCTCAAAACAAGAACCGGTAGACAAAACCAACAGAGTTTCTCCCCATTTACACTAATGTAACTGAGAGCAAAATTTTGTCCCTCTGTGTTCACAGGGAGAAAGCAATGGAACCATTTAACGTACAATTGAAATTCTAAGACTGATTAACCTATATTAACCTATATTTTCTTCTGAAGTATTCAGTTCCTTCTACAGCTTCCAACTTTTTATAACAATAATAATAAATAATAATAATAAATCCAGAAGCCCCCTTATTAATTATAATCCAACAACTTATTAATAGACTGATAATGAAGTTTCTCAAATTTGATTTCTTAATCAGGGATTACTGTTATTTTTGTGCCAGATTTAAGAGTTTAATTTTGGGTGCCTCTTTCCCACCTCTGAAATTTTAATCAGAAGTTTCAAGGGTATGTGTCAATGCAAAGTTAAAGGCCAAATTTAATAACATTTTCTATCTTGGGAAATTAAAAGAAGAGCTTTGCTTTCTGAAATCCATTATTAACAGTAGATCTTAATTAAACATAGTTACCAGCCTTAATAATTTGTCTGCATGGAGAGATCAAGTTTTGTCATTTCTTTGCTCTTTGGATTCAACAAGTTCCGGAATAACCATAGTTAGACTTCAAACTAAGTGTAAATAAGTTGTTTACTGCAGCGTACTTATAATTTTTAATTAAAGCAATGCTCTCTGGTTTCATGTTTTATCATGGCAATATATTTTTATTACCTACTCTGCTCTAGGATTTTTAATTATTTATGTAAGTATATTATTGCAACTTTCATTCTTGGTAAGTGATGTGACTGGTTGCTGTAGAAACATCTCCAGGAAAAAAATAGTTTATGGAATACAGCATGTATAATTAATTAAATAACAACATTAAAATGGCTTTAATTCCTATCTGAAAGATGTATGTGAAGCTGGAGTGCTTAGAAATAGAACCCATGCTAGAATGAGGCTCATAGGAATGGAAACTTTGTCAAAATTATATGCAGTAATTTTGGCAACTCATCTGTAGTCAATCCCAGTTGATGCCATATAATATCAAGGAAGTCTGAATAGATAGCTGAAGGCCCACTGTCATAGTTTGTACAGCACCTAACACAATGCGGTCCTGATTCATAACTTGGGCTCCTAAGTACAATAATACAAATGAATTAATAAATAAGAAGAATATTGAGGAAGTCTCAGCTGCATTACGTTGAAAGGCAATGTGGCTATTTTACAATAAATTTGACATGTTAACAATCTTAAGATCTGATTCTGATCTCACTTACAATGCGTTTGAAGTCAGTGGAAATACACCAATATGAAACCAGAATATCTCCAGTGGCTTTGGTGGTATGGCTCCTGATTTATATTAGTGGAATTGAGATCATAATCAGTACTTGCAGTTCATAGCATGATTTCCAAACAACAGCTGTCTATGTTGAAATGTAAAACAGACTTTGTTTTACTTCTTATACTGGACTTGAGCCTTAGAGCAAAACACTGACAAATTCTAATGGGGCTTCTTTCTTGAATAACAGACTGTGAAAGTAATATTGCTGAGCCCTGGTCTACAAACTTATGTTGGTATAACTACGTCACTCAGGGATGTGGAAAACCCATCCCCCTACGCAGCACAGGGATATCAACCAAACTCCTGGTTGAGACAGTTCTAGGTCGATGGGAGGTCTTCTCTTGTTGACATCGCTATCGCCTCTCAGAGAGGTGAAGCCCTCCCGTTGGCACACATAACATCTTCACTAAGTGCTACACAGCTGCAGTGCTGTAAGTGTTGACAAGTCCTGAGTTTCTCAGACAATGAGTTAAAGAATGATACTCATTTCTTAATATCTTTGTTCAAAGTGCAGCCGGGCAGCGTAGTATCTACTAAGTCCATTGGTGGTTACTTTTAGAAGTGAGCCAGATTTGGCTCTGTTCCATCTTCAGAAACCTAGAGTCAGGGCCTAGTGCAATCCACTGAAGTCAGTGGAGATCCTCCAGAGTTATGCTGGTGTAAGTGAAAACTGCCATGTTTCATCTTTGAAAAGATGGAGTGGTTTCCTAAAGGCCTGTAAGATAGTGTTGAGATTACATTAAATGTGAAATCTGCAAGCTCGGTGAGTTCATCGTGACTCCCAAACATTGGAGAAACTAAGCAGAATTCAGTGGAATAAAGTAAGAAATGATTTACATCTGTTATTCCCATTTGTGCTGCCAGTTACTAGTTTATATGTAGTGAAATCAGAAGCCATGCATCATTAAACTAATTCAAGAAATGTATTTCATTCTGTTCTGCAAGTTGGGTTTTTTCAAGCAAATCTGAGCACCCTATGTCCAAGAATGATGAGACTTCAAACAACATTCCTCGCCAACTGTTAAGGGATTAATTTTGCATACTCCGATGCATACTGAGTCTTTTTAAGACACACTTTTATTGTAGGCACGGGTCAATAAACTTGCTTTAGGTTGCACTGCAGTCATTTTAAGGAAGTACTGTATAATGAGAGAGGGACAGCAAGTCTCAAGCTAAGAGTGCATGCTTATGAAGTAATACACGCAGTCCTTGTTAAATTTGTCTTCCAGAGTCAGAAAGTGTTGTCTTTGGACCCCTAACATCAGGAGATTGTTTTCCTTATACAGATAGAAAAATAGATCTTATTTTTAAAAATTAATGGCTGAGCCATACTCTCAGTATGCAGCACCAGGGTTTTTCATTTTAAGTTATACCCAAGAGCATCTTGAGTTAGCTCTGCAGCTGTATTTATGGCCTGTCCAAAATCCACACCCTGGGAATTCGGAGCGCATCTCTAAATCTGAAGATGATGTATATTGGGGAGTACAAACTGCTTTAAAAATAATGGAGATGGAGAGCGAAATCATGAAAACTTGGCCTAAGGTACAAGTAATTCCTATGCTCCCCTTCCTGCCATGATCTTTGAAACACAAAGCATTGCCTCCAGAGAAGCTAATTGTAGCAGTGGAATCCAGAGATGGGGGAGTGGAAGAGGCTTGAATCACCTCATTTTGAAAGAAACAGTCCTGCCCATTCCTTCATGCTAGAGAGGAAATTCTTTCAGACCACCCTTCAGAACAGCATTTTCACTGAAAACCTTTTCTTGTATGTGGTTATAGTAGCAGTGTAAGTATAATGATAAGTGAGATGTATTGTGGTATTGTTGTAATACTAATACTCAGAGAGGAGAAACTTTGAATGAAAGATTCATGTTCATTGCTCCTTGGTAATCTGAATGAACTGGCATGTGTCTTTCATTTATTAAGTGGTGAGATAAATATACAATTCTTTCCCTGTGTAACAAACTGTTTAGACTAACAGTAAAATGAGAAAAGGAGTGAAGATATTCAGATTGGAGCGGCTTCTAGAAAGGGACGGGTATGCTTGATTCTCTTTACATACCACTTTTACATGTATAACTGAAGTGGGGTTATGAGGCGTGAGAGGAAAATTGGGTCCAATATCTATCAGTGTTTCTCCTGTTCTGAGAATTATTTGTAGCTACGGGGCATTTGGCTGGCACTGCCTGGAGAGATCACACACTTTGAATTAACTGTGAGGAAAAGCTGGCAAGAGAATCTCTCTGGTGGAAACAAACTAGTGAAATGAAACTGAAGAGAATTAATGGCTGGAGTAAAATCCTTAGGATGGAGAGAATTTAAAAATCTGCCGGATCTGGAATTCAAGTCCTACCAGAGCTGTGAAAGGAGGCTGAAAATGACCACACAGGTGAGGAACCCGGACATGTCATCTGCACTTCACACACCACCACTACCATCAGACATTCTCCTCAACCTTAGAGCTGGACAAAGCGATAAGTTCCACCAGAGAGACGAATCTCACCCCAAGTGCATGAGGCAATCTCACCCCAAGTGCATGAGAGTCTCTTTCCTGCAAGAGTGTAAAGGATTAAGCAGTCTTAATTAATCAGACAAATAAAAAGCCAGACTCTGAGGGTTAAATCATTGCAAGAAGGGAACGAATAATTTGTTGTGGAAACAAAGATTGCCCTGTGTTTATCAATGTACTGTCATGCCCTGAAAATGAGGCCGTGCTTCCACACTCCCTGAAGCATTGTTGGGTACTCCTTTATGGATGTTCTGTGGGCTTGTAAGCCAGGGATAAAGGAAAGATGATGAAGAACATACGATAGGCTTCTGTCTGCCATTTGCTGCAGAGATTCCAATGAAGATGAGCCAAAGCGGGAATAAATGCTGCTCTGGATCTCCTCCATGGATGCTTCTGACAAATCATGAGGGGAACCAGCCGATGGTACCATGGCTCTGGATGGAGCCACATTGGAAGTGGTGAGGGACAGTAGCAGAGGCAGGATTCATAGATCTGGAAGGTTCTTTCATAGACTGGGAACCTTCACATTATCTGAATTCCACAGGGCCTCAAGTCCCTTGTGGGAATATTTGGCAAGAGACTCCACATCTCCTCTCTGAGATGGCCTGCCCCTCCGTTCCACCCTTGCTGGTTTCTCCTCCATGGAAGGGGGTGATCAGACTCAGATACCCACTTGGCCTCTTTGTTTGTATCTTTAAAAACAACGGGCTTGAAGTTCTGAAGTTACCTCATGAGTAGCATGGAAGGAATTGAGAACAACATCTGCTCTAAGGATTAGAAGGATGCGTGAAAAAATTGCCCCTGGCCAAAATGCAGTGCGGGCCAGATCCTGGGGTCCCACTGACCAGTGCTCAGCACAAGTCAAGGTGCGGTGGGGGTGCACCTTTGAGCTTCCCTAATCCTGGGCTTGCTCTGCACTGTGTGCAGATTAGAGCAGTCTTCAGTCTTACCCGGGCTCCAAACAACAGCAGCAGCAGAGGAGCTGATATGGCACCAGGCCTTTATGAGCACAAAGATTCCCCAGTTATGCCCCTTTTACCTTGGCCACACCCCATGCACTTGCTACAATGAGCACAGTTATGGTGCAGAAGCTACCACAGTGGCTCCTTGTCAGCCAAGGATCACCCAATGCTGAAGGGTAATCCTCCGGTGGTAGTTAAACTGGGTTTAGGGCAGTTTTCCAGCAGGATAGCAGCATAAAGCTGGCTTAGTGAACCAGAAGATCTGGCTCACAGTCTGCTTTCCTGTAAGCCCTGTGGATGAACGCTGCAGAGGGAGTTCTCTGCTTCCATCTGTTGGTGAAACAGTGTGAAGAACAGCTGCAGAGCTGCTTCATCTGCATAAGATATATACCCAGAACTCTAGGTGGACGAACGAGCTCCAGAGGGGAAAGAGCAATCTGTTCCCAGCTGTGAGTGAGCAGGGAGAATGTACAGCTACAGAGAGCTTCATTTACATCAACTTTCTAACCCAGAATTCTTCTAGAGCCACCATAATGGTACAATAGCTCAGAATTGGTTGGATAATAGAATTGGACTGAGCAAAGGGGGAAAGATCCCTATCTTATGGCAAGGAGTATACCTGTAATGGCAAGAACTGTGTTCAAGAGTGCTATATACTACTGTTTATCTCCAGAGGATCCTATGCTGTTGAAGGGACTTCACTGTGAGAGGTGATGCAGAGGTGGCTCCATGATGAGGTGCAATGCAGGAAGAGTTCTTCACTAAAGCCTCAGAGGACAGTAGCACTCTAGGGAGGACCCTTGTAACCAGCTACTAAATAAAGCTGAGATCATGATAGCTGGGTTAGGTGGTAGAGCCTCAGGACAGGACCAGGCAGGACTTCCAAAGGGACTAGAGACAGGCCTACCTGAGCACACCTCAGGACCCTGGGACTATGCTACCCACTGACACCAAACTGTGAGTGGGGTTTAGCAGATGGGGCAGGGAGAAGTGATGTGATAACAGACATGTGCCTATGGGACAGTCACACTGGTAGGCAGGGAAACAAGCTAACGGACTATTGCCAAAGTCTCTATGGAGGAATGTTTTACTTACCATTCATTTAGATATGGCATTGCTGTGTTTTCCCAGGTTGATGCTGTTTTCCTTTCCCCTCTACTAAAGTTGTCCTTGTTTCATATGCAGACTTAGTGCTTGTGAGTGGGGAAGTATTGCCTATTAAGCATGCCCACAGAAAGTGTTCGGTAATCCCAGAAATTCTGTGGGTGGGGGAGTTGAAGCTGCTGATCTTTTTTTAGGTTTAAGAGAGACCCTTAGCTATTTTAACTCAGCCCTTGTTGCTGCCAATAACACCTGGCAGAAGAGTTACATTCCTAAAATCTGAAATCGGCCTTACCTTGCCTATAAACATATTTAATGTGTTATTAAAGTTACAGATGATAGACTTGAGAATGTGTTTGTTTTCCTGTAATCAGAATGGCTATCAAAACCAATATAAACCTCCCCTGATATTTCCCTAAGAGCTCCAAATTCTTGATTAACAAGGATGAATGTAACATTTTAAGGGGAGTCTAATTAGACCCTCCCCCCTCCCCCACAAAACAGCATTATTTCACATAATGTGTCAGTGCAGAGAAATAAATTGTTCTGAACCATGAAATTATAGGGCACATTTTTCATGTCACTGACTAAACAATATTGCAGTTCTCCTAGAGCAGTGTTTCCCAAACTTGGGACGCCCCTTGTTCAGGGAAAGCCCCTGGCGGGCCGAGCCGGATTGTTTACCTGCCACGTCTGCAGGTTTGGCCAATCGCTGCTCCCACTGGCCACGGTTCACCACTGCAGGCCAATGGGGGCTGCGGGAAGTGGCAGCCGGTACGTCCCTCGGCCCGCACCGCTTCCCGCAGCCCCCATTGGCCTGGAGCGGTGAACCGTGGCCAGTGGGAGCCACGATTGGCCAAACCTGAGGATGCGACAGGTAAACAATCCGGCCCGGCCTGCCAGGGGCTTTCCCTGAGCAAGCGGTGGCCCTAGTTTGGGAAATACTGTTCTAGAGAAATAAAACAATGGGATATATAAGTCACAAGTTATGCCTATCGTGCAAGTTAGATCCTGATAATAACTCACTTTGTCATTATTTTATGACGGTTAAAGAATAGAAAGACACTGAGGTGAAAAGTATCTTGGTTATTATATATTTGGATATTAAATGTAGGGACATTGTGTGAGGTGGTTGGGTCACTATGAAACTGGTGGTATATACTGCAGTTAATAGTTCGTGTTTCATTGAATTCTGGAGTTCCACACAGCCAAATTATAGTTGAAAAGTTCTAAAACACTTCCACTGTGCTCTTAAGGAAAGGTGTTTGTGTGATAATAAGTATAGAAGATAACTCACGAGACCACTGTTATTGTAAAGCAAAGGCCAGGCTGTAATAGTAAAAACAAAAACCTGAACAAGAGTTTGCTGTAGGACATCCATACTGAATGAGACCAATGGTCTGTCTAGTGCAGAATACTGTTTCCAACAGTGGTCAGAGAAAAATGCAATAAGCCCTTTGTCATCATTGTGTACTTCTCAACTGCCTTCTTTTGACCAGATCCATAATCAGAATTTTTATAACAGAAGAGTAGCTATTTTTCTGGTATTCATGTTCTAGGTGCACAAAAGGTGTGTTGGAATTCTTGCAGATCTCTTTGGCCTGGTTTGAAGATCCAAGAGATTCAGCTGGTGTCAATATCCTTCAGATAAATGTGGGTTCACTCATGTCTAGTATCCATGAGGTCAGGGTTGAAATTTTAGCCACTTGGAAAACAATGGCAAAACTCCCATTGAGTTCAGCGAGGCCGGGTCTCAGGTGTCTAGAAAAGAGCCGTTCCGAAACTCAGGTCTTCCACAATGCTGCACACAGTACTATAGCTGCTAGTGTTGCAGGTGCTGATCAGCCATGAATCACCCTGATCTGGGCACTTCTCAGAATCAAGCGTCCCATCTTCTTTCAAAATCACATGTGGCTATTCTTAGAATGGAATTTAAGTTCCGCTAGGAAATGGGTAGAAGGTTTTAGCACTCATTTTTCACTGAACAGAGCTCTTTGAAGTTACTGTAATAGAAAAAATCTTGCAGAGTTGAATTGGAATTTTCCTATTAACTGAGTAATAAGGGGCCCAGTTTCCGTAAAATAGTTTTGGCATGTAAGTGAAATTATGCACTTTGTTAAGCAGTGGCAACTCTGCATTTCCACACTTGGCTCAAACAGAATTCACCCATGAATCAAACTTTCTGTGGGTTTATGACCAACTTTGCTGTGCACACAGAGACATAATCCATGAACACGTAGGTAATTAATATCCATGTGGTACATTGTTTGCAGAGTCATATGATAATGGTGTCTATTATGCACATCTGGCTAGTCATCCGCGTGTTCAGGGCCTATTAAACACTGGGGCCATTTCAAAAATTCAATTTTTTTTCAATCAACTCACCAGATAAATGCTACATCCTTTCCCTTGCAAATATGATATTTCCTACATAATTCTGTCAGCGTAAACCCCAGGTTGGGTGAGATTCAGTCCTGAGCTAGTGATAGATTTGTTTTTAATACATAAAATGTTGCAGATTTAAAGTTTCTTACCTCATGACTCTGCAGGGCTATCAACAGGAACTTTATACTGTCAGAACAGGAGGCTTTCAGCTTCACAATGGAACACACAGCACTTGCTTCTGGCCCTGGAAGGATCAGAGTTACATCTTAAGTACTTTTAACAATTTTCCATAGCTTCCTTTGAGCCATGTAAAGTTGGAGTTGGGCTCTGGTAACTATGGTGTTTGACTTTATGGGGGAATGGATATAGAAAGAAATTCAATTCAATATTTACTCCTCTTTAAAACATTCCTAAAATAGGTTTTCTGTAACAAATGTGGCACATACAGTGTCCCTCTTAAAATCTGCCCAAATTTGGCCAAATTATAAGGCTCTGAAAATTTCATTTTGCACATGGTCAGTCGAGGTGTGGTGGAGACTGGCAGCATTAGTCTCTAAAGATTCCATATGCACTGAGCATAGGAGATGTATGGGGATGGAGCGTGCCCAGTGCATAGGAGATGAATGAGGATGGGGTATGCTCCTGTTTCAATGGACTGTGCAATGGACACTACATCTACAGAGCGACAGAGCATATGCCATCCCAGGGCTGCAGAAATATGGGCCTTTTCCTGCAATTGCTCCTCCAGGCTGCTTGGGCCTGCTGGGGTGCCAGACACTTAAATTACAATTGGGATGATGGCCTCTCCTGTGTTTTGAGTGCTCCTGCTGCTGGTGCTCAGGGAGTTTTGATGAAAAAGAAGGAAACAGCCTCCCTCAAATGCAGAGAAATGAGCAGAGCTAAGGACAGGAGCAAGAAGCGGTCGGGATTGTGGACAGGCGAGGAGGGCATAGGGACCAGGAGGTGGGCTCTGGGACAGGACCTGAAGGGAGTTACAGTAATAGCAAAGGAAGAAAGAGAGAGGAGCTGATGCAGGTAGGGGAAAGATAGGAACAAATTGGGGCAGAGATAGGAGGTTATTAAGGGCTGGATAGGAACCAAGCAGGAGTGTGGATAGAAGCAGAAGGGAACAGGGTAAGGCTGGGAGGAATGGGGGGAGAAGGGTTATAAAGCACACTCCCCTCCAGAACAGAAACTGGACCCAGGATTCCAGAGTTTCAACATTCCTCTGCTGTCTAACAAATAGCTGTGAAACCCACTGGGAAAGTGTGTGTCTCATTGCCCTCTAGTGGCTAGACCAACATAGAATACAACAGTCTTCTGCTACCTCTTACTCCTCTTACCTAATGGACTGTGTTGTGAATCTAATGGTTTCAGCACTGAAGATGGCCCCTGTGGTGGCCAGCAGGATTTCACTTGATAGTATTTCAATTTTTTTAATGTACTTTTAAAAAAAATAAAACCAATTTGCATTAAAAATGTTCAGAATAACATTAAAGTTGCAAAATCAAGCACTCAAAAGTTAGAAAATGCCAGGATTGCGTTGATCTTGCAATTTTAACTGTGCTTTGAAGATATAAAGTGCTAGAAAAATACTACATACTCTAAAAACTCAGGCCCTATGTGTCTTGAGTTGCGTACCTAAAATTAGCGGGCACTTTTGACAGCTTTGACCTTAATGTCTTGAGGTCTCAGTTGTTCATGTATAAAACATGGACAATAATAGTCCCTCATTTCACAGGGGTGTTGTGAGCACAAATTCATTAATGTTTGTGAAGCAATCAGGTACTATGTTCAGACCAGAATAGAAAAGCCCATCGGGAAATTAATAATTTTGTATTCAGTGCAGGGTTTAATGTGCAGTAAACAAGGCTGGATATTTAATGATGAGGATAAAAAATAGAATTGAATAGTCACCCACTCAGTGAGCATCGTATATCCTGTGCACTGAATGAGTCAGGGTTCTTGTGAAATAAATAATAAGAGGTCCTGTAATTAAAGACTGTGTGAAATCCTAACCCCATAGAAGACAATGGAAGTTGTGCAGTTGACTCAGCTGGGACCAGGATTTCACCTTGTTTCATAAGGCATATGCAGAAAGGTGACAAATTAAAGCTGAACAGGCAGTCTTAATTCACTCATTTCCTATCATCTGAGTGCCTGATTTTGCTATGTTCTGTTAACACAGTAGAAATAGTATGTAGCATACTAATACATGCTTGCAATTACATATTTATAAAAGAAATAGTGTCAGATATCGCCATCCACCCCCTTCTACTCAGCTGTCAGTGATTAGTTAATTTCTTACAGGCATCACAACGGAGATAGCCTATCTATATTCATGACTGCACTGTGTACTTAAGCTAACAAGTGAGACACTCTCAAACTTTGTAACTGCTAGAAGGATGCGAGAATCATAGAATCATAGAACTGGAAGAGACCTCAAGAGGTCATCTAGTCCAGTCCCTTGCACTTGTGGCAGGACTAATTATTCTAGACCATTCCTGACAGGTGTTTGTCTAACTTGCTCTTAAAAATGTCCAATGATGGAGATTCCACAACCTCCCTAGGCAATTTATTCCAGTGCTTAAAGTCTTCAGTACCCACTCCCTTGCAAAGGATCATTTGCTTGTGAAAATATCCTGTCCTTTTTTTTGAAAAAAAACACATTTTTTGTTCAGAAATGCCTGTATATTATAGCTGTGGAATATACAAAGTGCCATGTTCTCAACCCACACCATGGGTAAAGCTTGTGCCCCTTTACCCATTGGCAAATCTAACAGAAATTAAATTATATTAGTATTCTTCTTCATTAATATTTAAACATGCAGCATCAAATTCAGTTTGTATATAAACTGGCAAAGTAATGGAAGTCACTCTAAACTTACACCAAGGTAACTGCCAGTAGAAATCTGGCCCTGACTATTTTTGTTCAACTTCTGGGAAGCCATATTTAATTTTCCTACAGGCCCAAAAGGGACAGCAGAATCAGAAAAAGCAATCTTTTCAGCACAACAAGCAATAACAAATATAACAAACTAGACTTGATAACATTATAAATAAAACAGCTAAAACATAGACACACAGAAACTTGAAAGATGGTAAGTGCTTGTCTTTTAGGGAGTGCATGAATTGTCTGAATATCTGGGAATCTCATCCAGATCAGAATTGGTAAATCACATTTTCCTTTTCAATTTTCATAATGAAAAAAGATAGTGAGTTAGACAAACAAAGACAACTGGTCTAAAGTCAGAGAAAAGATATGGCAGGACATTGTACATGTGGGCACCTACAATATTTAGAATAGAAACCTAGTGCAGTTTTCTGTACAGAATGTTGGGATGGACTTGGTCAGCTAAACACCTGATAGGATTTTGCCTACTTATTGTCACAATAAGAAAAAGGAGAAGAGAGTTGGTTAAAAGCATTGGATGTCTGTGGCACAAGAAGTGCAGCCTATATGGTGCACCATATCCCCAAAATTAGTCCCTATAATTCAGCTTCTTCCATTGTGTATTCCCCACTTTTTGTTATCAGATACAAATGAACATTTTTCCATTTTTGTTATATTTTGACTAAATTCTGGTGTGAGGTTTTCTAGAACCATATATCATCATGTCATCACGTCTTGCTGAATTTCTCACCTATGCTTACCTTCTGTTATTGCTGGCTACAAGGATAGAACGTATTCCTCAGGGCTACATAAATGCTTAAGTGCATCAAGATGGCTTTGTTTTCCACCAGATTTTCTCACTCACTTGATGCTTTTAAAGGGTGCATTGGGCAGTCATATATCATCCTCAAGGAACTAGAAGTCATTTTAGAGAAAAGGAGAGCTAGTACAAGTGTTGCTGCTAAAAATCCCAAATAACAAAATTTAAAATAAATGAACAAACAGAACCAAAAATTATCTTAATTCCTGGCACAGTGCCAGACTCTCATATTTTCAAGGGTTGGCATGATAGTGAATCTATTTCTATGGAAACAATCTTATTCATTTGCTGTCTTTCCACTTATTCATGAAGCACTTTGAGAATTACCAACTCCTCTGGATAAAGCCAGGCGATTAATCAAAGATCAGAAAACTTGGCAAGCACCTTTTGTGTAGTGATGACATGAAATCCACTTTATCATATTTGTCTGCCAGAAGATAATCAAGGCTGAGAACACACACAAATGATATGAATTTAAATATTGGGGCCTGTTTTTTATTAGGACATCATAGAATCTCAGGGTTGGAAGGGACCTCAAGAGGTCAACTAGACCAACTCCCTACTCAAAAGCAGGACCAATTCCCAATTTTTGCCCCAGATCCCTAAATGGCCCCCTCAAGGACTGAGCTCACAACCTTGGGTTTAGCAGCCCAATGCTCAAACCACTAACTATCTCTCCCCTCTGTTGTCAATATCAACCCAGCATTAATTTCCATGTACCTGCATGCACACTTTTCCAGCACTAACACTTATGCCACCAGGTGATAGAGTCCATCACCTATGAGTATAGGTGACAGAATCTCCATGCACATATCCCAGGAGGACAAATAGATTTTGTGCATGTAATCACATCCCCTGTACTTTTCCTGGGCAAGAATGTGTACACTCAAAAGTGAAGGACACAGTCTCCACATATAAGCTAACATGTTCCACTCTTCACCCCCACAGACCCACCACCCTGCCCATGCCCATGCCCCTGCCTTGCACTAAACTTTGGAAAATCCAAACTTCACAACTTGTGTACCTATTTCTACAGAACTCCAAACCAGTGTTCCCCTTATGCTTTGGGAAAGTTTGGATTCTAACTTGGAACTTTGCAGGCATGGGTCTGAGTAGCACCAACACATACAAATGCCATTATAGACATTGGTTCAGGAATTGTGCCTTTCAGCATTTAACAAAAACATATAACTTGGGTAGGGGGGCGGGAAATCCCACCAGCTATATATCATATGTAAACTTTTTATATTCACACAATGAGCAGGTTTCAAGTGTTTTGGGATTTGGTTCTTTTCAGACCACCAATCAGGGACCTAATGCTACTCGCACTGAAGTCAGTATTAGAACTGCCAACCAAGCTGGAATGGGGCATGCCACAGAATCATTCTTAGTGTTACCTCTTAATGTGTTGCATTCACCTGCATGAAGTCTATAAATGAAAAACTGAGCTATGTAGAATCTCTTTCTGAGTCAAGAGAATAGCATACTTATTCCACTTCCTCCTGCTGTATTGTCTGTTTCCCTTGTATATAGCTCATTCCTAGCAATGAGTCCCTTGTCAGTTCAGACAACTTAGACGTATTCCAGTTCAGTCAGCATTGGAAACTAATTCTATTGCAATTTTTGGCAACATCAGCTTCTTTACAGACTTTTCTTTTCAGTTATTACATGTTGTGTGTTAAGTTCTGTGCTTTCTACAGTTGCTTTTTTTGTTGTTGATTCTTGTTCTTTTGTCTGCGAAGCCAAGAAAAATAGGCGAATACAACAAAATGTGCTGGGTCACTGAAATAAGTAACCATTTCTTATTTTTTTGCTCAGACTGCTGTTCCACTGCTTGCATTCCTAAAATTGTGTTTCCTCCTTAAGAAAAGTCTAATGGAATCACCTGGGAATTCCAAGTTATCTGGAATAGCTTGAAATACTTTATTTAGCCCTCAGAGCAAACTGCAGTAGCTTTATAGAAAATGGAGGTTTCACTCGTTGTTATGATATCCCTTCCATAGGCAATAATCACTCTGGTTGTCCTTGCCTGTTGTCAAACCCTGATCCAGTCATAGCTGATGCTTCAACCATATTTCCTCTTCAAGGGATAACTGTAGTTTCTGCTTTATCCAGGTTTAATCATGTTTAGCCCTCAGCTGCTCACTCTTCATTCTCCAGAACTTCTTCACTCCATCTTTGTTGACCTTGAATTGACAGACTGAACATAGATTACCTTCATAGCATCTCTGTTGTAGCTTTAACTAATGTCTTCTGCTGGTGTGGGGGACAGATGTTGTGATTCCATCACTTGCTTTCTAAGAAAGGTCCATTTTGTGAATATTTTCTCTTGCCCTGGATATGATCCCAGTTTTTCGTAGACTTCATGGAAATGCTAAATGAATGCTGTTTTCTAATACTTTTCCAGATCTCTGTGACATTAGGTAATGTTCACCTGTTTGCATTCAGTGCCGCTAACAGTCCCTTTCGGTTCAGAATTAAAAATTTAAAAGATTTTGGTTTTATTGATTTTTTGGAGTGTGATTATTTAGTTAATAGACTTTTCTCCTTTCATTCACTCTCCTACCTCTTTTATAATTCATTCTCTTTTTTTGCACATTTCATACTTCAACAGGTGGATGCACTGTATGTAAACACTTGTATGTGGTATTAAGAAGCTGAAATAACTTCACATTTTCCCCCTGATCTCTTTTTAAAATGGTAAGGGGCATCATCTCCACAGTTGGAGTTATATATACATCATAATTTATACTTTTGCAGTTATATACATCATAATTAATACTTCTGTTTGAGACAGTTTTCTTCCCATGAGTAACAGTAGTTCAGACTTCTTCTGGTAAATTATTTTGCTTCCCATGTAATACTCAGACCATATAAAGCAAGAAAAGGTTGAATTTGACTTCATCCATGTTTAATAGTCTTAGTTTCAGCACTATCCTTTGAGCAGTTGGTAGCATTTTACATCCACTTCTCATGGGAATGAATGACTACCCAAGATGCAAGATGGAGAAAAATCAGGCCCTTAATACTTCTGAATGCCAAGAAACTTGAGAGTAGCTGGAGGATACAATACCAGTGATTCTGCCTGTTTATGCTCTGAAAGAGTTCACAGAATTTAAACATCACTTTCTTTCGCATTTGTTTCATTCACTAATGTTCTTCACCTCTCGAAGAACATCTCAAGTTAATTGTCAAAGTGGCACTCATTTAAGCCACAAGACTCCATTTAGTGTCAGAGGAAATAATTCATCTAAATCCTCAGGAACTGCTTTTAAAAATGTTGCCCTTGATATTGTTTGCTTCTCTGACAGTGAGGGGAAAGATCTAAAACAGCTATAAACTTGATTTTTTTATCTGTGTACTCGCCAATCTCCAAGATAAAATAGTTTCCTTGTCTCCTAAATGTATGGCGGACTGTAATTATTTTGAAAAGTTCTGTGGCAAAAAGGGCAGTGGTAAATAACATAATAGGAAAAATGCAAGCCTGGCACAAAAGTAAAAAAAATGCCCTGTGTGTGTGTGGAACATGTACTAATTTCAGCTAATCTCTACTGAATGAAGAGCATATTGCACAGATCTTAAATATGCATTATAATATATACCCCAATCCATAAATTGCACTTAAATGATTATTTACATTTAGTAGTTACCCTTTCATCTCCCAAATGGACTCATAGAAATATATTAATTCCCTTCTAATCTTGCCTCTCTGAGTCTGTTCTTGAGGTTAATGGAAATTTTGCCATGGACTTCAGTGGGAGCAGGACTGGACCTTCTAAGAGACCGTGGTAGAGTTTAGGCTTTTACTGCAGCTCATTTAAGGGATCTCATGCTGGTACCAACTGGATTTCTAGCAGCAAGTGCTGCTGACCTTCTGGAAGTTCTATGGATCCAAATGGAACAATACTTTGCAGTAGTGTGCCACGTCTCATTTCTTTTCTGCCTGCCCCCTGGAAAAAAAAACCCATAACTCCCTTTTCAGTCCTAGAATTTGTCATTTATTATTTATTTTATAGTGAGATTGTAGTTGTGAATCTGCTAGACTCGTATCAAAACTCCTCCATCTTTTAAGACTGCATGGCTCCTGACTAAAGGAATGGAAAACCAGCAAATGGACAGGTAGCAGGAAAAGCTGATCCAGCTGGAAGGATGGATATAAATAATTGGCATGTGCAGAAGTTCGATAGAGTTTTACAGCCCAAACCTCCTCTAAGTGCTTCATAAAAGCACCTCCAGCTCTTCTTGTGTTGATTAGCTTCTGACACACAATTACTACAGTTAAAGCATTTTTACTGGTTTGCATATGTCGACAAATCTTCCAACAGTAACATCCTGATTATGCTAGTGTGTTATTCCCAGATATGATGTATTATTCTTTGGCTGTAGGAATAATACAAATCGTCACAGCCTCTGGGCCTATTTAACCGTAGCCCTAATTACTTCTAACTGAACATTACATTTTGGAATGTAGAAATTTTTGGAAAGCCATATAATAAAGCTAATATAAAATATTTTGCACTATTATAGAATTCTTCAACAACCTGATGAGAACCACTATAGTATTTTAATTTGATTGGTCAACGTTGTTATTCTGCTTAGCACCTATTTCACGCAATCACTCTTCAGTTTCTTCCCTGAAGTTTATCAGTTATTTTCCTTCTTGTTTTTGCACACAAGCAATAAATTAGTGACTCATATATTTCAGTAGCAAGGGACAGGCAAGCTGAATTTTGACTTTTTTTTTTCTTTTTGCTGTGTTTTGATCATATTATACAGCATTGTGATGAAGGCTAGTTTTCTAAATCATTAACGTGACAAGTACCATAAATCTCTAACAAATAAGTGTCCCCACTTTCATGGCATGGCATCATGCATAACAAAAGATGTCTACAGAATCTGTATGCAAAAGGAACAAAATAGGTTTCTACAGCCAACAAACTGCTCCATGAAAGCATAGGGCTCAGCCCAGATGGAGCAGGTTACGTGGCTGGTGCTGTTACCAAGGGTTCTTTCAACCCAAAGCTCTTGGTAACTTTTACTCTGTGCAAGGTGGTGTCAGGAAATAAATCAGGGGAGACCAGGCCGTCCGACCAATAGATGGCTGGCACAAACAGGGCAACACAAGAGTGCTTTCACTTAAAGCTAAACTTTACGTAGTCTCAAGCACTTACACACGTCCAAAAAAGGTTAGTAAAACACCCCCAACTCTTGATAATTACCAAAGCTGAGTATGGCTCTAGAGTGACACAGCGGCAGGCTTCCGGTGGCCAAATCTTCTATCTGCCAGTGGGGACTGCAAGATGTATCCAGAGGGAGAGTCCAAAAAGAGTCCAGCTACCTCAAACTTTCCCCCCTTATTTATACATTAGTAATAGAATGACATGTCCCTTAAAGAAAACTTGTTAAATAAGCAGTTTCAATGGTCAAGCAAGAGGTTTCTTCTGATTATCGATTAACCAGGTGTGGGTTTTTCCAGAGTTTGCAGCCTTGAGGCCCCAATAGACATTCCTGGGGCACATCCTGCTCTTCTAAAATGCATGTATCAGCCATTTCAACACAATTCTGATCAGGAAGGACGTGGGGTCAAGCTGCCCTTTCTGTGGCACCCAAAGACCCCCCCTCCTCTCCTGCCTTGGTTAAGCTAAGCCTGCTGACTTGGCTGCTTTTAGCAATAAGCCATCGTGGTTTCAGGCACTTTACTGGTTTGCCAAAGTCTCCCCGTACAGCGCATGAGCACCAAAAGTGGTGCTCTAGTTTATAAGCAAAGTGACCAATTTCCCTCATAGTGCATGAGTTAGAACAGTGTTAACATGTTTTTTTTCATTATGCTGTGTATAATTGATGTACCTGGCTCACTCTCATTCATGATCAAAATAGAAGCAGGAGCAAATATTGGGTGAATATTATTGATCTGTCATTGGCAATAAAGACCCCTTAAGCCAGTGGGAACCCTGTGTTAGGACAGCTACCACAGTGGTTTGAATTCCTAATCACAGTCCTTGAATTTTATTATCCCATCTGTTCTGCATAGAAGTGTCTGTTTTATAGGGAAATAAGGTGGGTGAGGTAATATCTTTATCAGACCAGCTTCTGTTGATAAAAGAGACAAACTTTTGAGCCATACAGAGTTCTTTGGGTCTGGGAAAGGTACTCAGAGTATCACAACTATATATAAAGTGGAACAGGTTGTTTAGCATAAATAGTTAACACTTACTCTAGTAGATGAATGTGAAGTGGCCCGTTAACACCCCTGCAGTAAAAGGACAAAAATTGAGGGTTAATGGGTTACAGATTGTTATAATAAGCCATAAATCCTGCATCTTTATTAAGACCATGGTTTTTAGGGTCTAGCAAAATTATGAATTTAAGCTCCCGGGCTCACCTTTTGAAGGTGTTATGCAGGTTTCCTATGAGGAATGAGAGGTCAGATATAAAGTGATCATTTTGTGAAAAGGGTTTGCCCATCAGCGACATGGTAGTATTGTCTTTTATCATTTTTCTTTGTGAGTTCATTCGAGAGTGTAGGGATTGTCTGGTTTTACCATGTGGTTCTTATTAGGGCATTTAATGCACTGGATGAGGTACCCCACATGTGGTGATAGGCATGTGGAGGACCCAATGACGTTGTAGGAGATATTGATCATTGTAGCAATGGAGATATGTCTGCAGGTTTTGCATCTGTTGTTCTGACAGGGTCTGGTGCTGCTTTGAGTTGGTGGGTCCTGGTCTGTGGGGAGCTTGCTTCTGATGAGCTTGACAAGGTTGGGAGCAGGTTGTTTGAGGGCCATAAGAGGGGGTTTGGGAAAGACTCAGTATTATTCATATACCAGTTTGCCAAGAGGGGGATTGAACATTTTCCTTGTGATTGGTCAACATTTTTTGAAATTTTTCCTGCCAAAAACAGATTTTGTCAAAAATGAAATTTTGGTCGGAAAATGTCATTTTGACCCTTCCTCCCACCCCCCCATTTTTACTTGAAATTTCAAAAATAAACACCATTTTTCTTTTTGTTGAATTGAGCCAAAATTATCATTTTCTTTTTGAAAACTGAAAAATATTCATAATTTCAGATTTTTGTTATTTCCCGTTTCCTTGTCCTTGAATTCAGAAACAGGAGTGATGTATAGGTTTTTTATTTTATTTCAAAATTCGGTTAGCACTGTCTTAATTTTTTTTTCTTCCAAAAAAAAGGATTGTTCCATTTTGAATCCTACAAAACAGAAACAACTTCAAAATTTCAAATATTTGTATGAAATTGTTTATACATTTTTCAACCAGCTTTACCTGTGGCCCTTGTTAGCATGGCCTTGACAAATACTAGCTGGAGAACATGGCATGAGGCATATGAATCTATGTGGTATTGATAAGATATTTGTTTTTAATCTGTATTTTCCATTCCTTCTGCCTCAAGCAGGAATGGTGGCTAAAGAGGAGATTTTCAAAGGAAAAAGTGGAAGCAAGGTGTCTAAATTCAAGGTCTTTGGGGAAAAGATCATCTTGTCATTCTGTGTTTATACTGCCCCTAGTAAAGTGTGGTCCTGATCCATGATTGCAGAGCTGGCAGGCCACACAAGTGAACACCTCCTAAGCAATGTGTGATCTCCCCTGTCAAATCAGGGCTCCAGGATGGTTGTGCATCCTGCTGAATGCTTCCCAGCACTCCTCAGAGGGTATTGTATTCTATTCAACGCGGGCCTGTGCCTCGAAAGCTCACACTGTTCCAAAAGCAATATCAACATGATACAATTTATATTGTACCTACAATGCAATTATGCTGCAGTCAATTTATAAATCCAACTAACCCAGTGGCACTCTCAACATTATCCCTTGGTAGCCAGAAAGGGCAATTTAAGTAAGCTTTATGTTGTTGTTACCAGTATATTTGTTCTTATTAAAGAATAGCGTATTTAGGTTAAATTTCCTAATTACATTTTAAGGCTATGGATTTAACAAAGAATCCACCAGAGCATGACCGCTTGAGCTTGTATCTTCAGAATTTGTGTGCACTACAGGAGGTGTTTTATGGTCTGCCGCACTGGTAGCATATAATAATAGGTTTGGTAAAAGCATTTCCATCCAAATACATACTTATGCATTTTGTATCGTCAAACGTTTAATTAAAAAAGCTTGTCCACCACTCTTAGTTCCCCACCTGAACAACGTAAGTCAAATATGAGAAGAGTGAAAATATAATGGAGCAAACATGACTTTTTAAATAGCATATTTTGAAGGCTGCCGGTGGATTATTATTGGTGTTTTTAACCAAATGAGGGATTCAAGTTGTGTCCTGAGCTTGGTCCATAGACTAGAAGATGCTGGGGAAAAAAGAACCTTCTTTTTGAGTGGGTCTCCCCTGGCCAGCATCCCAGCAGAAACAACATGCATTTAGAATTCCTCGGCTGAAGGATTGTATAATTGTGATCCAGGTTTCAAAGTTAGCCAAGAAGGGTAAGGAAAATTGGTGAGAATATGTGGGATTGTAATATGTAATTAAATAAACAACAACAAGCAAGTAAGGGAGAGGGATAGCTCAGTGGTTTGAGCATTGGCCTGCTAAACCCATGGTTGTGAGTTTAATCCTTGAGGGGCCATTTAGCGATCTGGGGCAAAAACTGGGGATTGGTCCTGCTTTGAGCAGATGACCTCCTGAGGTCCCTTCCAACCCTATGATTCTATGGTTCTAAGTTATTTCATTGAGAAAATTGCTTACCATTCAGACGTAACATTTCTTATGAAAGATGTTTTGAAAGAAGTTAGCACCCAAGCTTCATGTGTAAGCACTTAAAGATGTATTAGCATGATGGGCTGTAATTGCTCCTTTGGAGAAGCAGAATCTTGCCACTGATTCACAAATTTAGGTACCTGTAAGAGGGCTCTGATGTGATGGAATGTAAAGGCTCCTGTCAAAAATCCAGATATTGTGAAGTTTCCAAGTGGGTCTTGTGACCAACAGTCATATTATCATAAAAATCACACACTCAGATTTATACAATAGAGTTCCTACAGACTTCACGGATCAGTAATCCAGGTGGTGGTTCTTTTATGCAGTAGACCATATGCACAAGCCTTAAAAAGGATGCCAGTATGTTTACCATTACTACTCCTTATGGTAACATGTCTATCTTGAACTGTGATTTTTGGGCCAAGTAGAAAAAATGCCTAAGCTTTGACTCATTAATGTTGCGTGCTAAAGCAATTGATCTGAGTATCATCCATAAAGTGAAATTTTCTGATTGCTTGTCATCCCTTGCATGTCATCCAAATGCTTTCTCATGTGGCTTATGTTACGTGGTTGAAATGGAGCACACTGTGCAGTTAAAGACATAATGCAATCTTCCAGTTTTGTGTGTGTACTTGTAATGGTGTCCCCTCTAGTGGTTGGCCTACAAGGTGGATAATTGCCTACCACTACTGCCACCCAGAAGAGATCTCCATTAGCTCTGGCAGAAGAGGCCTGTGTGTATGAAGCTTAAGGACACCCAAATTTTAGTTTCAGCTCTCCAAATATCTCATGGGTATGTGATTTAACCAGTAACTAAATCTGTTGTGTTGTATGAAGTCCATGGATTTGGTACAAACAGTACACTGAGCAGCCAATATGTCTATAAATACAGCAAAATCTGCCTTTGCCACACTGATCAGTGAGCACATCAGAAAAGCATGAGGTCCATAAAATATGATGGGGTGAAGGAGTGTTGTTGAAAGAAATTTGGGTTATTGGGTTTAGCCAGTGCAGGTCAGCGGTGCACATCCAGTTGCTGACACCAGTGCTATACGTGAATGCACAAAGGGCAATATTGATACAATTTTTGTCCTCATTTCTGCTAACATATGGCCACTTAACTGTTGACATTGTATTGTTTTGGACAAATTTTATGTGAATTGCTAATAAATTATGAAAAAAGACTCAAATTGGATTTATTGTACACACAGACATGTACTTAGCAAAACAGCCTAAGCAATAGCAGACTATAAATTATCCTCAAATGATTCGTGCATCAGATTACACAGCATAATATATAATTAGATCATTCTGACAATACTGCAGCTCTTACTACGTGTGCTCATTTTAAAAAAAGGGACAAATGCAGGCATGGAAAAGTGAAGCAGAGAAAACAAGCTGTATCAGAGTCCAGCAGTTGGCATTCACACACTTTTTCTGACTACAGAGCAACAGAGGTAGACAACAGGGTATGAAACACCATAGTGGTCACATGCAGATTTATATCCAAGCGTTATCAACTTAACAGCAAGCTACCAGCCTCTGAGTTCAGTACATAGGAGAGGATGTAAAAACATCCTGCTGTATGGATGTAGGAATAAAAGATGGAGCTGTTCAGGAGACATAAAGAAAAATATATATATATAGTCCCTTTTTTATTTCTTAGGGGTTTTATGGCTTTTATGTATCCTAATGGGAAAGCACATCAGGCAGGGGTTTTGAAAGGCAATATGAAAGCCCTTTTGGATTACTGATTTTCCCCAGAACTGCTTACTAGTAGTATCCTGTCGACTAATGTGATAAAGTTACAATACGGGTCATATCCGTGGCTTCCATATTTCATCACTAATATTTCTGTTGAAATGGAGAATTCAGTTATTGTTAGTACTGTCTCATCTCTACTGGTACAGCACACACTCTGCATCATGCTAAACTGAGGGACCAAGAATTGGCTCTGCTATTGAACTGTATGGCACAGACAAGGTATGGACTTAAAGGACTGCAATAGAGAATTAAATTACAGTGGCTTTACATCTGGGCATGTAATGCAGTACAACCAGTCTATTCACTCATATGTTTTAACACATTCACTTTATTCACCAAAGCTTGCTGGAAAATTGGAAAACTAAAAGGAGTGAGAGAGAGAGAGAAACTGTTCGTTTCCATTTATTCATTGAAATTTTCCAACCATCCCTGTTTTCCACACACTTTCTGACAATCATATTTTACTGATGCAAATGTCAAAACTTCATGTAAGATTAATTATAAAAAGCCAAATTCTCATGTAAAACTATTCTCGTTGTTGTTATCATTTAAATCAATGGTGGGCAACCTACGGGCTGCATGCGGCCCATCAGGATAACCTGATTGAGGGCTGCGAGACATTTTGCTGACATTCACTGTCCGCAGACATGGCCCCCTGCAGCTCCCAGTGGCTGCAGTTCGCTGTTCCTGGCTCATGGGAGCTGCAGGAAGCGACGGGCTGTAGGGACGTGCTGGCCGTTGCTTCCCGCAGCTCCCATTGCCTGGGAAAGGCAAACTGCGGCCACTGGGAGCTGCGGGGGGCCATGCCTGCGGACAGTCAACGTCAGCAAAATGTCTCGTGGCCCGCAATCTGATTACCCTGATGGGCTGCATGTAGCCCATGAGCTGCAGGTTGCCCACCACTGATTTAGATTGTGGTACATCTTAGTGCAAGGCAATGTACAAATACAGAACAAATTACAGTCTCTGGAAACAAGCAGGGAGAATTACAAATTACAGTCTCTGGAAACAAGCAGGGAGAACTGGAGGTCCTGGTGATGTCAAGGAATTATGACGTGATTGGAATAACAGAGACTTGGTGGGATAACTCACATGACTGGAGTACTGTCATGGATGGTTATAAACTGTTCAGGAAGGACAGGCAGGGCAGAAAAGGTGGGGAAGTAGCTCTGTATGTAAGGGAGCAGTATGACTGCTCAGAGCTCCGGTACGAAACTGCAGAAAAACCTGAGCGTCTCTGGATTAAGTTTAGAAGTGTGAGCAACAAGAGTGATGTAGTGGTGGGAGTCTGCTATAGACCACCGGACCAGGGGGATGAGGTGGATGAGGCATTCTTCCGGCAACTCGCAGAAGCTACTAGATCGCACGCCCTGGTTCTCATGGGTGACTTTAATTTTCCTTATATCTGCTGGGAGAGCAATACAGCGGTGCATAAACAATCCAGGAAGTTTTTGGAACACGTAGGGGACAATTTCCTGGTGCAAGTGCTAGAGGAGCCAAATAGGGGGAAGCTTTTCTTGACCTGCTGCTCACAAACCGGGAAGAATTAGTGGGGGAAGCAAAAGTGGATGGGAATCTGGGAGGCAGTGACCATGAGTTGGTTGAGTTCAGGATCCTGATGCAGGGAAGAAAGGTAAGCAGCAGGATACCGACCCTGGACTTCAGGAAAGCAGACTTCAACTCCCTCAGGGAACGGATGGGTAGGATCCCCTGGGGGACTAACATGAAGGGGAAAGGAGTCCAGGAGAGCTGGCTGTATTTCAAGGAATCCCTGTTGAGGTTACAGGGACAAACCATCCTGATGTGTCAAAAGAATAGTAAATATGGCAGGTGACCAGCTTGGCTTATCGGTAAAATCCTAGCAGATCTTAAACATAAAAAAGAAGCTTACAAGAAGTGGAAGGTTGGACATATGACCAGGGAAGATTATAAAAATATTGCTCGGGCTTGTAGGAATGAAATCAGGAGGGCCAAATCGCACCTGGAGCTGCAGCTAGCAAGAGATGTCAAGAGTAACAAGAAGGGTTTCTTCAGGTATGTTGGCAACAAGAAGAAAGCCAAGGAAAGTGTGGGCCCCTTACTGAATGAGGGAGGCAACCTAGTGACAGAGGATGTGGAAAAAGCTAATGTACTCAATGCTTTTTTTGCCTCTGTCTTCACTAACAAGGTCAGCTCCCAGACTGCTGCGCTGGGCATCACAGCATGGGGAGTAGATGGCCAGCCCTCTGTGGAGAAAGAGGTGGTTAGGGACTATTTAGAAAAGCTGGACGTGCACAAGTCCATGGGGCTGGACGAGTTGCATCCGAGAGTGCTAAAGGAATTGGCGGCTGTGATTGCAGAGCCATTGGCCATTATCTTTGAAAACTCGTGGCGAACGGGGGAAGTCCCAGATGACTGGAAAAAGGCTAATGTAGTGCCAATCTTTAAAAAAGGGAAGAAGGAGGATCCTGGGAACTACAGGCCAGTCAGCCTCACCTCAGTCCCCGGAAAAATCATGGAGCAGGTCCTCAAAGAATCAATTCTGAAGCACTTAGAGGAGAGGAAAGTGATCAGGAACAGTCAGCATGGATTCACCAAGGGAAGGTCATACCTGACTAATCTAATCGCCTTCTATGATGAGATTACTGGTTCTGTGGATGAAGGGAAAGCAGTGGATGTATTGTTTCTTGACTTTAGCAAAGCTTTTGACACGGTCTCCTACAGTATTCTTGTCAGCAAGTTAAAGAAGTGTGGGCTGGATGAATGCACTATAAGGTGGGTAGAAAGTTGGCTAGATTGTCGGGCTCAACGGGTAGTGATCAATGGTTCCATGTCTAGTTGGCAGCCGGTGTCAAGTGGAGTGTCCCAGGGGTCGGTCCTGTGGCCAGTTTTGTTCAATATCTTCATAAATGATCTGGAGGATGGTGTGGATTGCACTCTCAGCAAATTTGCGGATGATACTAAACTAGGAGGAGTGGTAGATATGCTGGAGGGTGGGGATAGGATACAGAGGGACCTAGACAAATTGGAGGATTGGGCCAAAAGAAATCTGATGAGGTTCAATAAGGATAAGTGCAGGGTCCTGCACTTAGGACGAAAGAACCCAATGCACCGCTACAGATTAGGGACCGAATGGCTAGGCAGCAGTTCTGCGGAAAAGGACCTAGGGGTGAGAGTGGACGAGAAGCTGGATATGAGTCAGCAGTGTGCCCTTGTTGCCAAGAAGGCCAATGGCATTTTGGGATGTATAAGTAGGGGCATAGTGAGCAGATCGAGGGATGTGATCGTCCCCCTCTATTCAGCACTGGTGAGGCCTCATCTGGAGTACTGTGTCCAGTTTTGGGCCCACACTACAAGAAGGATGTGGATAAATTGGAGAGAGTCCAGCGAAGGGCAACAAAAATGATTAGGGGTCTGGAACACATGACTTATGAGGAGAGACTGAGGGAACTGGGATTGTTCAGTCTGCAGAAGAGAAGAATGAGGGAGGATTTGATAGCTGCTTTCAACTACCTGAGAGGTGGTTCCAGAGAGGATGGTTCTAGACTATTCTCAGTGGTAGAAGAGGACAGGACAAGGAGTAATGGTCTCAAGTTGAAGTGGGGGAGGTTTAGGTTGGATATTAGGAAAAACTTTTTCACTAGGAGGGTGGTGAAACACTGGAATGCGTTACCTAGGGAGGTGGTAGAATCTCCTTCCTTAGAAGTTTTTAAGGTCAGGCTTGACAAAGCCCTGGCTGGGACGATTTAATTGGGGATTGGTCCTGCTTTGAGCAGGGGGTTGTACTAGATGACCTCCTGAGGTCCCTTCCAACCCTGATATTCTATGATTCAATGATTCTGCCCTAAAAAGCTTACAATCTAAGACAGTATTCAGGTGGAAGTGCTTTTGCCTTCATCCAATCAGATAGCAGAAAAAGTGCAATGTAACTTATAACTGGTCACCATTAGCCAACACAGATCAAACTGCAAATATTTGCTGATCAAACCATACAGTTTAAAAAGAAACAAAAGTTACAAAATAATTTGTCAAATGCTTTTGGATATCAAAGAAATTCATTTAGCTTGCTATCTATTCGCAGTTATTCCATGGGCAGAAATACAGTGTAAATGCATCATATAAATTATTTCTTGTACTGTATTTGCTCATCCCTGAGCCGTCTAGAAAATCTAAAATTAGCTGCAGGACACTGAGGGCTATTACACTGCTGATAGATCACCTACTATCAACAGTAAACAGCACAGTCTAATGCTAACGGTGGCACAGTGGGAAGCAGAGAATATGATGGCATGCAGCTTACGATTTTAAAAGCTCTAGGTTATGCGACCCAAAGGTAAAGCACACGAAATGCAATGTGCATTAGTTATCATTTCAGCCCAAACATTTAATCTTGTATTCACTGTCTTGACCTATTTGCATTTTTTCAAACATGAGGAACAAATATCTCTCCGCTATAATTACCACACTTGTCTCTTTTACATGTCTACAGGCATTTCTCAGAGGCAGTTGTGGTCTTTTGTTTGAGGGTACTTCATCTAATAGTATGAAATGTATATTGGTGTGATTCAAGGATCATATAATATCCATTTTTAGAGAATGTTTCATTCAAGGGCAAAAGGAACTTTTCATACTGAATTCTTAAGCACAGAAAATATGGAGTTGCATTCCCCACTGATCCTTTTACTTGAACAGTTTGTGAAAAGTGCAGAGAAGAATTTCTGAAGCTGCCTTTATGTAATGTAGGTCCAGCAAGGATAAGGACAGACAGTTGTTTCAGAATTTCACCTAACTATGGGTGAAGCCTCCAAGATGTTTGGATAAGCCCCCCCAAAAGGTGAACACTTAGCTGAACTTCTAAGATGAAATCCTGGGCCCATTAAAGTCAATGAGAATTTTGCCATTGATTTCAGTAAGCCAGATTTCACCCCTTAAAGGCAGAAAATGTAGTGTGGAAATCTAACGTATGAATAGACTTTCTTGTGACATTTCTTGCTACCAGTTCGGGTGGAAATATTGCAAAAATGGCTTTTATCCATGGTAGGCACTTTTAGAACCAGTAATCACATGTCTGGAAAATAATGAAAATTTAACCCAACTGTGTTTAGTCTTATTTTTTATAAAGGGCCAGATTTTAAAGGGGTTTAAAACTCTCATAGGCACTTGGGTGCCTCTGAAAATCCCATAAAGGACCTAGCTGCATCTTTAACTTTAAAAATCTGACCCAAAATGCTTTGCTCAGGCCTGAGATCGGTGTGACTGCATCTTTTCCATTATTTACCCTCAGTGTGATTCATTATTGACTAGCTGATTGCTTACATAAGTCACCTGGGTGTGTTCTGTGACCTAACTGGATGAATGCACATGCACTTCTGCCCCTATACTTTCAGGGGCAAATTCAGTTTGTACAAACAATGAAAGGCTATTGTTAAAATTCATTTATAGATTTTATCCTTGCCACACCTTTTCAAGGTAGGGATTAATCTCCCCATTTTACAGATGGGAAACTGAGACTCAGGGTAGATGAAATGTCTCATGTCATACAGGAAATCTTTGGTAAAGCCAGGACTTGAACCCAAGTCTTTGAAGTCCCCCTCCAGTGACTTAAGCACTGGACTGTCATTCCTCCCCATTAGAGAATGCCACAGGTACATTCCAACCCATCATATTGTGGGCTCATGTCCAGACTGTTAAAGGTATTTAAGCATTGAGTTGCTCAGCATTGCAACACCCAATTGATTTAGGAGCCTAACAGATTCATTTTCAGAGGGGATTTAGGCACCTAGGAGCCCAAATCTCATTGACAGTTGGGATTTAAGCTCCTAAGAGCGTAAATCACTTTTGAAAATGAGATTTAGGCTTCTAAATCAGTTATGCATTGCAATGCTGAACACAGCAACACCTAAATCCTTTTAAAAATCTGGGCTTCAGGGCCTAAGTTCCCCCGCTCTTGGGAACATGCTGTCATAGCAGAGCTGAATTGCACAGCCAAACTGATATTTTGCTACTCAAGACTGCAATACTTGTTCCAGTGTCCTCCCAGCAGTTGCATGTTGTTGGTTATACAATCTTTGTGCAATACGATCTGAGTAACCTCTGTTGTAACTTCAGATTCCTGTAACAGAAAAATGCATATCCCAGCATGCTCATTTAGATTACTAACTTCAAATGTACCCTAGCAAAAGAGCTGCAACATCAAATTGGCACGTATATGTTAGTTCAGTGCTAATTTGGCACGGCCTTCTTCTGTCACTGGTGGTGCTCAGTATGCTCAATATGCTTCATTTTGCCTTCCTTCTCGTTCTGTTCAATCATAGAAGCTAAGACCCATCTACTCACATGGGATGTGTCTGGCAGCTACCAAGCTCTGGAATGGTTTGCCAGAGGCAGTAGCTGGGTCTGTGCCTAGATGCCTGGCTGCTCTTCTGTAACCCCTTGGCTACTTCACTCCTAGCTATGAAATTCTTTATGTGGCAAGTGCAGGGTCGTGACACTGATTAGATTTTCATGTCCATATTGTCTCCACTGTTTTGTATAATGATCTTCCCTCCTAATCAGCTGCCAGCCACAGATATTATTTGTGTGTGCTAAACATCCTTGGGAGCTGTTCTTTGGAAGACTTTGAATACTTTCCAGAAAATATGTATATAAATACACACACATACACACTACTTTAAAGATGAAGCCATTTCAAATATTTTAATTTGTTTTGTTTTTTTAGCCATGTAAGCCAATTGCACCTTGTGACGGGGAGGGACTCACCACTGCGGCGCCCCCTCCTAGATGTCTCGGGGATCAGCTCTGCTAGCCAGCGTGCCCTCTTCTGGTGGCGTCTTGCCACCGTCACATCTGTTCCTGGGACCCATGTCACTCCCAGGAGTGTGGCATCCTCTTCAGGACACAGCCCTCTGTCTGTACCACACTCTGTACTCCCCCCCTTCTGGGGGAATATCACAGTCACTTAGTCCAGCCACTTCTTCAGTGGCGAGTGGGGATGAGGAGGGGACAAGGGACCCTGAAGATGGCTGCTGCTTGCGGGGCCCCCTCTGATTCCTTGGTAGATTTCCCTGGGCCACTTCCCTGCAGCTGCAGCACCCTCTTTGCCCTTGCCTCAGGGCCTCAGCCTGCAGACAACTTCAGCCTGCCATGAGCTGCCTTTAGCTCTTGGGTCCCTGCCTGCAGCACTGCTCTGTCCAGGGTGCATGCTGCCTTCAGCCTGCCAGGCAGGCAGGCAGGCAGGACTCCCCACCCCAAGCTCCAGGAAGTGACTGAAGCTGCTCTGCTCTGCAGCCCTTCTTATATGGGCCAGCCTGGCCCTGATTGGCTACTCCTTGCAGGCCCCCTCTGATTGACTGCCTCCTGCGCAGCCTCCCAAGGGCTCTATTAACCCCTTAGAGCCCAGTGTGGGCCAGGCACCCCAGCACACACACATTAAGTCAGATTTTCTCTCCCATGATTTAACTCTGCTACATCTCTCCAGAGATGCCATAAACCATGAAGCTCTTCTCAGCTGAGGATTTTCCAGCTAAGGGAGGTGGTGTAGCTGGCTCCTCTCCCACTTCCCTGCAGCTCTTGGCATAGAGGGGCATGTCACTAGGAGAAGAGGCACAGCCAAATGGGTTATACTCCGGTGATCCCCGTTGACAAACATGCTGGGGCGGGGGCACAGTCTGCTGGCACAGATTAGAACAAACTGAGGCTGCTCTAAGTTTCACGAGTGCTGATGTAGAACAAGAACAAGCTGCAGTCAGGTCTTTGACACAGCACAAAATATGGGCCTACATTTATATGTAGGTGAGTAAATGTGTCGACATGCACGTGCCTCTGACTTACAAAATTCAGTGCTTAAAGTTAGGCTGCTAAGTCCATACTTAGGCACCTGGATATATGGCACAATTTTCAAAACTGCTGAATGCCCAGCGGGTACCCTTGAAGTCAGCAGAGGGGGAGAAAGTCAGTCTTTGTATTCTGTATTTTTATGGTTTTATATAATGCTTTTCTTAATGAGTGTCTAGTTTAAGCCTTTTGGTAGTAGAACCCTTATTTTGAAAAAGGAACAAAGAACAATCATCTGAACGATACCACAGTATATTCTTACAATATGTAAAACATCTGGTGGAAAAGACAAAGTACTGCTTTTACAATATCCTAAGCCAAATCACGGACTATACAATTCTTTTTATTATTGTTATTATTTGTACATTCAACAGTGCTTTGTAGAGCAATCAGGGAAGATAATAAAAATCCATTTTAAATTCTCATTACTTTAAAAGTGTTGAATCCCCTTAAATTGTTTCAGGGTTAATTGAGAATTTGCTGCCTTACAATAGACTGGGAATTGTTTAGACTGCCCTGGTTCCATATTTTGTTTGTTCATACCTTTGTTGCAATGTTATAAAAACAACAATAAAAGAAAAAAACAAAGGAGTACAATGAAATAATTATCAGCCTTGTTACTATTCTAGCAACTCATTTTTATGGGAGATAAAGCTCAACTATTGATTAATGTTTGAATGGTTATTAAAGTGGAAGTGCATACACGTTTGATAGACTGTACCACTCACTGTTCATTAGTGTTTGCTTCCATTTCTTTGTTTACATTTTCTCTATTGGACTCCAAGAGAAGCCAAGGATGAAAATGTATAGACTTCAATGGGAATAGGATCAGGCTATAGCTTAGTAGGTCTGGAAGCTGGAGATCAAAAAGCAAATGCCATTTCCTGTGCCATCAGAATAAAGGTTTGATTCTGATCTCACTTACACCAGTGCAAATGAGAACCACTTTCCCTGATGTCAATGGAGCTAACCGTGTGTAAATGAGATTAGAATCTGGCCTTACTCATATAGGCTGGGAAGACAGAATTTAGGGCAAGATCCACCTCTTGTGGAAGTCAATGATGGTCTTTCCATCGACTTTGATAGGATTTAGTCTGAGCCCTTTGCCTGGTCCAAAGTTGGTTGAAGTTAATGGATTTCACTGTGGCGATAAATACGTTAAAGATTGTGAGGTGCTCAAATGCTGTGGCAATGGTTTCCATATAAGTACCTGAAATAAATAGAATGTCTCAGTTACCTGAAACCAAGACAAGTCTCTGAAACAGGCATTCAGTGTGCTCACTTCTTTAGGCTGCTAACCATTAATTCATTTTTTTTTTCTTTTCTGGCACTATTTTCTTCTTGCCAATCCACTGCTTTAGATTGTTTCCTTCAGTGGGTAGATGATTTTTTGGCAGAAATACCTGCCTAATGCACCTTTTAAATGGAGGCCACTCTAAATTACTTGGTTATTCACAGATACTCATAAAACAATAAACAGGCTTCATGTCAATTGATAGTGATTCAAAATACCTATGGTAGACTTGCTGACTGTTATGACCTATAAAGCAATCCATTTCAAGCAGATAAGCATCTCACTAAAGTGCATATTGATTGTGCAATAGGCACTTTAGTTGGAGACTTGATGCATTAAAATATTTAATTAAAAAGGAAACTTGTGTCAGTTATTTCAACACATTATGGTTAGATTATTTCAATGTATTTAACTGCATACAAAATTAGGCCTGCAAAGAGTTTTACATGTAATTTGACTTCAGTTATGCTACTCATAATGCATAAAGTTAAGCACTGGCCTAAATCTGTCCAGGATCAGGACCTAAATGATCATGATAAAGAGGAGGCATAGTCTACAGTAGTGAAGTACGTATCAGGGCTCCCAGAAGGCAACAGTTTATATATATTTTTAGGTGACTATGGAAGTGCCCTGATTGTTCAGAGAGTCTGAGCACCCACAGCTTGGAAGCACAACAGTGCAGATCACAAAGCCCAGAAGGAAGCATATGAGAGCTGAAGACAAAGCATCCTTGGAGGAGGGGAGCTGGATATGGAACGAACATTTAGAGGAGATCAAGCAGATCCAGCATCGGACCATCTTTAGGAAACACTGCAAAACCTTCCTCTTCCAAAAATCCTTGCCGTCATAAGAATGGCATTTAAAACACCCTTCTAATTCCCTTCTAATTCCAACCCCCTTAGCAACCAATAAAATAAAATAAAATCCAAAATATCCAACAAAAAGACAACAAAATAAGTACTATCCTTCCCCCCCACAGAGTTCTGACCCTGAAAAGGTAACAGTGCCAGAGACTCAGTAAAGTTCACTAGGGGCTTCACTATTGTTATTGGTTTTATGTGAAGGCGGTCTGATACTACAATAATGGGCAGTAGTGTTAAAGCCCTCAGATAGACAGCAGAAGGCAGTCAGCACCCATGAGAGCCAGGTTGCCTGTGTTTTAAATATTGATTTAGGTGTTTGAAACTGTTGGCCTTCACCTCTCTCTGTCTGTTTCTCCATCTGTAAAATGAATCTAATTATAATCACCTATTTCAAAGAAGTAACTGTCTGTGAAAGTGCTTAAGAGATTCTCCTAAGAAAGGCAGTCCGTGCAAAGGGCTCTCCTTTTGCAATAACATAATCAGTTCAAGGTTAGATATGTGATCAGTTGATGGCTTTTATCTTTTTGCCTAGGTATTCTGTTTACAAGGATCCAGCAGGATGGCTGGAAATTAATCCTACAAATGGTACCATTTTCACCACTGCTGTCCTGGATCGTGAATCACCCTATGTCCACAACAACGTCTATACAGCACTGTTTCTGGCAATAGACAGTGGTGAGTAATGGTTGCTGATAACACTACTGGATTGATAATTTATTTGATTTTTTACCCCTTCAAGGCCATTTTTCAAAAAAGCACAGGCATAAAGTTAAGCCTGGGCTTAAGTAATTTGCTAAATCGGCACCTAAGTGTCTAAGATATTTGTGAACAAATAGAGTCAAAAAGTAAGTGGAGAGGAAATTAGACTTCAAACTTAGAATGGCATAGGTTTTGGGGGCAGGCTGGAAACATTTAATCCTACAAAGCCCACACTGCTAATAGTAAACAATGCATGTGATGAATGTACTTGGGTAGTAATAAATCATCTTTATCAGAGTTAATTTCTTCATAATATTTGAGTTGTTATGAAGCCTAAGGCACCAATAGCAAACTCATCCTGGATATGGTGAATTCTATCCTATTTAACACATAATGACAGTGACAATAAAAACATAATTAAAAACCCTTGTTAAAACGCAATATTTTTACATATTAAGTGTATTAAAGTTTCTTCTGTCGAGTATAATCTAAATTAAAGTATGTTGCAAAAATTCACTACGAGTGACTTTTGTAGCACATAAAAATGTAGTGAAAATCCTGAACATTCCTGCAAATCTCTAGAGCTGAGGGCACAAAATAAAGAAAGGCTTTGTATGTAATATAACAGCTAATATGCTAACCCTTTCCCATAGCTGCAGCTGCTTTAGCCCTGGTGATAAATTGTAAAATGTTCTTTTTAGGAGGTTAATTTTACATTTTTTGCATCACATGACTTGGCTCAGGAAACATTTGCTAGGTCTGACAAGAAAAAGGAATCATCTCCTTCAGTGCAAAAGGAAAAAAGAATCTTCTGCAGAAGCGATTTACTTGTATATTCATAAATGGTTTCTTTCTTAGTGTAATGTCCATAAAAGAAATGTGGCTCTAACCCTACTCCTTTACCTATGTTTGCTGGCTAATCATTTTTGAAAAATGTATCTTAATTATAATAGCATCAGAAAGGTATGGGGGTCCCCGGTACATGTCAGGGTTGCGTTCTTGAAAAGGGCAATGGATATTGAAACAACGGATACTGGGGAATTTTTCCCATAAGAAATAGTGGCCCACCCCGCCTCTTCCCGGCCCCCCTTCACCTCTGCCCCGCCTCTTCCCACCCAGTTCTGCACCTTCCTCCTAGCGCACCCCATCCCTGCTTCTTCCCCTCCCTCCCAGCGCCTCCTGGACACTGAGGGAAGCACCCAAAGAAGAGCCAGGTAAAAGGTGAAGCAACGGATATGCAGATGGGGACCGACGTGAATCAGGCATAGTCCCCTATTGATGAGCAACGGATATATGAAACGACGGATAAGTGGGTATACCAGGGACCCCCTGTAATGTTATGTTGAGCCAATAGGAAAACTGGGATCAAATTACTTAGGGTTTGATTTTCAGAAACCCCACCCACCTGCCTCAGTGAGTAGGGGAGCTTGTCGGGGCCAGCAGTGAAAGGGAACAGCCCTTCAACAAGGGAGGGAGACACTTGGTGAGGAACACCAGATAGCTCTTTTCCTCTCCCCTAGGAGTCTCTTTCACTGGTTGGTCAATTGGAGAGGAGGGTTACTGATTGGCCAGCATTCCTCAGTTCCTAGGATCTAACCTGGAGTGGGGGCCATATGGTAAGAACCCTGTAACTTCTGAACTGGAACCAATTAAATGATTGGTATAGGACAGTATGGATGATGGGCGGGTAGTGCCCCTCCCCTCTATTTAAATTTAATAGTAGTTGCAGCCTGCTTCTTAAAAATCCATCCATGTGTCTGTCCTCATTTTGCCGCTGTGTCTGCATCAAAGGCAAAGCTGTAGACACTCAAGAGGCAGGAAGCAGAGGCTTAGAATTGTATGCAGGAGCAGGAGGAAATTGTCTCACCAATTATCAGAGAGAGAGAGAGAGAGAAATGAGGGAGCAAAACATTTGAAAATATGCAGGTGCAGATACTAGCGAATGCGGGCACAGTCACAGTGATTGTTTTCTCCTATTCTACAAGTAGGTAGGTTCTCATGTCGCAGTATCTGAGCATCATGGCTGTGTGCAAAAGGAATTGTACAGACCACTGCACAATTGTTGTTGTTTTTATAATTAACTTCATCAGTAACATCTTTCAAACATGTGCAGGTAATAAGATATGCTAGAAGGCAGTTGGAATTGGGGGCCTCAGTACAGAGTGAGGTCACCCAGCTATGAAGCACCTGAATACCTCAATGACAACATAGAGAGTTATGTTGTCATTGAGGTATCTAAACCATTGATGAAGATATTGAACAGAACCAACCCAGAACTGATCCCTACAGGACCCCACTTGATATGCTGGAGGTTTCCTTGAGGTTTTGTGCGGAACCATAAAGTTGTTCTGGAGATCATGCAGAATGAACCAGAATTCCAGGAAGCCCTGTTCTACGAACAAAAGCCTATAATACCTTAGCTTCACTCTTGAGCTGATCAGCTCCAAAGAAGGCTATTGTAATATGCATATGTGTCTCTTAAGAGTTGCATGATAGTGTCTACATAACTACTTACTTTTCTATTCTTAGGCATCTTCATAAACATGCCAGCAAGTGTATCATAGAGAGAATGGCTAATTTAGAATGTTCACCACTTGTATGAAAATACAGTTAAGCGGATGATACTTTGATATCATTAATATCAGGCTCAACCCTTGCCTGAGAAATGCTGGCCCCTTTGCCTTCAGGAGTACATTATTGATGTTATTGGGAAGTCCTGCAATGCGTCTGCTGACTTCATTGTACAACAATATGCAATAGACTTATAACTTGATTGTTTCCATTTTAGCCATAGCAAGTGTTGTCCCACCATGTATGTGCAGTCAAAGGGGTATAGTGTTAATCCAGGGTCTGTAAAGGCTTGATCCGATGGCCAGTGAAGCCAATTGGAGTGTTTCCGTTGATTTCAGTGGGCACTGCATTGGGTAGTCGGTCTTTTCTGGGGTGCTGATATGTCCATGCTGCCAGTGAGGCACATCTACTCCCCTCTTTCCCCTACTGATGGGTCACCAAAAAGTGCTAACCAGCCATGCTGGATTCTGCTCGATTTTTCTAGCCAATTAACTCTAATGCCCAGTTTGAAAAGGTTTATTTCATTTCCTACAGGCTAAATACTATATGTAGCTTGGTAGTAGAATAATCTAAAATGAATATAAAATTCTTCCAGGACTTTAAAAGAAGGTTAAATTAAAATATGCTCCATATGTTCTTTTTGAGAGCTGCAGTGTCCATAAACTCCAAAGGGAAAAGTCATTTTTTTCAGTTTACTGAATATATTCTAGTTGAAATTGGTGAATAAGGTTAGAATGATGTGTGATAGTGGCTATTCTTGGAAGATTAAAAGAGGACCAAACAGATTGGGTGGTAAATTGAAAACATAGTGTTATTTCAGCCAGTTCAAATTATGCATGTGGCCAAGAGTCTTGGAGCAAGGAGAGGTAAAAGATACTCAACCACAGAGTCTTTTATCCAAAGGCTGTGTTCTGGCACAAGCTGTAGGTTTTTTCTCCAGCCATTGTATGTGGCCACTTGCCAGGAAAAGAGAACAGATATTTATTAGATCTTCTTCATTAAATGTGGATTTCAGCCTGGCCAATGCAAACATGTTCTTGATCTATTAATAACACATCATAGGGTTCTTTATTCTGTGATTGATATGGCCTAAAAAGTAGCATCTGTTTAATTCTGGCTTTGACTAGGTATTGGGTGGAACTTGAACTATCTTCTCACCTCCAAGTCAAGTTTGATCCGTATCAACTTGGGGAAGCTTGAACTGCTGCAGACTTTGCCTTTCATGGATTTAGAAGACTCTCAGTCAAGCCCCTATGACCAATATTAAGGGCCTGATCCTGCTCCCATTAAAGTCAGTGGACTGACTTTCATTGACTTCAACATCTGGCCTTAAGCTCATAAAAATAAGACTGAGAAATTGAATACATGCCTTGGGAAGGCACCTGTAGATTTTTCCTCTGATTTTTAATAGTGTTGGAGTTTAATAAACCTAGGTTACAGCTATCCACTCTCTAGGAAGTTGGTTTTTTTCCTTATTCAAAACTAATGATTAATTAAGGCATTCAATTAGAAGGCAGTCGTAGTGCTTCGACTCCAGAATTGGAGTCCTCAAGCCTGTCCTTAATATGCTGTATATCAGAGTTAGTCATACAATAAAGGGTTGAGAAGCCTAAATGTTACCATTGCTAGCCACAGTGCCTGGGATATATTTAGCTACAGAATGTGTTACAGTTATTCCAGCATGTTCTTTCACTATCTGTTGTGTAGATTATGGGTAAGAAGGTGGGGTGAAATGGGAATCAAATTCACAATGACAGGAATGAAATTCACAGAGATAGGTTTGTTTTGTTTTGCCCCTCTTAGCAGTGCCCACTGAAGTCAATAGAAAATCTCCTACTGAATCCGGTGGGCACTAGATTGAGGTCATTTGACAATGCTAATGACTAGTACAAGGGCACTTTTCCCAACCTGTAAAATAGAGTGTGTCGCAAGCTGGGAATATAACTCAGGAATTTCTCATTGGCAGTTCTGTGCATAAACTGGTCAGCCACACCTTCATCTGCATCACTTCTCTTCAGCCCACCACAAAGATGCTCTTAACAACAGGATGTTAGTAGATGGAGCTGTGGCTGCCATTCTCATTGCAGGAAAAAAAATAATTAATAGTTATGTCAGATATCTTGAGGATATTCTTCTTGAACATTATAACTGTATCAGAAGGAAAAATTTGGTTAAGTGTGAAATGATTTCTTCCAGTTGTAAACAGCCCTTCTGATCTCTGCCAGGACTTATTGAAACAACATAGATAATAATGAATTTGATGGTCATAGTATTTAATTTTATAGATTAAAAAATATGACCTTTTATGTGGAAGAAATTTCACTTTTTGGAATGTACATCCTAATTTTCTTTGTACTCCTTTGATATCTGTAAAGGTCAAGACCGTGTCTTTAGAGTCTGAGAACTCTTTATTAAGGGCTTGTGTGGACATAGAGACTCTGGTCTATCAAAGGAGAAATTAAATGCTGGTGGAAAAGATCCTGGAGCAGAGTTAACATAAGTGGAGTGAACTGTGTTTAATCTGAGAGCAGGCTGATAATGGGAAATATACAGATTTAGGTAAACCTGGAAAACATCTTAGGCTTCTTCCTGATGCCCCCTTATTGAAATAAATGCTGCGGTAATCACTCAGACACTGCAGTGTCCTTATTGTAAAATGTGGTAGTTTGCACCATGACTGTAGGATGCTGTACTGTTATTTATTTATTTATTTATTTATTTGTGTAAGGGCAAGAAGCCTACTGGGTTTGCAAAACTGGGCTGGAACAAACTTTCAAGAAAATGTTAGTATTTCCTGTTTGAATATGTTGCAGTATCCTTCAATAATCATCCCAAAGACATTATTATTAACTGGAGTATTCTGGGTGATTACCAGAAAATAGAGCAGCTGGCTGTTTTAGCTCATGCTGAAAACTCTGTAAGTACAATCTTTCTCATTGGATTTTGAAATTTCCATTCCCAGCCCAGAAAATAAGCAGGACGTTATCAGTGTGATTGTGGAATGACAAAGTTCTGTTATTTTGTGCTATGAATTCTCAAGTATGGTGATTTTTGTTGTCTATTTTAAAAATATGGCTTCTAGTTACCATGTGTCAGTATAATATCATGTGGAATATCCCTTTTGTTACTCAGGGATGTAGGTGCCACGATGAGGCGCACAAAACTCAGATAGTCATCACTTCTGATTTGGAGCTGATTCTGTAAGAAGCTCCAGCCCCTTGGCATTACTCATGAGGTGCTATTCAGGAGAAGCAAAGGGGCTGAACACTGCCCACAAATCTTCAGCAGAGGATTCCCCCATTGGAGAGAAAATCTCTGTTGGTGCAAGTGTACCAGTTCCTGTCCCTTCTCTCCTCATGGTAGGAGGAGTATTGGGAGTGGGCTATGTTAAACTGATACTTAACTAGTATAGGGTCTGCATCAACGGAACAAGGTGGAGTGCCCTGTTTTTATGCAAATATCCATAAGCAGTGGTAAGGGGGAAAGAACATGTAGGACTATGTAGAACTGTCTCTAAATCCAATGTGATTTCAGTATTTACATTGTGATAAATTACGCATGTAATGAGTATGGGGAATAAACATAAAGAACTCAGACTATAAGTACATAAGCTAAATTTAATTGGCATCATAGAGACTTGATGGGATAAGTCTTGTGACTGTAATATTGGTATAGACATGTGCAGCTTGTTCAGGAAGACGAGGCAGGCTAAAAATTGAGTTGTTGCATTGGACATCAAGAATTTATCCACTTGTTCTGAGGTCCAGGAGGAGCTGAAGAGGCAGACCAGTTGAAAGTCCCTGGGTAAAAATAAAAGGGGCAAAAAAACAGTAGGGATGTCCTGGTAAGTGTCTAGTATAAAACATGAAATCAGGAAAAGGAGGTGGATGAGGCATTTCTAGAACAAATAACAGAAATATCCAAAACAAAAGAAATAGAAGTCACAAGGAGCTTTAACCACCTAGACATCTATTGGAAAAATAATATGGGAAAACACAAAATATCCAGTAAGGTTTTGGAATTGTTGGGGACAACTGTTCATTTCAGAAGATGGAGGAAGTAACCAGGGCAGTCATTTTAGACTTGTTTCTGACCAAGACAGAGGAATTGGTAGCAAATCAGAAGGTGGAAGACAAGTTGGGTGAAAGTGACCATGAAATGATAGATTTCATGATTCTAACGAAAAGAAGGCATAAAAGCACCAGAAATTTGGAAAATGTACTTCAAAAAATGCGCACTTCAACAAACTCAGAGGACTGGTAGAGGTAAGGTCTGATAGGAAGAACATCTAAGGGAAAAGGGAAATCAGGAAAGTTGACTGTTTCTCAAGGCCACAATGTTAAAGGCACAATTGCAAACTGTCTTGATGTGAAGGCAAGACAGGAAGAATAGTAAGTGGCCAATATGGCAGCATGAGGAGCTCTTTAGTAGCCTCCAAATCAAAAAGGAACCCTACAAAAAGTGGACGTGTGGATGAACTATGAAAGAGGAGCACAAAAGAGGAGCACAAGCATGTCGGGACAAAACCAGAAAGGGTAAGGCACAAAGTGAGCTACATCTAGCCAGGGATATAAAGGGCAATAATTAGTGGTTCTAGAAATATATTAGGAGATGAGAAAGACAAAGAAAATGTGGGTCCTCTAATTAGAGGGGAAGGAGAGCTAATAACTGATGACATCAAGATGGCTGAGATTTAATGCCTGTTTCCTTCAGTCTTCACTAAAAAGGTTAATGGTGACCAAATATTCAACACAATTTAATATTAACAAAGGAATACAAGACACAATGGGGAAAGAACAGGTTAAAGGATGTTTAGATAATGTAGAAGTATTCAAGTTGGAAAGGCCTGATAAAATTCATCCTTGGGTACTTAAGGAATTAGTTGAAACAATCGCAGAACCATTAGCAATTATCTTTGAGAACTCATGGAGGATTGATGAGGTCCCAGAAGACAGGAGAAGAGCAAACATAGTATCTATCTTTAAAAAGGGGAACAAAGAGGACCCAGGGAATTATAGCAGGGAATTATCTGATACCTGGGAAGATACTGGAACAAATTATTGAACAATCAATTTGTAGAGGATAATAGTGTTATAAGGAATAGCCTGCAACAATTTATCAAAAATAAATCATTCCAAGTGTACCTAATTTTCTTCTTTGACAGGATTACTGGCCGTGGATAGCGGGAAGCAGTAAACAAAACATTTCTTGATTTTATTAAGACTTTAGATGCAGTCCCACCGTGACATTCTCATGAGAAAATTAGGGAAATGTGGTCTAGATGAAACTGCTGTAAGGTGCACAGCTGGTTGAAAGGCCATATTCAAAGAGTTATTATCAGTAGTTCACTGTCATACTGAGAGGGTGTGTCTAGTGGGGTCCCGCAGAGGTCAGGCTTGGGTCCAGTACTATTCAATATTTTCATTAATGACTTGGATAATGGAGTGGAGAATATGCTTGGATGGATTGCAAGCACTTTGGAGGACAGGATTAGAATTCAAAATGACCTTAACAAATTGGAGAATTGATCTAAAATCAACAAGATGAAATTCAATACAACTAAGTGCAAGGTACTGTGCTTAGGAAGGAAAAATCAAATGCACAGCTGCAAAGCCGTGAATAAATAGCTAGGTGGTAGTACCACTGAAAGGGTCCTAGGGGCTCTCGTGGGTTGCAAATGGGAAATGAGTCAATAACGTGATGCAGTTGTGAAACTAGCTAATATAATTCTGGGGTGTATTAACCAGAGTGTCATATGTAAAACACATGAGGTAATTGTCCCATTCGACTTAGCACTGATGGGGCATCAGCTGGAGTACTGTGTCCAACTCTGGGCACCACACTTTAGGCAAGATATGGATAAATTGGGGAGAGTCCAGAGGAAAGCAACAAAAATGATGAATGGTTTAGAAACCCTGACCTGTGAGGAAAGGTTTAAAAAGCTGGGCATGTGTTCTCTTGAGAAAAGAAAACTGAGGGTAGACCTGAGAACAGTCTTCAGATCTGTGAAGGGCTCTTATAAAGCGGATGGTGATCAATTGTTCTCTGTGTCCACTGAAAGTAGGACAAGAAGTAATCTGCAGCAAGGGAGATTTAAGTTAGATATTAGGAAAAGCTCCTTAATTATAAGGGTAGTTAAACTCTGGAATAGGCTTCCAAGGGAGGTTGTGAAATCTCCATCAATGGAGGTTTTTAAGAACAGGTTGGACAAACACCTGTCAGAGATGATCTAAGTCCTGCCTCAATGCTTGGGACTGAAGTTGATGACCTTTTGACATCCCTTCCAGCCCTACATTTCTGTGATTCTATGTATATACAGGTGAGCTGAATGGCACAGTTTCGATTTCTCCATGGAACATTCCAAACTAAAATCAATCAGAAATGATGAAGAAGGTTCCAATTACAACCTTTTCAGTGTTTACAGTGGCCAGATTGAATGAACCCCAAAATACATGCAGAGGGCCAATATTCTCATTCATTAAAAAGAAAAATGATTATTCAGTATTGTGTCTGATGATGAACAGAAACAGACAGCACCCAGAAGAGAGGAAAAACTGGAGTAACAAAGGGATGCATGACAATTTGCAATTAAAATTTCTCTTTACATGTATCTTAATCTGTCTTCTTGCTTCATGATGTATATAATTAAATTACCACCAATTGATTCCACCTAAAACATGTTATTTTGGAAGAAATAAGACTATTAGTTGCTATGGCAACCCAATTAAGCCAGTTTTACACCTCTTATCTTAATTGCTGTATTAATTGAGAAGAGAAAATAAATTTAATACTTGTCCTTTTCTTGCCATTTTAAATTTCAATAAAATATAAATTGCACACAAAATATTATTTAAATTTGTCACCATGGACTGGTGATTAGAAAAAGAAATTAAATTGCTGAAAACAATATTTAAGACGGATGCATATGTCAGTAGCAACTTGATATGCTGACAGAGCTTTGCTCTTCTGAAATATAATTACTCAAAAATATGATCTGCTTAGAATATTGGAATGAATAAAGGATTATAACTTTTATGGGCTGTTTATTTCCATATATCATGAAAGAATATATCTGTGTACCAGAGAAATGTAACAAAAAAACAAAAAATGAATTCTTGTTCATTGAGACCTTGGGAGCTATTCTTTGCAAAATGACAGAGGATTGCATTTATGGGCCAGATTTTCCAGTGTGGCCAGATTTGATACCTTTATTTGTGAAGAGTTGCTTCTCAGAAAGTCCTCTTGGCTTCAGTGGGTTATTTGTAGATATGAGCCCGCATATGGCAATAACAGAATTTGCCCGTGAACTGGATTCGTGCCTGCAGATCAGGTAGGTCAGTGCCAAACCACCTGACCTGCACACATTTCTTGTTTAGAGAAACAGCTTGCAGAGAATCTCTTGTTCGTATTGTGCAGGGTTTAGCCGAATATTGATGAGAGAGGCTGGTAAAGAATTTTGCAACAAGAGGAAAGTTAGAATGTTTGCCGTAAACTTTCAAAGTCATTTAGTCCTACAGCAGGTTTTCAAATGTTATTTTCAAAAACAGAATTTGCAGTATCCTCTTTTCAGAGAGAATGTGCTACTTAGCCCATCCAAAGGTTACACTGTGTGACTGCCTGGCTCACACCGAACACTTCTGGGACCTTTGAAGTGTTTCTTTCATTCTTCTGTTCTCTTCCCTTCTTGAAAATATTAAGTGCAACAAGAGGAATATATTAAAGCAATCCAGGGAGCTTATATTGTGGTGCTTGTAAGCCCTTCCAAAACCCTCCCTTTCAGGCAAAGTGGAAGCTAAGAATACACAAGTGAGTTGGTGAAAAGTCCAAGTCAAAGCCCAAAGTCAAAGAGCCCAACTCAGGCTTATCTTGTACTCTTGGGGTATGTCTATACTACCTGCCGGATCAGCAGGCAGCGATAGATCCAGCGGGGGTTGATTTATCGCGTCTAGTCAATTTATTGCATCTAATCAACCGCCGAGTGCTCTCCCGTGGACTCCAGTACTCCATCGGAGCGAGAGGCGCAGGTAGAGTCGACAGGGGAGCGTCAGCAGTCAACTCACTGTAGTGAACACACTGTGGTGAGTAGATATAAGTAGGTCAACTTCAGCTATGTTATTCACATAGCTGAAGTTGCATAACTTAGATCGATCTTCCCTTCCCCACTCCCCAGTGTAGACCATGCCTGAGTTACTTGGGTGTAAATCCAAGTAACCCTACTGCCTTCAGTTACGCTGGTATAACTGAGATAAGAATCTCATCCATAGGTGTTTAAAGAGGTATACTTCAGCTTTTAGTAACTTTATTCGTGACAGGGTGATGGAAAGTTAATTGTCTTGAGAATTATTGACTTCAAAATCACTACAGTTTTTACTGCTTACATGTGAAGAATGTTAATTCTTACTATTATAAGTGAACAAACACTTGGGGATGTACAAAACTTTGGTTTTACATCAGTACAACTGTTGACTTAAGTAGAATTATAGCTGCATTAAATTAGTGCAACCGAGTCCAGAATTTGGCCTTGTGTTGACAGTTTAATGCAAACTATGGGTGAAAAAGACTTTTTAAAGGAAGTGATAGAAATACTCTAATTTCTGAGAAAGAAATCATTGTTGGTGAAACTTAAATGAGTGGCTGAGTATTAAGCCTGTTGGCTTGAAAGAAAATCTGTGTTTAAAGGCCAGATTCTGCCCTCAGATGCATGTTAATAGCTCTCACTGATTGCAATAGGAGGAGAGAATTTTGTCCTAAGAATTAAATGGCTTTGTAATTTCTGCATGGTGGCACAAAAGGACATAGCTAATGGATTCACTTGATAGGCCTGTAAACATAATGCAATCAAAAGAAATAACTTCACAAGTCTTTCTACCATTTGTAATGTCAGTGTGATGTGAGACTCTTTCTGCTCTGTTGTTCCTGATATGGTTCTGGCTTCAGGCAACACTATGGCTTAGAGACCTGTATAATAGTCAGATCCTCCAAAGTGGCTGAAGTTTCTTTGGGAATGTCATAAACATACAGCTAAGAGAAGCCTAGAATTCCTCCTTACCTGTAAGGGGTTAAGAAGCTCAAATAACGTGGTTGGCACCTGACCAACAGGACCAATGGGGAAAGAAGATACTTTCAAATCTTGGGAAGGGGGAAGGTTTTGTTTGTGCTCTTTGTTTTGTGTGGGGGTTCTCTCTTGGGACTGAGAGGGGCCAGACAGAAATCCTTCTTCTCCAACTCATCCCAATCCCAGTCTCCAATATTGCAACCAGTATAGGTAAAACAGTTTATCTTTTGTTTTGCTTGTGAATTTTCCCTGTGCTAGGAGGGAGGTTTATTCCTTTTTTCTGTAACTTTAAGGTTTTCCCCAGAGGGGAATCCTCTGTGTTTTGAGTCTGAATACCCTGTAAAGTATTTTCCATTCTGATTTTACAGAGATGATCTTTACCTTTCTTTCTTTTTAATAAAATCCTTCTTTTAAGAACCTGACTGATTTTTCCATTGTTCCAAGACACAGGGTTTTGGGTCTTTAATCATTTTGTAACCAGTTGGTTAGGATACTATTCTCAAGCCTGCCCAGGAAAGGGGGTGTAAGGGCTTGGGGGGGGATTGCTGGGGGAAGAGGAACTCCAAGTGGTCCTTTTCCCTGGTTCTTTGTGAAATCACTTGGTGGTGGCAGCATTACTTAAACCCAAGGTACAAGGGAGAATTTGTGCCTGGGGAGTTTTTAACCTAAGCTGGTAGAAATAAGCTTTCATGGGTCTTTCATGCAGGTCCCCACATCTGTACCCTATATGGATTGCAATATTGGAGACTTGGATTGGGATGGGTTGGAGAAGATGGATTTCTGTCTGGCCCCTCTCAGTCCCAAGAGAGAACCCCCACACACAAAGCAAAGAGCACAAACAAAACCTTTCCCCTTCCCAAGATTTGAAAGTATCTTCTTTCCCCATTGGTCCTGTTGGTCAGGTGCCAACCAGGCTATTTGACCTTCTTAACCCCTTACAGGTAAGGAGGAATTCTAGGCTACCCTTAGCTGTACGTTTATGACAGTGAATTTGATAAGCAGTTCCAGAGCACAGGTCTGAGATGGGCTTGAAATATAATTCAGCAGTAAAGTTCTCTTTTATTCTAATTGTCACTGATAAATTGTTTTTGAAGGGACTTAGAAAAATGTTCCATACCTATAATGACAAAAATGTAGACTATAAAACGTATGTCTCTAATAATGAAGATTTTATATATTTGGTGCTTTAATATCACAAGTTTTTAAATCTAAGCAAAAATATGCAGTCTCATTAATTAACTTGTCTCCCAGTCTTAACATTTTCTGATTTGTGTGTCTCGTATTTTCCTCTTAAATTGATTATGTCTTGTTTATCTGTTCTTTGTTCCTCAGCTATCCCACTAAACAAATTATATTATTTACAGCTGCATCCAACTTTCAAAGCCTATGGTAACATGGTCAAATACCTTTTGCATTGTACCGATGTCTTCACCACACAACTTGCTCCTCTCATGTGATATCAAGTATTGATAAATATACATATCTCCCTTTTATTTAATTTTTTAAATCTTTCCACTTTTAATTCCCAATACTATTGTCTAACATATAGACTCTCTGGGCCATATCCTGTATATCAATCGCACTGATGGTTACACCACTTGGGATCTGGCCCAATGCCCATACAGCATGACATAAAATGTATTTAGTTTCTTTCTTTCTTTCTATTTTTCCCCCATTGGTTTTCAGAAATACAAAAAATAATGTTTGTGTTTGATTCACTTTGTTAACTGAGCAAAGGTTCTTATTTTGTCCAAACTGGTTTGGTTAGTTTAGTAAAGTGCTTTGAAATCCTCTAGTTAAAAACATTGTGTAAATGCCTAATTCCAAACAAGAAAAAGTGCATTTAAATTGCATTCAAAGTGTGTTAAAAACTGTCAAAACTCAGCAAGGTCAAAGTTAAGCTGACAATATCAAATTAGCAAAGAACACATTCTCAGCCATAACTTTGAATTTCCTGGCTTTTGTCTCATTTGGTTACACTGGAGCTGAGTAAATATTGGAATTTCCAAACTATGGGATATTCTGAAATTTCAACATTTGTTTTCATCCCGAATTGGGACAAAAAATGAAATATTTTAATTTTTCTTGGAGTAAAAAGTTCTGAAAAAAATTGATTCTGAAGTGTTTCATTTCAAGTCTGTACAAGATTAAGCTGGATTTTCCTATAGTGGTACATTGCCTCATGGGATTTGTAGTTCGGGTACCTGAGGCTCCCATTCTCCCATTTGGGCCAGGATCCCTGTCTGAGCTATATCTCCCATGATGCACTACAAACAAGTGACTCTCATGATGAACCATGCCACCTGGTGAAAGGGGAGACTGTGTTCCTCATGGGAGATTTAGTCCAGCCAGAGAGCCCAGCCTATAAGAGATGCAAGTTGAACTTCACGCTTACTCCAACTTTGCGTTAAGTTTAAATTTCAAATTTGTTTATTTACAAAGCTCTGGATATGCTTGTGAAACTTTGGCAGACATACTCGGGGGTTATTTGCACATCTGGAAACTTTTCTCTGCAGCTCTCAGCTGCCTTGGGCTTGTCCCAGGGCTTATCAATTGATGGGGAAGGGATGCCTGAAAGAAAGAGAGTAAAGTATTATGAAGTATTTTAATGGGAAAGTCTTCGTGCAATCAAGTCTTTATAGGTTCTGTCATACCTGCAGGGTTGGTCCACCTCCAGCCATTGGTGCAAACACTTTCAGAGACCTAAAAACTACAGGCTTAGCACAGACACACAGTAGTATGTTCCTTGGGGTTTCTTTTAGTCTCTGCTTGAAACAAACCCCAAAATTCAAAACAAACTCAGACAATGTCACAAGGTTTGAAGTTGAAACTATAAGAAACAGAATTTCACATGCTTATGTAACCCTCTGGTAATGGCAGCCATTACACTTAGTATATAGAACCATAAATCAGCCCTAGCTCTCATACAGACATAGGGGTCCAGATGCTCAAAGATGTCTAAATATCTTCGAGGGTCTGGGCTAGAGTTCCTTAGGGAATTAGGTATTTCACTCTCGTTGACTTTGGGTATGTCTACACTATGGAAAAAGGTCAAATTTATAGAAGTCGGTTTTTTAGAAATCGGTTTTATATATTCGAGTGTGTGTGTCCCCACAGAAAATGCTCTAAGTGCATTAAGTGCATTAACTCGGCGGAGCGCTTCCACAGTACCGAGGCTAGAGTCAACTTCCAGAGCGTTGCACTGTGGGTAGCTATCCCACAGTTCCCGCAGTCTCCGCTGCCAATTGGAATTCTGGGTTGAGATCCCAATGCCTGATGGGGCTAAAACATTGTCGCGGGTGGTTCTGGGTACATATCGTCAGGCCCCCGTTCCCTCCCTCCCTCCATGAAAGCAAGGGCAGACAATCGTTTTGCACCTTTTTTCCTGAGTTACCTGTGCAGACGCCATACCACGGCAAGCATGGAGCCCGCTCAGGTAACCGTCACCCTATGTCTCCTGGGTGCTGGCAGACGCGGTACGGCATTGCTACACAGTAGCAGCAACCCCTTGCCTTGTGGTAGCAGACGGTACAGTACGACTGGTAGCCGTCATCGTCATGTCCGAGGTGCTCCTGGCCACGTCGGCTGGGAGCGCCTGGGCAGACATGGGCGCAGGGACTAAATTTGGAGTGACTTGACCAGGTCATTCTCTTTAGTCCTGCAGTCAGTCCTATTGAACCGTCTTATGGTAAGCGGGCAGGCGATACGGACTGCTAGCAGTCGTACTGTACCATCTTCTGCCAGGCAGGCAAGAGATGAGGATTGCTAGTAGTCGTATTGTACCATCTTCTGCCAGGCAGGCAAGAGATGAGGATGGCTAGCAGTCGTACTGTACCATCTTCTGCCGAGCAGCCATGAGATGTGGATTGCATGCAGTCCTTCTGCACCGTCTGCTGCCAGCCAAAGATGTAAAAGATAGATGGAGTGGGTCAAAACAAGAAATAGACCAGATTTGTTTTGTACTCATTTGCCTCCTACCCTGTCTAGGGGACTCATTCCTCTAGGTCACACTGCAGTCACTCACAGAGAAGGTGCAGCGAGGTAAATCTAGCCATGTATCAAACAGAGGCCAGGCTAACCTCCTTGTTCCAATAAGAACGATAACTTAGGTGCACCATTTCTTATTGGAACCCTCCGTGAAGTCCTGCCTGAAATACTCCTTGATGTACAGGCACCCCCTTTGTTGATTTTAGCTCCCTGAAGCCAACCCTGTAAGCCGTGTCGTCAGTCGCCCCTCCCTCCGTCAGAGCAACGGCAGACAATCGTTCCGCGCCTTTTTTCTGTGCGAACGCCATACCAAGGCAAGCATGGAGGCCGCTCAGCTCACTTTGGCAATTAGGAGCACATTAAACACCACACGCATTATCCAGCAGTATATGCAGCACCAGAACCTGGCAAAGCGATACCGGGCGAGGAGGCGACGTCAGCGCGGTCACGTGAGTGATCAGGACATGGACACAGATTTCTCTGAAAGCATGGGCCCTGCCAATGCATGCATCATGGTGCTAATGGGGCAGGTTCATGCTGTGGAACGCCGATTCTGGGCTCGGGAAACAAGCACAGACTGGTGGGACCGCATAGTGTTGCAGGTCTGGGACGATTCCCAGTGGCTGCAAAACTTTCGCATGCGTAAGGGCACTTTCATGGAACTTTGTGACTTGCTTTCCCCTGCCCTGAGGCGCATGAATACCAAGATGAGAGCAGCCCTCACAGTTGAGAAGCGAGTGGCGATAGCCCTGTGGAAGCTTGCAACGCCAGACAGCTACCGGTCAGTTGGGAATCAATTTGGAGTGGGCAAATCTACTGTGGGGGCTGCTGTGATGCAAGTAGCCCACGCAATCAAAGATCTGCTGATATCAAGGGTACTGACCCTGGGAAATGTGCAGGTCATAGTGGATGGCTTTGCTGCAATGGGATTCCCAACTGTGGTGGGGCTATAGACGGAACCCATATCCCTATCTTGGCACCGGAGCACCAAGCCGCCGAGTACATAAACCGCAAGGGGTACTTTTCGATAGTGCTGCAAGCTCTGGTGGATCACAAGGGACGTTTCACCAACATCAACGTGGGATGGCCGGGAAAGGTGCATGATGCTCGCATCTTCAGGAACTCTGGTCTGTTTCAAAAGCTGCAGGAAGGGACTTTATTCCCAGACCAGAAAATAACTGTTGGGGATGTTGAAATGCCTATATGTATCCTTGGGGACCCAGCCTACCCCTTAATGCCATGTCTCATGAAGCCGTACACAGGCAGCCTGGACAGTAGTCAGGAGCTGTTCAACTACAGGCTGAGCAAGTGCAGAATGGTGGTAGAATGTGCATTTGGACGTTTAAAGGCGCGCTGGCGCAGTTTACTGACTCGCTTAGACCTCAGCCAACCCAATATTCCCACTGTTATTACTGCTTGCTGTGTGCTCCACAATATCTGTGAGAGTAAGAGGGAGACGTTTATGGCAGGGTGGGAGGTTGAGGCAAATCGCCTGGCTGCTGGTTACGCGCAGCCAGACACCAGGGCGGTTAGAAGAGCACAGGTGGGCGCAGTACGCATCAGAGAAGCTTTGAAAACCAGTTTCATGACTGGCCAGGCTACGGTGTGAAAGTTCTGTTTGTTTCTCCTTGATGAAACCCCCCGCCCCTTGGTTCACTCTACTTCCCTGTAAGCTAACCACCCGCCCCTCCTCCCTTCAATCACCGCTTGCAGAGACAATAAAGTCATTGTTGCTTCACATTCATGCATTCTTTATTCATTCATCACACAAATAGGGGGATGACTACCAAGGTAGCCAAGGAGGGGTGGTGGAGGAGGGAAGGAAAATGCCACAGAGCACTTTAAGCACAGCACTTTAAAAGTTTACAACTTTAAAATTTATTGAATGACAGCCTTCTTTTTTTTGGGCAATCCTCTGTGGTGGAGTGGCTGGTTGGCCGGAGGCCCCCCCCACCACGTTCTTGAGCGTCTGGGTGTGGAGGCTATGGAACTTGGGGAGGAGGGCGGTTGGTTACAGAGGGGCTGCAGTGGCAGTCTGTGCTCCAGCTGCCTTTGCTGCAGCTCAACCATACACTGGAGCATAATGGTTTGGTCCTGCAGCAGCCTCAGCATTGAATCCTGCCTCCTCTCATCACGCTGCCGCCACATTTGAGCTTCAGCCCTGTCTTCAGCCCGCCACTTACTCTCTTCAGCCCGTCACTTACTCTCTTCAGCCCGCCACCTCTCCTCCCGGTCATTTTGTGCTTTCGTGCAATCTGACATTATTTGCCTCCACGCATTCGTCTGTGCTCTGTCAGTGTGTGAGGACAGCATGAGCTCGGAGAACATTTCATCGCGAGTGCGTTTTTTTTTCTTTCTAAGCTTCACTAGCCTCTGGGAAGGAGAAGATCCTGTGATCATTGAAACGCATGCAGCTGGTGGAGAAAAAAAAAGGGACAGCGGTATTTAAAAAGACACATTTTATAAAACAGTGGCTACACTCTTTCAGGGTAAACCTTGCTGTTAACATTACATACATAGCACATGTGCTTTCGTTACAAGGTTGCATTTTGCCTCCTCCCACCGCTTGACTACCCCCTCAACCATCCCCCCTCCCTGTGGCTAACAGCGGGGAACATTTCTGTTTAGCCACAGGCAAACAGCCCAGCAGGAATGGGCTCCTCTGAGTGTCCCCTGAAGAAAAGCACTCTATTTCAACCAGGTGACCATGAATTATATCTCACTCTCCTGAGGATAACACAGAGAGATAAAGAACGGATGTTGTTTGAATGCCAGCAAACATACACTGCAATGCTTTGTTCTACAATGATTCCCGAGTACGTGTTACTGGCCTGGAGTGGTAAAGTGTCCTACCATGAAGGACGCAATAAGGCTGCCCTCCCCAGAAACCTTTTGCAAAGGCTTTAGGACTACATCTAGGAGAACCGCAAATGCCAGGGCAAAGTAATCCTTTCACATGCTTGCTTTTAAACCATGTATAGTATTTTAAAAGGTACACTCACCAGAGGTCCCTTCTCCGCCTGCTGGGTCCAGGAGGCAGCCTTGGGTGGGTTCGGGGGGTACTGGCTCCAGGTCCAGGGTGAGAAACAGTTCCTGGCTGTCGGGAAAACCGGTTTCTCCGCTTGCTTGCTGTGAGATATCTACAACCTCCTCCTCATCATCATCTTCTTCGTCCCCAAAACCTGCTTCCGTATTGCCTCCATCTCCATTGAAGGAGTCAAACAACATGGCTGGGGTAGTGGTGGCTGAACCCCCTAAAATGGCATACAGCTCATCATAGAAGCGGCATGTTTGGGGCTCTGACCCAGAGCGGCCGTTCGCCTCTCTGGTTTTCTGGTAGGCTTGCCTCAGCTCCTTCAGTTTCACGCGGCACTGCTTCGGGTCCCTGTTATGGCCTCTATCCTTCATGCCCTGGGAGATTTTCACAAAGGTTTTGGCATTTTGAAAACTGGAACGGAGTTCTGATAGCACGGATTCCTCTCCCCAAACAGCGATCAGATCCCATACCTCCTGTTCGGTCCATGCTGGAGCTCTTTTGCGATTCTGGGACTCCATCATAGTCACCTGTGCTGATGAGCTCTGCATGGTCACCTGCAGCTTGCCACGCTGGCCAAACAGGAAATGAGATTCAAAAGTTCGCGGTTCTTTTCCTGTCTACCTGGCCAGTGCATCTGAGTTGAGAGTGCTGTCCAGAGCGGTCATAATGGAGCACTCTGGGATAGCTCCCGGAGGCCAATACCATTGAATTGTGTCCACAGTACCCCAAATTCGAGCCGGCAACGTCGATTTAAGCGCTAATCCACTTGTCAGGGGTGGAGTAAGGAAATTGATTTTAAGAGCCCTTTAAGTCGAAATAAAGGGCTTCATTGTGTGGACGGGTGCAGGTTTACATCGATTTAACGCTGCTAAATTCGACCTAAAGTCCTAGTGTAGACCAGGGCTTTAAGTGGGAGATGGGCTTCTAACTGTCTTAGGCACTTTTGAAAATCCCATATAGTGTGCTTAGGTCCCAGACTTAGGCTTTGTTGTTGTTTTTTTAAAGTGAATAAGCGTGAGGATAACAGAATCCAAATCCAAATCAGAGTCAAAATGTTTTTATTCATTTTTATGACATTTCAAGCAAACATCTGCACTTACTGATCTGAGCATAGCCCTGCCATGCTGGAAGCCCAGAAACAGCAGCATTGCATTTCTGCACGAGAACCAGAGAACGCAAACAACAAGAAACTGAAACTGTCTTGCTGGCTTCACACCAAATGAACCCAAGTAAAATAAAGGCAGAAGTGTGAAAAAATACCCTGGAATTTTAAAATCCTTTTGGTTTATTGATAGTAAAGGAATTTTATTTTGTGATAAGATTTCTATTCTGTCAGTATCCCTTTAAATGATTCCATGAAAAGAATAGAATCTCATCGTGGGATAATGATCCCCTCCAGCTACGTAAATACTGAAGCCAAGCCAAAACATTTGTCTTCCAAGCAGGGGACGCTGATCATGTGACAATGGTGCATTACAATAACATCATTCTAATTAGAGAAAATTGTTTATGTAGATTTATTATTTTTGATGGATGTTGGCACAGTTGAGTGACGGTTGCTGACAATATCGTTATTTATTCCCTGCTGCCATCACAATGGTTTTGTGAGCTGAGCTATTGTGTACTTCAGCCAATCAGAGACCAGGTTTTCCCTAAAATAACTTTTTAAAAAATACTCTGCATTCCTATTAATACATTGGTCAGCCATCCAGCAATCTGAAGATAGTGGCTGGGCGTGAATGTGCCATTTTATATATGACCTGATATTAAAAATGTCTTCCCATTCTATGTCCATAATTTTGTATCAGGCATACCTGATGTCTGGTAGGTATCCAACTACTTGACTGGCTTTAAAATGGGAAACCAGATTCCAAATTCATGCCTACATGTTTAAAACCTAAACTCTTATTTGCTGAGTTTTAACCTAAAAGGTTTCTGTAGCTGAATATAACTTTTTTTAAAAATCAGCTTTAGACTAGAAGCACTAAAATGATACTGCATGGTATTAAGTTAGAATACAGTAGCAAGATAGAGCAAAAAACAGGTCCAAAAAACATGTTCCCTGACTGTTCATTTTCAAATCACTTATTTTCGCTAAGAATACCTTTTTACACTATTTGCTTATTGTAATGGCCCCTTTCATTGTAGGCTCTCAGGCAGGGGGCCTAGTCATACATTATATTATCTACCTCCTCAAGGTATGATACATAACTACCCAACCTATTCCATTTCCTGACTGGTGCATCTCACAACAGCAGTAGCTATTGCCTCAGTGACACCTGCTGTCAGAATGTTCTAATGTAAACTAATATTAGGATATGAAGACATTATTGGTTCTAACGTACATCGTACACTTCCCATTGCTGCATGATCTGATATTCGCCTAAACCTTTATATTATTACCAATGAAGGGTCCAGTCCCACAAACCTTACTCAATTTGGATAATCTTTAGTCTCATTGAAGATCACTCATGAGGGCTTCAAGATTTGGCCTTATAATAGTAATGTCCCTATCTGATAGCTATTCTCTTCACTTTCATAAACAATTAAACTAACTTTTGTAGCCCGATCCACAAATTCTTACACACAGTAGTAGCCATTACTTATGGAATAGTGCCATTACGTTCAGTTATATAGCTAGCGTGATTCAGAGCAGGATTGTCCAAAAATCTCTGTGGTCAACAGCTCCCAATCAGGCACCTAAAGGTTCAAAGCTTTCAGCACCCAGTGGGACAAGCTACTTCATTGAGGTGCCTAAATGGAAGCTGAGTTTTTCAAATCTTGCCCCACGGTTTGTAGGACTGTCCTTTTATAATCTGTTTAATGCATTAATTCTTCCTCTAGCTACAACATTTTACAATATAGATTGAGGGAAGGCTTATTTTAGAATTAAAATATGCAAGTGAGAGACTTTTAGTTCAAATTCATTGCCAAATAAAGATCATGGGGTTTTGAATGTTTCTTATTTCCAAGGCATAATAGTATCAAATTTATAAAATTTATAAAAATTCCAATGGATGTGTTGTAGCCATTTTACTTTGACTTGCTTTTTGTTGCATTTTTATGGCATGCTTGTTAACAAGCTTCAATTTATGACCTTGACATTTGCCTATTCTTCTTTCGAAAGTCTTTATAAATCAACAAAACATTTTGTCACAGTAGTTACAAGTAAAACAGTCTGAGAATAAATCATTGAAATGGACAGAAGCAATTTTCTTTTTCTCTTTTTGTGTGTATTGTTGATTGGTCCATAAGCCATAGGAAGAAAGTGAAGAACTAGCAAAGCGGAGCAAATGTAGCCATATCTGCATTCAACAATTAACAGTATAGTCATAATGCTGTTGGGTTCTTAATTTCAAAAAGAAGATTTTAATATTACTGACTTCAGAGGAAGATAAGCAGGGCAATGCACAAGACATTATCAGTCCAGTGTGGAAATAATGCATTCAAAATTAAAGACAGCAGTTTAATTAAGTGCATGAAAGCCTGACTTTTACGATCATCTTTCAAATACTCAAATGTCTTTTCATCCATTCTGCCATATGACTTTACTTAATAATATATCAAGAACAAAAAATGTATTGGAATATTTCTGCAAATTCAATTAGTCCAATAAAAAGTGAAAAATAATTTCTTTTTAATTAAAAAGAACTCAGCCCTAACCCTCATCATGACAAAAAGAGTGAGGAAAAGCAACCGAAGGGAACTATGAAAATTCTGCCTTTGTTATGCATGTATGTGTCTGAAACAGATGAAGTGTCACTATTAGTAACATTTGTCATTATAACGACTAATCACATTATGTTACAGTTACAGTTCTGTCAGATCCAGACCATGGGGTGAATACTTTCTTCCTTAGAATGCAGTGTCACAATCTATCAGTGATTCCCAAGTTCATTGAGTTATTGTATGCAGATTAATTATACATTAGAGTACCACTTTTCCTGCTGAACCACACTAGCAGTTCAGAGGCTAAACATACCCCCTTGCTTCCTTTTTATATTCAGAGAGTTCTGAGATGAATGGACTTTAGGAATCTCAGATTTTTGCTACTAAGGGGATGGTAGATTTATGATATGAATAAGAAAACCTGGCTCTCAAGAAGTGTTTCCTTTAGATTGGGAAATTATTATTAGGTATAACAGCCTATGAAAGAAGAGATGTACTTTTAAAAACCTTTGTGGCCAGCTATCATGGAGAACTGGATGGCAAAAGCTATCATGGAGATACTGAACTTTTAACCAGGACAGTAAGTCTCTGGTTCAGCTTTGGCACACAATCAGTAGTGACTGAAACATATTATCATCTGTCAGCTTTTCATTGACCTCTGTAAAATGAGGTGGTTGGCTCAGTCCTGATCCCTGTGAGCAGATGTCTACATTTCAAACGCTTCCATCACCATAGGTGGTACATCAGTCACAGAATAGAGGCTAAAGCTTGTACTGGTGGTATGTTGAATAAACAACACTGTCACCCCTAAAGTTGATTCCTCTAGGTCAAGGCTCATGCAGATAATTTGTGGAAGTTTGAACTGCCATTGCTCATTCTGTACATCTCTGGACAAATAAAAGAGCTCATTCTCACAAACTCTCAATCTGGCAGATTTAAGCTCCACTAAATTAACCAAAGTCGTCCAGTAACCAGGGTTTCAGGAGACCTCGGTGCTATTCCCACCTTAAGCACTGACCTATTGTGTGACCTTGGGCAGATTACTTTTCTATGACTCCATTTCTCCTCTCATTCTTTAAGGGTCGTGTTTATTTAGAGTCTACTCTCTCTGGGGCAGGGACTATCTCTTACTGTGTGTTTGTAAAAAGAAAAGGAGGACTTGTGGCACCTTAGAGACTAACCAATTTATTTAAGCATAAGCTTTCATGAGCTACAGCTCACTTTGCGTACAGCAAGCTGCTCCCTAGACTTAGACTTGGACTCTAATATAATTTTGACCCCACTTTGTACTACACAGAGTCGTCCTGAACAGAGGTTTGCTTAGATTTACTCTCTTTACTGTAGAGAATCACACTTACTGGATTTTGGAAAATATAGTGTCTAAATCAAAACTTTGCAAAAGTAACCCTTGAGTTTAAAAAAAAATGGCAAAGGTCATCCTGTGATGGTAAGCAGTGGGCACTGTGTCAATGACGCTGATCTCCTTTTGTGAGCATCCAGGGGTGCCTGTTAGAGGCTAGCGTGCATTACGAAAGTTCAAGCTTATAAATACTTGCTTGTTTGTCACATAGGCAACCCTCCTGCATCCGGCACGGGAACTTTACAGATAACTCTGGAAGATGTCAATGACAATGCCCCTACCATTTATCCAACATTGGCAAAAGTCTGTGATGACGCAAAAGATCTCAGGGTTGTGATCTTGGGGGCATCGGATAAGGACCTTCACCCTAACACGGATCCATTCAAGTTTGAACTGAATAAACAGTCTGGCCCAGATAAAGTGTGGAAAATCGCCAAGATCAACAGTAAGTCTTTTAATTTGTTTTTCTTATACCTTCATTCTTTCGGACTGTCTCTCCCTCTCCCTAACTGCCCTTCTGAACCTTCTTCCTATAAGTTCTATCTGAGATCAAGGAGCATAATAATGTGATAGGTGTACTATCACTCATGTACTCCTATGCGCTTTGGATGATTAGAACAGATCACTTATGAGTAGATTGTGCCTTTAAGGCCTGATCCAAAGCCCAGAATGACAAACTGCAGTGACTCTTAATGCACAACCCATTGTGATGGGTGGCATGGGGCCATTCCTTTTCCCTCCTGCCCATCTCCACCCCGGTGGGGAGCACTCTGAGCCCAATTGCCTTGGGGTCAGTACACCATAAGAGGTTTCGGCATACTCCCCCGCATACCAATGAGCAATTCCTTTGGCTACTGCTTAGGACATACAGAGCCATGGACCTGCCTACTGTCTACTTCCCCATAGCTTCTTTCTAGAAAATCAGTTAAGTAGGATGAGGGAATCCCCCCATTGACCTCCCTGTGTGCTCCTCTGAGCTCCTTAAGTGCTATTATTTTAGGTAGTAGGCCTTCATGGTTACAGACTAGCTGCTCCTCTGACCCCTTCTCTGGCCTGTCTGAATGAAGCTCAGCAGGTGGTAGGCTTTGTGCCCTTATCTTTCCAGGGTGGAATCCCGCAATTCTCCCACTCTTACACCAAGTCTCAGCCTTACCTCCAGCAGGTCCCAACGGGCTTGGATACCTGTGGTTCCGCCCTTCGGGAGCCTGTGGTCAGTGGTTAATATAGCTGGAACAAAGTGTAACATAAGAGAAAAAGGATTTTAAAACAATAAGAGGTCTACATGTATGTCTGTCTTACCCAAGGCTTACCATCCCCCTGGGAGAAGGCCTAGCTTCTTCAGATCTCCTAGCGGGTTGTCTGTGGCTATCTGTTCTCCAGGAACAGCTCCCTGACAACTGCCCCTACCTCTCAACTGCCTTTTAAAATCCTTTTGGACTATTGGCTTCCAGCACTGACAAAACAAGTCCTGTAACTTGGGTGGAGCCTGCAAACAGTATCTTCACAACTAATGGTTCAGTCATTGTCTCTTCATGCCTGCTGATGTGTTATCAGGTTGTTTATCTGGAGCCGTTGTGTGGTCTTCCTGCTTGCTTCCTAACAGCCTTGCTATTAAAACTCAACCAACATATGCTTACAGGAAACATCCCAATGATTCAATATAGCCATACAGTAACTGTGCCACAAACCAGGTCACATAGAGTACTGATAAGTTACAACAGCCCCACATCCTGTTTCAGCCGGACAAATCATAGTTTTAAACTAAATAAACTCTTGAAAATCCATTTTTTTTATGGGATTGCAGAAAGAGCCGGGGGAAATTACATTCCTGCCAAAGAGGAAGAATTCCTATGACCGAGTTGTTGATTGAATACCATTTTGTAATCAGTTATATATAGGCTTGGAAGAATTCCATTTCTATTTTTTTAGAATTTTGACTGATAATGTCATGTTTAGTTTTAAGCACTTTTTTTTACTTTTATCTATTTAAATGTTCACAGTTCCACAAAATTAAGGGGCAGGGGGTGTCAGACAAAGGTTATTTAATGACAATAGATGTTGAGATTAGAAAAGTAAATAAAGCTTTTTATAATAGTTAAAACACATCACCTGTCAAAATGTAAAAAGTAAATATCCTTATATTAAACTCATAAATTCTCAAGAAGCACTTTCTTACTGCGCCTATCTGTGAATTTTGATTACTGTTGATGGAAATAATTTTTTGTGGGTTTGAGAATTGGACGTTTACCAACAAATCCTTCCAGCCTAGTTATGTAGAGTGCTCTCATTTCCCCCTAGATTTTCATGTGGCATGTGTGGTGTGGCATACTGGTGCCTTTTTATTCCCACATCTCTCCCCCCCCCTTCCCTCCCCCCCCTCCCCCCCCCCGTGGCTGCCTAATTGTTACCTCCTTATTCTTTGCAGACACTCATGCCCAGGTCAGCCTGCTTCAAAACCTGAAGAAGGCCAATTACAACATCCCAATCTTGGTGACAGATTCCGGAAAACCACCTCTGACTAACAATACCGAACTGAAAGTACAAGTGTGTTCCTGCAAGAAATCCAAAATGGACTGCAGTGCAGCCGATGCCCTTCATATCAGCATGATCCTAATCCTTCTCTTTTCACTCTTCAGTTTATTTTGTAAGTTTTCCTAAACTCCAAGTAGTAACAGTGAAGCATTATTTATCTAAGTTCTTGGAAGTGAATCTTTTGTGTTTCTTCATAAGAAAACCTACCCACGGGAGCAGAAGTTAATTTGTATAGTGATCTAAAAGTCCACAGTGTGACATCTGAATATTTTGAGAAAATATCTATGTGAATGGGGAAAAAAAATTCTGTAGGCAGAAAAAGGGTAGAAAATGCCAGGTGATTGCAAATACAGGAAGAGTTTTAAGGAGAATCAAAGAAAATCAAAGCTGAGATATTATAAACTTAGAAGCATGGGCAGTAGTAACACATTTGTGACTCATTTTCCTTCGTCTCTCCCTGCCTGAATTCAATTCAAAAACAGAAACAGGAGATTAAACGTGTTCTTGTAACCACAGCTGTTGTGGGTCACTATGAAAATGAGTCATGTCTGCTCCAATCTATTCCCCCGTATAAAGTGCGTAAGCAACCGTACACAGGGAATTCATTCAAGAATCTAAATGTATAGACATCTAAGATGATAGTCTGGAGAACTGCAAGTCAAAAGAGAGAACAGGAGTTGATGTCTTGGGATAACTTTCAATAGATTGTCTCTCTTTGATGCTTCCGAGTAGGCGTTTCTAAAAAAAAAAAAACCTTACGAATGTACAATTTAATTTTGGAGGGTTAAGAGTCAAAACTAATGCTTGAAAGGTGATGTGACTGGGGGGACAAGGACTTCCGAGTTCTAATGCTGGCTCTGCCCTTGGCTTGCTCTAATGGTCTTGGGCAGAGCTGAGAAAATAATTAATTTTTCGGTTCAGTGGTTGAGCCGAAAAAATCTGGAAATAAAATTAATTTCATATCGACCTGAAATGGAAGTTTTCATTTCCATTTCCCTTTCTCCCCTCAATTCATTTCAGGTCATACAAAATATTTTGGTCAATCCAAACCCTCTCCCCACCCATTTTTTTGTTTTGGTTTTGGGGGTGTGTTAGCTTTTTCTGTTTTGTTTACATAAATCGGGCGAAATTTCTGAAAACCAAACCATCACTTCGAAATGAAAGGTCAAAATGTTTCAGTTTGAGCATGTAGTAACAAAACATTTTGAATTAAAAAAAAATCTGGGGGAGGATTTGGGGCCAAAACTATTTGACAAATGCAACCCAAATTCACAAATAGTTTTGGTCAACCCAAAATTGCATTTTTTTGACAAATAAACTATTTGTCCCAAAAAATTTGTACAGTCACCATATGTATGCATGGTTTTGTATAGGTGGATTTAACACCTCAGCACTGCCAAAGGGCTTAGAAATCTGGGTAAAGTACAATATGATATTATGCTGAGATAAAGGCCTGAATAGCAGAGTTTTGCACATATCGGATTTTGGGGCTGCTTGAGTTATATAGTATACATCATATTAGTTTCTTTTTTATTTGAATATATGACTTTTATCCCCAAAGGTTGGCATAAAAGTCATTGTGGGAAGTTTAGAATTAGCTGATGTTTGTGAAGCTCTTTGAAGATAAAGAGCTGTACAAATGCTAAGTGCAAATTCCTGTTTTTGATTCCATTGGGTGACATCTGAAGTGACTGTACTTGCGTCAGTGCAGTTACCCTGCACCCTGAATTCAGCCCTAAGTAGTTATTAGTTTGCTAGAACTATTCTGCAGGACATTAAAAATCATATTTGTGTATATTAATATGCAGCTCATTGGTTCAGATTCATTTCTGATGCAACTACATGGAAGTTAATGGCATTATACCAGGCATAAGTCAGGCCCATTATGAGAACCTCCTTGCATTTCTAGATGAGCTTTCAGTATTCCTTCTGAAACTTTACTCTTGTTGGTTTGTCTGTACAGGATGTGATTACAGGAAGGGGTTGCATTGTTTTAATATCTTTTGGTTAAGTGTTTTGGTTTTGAATGCACCCACCTGGTTGTTATCTAGCAGGTTAAGAAGTCAACACATTTTTCCTTGGAATGAATCACGGGAAGTAGGTTTATCTAATGGAACATTCTACCTTTTGGATCCAGATCATCACAGAGTACATTTCCCAGCTACTGTAACTAGTTAAAATGTGAGCCATATATAGGCCCAGATTGTGAGAACAGCCCATGCGCACAGGAACAGAAGGATTGTGCAGTGAGATTCCCCCTCATTATGTGGCTGCAAAAGAACCATTCACATTGACAGTCCTGGCATTCTGGGAAAGACAGGGACTGCTGGTTCTTTCTCGCCCAGCCCAACACTCACTAAGGAGCAATATAATGAGAAGGGGTAGGAGATGGTAGGTGCTTGGTCCTGCCACTACTCGATACCAAGGCATAGAACAAGGCCAGCATACTGAGGAGGGAGCATATTGCTCCATCATTATATGCAAGGTGCAGCTCTGGATAGACAGTACCCACCTAAGACACACTCTCTCTCTGGCTCTCTTCCTGGCGTGGTGCAGCTCTGCACCACATCGTACGTGGGCTTGTGGCATAAAAGCCACAAGCAAGCCCATAAATACTAGCCTGTTTGTTTGTTTTTAAAAGCTGCCTGTCAAAAAAATATAAAGGGTCAAATTTATAAATAGATCCTCTTCTCTAATTTTGCAAAACAGCCGCACAAATAATGTATGTGTTTATGATTTGCAGGTGTGGTTTGTTTGGGTAGGAAAAGATATTCCATTCTTTTGTCTTGGCAACTGATTAAAAGCCAGGGAAACACCAGCTGTATTGGGAAACACATGTGGAAAGACCACCTTGTTCCAGATTTAGGTGATTTTATCTACAGTTGTGAATGTGAGCATGAATTCAGCAAACAGGGTTAAGTACACTCAGGCAAATACAGGCCTGACAGCCAGTGTTCAGACCAAATTTAGACTTTTTCCTAAAATTCAGTGATGCTCAATCTGATTCAATCCATTATGGAGAGAGGGGACCCTGATTTTCCAGTGTCTTGTGTCTCATACAGTCGTTAATAGTTGCACAAAGTGGCTGAAAACCATTGTTAAATCAGACGGGTAGCATTTTAAAATCACTTTCCACAGGTGTGCATGACCACACAAGGCAGTAGAGAATGAAGCCCAGGAGGTAGCTGAGGAGTTTGGCTCTGGCTCAGAACTTTTGCAAAATGTGCTGGTGTCATATCCGGGGGACGATGGGGGGGGGAGGGGGGGGACGGGGCGGAGAGTGGTGGTTCCTACTCATGTCCACAAGTAGGTTTTCTTTTTATAGCTACCATTAGTTCCATCACAATGTCTTGCGTAGTCCAAATATTTATCAGAGTAATCAAAGATTATGGTGCCATAAAAACTCAGATAACTTTAATGCTTATTGAACAGATGAAATATCCCATTGCTAGTGTCAAGTTATGGGTTTAATTTTTGCAAAACCCCTTACGTAGCTCACTTTGCTCCTGGTGCTTATGTTTTATGAGGCTCTTATTCCTAGGAGGCAAATTCCTCAATCAGGTGAACTTTGCTGTTCATGGCAAAATCTTTCATTTTTGTAATTGACATCTGGAGTGAGGATGGATAATCCCATGAAAGAGCTTTTCAGCATAAAAATGCCCTGTGTGAATCTTTGGCCAGTACAAAACATCTTTAAATAAGGCAATTATTAGCTACACTTGGAAAATATGCCTGTTCTGTAAGTCACAGGAGAAGTGATATGTGGCAGATTTCTGAATGAAATGACTGCAGAACAGAAGGACCTGATTAAAACTTCAAGACAAGCAAAAGGAAACAGTTCAGCATATTCAGCTGCTGCTGAGTACATTCAGTAATGGCAGGCTAAGAAATATACAATTGTCCAGAAGCCTGGGATAAGTAGATATATGGTTGGGGCAAGAAAAGGAAAGCAGGGATTGCTGGTTTGTGTATTGTTCATAAAACAAGAACAAAGGCCATTCCATGGAATGGAAAAGTGGCATTTCAAAAGTGATAAAACAAAATACTTCTTTGTGCAATGCATAATTAATCTTTGGAACTCATTGCCACAGGAAGTCATTGAGGCCAAGAACTTAGTAAGATTAAAGAGGGATTGGACACCTATCTGGATAACGAGAACATCCAGGATTACAATAGTTAATGCTAACAAATTTTGGAAGGGATATTAAATTTCATGCTTCAGGTCTTAAACCAATCTCTAACTATTAGAGACCAGGTTGAGACCTAAAATTGGGGCACATTATTCCTAATCTGCCTTTTGCAGTGTCCTTACACCTTCCTCTGAAGCATCTGGTGCTGACCTCTGCTAGAGACAGGATACTAGACAAGATCAACCATGGGTCTGATCCAGTCTGGCTATTCCTGTCTCCTTGTGGCCCTGTGATATCAGGGAGAGCAGAAATAGGGTGCCTGTCAAAAGGGCATTGCTGATTGAGAGTGGGACAAAGGAAGCTGAGTTTCCTTCCGGGCAGTAGGGTGAAGAGAAGGGGCTGATCAGAGAAATAGATCTCAGCTACCAGCCAGAGAGAAGGGGAATAAGCCTGTTGGATGTCAGTCACACAGAGTAATGCCTTGGGACAAGGAGGCAGGACTAGGGAGGAGTGCACTATTGACACATATGCGCATAAGCCTCATTTTAAAGGTACCATATTGTCTCTCAGTGCTCTGATTTGGCCAGGTGACCAGGCAGGGCCTTTCAGTTACAGTCAACTATTTGTTTCTTTCAGGAAAGAGATGCAGCATGTTAATTTACCCACCAAACCAAAATAAGTTGTATTGGAGGTATCCCTCATGTATGCTAGTCAGATTTACAGCAGAAGGAAAATGATAAAAAATTATCATTTTAATGTCACACAGTAAAAATATCTGAATTTGGGAGCTGATGTAGTCCATGTGAGGGGTATTCTGAAGGGGATCAAAACATTTTTTAGCATTTTGTATTTCATGATGGACTTATTCACCATTTTAACTGAAACCGCTCAGCCTTTCCACTAAGAGGATCTCCACAAAGTGGCCTACTGATTAAAAAAAGAAGAAGAATTAGCCCATTATGGCAATGTACAAATTGACAGTCTGGTAGATCACATTCCACAGGTGTTGGGTGGATAGTAAAAGGAGCATAGTTTCCTGTACAAATTACACTTTAAATACTATTAATTTCACAACAAATGACAGTGTACATAAACGCTAACAAGCTTTTAACCACTAGACTATTAGTTTTTCGGGATACTTTGCTCCTGATAGAAATATTTGTTCTCATTGCCATGGTAGAATGAGTTTCCACAATGAACTTAATCAAAACAAGCCCACTCACAGATATGCATCAAAGAACCTTCAGGACTGGATATATGCACAACAGAGTGGGCAAAGTATAAATGCTCTCCAGCTCCATCAGGCTATTTCCCATTGGCTTAGAGGAGGATCAGGAAGAAAACATACCTGTGTTCACAGTCACAGTGAGCTCAATGGCAAAAGCCAGCGTCTCTGTGAAGAACTCAAATATAGCTATCCTGTATGATCAGCTCTAGATTTAAGACCAGATGCACATTATCCAGAATATTATTATTTAAATATTTAGACTTTTCACTTGATTTTGAAATAATTGTACATTGTCTCAAACTGGTGGTTGCTTGCAACATTTTAATGTATGTTAAATCAACATAAAAGACTAAATGAGAGCCAGGCCCACTAAAAACAAGAGATTAAAAGAGAGACCTCAAAGCACAATAGTCAAAACCAGAACAAATAGCATGCACCGTGATGGCTTCAGTTAATTACAGCAGTAACAATATTTTGGTTTAATTTACTTATGAGAAAGAGGTGAAAATGAAAATGTCTATGTTTAACCTTTTAAGTCTTAGTTGATGGGAAACAAATGATAGGAACCTTTCTCTTTTTGATCCAGTCTGGGAAGTGGGCTACAAAGTTGTAAAGATGACTTCAGCCCATGTAACTAAAGTACTCCATGATCATGAACAGAAAGAAACAGAAACCAAAAAAAAAGGTGGCTGTGAAGAAATGAAATGAGTTTGTGGCCTCTGTGTTGAAATTCATTTGTCAAACTAAAGTGTGAAAATCCTTCTGTGTGTTGAGAAACAAGAGTAGCGCACTGATGCCTCTATTGTGATTGCAGATAAGCCTGAGAGAGATCCTTGAAATTAACCTCCTATTAATTTCCTCTATCCTTCCTTTTGAAATGGTAACTGCCACCTCTACAGCCTTTCCTCTCTGCTGCCCACTATCCCCATTTAGGAATGCATCTTCAAGGCTAATAGACACAACATCTTATTTTCCCCTGGATTTCAAATGTTGGATATTAAACCAATAAAAAAATCTTCAAATAATATTAACTGGCAGATTTAAACTTGCCTGAGTGTGGAGAGCCAGAATTAAACCTGAAATGTCACTTTTAACCCACCTCATTGTACAAAGGAATTGCAGCATATAAATTCTACTTTATGCAAGAACACCAAACATCTGAAGATTCAGGCAATGCGATCTAGTGTGAACCAAAGACAAATAACAGAAGTTACAGATGGAAAAGACCTATGAGGTCTTCTGGTCTTTTCCTTTGCCAGTGCAGGGCTGTTACCTGTAGGTGCACAGTTTTGAGTCTTATCCCTGAATTTCTTTGCTTTGCTTAGGTTGACTCAGACAAATAATACAACTTTTCATCGTTTAACTTTTGTTTCATTTTTAGAGGATATTTTTTTCAAAAGGAGCAAAGATCTGGCTCTGTTCTGTGAGGTCAGAGGAAGAAATTATGCAGAAAACATTCCATTTTATTGGGTTTGCCAAAACCAAATATATATAATTCCCAACTCAGTGCTTTTAGGGTGTGTTGTGGCTGGTTTTATTTTTATAAGTAGGTTTTACAGACAGGAGAACTGACATTTTGCTGGCTAAATGAAAACAAAAGCCAAAACTTCTTAGCAAAAGTTTCAAATTTCTACCAGGGCAAGTACTCATTTTTTAAAGAAAAATAGAATTTCAGTATTGACCTCACATAGAGCTGTATATATTAGCAAAATTTCACTACGTTCGAAATTTAGGAATGCTTCTGATGTGAAAATTAGCAGTTTTGCACTGCTGCCATCAAAGGCTCTTTTCTGATATTCCAGCATGCATACTGTATGTATGAAAGGAACTTTTAATAGTGCTGTTTAGGGCCTGATTCTCTTCTGACACTGGTGTAAATCAGAAATATTTCCACTGAAGACAATAGGCATACAGTGCTGTAAAATTACTTAATAATTATACCTAGATTTGAGATGCGAGGAGACACAGGCCCACCTGTATTGTGAGAACAATCATTTTGTTGTGCGCCCCATAAATTTTTGATTGACCAAGCTCTAGTAGAAAAATAGTGCTCTTATGTTTAAGGCACTTGACTGGGAGTCAGAAGATGTGGATTCAGTTCCCAACTCTACTGCAGACATCTTGGGCAAATATAATATCTCTGTATCTTACTTACTCCATCTTTTCCAACTTCTTGGAGACATAATTAACTCATTAATGTTTATGAGATGCTCAGATACTCTGATAATAATGGCAATGTAACTCCTGGGTCTTGCAACTTATTGGGGGAAGACTGACTGCTGAGCACACATTAAGTCAGAGGGCTTTGAATGGGCACAGCAATCTGCCCACACACAATGAATTGCAGGTTCAGTACCTAATACCTAGCTATATAAATAAGACCAATAGCAACACCCACAGTTTATACTTAACCTTAATGAAAATGTAAGTCATTAGCCTACATTTCAATGAATCAGTACAGTTATTTGGATAGGTAAAGGGCATTTTAAGTATATTAAAACTAAAGATTCCGGAAAAATAAATGTTGAAAAACATGTGACAGTTTAGAAGATATAGCTAGCTAGCTAGATATAAATAGATAGATATGTATTGGGAATGTTAAATAAATACTTGATAATACAAAAACAACTAGTTCCTTAAACTCTGTGGTGGTGTTACCACCAGGCATTCCATAGAGGTGAAACAGACATTTGAAGAGATTAAACTAGTAGCCCTTTCTTTGGTGTTCATTCAGAAGAACAATTTCTTTTTCCCTTTTTTTTTTTTTTTGCACCGGTAAATAGTTGGTATATAAAGTACCGTGTTTGTTTTCTGGATAACATTGTAACGTCAGGTGTGTAACTTCAGACAAAAAGAAAAGGAGTACTTGTGGTACCTTACAGACTAACAAATTTATTTGAGCATAAGCTTTCGTGAGCTACAGCTCACTTCATCAGATGCATTCAGTGGAAAATACAGTGGGGAGATTTATATACACTCTCGTTATAGTGTGTATGGTAACACCCATTGTTTCATGTTCTCTGTGTATATAAATCTCCCCACTGTATTTTCCACTGAATGCATCTGATGAAGTGAGCTATAGCTCACGAAAGCTTATGCTCAAATAAATTGGTTAGTCGCTAAGGTGCCACAAGTCCTCCTTTTCTTTTTGCAAATACAGACTAACCCGGCTGCTACTCTGAAACCTAACTTCAGACAGTTTTCTGAATTGTTCTAAAATAGACTATACCTAAAAATGAGGGCTGAGCAAATGATTCACAGAAAATAATTTACTAGACAAATTTAGGCTGTTTTCCTGCTCACAAAATGTCCACAACAAATCATGATTCTGTTTTCTCTAGCTCAGCTATTTTATCTAGCTATGCTTTTTTTTCCTCTCTCTCTCTCTCTCTCTCTCTCTCTCTCTCTCTCAATCACTATAGTATCTGAGTACCTCAAAATTACTAACACATATCTTTGTGAATTATATTTTTCTATATAGACTGATTGTAAACAACTTGCTACTGGTATTCAGTATGTGGTATCTGCAATTCAAGATGAGTTGGTGGGTTTTGATTGGCCACAAATGTCAGATGGTGTTGTCTGTGTTGCTTGATTGGATGAAGATAACTCTTATGTTTGAAGAAGCCATTGGGGCTTTGAATCATTCATGTCCACATATTAAGATCTGTGCATGCTTGGGTTATGCATGCACAGACTGGACATGTACAAAAGTGCTTTGAAGATTTAGGGTTGAAATGAAAATTCAGGGGCAGTTTAAAGTAATATTTATCTATATGTAGCATCAGCACAGCCAAATCTGACAAATTTCTAATTGATTTCACTTTCTTCCATGGCTGCTGAGCAAATTACTTTCCTCTCATTTGCATTCTATCTTAATAACAAGTTTTTAGGGATTCTCTCAATATTTCATGTTGGGATATAGTTTACCTAGAGACCTAAGTGTCCCTGGACTAATTATGTTCATGCTCTACTTTTGCAAGACTGCTCACAAACTAAGCTGCATTGCTTTGGAAGATGAGACCAGACTGCTTAAGTAGGTCTCCATTGTTTTAAAAGGTTGGCTGGCTCTGATCTTTGATATGTTTCATTTACTTTAGTACTATATGTGTGAAAACTTAAAGAGAACTACTCAGTTGGTCTACTTCAAATATTTACTTGTCTGTTTTATTAAATGAATATTTTCAGCCATTCAGTGGGATTTAACAGCTCAGTGCATGAGAGAATTCTTTCCTATGTACTTATTTTACTAGACATTTTCCCCTTTCCTCCTATTTCCCCCTTGAACTGAAAGAGAGTGCAGCTTTATATTTTTGTCTATCAAAGCTACAGTGACATGACTGTATTACTTAAAGAAAAAAATATATCCAAGGCCTGGAATATGTTTGCTGCTTTACTCTAGGAATTATAGTCCCCAAATTAATATACTCTAAACAAACAATAAGCAGGGATGTTTATGGAACCTGCTTTATTAGCTAGCTGTATAATCACATTGAGTACTAGGTAATAAAAAGTTGAAGGCTAGATTTCAAAGTTTCCTTCAACCACAAAACAAGCATCACTACTAATCTGATAGGATTGATGTGTTTTGCTATAAGTAGATGTCACATGCATACTTTACACTGCCTAAGAATTGCCCATTGAATAAAAGCAAACAAATAAATCAAGAAAAAAGGGTTCAACAAAGGAGGAGGAACTTGACAAGAGTTAAAAAGATAAAGGCCAGATCATTAGCCAGTGTAAAGTAGTGTTACTCCAATGGAAGTTCTGGCCAATTTATATTTTTAATTAACAAATTACTTCACAGTGCAAGTGAAAACATCTTTATAGTAGGCTGATAGTACCAAAGAGACTTTCCTTTGGAAATTATTTCAGCCGAGGAAGACCTGGTGTGCCCTTCAGTAGCTGATCAGCCTGAACTGATATGTTTCTCCACTTCCTTGCCAAGCTTGGTCTCAACCAGTTGTATAGCACTTCTGTCATTTTAGTTCATGAAACTGAATATTGACATTGGTATTTAAGATTTTAGTGGAGTTGTGGGTAGAGTTACAACAGATTCACTTCAGGCATACAGAATTACTACATGCTGTGGTTTTTTTTTTTTTTTTTAATCATTAAGGATCTAGAAGTCATTTTACTAAAGCAAATGACAATTAACTACATGGGTATACCTGTGAACTGGATATTTTCCATTGAAAAATCATTTACTTTCTCTTTCTGATAGACCTTTCACCCTTGTATGTATGTGCAGTTAGATCACTCATTCTCCCTGACAACGGGCACAACTCCTGGCTCATGCAAAAAATAGGTGTCTTGCTTGCTGAGATGAGCAAACACATTTTCTAACTGGGGCAGATGTTTCATCTGTCCAAGTCTAGTGAGAATTTGGGGAATATATTTCCCTTCTTTCCCAAGAAAAGCAAATGCCAGCTGGGCAAAGATCAGGAGCCTATATCTTCTGACACCTGCAGTAAAGCTTATAGAATATCTTGCTACGCTGAGATTTGAACTAGGAAGTGGCTATTCAATTATTACTTTCTATGTGCTTGGAGAAATATTAGTAATTTCCAAGGGTGTTATCCAATTTCTATTGAAGTTGATGGAAATAAATTTGGAGGAAGCTCAAAGAAAACATAGTTCTGGCTATTTGGAAAACTCACCCACACTGGGACACTGGCAAAAAAACAAATAATTTATTTGAAAATTTCTAAGGTGTTTTGTTATTATTATAATTTACATTTAGGCTACAGCAGTAACTATGTATCTAATCCATGCTCTTTTCTAGAGGGTAAACCCAGGAAATAATTATCTGAATGTTGGTCAGGTGACTGTGGTTCTGATGTTATATACCATTTCCCTAGGAACTCTGCAACGGTATTGAGATATCTACAAACCCCATGTTGTAAATGTGTTTTTTTTAAGTATGCAAAGATTAAATTCAGTGTTTCCAATGAGAGGGCAATTGAAGCTTTCCCTCTGAAGAAAATGGCATTTGCGAGCAGTGAACTCTAGAATCCAGTTTTATTAACTATCCTACTATGAATATGTACAGTATGAAACACTGGAATGTGTTACCTAGGGAGGTGGTAGAATCTCCTTCCTTAGAAGTTTTTAAGGTCAGGCTTGACAAAGCCCTGGCTGGGATGATTTAATTGGGGATTGGTCCTGCTTTGAGCAGGGGGTTGGACTAGATGACCTCCTGAGGTCCCTTCCAACCCTGATATTCTATGATTCTATGATTCTACTGTATGTTAAATTAGAATTGGTACAAACATGTATCTTGGGTAAAGTTCATCTCCATGCAGAGGGTCAACACAAAGCTTATGCACCACTAATTCCCATGAGGGTTTCAGTGGGATTTAAGTGGTGTATAAGACATGTGCTGCTGTCACTCTGCACAGGGCTGAATTTTGTCTCTTGGGAGGAACAAAGCATTCAAGGGCTGTTTAGCAAATGGGTCTGCATTCTGTAATTTTGTTTCAAAGAAACAGAACAGTAAAACTAATAGGAAATGACATCAGAAAAATGCCATGATATGAGAATGGTGAGGTTGCAAAGTTAAGCAGTCAGTGCCAAAGCACTGTGATAAGTACAAGCTGGAGGTACCTAGATGGGAGTTGTTGGACAATGAGCTCTTGGAAATCATGCCCGTAGTGAATGAGGCAAGGGTATGAACTGTATGGTTTTTCTGGTAAGATAAGGCAGGTTGAAATATTGGACTTCAAGAATGGCATGTGTATTCTTTTGCCATTTTCTTCCATCACACACCCTCAGATACAGTGAACATGAGATTCACCCTCTAGGAATAGACAGGTGGCAACTATCATTGTATAAATCCATAACACAGACACATAAGTAGGCTGTTTAAAATGGATTGTTACTTTTTGCAAGCTGGTTTTTAAAAACTATCCATTAGACAAACCCTTATGATTGGATAATGATTTTTCTTTTTCGCAGCCGCATCACATCGTTGACTCATGTTTGATTTGTAATCCACTATATCCCCCAGATCCTTTTCAGCAGTATTACTACTTTCATTTAGCTAGTTATTTCCCATTTTGTAGTTTTGCATTTGAGTTTTCCTTCCTAAGTTTAACACTTTGCACTTAGTTTTATTGATTTTCATCCTGTTGGTTTCAAACCAATTCTCTAATTTGTCAGTCATTTTGAATTCTAATCTTGTTCTCCAAAGTGCTGCAACCCCCTCACACCTTGGTATCATCCACAGATTTTATAAGCATGCTTTCCACTCCATAATCCAAGTAATTAATCAAAATTTTGAACAGTACCAGACCCAGATATTAACCCTGCAAGACCCCATTAGATACAGTTTGACAGTGAACCACTGGTAATAACTCTTTGAATATGGCTTTTTCAACCAGTTGTGCATTCACCTATAGAAATTACATCTAGACACATTTAACTTGTTTGCTTATGAAAATATCAAGTGGGTCTGTGTCAAAAGCCTTACTAAAATCAAGATATATCACATCTACTGCTTCCCCACTATCCACTAGGCCATAATGCTGTCAAAGAAGGAAATTAGGTTGGTTGTTTTTTCTTGACAAATCTATGTTAACTTTTCCTTATAATTCTATTATCATCTCGGTGCTTACAAACTGATGGTTTAATATATGTTCCAGTATTTTTCCAGGTATTGAAGTTAGGCTGACCAGTCTATCATTCCCCAGGTCCTCTTGATCCCCGCTTTTAAAGATAGAGTGATAGAGTGTTAGATGTAGATGTAAGAGTTCAGCTGGAGTACTGTGTCCAATTCTGGAAGCCACAGTTTAGGGAAGATGTGGATAAATTGAAGTGAGTCCAGAGGAGAGCAACAAAAATGAGAAAACCTGACCTATGAGGAAAGGTTAAAAAAACTGGGCATGTTTAGACTTGACAAAAGAAGATGGAGGATGGACGTGATAACAGTCTTCAACCATGTTAAGGTTGTTATGAAGAGGACGGTGATCAATTGTTCTCTGTCCACTAAAAGAAGGACTACAAGTAGTTGGCTTAGTCTGCAGCAAGGGAGCTGATTTAAATTAGCATTGCACTATTGATTTCAGTGAGTCTATACCCATTTATCCCACGTGAGCATCTTGCCCACTACTTTGGCTCTTCTTAATTTCTGCAGATATTCTAGCAAATGAGTTTTACTGGCCTGAGTGTTTCTGAAAATGCTACATTTAAGTGACTGTTTGAGAATATTCTTGAAAAGCAAATTTTGAGTTGGCAAACTTTGATATTCGTACTGGAATAGAAGAGTTGGGTTAATTCAATCAGGGAATATAAACCAGATCATGTTACCTCTGTGTGCAATCAAAATTAACTGACACTCAAATATTGAGTACTTGCTCTCAAGATACAGAAGAGAATTATTTGCAGAAATTGTTTGTCACATAATTTGGAAAAACATACATCTGAGAGAACTGAAAGCAGCTCACAGGCAATTTACATGCAGAAGAAGAAGCAAAATTAAGTCAATCAATTAATCATAGTGCATGGCTGACGCTGCTCTAACCAACACTGCTTAGAATAGGATTGTCCTTGTCATCTGCACAGCTGAAGCTAAGGATGGCTACAGGGCTGTCTTGAAGGCTAGATCAGAAAATGCAGAGGAAGTGTACAGCCTGCAAAAAAAGATAAAAAGAAAGAGTCCCATCAAGGGCTTCTGGTCACATCAAAATCCAGGAGAATGAAGCAGTACATCATTTGTGCTGTCCCTGGAACCTATGGAATGAACAGTTTTCTTTGTCTCACTGTTGCCAGGGTTTCATTTGATAGACTACACGGCTCATAAAGAAATAACCTTAACTCCCACTGAAAATCTTGACAGATTTCTCTTGATAAAAAATAAGTCTATTTTTTCCTCAAAAAAACCAGTACAGATGGAATCTCCACCTGCTACAGTTAGATGAAAAACTGCAGGGTTTTTTTCCCCCTAATGTTTCTTAAAAGTGTGTATGTCTGTGACTGTGTGTGTCCATGCACAAAATCGAAGCTTAAATTCCATAACCCTAAACAGCAGGACCTTTGCCCTCAGCTGGAACCCTCACTTAAATTGAAGCCAATGTGCACTCTCTAATAATCTCTATATCACCTTTTTAGCGTTCCAGTAAGTCTGATCATAAGAGTTGCTGAGCACCGGGATCTCCAGTCAACTTCAAGGGGAGTTGAATATGTTCAGGATCCCACCTTTTGTTGTCTCTTCCTCTTGTTATCAGTTTGGTGACATTCCAGTTAGGAAGAGCAGTTCATGCAACTTTTCATGGCACATTTAAATGCATTTCTTTTATTTGGTTGAAATTGCAATGGAAATACTGCTTGAGTCGCTGAGCAGAAAAACTAAATTCTAGCTGGTAAATGGGTGAGTCCACTGGGAATTCACACTCAGAAATAGAAGGTGAGGGGTGTGGGGTTTTTTGGGGGGGGGGTTGGGGGGGTTGTGCGATTATTGTTTGTTTGCAGGTAGAGAAAATTTTCAAAATATGACCATTACATCATAAAATTATATATTTTATTCTCCATGAGCACAGCACAGTAGGAACTGTCAATACTGCGTGAAGCAGGGTTTTGAAATATATGTTATGTCACAGTTGTATTAGACTCCAATATAGAAGAAACTAGCGTGGAAAAAATCGTGGTCAAAACTAGAGCTGGGCAACCTATTTATAATGAATGATTAATGCAACAAAGGTATCCCCTATTTCTTGTTCACAAGCTGCTGATGAACCAACTATGAATTTCCTGACTGTGTTGGGTATTCATAATTGTGTCCTGAAATTTTATTTTCTGAAGAAATTTCAGCCTATGGATTATCCAGATATTGAGTATTATGATTATTGTTTATTTGCCACGTGTGACTGGCTATCCTTAGCTTGGAGATCTCCAAGAGACTCCTAGAAACTCAGAGTAGATTTTTGATTCAAAAGGCAGCACAACTTCCTGTGAGTCAGGCTTGAATAAAACCCACTTCCTGATGCTGGGAGGCATCAAACTGACTTTCAGAGATGTGACATTTATTTTTCACTGTCACCGTAGGTCAAGGTATTTATGAAAAATTGGCCCAAATCTGAACCCCTCATCCAAACACATCTAAACACTGGTGATGGTGCTCAGGGAGTATCCATATCCAAACATGGATCAGAATTTTGTAATTAGCATCTCTGCCTTTAATAACCATACCTGAACACCCAAACCAAACCATCCCAAATGCTGTAGTAGTTTGGAATCGGGATGGCATTAGCACGTTCCATTTCAGGTGATTGCATCCTTCCTAACTAAAATTCACTCTATTGTTAAAATGGATATATGGTATCCTCCTCTCTGCACTGTATTAGTATGTAGCATTACTGTGTGCTCTTTATACATCAGTTAAATTCCACCCCAAAAATGACTGCAGTTCAATGGTAGGTGAAGCCCTAGGAGACATCACACAGCAGCGTGTTCTCAGAATTGGGAAAGAATATAAGCAAGTATGGATGGTAGCTAAGCAAACTCAGGAGAAAGCAGTGGGGAAGGTGAATACAAAGGCAAGCAGAAGATAGCCACTGGCTGAACTTGGTTCTTCAGCTCTAGAGATTGTGTGTGTTCTCAAAAGCCTCTCTCCAGATTCTTTTGCTTGTTTCATTTCCTTCCACTTATTTTTATTAGAGAAACATATATTGCATAATTTATATTTTGCCATAGGGGATGGTAGGCTGTTATAGGTTTCTTTGTTGTTTCAGGTTTCTTTGTTGTGCTGCATGTAATTCCCTAGTTAGTGAAATTTAACATTAAATTCAGTTCAAATAATGCAAAAATAATAACAAGCAAATAATTAGTCAGAACAAAATCAGTTTTACCAAAATTGATATTAAACTCAGTTTGCCTCAAAGAAACAAAATAAATAATCAAAAACAAGCAAACAGAAATAGTATTCCAGCATCTAAATAATACCCATTGTGTCCTGAATAGACTGCATGTGTTTATAGTTAACTGGCAAAATTATAAATAGGTGATCAAGGAATAGAAATTTAACAAAGGTTAGACAGCATATTCAGTAAACACATTCATCTCTTTTGACATGGGTGTATGACATTTGTCGTCATGGCCCAAGCCTGCAGTGATCTCCACATAAGCAGATCCTTCCCTCTGCCTGGAGCCCTGTTGAGATGGGGTCCAACTATTGTAGGATCAGGACCCTGCATGGTTTGACCTGAATCCTTTCGACAGCCTTGTGCTTTCATTCTCAATGCAAACACAGTATTTTCAGTTCAGTGAAGGACGCATCCAATGCCTGATGGAGTCAATGGAAAGACTCCCATTAACTCCAGTGGGTGTTAGAGCAGATCCTACTTGCCTCTGCTTCTTTGGGTCTTGTGTAGGCACCTCTCTGATACAATGTAAAGGGTGACAATCTAAAAAAGGCAGAGTTATGCTTCAAGGAGCAACACCTGCAAACATTTGTGGTTTTAAATTGGCTAACAGGAAAAATAAGAGGTACACATTGTATTCCTCTCGTTTCAGAGTAACAGCCGTGTTAGTCTGTATTCGCAAAAAGAAAAGGAGTACTTTTGGCACCTTAGAGACTAACCAATTTATTTGAGCATAAGCTTTCGTGAACTACAGCTCACTTCATCGGATGCATACTGTGGAAACTGCAGAAGACATTATATACACAGAGACCATGAAACAATACCTCCTCCCACCCCACTCTCCTGCTGGTAATAGCTTATCTAAAGTGATCACTCTCCTTACAATGTGTATGATAATCAAATTGGGCCATTTCCAGCACAAATCCACGTTTTCTCACCCTCCGCCCCACCCCACACAAACTCACTCTCCTGCTGGTAATAGCCCATCCAAAGTGACCACTCTCTTTACAATGTGCATGATAATCTAGGTGGGCCATTTCCAGCACAAATCCAGGTTTTCTCACCCTCCCCCCCCCCGCTTTTTCCAAAAACCACACACACAAACTCACTCTCCTGCTGGTAATAGTTCATCCAAAGTGACCACTCTCTTTACAATGTGCATGATAATCAAGGTGGGCCATTTCCAGCACAAATCCAAGTTTAACCAGAATGTTTGGAGGCGGGGTAGGAAAAAACAAGGGGAAATAGGCTACCTTGCATAATGACTTAGCCACTCCCAGTTCTATTTAAGCCTAAATTAATAGTATCCAATTTGCAAATGAATTCCAATTCAGCAGTTTCTTTCTGGAGTCTGGATTTGAAGTTTTCTTGTTTTAAGATAGCGACCTTCATGTCTGTAATTGCGTGATCAGAGAGATTGAAGTGTTCTCCGACTGGTTTATGAATGTTATAATTCTTGACATCTGATTTGTGTCCATTTAGTCTTTTACGTAGATACTGTCTAGTTTGACCAATGTACATGGCAGAGGGGCATTGCTGGCACATGATGGCATATATCACATTGGTGGATGTGCAGGTGAACGAGCCTCTGATAGTGTGGCTGATGTTATTAGGCCCTGTGATGGTGTCCCCTGAATAGATATGTGGGCACAGTCGGCAACGGGCTTTGTTGCAAGGATAGGTTCCTGGGTTAGTGGTTCTGTTGTGTGGTATGTGGTTGTTGGTGAGTATTTGCTTCAGGTTGGGGGGCTGTCCATAGGTAAGGACTGGCCTGTCTCCCAAGATTTGTGAGAGTGTTGGGTCATACTTCAGAATAGGTTGTAGATCCTAATAACATCAGCCACGCTATCAGAGGCTCGTTCACCTGCACATCCACCAATGTGATATATGCCATCATGTGCCAGCAATGCCCCTCTGCCATATACATTGGTCAAACTGAACAGTCTCTACGTAAAAGAATAAATGGACACAAATCAGATGTCAAGAATTATAACATTCATAAACCAGTCGGAGAACACTTCAATCTCTCTGGTCACGCAATTATAGACATGAAGGTCGCTATCTTAAAACAAAAAAACTTCAAATCCAGACTCCAGCGAGAAACTGCTGAATTGGAATTCATTTGCAAATTGGATACTATTAATTTAGGCTTAAATAGAGACTGGGAGTGGCTAAGTCATTATGCAAGGTAGCCTATTTCCCCTTGTTTTTTCCTACCCCCCGCCCCCCAGACGTTCTGGTTAAACTTGGATTTGTGCTGGAAATGGCCCACCTTGATTATCATGCACATTGTAAAGAGAGTGGTGACTTTGGATGGGCTGTTACCAGCAGGAGAGTGAGTTTGTGTGTGGGGGGGCGGAGGGTGAGAAAACCTGGATTTGTGCTGGAAATGGCCCACCTTGATTTTCATACACATTGTAAAGAGAGTGGTCACTTTGGATAAGCTATTACCAGCAGGAGAGTGAGTTTGTGTGTGTGGTTTTTGGAAAAAAAAAAAGGGGGGGGGGGCGTGAGAAAACCTGGATTTGTGCTGGAAATGGCCCACCTTGATTATCATACATATTGTAAAGAGAGTGGTCACTTTGGATGGGCTATTACCAGCAGGAGAGTGAGTTTGTGGGGGGTGGGGGGGCGGAGGGTGAGAAAACGTGGATTTGTGCTGGAAATGGCCCAACTTGATTATCATACACATTGTAAGGAGAGTGATCACTTTAGATAAGCTATTACCAGCAGGAGAGTGGGGTGGGAGGAGGTATTGTTTCATGGTCTCTGTGTATATAATGTCTTCTGCTGTTTCCACAGTATGCATCCGATGAAGTGAGCTGTAGCTCACGAAAGCTTATGCTCAAATAAATTGGTTAGTCTCTAAGGTGCCACAAGTACTCCTTTTCTTATTGTATTCCTCTGTTTCCATTGTCCTACCACACAATTAATAGAGCAGCTGTTCCAAACCGTAGCATGCCGGGAGCATAAAACTGCCAATAGAATTATGATTTTTTTTAAAGTACATGTTCTTTAAAAAGTTGCCTGGGTTTCCTGCACTGTTCATTGGTTGAAAAAAGTGTACTGGTTGGTATTTGATCTCACTTTACACGGGTGTAATTGACTAAGGTGCAAGGTACAAGAGGATCAGGTCACAGGAGTTCCTGTCTCCTCTTTTAAGCTCAGACCTCTTGGCTATGCACTGTTAAAGATCCTTAAATGGCAGAAGTGGCATTTCTCCCATAGATTTCTGCCTTCAAATAATTGCTTCCGAACCAGGATGATTTAGCTGCAACTGCTTAATAATATGCATACAACCCAATGAGGAATTTGATGTATTTTTCCCTTAAGGAATATTTAGAGAATGCTGTGATCCTGCTCAGTAATAACCACACACATTTCCCATCACCTAGGTCTGTAAGAACTCCTGACATTTGAAGCTGTCCTACCGAGTTGCCATGGCAACAAGAAAAGGAAAACATCAAATCTGAAGATCGCAGTTTACAATTACTGTTCTTCACTACTAGGCCTCAGTTGCTCCAGATTCAGTTTAATTTGCAACCTCACTTAGTCTATCCAACTGTACGTCAGTGTTTGGCAACCTCTGCCCTTACTGTTGTTCAATAATGGATTTCTCTTGCAAGATGCAAGGTTTATGCGAATTTTCACTGAATGTTAAAAGACCATGACATCTCCACTTGACCTTCTGCGAGCTGAATATAGAATGAATCCATTTTTTTCTCTCTGTTGACTTGTTGCTATTCAACTGTTCAGAAACAATTTTTTTGTCTGTGGGATGGTATCTGTATATGTATGAATGTATGTGTGTATATATATATTTATATGCAGAGAAGAGATACACAATAGGTTTAGCTTTTATGAGACATTTGCCTGAAGCTGGGGAGGGACAGGACAGAGTAACAGGGCCATAGGTGAGTTAGAATTGTCCTGTCATAGCTAAACCCATTGTATATGCTGTTTATACAATGGTGTAACACAAAAGACGAGAGCAACTGCAACTATACCATTAAAATTGCCATGTCAGTAGTGCCAGCTATACCACAAGGTCACTTCATTTACCTCAGGCTCAGTGTACAAGAGACGCAAATTCCCAGTGCTCTATTTCCAATCAAGATTTCTTTCCTTCAGCCACAGGTAGTACTGAGGAAGCAGCAGTGAAAGCAGCTTTTCACTCCACATTACAATGACAGCAGCCCTGGGAGATAAGGAGGCTGTGATTTGCAAGGGGGCTGAAAGCAGTCAAATGCACTATGGGTCATTTCATATAATATTGGGACACTCTGGGCTTGATTTTAAAGGGGCCTTAACCCAGCCTCTCTTTTTGCTCCTGCCGATAATTATTTGCTGGTGCAGCTGAGGACATTTTAAACTTCTTAGTGCCTGATCTGCAGGGGCAATCAGATAGGTAGATGTTTACGTGTCAGAAAGCCTGTGTGAATAGTAGGAGTACAGGGATTTCTCAGATGCATTGATCATCTCTCTTTCGACTCCCTGACCACAAAGACCTGTTCTCGCTCTGTCCCCATACAGCTCTCATTGACGTCCCTGAGCACAGTGAGGAAATTGTATTGTATAAATATATTCATATATACAGTTTGGAGAGTATATATATACACACACACATACATATACATGTACGCACAGTTTTCAATTAAAAGTAACAAGATCATTTCTCTGTGTGTGTGAAATAACTTGTTTGCAAACCTGGAATTAAAAGGTGTCATTATGTATGAATATTAATCCTTTTTTTATTCTGTGAGCATGTAAGGTAAACAAAAAACTTCTAACTGTATCAAGATGATGATCCTGTTAATAAATTGTAAATGATCCATCAAAGCTCACACCAAATTTTTTATAAAATTAACACACACAAAAAATTATACTAGTGGCAGACTGTGGCTTTTACTAGAGCTTGCCAGTAACTAGGGTGAGGTTAAATGTCTTAGAATATTTTAATAAACTTGCTTATTTAAAGTTTAAACACCAATGCTTTCTTATGCAATAGATCGTCACAGCTGCGTTTTTGGGTTAGCGTTTTTACAGTACTTATGGGTCATTCTGTATGTTGTCATTACTGCCGTGAGATTATACACATACCTTCCACATCATGTATATGTTTCAGTATTAAAGCTTTTTGGAAGTATAAAAAATAAATTCCAAACACACATTTAGTTTTTTTCATGATGTTACACTAGATATTAAATGTGTATTGGTGGTGAAAAATTGCTGTACAATAGCTTTTCTCTGACTTCCTGTATTATACCAAATATTACAACAGGTCCTTTTTAAGTAAAGTAATAATAATAATAATTAATAATGGTGACAGCAAAAAAGTTAGTTTATGTTGTGGACTTCCCTAAATTTTTAGATTTCTTCATAAGATATAAACTGCCTTGACACAAAAAGCTGGGTTTTTTTAATCGGAGAGCTTAACACTTGAAGTCCGCACCCAGCAAAAACTCTCACTGACCTTGCTTCTTTCACAGGTCATAGGTGTCTGAGTTACCACAGTAGTACTTAGAGGTCAATGGGAGGTTCTTTAGAAAAGAATTTCAGAAAGGTTCATTAAGCAACTGCAGGCCTTTAAGCAGGAAGTGCCTGATCTCAAATGTTACTCCTACCTGAACATGGGCATGCTTCCATTCCATGCCGTCTGCCCCAGGCATTGTGGTAAGCAAATGCTGCTGCTTTATAATCACCAATCACTTATATATATAAACAAGCGTTAAATGCAAAATTTGCAAAAGGAAAATAGATGAATGCTAAATACACTGTGGATCTTTCCCAAAGAGGAATTGCATCCCATGCCTTGATCTACTAAACTTTTCACTTGAATGTAACGGAAACAACGACTATCCTTCCACATAAATATATTTTTCTAATGGGATCCTTCCTTCCCCTGCATATGGACATCATTCAAAGTCTGTCAGTGAAAAGATTCCCATTGACTTCACTGGGCTTTGTGTGAGTTATGATGAGAAGCTATCCCTGCTTCTTGTTCAGAACCTAGCACATTATGGATCCTCCTAAGGGGGCCCAAATCCAGGAATAAAAATTTTCTGTTTGAATCTGGCCTAGCAACAAGCTACTGGGTAAAGCCAGTTGCCTACCCTTTACCTGTGCAATAAGAGTCCACAGTGCAGAGTAACGTCTCAAATAATATTGCAAAAAAATTGACCTATACACGGGGTGGTTATCAATAAGGATATTCCCCAGTGGAGGCTCTGGATCACAGAGGTACCAATACCTCCCTGACTTTCTCATCCAAAACTGGGGTGGGAGGGTCTGAAATCTCAGTCCCCATCATCTCCTGTTCATATGCCCGAAGGCTCCAGCTTGAGTTAACCTCTGGGCATTCGAGGCACGAAAAGAGGAAACCTACCTGCCATCTTAATATTTTGTCCTCATTTCCCAAGTTTCCATATTCAAGAAAGAACATCTATCAAGAAGCCCAATAGGGCAAATCTTACAGTCTTATTAAAGAGAGAAACCCCATTAAAACGTATGGGGTTCCTTACATGAGGGAAAAGGCCCAAAGTGATGTCATTTCCTGAAACTCAGAAACTAGCAGAATTTGGAAGCATTTCATGTCATGCAAAATCAGAAAAGACCAAAAAGAAAAACCTCATAACTTTTGCTCTTCCTTTTTATGTTGGATTAAGTTTAAAACTTGTTCAGGTATGCCTTGCTATTTTCATAATCCATCAGTTATATGAATTTAGCTATTTTAGTTGCTACAACATTTATTTCTCTCTGTGTGTATGTGTGTGCAATCCATGCAAAGTTGTCTGTATTTTGAAAGACTCTGAATTTAATCATTTTCATTTTGAAGCATACGTAAAGCAGTGCCGGTATAAATCATTTAATTTCAAAATCCTGTATTTTCTGGTAAAACATGAATCCAATATGACAATTATCGAGTTAATCAAAGAATGGTGTTGATTAGCAGGGTAATTGTGTCATTTTCAGTGTACTTGCTAATTGAAGCCCTGTCAATACACCTCATGAGTGTGCTCGCATTATGCCTATGTGCATATATTAATGTACATTATGTTCAGTAACTGCAGGTCTGAAGCTCAAAACAAAAGAAAACCAGCTGAATTTCATGGTGGGGATCAAATAAGAGTTAGATTACAGTGGAACGATGTTTTGGTAATAGACCCATGGAGCCAGATTCTCATCACATTTCCATGAATAACTCCATTAACCAGAGATGAAAGATGAAAATCCAGCCTGTCCGTAAGACCCTATACCTTGAGATATTTCATCTCATTTCTCAACACATTGCTTTATTCAGTCTGCTGTACATAGTAAAATAACATAACTTGTCATAAGACACTTGGAAATCATTTATCTGTTATTGTAGGTTTGTCTTGAACTTAGGGAAACCTAAAGTCTATCTGACTCACTTCCTTCGCTGACCCCGTTAAAGTATCCCTAAGGTCCCCAACACAATTTGGTTTAACTTTTATTTAGAATGACCACACTTCTAGCCAAGCAAGTCTTGTTGGTCTCTTTGGTGATCATTTAAACTAGGGTCCACTGTAATACAAACTCATTTATTAAATTAAGGATTTCCAGTCAGTTGATAGGCGACCTGGTTTCAATGCTTTATTTTATCGTTACAGAAAAAGAGAAGCCTGTGTGTTATGGTTATGCTTGTTTTACCACTAGCCATTCCTTTGCATCACTAGTTTCCTAAAGCATGGTGATTGCTAATTTGCCCCCTCGGTTTCTACCAATGCATTTAGCCATTTGATCACACAGCAGAGTTTTGTACACGGATCACATTATTGTTTGTCCAGAAGCCAAATTCCTACCAAATGTGCTTATCTCATTTCATGTAAAAAAGTTGAATAAAAGATGAATGACAATAAAAAATGACACTGGCTCAAGAATAGCAGGTCCAAGGGAAAATATAGGATTATGTATTCCCATTACAGTATCTGTAGAACCGTCTTTTGTCCAAGTGCTACATCTCCCAAAGGGAGCAAAACAACAAAACCAAAAACAATTCTTTCCCATTTAGCTCTTGGTGATTTGTAACCTTGAAGTTCACATGCAAATTATTTCGGAAAACAAAGCTAGATACAGATAACTATTTTACTGTGTAAAACGTACAGCCCATTGCTGTGACTACTTTACCTAACCACAAGTTTTGATGATCGCTAACTTCTCAATGTCCAAATGAAATGAATACACACAAAAATGCTCAGTGAAAGTTACTAGTTGCACAATTGCTATGTGTGTGTATATATGTAGATATATAGAGATACACACATACATATATAGAGCTATATATAATATATGTAGAGGGGGAGAGTGAGATTACACAGCATGGGGATTTGGAATAAGCAGTTTAATTCTATGAATTATGGATGAACACTCAACTTAAGAAGGGGCGTGGTTTATGCAGGGTCAACCCAAACTGCTGAAAATAAATAGTTTATTCCCACCTCTGATGTTGTATTGATTTAAGCCTCACTCGGCTCTCTCGCTCTTTATATTGATTTACATAATTTGAAGATATGCATACTTGTTTACTGACTCCTTTTGTTTTAGTTGTCTATGTACCAGCAAGTCAGTAGCAGTGTGAAGGGGGATACAGAAAGAACCCTAACTTTCTTCAGTATTAGCAGGATGACTATATGGAGCTATACCCATCCTCTGAAAGTTATGCTTCTCCTCTGCATTAATAAGTGGCTGTATTTGATGTTTTGAGGTTAAATGAATGTAGTCTAAAGGGACAGTGCATGCGTGGGCATGCATACGCGCCCTGCCCATGAACTAGGATTGTAAAATGAAAATGTGTATGGTGGCGAATTCAGTACAGATATGCTGTGTGATTAATTGAAACGTCCAATGGTAACCTCCTGTATCGTCACGTTTGCCCCATAATGAACTCTGTCTCCTTCAGTCATCACCAGGAATTTTTGTTTGGATTTGAATACTTTATTCAGCTACTTTTCCAGTTAATGTTTCCTTTAGGCCCTAATTGCTGAATTGCTTGCCGTTTCTGAGGTGTAAATAAACGTTTTGATTTATGATGTGGTTGCAAAGAAACTTGTAATTTATTTGTGAAATGCTCAAATAAAGGATGTCTGGGCTTTTATCCTTTCGTCTGGGTTTAGACCTTTCTGAAACAACATTGCATGAATCAAGGGGGCTGTATAATCACCCTGCTGTGGCTGACACAGGTGTCTGAACCCACCCCACACTGAACTAGAAGCAAGAGCCTCAGGGGCAGCGCTAGGAGGGGGCTTGCAAGGGCTATAGCCACCCCGAAATTTGCCATAGCCACCTTGTAGCAGCTGCTGCTCTCCAGCACAGTGGAAAGAGCGGCAGCTACTGGCCAGGAGGGACATTCCACCCAGCCGGGGCTCCTGGGCCACACCCCCGATGGTCACTACTCCCCGAGGGCTCGGCTGGCCCCACAGCCAGGTTGCCCCACTTGGGCAGCTCTTACTAGCTGTGAGCAGCCAGCGTCCCACAGTACTCAGCTCCAGCTTTCAGCCTCCAACCTGGCCATGGGGAGGGGCCATGGAGGGGGTGGACCTCATGGTGAGTGGGGGAGGGGGGCATAGCCCACCTAATTTTATGTCTGGCCTACCTCAGGCCCCTGACTGGGAAGAGGCAGGTGTCATCCCTGAAGATCCTCCCCCAGTTGCCCTGATTAAGGCAATGAATTGAGCTGTTTGTTGTCACACAATGGCCATAGAGTGGGACTAGGTGGGTATAGTGAATGGAAGAAATCTAGAGATCATTCACCAGACTTCATAAGAATGTGGTGAGTGGATTATTTTGCATACACCAGCTCAGTTAAGGATTACGCCTTCCAAAGCCCAAGTTTTGTTACAACACTCCTACCAAATTTCTTGGCTATGTGCCGCAAAGAAACTTCATCGGTCTTTGGCTTCACCATCCTTTGGCTTCAGCCAACTAGCCCTTATCACCTTCTTCTATCAGCAGGCAGTTAAGGGCTACCAAGAGAAGCCACCCATGATAAAATCAAATGCCAAACAAAAGATCAACAAAACCATAAGTCAGCTTCCTGAAGATTCACCAGTGAACGCTACGGGAAGCTGCAGTACTAGATTCCTGCCACTGTGCAGTGCTGAGTGTCAGCAGTGGTTCCCAGTCCACTTGCATTCCAAGATGATGTCCTCTAGCAAGTACTGATAGCTTCTCTTGAGCTCCAGAGATGACCCAGAAAACTAAGGGAATTCTCATCCAAGGTAAAATTGCCCAGACCTTTGTTTCTATAATATAGTTGGCAAGAGATGGGCTCAGACTCGCTCTGCCATGTGCATCTTACTGATGGTTTAACCTTGTGTTCTCATGGGAGGTTCAGGGAAGGGTTTTCCAATAAAGTTACCATACTGGAATTACCTTACAGTGGCTCTACCCCTTAGATGTTCTCTCCCACCATGTGGATTGATTGCTCGTCACAATCTTTTCTTAGCCTGATATATTTAAATGCTAATGCTAAGGTAGTGGGCTCAACCTGCTGCAATTCTGCTGGATCCTTCCTGCCAATGCGTCAAGAGAATTACAGTTCAGATTATTAGTATGGGGTCATTCCTGAGGCCTATTCTCAGAGCCAGATCATTCCATGCACCCCAGAACTCCATGATGCCACTGCAGAGATTCTCAGAAATCAGACCCCCAAATTTAAAGTCCTGATTTTCTAGGCCTTCAATGTTCTGGACCCAGGACACCCACTGGGATTTTAACTTGACCGCTCTACACAGCAGGAACAATGGAACTGTCCACATTACTGGTGAACCTCATGTGAGCATGACAACAGATTTCCCAGGACATTAGGATTCACAATCCTCACCACTTCTCTTCTGTAACTTTGATTTCCCACAAAGCAACTCATAACCCAGAAACCGCTCTGGAACACACACGTAGAAAAAAAATTCTCATGCAACTTACTCCTCTGTGGGGTGGAATAAAGAGGAAACTTTACTGCCTTGAATCACCACGGTTTCTAACTCTGGCAGGTGCTCTGAGACCATGGTGATGGGCCTGTTCCAAGACCAGTAATACAGATCATAGTAATAATAGAATAGGATGGAGGTCAAGAGCAGGAGTGGAAGGGTCAGGTGGAATGCACATCTTCTCTTGCGAAAGTACCAAACTGAATCCATCCAAAAGACACCAGGCTGTATTGCATTCTGCATAAAAGCGCTCCATGTTGGGGAAGCCTCTCTTCAAGGGGGAATCCAGAAGCAGCTGCCTGTGTGGAATTCCCTGGAACATTGCTGCTTGAGGAAGCATTTGACACTACACCCTGCAGGTAGAGATGGTGTAGTCTCAAGGTCACCACATGAGTAATCTTTTGTGTCCAAAAGATCTTAGAGAACATCAGGAACCACTTCTTATTCTATGGGGTTGAGCAAAACTCCACCTCCAAAAAGGAAACGTTCAAGTGCACACCACAGAAGTCATCTTTCTGTGGTTTTTCACCCCCCCACAGGCCTGCTCCCATTGGCTTTTTCACCCTCAATTTTTGTTCTACCTGAACTTGAGCAGACTGCGTATAAAGTGAGTAAGGACCTTTGCATGGGGCTCTTTACAAATAACAAATAGAAACTGAGGTTAAATTTAGCAAAAGGCCATTACCTGGAGGCCACCACAAAGGGCTCCTGCCCTTGACTTTATTTGGTCCCGGGCTATGATTAACCTAAGCTGATGCTGCATACTGTATCTTAAAAGAGCAGTTTTAAACAGTGCAAGGTTAACACACAAGCCAGGACAAGGTTGGCAGTGAGAGTAGAGGATGTTGAGAGTTTTTAAATCAGGCTAAATGATGTCTTTGCCCTACCACCCTTAATAGGAGCGATCTAGAAGTTCTGCTCTGAGGCGTCATTTTTTACTGTGTAACTTTGCACTGCTCATGCTAGTTACAGAGTTCTCCCTCAATAGTAGATAAATACGTCTTCTGGCTTCAGAACAAAGGCCTTCTCTGCAGACATCGGACAAGGGACATTGCTCCTCCTCCTCCTACCAAGATGGTCTTCCTCAACTATGATGCCTCTGGCTGAACTACACACAACCTTTTCCCCAAATGCTCTGACCTGCAATGCTCCTGTAAGCACAGAAGGGAAGTAGTCACCATATCCCAACGCTTTCAGCATTACATTATGCTGTGATTTATTATGTATTACTTACTATGTGTTTCACTATTATCACATGCAGTTGTAGAGTGCCCCTAATAATGGCAAATGGATGCACTTTTCATGGCTTCGATCTGGAATCAGCACCATTTCCAAACTAGAAGGGCAAATCTAAGTTGCTCCTTCATTTTTTGCAAGGCATGCTGAAACGGCCTGGTTAGAATGAAAACTAGAGCTGGCCCCTTGTTTCAGTTAATGAATAACTTGCAAACTATTCCCAATTTTCTTCAAAGGTTATTCTTAAGCATCTGTTGGTGGAGAAAGACAACAAAAACTGATTAGGAGTTGGGAACAGTTTACATATGAGGAGGGATTAAAACAACTGGAAATGTTCATCTTAGAAAAGAGACGACTAAGTAGGGATATGATAGAGAGCTCTAAAATCATGATAAGTGTTGAGAATTTGAATAGGGAAGTACTATTTAACCCTTCACGTAACAAAAGAGCCTAATGAAATTAATAGGCAGCAGATTTTAAACAAACATAAGAAAGTATTTCTTCACACAATGCATAGTCAATCTGTGGACCTCATTACTAGGGTCTGTTGTGATGCCCAAAAGTATGACTGGGTTCAAAAAATAATTACATAAGTTAATGGACAATAGGGCTGAGGGACGTACTGTCCGCCACTTCCAGAAGCTCCCATTGGCCTGGAGCAGTGAATCGCGGCCAGTGGGAGCCGCGATCGGCCGAACCTGTGGATGCGGCAGGTAAACAAACCGGCCCGGCCCGCCAGGGGCTTTCCCCGCACAAGCGGCGGAACAAGTTGGGGAACCACTACTCTCGTAATTAGATTAACTCATATTATTGGAATTAAAAAGCTAAAGGAAATATTTAGAATCTGGAAACAGAGCCCAGGGGAGGTCATGCTGTTACAGCCCAACAGGCCTCAATATGTTCATTTGCATAGAATCATAGAATATCAGGGTTAGAAGGGACCTCAGGAGGTCATCTAGTCCAACCCCCTGCTCAAAGCAGGACCGATCCCCAATTAAATCATCCCAGCCAGGGCTTTGTCAAGCCTGACCTTAAAAACTTCTAAGGAAGGAGATTCCACCACCTCCCTAGGTAACACATTCCAGTGTTTTCATGCGTCCCAATTTGATACTTATTAACTACATACTGTAATAACTAGATCAAGGCTGAAATCCTGGCCCCAGTAAAGTCAACTTGAGTTTGCCATTGCCTTCAGGAGAGCCAGGACTTCATCCCAGGTACCACCAAATGCTTTATTCAATTTGAAAAGGGCTCAGTCTCCAACCAAAGAGATATCTTGAACCAACTGAAAACCAAAACCCCAGTCTGCAATCAGCTCTGCAGAGATGTCTGCCTGTCACAATGAATGAGGCTTTGTGCAGCATCTGGACATCACCCATGCTGACCTTATTCTAGGATGGCGGCCCATAACTGTTTACCCATCTGAGTTGTCATGAGGCTTTGCCTATATTAGATGCTGATGTGCCAGGTATCAATGATGGGGGGTAGAGTTGCAACACAAATATCCTCAATAAGAAAGGTAAACATGAAGAATTTTAAAAAATATTGGTGTGTTTTTCCAAAGCACCTACAGGTATATCTACACTGCAAAGAAAAACTCACGGCACCAAGTCATAGAGCCCAGGTCAATTGACTTGGGCTCATGGGGGTTGGGTTGCCAGGCTAGAAATAACTGTGTAAGTGTTCCTGCTCGGGCTGGAGGTTGGGATCTGAATCCCTTGCCCACTTACCAGGCTTCAGCCTGGGCTCCTAAGTGATTTAAGAGCACAAGTTCCACTGACTTTGTCTCCTGGAAAAGTCAAGGTGACTTGTGCTCTCACACCCTTTAGGCGCTTTTGAACTTACCCACCCCACCCCAGGTTTACTGTTTCCTGATATTCTTTATAAACATTTGACAAACTAGAGTCTTTGCGTACAGCCCATAGAGATTGTAAAGGGAATAACCTATTGGATCATCCTGTCTATCCTCCAGCTAATATAGGATTTTTCTGACAGATGGGCCACATCAATCTTTTCAGTCCCTAATTTCTATGGTTTCTTCAAGGCACAGCAGGAAAAAAATGGCCTAATTTTGCCCCACCTTGCTGATTATTAGCTCTGATAGGTATTCCATCCCTGACATACTGAGCTAGTGAGCAATCAATACAGCTTGGAGCTGAATATATGTTCATATATTTTCCACCAAAAGAAATACAGAATTATCTGATTTTTCCATCTCCCTCTCCATTAAGGCACCCTAACATTTAATGCATGTGCTTTGATTTCTAGTAATTTTTCTTGTAGTCCTTCGCATTAAAGAGCGAGTTTTGCTATTGTATCAATTCAGAGATAAACCTACTTTTAATTGTAGCTCTTTGTGACCATTTACACAGATCCTGGTCTTCATCCCTTTCCTAGCCTCTTAATTAACGTTCCTTGGCACTCTGCACATTGTTCTTTTGTAAAATAAACACTGAGAACAGGAAGCTAATAAAACATTTTGCTGCACATTGCTCCATCCTTTGGGGCAATCCAAAGATGTTTGTTTTTTTTTTAATGGGACAATCAAAAAGTGCCCTCCTCTCTTTCTTGCTTTGACTCTAAATGGGAGGAGTATGTGCAGTTCAGATGATATCCTCTGACTGAGCTATCACGAATCTATAACAAGCGTAAATAAATTAATTAAAATTAATTGTAATTCAAATCAAAGAAGACAGTTTTAGAAAAGACATACCCTTCAATTTCACAAAAAGGAGAATTTGAGGCCCGTTTTACTTTAGTGTTAAATAGCGAGTGCTCTGTAAGACCTCAATTCATTAGGAAAATAAAAAGTAATACAATGGAATTAATTTGCATTGCACACTAATTAATATGGGAATTGGGCTATGTGAGGAAGCTTCATAGACATACACTGGGATGGAAGCAGGGATTTCTGGCAGCAAGTCATTACATAAGAGAATCACACATTGGCCTAGCAGAATCACACTTTGGCCCAGCAAGTCATTGAATCACACAAAGGGCTTGGTTCTTTGGTTCTAAATGAAGTGCTAGACAAAGATTGATTTTGCTTTTTGGAGGGGTCATTTTGTTTTGTTTGTTTGATAGGGGATTTTAATCAGAGATGGGCAAAGTGGCTCCAACTGTTACTCATCCACTGAACTAAACCCGAGTCTTTGTTCAGTTTTGGTTTTGTAAAAGAACATCTCTTGGCTTTCTGCTCTCTCCATCCCTCCAATAAATCTGAAACACTGGGAATAGGAAGAATAATCTGAAGCTCTCAGCCTCCCAAGCCTCTTGGCCCTTTCTCAGTTTGTGTAGCAACTTGTAGCTTTGAGAGATCCCTGTTTGTTTGTTCTCAGTAAAGGTCGCTGATTCAAGAAGATGTCTTGCAAGCTGTCCAATTTCTTCTGATTCAGAAGATGTTTGTTGGTTACAAACTGGACTTTTATGAAACATACCTTTCTGATAGTTGTGAGGAAAAAGAACCTATCAAAGCTCCAGAGAGATGGAATTCCAGTCTCACATATTGTCTCCAAAACTGCTTAATCCAAAACTCAGCCTGCTAGAAGAAGGGTGACATATCATGAATTGAGCGCATGAGCTTCTTCTATTCACTTCCTCCTGTAAAAGCATCACACAAAATGTTAAGTAGCAGAAGGGTAGTATTCCAACCAGAGATTGGCTACAAAGACAGCGATCACAGTCAGGTCCAGGATAGGCTTAATCTAGGGTGAACTATTTGGGCTCATAGAATCAGAGAATCATAGAAGATTAGGGTTGGAAGAGACCTCAAGAGGACATCTAGTCCAACCGCCTGCTCAAAGCAGGACCAACACCAACTAAGTCATCCCAGCCAGGGCTTTGTCAAGCCGGGCCTTAAAAACCTCTAAGGGATGGAGATTCTGGTTCAAAGCCCAACCAGAGCTCTGTATCTGATTTCTTGGCACTGTTGGTACTCATACATCATTTTCACAAAAATGCTGATCATGTGAGATGTCTGCCATCTTGAATGGTGGGAATCTCATGGACTTTCACAGTTTTTAATGAGATTTCTGCCATTGCGGTCCAGATAAGAACCAGAAAAGGGAACCTTATGGTTAGGTATTTGAATCAGAAGCCAAAGTTGTACGGGTGAGTTCAAATCCCAGGTACTGAACTGAACGTTTTTTAAATCTAAATTCTTCTTTGGATCTGAGGTTTGGCTGGCCAGGGGTTTTTCAAGTTTTAGAAGACCAAAGGTCGATTCTCCACTGCCTTGCCTCTTGTGTAGTAACTCACACCAATGCAAAGTGAGTGCAAGTCACAACCATTCTGATTTGCTAGCATTTTACTCTCACTTTGCATGGATGTAAATGACTGCAGGGCAATGGAGAATCAGGCTCCAAATCTTACTGGTGGATCATTACGTCATGAAAGTTCTTTATGTGAAGTAAAACGCATTGGTGCACAACAGTTAATTTGAAAGACATATGCCATCAGCCTAAAACAATGGGTTTCTTCCTAACTTTCCCTTGTATTTCAGTCTGCCACTTTTGTTTTAATAAATAAAATCCTAGTTGGCCTGTGTCTGGTTGATGAAAGTCCTGGTTATTTCACGACAACATTATGTAGTACTGAAGAAGTCTGGCAACACTCTAAACCTGGCTCAGATTTCTGTTCTGTTCTCTTCATTAACATTTTGTGTGACTGTCTAAATCTTCTAGACATTTTTGAACTCTGTGAATTGTTGCAACTATTGCAAAGTCCAGGTGTGAACTGAACGATGTGAACGATCCTGGGGGGGCCTGTTAACAGTCTGTGAACAATAACATCAAGTTCACAGAACATAACAAGTATTTTTCCAAGGCACCTGTACAACGAAAAGCAATAGTCTTAAAGTGACACTCAATTTGCAGGTCTTATAGAACAGCATGATTCCTTGCACATCATCCAAGACATGTCACAGGGGTTGCTAAACAGTTTACTAATTTAAAACCAATTTTCTCAAGCCAAGGCAAAATTACCACTAATGAAAAAGAGAGAATCTGAATAACTTGGCATTTAAAAGTCAGGATCTCAGAAGACCCTCAACTATGTGAAAAGGAAAAAGTTAAGCATTTGACTCTCAACTCAGACCCTCTTGCTAGTTAAAAACAAAATCTTTTGCAGTCACATTATTATTTATTCAGGTTCTCAATCCGAATAATTATCTGGAGATTTTATAATTTTGTAGAAAAGGTTTGGATAGTTTTTTTTTCAAATAAGAAACTGGAAAGAAACTAAGATGAACCAAAGGAAATAATAAATAGTGCTAGAAAAAAAGACCTTGAAGCAGTGAAGTTTTAACATGTATGGCCAACATTTTTAGATCTGGGAACCATTAAGATCTTTACAAAAGGTGCGGGGGTGGGGCGGGTATCTGTCTGTGTGTGGTGGGGGTTAACCAAACGTTTCAGGCTTTTAAAATAATTATTTGGGAATTTAATGGAATGAGTCCTTTGGAGAACAAGTGCTTTAGAATGTACCGAGATGCAGCAATTATTTTTTCCTTTTTGGGGGAGCTTTCGCGTTGTGATTAAGGGCATAATGCTTGAGCTGCAGCAAATTTGAAGCTCCAATTAAAATTTAATGTAAATGTTCAGCAGATCCATAGGTTTCCGGTAACTCTCCCAGGCTGAAGAGTATTTCCCCTTTAAGAAGAACGGGGTGTAGCTCTGCCAAGTGGGGAGGAAACAGCCATTACAATGACCCACTAGTGTCTAGAGATGGCTGCCAGGCTAAACAGAATGAACCTCAGAGACTGTAGGTAAACTTGTTCATATTGGGGGTTATCAACCAGAAGCTCGCTGGTTCACCATGCACTCATGCTACTGGCATGTGTGCTGGAAGCTTAGTTTGTTGTTTGTTTTCCTGAATGGCTGATAACTTCTCAGCTGGCTTCCAGAGAGCTCACTCAAAAGTTGGACTTTCCAGACACACACACTCTGAGCCAAACTGCGCTGACTTTTTCACCCACCTTTCGTTGTCTCAGCTCTTCTAAGCAGTTAACTGTCTGGTTTCCAGAATCTACCCTGACAGGGGCTTAGTATATTTGTATCTTACTATTAAATTAGAAGAATTTTACTTTTGAATAGAGCCATTTTCAAGCTTTGCTCACCTATGTGCCTTCCATTCCATGCCTCTTCGAGACTGATACATATATCTAATTTGGGTGAGCGGGAGGAGGTCACACGAGTAATTTTGTGGGGAGTCCCCTCCAAACAAACACAAGTTAATGAGTGAATAACACAGAATCTGCAAATAAACAGCTACATCTGCAAACTCCAGAATAACCTTTCCTGTCTTCTAGGTATGTGATTGCTCATTGTCCTGTGTGAAGGATATGGGGATGATCTACAATAATTGATGAATACCACATATGAGCTGGGTATATTACTGTACAGCTATATTGGGTTACTGGCATGTTTACTATATGCATATGTGGTTTAGTTTAATATGAAACAAAGAGAGAGACAACACAATGGCACCACGGGGAAAAAAAAACCCTGGTAAATGGGTCAGGAGGTTAAGAAAAAATACCTGGTCTGTTAGATAGGAAAGTACTACTTCCAGGCTAACAGCTGTTTTGCCAATGCTGGGAACACCCAGATCAAAAGCATTGTATATGGTAAAAAAACAAAACAAAACCCCTCTCTCTCTGTGTCCAGAAGGGGGGAGTAGTTGTCAGGGAGCTGTTCATGAGGAACAGACTGACCTAGATCCTGCAGGAGCATCTGAAGCAGTTAAGCCTTCCTAAGCTTGCAGATGGATGGTAAGCCTTAGGTAAGATAGATATTTTATTGAGTTAAAATCCTGTTTCTGGTGTGCTTTGCTGTGTTCCTACTTTTAAAAGAAAACAACACTTTGTTTTAAGAAAACTGTCTGGTCACCTGTGTTAACCACTGGTCACAGTTCCTGACGGGAAGATTTACAGGTGCTGAATGAGTGGTACACGGATACTGTAGCCCAGGGCTTGGTCTAAGAGTGGTAGAATAGCTAGATTGCCCCGCCCCGCCCGCCGAGGGAGCTGAAGGCCAGGCGCCTAACACCTGAGGGGGTGCCCTTAGTGAGACCAGACAGGGGTCAAGTTGCTGAAGCTAGTGCTGCAGCCATAACATCCTTCACATAACAAAGAGCGTCTATGACAACCATCATCTTGGCTAACCCACAGGGATTGAACCAGGAACCTCCAGAGCTAAACACACAAGCGGCTGCAACTCAAGCTCTCTAAGAGGCTCTGTGATAAACTCACATATTCTGCAGATTGGGCCCAGCGGAGACCTGAAACATACACTACCCAGTAAGTTACACATCCTTCTTGATTTGCCCCCTGAAACCTTTCCTCCTTCCTCTTTGGTTCCTGTCTCTTTCTGCCCTCTTCTTTCAGTGGTGCTCTTACCTTCTTTCTTGCTAGCCGATTTAGGGGCATGTTCTTCCCCGAATCTACATGCAGGCAACCCTCATTGACATCAAGAATGGATTTATGAGGAGAAAATGTGTTCACATTAGTGCTAATTAACATTAGTTGCCATTGTTCCCAGTGTTAAATAACTTGTATTACCATCCCTGCATCGCTGCATTCTTGGTCTCTTAACTCTATTACTCATCCTATTGCCTTCCCTTTTAACTTACTATTCCATCTCCGTTCTGGATTATTGTCTTTGTTGCACTAAATGATTATTTTCAACCAATGATCCAGCTCAGGCATAAAATAAAATATCCCCCGTATTCATTCTCAATGGCCTTCATTTTAAATTACTTAATCTGTCATTTTCACATTTCCTTTCTTGATGTGGCAATGCATTTTTATTCTTTTTTTCCCTCTCTGCCATAGCTTCAATTTGTATCTAAATTCAACACATATTGATTAAATGTTAAACTTGTGCATGAAACAGTCCCATTTGTAAACACTTTTAATGCAGGTTAAAAAATACCAGCAAGCTACACCTGAAATATCAGTGTGATTGGCAGGGCATTCTTAGTCCTTTGAAACTGCTTATGCAGGCAGAAGAGTTGAGTTTTCCTGACACATACTTTGTCATTCTGCCTATAATTAAGCTTGTCTAATCACGTCTCTGACAAGGATTTCAGGGTGAGCATATAAATTCTCTAAGAAATTATTTGCTGTATCTGTGTAAGTGTCATGTAAAACATTCATAGCACAATCCATTTAAAAAAAAAAGTAACAGTTTTAACTGAAAATTGACCAAGAGACTTCACAACCCTGATTTGATCTGTTTGTAGCAGTAAGTGAAATTATGAAACACAAGCAGAGTATAAAAGTATGTTTCTGCTAATATTAATGTCGTGGCTGACACACATGACTTGGTTCTGCATTGCGAGCGCTAAAATGTTTATCATTAACAGCAAATTGTTTGAGCACAAGAAACATGGCATCCCAGTAATGAATTCAGAGAGCAGATATAACACATGAGATGCAAAAAAATAAGGAATAGGAAAGTGAAATTAAAAAAATGGTTGTTAATACAAAGATAACAGGGGAAAGGAGTAGGTGATACAGTTGTCAAATGTGCCAGCATTTTGTTTCTGGAGAGTAGGGAACAAATTCATCTTTAAGTCACAAGAAAACTAAATTATTTCCCACCACGGCTGCCGGGATATTTGTCTACAAGAATATACTTCATGAGGGATATGATCATTTGCCCTGAGGCAAGGTAGAAACGGTCCACCTTGGCTCAGGAGATCCTGAGGAATCTCTCAGGGAGTTTGAGGAACTGGGAATCTGTAAGATTAAAGAAAAAAACTGAGACTGGAAAGGCCATTGAGGAGACTGAAGACAACTGGGTTCTGGAACAACGTACAGTGGGTTGACTGTTGGGAATTAAGAATTGCTCCTTTACGGACTGAGGTTCTGATCCTTAAAGGTATTTAGGCACCTAAACTTCCACTGATTGGGAGTTAGGCGCGAAAGGCTTTGAGCAACTGGCCTTCAGAGACCAAAGTGACTCTTTTCATCTCTGTGTTCTTCATCTCTGTGTCTAAATCAGCTATCACCGTCACATCCAGGTAACAAGTATTGCTGTACTCTACAATAATTACTGTTTAAAAGTTAACATTTGACAGAAGAGTTATCACACAGTACAGTCAGAAGTAGCTGTTAGTTTCTGGGCTATGGGCCATGCAATAACTATTGTCAAATGTTATTGTTTTTGAATGGTGCCTGCTGAATGAGTCTCACCGAGGGAGCCAGAGATCTGCACAAGATCTGATGTATTCTATAGGAAAATACCTTGCTCGGGAGCTCTTTAATTTTAAGTGGACATTAGGAAGGAATCTAGGGACACTGTCAGAAAATTCTAATGACTAATACCTCATGACACTTAGGTCAGAGGTCAAATCCAATAATTTATATGTAAACAGGGGACTATTACCTGTTGAATAAAAATGTCGTGACCTACGACATCTAATGGTCTAGGGGGAATTGAAGTCCTACCACACTCACATACATTCAGAATACCTCCACCGTATAGAATATATATAATCAGGAATTTCTCTTAATACAAGAAGTAGGAAACAGTCAATGAAATTAAAATGTATTAAATTAAATACTGATAACAGGCAACACTGAAAAATGTAGAAATAACCTGCGGAACTCATTGTCACAAGATATCATTGAAGAGCTTAGCAGAACTATAAAAAAGGATTGCGCACCTTTATGGATAACAAGAACGTTCAGATTTATAACAGTAAATATTACAAAACACCAAGAGTTTTAGAAAAGATGGGAAATCCTCAAGATTTGGGGTATAAGCCAACCTCTAACTATTTTGTGTGAGGAGGAAGCTTTCTCTGAGGGTAGGTTACTCCATAAGATTTCTTCTGCTGAGGCAGCTAGTACTGGAGACTGAATATGGGTCTAGATGGTCAACTGGTGTGATTCAGTATGGTATTCCCTATGCTTCTATATAATTAGCCTCCATATATGCATAGTTAGAAAGAGTGTGTATAAATTTAGGTTGATTTTGTGAAGAACTAAAGCCCAGCTCCATAGCGGTTGGGTTGCTAAATACTTTTGAGATTCTGGGACTAAATGTGAATCAAAACCTTCTTTTTTCACCACCTTTCCTATATATTAATGCTAGGACCATCCTCACCCTTACCCACCTCTCCAGGCCTAGAATCTTGATTCGAGTTGCATTTGATAACCATGCCAGCAGCCGCTATGGTCAAAGCAAGGCGAAAAGTACAGATCTTAAAGCTAGCAATTTAAGGAGAAGGCACCAGAATTTGAAAAGATTTGCTATGCAAATTCTCATACTGTATAAAAGTTGGAAGTCAAGTGTGCAGTTCTGCTGCCATAGGGTTTGGTGGGAGCAGGAGCAAGCCTCCGGTGGAATTTATTTAGCTCAAGCTTTTAAATAGTCATTGCTTCAAAGGCTAGTGTCAGAATCAATGTTAGGTTGCTGCTTTATACTAAGAGGACTACAATAATGCCTGAGAAGTGTGTACATCTCCTAGCAAAAGGCTTTTGTTGTATGTACTTGCTGTAATTTAGTCTGTCATTACTTGAGTGTAATTGAATTGTAGCTGTTTCACAGTGGCCTTTGCTTGTGAAATTTAAATCCTTTTGTTGGAACTTTTATTTGCTGAGCGAGCATAGTATTTCTTCAAACCAGCATTCTGATCAAGTTGATAACAGGCCCCAAGCTGTCAGAGTTCTAAGCACATTTGGCATTTGTGTTGTTTTGTTTTAACAGCAGAAAGGTAATGAAATAATTCCATAACATAAAGCTTGCTTAAAGTGGCAATTAACAAGAAATTGATCTGACATATCCTGTTCTTCAAATTACAATGCTATGTAAAAAATTTAAATCTCTATCTCCTTCATGAAAGCTTTCGTCTCTTGTATTGGTTAGGAAAATATTGAGAACAATAATAATTTTTCAATAAAGTGAGCCTTTACCATAGAGTAGAAAGAATGCACCGTGGTTATTACATTTTCCACAGAAGACTGCCTTTCACATTAGTGCTTGCTATTTGCATATTTCATGTCACTCCATCATACTGTCTTTCACTCAAATCCTACATTTGTTGGAGCAGATGGAAAGTTAGTTTAAATTAATTGAAAGCCTGCTGTTCACAGCTTGTGGTACCAAGAACATGCAAAGAAGAAAGCCAGATACATCAATTCCCTGTCTATGACACCTATAACTGCAAGAAGAAATCTCTCAAGAAACCACTGGCATATTATACTTTTTTGTAAAGCTATATTGCTTTTATTTTGTCAAGAGGAGAAGAAGGTGATGCAATTGGTTGGATACAATTGTCTGAAAAATAAATTCAACATGGATGGGCCTTATTGGAATGGTACAGGGCTTTTCGTTGCCTGCTGTTAGAATCATAGAGTCATCAAATATTAGGGTTGGAAGAGACCTCAGGAGGTCATCTAGTCCAACCCCCTGCTCAAAGTAGGACTAACACTGCTTCTCTGCTTTTCTCAATGATAGTGAAGAGTTTTGTGGCTAATGAATTTAGCACCTACTTTGGGTTTCTACTACTTCTCCAGTTCCCATCCTCTGCTTTTCTTTGTCTCCATTGTCAATCGGACTCTCCTTCCTGTTCTCTTTGCTCTTGACCTCCTTCCATATTTATGGCCTGATCTAGCTGCCAATGACATTAAAAAGGAACTTTCTATTGGCTTTAATGAGACTTGGGTGCGCCAATGCGAAAAATGAAAAGAAGTGGGAGTTTTGCTTCACTTTCTCTCCCTTTTTAATTTTTTTCCACCGAAAAGGGAGAATAAAAACCAAGAAAACAAAACAAAGTTTAAAAAAACCTTTTTTTAGTTTTCAAAAACCTAAATGCAAATAGAATTTGAAATAAAACAAAATGAAGTAAAATATTTAGTTTAGCTTTACTATAGAACCTCAATTTTTTACTAACACCAATCCCAGTCACAGGAATCATTTTTCCTGACTGGAAGCAAAAAAATCATGTAATAAAAGTGATGTTGATTAAGAGCAAGTCAGTGAGCCTTCAGCTGATGTCTTCAATGCATTGGGAATCGCTTTGCAGTGGTTTGAAGGAGAAGACGAAATTGATGCAGTGCATTGTACTGACGGGCCCAGCGTAATTTTGAGATGTTCAGCTTTAGAACGTTATTTGATGAACTCCATCCGCAAGTAGTTTGTAAAATTGGAGTCTATCCATGTTTTTATTTTTTGTTCTTCAAAACTCAAACCATTCTCAAAACACCAAGGAAACAAAGACCTAAATTTTTCACAAAAAATCATTTGGATTTTTTGACTAGTCCTAGTTAAAACCTATGTATATAACTTACACACATGCACAGCAAAAAGATGGTCTCTGTGCCAAAGAGTTTACAACCTAGTACAACATGAGAGCAAACGGATACAACAAACAGTGGATGGAGCATACGTTTTTACCTATCCTGCTTCCTTGTCTTTCCCCTTTTCAGACTGTACAAATGTTCCTGCTAAACTCATGTTCCTTTTTCACTTCTTTGATCATGTAACATCCCCTGCTGGAATCCCTCCAATGGCTTCTTATCTCTTACCACCTGAAATTTAATCATCTCCATCTACAAGTGCCTAGAAAATCTTGCATTACTGACATCTCCATTCTCATTTCTGTTGACAGCATTTTCCCAGCCTCTTTGCTCACCTTGATTCAGCAGCTTGCACTGATTTAAGCCAGGGCAAAAATTTGTCCTTTAGATTGTAAGTTCTTTTACGAAAGTGAATGTGTCTTCTTCTGAATTTGTAACACTCTTTGGAAATGTACAGGGCTATAAAGAAAATTGTTGTTGATGATTAGTACTTTACAATTACCAAACAAAAGATGGTATTGACAGGCAGTAAATGCCAATCTCAAAGCAACCCACACGCATGTCAAATTTGCAAAGCTTTTACCTTTCTCCCTCCATTGGGGCACTGCTTGACCCCATGTTGAGTTCCATTTCTATAACTGTGCCCAAGAAACATTCACAAATAATTAAGTAGTCATAAAGAAATTAGGAATGCAAGAGAATTAACTTCTCACCTCCTAGTGTTACTTGAAGATTAATTTGCCTAAAAACTAATTAGTTGATCTTCCACAAGCACGGAACGTCAACTGAAATGCAAAAAACAAAAGAGATTTTTATTTTTGGTGAATCTACAAATGAACAAGTTTATTGCAACATTTCTGAAAGCTGTTAGATTAAACCTTCAAAGAGAACGTTTCTGAAGAGTAAATGAAACTGCGAAGCAGCTGAGATAAATTCTTCTCTGATGTTTGAGTTAAAAAGAAACCTGCCACAATATTAAACTTCTTTTTGAAGATAAAAGAATAGACTATTTATGATTGCAAGTGACTGAATGGCTCAAGGATATTGAGCCATTCAACTGAGATTGCTGGTTAGCATCTAACACAGCTGGGTGATAAGCCAAAAGTCATTACTGTGTGACAGTCATAAAGCGGGGTATGCAAGGTAAGTTGATGGACTCGACAGCATTGGTTCTGTGATGCAGACTATTTATACTTTTGTTGGCAGTGTCAGAAGAGATAATTAAATTTGAATAAACATGAAAACTGAACCATCCTTTCTCCTTCAGAGGTGGGAATAGGTAAGATGCAGAACTGGTTGGATATTTTTCGTTGGAAGAGTTTAACATTTTGATTAAACCAATTGGTTTTTGTGCAACTGAATGGATTTTGACAAACTTTCCCAAGGGAAAAAATTTCTTTTTTCATTTTGAGTAATTTCAATTCAGAAAACAATTGAAACTTTGTTTCCAAACGCCTTTTTTGTTTTGATTTTTTGATTTTTGATTACTTTTATATATTGTTTCATTATTTCATGACACATTGGTAATAGTGCATAACATGGCAGGTCATTCATGCAGCTGCTTAGTAGTGATTCAAACATCTTATCCTACATTGGAAAACAATGTGTTTACTGTTTGTGGTGTAAGGAAACAGTTTGGCATTTTGACACTTGGATCTGGAAAAGAAGATAAGCACTCAGTGCACTAGCTAAAGGACCAGCTGTTTTTAGTATCCTAGAAAAATGATTCCATGCTAACACAAGGACATTGAAAACAGCTGCTCATCTCATTAGTACATTGAAGCCCAGTGTTAATGAGGGGAAAGGACAGAAGGGCTTAAAAGCCAGACACTAAGTAACCAAGGCAAACAGGGGAGTTTAAGAGGGAGAGTCCCTGCTGAAGAAGGTGCGGGGACTAATTCTTGGAGTGAGGGAGCACGCTTGTTTGTCTGCTTGGATTTTCTTTTGGCTTGCTTAACATTGACTGTGTGGACTGTGTGAGAGTGAGGGCCAGAGGCCTACTGTCTGCTTGCTGAATGGACATGGCAAGGCTCTAGCCTCCTGTCCTTTGATCACTCTTGTGCTCATCCTTCCCTGTGGGTTGAGGAGGGGGCAGGGCTTTCCTAGGAAAGAAGGGCTTCGAAGACAGCTGTTAAGTGATCAAGTGGTGTTAGCAAACAGGGGAGTCTGAGAGGGAGTTTGTCAGCATGGTATGGAAATGCCACATCACCAAGGTCAGCACCACCACAACCTGCACCTGTGTCCAGACTGAAAACCTGACCATGGATGCCTCTACCTATGTCATGGGGTGGATTTCAGAGACTGTGGCCTTCATTTCCTGCCCTAAAAAGCCAGGCTGAGAAGAACATCCAATGTGAGAAGTGTCCACTTGTAGACTCTCTCAGGAAGCAGGGTGCAGAGCTACAGGGGGAGGTGGCTAGGCTGAGGAGCATCAGTTCACATCAGCAATTCATTGAAAACATGTGTACAGAGACCTCCACCGATGAGAAAACCATCCAGCTGGAGAGGACTGCACTAGCATCACCAGGGGAGGAGGGAACTGCTCCTTCACAGGGAGGAAGCTGGCTGCTGATTACTTCTGGCACCATGCAGTGTTCCATCTTTGTCCCAGCACTCCATCCATCCAGTATGCTGCCCTGGGAATGGGGGATGAGGAATCTCCCTCAAAGGTGGTGGAGGAGAAGCTACATATCTCCGAGGCTGGGAAGATCACGGTCACCACTCTCAAGAAGAAACAAAGAGTGGTGGCAGTCGGTGACTCGCTTCTAAGGGGGATGGAGGCATCCATCTGCTGGCCTGACCTGGCATCCTACGTTTCTATGATTCAATGATCATCAAAGGTATTTGGGCATCTAATTCTCACCTGGGGCTGAGGGCTTATCTTCTTTTCTTGTTCACAGAGACAAAATGTCAAACAGTTTCATTTCAATGCAAACAAGAGACATAAAATAAGATAAGATGTTTCAATCCATGCTAAATAGCAGCTGTCCCTGATGATTTTAAAAATAGTTTAAAAATAAAATAGTATAAAATAAATCAATAGAATATTTTGACTATCATATTGTGGCATGCCGGTAATAGCAATGCACAATGTGATATGTCATGTTATGACAACGGTCACAGTACACCAACAGCCTAAAAGGCATACAGGCTTGACTTGAATATATCAAGACACAGAGAATCCACCACTTCCCTTGGTAGTTTATTCCAGGGGTTAATCACGCTCATGATTAACAAATTGCACCTTATATCTAATTTGAATTTGTCTGGCTTTAACTTCCAGGCATTATTTTTAGTGCGTCTTTCTCTGCCAGGTTACAGAGGTCTTTAGTACCTGGTATTTTCTCCCCATGAAGATATGCACACTTAATCAAGTTAACTAGCAGTCTTCTTTTTGATAAACTAAACAGATTGAGTTCCTTAAGTCTCTCAAAGGAAGGCATTTTTTCCAGCCCTTGAATGATTTTTATGGCTATTTTCTGCACCCACTCCAATTTTTCTACAACCTTTCAAAAACGTGCTCACCAGAACTGAACACAGTATTCCAGTATCACTCTCACCAATGCCACAGATGGAGGCAAAATCACCTCCCTTGCTCCTACTAATTTTAATGGGGAAAGTATGTGGTTGTAGCAAAAAGTGACTATATTGTGGCTGAATGCAGCTCAGCACTAAACCTAGGACAGAAAGAGAGAGACTCTATCAGAACAGATTCTTATGTGATGGGACGGGAATATCTATGAGAGAACATTCTTAGTATTAGCGGCTTAGCTGATTGCAGTTGATTGTATTTTTTTCTCTGGCATTATTAGAAAAACATTTAATGGATTTTTTCACTGTCTTTTAGTGAAAATGTATCCGCTGGAAACAATGAGAGAATCAGCTCCATACGTGCAGCCAGCACTCTGCAGCTCACCAGTAGTCCATGGAGTGTAATTTGGGAACCTCTGTTCTGTACAATAGCTGTTGTTTGTTAGCTTTGTAGCTGTTTGTCAGAGATCTTCCTTTTCAGCAGAGAAGATCTTTCCTGCAATTCAGTGGCACAAGTGTAGTCAGCTGAATGAAGAAAAATATTGATAAAAGCTACTACCATACCCAAATAGAGCAAAGATTTCAAGTCCGGTCAAATTCTGTAGATACCAGGTAGTGAGACTGCATATAATACCATATCCTGGGTCCTGTGGGACAATTAAATAATGGAATCTGTTTCCCCAAATCATCTAGTTAAGGATATATATGGTACCGATGGCGACTGGTTTTCTTTTTGCGATCTGTAAAATCAGTGAGACTTCTTGCCAATATGGTACTACTCTTCATGGAAAAAGGACAGCAGAACCTGGCCCTAAGTGAAGCTTATCTTGATGTTCCACTAAGTTGTTCATTAAATACCATTTGGCTACAAATCATTCCTTTTAATTTAAGGTACAAATGACTGTCATTCCTGTTTACTTAAAATGATGGAGGTTGTGTTGTGTATTCCCTCCGTGAATCAGACTCAGAGATTAAGAGCTTTGTCCAGAGGTTATGTTAATTAATGAATCTCATGTTTATTAAGTACACTATATGCATCGTAGCATAAGTACAACTTACAACTTTAAACCTGATTTAACTAAAGGGGAAAAAATCCAAAACCCTAAGTGGGGAGAGGTTACTATGAAACTGCTGCTAATAAAATGAAGATGGAGCTGCCTAGAATGAAAAGAATACATCAACGCATCTTTACTGCCCTGTTTGAAGAGAGATACCTTAGTATAGTCTCTGCCATGAAATTACAGCTACTTGGCATCAGATATTGCTATTTCCAGTGGAGCTTTACAAAATTTGGTGACACAAACAAGCCTATATATATATATATATACACACCACAGAGCAACTCCAGTGAACCATGTCCTAGAAGATTGTGTCTAAAGTGCAAATATTCCAGAAATGCTTATTTAGGAAGATTGAGCACTTCACAGCATCTTCATTGAACAACGTCACAGTTGTTGTGCTAGCTGGGTGAATGGGTGTTTGTTGACACATCTGCAAGCAGCCTCTAGAGTGCGTGGCTCCTCCCAGAAGAGAAGCAAGTACCAGATGCTGTTCTGTTGTTAAACTGAGCTCGTGCCAAAGTCATTACACCAAGGACTCTGCATGACTGTCAATCAGGAGACTACAGGCCACATAACAATAGTCTACTTCTTCAGAGTCTTCTGGGTGCAGGATAACTCAATGGCCAACCTCAAGCATTCAACAATCATGAGCCAGCTCCCCCTGCCCCAAATCACGTGATTTGTTTAAAACCATGAGATTTTAACAAATAATAAATGTGGCTCTTTTTATTTGCCTTTGGATTTCTGAGCCATTAGCGTCATTGCAAGTCATGTTTTCAAGCTTTTCTTTGCACCAAGATGACTAGAAACTCACTTTTTTTTTAATATGAAAGCTGAGATTTTCTCAAAATCGCTCGAGTTCAGGAGCTGGGGCTTGAAGAAAAACACCAAATATCACGATCCTTATGATAAAATCACAGGAGATTGCAACACCAGTACCACCACATAGAAAAATTGCTAAAAAAGGGAAAATATTAAACTTTAGAGTGGAAACAAAGCCAATTCAACCAGAAATGGACTGAAGCATAAAATACAGCTTGGCTTTGAAGATGATTCTGTAAAAGCAGCATTGGATGATTCTAAGTTATTTTTCTCCCTCATCATTTTTTCCTCCAATTTCTAAGTAAAAAACTGTCATTCCTGCAATCTCTTCTTGGCACCTGAAAGTCAAGCTATGTGCTTTCCAGCTTGTGCAGCCTCATCTCCAGCAATAAAGATTCAGCAGTCCACATTCTGCCTTGGTTGGCAAATTTTGACAAATGAGATGAAACACTGGAAATGTTTGTCATTAAAATTCCCTCATTTTCCCAACCCTTACTTGACAAGTAGGAAATGCCATTGTCTGGGCTGCACCTGTGTAAGTGAGAGCAGAATTAGGCTCTGGGCCTGGAAGCTGGGGAAGCAGACATTGTAAGGGAAAAGGAACATCATAATATTAGCTTTTTAGCTACTCTGACAAACCTGCGAGTATGCAGTAGACCAGCACTATATGTCATGCACCTTCCGCTGCTGGAATGTTTGCACAGAGACTGCTGATGAGCATATTCCGTACATATTTTCTCTCTAAGAGCATGTGCAATCCCATTATTTCCTCCTGGTTACATTTGGGTGAATGCAACAAAGAATGATCCACAAATACCTATTCATATTTTTTTTTAAATAATTCATCTTTTGCCCCATTTGTGGTTTTGTTTCTGCAAATATTTTAGAATAGTATTTTACTGTTCACCATATTTGCATGTGTAAACTGCATTTCAAATTCTTAATCATGAGTATTTCCTCTAAACCCAATGATTTTCTAAACATTACACTCAGGACAGGTCTACACTAAAAGCGCTAAATCGGCACAGCTGTGCTGCTGTAGCACGTCTAGTGAAGACGCTCTATGCCAAAGGGAGAGCGTTCTCCCATCAGCATAAATTACTCCACCTCAGCAAGAGGCAGAAGCTATGTCAGTGAGAGTGGACAGTGGTGGGGACAGCGCTTAGATCTCTGGCATTTGTGTCGCTTCGGGGGTGTCTTTTTTACACCTCTGAGTGATGCAAGTTACATTGACTTTAGCGGTAGTGTAGACCTGCCCCAAGCCACTTGCAAGGGTAGACATTGTAGCATATGGGCCTGCGTGTCTAATCAAAGCAAATTGAATTTGGCATGTCAAATATATACAGCAAACGGCTCGCCAATGACCTACAGTTCAAAAACAACTGGCAGAAATTACTCAACAAATAACTTTAAACACGGATTGAACTGGAGAAATCTGAGAGCTGTTCCCAAGCAATTAATGAACAGAGAAAAAAAGAGGTGAAATTTTCAATATACATTATTCATTACACGTTATTCTAACAGCTCTATACCTGGCCCAGCAGTGGTACCGCTGCAGGCCGAGAACACCTTCACAAAGTCTTCTCAAATCTGATGTGATATAACACCTGCTCTGATATTGACAACACAGTACATGCAAATGAAAATGATGCAGTGCTAGTCGAGTTACTATATAAAATCCAACATAAGGAAACAAGGCAAAAGCACTTATCTTCCAGGAACAGAGAGTAATCTTTGAGGGAATTAGCTCAGGCCATTTCTGTCAGCGAGTACTGAGTTACACCAGTGGCAATAAGTCATTTTTTAATAGCTAGAGACCTACACTGTAATTCTGAACTAAAGTCTATACTAAAATTTATTAAGGAAGTTTCAGTGAATTGGAGCTATATTTCTAGATGAGATCTAATCTCCATTAACTCTTAGGAGGTGCTGCTCTTGGGACGGCATTAATATTAAAAAGCCTGAAGCACTGGATACAATGGCTTTGTATGTTCACTGGAATATTTACTGATGCTGCCTGATCCTGTGAGTAGCTGAGCACCCTCAACGCCAGTGGGAGTTGAGAGTGCTTGAGAACTTCACTGGAAGTATTCAGCACCTTCAAAGTCCATCTCTGGACTGCTGTTCATGGTAGAGAGGAGGCAGTGCTCAGTTTTAAAGGCTATAAAAAGGCTCTCTTTATTGAGGCTGCTGGACACAGACAGACCCTTTGCTTCTCTCTAGCTCCCAGACTCGCCTACTTTCTCCAGATAGGGTCCCTCTATGTCCTGGCTGGGCCTGCACAGTAGTGGCAGGGCCTGCTGCTGACTACACGACAGGCCAGACATGATGGATGTTAGCATTACCAGCCACTGGCAAACAAAGCCAAGCTGCAAAATGTAAACAGCCTAACCCACAATTTAAAATCCATTCTTTGTGCTTCCAACAATGCTTCCCCTCATAGAGTCATCTCTGATTTTAGTAATGCTATTCTGGAGTTCTTACCTGACTCAGATGGCGGAAGACTGAGGACAACTGTATTCCAGAGTAGCAGATGACAGTTAATGATGGAGCTCAGAACCTGGGTTCAGGGTGAATAAAGTGCGATATTTTCTAACAGTGATTAATGGGAGGTAAAATGCATCCTACTCAACAATTCTTGGAGGTGTTGCAAACTGAGGAGATGGAATTTTAGCATGAAAAATGGCACATGCCATTCCAAACAAATTAGACTATACTCACAAGACAGCAACAGCAAGAGTTCTAGCTTCATACAGTCCTTCACGGGACAGCTGAGCCAGATGGGGGAGGTTCTAGTGTGCTCTATGGGCCTGACAAAGGGGTATTTTTTTTCCTTTACCTTTAGCTACGTAACTGATCATCTGCATATGAAATCCCCATGTAGTTGCAGTAACTTTTTGCACAGTTTTAGGCCGCCTAAATTTCAATGTCCACAGTTGCTCACAGAGACCTGCATTTTCATCACCCACAGCACCTAAGTAAGCCAGGCTCCCAGAGAAAACTCACAGTTCACCCTAAGCATAGGTAAGCTTAGCAATGTACACAGCCCAGCATAGAAGAATTGATGATCAATGCATTCCAATGTATTTATCCCCCACCCAGCATCCCTTCCCACTATTGTAAATATGTGGTCAGAGTAGTGCTGAATGTATTATATGGGTAGATGCTGCAGAGAACACTTGCTCTGCATTGGATATATACCAGTGGTGGGCAACCTGCGGCCCATGGGCTGCACATGACCCGTCAGGGTAATCCACTGGAGGACTGCGAGACAGTGTTTCCGTTAACCATCCACAGGCACGGCCGCTTGCAGCTCCCAGTGGCTGCGGTTTGCCATTCCCGGCCAGTGGGAGCTGCGGGAAGTGGCGTGGGCTGCAGAGAGGTGCTGGCCGCTGCTTCCCACAGCTCCCATTGGCTGGGAACAGTGAACCGTGGCCACTGGGAGCTGCAGGTGTCCGTGCCTGCAGGCAGTCAATGTAAACGCTGTCTCGCAGCCCGCCAGCGGATTACCCTGATGGGCCACATGCAGCCTATGGGCCAGAAGTTGTCCACCACTGATATACACTGTAAGGAGAAGACAGACAGCTCACATGTGCCATATAACCTTAGGTGTTAGTGTTGGCCACCAATCTCTATGCATTTTATATTACATTCTGCAGCATAGTCTCTGAGCACCTGTTTGTCTGCAGCTGAAGCAGTCTCTCTCCTTTGTGGCTGTAAATGTGTGCCCTGCTTCTAGGTTTGGGAGTGGATCAAAATTAAAAGAGCATGCAAGTCCCACCATTATAAACACAGCCAAATTAGACTCAGCACACACAGTGAACCAGTCTCGCTTGAGCAGAGCTCCATAGCAAAGGATTCAATATGTCAGTGTCAACACAGTAAAATTACACATAAAAACCTCTGACATTTGAAGCTATTGACTCCACAACATGCCTCAGGCCAGCTGTCTCATCCAATCACCTCTCGCCAACATGCCTTGCAACATAACTTCCTATTGCTTCAATAGATGTTGTCTTCTTGGTGAAAAAGGACCAGAGCCTCTGACTCCACTCTTTGCCAGATGGAAGGCTGATGTCTAACTCCTGGGTCAAGGTCATCAGACAGCGTTATATCTCTTCCCATCCAGAAGGGTATTCTGGGATAAAGGAAATTGCATTCTCCCCATGCTGCAGCAACAAGTAGCAAAGAGTCAGTCCCTACTTCTGCAAACCTGGGACCTTTCATCTCTCGTTTAACTGCCCTGTTTGCTCTGGCACAAACAGCAATGGAGGTCTCGTGCACAAAGGGCTAGCAATTGGCAAACATTGGCCAACTCTATATCTTTTAATTAACTAGTTGCCTTCAAATTTGAAGGCAAAGCATCTCATTGCTAAGCCTGTGCAATGGGAATTTTTCACAGTAACAGCCACTGAGTATATCCCCTACCTGAGGTTTCCTTATATAAACCTACAGGCTCAAATTCTCTACTGAGATCAAGCTTCTTTGGAACCAGAAACTACAAATACCCAACAGAGAATTCCCTGAGCTTAGGGGATCAGTGTAAAATTTTTTTAAAAAAAACTTGTTTCACATCATTACTGAATGCTTACGTGGGTTTTCAGTAATTGAAATTTTTTGATGACAATTTGAACATGATTGTTTTTCTGAAAAATGCATTTTTGGTCAATAAAACCATTTGATAATGATTCTGAACATGGTTTTGATGCAAGTTTTGGTTTAAAATATCAGTAAAAATGTTGCAGAAATTTTTACGAAAAAATAGAAAATGGGTCCATTTCAAAGCCTACAAAACGAAAGCCATTTTGAAATTTCCTGTGAAAGAGTTTTTCTCTTTTTCAACCAGCTGTATTTGTTATACCACCCTCATTAACAGGTTCAAGTTTGGTACATTTTACCATCCTATTACAATTATCCCTGAGCTGGAACATCTAGTGCTGCAAAGGTTTCTTTTCCCCCTTACATGGTACTTTTGAGGACAAATCCCTAACTGGTATAAGTTGTCTTAGCTCCATGGAAGGCATTGGAGCTATAATTTACCTCAGATGAAGGTCTTCTCTGAAGGACTTTTCATTCTTCATCATTGAGACCTTCCTCTAATACAAATGTTTTTAGTTACTTTTATTCCCATACTTTTCTTTTTCAAACGTTATGAGCAATTTAGCTCACACCTCCCATGAGTGCCATTCTCTTCCTATTTTAACAACTCAGATTACTGATGCAATTCTTTTTTTTTATAAAATTTTCTATATATTTACTTTATGAAACTCTTACAACATAGAACTCTTTCCACCTTAACTTTAAAACAACGTTGCTAAATATAGAGTGCCATATATACAAATCCTAAACCCATCAATGCAACAGCAATTGAAATCCAACTTCACTTTGTTAGAAAATGCTTTTCAAAGTTCACATGTGCTCAGTCGGCCTCCAACTCTTCTTCCTCATCTGATTCCTTTTTATCCTGGGAACCCTGATCCTTATTGGTACTAGTATTTCTTTGTCCAGCTTTCTTTATTTTGCTTTTGTTAGTTGCCAGTTTTAAACTATTGATTCAATTTCAGAGGTATCTTTTAGCAATTCCTGCACTTTATCTTCATTCTTCATATTAAGACCCCTATTTTGAGGTTTCACTGCCACCACCCTTGTTTCAAGTTTACAATATTGTAGGAATGTTCCTACAATAGCCAGGTTTCTGGAAAGCCTTCGAGACAAGAAATATGAGGACAACTATTGGCATGCCAAAACCCTACTGATAATGTTGCCTAATGACACAGGCACTGTACAGCGCATATTGAAGAAAAATGTAGATCCTGTCTCAATTGTGGCAAATCTCTGTTTCCCCACAGAAACTGTTTCTCCATTTTATTCTCTTCTCATTCAAAATGACCTGTACCTAATTTCCTTAAAAGATTATCCACTCATTTCACTGCCCTTTTTATGATAGCTTCTTTTGGCTAATAATAGGGAAGCCTTATTGTAAAGTCCTCTGGTCTTTGACCAGCATTTGAAGGACAGTGTGTACCACAATAGTGTACTCATCCGCACTTTGAACATCTAATGTTTCTTTTTATAGCTGTTGGATGAATCCAATAGGAAACATTTTTTCAGAAGATTCAGATATTCTTTGTTATTCCTCCCCTCCTTGTCTTCAATGCCATCCAGTTTTCACTGGATTGCTATAGCTTCCACAACTCTAACTCTTTTCTGTAAATCAACGCAAACTCCCCAGTTGTAGCCTGCACTGGTCTCCATCCTGAAGACATTGTGCTCAGATCTTCAGCTGGTGTACATTGGCTGAAGAAATCACTGGCACTATGCTGATTTTCCATGGAAAATCACTGGCACTATGCTGATTTTCGCCAAATGAGCATCTGCCCTTCCGACTTCCAAGTTATTGTTATTCTTTATGGCCAGAAGGTCAGTATTCATATCTGCGCCCACTGCCAGACATTCTGCCATTATCTCTCTGCTTTCATTGTAGGGTGATCTTTTTTCCTCTCATGTCTGCTTGAGTGCCATGCTTGAATGTATCTCTTTTTTCTTGCTTAACATGGGGAGAAGCTTTCCAGATTGTGGTGCAATCTGAGGGGTAACCATAAAAGACTTTTTTTTCTCTTCATATTTTTGGAAAAGGAGGTAGATAAGGGGACCAGTGGCGTGACATTTCTTTCTTTACCCGCTCAAGGAAATTGGCTCGCACATTCATCTTTCATTAGCTATGTCATTTCCTAATGTAGTGTCCTGTGCTAAGCCAGAGGTAATTAGAATTTGTTGTTGTTGTTGTTGCAAATTGCATAGCAAAACCCAGATGGGAAGTTTCTCTTGTTTTCTTTGCTTAGAAAAGGGAAGAGGCATCTTACCCTGCACACCTGATGGCTGCTCCCTCTGTGACTTTTTGGCCTTCATCCCACTTTGCCCAATTCCTTCCCTGCTATTATCTTGCTCTGCTCTCAGGGCATTTATCTCCGGAGACATATTTCTGTGACACAGTGTCCTCACTTCACAGGCCCACCTCAGATCAGCCATGTCACCACCAATATTGCTGAACCATCTCTCATCAAGGATCAGTTCTGCAGTTCATGAAAGGGTTTATTATTAGTGTGACAAAAATATTCCCTCAGTTAAGCCAGATGCCTCATGCAAATGAGAGACCAGAGTTCAGGCAGTGCAGGTCTCTGATGTTCTTTGAAAGTCTATGTTTCAAAGATGTGCAGTGTATTTCAGAACCATCTCTGGGGCTTGGTGGGTGTTCCTCTAGACAGCCCACAGTAAAAAGATACCAACCTTGATGTCATTAACTAGAGAAAGAGAAACAATCAAACAAAATAGGAAACTTATCTCCCCCCTTGTTAAAGCAAAAATCAATGAAAGTACATATAAAAATAAGTGGGTGATTTTTATATTTTTTCTCTCCTCCTTCCAACTCCCAGGCTATGCTTCCTGAAAGTCACCCACTTCTTTTTTTCATGGGGATTTCAGCCATAATGAACAAGTGGCCTTCAACTGATATATGCAGGATATATTGTAAATTAAAGACAGGTTAGAAGTGAAATGTCTTGATTTGTATAGATGCTAAGCAAAAAGTGTATGTTTTAGAAGGATGAGCCCATCTATTTGGTCTGTAGTGAAAATCTGTTCAAATACCCAGCCTGGCTATTTACTGCTGCTAATTTAATTCTAGCAAAAGAGATATAAGAAAACTCCACCCAGCAACCTGAGAGTTTAAAAGCCAGGAAGCATCTCATTGTGAATTCAGTTGAATGTCTTTATTTAATTGCAATTGGAATATCTGTAAGAATAACATTATACACGGCACTTACAGAATGATTTTCACCCATGGATCTTGAAGCACTGTCCAAAGTGAAAAAGCACTACTGGTTAACTGAGGAAACTGAAGTACAGAGAATTAATTGAGTAGCAGATGGTGGATTAGAACCTAGATTAGAACTGTCTAACCCCCAAGTTGGTGTCCTATACAATGGGCCATGCTCTTGGCAGCCATCTTATGACAAGGTGTCATAAACATACAGCTAAGGATAGCATAAATCCCTCCTTTACCTGTAAAGGGTTAAGAAGCTCAGATAACCTGGTTGGCACCTGACCAAAAGGACCAATAAGGGGAGAAGATACTTTCAAATCTGTGGGGGGTGGTTTTTGTTTGGGGTTTCTTTGTGTTCTCTCCGGGACAGCAAGGAACCAGGACAGGGAAAAAACATCTCCTAAAGCCATACCTGAACTAAGCATCTAAGATTACAAACTGTAAGTAATAGGAAGGAAATGTGTTAGATTATCTTTTGTTTTAGCTTGTGAATTTTCCCTAGGCTAAAAGGGAGGTTTATTCCTGGGTTTTTTTTTGTAACTTTAAAGTTTTGCCTAGAGGGGAATCCTCTGTGTTTTGAATCTGATTACCCTGTAAAATTACCTTCCATCCTGATTTTACAGAAGTGCTTCTTTTACTTTTTCTTTATAATAAAGTTCCGCTTTTAAGAACCTTATTGGTTTTTAATGTCCTAAAAACCCAAGGGGCTGGTCTGTGCTCATCTTGTTTACTCTCAAGCCTCCCCAGGAAAGGGGGTGAAGGGACTTGGGGGGATATTTTGGGGAAACAGGAACTCCAAGTGGTCCTTTTCCTAAATCTTTGTTTAACTCATTTGGTGGTGGCAGCGATACCATTCCAAGGACAAGGACGAATTTCTGCCTTGGGGAAGTTTTTAACCTAAGCTGGTAGAGATAAGCTTAGGGTGTCTTTCATGCGGGTCCCCACATCTGTACCCTGGAGTTCAGAGTGGGAAGGGAACCCTGACACAAGGATATTACAGGTGATCAGTAACAACAGATGATATGCAAGGTTTAAACCAAATGTCTAATACTAAATATTAACATGTTTTCTTTTCAGTAGCTAAACTGTTGTTGAAGCACATTGGAATCTGACGTGCAGGTTGTCACACAGTCACTATTACAAATGAAATCAGTTTTCCTAGTAGCCACCAACAAGTGGAAGGTGTAAAAATGCCAGCATGGGGATTAAACCTTAAAAAAAAACATACAACATCTCTCAGGACTGGTGGGCTGATAACAAGGAAATCCCAATACATTTTTCTCTGTGACAAAATGGAGCAAAACTTGTGTCTTCTGTTCATAAAGGAATGTGGGGGGGGGGAATAAATAAATAAACCATGAGACACCCAAAGTCAAAAATAATTCAAAAACCAAGTTGATGAGTGAAGTTGAAAGATCCACTTCTAGGTCTTTTTTTTTTTTTACCTTTGTTCTCAGTTTCTTTGTTCTCCTTTAATTATAATCACTCTAATCCTAGACCGCTCTGTCTTTTCTGGTCCAGTCATTACTTAAATACTAACCACGAAAGGAACGGTGATAGTTGCTGCTGCGTCTTTCAAATGCTAATGTCCAGAGAAGCAGAGAATCCAATGCCAGTCAAGCAACTGCTGTAACTGCAAGCCAAACATGGAGTGCTTCAGGGGCATAGGAACACTTCGAGTAGTGGGGGTGGTGAAAGCCAGCCCCCTTACCTCTGTCCGCCCTCCCCTGTGGAGCCGACACCTGGGATCCAGGGGTGGGAGGCCAGCAGCAGAGCCCTGGATAAAACCTGGGGGTGTTCCAGCACCCCCAACACCCTTAGTTCCTGTGCTTATGGGTGCTTGTATTTCTACCTGTAGGAAGATTTGCCTTCACAGAAGACTTCACTCTGGGAAATACCTCGGGAGGGGTAAAGGAAGTATGACACTAAAACATGGCTTCCCAGATCTATATTTTTCAGAGGTACATTTTTCACACTGCTGGGGGATTATAAAACTAGGTGATATCGTGTAATCTGCAACAAAGACAAAGTTAACACGGATCTTAGCCAGAGGTGTGTCACATGAAAGGTACAAATAGGTTCAGGAGAACTCTAGAGTTCAAGCACTATCTGATACTATACATCCCATGGCAAGAAAACTTCCTCTTTTATGATTCAGAGGGCTCAAAAGAACATATCTTATGGCCTCCACTGTATAACAACAAAGTTACAGGTTACAACACAACACCGTTGTGTTTTATTTGTGTGAAGGTTAGTATGGCAACAGGATAAGACAGTAGAGGTCCCAAATGGAATTTTGGGCATCTTGTATATTATTACATTCTTACTATAGGGAAGATCTGGGTCCACCATAGTGTGAAGACAGCTGCTCATGGCTGAAAAGTTGTGCTAAATTTGCCTCACCTGGAAATTGCTCTTTTGTTACTGTCCCTGATTTAAGTTTGTGTTCTCAGCTACACTCTAATGCAAAATCATTAGATCCTAATTTGAACATGCAGGATCTAGCACATGAAGTAATTTAGGCCCAGATTGTCTCTCATGAGTACTGTGTGCTTGTGACTTGGGCTTGCATACTTTCAGTATGCATGCGCACAAACTGGAGTCAAGCTACCTCTGCTTTCTTGATTCTTCCCACTTATTTTAAAAAAGACAAAATGAAATAATCCCTTCCTTTGCATTCTATTCCAGGCCTTCGATGTCTGTACACTGATTATTTTCTTATTTTTATCTTATAAACAGTTTCTCTTTTTGCTATTTAATCTTTCCGGTTTACTTTTAATGCAAAAAAAGCTCACTGAAAGAGCAGTAGGAATGTTTACAGTCTATTATGCCAAGCCACTTAATAATGTGGTAATTGTTGTACCAATTCAGACTCAACAGATTGTAGCGAGTCTTTCATAGACATCCTGATCTTGATGTATTGCTACAGACTGTCCACTCTGGGGACGACTGCTGTCTAAGAGTATTCAGATATCACGGTGTTGGAGGTCATAAAGGAATCTACATATATAGAGCAACCTCACTGTTAGGAAATGTTTACTTACACTTAGCCTAAATTATTCTTTGCTTAATTTCATCCCATTCTTCCGAGTTATGTCCATTTAGTTCCTTAGCCCACCCTGAAAATATTTCACTCCTTCCTTGGCACTAACATCCTTGAAGACAATTATTTCTTTGTCATTGTTTAGTAATACTAGCTGTACTAAGGGTTGGGTTTTCAAAAGCACCTAAATGAGTTAGGAGCACAAGTTCCATTAAAAGTAAATTGAATTTATGTTCCTAAATCATTTCAAAAATTGCTCCCCTGGACTCTTTTGATTATTTTCCATGATCAATTTCCTACACCTTGTTATTCACTTTTGTTCTTCTCCACGAGTTTCCACACTGGTTTGTTTACTTCTCCATGGGACTGAATCCGATGAAGTGAGCTGTAGCTCTCAAAAGCTTATGCTCAAATAAATGTGTTAGTCTCTAAGGTGCCACAAGTACTCCTTTTCTTTTTGCAGTATACTAGGGTCCTTCTTCCCACAAGGACTGTCACTTCCCTAACCATGAGGTGATGCTTTTGCCTATGGAGCTCATTTGAACATTGACCATAAAGATTTTTTGTAATAAATAAATGAATCTGAGTGTCCAGTTAGCTCTGCCCAGTTGCTCCATTGCCTATTGAAAAAAGTATATATGAACATAGAAAGGGATATCTATTCTCAGATATATTATTTTAGCTTTCTGTTAGTCATAAATATGCTGTTTTATTTAAAAGAAGGTGGTAGAAATGGATCATGAATGACTCTCTTGGGCTCCTAATTGCCCCCGAGGGTAGCATCCTGCCTCTCCAACTCCTTTTAAATGCCCCTGACTTAATGGCATGAACCATGATATTATTTTGGCCAATTGTGTACTATGCCATATCTCATGAAAGTGACTAGTCCTCCTTGCAGTGTCAATGAACTGGTATTTGTCTACCAAAAACTCAGTGGCATCCAAAATAGCAAAGTAGGCCCTGGGATTTGTACAGGATAACACACAGCTTGGACATTTTGTACTCTCTTTCACTCTGTAGTGCTCATGTGTTAGGACAATGCTGCTGTCATTGAGTTCACAACATTTTAGGAGAAAGTTTAAATCCAAAAACATTGCTGTCTTTGTAAGAAAACAGTCAATCAATCAATCTTACTAGATTGCCTCAAACCATCGTGTAAACTAAGCTGATTGGGGCCAGTGTAACTGAGAGAGGAATTTGACCCAGTGTTGTATTAAACCAGCATATTTATTCATTTATTTTCAAACTATGGCAGGTTTTGTGATTTGTAAGCCTTTTGTACCCTATAAAGATGCAATTTAATGTGCCTGTGCAGTGTGTTACAGTTAACTCATGCTGAGATAGCTCAGTGTAGCTAAACGGTTACATAATCATTTTCAAGTTTCAAATTTTATTCCCTACCGGTGGCGTTTAGCAAATGGTATTTTATCCATGTAAATTCATGTAAATCACATTCTTTTCAACTATTATTTTTACAAAAATCAAATTAATCTTTTTCTTTAGTACTTAAGGGTCTGGTGTTTTTTTTAAAGTGTCAGATTTCATTGCATGTTTTCATCACTTCATGTACCCAGGAGAAGCCACTGAAAATAACTGAGATGTCAAATGTAATATATGGAAGGGTGATTAGGAGGAAACTTTTAGGTTTTGGTACAGCTGAATATGTTAATTACCACACACATTGTGCGAAAAAGATTAAGTATCACCAAAGTCACTTTATTTTTTAACCAGCTTTATTCTTTACACTTCATAAATTAACCAGCAGAATGCATAATGGAGAGGAATTCAGACACTAAGAGTGCTAGAAATTATGCAAACCCCAACATGTACAAGGATGTAATACAGATAATGTCTTTGCTATAAAATAAGCACTTCATCAAGGAGAGATATGCTTGCTCTGAAACACCTGTTTTCCTGAACTCTCTGCGAGTACTGTAACTGGAAAATAGTTTGCTTCATTGACAGCACCAGACTAGATCAATATTTTAAAATCTATTTCTGCCATCTATTAAGAAAGTCAGTTATTAACATAATAAGTACATAGCCTTAATGTCTTTTGAGAAAAGAAGCAACACCTACCACAAAAGATCTGTCTACCACACACCAAAATTGCTGAGATTCATAGTTTCACTTGTAAAATAACAAAAGCCTCGTTAAAAAACAATAACAGGCTCGTGCATAACTTGGTATTAAGAATCATGTACCATCAAAGAAAGTACAATACTTTTCCAAGGTATAAGCTGGCAATTCAGTATTTTGTATCCTACAGTGTTGAAATATACTACTTCATGTTGACATGCCCACGATGATGAAACTATTATAGGCGTGGGAAATATTGCAATTTGTATAGACTATATAGAAAATAAGGAAATTTACATTAACCTAATGCCATCAGGTGTTTAGGTAGCATCTGTTCTGGGCAGCCTTCAAAAGATTTTACACAATGGCATGTCAGCTATGAGAAATAATTGTTTATGGTGTATAGTGTAATTTCTATAACAAAAAAGACTGATAAACTAAATAACAGGTCAAATTGTCAAGAATAATCCTACGTAAATTGACATGTATAAGCATTAAGGTTGACAAAATAACAGCAGATTCCAAGCTCCATAATAAGTTGATTGGCAATTTAGTTCCCTGGTGCAAAGCAATCCTTCTCTCATTTTATTGAGTTAGAAGACAATGTACATGTGTAACCCTTTGATGGCAGAGTCACATTGTGGCCCGTGTAAGAGGATCAATTTTACTTTATTGCAGGGAGAGATTTATAGTAAATAATTCCCTTACAGTTTTGATTTATGGAGTCATACGTAAGGTGGAAAGAGCACCCAGTAACATCATTTTGATAAAGTATTTGGGGATATGTTAACCCTGGAGAAATTTTGCATGCCAGAAATCAGAAAGCTGACAGGTAATGTAAGGTTTGGCTGGTTCTTTATTGAGTATACATAGGAAAAGCTCTCCAGTTGATAAAGGAGATAACTGGTAACTGTCCTTATTATTTATTAATACTAGTTATATTTAGGTACTGCCAGAGACCCCAACCAAGATGAGGATCCCATTAGTCTACATGCTATTTGTACATGTATGAAGACAGTCCTAATCCAGAGACCTCAATAGACAAGTCAGACAAAGTAAGTATTATTATTCCTCCTTTACAGAACCGAAGCACAGAGAAATTCTTTTGTCTTGCCCAAGGTTACATGGAAGAGCCAGGAATTGAACTCAGATCTTAGGGGTGTCAGTACAGTGCCTTACCCAGAAGATCACTCATCCATCCATTTCCTCTTCCTACTTGTTGTTATTAATAAAATTTTACAGTTCTAATCTAGCTCTGTCTAAGATGAAAAGAGATGCAGAACTGAACTACATTCAGAGTACTGCATGACAAGTTTACTTATGGAAACTGACCGTGGCCACTAGTGGTGAAATCCTGGCCACACTGAAGTCAATGACTTTACCATTGACTTCAGTAGGACTAGGATTTTATCCTAGGTCCATACAATAACATAGTATACATTAGCTAATGTTTGAAAGGCCAGGGGTAACCAGTCTCCATAAAAACAAACTTTGAGCAATACCATGACAGATTACTGACCAATGCCATAAGAACCACTGTGGTTAACTCAACAGGGAAACAATCTATGAAGATGTTCTGGACAAAATCTTAGCATGAAAGACACAGTAGAAGCCTGCCTCATAATGGAGCAATAGAAGAGGGATAAAGAGTACCTACTGGAACACAGCTAACCAGCGGAGAGAAACGTTAGTGAAGAGGTGCAAAGACTTAAACTATGCTATCTACATGGGAGGTACACTAGTAACACAGAGGCACATAAAAGGATCTCTGCAGTTATGGATCAAGAGACCTTTACAGGCATCAGTATTTGAATGCAGCCACCAAAACCAATGTAAAATAATTGAGTGTCATCATTATCTAAGAAAGAAGGAGACAGTAGTGAAGAAGTTCATTACACAACATTACAGACTCAGAGAACATTACCTTGATGATGAGAGAACTACTACTGGACTCAAGCTATCTATGGGGGATATATAAGGATTGAACATTATCACCAAGGGAAAGAGCTATGGGGTCAGATCCAAAGAGATGATTGGCCCCAAATTCAGTGGAAAGATTCCCTTTGACTTCAATGGACTTTGACCCATAAAAGCTATGTTAATGGCACTATAAGTGCATCTTTCCCCTGTTGTTTTTATTCTGTCTTTGGTGGCCCCACTTGTAACAAATTACTTTGAAAAATGCCATAATCAACAGCCTCATTGGACCCCTGCTAAGCTGAAACAAAAGTCTCCTCCTGGCTGTATGGTCCTACAGCTCTGCTTTGCCTGCAGCCTCTGTGGCTCCTTCACTGCCAAATGATTCGTGGCATGCCTGATAAACCATTAGAGATCAATCCCCTTCACCCACTGCAAGCACAGCAGGAGCAGCCCATACTTTGGGTCTGTGGTCTTAGAGTATGTCTACACTGCAAAAAAAAAAAAAACAACCCAACAACTAAACCATGCTGCAGCAAGTCTCAGAACCCAGTCCGCTGACTCAGTCTCATTGGGCTCATGCTGCAAGGCTAAACACAGCGGTGTAGAAGTTCCTGCTTGGGCTGGAGAGTCTCAGACTCTGCCGAAGTGGGAACAGCTACACTGGTATTTTTAGTTCTGTAGCATGAGCCCCCACAAGCCCAAGTCACTTGACCCGGGCTCTGAGACTCACTTCTGGCAGGGTTTGTTTGTTTTTTTTTCCAGTGTAGATATACCCTATATAGATTTCTTAGACATTGGTAGTTTCTGATATGCCTGCAATGAGGCAAGGTTTAAACAGATCATTCTCCACATGGGGTGCCTTCATAAAAAGTGATGTGAAAATCTAAGTTGATGTCTGTGGAATGTGAGTCAGGGCAAGACAGGTTGCTTAGAGCTAGGATAACTGATGACAGTTACTATGGAAATCACTCGAGAGAAATTGTTTCTTTTTCATTAAAACAAATTTTTCACTTTTCACATCAAACTCAGTCATGCATTCATGGAACCCCACACTGTCTTCTCTTCCTACTGAAGGCAAGCAAAGCTAATGAATTACCTCTGTTAAGATGGCTATATCCATGTGGGCTTTAATTGAAATGCAACTCCCACAGCATAGTTATTTTGTTGACTGTTGAGTTCGTTTAATTTACCATAGGGGTATTTTTTGCACCTGCCTTACACATATACCCCATTAAGCATGTGCAGATTATCTGATTCTCACTCAATTAAATTAAACAACTGTGAAATGGAAAGTTTCATTATATTAGCAATGTAATCATCTAAAATACTACTTGGAGTGTACTAGCAAACATGGCCTGTTCCATGGAAACCCATTCTCTGATTAAATTATAAAACAAAGCCCGTTGAAGTCAATGGAAAGAGGGCTTTGAAATCAGGCTCTAAATTAGGTGATTCTGCTTTAAGGTTACTTCTAATTAGAGCTGTGTATTAAACAGTGGATCCAGCTTGAGCTGGTAAACTTTTTCTTAGTTTCATGCTTGTTCACATACCCCAAAATTCAAAGTGGAAGTCATGAAAATTGCAAAGTGTTGCCTCATTTCATCCCTCAGGTTTCACTTGAAACTCAGCCCAGCTTTGTGGACTTTTCTGAACCCTTTGGTACTGAGGCAAATCTGGGCTGACTCACCTGGTTATGTGTTCCAATAGGAAAGTCTTACACAGATCTATTCCTGACACCTGTAGAATGTAGGTTTAAACTGCAGTTGATGTTTCTATGCTCCATTTGATGTCTGACAGGCAGATTCTCCCATCCTTACATTGAATAGTGAGTAGTCCCACTGATTTCAATTGAAGTACTTGTGGTGGAAAATAATATTCCATATTATGATTGATTATTTGTATTGTAGTACACCTAAAAGTTCCATTCATGGATCAGTACCTGATTGTGCTAGGTGCTAGACAAACATAGACCAAAAGGACAGCTCCTACCCCAAGGAGCTTACAAACAATATATAAGACAAGAGACAACAGTTGCATACAGACAGACACACATGGAAGTACAGGGAAACAATGAGACAATATTGGCCTAGCTGTTGACCAGTGTTTTAACAGTGTTTTAACAGCGCCATAACAAAGGAGAGTAGTAAGGGGGGGATTTGAAGGAAATCCATGAGGTGGCTTTGCATATGTTCACAGGTTGATTCTCCCAAGCATGAGAGAAAGCACAAAGGCACTCCTTTGAAAATGTACCAAGTGGGCAATGGAAACTGACATCATGGGCCAATGGAAAGTGGAAATTGACCTCTCAATAGTGAATAAGAAATGCTAGGTAGGAATCTGGCACCGACCACACCGTTTTCCCAGTACTGCTTTCTTTCTGGATGGGCTACAAGAAAGATCAGACATACTCCAATATCTTTTCAGACTGTATTTTATTTGATTGACAACTAATAGCAGTACCCAAAACAACGCTAGGGCCTTATCTTCTCACAAACTTGCATTGGTTTAACTAGCTGCATATTTTAAAACTGATTTGATCAAACCAGTGCAAAACCCTGTTTAGATACCAATTTCAGTTTAAAATAGTTTATACCAGTTTAGCTTATGTCGATTCTTAAGCTCAACTGAAATAAGCCACTCTTAGGCCAAAATAAGAATGTTTATACAGATGTTTCACTCATTAAACTAAATTGCTTTTTAAACGTATTTAAATGAAAGTGATGCAACTTTCTCACATAGACAAGGCCTAGACTCCTCACCTATGCAAGCTGTATCACCTTCACTTTCTTCCTTGTTCCTTTTCAGTGTGTTTTGGCCTGTGTCAAACCAGACTCTGCCTTAGCTATTTTAATGAAACCCAAATCAGTTTGGTAGGTAGCTGACATCATAAGAACATAAGAACGGGCATACTAGGTCAGACCAAAGGTCCATCTAGCCCAATATTCTGTCTTCCAACCATGATCAATGCCAGGTCCCTTAGCAAACAGCCTGTTTCTAACTTGTTTTTGTTTCTGAATGGAGATTCCTACAAATGTGAGCGCAAGATTCTAAAATGATCATCACGCACCTGCACGCCTAGAGCTACAACATACGGTTATGAACTAATTTTCACTCTTGTGTGGAGGTTCAGGGAGATGCTTCATTCCTCAGCAGATCATGTGTCCTGTGACAAAGACAACTTGGACCCTAGCCTTCCATTTAAATGGATGGTTAAACACAACTCTGAATATGGCGGTGTAATATTATATTAGTTAATGATTATATTAGTTATATTAGTATGGTTATATTAGTTAATGATTAACAAAATCAACATGAAATTCCTCATGCCAATGGGGCTGGAGACAAAAATTCAGTTCCCTAGAGTGAAAAGTACTGTGGTTGACACTGATAAGATAAAAAAAAAATCCGTTATCCAATATTATCTACAGAATCTGATTGGAGACAGGCAGTGGAGGGGAAGGGAGAGGAGAGGGAATGATGGAATTCACTGGACTTAAGAAAGAAATGTTCTGCAATTGTAAATGTCACTCATGCAGCAATTGCTGTCAGACTATGTGAGCCTGTTTCTAGCTGACTTGCATTACCTAGTTAGTTTGCAGCTGTTGATGTGAGACCTTCTGGCTTTATTTGTATTCCTGGATGGTTGGAATTAATTGATTAGAATTAGCATAACCAATAATGTTGACTAAATGTATCAAACAAGATTTTGCTAGTAAAATGGAGGGAAAAGTCAGTTATGCTGCTATAGCCAAGTATGAAGTGATGCACAGTTTGAGCAGTTGTTTCTACCTTTCTAATGCCCCTGAGTAAATCCTGCATGCTTTATTCACAGGGGTAGTCCCACGGAAGGCAATGGGACCAGTTGCATGAGTAAAATGAGGATGATTTGGCCCTAAAATCACATCCCCTGTGCACAGCCTTAGCTCAGCGAGGGTGAGAGTGCTGTCCACTAGCTTGCAAAGCGTAGCAAAGTGAGTGGGCGGGTCTGGCTGGTGGATCGACATAGCTTCAGACAAGTAGGTCATGCCCTGCCTGCCTTCAAAACACTCCCTTACACTAATACAGGAGGAGGACAAAGCACTGCCTTTCAGATTGTGTCTACCAAAGGTTCAGAACCATCCCCACTCCCACACCTGTGAACACGTTTGCCTTGTGCCCACACCGTATAGCAACTCTGCCTTTCAGGTCAGACACAGCGATGGGTGCTTGGGAGAAGATTTGCCCCCAAGGTAGTGACTACAAGGAAACTCTATGACTTGATACATTTGTTTAATTTACTTCCAGGCCAAAAAAATTATACATCCTTTGCAGATGTTCCTTGGCCTGTGGTGACCCAAGAGCCTACCTGAGGGCAACTAATTAAGAATCTAAATTAGAATTTTATATCTGGCAGTTTAGTTTCTCTCTGGGTTGACAGAGGATGTGCCATGGGGGTGAAGGAGTCAGGCCTTGTGCGAGCATTAACAGAAAATCCCTAAACTGATTTTTTTTAACCCCAGCATCTCTACAGATTGTGCTGAAAACCTCAAACCTCCTTCATTTCTCTCTCTGTTACAATGGCCCACGGTTGCTGTTAGAAAGTCTGCAGTTGCCAAGGTTGCCAGCCTTGTGACTCCTGCTCCTGAATGTCTGAGACTTGTGCCCAACCTGTTGTTTTTGTTACTTCATTTCATCCACTCTGGCCAGCTTATTTATCTAATCCACCCGCTATGGGAGTCTTTTAGACTATTAAGATCTCTGTGTCAGGGACTGTCATTTGCCAGGTGTTAGTACCGTGCGCTATAGAATGAGGGCCTGTTCTCCAGGTGCTCCTGCAATATAAATGTTAAATAATCATCATCTTTGCAACACAGTGTTATTTGAGCTGGATGCGACTTTTCCCTTTATGTAGAAGAGGAAATCAATGCAGTGGTTCAGACACCAGTGCAGGTAACCACTAGCAAATACGAACTATTGTAGATATTTGCTGCAAGTATTTAAAAAACAAACAAACAGGCCTTTGTTTTTCCCTTCCCTTGTGAGTAGCAGGCAATGTTTTCATTAACAGCATTAAGTATTAATACAGCCAAGTATATATATATGTGTGCTTGTGTGTGGAGCGGGGTGGGGGAAGCGAGCTCTGAAGCAATAGTGTCGCTAAATTTCTTTCGAAATGTTCCTTTTCACACAATGCAACACATTATCGCAGCTCACCAGAGAGAATAATTTATGGATACTATGCACACAAAAATACATTTAAATAGTGATTGTGGGCTAGCTGAATCCAAGAGCAGCCTGAAAATTAAGCATTAATGTTCAAGCTTTCTAGTTAATTGCCCTTGTTCTACTAGGTATGGCATCTTCTCTGGCATTCTGTGCATACCTAGTCTTCTCACTGACTTGATTGGCATCTGTGGGTTACATGAAGAGCACAAGGATGAAGCCAGTGACCAATGGCCCCTCTTATTTAGGAGAAATAGAAATACAAAGGAAAATAGCAGGTCTCATTTTAAATCAAGGTATGTTTCAAGGGTTTTTCCTTGCAGAGATAGACTTGAAAAAAGTTAACTAGATGGAAGCCAGGGCCAAAACCACAATTTGAGTATATTATAATAGGCAATATTTTGAGCTCCACCGAGCTATGACAGTTCCTACCAGCTGAGGATCTGTCCCCAATCACTCCAACTGAAAGGAAGGAGCAGCTTGACTCCACTTTGGTAGCAAGGCAATGGGACTCATGTGTCTAACATTAACCACATAGGCTGGGGCTCAAGAAGTTGAGGAAACCCTAAAACCCCTGAAACACATACACACAGAGAGATATTTTTAATGCAAAATTAAAGTGTGTCCACTTAATCATCTCATTAGCCCTTTTCAAATCCTCACATTGTTCCTGTGCACAGAGGTGTAGTAAAAGGGGACAGGAGTCAGTTATGTTTCAGGATTCTGGGTGGCAAGATGTTTTTCCAGCCCACCCTAAAATGCTAAGATTAGCTCTGGGATCAGGTCCCCAGAGGGCAAAGGCAGATAAATCCCCAAATAAAAGGTCATCTTCCACTTCAGAAACAGCATCTGAACGTAATTAAACTCTTTCCATAATATACGCGGTCTTGGACTTTCACCAAAGGAAATGTAATCTGTTAATAGCTGATTAATTTCTTTTTAATCAAAATATTTTAGCTTTGGCTTCAGATTTACTAAAGGTTAATGGTTCCAATGAATTTCTCTATCCCATTTATAACCCAAAGATTTTACTACTAACGGATACTAAGACTTCAGAGTTTTACTTTTGAATATTCCTGAATGTTCCACATACTGGGTGTTTCGCCATATTTAAAGCCAATGACTTTTAGGCCTAGAATTTAGATTTGTGGAGGTTCTTAAAAGTGAGAATGGGGGACCATTATAAGCCAGAATGGGCCAGATCTGGAGACGGTATTTGAGGACTTGAATCTGCACCACTTCAGTCAGTCTGAATTTTGCCATCGACTCTGGTGAGAGCAGGATGAGGCCCTCAGACAAGTTTGATGTGACCATTGTATTTACTGAGTTGTGCTGCAGAATACCAAGAATTACTTCTGGTAGCCTAGCAACTACAGAAATGTGGAACTGTCCCCATGATATGCTACCTATTAGATCAGAACAGCTCAGTCATCAGAACAGTTTCATAAAGCAGAGAGATATAACATAACAACAGAAAGGCAACTCACAATTTATTTATTTTTTAAGGTCCCTAGTTTCATTGAGCTGGAAAGCCTAACGATGAACTTAACTAAATGAAAAACTATATTAGAGCTCACCGAATGCCAAAGCCTTGAAATATACATGATACTTTTCATTCTTTATCATTCTTTTGTAGAATACTTCCCTTCTTGCAGCCTCTTTAAAAATCTATACTTCTTTCGTGCAAATATCATACTTCAGATAGCCTATATAGATCTGACCTGTCATTGCAAGATAAGAAAAGAAAGGCTTTTGAATGTTTCCCCAGAAGGACGTCCACAAATGACTTGTGCAACAAGCAGCAATATTTGCAGACCTCTCCAGCATATAACCCTAATTTTCTTACTGGGTTTCACTGAATGATTGTGAGGGAAAAGGGTGATGGCAGCTAGCAAAAAGCAGGGAACAACACCAGCAGGACACATCTAAGGAGCTCAAATACTAAGGTGGCTGGGCCATCTAAGTAAGTAAGTAAATATTATTATTTTATGTTATTATTTGTAGTTCTGTAGCACTTAGGTGCACCTACTGTGCCAGGTGCTGTACAAACACATAGAAGATGGCAGAAGAATTTATACTCTGTGTTGGTTTCGATTAGGAATGGAGAAACTAGCCCAGATATAAGAAGAATTCCAATCAGCTTTCTTCCATAAATTGAAGGGAATAATTTTTTTCCTATTGTTTTCTGAAAACTATGCTATTCTCCCCACCCCCTTTACTTCATTCTCTTCTGTTTTTAACTCCGCTGCACCTTTGGGTCCCAACTGGGCTCAGAAGCAAACGTGTCAAATTCCTCTGTGAGAATCAGTGCTTCTGTCTGATCTCATTTTTTATATTGTGCCTATCACCACTGTATCTGAGCACCTTCGTGCAGAACATCCGGTCCAACCCAGTGAGCACTACAAATCTCAGAAGAAAGTCAGCTCTTGTGAACTTTCTAGCCCCACCTGGCAGACCAAAGAGGTTCAGATAATCATCTCAACACTCAGATGCTTTCTGAAGCTTATCTAAGCCCAACAGAATCTTGGGGCCTTTTGAGGCTTGTCCACCATTAGTCTGAATAGGCTTCTTACAGAGTTACTGTATTGCATTTTCTTTGTTGTGCACATGACAGTAGCCAACAGAGTAAGAGGACTGCACTTGGCTGCCATATCATCAATGTTCTTATGTTCATATTTCAGCCTCTGTTTGTTTGAGCTTCTCAATGGATCTGGCACAGACATATAAATTAGATGCGACATTGGGGCAGACCTTCAAATGAAGTGGAGGCCACTAGGCAAATTACTAAAAGAATACAAGGGCTGGCGTTTCGCTGCACCAGGTTACGCAATGTTAATTTCCTAGAAATGGATCCAACCCTTGTACCCAGCAGCTCAGCACTGCAGGCAGCACTTCTGTTGCTGTGTGAAAGACCTGGGTATGGGAAGGAGTTGGCACTCCTGCTTGCATGGTCTGCAGGCTGTCTAGGATCTGATGCTTAGCTTGATGTGTGCAGGGTTTCAAGAATAATAATGTCTTTCAAAAAAACCCCGCTCTTTCTCCCCCTGCTCTTATAACAAGGACTCAGTTGTTATACTCGGCATTGCTGTCTTACTTATTTTCAAGGATGTGTTTTCTAATAGAGCCAAACCTTTGCAAACAGCAAACGGCTTGAGCAGCAAACTGGGGAACATTGGCACATCATCATTAGCAACCCTACATCATTTTATGTTAGAGTGAGTGTCAAGGTTCCTTCCCCACTCTGAACGCTAGGGTACAGATGTGGGGACCTGCATGAAAACCTCCTAAGCTTACTTTTACCAGCTTAGGTTAAAACTTCCCCAAGGTACAAACTAGTCCCTTTGCCCTGGTACTTTCGCTGCCACCACCAAACGTCTAACACCGGTATTATTATTATTAGGAAAGAGTTCGTTTGGAAATGTCTTTTCCCCCAAAATCCTCCCAAATCTTACCCCTTTTTTCTGGGGAAGGTTTGATAAAAATCCTCACCAATTTGCATAGGTGACCACAGACCCAAACCCTTGGATCTTAAGAACAATGAAAAAAGCATTCAGTTTCTTAAAAGAAGAATTTTAATAGAAGAAAAAGTAAAAAGAATCACCTCTGTAAAATCAGGATGGTAAATACCTTACAGGGTAATTAGATTCAAAACATAGAGAATCCCTCTAGGCAAAACCTTAAGTTACAAAAAGACACAAAAACAGGAATATCCATTCCATTCAGCACAGCTTATTTTCTCAGCCATTTAAACGAACAGAATCTAACTCATCTCTAGCTAGATTACTTACTAGGTTCTAAGACTCCATTCCTGTTCAGTCCCCTGCAAAAGCATCACACAGACAGACCCAGACCCTTTGTTTCTCCCCCCTCCAGCTTTGAAAGTATCTTGTCTCCTCATTGGTCATTGTGGTCAGATGCCAGCAAGGTTATCCTAGCTTCTTAACCCTTTACAGGTGAAAGGGTTTTTCCTCTGGTCAGGAGGGATTTTAAAGGTGTTTACCTTTCCCTTTATATTTATGACAGTGAGCTATAAATTCTATTAGCAGAATACTAATAGCTGGCGAGATTAGCCCCAGTTATTCAATGGTGTAGACAAAAGTGAATGTTAAAAAGCCTCATGTGTTGCAGCACAAGCAAAGGAGAATTTGATTGCATTGTTGAGGAACTGCTTGCTGAAAGGGCCAATTTTAAATGACACAGTGTTATAAGACCCCCTACCCCACTCTGCAAACAGGTGCTGAACAAAGCATCAGGAGGTGCCATTGCCCAGGACACAAAGTCACATGCACCATCATACTGACGTCACTAGAACAAAGTGGAACGTGAGAGGAGATGCGACTTGGCTGGCCCAACACACAGCAGTGAGTTTCTTGTCCTTGTCCTGGGGAACTGAGGCCCTGTGAGCGCACTCCCAGACCGTCCCTGGAGACGCACTCAGCCTCTGCAAGCATAATGCTTCTTAAGTCCATTGCTCCTCCTACCCCCACTTTACTGTAACTGAGTCCCAGATTTGATTTCTGGATATTCACTAGATACGCACCAAAAAAAAAAAAGAGATGTAAAAGGGAGTTAACTAAACTTTCTCAACTCCCTTGCCCCCAAACAAAAAGAAAACGAGAATTGAGCTGCAGATGATGGCTCAGACTGGTTCTTATTGTGTCTAAATTGGCCCGCTTATCCCTAGCACTTGCACAGCGGATTTTATATCTGTGGCTGACTGATTAACACATTGCAAGCTTTCCATTCCTCAGGGAAGATGTCTGCTCTTTGTGTGTGTTTATAGAAGCTTGCTCAAATGAAAGAGTTTTGTTTACAGTCTCCTGGAAAAAAAACCCGCTCTGCAGCATTCACCTGACTGGGAACTTGTCATTATTCTCCGCAGAAGTTGCCAAGCCATTCAATAGACTCTTTCCACCATTGAGATGTCAACCCTCTCCCAAAGCAATGATCTTGTGCTGCCTCAAGGCTGGCGGTGAGTTTGCAAGCGCACTAATTCACAGTATAAACCGAGTGGATTTTACTGTGAATCCAAGAGTCAATGAATGTGCTTGGTCTGATGGTTGCCCTCTATAGCCCCATTGAAGGCTGGGTGGCCATATCATTGCAGATTTCATTTATCCAGTAAAGAGATTATGTTATACAGTAACATTTACATATGAACATGACTGATATTTCAATCTGGATATAAAATGGACCTGATCCTGGGTTTCTTTGGGCACTTTGCACTGCTAAACTGCCATAAAGCAAGAAAATCAAGCGGAACTAGCTTTGAGAGCAGCTCCGTATTGTTGGGCTATCAGCAGAAGCAATGTGCAAAAGCAGCCTTCAAGGCAGAACAGCCCCTGAAGCAGGGCAATACAAAGGCACTGCTTTTCCTGAACTTTCCTCAGCCACCGTTCCGAAGCTGTCGCTGGCTGTGTGAGCAGCAGAATGCTATGCTAGTACAGAAACTAGTTGAAATCCCCTTGCAATAACACACACCAGCTGCCCTTACCAGAAAACCTCAATCCATTATGTTGCTCTTGGAAACCAATCCAAATAATAAAACTGTGATACACCGGTCTCTCCTCCAGCTTTGTCAATGCCTAAATAAATGAGCAAGAGAGACTATATATAATAGTAGACAATAGGGAAACTTTTTCCTCTTCACTGCTAACTTGTGATACTGGAATCCATGCTCCCTGAGGGAAAATCTACATGTGAGCTATGATGCTCTGGCCCTTGTAATTGAATGTCATCAAGAAGAAGACATATATAATACGCCATGTTCATTACACTAATAACGCCTTTTATGGAGGTGCTTTCCCCTGGTGACCTGAGATTGTGTGGCAATGAGACAGGGAAGCTGGTTGCTCCACCCTGCCAGAGCCTTGGCTGGCGAGAGAGCTGGCAGGAAGCTTGCCCCTATGTCCAGCTCTCCTCTGATTGGAGGATAGGCTTGCCAATGGCATGTGTATGCTCCCAAGGGACACAGCGGGCTGAGGGTCACAGGACAGGCTCAGCAAGCTGCCAGTCTGTGCGGCCACAGTGAGCCTGCAGCACGTGTGAGAGACTGCCAGTGGGAAAGAGGTGCCCTGATCAGGGACTGAGGAGCTGGTATTGAGGGTGGGATAGGGTGTGAACTGGGCCTGTTTGCTATTTGTTGGGTGCTTTCTGGGTGAATTCCTGCCTCCCCACCGGCTGTAGGAATGGTCTCCACCCCAAGCCAAGGGATGGAAGTTTGGAATTAACTACCAGCAAGGGGAGTCCCCCTCGACCTCACATTCATAGGTGGAGTTAGACTGGGGATTAATCTGGCCCAGTATTCCAATGTCTATGAGTCTGTATTTTGTTCAGACTCTTGTTGTGTCTCAGCTGGCCCCTTCAGTGACCGCAAACTGCACTGGGGGAAAAGAACTGGCAATTGTATTGCTGAGATTTAGGCCTGATTGCTTCTTGTTTCCGCTTCAAGTGGGCCTTGTATAAAACACTGCCTGGATTCGTCAGGAGCCCCAGGGCGTTCCTTTCCCAGGACACTACAGACAAAGGTCTTAGTACTGTTGCAATTAGGCTTCATTTAGACCCTCTTCGAATGATGCCTGTTCCATGAGGCATTCCAGCTCCGATAACCACACACCACTCTTAGGGCTAGATCATCAGCTCCCAACCTGCAACAGGTTCCACCCATGGGAGCAGGAGACTAATCTGGAGGGAAGGGTCCAGCCACGTGTGACTGCTGGCACCGCTCAGCCTGAGGCAATGACAATAAAACAATAAATACAGGGAGCATCTGAGCTTTCTTTCTACGCCTTTCCCTAGTGTGCTCTCTGGATTGGCCCTTAGGAAGGATGGGTGTTTCGGCCTTAGAAGACTACTGTGCCCAGTGAAAAGGAAAAGCAGCACATTCCCATACATATCGGGACCATCCCTATAAAATCAGGATGTCTACCGAACTCTGAGCCCAAGAGTCAAAGCTGGTGTGCTTTGCAGCTCAGCTGCCAGCTAGCATTAGTGTGTGTTTACAGTCTGCAGCTGGGTAACAGACACTAACCAAAGTGAAGGCCTAGATAGATGGGTGTCTCAGATGCTTTGTATTCAAAGCCACAATCCTGCAGTCCTCTCAGGCAGTGTCTTCTCTAGGGAAAAAAGCTGTGTTCTTAACACGAGGTAACTAACCTGAGGGGAAAATCCTAGGGAAGGCAATTTGCGTTTTCTCACAACTACGCAGGCTGAGTTAAAGGCAGTAGTCTTTAAGTCACCCTGCTAACATGTGAAAACTTCAGCATGCCTTATTTTCCCTAGGATTTTACCACGTTAGAGACCTTGATTTAGCAAACTCGGGGTAAGAACACACCTTTTTCTCTTGTGCAGAGGTTCTCAAACTTTAACAACCTGAGGACCCCCCCATTTTGATTTAAAATGTTTTGCAGACCACCAAGCCCCCCACTCAGCCCCAAGCCATGCCCCCACTACATCCCTGCCCTGCCCCTTCCCCACCTCTTTCCGCCCCCTCCCTCCCAGCGTCTCCTACACACCGCTGAACAGCTCTTCCCTGGCATGCAGGAGGCACTAAGAGGGAGGGGGAGAAGTTGAGGGAAGGGGAGGAGTTGATCAGCGAGGCCCATGGACTGCCTGGATTCCCTTTGGACCCCCCAGGGGTCCGCAGACCCAGTTGGATAAAACCTGCTTTACTGAAACCAAGGTCTCAGAAGTCTCCTGGCTGAGGGCACATTTACACTGCAAAATAATCCCAGCAAGTCTCAGAGCCCAAGACAACTGACTTGGACTTGCGGGACTCTCGTTATCAGTGTGAAAAGAGCAGTGTAGACATTCCCGCTCAGGCTGGATCCTGGACTCTGAGACCCTTCCCCTTCACCAGGTCTCAGAACCTGGGCAGGAACATTTAGACTGCTATTTTTAGCCTTGTAGCACAAGCCACATAAGCCTGAGTCAGTTGACGCAGACTCTGAGATTCACCGCTGTGGGGTTTTTTGCACTGTAGACATACTGATGACCCTGAGTCATCCAGAGTGCATCCACGGACTGGGGCATAGTTCCTGGAACCCACCACTTTTTTGTGAACTCCTGCTGTAAATGCTAGGATAGATACTCATGTTTTCCTTTGTTTTTCTTGTCTAGATTGCACTGTGCTGAATACATCTGTGCTTGTAGGACCTGATCCAGCAAAGCTGGACTACTCAAGTACTTAGTGTTAAGTGCTTTGCTGGACTGAAGCCATGGTTTTTCAATGCAGAGATCCTACTCTTTGTTAGGTACTTTCTGCTTATACAAAAGCGCCATGCATGCATACAGCACTGTACAAATGTAGGTAACGATGATTTCCCTGAGCAGCTTTGGTTACAAACACTCGCCCCAATTTGATTTCACTTCTTTTTTCTCCTACATCAAGACAGCTTCCCTCCTGCCATGGCAAAACTAGCCCTTGTGGCCTGGGGAAACTAGCAGATGAGCACACACAACTCAGAAAGACACAAGCCTTGTTTATTTGTTTGTTCATGTGCCCGTGGTACCTTTCTGCAGGCAGCAGTGTCAACTAGACTGGGAGACCAGGACTTTCAGGTCAGTGAAGGGAGAGGTACAGAAGTTGTGACTAATTCTAAATCTTGTTTATTTTCGGTGAATTTATCACACTTGAAAAGTTCATGCGTGGACAATGCTGGAGACTGAAATCCTCTGATCAGTCACAGGGCAAGCACAGCATGAGAAGTACTAGTGTGAATTTCTCCATGCTGTCCCACCATAGCAGGCTCACCATTGGCCTGAGAAGGTAATCAACCCTCCATGCCCATTCAGTCCCTGGCGTCTCTGCAGTGGAATCTCTGCCAATAAGGGTGACAATTACAATGGTAATTTTTATTACATTGATACCTGTCCAGTTGTACTCCTATTATGCACCCTGTCCTTCCATTACAGAGCATCAAACAGCCAGATGGTGACAATCATGATTTGGTCACTAGTTACCTGAAATGAATTTGAACTATTGGCCAATAGTATAACAGTCTCATTAGAACCATAGAATCATAGAATATCAGGGTTGGAAGGGACCTCAGGAGGTCATCTAGTCCAACCCCCTGCTCAAAAGCAGGACCCATACCCAATTAAATCATCCCAGCCAGGGCTTTGTCAAGCCTGACCTTAAAAACTTCTAAGGAAGGAGATTCCACCACCGCCCTAGGCAACGCATTCCAGTGTTTCACCACCCTCCTAGTGAAAAAGTTTTTCCTAATATCCAACCTAAACCTCCCCCACTGCAACTTGATACCATTACTCCTTGTCCTGTCCTCTTCCACCACTGAGAATAGTCTAGAACCATCCTCTCTGGAACTACCTCTCAGGTAGTTGAAAGCAGCTATCAAATCCTCCCCCATTCTTCTCTTCCGCAGACTAAACAATCCCAGTTCCCTCAGCCTCTCCTCATAAGTCATGTGTTCCAGACCCCTAATCATTTTTGTTGCCCTTCGCTGGACTCTCTCCAATTTATCCACATCCTTCTTGTAGTGTGGGGCCCAAAACTGGACACAGTACTCCAGATGAGGCCTCACCACTGTCGAATAGAGGGGGGCGATCACGTCCCTCGATCTGCTCGCTATGCCCCTACTTATACATCCCAAAATGCCATTGGCCTTGTTGGCAACAAGGGCACACTGCTGGCTCATATCCAGCTTCTCGTCCACTGTCACCCCTAGGTCCTTTTCCGCAGAACTGCTGCCAAGCCATTCAGTCCCTAGTCTGTAGCTGTGCATTGGGTTCTTCTGTCCTAAGTGCAGGACCCTGCACTTATCCTTATTGAACCTCATCAGATTTCTTTTGGCCCAATCCTCCAATTTGTCTAGGTCCCTCTGTATCCTATCCCTGCACTCCAGCGTATCTACCACTCCTCCCAGTTTAGTATCATCCGCAAATTTGCTGAGAGTGCAATCCACACCATCCTCCAGATCATTTATGAAGATATTGAACAAAACCGGCCCCAGGACCGACCCCTGGGGCACTCCACTTGACACCGGCTGCCAACTAGACATGGAGCCATTGATCACTACCCATTGAGCCTGACAATCTAGCCAACTTTCTACCCACCTTATAGTGCATTCATCCAGCCCACACTTCCTTAACTTGCTGACAAGAATAGTTCATTATCCATCCCCAAAGCCATCCATTGTGAAGTCATCATGACCAGCATTAACATTTTAAATGATTTTGTTTTTATGTTCTCCTGTCTTTCAGTTTTCTGGCTTGCCAATGCATGATGATGAATAATCAGGTAAATGAGCTCCCAGTGTGACTCTGTGGCCAAAAGGGTTATTGAAATTTTGGGGATCCCAGAGGAATCTTGAGGAGCAGAGAAATTATTTAACCTCTGTTTTTGGTGACTGCTGCTGGACTTCTGTGTTCACTTACAGTGTCCACAATTCAAGAAGGATGTTGACAAATTGGAGAGGGTTCAGAGAAGAGCCATGAGATGATTTAAGTGTTAGAAAACATGCCTTTCAGTGGTAGACTCAAGGAGCTCATTCTATTTAATTTAACAAAGAGAAGGTTAAGGCATGACTTGATAACAGTCTATAAGTACTCACATGGGGAATAAATATTTAATAATGAGCTCTTCAATCTAGCAGAGAAAAGTATAACATGATCCAAAGGCTGGAAGTTGAAGCTAGACAAATTCAGAATGGAAATAAGGTGTAAATTTTTAAAAATGAGGGTAATTAACCATTGGAACAACTTATCAAGAGTCATGGTGGAGTCTCCATCACTGACACTTTAAAAATCAAGATTGATTGTTCTTCTAAAAGATCTGCTCTAGGAATTATTTTGGGGCACTTCTATGGCCTGTGTTATATAGGAGGTTAAACTAGATGATCACCATAGTCCCTTCTGGATTTGGTATCTATAAATCAATACTCCTGCAGAATCTGATAAGCGATTGTAGATCAGTGCATGGAATGAAAATGAAACAAGGCTGACATTCATCCAAGAAAAACAGGACTCTCTAAAGTCCAACACAAGGGCTCTTCAGAAGATGGGTATGGTACCTTTGACTTCTGGAGAAAATGTAGATCAAGGCTAATTAAAACTTCCAGGACTCAGTATAGAGCACCGGATTCCCAAGCAAAATCATCAGTAGAATTTTCACATATTTAAAGAGTACAAAAAATGCAACAGACAGCCACTTACTTAGATTATGAACTCTTTGGGTCAGTGGCTAGGTTCCTGTTAAGTGCATTTGCAATGTCTAACACAATGGGACCTTGAATTTGGCTACCACCATACAAATAATGAGAGTTATTCCATATTATGCTATTGAGATGTGAAATACATTTTTCTCTGTCATTTAAAAAGTAGTAATATGGGGATAATTATTAATGCTTGTCAAATCTTTAGTATTTGACATTGCAAGAAGGTGGAAGAAGTCTCCTGTTGCCAAACCCTGTTAGAAAGTGTTGGAATCCAGCAGGGAGCTGCCAGTGAATTACTGCTGACACTCTAATAAATAATAATAATACCACCTAGCTCTTATACAGTGCTTCTTCTCAACAGCTCTCAAAGCACTTTACAAAGGCGGTTAGTATCTTTATCCCCATTTTACATGGGACTGGGGAACTGAGGGACACAGCAGCGACATGATTTGCCCAAGGTGACCCAACAGGGGAGGTGGGAACTGAACACAGCTCTCCTGAGTTGCACACTGTTGCTCAGGGCCACATTCTTTAAAGCAAGTGGGGCTCATTAGCTTTCTCCCTGAATAGACAGGAAAGTAGCAATAGCTCTTCACCAGTGGGAGTTAGGGCCTGGGAACAGCGGAATCTTACAGGAAGGAACCTTAGGAACAGCCAAGGCTGAGGAGAGGGCTTAGGCTGAGGTTCATTTAGTGTTACCTTTTTGTTAATAAAACCAGACCCAAGGAAAGGTGACACACTGATTCTATGAGTGCGTAGCTTTTCTTTGGAGCTGGGTGGATTCTCCATCAGTGCACTGAGATATTTTCATTTGATCTTTCTGTACTGACTGCAATATATATGAAGTATTTCCACCACCTTCATTTGTATCAAAGGTTGTTTCTACCTGACTGTAGACAAACACTTTCCAAGTTAGAGTGAGTTTGCTGCTGTATGGAAGGCATTGTCAGTTGAGTTTACGGCAGTTGGGAGACATAGTATAATAGTCTCTAAATGTGAAAACATTGTATTTTGTGATCAGTTTTACGGTTTCTATTTTATGCTAATGGGAACACATACAAATGTGTTTTTTATCATTTAAGATCAGTATCTTGGGCCTTTTCTTGAGTCCCTCAGTGTAGCTTGTTCTGTTTATGCATATCCGAGCAATTATGCTTTTTACAAGTGGTTTTAGAAATGGCCATGTTATGGGGGGAAACTGGGAAAGTGATGAGCTTTGCCACCTTTATGCCATCTTCCCAAGGCAATATATCTATCTCTGTGTCTATTCCAGCTTCTGAGATACACCAAGTACAGCTTAGAATTGCATTTTAGCAACAGGTCAGAGCAATAGCTGCTACAAGGAATAGTGACATTCCTGATGCGTGATGTGCTGTGCACCACAGGGAGTTGAAATCTCACTTTGTGAGCCTTATGGCAAACCGTAAATTCCAGGTTTTATGTGCTGATGTAAAAACCTGTTTGATCCAAGCAGTCTACTCCAATGGACTTGTTAATATTACGACAACCACAGAGAATCCCAAAGGCATTCCTGTAAGAAAATATCTGAACATCTTCATTCAAAGGCATACATTAATTTAACATGTTCATGAGAGCGCATGCCCAAATGAAAGACTTCCTGCTTCCATCTGTGGAGACTCTATATTCGGACAGTGTTTGTTACGGCCAGAGCTACCTGCTGTAGTTACAGACACTGAATTGGACTCAGTGAAAGAGTGTCTGCTCTACCTACCACACCAGTTTTAATAGTATTAAACACATTTAGTATGTTGCTAGTGAAATATAAAATAACATAATGCTCAAGACATCTAACTTTTTTTATTTGTGTTGCTAGATGACAGGATATTTTTAATAAAGTGGCATTCATCACTCTTCTTGGATGTTCACAGAAACAAAGAGGAAATATAGATAAATTATCTTCATATTTTCAAATACCTAGTAAATGAGAATCATCCTGAATTATTACTAGGGACCCTGCTAGAATTTTCCTGTTACATGGGCGATGGAATATCCAAAAACAATCATTTTACATTGGACCTGTTGGTACATGCAGAAATATATGGACTACTAGAAGGAGTTTTGGCTCTAACAAGGTGAAAGAACAGGGACACATGACTAGTAGATTTGATGAACGTCTGCTTGTAATGTTTTGGAGAGTATTGTTAGGAAGTTGTTTGAGTACAGTCCAGAATTATCTGTCCTCATTCCATAAATTTTACAATTGCCTACTGCACAGCAACTAGAACTGACAGTTAAGAATCAAAAGCACTCAAGGATGTTGCAAGAATCATCAGCTCTGAGATACAGAGTATTCATTATCACTCAGTCAGCGAACAGCTGGCAGGAATGTGTAGCTTGCATAGGAAGGATCACTAGTGCTATGTAAAATTAACAGCCTATTAAAGTGATTGCAGAAAGAAGGCAATAGTTACAGGACAATCCCAGCAGGATTTCATTCATAGATGCTCTACATATATATTCATCTTTGCATTTGCTACAGTGAGAAAAGTATGATCTTTATCAGAATGCTCAGCATTTCCCATCTTAGAAAAATCTTGAAAGCCCTGGATTTATGGTGGATTTAGTTTTCAGGGAAGAGGCTCTGAGAGAACTTTCATCTTTGTCACAAATCCTACAAAGACATGACCTTGCCATTTATAAAGCCACAGAGCACATTAGAAATAGAACTACCATTCTTGTGCTGGAAGCTATGAAAGTCTAATGGCACCCGTTTTGTGAAGGCTAAAGCGCAGTGCAGTCAAAATGTTTTTTTAAAAAATTAGCTTGACCAAAACTATTCAAAGTGAACAAGCAAGAGGTGGGTTTTTTTCCTTTTTTTTAAAATAGAAATGTGAAAAAATCATCTAGGTTTCAGCTTGGGAGCATAGACACAATTCTTCAAATAAATTACCTTAAGAAATTATGGCAGCAAATTATAGTAGCTATTGCCATAAGGTGATTTATCTGTCTAAGGAAATACAGTTATTTGTCTGAAATGTCATTCAGTTCAGGACACAAAATTTCGGGTAATATCAAAGACATTAATATAGAATCAAGCGATGACTGTGACTTGAGGCCTCACAGTGTAATCAGTTGTTAACACAGCATTTTAGTATTGCTACTAAAAGTATATGAAACAAAATGCTCTGCCCCCGTATCATTCAATTCAAAGGCTTTGCTGGTCTTTTGTAGACTACAGTTGGTGCCTCAGGTACATTGTCACAACATGGGCCTTCAGGCCAATTACTTTGTCCACCTAAAGTCATCGGGACACTGCCAAATAGTATAACTGCATTGTGGAAACCAAAAATTCCCAATTTTAACTTTTCAAACACTTTTAACGACACAGGGATATGAAACAATGTAATGCCAGACTGCTAGAGCATGCTGCAGAGTCCAGAAACTCATTGCCACTGGGCCCTATTCAGAGGCAGAGATAGATACCAATTCATCTGGCTTTGCCATCTCCAAGAGCAGTAACACTGTCTTCAGGTGCATCTTTCTAAATAACACTTGCCATATTACATAGGATTGATAGGCCAACTGCAGATGCTTTTGTTTTGTGCTCAGTAATTTATTCCTGTTCCCTTTGTGACACAATTTGTTCAGCATGAACAATTTGCAGTAATATACAGCACTTGTTTTGTGCTACATAAATCTTGTGTGTGTGTATGTGTGTATATATATATAATTAAAATTTCATTAAATTTTAAACAGTAAATTACAGAATAAAGGATTACATTTTTCAGTTCAAGGATGCAGATCTACATATAAATAATATATAAGTAATGTTCATATATCAACAGATATCAATTTACTATAAAATAAATGACTCACCCCCCAGAGAAAGAAGTTTAGTACTAGTTATCACTCATGAGGAAAAAATAATAAAACATAACAACAAACAAGCTGAGTATTTTGCCTTCTTTCCAGACTGCAAAACTACTCCCAAGCAAATACTTGGATAACTACTATGGACCAGATTGTGAAAGCTTTAGTCACAATGATTAATAACTTAGTGTTCAATATACTTCTATATAATGGGTCAGTTAACACTTCCAGTTCAGCAAGATCATCATTTTGAAGACCACCGCAGCCCTCAGAAGCTACCCCCTCCTGCCACTGGTTCAAAAATGTAAAAAAAAAAAACACCCAGTGTTACCCTTAAGAACAACAGATAGAACAATTTCCTTGAAATGGCAAATACTAGCAGTTGCCTTCTTAGGCTAGCCTTCCAAATAGGCAACATTATTTGGCAAGTCCATATCAGATGCAACACAATGGCCTTGTCCATTTAAGAGTAGCCTCTGGGCTCAGTGGCCACTGGCTCCTGCCCTATGATGGGTATAATTTCCCATAAGCTTGACCTGTGCCATATGATGGAGGAGCTGACCCCTCAGTCTGGAAGGGAATCCGGCAGAGACCAGGAGACACTAAAAAAACTCCTCCTCCCCCCGCAATATAACAACACATATTTATACTCATGTTAAATGTACCCTTGTAACAGATCTTACAACCCCATGCAGTATCTTTGGGGACCGCCAGGAACTAAAAACAGTGGGGAGTGACTGAGCTGAGTCACTGAGACTAAACAATGCTAGAGGGTTACCACCCCCTGGAGAGGTTTGCAAAGGCTAATACGGGTTCAAACTGGGTTTTCCAGAGACTCGCACAAAGAAAGGGCTTTTGGTTATAAAAAGGCAGAGTTTGAACTCCCACTGGGCCTTCTTTTGATTCAGCAAACAGAGAGGACCTTCTGTCCAGGGTGTGGGGGAGGGAAAGGACTGGAAAGACTGTGGCTTACATGGATTCTCTAGAATTGATGGGTGACCTCTACTAAGGTTTTAGCATACATAGAATAACTTCAGTTTGTTTTATATGTGTTCTCTGTAATGCTTTTACCCTAAGAATACATGTATTTTGTTCTGTGGAGGCTGGTTGTACCTTTAGAGAAAGGCTAACCACAGGTGCTGGACCCTGGTCAGACTGGCTGGGGAAATCACAGTACAGAGGGACTTCAAGCCCACACACCCCCGATCTGGAGGGAGAGAGAGCTGCAGGTCTCTACCCAAAGGAAGGAATGGCTAGAAGCCTGAATCCTTAAGTGGATGCCCTTGAGGAAGACCAGGAGCAGGGTGAAAGAGGTATAGAATCATAGAATATCAGGGTTGGAAGGGACCTCAGGAGGTCATCTAGTCCAACCCCCTGCTCAAAGCAGGACCAATCCCCAATTAAATCATCCCAGCCAGGGCTTTGTCAAGCCTGACCTTAAAAACCTCTAAGGAAGGAGATTCCACCATCTCCCTAGGCAACGCATTCCAGTGCTTCACCACGCTCCTAGTGAAGAAGTTTTTCCTAATATCCAACCTAAACCTCCCCCACTGCAACTTGAGACCACTGCTCCTTGTCCTGTCCTCTTTGGGGTAGTTAACCCCCAAACTGTGACAACCCTCATCTGCACAGACAATGGAATTCAACCCCTTGTTCTCTTTGCCTGCGTGGCAAATGTGCCGGAGGGGGTTCACCCCTGGAGAAACGTAATGGCAGTAGTGCTGTTACTTTCCCCCTCTCTGGGTCTACCAGTGTAGGAGGAAGGCTGCACATTCTGTTCGCGTGTGCTGGTTGCCCAGAAGCTGCTGTGAGTCAATGCAATGTTGAGTACAAGCTGGCCTCGCCCCATCTCCTCCGGGGCCAGTCTTACCCACTTTGGCCAACTGTGGCCACTTTGTCCCCCAGGAGAACAGCTGCTGGAGGTAGCTTTCAGCACTTCAGACCACCACGGATTAACTCTAGCATATGACAGTTTCTGTGTGCACGGACCGCTTTATAATCTATCTTTATTCAAAGAGCTAGAAAGGGACAGCATTCCCTGTCACCAAAATAGAGAAAATTAGCAGTGTCTCAGAACCAGTGCCAGCTCCATGACTGTACACAGATGTTAGCAAAGTAAACTTCAGAAAAATGTGCTAAAGGCTGAACAATCAGCCATCCCCCATTGGGTGAAAATATTTGGAGTAGCTACTGGAGTTGGAACTCGTGCAAAATGAATGACTCGGGGATGGACCCCAGATGCATGGAAACAACATCTGTGATTATGATGTTGGCATGAAGAGCTGCTTGCATATTCATGTCACTGTTATTCTCCCTGCTTCTGTACAGTTCCTTATTGTGCACAAGGGCTACCGCTCTCATATATTTATAGTCAATGGCTCTGAGTGCGCTGGGGTCTCCAGTTAGCGGCAGAGAATTCTCAATTTCAGTTAGAGTGAAGCAAATAAAGAAGTGCAAATGGGTGTCTTGCTATGTCATGCCAGGACCACAATCTCAGCAAACTGTGAGAACCTTCTTTATGTGGCCACCTGATCTTCTTGGCTACCATTTGCAATTCCCCCTCATCCAAAATATATAATGGGTGGATAACTTTTTTGTGAGTCTGTATTAGTAGCATTAGTCTGTATTATTTGCAGCTAGTAAGGCCCGCTGCTCTGGCAATATAAAGGAGTTTTAAGGTTGGTGTACATTTAATGAGCTGTACAAGATAATTTACATAGAGTTCAAGATTCCATTACACTGCCAAAATGATGCTAAGGGATGTTCATGTAAATGAGACTCAAACCCTTCATTTCTGTTGTTAGTGTGAAATTCTAATAGGGGCAGAGTGTTGAATCAATAAGAGTTGCAGGTCCTCAGCACCTCACAGGATCAAGCCCTTCAACTGTAAGAGCCATGCCGACGGGGACTTTGTCCACATAGTTGTCTATAGGAATCTACATACATCGTTGGTACTACGTGCATTCAATGAACAAAGCTAATAATGTCAACAAAACCAATTTGCTCACCCACCAGATCGCAGGGTCAGGAAAAAGTTTCTGTCCCCTGACTGAACATGTGCACGAATCCCCGCTCATGGTTGTGTTGTGCCTGTTTTCAATCATGGCTTCCCCATAGTTTTTCATCACCCACTACCTACTAATACTCCCATGTTTTTTGACTGAAGATATTTATACAGAAAAGATCATTGTAGAATGCATGCTGCTCCCACTATTTGTATCAACCCTATCATTTGGCCTTCTTAATGTGGGAAGGTCGACATATGGCGATATTTTCTATACAAAGCAGAGGACTCATTCTTCTTTCCTTTACTCAATCAGGTTGTCATAAATATAAAGGGAAGGGTAAACCCCTTTGAAATCCCTCCTGGCCAGGGGAAAGCTCCTCTCACCTGTAAAGGGTTAAGAAGCTAAAGGTAACCTCGCTGGCACCTGACCAAAATGACCAATGAGGAGACAAGATACTTTCAAAAGCTGGGAGGAGGGAGAGAAACAAAGGGTCTGTGTGTCTGTCTATATGCTGATCTTTGTCGGGGATAGACCAGGAATGGAGTCTTAGAACTTTTAGTAAGTAATCTAGGTAGGTACGTGTTAGATTATGATTTCTTTAAATGGCTGAGAAAAGAATTGTGCTGAATAGAATAACTATTTCTGTCTGTGTATCTTTTTTGTAACTTAAGGTTTTGCCTAGAGGGGTTCTCTATGTTTTTGAATCTAATTACCCTGTAAGATATCTACCATCCTGACTTTACAGGGGGGATTTCTTTATTTCTATTTACTTCTATTTTTATTAAAAGTCTTCTTGTAAGAAAACTGAATGCTTTTTCATTGTTCTCAGATCCAAGGGTTTGGGTCTGTGGTCACCTATGCAAATTGGTGAGGCTTTTTATCCAACATTTCCCAGGAAAGGGGGGGTGCAAGTGTTGGGAGGATTGTTCATTGTTCTTAAGATCCACGGGTCTGGGTCTGTAGTCACCTAGGCAAATTGGTGAGGCTTTTTACCAAACCTTGTCCAGGAAGTGGGGTGCAAGGTTTTGGGAAGTATTTTGGGGGGAAGGACGCGTCCAAACAGCTCTTCCCCAGTAACCAGTATTAGTTTGGTGGTGGTAGCGGCCAGTCCAAGGACAACGGGTGGAATATTTTGTACCTTGGGGAAGTTTTGACCTAAGCTGGTAAAGATAAGCTTAGGAGGTTTTTCATGCAGGTCCCCACATCTGTATCCTAGAGTTCAGAGTGGGGGAGGAACCTTGACACAGGTAAAAAAATATCATGTGACAAACTTTGTTCAATTGTGGCCATGTATAAAAGATATCCATCAGCATGACTACTCCTTGCTGTCTCTCTCTGACTCAGTAAACTTAATTACTTCGACTTTTGACATGCTTTCCTCATAGCTTGAATAACGGTACTAAGTGTTTTGCCTCAGCACTGCCTGATGAGGTCTTTGGGCCACAGTATTTATTGTGTCTCCTTCACAGGCAGTGAGAATAAATAAAAGTGTAACATCTTGGCACCTATGACATAGTCATGGGGACTTGCTAATGTACTTGAGGGGAATCTCAGAAGTGAATGTTTCTATATATTTGCATCAAATTGGGTTGGCAATCCTCCCTTTTTGGACATAGAGCAGTGAGAAGAGGGGTGGGTGGGGAAAGAAGCATTTTAATGATATTTAAAAAAAATCAAGTAGCACTCCTCACCAAAGCCCCGCCAAGAATAATTTGTGGGACTCCCACAAAAATGCAGGTGCATATGTTGATCTCAGCTACACTGTGTAAATCTGAAGCAATTCTACTGCTGGAGGGAAAAAAATTGAAGGCACAAAGGGCGTTTCTTCAGGCTGATGTTGAAAATGTTACTCCAGCTTTACACTGATGAATGTAGATAAGAATCTGCCTCTCCATCTGTTAAACATATATAGATAGACAGATGTCAATAATGTTACCATTAACATTATCATCCCTCCTTAAAAACCTTCACTTTCTGTGACAAACAAAAAACTTGATACAGTTAGGCAGCTGGTATGCTGAGAAAACTGTCCATCATGCTGACGGATCCTCTCTCATTGTTTCTTTGTGCTCCACCATCTGTCTGTATCCCCCTATTGTCTCTCACCTTATAGTTAGATTGTATACGTTTGGGGACAGTGACCATCTTTCGATGCTCGTAAACATTACACAATACAAATCAATAATAATAATAATTTATAATGATAAATGGGCTAATTTTCAAAACTGCTTTTTAAACAAGTGAATACCATACAAAATTCCAGGCTAAAGAGCTAGCTATTTTGTTTTAAATTATTTCCCTGAATTTTTACTCTGTTATCCACTGATGTGAATTACTGAATGCTGCTGCTGCTGTGGCTTATGAAAGCAGAGCTGCAGGCTTGAGTAAGGCTGTTGTTTTTATGCAGGAGGTTTTCACCTCTTCTGAGCCCTGTGGTTTTCTCTTATTATTAATCTCTGGGAAATCCTCTGTGGTTAATGGAAAAATATTATACACAAAGCAGCCAGTCGTAAGTTACCGGGGGTGACTGGACAGAACAGATCTATGCACAAATAGTAGTTTAAGGGATGAATCCTGCTTCCACTGAAGTCAATGGCAAAGATCTTAGTGACATCAGTGATGCAGGATTGGACCTTTTGAACTCTGACCCATGACCTGAACTCGGGTGATCAGGCAAATAATCATGTACATCTTAGAAAGCGTTCAGCTAATTTGCTAAATTAGTGCAAATGAAACTAGAGCTATAATGCAAGTAGAAATAAAGAAAGAAAATTAAATATTATTTTAAAATAGGCTTTGCCGTAAGCCAGAAGTCTAGCATTTAGCTTGAGGCCTAGTGGTAATAATAGTTAGCATAACTCCACATCAGGTCTAATAAAAGTTAGCATTAGTAAGTAACCTTGGGTTAGAAGATTTAGTAATATAGATCTTGTGATAAACTCTCTGGACTATGAAGGCTTTATTTAGGGTTGCCAACTTTCTAATCACACAAAACCGAACACGCTTGCCCCGCCCTGCCCCTTCCCAGAGGCCCTGTTCTGCCCCGCCCCTGCCCTGAGGCCCTGCCCCCCACTCACTCCATACCCCTTCCCTCCATCACTTGCTCTCCCCCACCCTCACTCACTTTCACTGGGTTGGGACAGGGGGTTGGGGTGTGGGCTCTGGCTGGGGGTGCAGGCTCTGGGGTAGGGCCAGAAATGAGGAGTTCAGGGGGCAAGGAGGAGGCTCTGAAGGGGCAGGGGTGTGAGGTGTAGGAGGGGGTGCGGGCTCTGGTTGGGAGTGTGGGCTCTGGGGGGAGGGCTGGGGATGAGGGATGCGGGGGGGGGGGGGTGCTCAGGAGTGGGGCCGAGGGGTTGAGGTATGGGAGGGGGGTGCAAGATGTGGGTTCTGGAAAGGAGTTTGGGTGTGGGAGGGGGTTCCAACCTGTGGCAGGGAGTTGGGGTGTGGGAGAGGGTTCGGGGTTAGGGATGGCCAGTTGCGATCCGTGCGCTGCCCCTGCCTGCAATCACCATCCCTGCAGCTCCCATTGGCCACAGTTCCTGGCCAATGGCAGCTGCGGAGCTGGCGCCCGGGGTGGGGGCGGGCCATACAAAGAGCCTCCCTGGCTGCTCCTGCGCCTAAGGGCTGCAGGGACATGCTGAATGCTTCCAGGAGCCGCAGGCAGCCTGCCTTAGCCCCGCTGCACTGCCGACCAGACTTTTAGCAGCCCGATCAGCGGTGCTGACTGGAGCCACCAGGGTCCCTGTTCAATTGGGCATTCCAGTCGAAAACCAGATGCCTGGCAACCCTAGCTTTATTTAGTCAGACTTCCTTAACCACATTGTATAAAGAATCTTCTCTCTGTGCAAATGCTTACGACAACTGCTGTAACAGGAATGTAGACAAATGGGTAGCAGGAATAACAAGCATGAACAAGATACCAAGACTTAATCAAACATGGTCTCAGCGCAATAGGGAGGTGTAAGCACTAGATGCATTAAAAGAGACTCAAACACCACCCTCACAGGGATAGCAGGATGGTGAAAACCTTAATACTTAATGTCACTTTAAGGCCCCCCCCCCCCACAGTCCTGCAGATTTGTAAGTATGCATGATGTGAATTCTGCTGTTAGCCTGTCTTGTTTTTCTAGTTCTCTGATTTTGCTTACATTAATCATGATAGAAATAAAACTCAAAGTCTCTGTGTGTCTCACCAATCATTGTCTTAATTAGTCTCTAAGTAGCCACCAAAGAACAAACCTGATATTAGTGACAAAATCATTTTGCATCCCAAATTAATTATAAGGCTACAGAGCCTACATTTCTAAATGAAAACACACCAGCCCATACGTCACAATTATGGACCGTAGAGGGAAAAGACAGTACTGCTATTTCCCAGCAGACCTTAGGCACAGCTTTGGAAATAAGAAGGTACTAGTGACTTTCTCCCATCTTTCCATCCCCCTGGTCTTCAAGCCTACCGGGGGCGGGAGCGGGGGCGGGGGCGGGGGCAAACTCAGGGCTGCTCTAACACGTGCCAGTGAATAGTAGTCCTCAAGGGACTGGCCAAGATCTCCAGAGAGCTCTTGCACTCCAGCTCCACTCCCTGATATGCCCCATCCCCACTCCGTATGCCAGATAGAAGGGGAACAAGAGAGACCAGCCGAGAACTGGCTATGGGAGCCCCAGGCCAGCTCAGGATTCCCCCTGCACTAGAATATCCCTCAGCTGCTACCCCAAAGCAGCGTTATGGCCCCTTCACACCACTCAAACAACACAGGAGGGGTTTAAGGGAAGACAAGTATCTGGTACAGTAAGTATTGCTTTATTAATTTGGGAGATTGAAAAAAAAATCCTCCAAATGAATTTCCATCCCTGCTACCTGCCCCCCAGCGGATCTGTCTTCTCCCAGCTATTCATGTTTTCAAGCGCTCCACTCACTGGCTCCACCACACTATTCCCCAGTGGTGACGCTGGCTCTTCAAAGTAGCCAGCGTCAGACAACGGTTTCACAGTACAGGTTCTAGATTCCAGTTGCAAGCTGCTGTGATGAGTCAACGCTAACTCACCCTTTTTCTAGGTTGCTAATTCTTTTGAGATGACACTTACCAGGAATCAGCCATAGAATCATAGAATCATAGAATATCAGGGTTGAAAGGGACCTCTGAAGGTCATCTAGTCCAACCCCCTGCTCGAAGCAGGACCAATTCCCAGTTAAATCATCCCAGCCAGGGCTTTGTCAAGCCTGACCTTAAAAACCTCTAAGGAAGGAGATTCTACCACCTCCCTAGGTAACGCATTCCAGTGTTTCACCACCCTCTTAGTGAAAAAGTTTTTCCTAATATCCAATCTAAACCTCCCCCAGTGCAACTTGAGACCATTACTCCTCGTTCTGTCATCTGCTACCATTGAGAACAGTCTAGAGCCATCCTCTTTGGAACCCCCTTTCAGGTAGTTGAAAGCAGCTATCAAATCCCCCCTCATTCTTCTCTTCTGCAGGCTAAACAATCCCAGCTCCCTCAGCCTCACCTCATAAGTCATGTGTTCTAGACCCCTAATCATTTTTGTTGCCCTCCGCTGGACTCTTTCCAATTTTTCCACATCCTTCTTGTAGTGTGGGGCCCAAAACTGGACACAGTACTCCAGATGAGGCCTCACCAATGTCGAATAGAGGGGAACGATCACGTCCCTCGATCTGCTCGCTATGCCCCTACTTATACATCCCAAAATGCCATGGTTCTATCCATTACGTTTCTCCTAAGGTATTCCATTCTCCGGCTGATGGGGTATATATGGGGAGGCAGTGCAGCCTACTGGAAGGACAACTGGGACTCAGGAGACCTGGGTTTGACTCCTGGCTTTTCCATAGGCTGGCTGGATAACCGGGGCAAGTGCCTCAGTTTCCCAATCTCTAAAAAGCAGATAATGATCCTGACCTCCTTTGTGAAATGCTTTGAGCTCTACTGCCGCAAAGCGAAACATAAGAGCTAGGTATCATACATGACACAATCACATGCATAGGGCCGCACCTGCATATGTATTGGAATGTGCTGTATACGTTCTGTGTGTGCAATTTGCAAGCATGAAGACCCTGCATAGTAGAGTGTTAAAAACTAGGAGGGTGACAGAATTCACTATCCGATCAAAGTAATCGGAAAGAAAGAAAGAAACTAATTTATTTCAATAAATCTCTAAAGCCGCAGCTTGTCAGAGCCATCTGAATAATTCTGCGCTAATTCCGATCCATATTTTCTATCTGAAAAAAATGAAAATCTTTAGCATGCAATTAATATGGCTGGTGGCGGCACAGCTCATCCATCTGCCCTCTTGCACCCAGTGAGGCTTAATATCAAATATGCCTGACGGGCTCACAAGCATTTAGAGCACTTGTTTGCTTTCAAGAGTGCAAAAGTTTTTACTACTTTTCCCAACCAATTAAAAGGCGCTGTGTGTGTATGTGTTTGTGTGTCATAGTGTGAGGACGGCTTCTCATAAAAAGAAGTTGCTCTGTGCAGTCATTTTGAAGTATCAAATTTTGATAACGCTTTAATCAATTTGGTTTAATGAGACAGAGGCAGCAGGTGAGAAGGAAATCCATCATGTCAGTTCAAGAGCCTGGCTTCTCTTCCTGCTGTGAACATTTAACATGACACAGAATTCTGAAGCCCTCCTTTTGCCACTGCAACTCAGGGAAAGGATTTTGTCTTCTTGCAAGAATATTTGATTTCCCTACAGATCCCTCTTGCCTGAGCTGTTTATGTGATCAAAAGTCATCCTTCACTTCCCCCCGGAAAAAAACGTGTTTCAAAAAAGTGTGCCCAAAGTGCATGGCTTTACTGTAAACTTGTTGGTTTTTTTTATTTGAAAATTGCTTAGGAAAGATTGTATTATTCTACAGCGCTGTGTTTGTTATGACTGTCATTTCAGACTACTTTGTCTTCTCTGGCAGCATGTTTCTTATGGCTGTCACTGCAGACTGTTTTGTTTTCTCCAGATTTAATAGGCTTTTGTTAACAATCAGATCCAGGTTCCAGATGATGCTTGTGACTGAGCATGGATTATTAGTATTGTATTACTAACATCTTATATTTCACACACACTCCCCGGGATCCCACAGTGTTTTGCAAATACACAAATCACTTCACCAGAGCTGAAGTGCAGCTACCTCTAAAGCAGAATGAGATTGCTGATTAACAGCATACAGTAACACGGCACACCATGGCCCTGGTCGTGAAAATATTTAGGCAGGTATATAACTTTACTCATGTGAGTAACCTCATTGACCTTATGCACATGATTGTGTGTTTGCAATATTGTGGCTCCGTTTTGGGCAAAGAACAAAGAAGAGTACTATATCCAGTGGAAATTGCATAGGGGATTTGGGTAGGCAGGATCTATTTACCCAAAGTAAAAGTTGGGCCAGATATCGGTGTGAATTCACCTACTTTTGCAGAATGCCCCATGCACCCACTTTGCAAGCTGCTGCCTCCATATAAGGTCGTAGGCCAATGTGGACAGATCTTCCTGCTCCTTAGCTAAATGATATAATGAAGGTTTGGGCCTCGTGGCTTATGTTTTCTAAAAATAATAGGATTTATCCCTTAATAACTTTAACCTTTGAGAAGTGGACAAACATTTGCAAGAACAAAGCAGAAAAACATTATGCCCATTGGACTATAATTTTAGAAGCACTGCCATTGAGGTACCAACCTGTGGTGAGATAATGATGATGCTGGACTATTTTTCTTCATGGCAATGTCTTTGTAGTGCCCTGACATGCGCCAGAGTTATTTCAACTGACATCAGGACTCTGATTCCCTAGCAACACTAAAGAATGCTTTAATCACCTCCTTTTCCTTTTTGATCAGCTCACATTTTCATATGCGCCTGTGTAGCGATGGCAAAAAATCACAGTTCTCGCCACCATGAGGTTCAGAGATGAGCGAACAATTGCCGGCAGGGGGTTTGTTATGACTGCCACTGCAGACCTCTGCTCAGCGTGGGGCTTAATTTTGTCTTTTGCACATTTAATAGGCTTCAGTCAACAACCAGGGCTGGGCCTCACCCTTTCTTCCTTTTTGTCTCGCATCCTGCAGGCTGCTGGGCAGTGCCACGCATCCAGTTGACCCTCACAGACACACACCGAGAGGAACCAATCATAGAGATTGAGGTTATGTCTAAACAGCCAAAGTTGTGACAGGCTAGCCTACCTGAGCTAGCTTGAATCCAGCTTGGGCAGGCAACAACAGTTGAGAGGATTGTGCTGCACAGGTTTCATACAGGGATAGTGAGCCAAATACTTACTCATAGCCTATGCCAGGCTTGTATTACCCTCACTGCCACCTGAAACGTGCTGTCTTCACTGCCATGTTACTCATGCTGGCTGGATTCAAGCTAACTTGATTAGGCTAGGCCATGCACAGCTTTTGCTGTGTAGACATAATCAGAGACAGAAGGTACACCTAGGTTTGATTACTGAAGCATCAGAGCAGTGTTTACTTCATAATGCCTTGATCCTACAAGTAGATCTGCCCAGGCAGACCCCCTACATCTGTACAGATGCAATTCCAGGACTGGGACTTACATTATTAACTGTTCATTAAGTAAATACATTATCCTAAAAATCCCTAAGTCTGTCCTAAAATAAAGACTGAAATAAATGACTCACCTTTTGTCATGACTGTTCCATATGCCACCATCTTACAACTCAACATGTCAATGCCGCTGACCGCCTGGACACAATTTAACTCAAGAACTCATTAGAGCAGATGCAGTTGTAACTCCTTGACCTTCAACCTTCCCTTGGTTGTGACTCACGTTTTAATTTCTTGAAGCCAAAAGTCTTTTACTTTGGTCTCAGTCACCAAAAACGATTTCTTAGTCTCTGGCCAAATTTGTGAAAACTATAATGGGTGCAAAATTGATTTCTTTCTTCTTTCTTTCTTTTTTTTTAATTTATTTTATTGCATGCAACCAGCCACATTTGGCTTCCTTCACTTTACATGCAAGACTTTGTGCGTACAGTTCTAAAAGTAATTAGAAAGCAGGCTTGTCATTTGCAATCCACGGACTGCAAGAACACAGTAACGACTCCTATTTTAACACTGATGACTTCTTTGGAGGGAGGTTGAAGTGCTATTTAGAATATATATGCTCGCTTGCCTTTATTTTGCACTGAATTGGTTTTAAAATGGATAAAACCTCTTGGGTTCTTAGAAAAAAAATATTCCCTTTCTTTTCCCCTTCTCGCTAATAGCAGGCAATTCAGTATCGTTTTTCTGTGAAGTAAGTTCTGCTTAATAACAGCAATCCTTTTATCTTTCCTGTTCTTAAGGCTGTCCTTTTATTTCTTTTATGTATGTCTCAAAATTATTGGTGCCACACACAATCTCTCACCTTTACACCCCTCTGCAAATTGAATTTCAAGCTTGCTAAAGCCTCTCCAGCTCTTGCTTTTAAGATTTAGATGAAAAAGAATGGCAATATTAGACAATACACCTATATTCAAACAGCTACCATTGTGAACTATAGCAGCAGCATGGGAGGCTCCCCTTACCCCCATCCCGGAGAACCAACTCCAGCCGGTGCTTAAACTACGAGGAGATCGACGCTGCTGCAATTGATGCAGCAGGGATCAATTTAGCTGGTCTAATAAACACCCACTAAATCGACGGCAGAGCACTCTCCACTTGACCGCAGTACTCCAGCTTTCCGAGAAGAGTAAGGGAAGTCGACTGAAGAGTGTCGCCCGTCGATGCAGTGCAGTGATGACACCGGGGTAAGTCAACCTAAGCTACGTCAACTCCAGCTATGTTAATAACGAGTAGCGTAACTTAGGTCAACTTACCCGCGTAGTGAAGACAAGCCCAAGGACTGCATTTCCACTGTTCTGTGGTTTGACCAAAACTCTCAGTCTTGCCCCAAAGATTTTTGTAAAAGAATTTATAGAAGGTTTCAACATTTTCGATATACATAATAGTCATTCCTATGGAGTTGGCAATCGCTGTAGGATAATTACAAGCTGAAAGACAGTTCACCAATAGAAAATAAGAATTTTAAGGTAGGTTAAAGTCTTGGTTTTCTAATTACTTTAAAGAAGATCACACAATCCTAGACAACATTATTAAATGCAAGATTTCTATTTAACATGATTTCTCTTACATCCTGGGCCTTGAATGTCATTGTTGTACTGTCACTGATACAGCACTTGTGACAGGGTTGGGCCAAATGGCTATAGGAGAGTAACAGAAGGCAGATATATTAGCCCCAGGCTAAGTAGGTCTCTTTCCTGTGGGTAAGGTAACAGGGAAGGTTTTTTTTTTTTTTTTTGGAAACAGAAAAGAAGTTTATTGGTAACACTTACAAAATTACCAAAGGAAACAAAACAACTATGCAACAAAACAATGCAAACAGAAGGTATAACACAGCAGCTTTCAGGAGGGAGAAGTGTTCAGGCTAGCCCGGGCCCAGAGCGGGGGGGCTTCCTCGACACTCGTGGTCTTCCACCCTCCTGAGTTACCTGGTGGCCTAGAGCGGGGGGGCTTCCTCGACACTCGTGATCTTCCACCCTCTCGAGTTACCTAGTGCCGCGCCCAGTGTCACCGATCCTCCCTCTCCTGAGAGTGCCCGGTAAGAGGGGCACGGCTGCGGGGTGGGCGGTTTGGGGGGGGGTAGACACCCATGTATTATAGGACCCCTCCTAGATGACAGGAATGATGGTATCCACAGCGGCAACGGCTGGGGCTGGCGTCTCTCGCTCTTCCCCTCAATCAAAGGGTCAGACGGAGGGAACCGGACGGGGTCACCGAGCAGAGAACCCTGGACAGCGCCCACCACTCCTCGAAAGCGTCAAGGGAGTCGGTGGACGCCACACAGAGGAACTCCGCCCGGATACGTGAATGTACTGAGGATCGGAAAAAGGCCCCACAATCGCAGGACGTTTCATGGGCCAACCTCCTCTCTCTGGTTTTATAAATGGCTGTTTTAGCCAAGGCGAGGAGGAGGTTGACCAGGAGATCCCGCGACTTTGTGGGGCCACGGATGGGAAGTGTATAGATAAAAAGGTGAGGGGAGAAATGAAGCCAGAAGCACAATAGAATATTTGTGAGGAGCCGGAAAAGGGGCTGCAATCTGGCACACTCTAAATATACGTGCGCCAGGGTTTCCCTCACATTACAAAAAGTGCAAGTATCCAGGATGGGGGTAATGGTTTTAGCGGGGCCCTTTCCTTTCATCCCGCCCTGGCCCTTCCGGCCAGCTGGGGGGGGGTTCCTAGAATCTGGGGGGGCAGTGGGCGCAGCAGCAGCAGTGATCACCCCGGTGCCTCCTGCTGCCAGTGCCCCAGCGTGGGGGGTGGCAAGTATCTTAACAATAGTGGTGGGGGGGGAACCTTGGGGGTCGCGCGGGGGGGGTGGTGGGGGAGGGACAACTAATTTTGTTGAAGCGGCCTCGCCCCTCTCATTCCCCGCCATTGTGAGCAGAGAGAGAGGGGGAGACACCGGAAGGAGGAGGGGGGAGGGGGAAAGCAAAGTAACCGCTCCTCCCTGCTGGTTGCAGGCGGGGGGGGGGGAATGCCGAAGGGGTTGGACTGGGAGGGGGGGAGAAATCAGGATCCAGTAATAGGGGCTGTGGGATAAGCAAGCCGAGGGGGGGGGGTGCAGATCCACACACGTTTGTCCAAAGAGTCTCGGTTGGTTGGCTGTTATGTCCGGTCCGGAAGGCAAAATTCAAAGCGAACAGCTGGATCTGAAGGGAGATGGCAGGTTGCCAGCAGGGACAGATGGCGGGAGGGCCGTGACAGTTGTAGTAAGGGTGGAGGAGTTAGGGGCACCAATGGATTGGGGGTGGGGGTCTCCGCGCCACACCCCCTGTGCCGCCACAAACGCAAGTAACCACAGTCAAACTCCCCCCCACGAGAGTATAATTCAGAAAATTACTCAGTCTTACGGCCCCCTTCACGATGATTTATAGCTCTCCTGGATTATTTCTCCTGTCTTCTGAAATCTTCTTCTCCAGCTGTGTTGGCTGTGTTCCAAGGCCTTCGGCATGCTGAGAATGTTGTAAAGTCCGAGCTGCCAGCAAAACGGCTGGGTCTGGGGGTTTCCACTCTCCCTTCCGGACAGCAAAATCGGCAATCTTCCCCCCCTCCTCCGGGGGCTCAACTGAGGCAAATAGCTGCACCCGAAAGCAGGCGTGGGGGTGGGGGGGCGGGTGCTGGCGGTGAGCTGAGGGCCGACCAGCACGTAGACGAAAAAAAAAAAAATCAAAACAAAGCAAAAAAAGCGTCTAGCCCGGTCGGCGGGGACTAAGGCAGGTTCAAAAAGTGAGAAAAATCCAGGCCAGGGGGCTTTAGGAAAGAATAGAAAGCAGATAGCTGAGGAGCAAGCGAGGGACGTTCCGTTTCCCAACAGGGAAGGTTCCAGAACAATCAGGAACCTTCTGGAGACAATTAAGACAGGCTGATTAGAACACCTGCAGCCAATCAAGAAGCTGCTAGAATCAATTAAGGCAGGCTAATCAGGGCACCTGGGTTTTAAAAAGGAGCTCACCTCAGTTTGTGGTGTGCGTGTGAGGAGCTGGGAGCAAGAGGCACTAGGAGCTGAGAGTGAGAACGTGGACTGTTGGAAGACTGAGGAGTACAAGCATTATCAGACACCAGGAGGAAGGTCCTATGGTGAGGATAAAGAAGATGTTGGGAGGAGGCCATGGGGAAGTAGCCCAGGGAGTTGTAGCTGTCGCACAGCTGTTCCAGGAGGCACTCTAGACAGCTGCATTCCACAGGGCCCTGGGCTGGAACCCGGAGTAGAGGGAGGGCCCGGGTTCCCCCCAAATCCTCCCAACTCCTGGTCAGACACAGGAGGAGTTGACCTGGACTGTGAGTTCAGAAAAATGGCCAAGCTGAGAGCTGCCGTGAAGCTCCAAGGCGAGCAAATCCGACAATAAGTGCAAGACCCACCAAGGTAGAGCAGGAACTTGGTCACACACTGTATAGGAGGAGTGTGGGTAGACTGTCAGGAGTAACGGTCTTATATGTTTAAAACATCTGCACCAAATGATGGCATTTCTACCTCTGCTCTTTCTTCATGTTGTTTACTTGGACATATCAGGATTTAAAGTCATCTGCCTCTAGTTCTTATCAGAATCATACATTTGGCTTAGATAGCTTTTAAGAGAAATTATTAAGCAATTATTATCTCTTATCACTTTCTAATCCAGAAACCTTATCACTCCGTTCACAAAATGTATGATAATTGGATCTTTGCAATTATAGGTACAACTATAAAGTATAATTAGGCAGGCCAAAAAAGAATTTGAAGAGCAACTAGCAAAAGACACAAAAACTAACAACAACAAAACTTTAAGGACATCAGAAGCAAGAAGGCTGCCAAACAATCAGTGAGGCCACTGGACGATGGAGGCACTAAAGGAGCAGTCAAGGAAGGGAAGACCTCTGTGGAGAAGCTAAGTGAATTCTTGGCATCCATCTTCACTGGTGAGGATGTGAGGGAGATTCCCACACCTGAGCCATTCTTTTTAGGCGACATATTTGAGGAACTGTCCCATATTGAGGTGTTGATAAATTAAACAGTGAGAAGTCACCAGGACCAGATGGTATTCACCCAAGAGTGCTGAAGGAACTCAAATATGAACTTCCAGAAGTGCTAACTGTGGTATGTAATCTGTCACTTAAACTAGGCTCTGTTCCAGATGACTAGCAGATAGCTAATGTAACACTGATTTTTTAGAAAAAGGCTCCAGAAGTTATCCTGGCAATTTCAGGCCAGTAAGCCTTACTTCAGTACCAGGCAAATTGGTTGAAATTATAGTAAAGAACAGAATTATCACACACATAGATTAACATGATATATTGGGGAAGAGTCAACATGGCAATTGTAAAGGGAAATCATTCCTTGCCAATCTTTGAAGCGGTCAACAAACATGTGAACAAGGGTGATCTAGTGGATATAATGTACTTGGACTTTCAGAAAACCTGTGACAAGGTCCCTCACCAAAGACTCTTAAGCAAAGTAAGCAGTCATGGGATAAGAGGGAAATCATGAATCAGTAATTGGTTAAAAGATAGGAAACAAAGGATAGGGGTAAATGGTCAGTTTTCACAGTGGAGAGAGGTAATTAGTGGGGTCCCCAATGATCTGTACTGGGACCAGCGCTGGTCAACATATTCATAAATTATCTGGAAAAGGGGTACCAGTGAGGTCTCAAAGGTTGCAGATGACACAATATCACTCCAGATAGGCAAGGCCAAAGCTGACTGCAAAGAGTTACAGAGATCACACAAAACTGTGTGACCACCTTGTCTGCCTTGGGCAAGAAAATGGCGGATGAAATTCAGTGTTAATAAATGCACATTAATGCTCATTTGAAAACAATATATATACAAAACAATGGGGTCTAAATTATCTGTTACCATGTGAGACAGGGAGCTTGGAGTCGTGGGTAATTCACAGAAATCATCTACTCACTATGCGGTGGTAGTCAAAAAAGCTAACCATGTTTGGAATGACTAAGAAAGGAAAAGATAATATGATAGATAATTGCACTATATAAATCCATGGTACCCCCACACCTTGAATACTGCATGCAGTTTTGGTCACCCCATCTCAAAAAAGATATATTAGAATCAGAAAAGTACAGAGATTAAAAAGACTGGGACTGTTCAGTTTAGAAAAAAGAGCACTATGGGTGGGTATGATGGAGATCTATAAAATCATGAATAGTGTGGAGGAAGCGTTATTTACCCCTTCACATAATACAAGTACCAGGGGTCACCCAATGAAATTAATAGGCAGCAGGTTTAAAACAAATGAAAGAAAGTACTTCTTCACACAACTCACAGCCAGCCTGTGGAACTCATTGCCATGGAATATTGTGAAGGCCAAAAGTATCACTGAATTAGATAAGTTCATGGAGGATAGGTCCATCAATGGCTATTAGCCAAGAAGATCAGGGACACAACCCCATGTGACTGCTAGAAGCTGGGAGTGGAAGACAAGGGATGGATCACTGTTCTCTTCATTCCCTCTGAAGTATCTCACACGGCCCACTGTCTAAAGACAGGATACTGGGCTAGATGGACCATTGATCTGACCCACTATTGCCACTCTTATGTTTATGTTCTTAACACACAGAGATTTAATGGGCCAATTTGACATGCTAAAAAATTATCTTTCCTTTATCTATTTACACTTTAATCGTGCTTCTGACAAGTTGTAATTTCCACTAACTGGAAACATAATTAGAGCAGATCTGCCAGGGCAGAAGAGGGCAGATCTTGTTACAGGATCTGGCCCTTAGACCTGATGTGAACAGGTGCCTTCACTCAGAACTGGAACTAAAATTCTATAGAAGGTTAAGAAAACATTAGACCAGTAAGTGACCATAAGAAGGAGCCACAAAAATCAATCAACTTGTTGAGGTAGCTTTTAACTGAAGCTTAATCAGAATAGCAGTGGGAAGCTTATAGATGCTTTAAAGTTGTTGCTTTAAACAAGGGGCTGGTGTACTGTGATGACTTATCATTCTGTTATAACCATCTCACTGGTACCTTGCACTCCCCTGTGTGTCTGTTGTATCCGCCTGGCATGTCTATTCTATAGTCAGGGTGTGTGATTGAAGCTTGTGCCGACACACCCTAGATAGCTTTAATCTCACTAGCCTGAGCCAGAACAGTGAAGCCACCGCAGCATGAACGTCAGCTCAGGCTGTAGAACCCCACCCAGAATCCTGGGTTAATACTCATGGGGCTAGCTTGCACTAGCATGACCAGATGTCCCGATTTTATAGGGACAGTCCCGATATTTGAGGCTTTGTCTGAGATAGGCACCTATTACCTCCCATCCCCTGTCCCAATTTTTCACACTTGCTGTCTGATCACCCTAGCTTGTACTTCCATGGCTTCACTGATCCAGGGCCTGAGCCAGCTAGCTGGGGTATGTCTCCTTGAGCTGCAGTCACACCCACTGGTTGCAATATAGACATCTGCTTATCCATGGCTTCTAAGCTCTTTGAGGCAGCCACAGTCTTTATTATAGGGCCCTGATTCCTGATTGGGGCCCCTAAGTGCTCCCGCAATACAAATCAATAATGAGAAGAGTGGATTTGCAGAGCCTTCATCTGTAGCCCTTGGCAGCAGACAGATGGTGGAGTGGCTGGATGCAGGGGTGTGAACATCCTCTGTGCAATGCCTTGTATAGCACAGTAACCAAGCCTGAGAAGGCTTTGAAAATGTTACCACTTAACAGACAGCACAAGCTGCGGGACAGTCCCAGGCACGTTCAATATGAAGGTCTTCTGTAAAATGGAAAGTCACAGCTATGTATCCTGTGTTATATGGGCCAAATGCTCTTGTCCTCAGGGCATCAAGGGGTTATACCAGAGAACGCAGTCCTTTATTTGTTCCGTATTGTGCATAGGGCGTACGTCTGTGGGTATGTGCCCAGGCTTGTGTCAGTGATTATGGTGGCTGTGTTCCTGGATGAGCATCTGTGCTATGGTGGGCACTGAATGTGTATGTGTCAACGTCTATACGTATGGTGTGCCCCTGTGTGGTGTGTGTCTGCATCATTGTGTGTGCGTGAGAGAGAGAGAGAGTTAAGAGTAAAACTAATGGTTTGCCTACACGTTGTTTTAGTCCACACTAGAGGGATGTAAATTCTAATGCACACAGTGTCTGGTGCCCTAATGGGCCCATGTGGATCCTGCGGGCGCACCATAAAAGTTCCTTAATGTGAGCTAATGCAGCCCTTTTTGTTTCAAAAGTACAACAATAATAAACACTAGGGAACTCTTAGCGTGTGCCAGCAGGGTGTACATGGGCCAGTAAGTGCACAACATACCGTGAAAATTAGACTGTACGCCCCTGATGGTGCACCCGAAAGCACCATGCAGCCAAGCCTAAGATTTGTCATTCGCTGTGTAATAGGAGCAGTTGTTGATCCTGACCCGGTGAAGTGGTTGGTCAAAACCTTCTCTGTCAAGGTCAACCAAAGCAATGTAACAAAAGGAAAAGAAACTCTGGTTTCAAGAAAATGCTTTGATTTTTATTTTCCTCCTCAAGGGTTGGCATGTTGTAGAACTAGAAAATATTCCCTTATTGGTAGCTGGGAACATTAGGCCTCTTTTCCTCCAGGGGCTAAAACTAAAACCAATTTAAACACAAGAACTTTGCATTCCTTAATAAGATCTTTTTGCTCTCAGAGGAGGTTGGCTCAGTAGAGTTAAGCTATAATACATTTGGGGGAATTGCAAAGTCAAGACAGCTAAACGTGCCAATATTGCTGCACAGATAGATATATACTCTGTGTATTTTACTTTTTAAATTACTTTTTATTGGGTTTTGTTATTGTGAAAGCACGTTTTTCATAAAAGTGGAGACAATACAATGAGCAGAATGGTTAGCAACCAAGCGACATGATTCAAGATAGCACGTTTGATGGGAATGATTGATTCATAAACTCTTCTAATAAGGCCCTGTCTATGATGGAGGATCGCATTGGTTCAGCAATCAGTAACCAAGAGAAGTGTAGCTGCACTGGTGGAACAAACCCCCGTAAATTCAATCACGGCTAACCCCAGCTTGTGGCTGTCTATGATTAGAGTTCAGAGCCTGTGCAGCTATACTAGCTGGTGGCCACAGACTGCTGAATTGGGGTTAGTCCTGAGTGCAGACAAGGCCCTAGGTAAAGCTTGGGCCAAGCCCAAATACAGGGATTGATCCGTGAGAACTCAGCAACAGTAAGGGGACAGGCTGGCTCCACTACCCTTAAGCTAGTGCATCAGCAAGTTCTGCAGCATCCAGACTAAAACAGCCTCAGTTTGGTTTGCTTCCACATTCTGCTAGAGGAAGAGGCCAGGGAATCTATATATTTGTCCATCCACCAGCCAAGCTTTACACCTTCTTTGCCTCCTCCTCACAACTCCCATAACAGCACAGAAGAAGCCCCAGGTGTGAACATCCCACATGCAGGATTCTAGCATCCTGCCTACTCCTTCCCCTTTGCTAACCATCCATGTTTTGACCACAAATTTGTTGAATGTATTCATTATTCACAGTTATTTGGAAGTTACTTGCATGAATAATTTGGCTCTGCAGATCATTTGAATTGCAAGTTGCAAATATTACAGGGAAACACACAGTTCACTTTGTAACTTATGTAATGAAGCACAGCCCAAATTTTGAATTATACGTTCATTTTAATCAGCTGAAAGTTGTGATATGTTGGTTAGTTATAGACACCATCCAGTCAGGGAATAGAAATAGTCCATGTGACCCATATGCACCAACTTAGTATGAATCATAACCTCAAGTGCTTCATTTGTATTGAAAGAGGTGCCGGGGCTCAAGCAATTTTTTTGCTGTCATAACTGATGCAGCAAGCCCGGAGATGCAGGGGCGATGAACTGCCAAGCTTAAAGGTGTCAGGGTACAGCCCTGGCCCAAATTAAGCATGGCATAACTTGCACTTTTGACAACTTAATACACAAATCTGAAATTTGTTTTCAGTGAATATTTGAACGTTCAATCTAAAAATCTGTGTTACCCTGAGTATTTATGCTAGCAAAACTTCAGCATTCAGATATAGCACTTGTCAGAAAATATCTTCATCCCCTGCCCCCCATGGAATTTTTGGGGACTAATAACTTTTGTTTGTTTCTTTTTTTTTCCCATCAAAACCATCAACATAAAATTTCAACTTTTCATCAAAAAAAAAAAAGAAAGACTACCAAAATCCTGCCAAATGTTCCATTTTTCAGTTTTCTGATGAAAAAAAGTGTTGAGGAAAGCAGAAATTCTCCACTGAAATGTGTTTCACAGAAACCCCAATTTTCCATTGAAAAAAAATTCAGATGGAAATGTTTTGATCTGCCCTACTCAGATATTCATGGAGAGAGTGGCAAAAGCAGTGGAATTGAAATTTACTTGTGAACCAATGAATATTTGCCAAAAACTTATCTCTGCTATTGACTTCCCCTCTGCTATTCCACTACTATCCACTTCCTGTATCAAATGTAGTAAAAATCTTCAATAACTGCTGAAGCCTGAATATAAAGATTCAGGACAACTCAACGGTGTCCTTCCTGTTCAGCCTCTATAATCTGATCCATTTTGCTATTAAGCTTTTGATCATCCCAATCTCTCCCGTTCACCCAGATTGACACTCAGGAACCTCAGCACTTTTTCTCCTACATTTGCTTTCTCTTCTCCCTCTTTAGGACCTTGCATTATGGTGATCTTTCCTACCCCAGGAAAGTCATATTCCTTTGGAGCAGGTTCTGAAGATGATCATTCAAAAGCAGGGGTGGGTGAACTGAGCCAAGGAACCGTGTGCGCTGACTCATCTTAATGGTCCGGAGAACAAGGCAGCATTGCCCTTATTTACCCCCAAAATGATAGACCTCTAGGGAAGAGGCAAACTTGGACACTGAAAGCTCAAAACTACCATTTCTAAATGTTGTACATCACATGGGGGAGGGATAGCTCAGTGGTTTGACCATTGGCCTGCTAAACCCAGCCTTGTGAGTTCAATCCTTGAGGGGGCCCTTTAGGGATCTGGGGCAAAAATTGGGGATTGGAGGTTGGACTAGATGACCTCCTGAGGTCCCTTCCATCCCTGCTATTCTATGATTCTATGTGTACCTAACATGTGCAGAATGAAGCCTGTAAATCAATGCATGCTAATGGCCCAGTGTCGCAGTTCTTGAGCAAGCAAATATCACATTGACTTTAATGGGAAATTTGCTTGCAGAAGGTCTGCATGATCATGCATTAAAGGGTATAATTATGGTCTGCAGAGAACCTAGACAATAATTCCTAGAATTGTTATTCTTCATGATTGATTTCCTAACTGTATATATAATCACCCATTCCTTCCTCGGCTGTAGAAGCCAGTCTCAACAATAAAAGCTCATCTATGGCTTGCAATCCTGGCTTGGCAAAAGTAGTTCATTTAGGGGTTTAAAGGTAATTGTTGAACATCTTTGTCTCTCTCACTAGCAAAGCCTCAGTTAGACTTCGGTAAAGACACATAAATTTCCCATAAAGCTGCACATTATAATCCTGAAAGAAAGTGTCTCACTCTTAACAGAAATAAGGGATTGAAATGTTATACAACCTCAGCAGCTGAACAAAATAAGGAAGATGGACCAAAACTGCCGCCTACAGTAATTTTTCCAGGGATGTTGTTAATTTCCCTGAGCAGGACTCTCTCTCTCTCTCTCCTTTCTCAGCAGTGCTCTCCTTAGTCTTGATGTGCTCTGAACCCCTTTTGCACTTGGTTTCTCTGACTCTCCAGCAATTTTCACCATTAAGGGGAAAAGCCCCACACACTCCCAGTCATAGCGAAAAGACCAGTACTCTCCCCATATTTCACCAAACCCCTTTGGCTATGTCTACACAACAACTAGACACCCATGCCAGCCGATTCAGTCTTGTGGGGCTTGGACTGCAGGTTCTTTCATTGTTGTGTAGGCATCTAGACTCCAGCTGGAGCCCAAGCACTAGGACCCTGCAAGGTGGAAAGATCGCAGAACTGAGCCCAGAAATCTACCCAGCAATAAAACAGCCCCTCAGCCCAAGTCCTGCAAGCCTGAGTCAGCAGGCACAGGCCAGCCACAGGCTTTTCTATGTTCTGTTGACATACCCGTTGTCTCACACCGTATCCCCGCATGCACACTCTCATACTTCCCAGAGTCGTGGTGCTGGTCGGTCAGAATGGATGCCCCCAATCTGTTCAATTTAGAACTATTCCTCCCAATTCTCTTGGGAAAAAATATTCAGTTTAACACTTTTAAACACACTTCTAGGCTAAGGACGTCACTGTGTTGAACATAAATGAACACCAATTACAGAAAGTTGGCCTCATTCTTCACCGTCCCACATATTCAAAGTAGCAAACTATCACAAACTAAAGAGTACCTGTAGCACATGGGTGTTTCCCACTAGCATCCATTGGGAGAATACTATGGTGGAGCTTGTAAGTTGAATTTCATTATAACTCAGTGGGGTTCTTTCATTCAATTGTTCAGTATTAACTGTCTTCTCTGAGTTTCAACTGAAAGTTCAGAGGTGACACAGGTTCTTAACAGTAAGAGGTACATTTGACTGTGCCCCTAACTTTACACCAACTTTATCTGCATTAGACTCATGCCCACTTACACCAGCTTAGCACCACAGAATCAGGTGCCATCACCTCTAACAGAAGTTGCACCTGCTTACATATGCTGTGAATTTGGCCCTGAAAGGTTATGGTTGTTCAATCCAAAATTAATTCACCCACATTGTACAGAGGTAGTACTTTTACACTGGGATTTTCCAAGGAGCTGGAAGGCGTTATGGGCTCAAGTTCCATTGCAATTCAGTGTCTCAGTAAGAGATATGTGCGCAAATTAATGTTGCAATGAAGCCTTTAATTTTTTCATGTTTTTGTATTTTGTGGATTTAAATTTGCATCTTTTTTTAGACTTCTGCATTTTTCACGGAGATAGAACTTTATTCCTCTTTCCTCTTTATTGTGGGCATGAAAAGGGAAAAAAGGAATCACAGCAACATACTTCTGTGAGTCCTAACAGCAGTTCCTCTCTGCTATTTCTAAAGCATATTTTTTTTCTTTATGTCACAATCAAATCCATGCTCTCACCCTGGTTTTGGGATGAAGCACTGTTTTTGTGTGAAGTAAATTGCTCCAAATAAAGTTGATTTCTCTCTTCCGTTTGAGGGAGAAATTTGTACACAGTACAAGTGAGGCACAGCCCACTCTAGGGAATGTAGGATGAGCAAGCGCACGAAAATAGAATTCACTCTGTGATGAAAATTCCTCTGATGCATCATCAAAGGAGAAACGAGCTGGTAGTTGGGTTTTTTTTTTTGGGGGGGGGGGTTGTTATGCCCAAAAGCCCTATCTTAAAATGAAAACTGCCTTACTAGATGTTTCAGCACAGCAACTAGTGATATAAAACACAGGCAGGAGAGGTTTCCATTAAGTGACAAACAACCCAGCCAAGCTACCTGCTGATTGCCTGCTCACTGGCAGTACAGCGAGACTGATTGTGTTCTCCTGATTTTTACAGTTGGTATGGCTAATTCCAACTTTTCATGTTCTCTGTATGTGTATATATATCTATATCTTCTTACTCTATGTTCCATCCTATGCATCCGATGAAGTGGGCTGTAGCCCATGAAAGCTTATGCTCAGATAAATTTGTTCATCTCTAAGGTGCCACAAATCCTCCTGTTCTTTTTGCGGATACAGACTAATACAGCTGCTACTCTGAGACCTGATCTTTTTAACTTCCTAAACTTCATCTTACTTCCTTAGGTGATTGCAAGAGAAATGACAGCAGTGGTAGCTAAGCATGACAGGGATGGTTCTGACACGGAGATGAGGCAGGCGCCTGTGGCAGAATAAAAGGAAGACAAGAAAGTAGCAATTTAATAGAAATTAAATGTGTGTAGTACAGAGGATACTACCATTATCCCCTGCAGTTACTAATTATGTCCCTGGTAAGGAAGCAAGTTCTTTGGCCAGAAGCCTTAGGGAAGGTAGAGGGGTTTATCCATGTGCAGCCATGTATAGCAAATACATATGCTTGGGATAAAGAAAGAACTTCTCTGATCACCACTTCTTTGGGGATGAAATTTCCACAGCCTCAGCCCAAATCATCTGGTCACATACTAGCTAGATTTTGTAAAACAAGTGCTGACAAAAGACAGACAAAGCACTCCAAGGCTTCCACCAATGAGCATTTCAACAAAAGCAAGGCCAGCCCTTGCATCAAAAATTAATAGTTAGAATCCTGCTTTGAAAAGCATAAGGAGTGTATATATACTTGTTATGCTTTCAAGAAAAATCTGCAGTTTCCAAAATATTGCATCAATTATCAAAACAATATTGACAATCTATCCTTGATCGTAAAAATCCATCCACATTAAAGGAGAAACCTGCAACTAGTTTCAAAGCCCCGTACTCAGATTTTGTGTTAAAAAGGATTTTACCAGAGCTAGTTGGGAATCAGAATTTCCATTCTGTGGAAAAATTCCAACATCTTTAATTTTCTTTTCTTTTTCTTCATTTTGAATTGGAATGAAAAGACAAGATTTCCCATGAAATTTAATTTTCAAAATAATTCCATTTTGGCTCAAACAGTTTGTTTTAATAAAAATCAAAACATTTCATTTTGATTTCAATTTTTTAAATATAAAATAAAATAAATTTTGAAAAGAAAAGTTATTTCAAAAACAAAACATTGAAACATTCCATTTTGAAAATGAGGCTACGGACAATTTTGACAATGTCAAAATGCTTTGTTTTGATTTTTTTTTAAATAACTTTTCTTTAAAATCTACATGTTCCTGAGGAAGCTTCTGATTTTGACAGAATGGCATTTTCCAATGGAAAAACATTCCAGCAGAAAATGTTTGACCAGTAGTAGATTTTACAAGAGTTAAGGGTCAGATTTTCTAATGCTCAGTACCCACAGCTTGCAGCTAGCCTTTCTAAAGAGTCCAGCTCCCCTTTAGGTACCCAATGGGGGTTGCTCTAAATTGTGCCAGGTGAAAAATGGCCCCAGGATCAGGAAGGTAGCTCAAAAATACCCTCCCCTCTCCTCTGGTCCTACACAAAGCAGAGTTCAGCACGCCCATGTGTTACCCAGGGTTCTTTCAACCCAAAGCTCTTGGTAACTTTTACTCTGTGCGAGGTGGTGTCAGGAAAAAGATCAGGGGAGACACGGCCGTCTGACCGATAGATGGCTGGCACAAACAGGACAACACAAGAATGCTTTCACTTAAAGCTAAACTTTACTTAGTCTCAAGCACCGATACACACATCTGCAACAGGTTAGTAAAACACCCCCAACCCTTGATAATTACCAAAGCTGAGTGTGGCTCTCAAGTGGCACAGCAGCAGCCCGTCTGCCGGTGGGAAACACAAGATGCATCCAGAGAGAGAGTCCAGTCCTGAAGAGTCCCACCACCTCAAACTTTCCCTCCTTATTTATACATTAGTAATAGAATGACATGCGCCTTAAAGAAAACTTGTTAAGCAAGAAGTTCCAATGGGCAAGCAAAAGGCTCTGATTATCGATTAACCAGGTGTGGGTTTTTCCAGAGTTTGCAGCCTTGAGGCCCCAATAGACATTCCTGGGGCACATCCTGTTCTTCTAAGATGCATGTATCAGCCATTTCAACACAATTCTTATCAGGAAGGATGCGGGGTCAAGCTGCCCTTTCTGTGGCACCCAAAAGCCCCCCTCCCCTCCTGCCTTGGTTAAGCTAAGCCTGCTGACTTGGCTATTTACAGCCTGCTGACTTGGCTGCTTTTACCAATACGCCATAGTGTTTCAGGCACTTTACTGGTTTGCCAAAGTCTCCCCGTACACAAGGATCTAGCTCTAGGATTTTAATATTACAATTTGGTCCTAATATTAAAGGAAGGCCCTACTATATCCTTGTGAACAAAGACAGTATGTTCCCACTGCAATTTCTCAAGCAGATCTGCATGGGTGCACTATGCTCACTTGTCTGTCAGGCAGTAGTCCCTATACTGAGTGTCAGCTCTCCTCAGTGTCAAAAAACACAGCTTGCCCACTTTTGCCCTATTGACCTTTCTAAATGCCAACACTGTATCAAAAGCAGATAGCCATGCAAGCAGCATTGCAAAGAGTAACCGGGTGTAACTAACATCATCCAACTGCACACTGGTTAAGCAAGGCACCAGGAGGAATAATAACCTTGGACTGATGTCTCTTCTCTTTCACGGTATCACTCGATTTCAGCAAGCAGAGTGGCACTGTTTGTGTTCCAAATAGCATCATCAAAATAGTTTGGCACAAACAAGAATACGTGATTAAATGCATCAACGTGTAGACCAGGCGCCAGGCCATGAAGTTAACGGCAGGACCACAGATAGTGTACATGTACAAGCGGACAATCAAGCAGCAATGCAGAGCTACAGCTCACTGGACATCATTTTCCTCTTTTCTTCTGCTCTGTTCCTTGCTAACATCAGCTGCCCTTTGTGTCGTATTTGTATTGACAATGCGCACGGTGGCTCGAACCTCATGAAAGAAGCAAAGAAATTATTTTGCCAAACTGCATAGCTGCTTTTGTCTCTCTGCCCTTTCTCCATGATTCATGACTCAGACACGGTTCCCTCTGCGAAGGCCAAAGAGGCTTGTGCACGCATTCTTTGCACTGGGACTGCCCTGCTTGTTTGGGACTTCCTTTACTGTAGAGAAGAAACGGTAAAATGAGTTCTGTTTATCTTGTAAGTTGCATGCCGAGATGTGACTGACCTCGTTAAGCAGTATAGTCATTTCAGGAGGCGAATAATCCTTTCTGCAGCTATATTTTTATTATTTTCAGATGGCAAACAGACTTACTGGAAATCTCCACTTGTTTTCCTCTGCCCGGCCCTACCCAAGTTTGCAGAATAAGAAACACTTGATATCCTGGGTTAAAAGCAGAAAATGTCATTTAAAAGACTCCAATGACCATTGGCATTTCCAATCCGCATTCTGCAGGAAGCCATCTTGATACTAGCAAGGCAAGACAGACCAAAGGGCAACTGTAAATAAGTTGCAGCCCACTTCACTCATCATCAGCAATCAGTAATCATCACCAAAAGAGCTCTATTTAAAGAGAGTTGGAGAGTGAGCATGGTTCATTGGTCAAGACACTACCCCAGGACTTGGGAGACCAAAATTCAAGTCCCTGCTCCATCACAGCCTTCCCATGTGACATTAGGAAGAACTCCTGAGGGAATTCTGCACCAAAAAAACAAAAATTCTGCGCACAGTAGTTTAAAATTCTGCATGTTTTATTTGGCAATAACTTTAAATGTGGAGGCTCCAGCCTGGTGGTGGGGAACACAGGCCACTGGCTGCAGAGAGGTGGGAGATCACCCTGCAGCCCTCCCCTCCCCAGGACATGGACTCGGTGGTGAGGCTGCACTCGATCCTGACAGAGCGCAAGGTCTGGGCCTGACACAGAAACCCACCTCCCCTCAAGCCCTGCCCCTCTGCACCAGTAGCACTAGGGCAGGCAGGATCCAAGTGTGGAGGGGCATAGTGTGGGGAGATCCAGATGTGGGGTGAGAGGGTTCTGTGTGGGACAATCTGAGTGCGGGCAGCTCAGTGGGGGATGTGGATGTATGGAGGTTCCAGGTATGAGGATGGGGGGTCCAGGTGAAGGTGGTTGGGGCTCAGCATGGGGGTCTGGGTGTGGGAGTATGGGGCTCTGCAAGAGGGTCCGGGTATTAGAGGAGAGAGGTTTGGTGGGGTGCGGGATCCACATACAGCTGGATGGGGATCAGTGGGGTGGTGAGCTGGGAGGTGCTGGGGGATTTGTCAGGGTGGTCCAAGTGCATAGGGGGTGGGGCTTGTTGGGGTGCGGGGTTGAGTGCAGAGGGCTCAGCAGGGGGCTCTGGGTGCAGGGGTGAGGGTTAAGATGCAGGAGGGTGGGGCTCACTGGGGGGGGGTCTGAGTACAGGGGATGGGACTCAGTGGAGAGAGCCGGATGCATGGGGGTTGGGTCTGGATATGGGGGGTCCAGATGCATGGGGGTTGTGTGAACAGGGGAGTGGCTCCCATATAGTGACCCCCTCCCCCCATACAGGATGACTGATAGGAACAGGAAATTGGGGGGATACAGAGCCAGGGGAATTTTATGGACTAGCAGCTGAACCTGGCACAGGGTAGAAGCCACCTGCCAGCATCCCCAGCCCTACCTTGTGCAGGTGCAGGAGGTAGGGCTCAGCAGGGAGGGTCTGGGTGCAGGGGCTCCACTTGCAAAGTTCCATGTATGGGAGGGAGGTCTGGGTATGGAGGGTCCAGATGCATGGGGAGTGCATCTGACCCGGCACCAGCCGAGGCATCCTCAGCCCTGTTCCACCCCCCTCACCCTCCCACAGTTATTTATCTCTCTGCTGGCTGAGACAACGCACCCACCCTGCTGGGGCGGGGCACTTGACCACACTTGTGGCTTCCCATTGCTTCCCCATCAGAAAGTCATTTTTATGCTCATATCTATAACTCTCATGGAATAGGTCTGGAATTCAGGCATGTCAGAGCTGGCAGACCTTAGTTAAGCAAAACTCCCATTGGCCTTAGGGAAGATTGCTTGGGTAAGGGACTGCAGGATGCCTTCACCACTTATGCAACCCGGCAGAAAAACTGCACCCGCTCAAGGCAAGTCTATCAAAGCCCCAAAACTTTCCAGGTGGGAACTTTACTTGCTCAGATAAGAGTGGCCACAATATTTAGCAAGCGACCTAAGACCTCAATGTAGTTCTTTAGTTCTTAATTGGCATCCAGTGGCGAACTTGAATTTTCCCATTCATGGAACTTTGCAAATCCAGGCCCAGAACATTCAATCAAAGAAATAAGGAAGGTCTTTAAGGCTAGGTATACCTGGGCTCTGGGTAGAAAGATATTGTCTCATTTTTTGATGTGTTTACATCTAGACTCATGTAAAAAGCACAGTCCCACAGGTAATCAGGTTTGTGGATAACACTAGGTATATTACATGTCAACGTATATAGAGGAAAGATTAAATATCCCACTTCTATAATAAATTAAATGCAGAATAACGTATTTCACACCCCCTCACTCCCATCACTCATTCATGCAAGTAATATATGTGCCGTCAATGATAGCTATGTATGCATAGCTGGTGGACTCGCCCTTGATTTCTCACTGCTTGTAACAATACCAAAATTTCAGGCATGCATATAATCTGTGGCTACTTTATCAAGGCTAACACGGTTTGAATATGCTTCAGCGGCTCAACCACCTGCCAAAACAATAGCTGAATCAAGCTGTTCCAGATCATTGGAACTTTAATTATTATATGCACAAATGGCTCTTGGAACAGCAGAAAGCTCTACATGAGTGCATTGGCAAGCACTCCATGGATAAAAGAGCTAAGCTCTACTTGCTGATTCTGATGACTAGCTCATCCACTATTTTCTAGTTGTTTGGGTTCATATGGAAATGGTGGAATGGTGCTGTAGTCATTTAACCAGGTATGGTATGAAGTTAATTGTCTACATACCTGAACCATGCATAAAGGGTATTCCAGTAATTGCACAATGGAGAAAGGGTAGAGCAAATGCCAAGAGCAATCTTTGGCAAAACCACCTATGCTCTACATTAAAGGAAAAGGTGAAGTCAAATTCTACATGTCACACAAAACTGCAGAGACAACCTGTGACATACGGGGGGTTCTCAGGTCATAAACAGGTTATGGGGTTGTGATTACCCTAATTTTTCCATATTGCTAAACGGGAGGGGATTCCTAGATGTAGCATGACCAGATGTCCCGATTTCATAGGGACAGTCCTGATATTTGGGGCTTTTTCTTATATAGGCACCTATTATCCCCGTCCCAATTTTTTACACTTGCTATCTGCTACCCAGATGGACACCAAAGAGATGAGAAGGGAGTCTCAGGAGTCCCACTATGAAAGAGGTTGAGAATCATTTTTCTATACCGGGGGCTTGTCTACATCATGCCACAGTCTGAACTATGGTGGTGTGAAATGTAGAGCACTCAACGGATTGCAGTCTAAGTGGCTTGTGTAGACCCTGCTGGTGCAAACTTAGTTCACCTTGATGTCATCTTGTTTGAACCAGGGCTATGTTAAAAAGAGTTAAGTACCTTTTAGTCTGCACCAGCAGGGTCTACATGGACCAGTTAGAATGCAAGACATTAAGCGCTCTGCACTTTACACCTCCAAAGTCCAGACTGTGGCACCATGTAGACAAGCTTTAAGATACTCCATTCTCCCAGAGAGGGTTAATCATATCAAGAAAAAACTTCACTTTAAAAGACTCTAAGAATGACATATTTTGCCATTTATATCCAGAGCACTAACTGCATTTTTCACCTACTGCTGTAATTACACATCTCAACACGTGCTATGATACATCAAATACACCACTACCTACCCACACCCTATCTTCTGGCAGGGGTGGTACAAAGTCATGTAAAACTGTCTTGCCCCTTCTCTGGGTTTGTCTGATCAGATTCTTTCAGGATAAGATGAGGAGAGAGAGAGAGAGACTAGATCTTTGCATCCAAGTTCCCAGGATCAGCAACAATTGTACTACCTCTGATTTTCAACCAAGCAGCAGGTTCCATTTAAGATACAGTAAATCTTGTGGTTTTTTGCCAGCTGTTCAATGGAGACTTACTCCTGAAGTATTTCTACTTTAGCAGCAGTATAATACTTCCACAAGCATTACAACAGCAGGTAGACGTAGGCTACCAAAACACCATTCCTCTTACTGATGCACAGCCTTTGGACTGACTCTAGCAATTCAAAACAAGATGACAAAGTATCTCCATCTGCAATTTTTTTAAGAGAATTGCCTTTTAAGTCCACCAGTTGATCACATTGATTCCACCTCTTCTACTCACACTGAGTAATACCTTACTCTTTGAACAGTCCCCTAGAAACCATTGAAACTGCTTGTGGTAAGTTACTACTTAGTGTAGGTAGTGGAGGCCCACAGAGAACTATTACATAGGTACAATCATTTCATGCAGGCATGTTGCTTTCAATTTTTTTATTATTATTATTTATTTCCTTTTTCTTTTGTCCTTTGATTTCAAAAGTATCTGGAATGCTATAGATTCTTGACATGTTCCATCTTTAGCTAATGTGCAGAGTACACATATTAGAAAGAGATCAAATTATTTTTCTTCTAAGCCTTGTCCACCTGCTTCATATTTGAAGCACTTAGCATTTAATATTCTCACAGTAATAGATTCTGCTTTTACACTCACAGTAATAGATTCTGCTTTTACATGTAGCTTAAGTAGAACTGTTAGATATTGGAGGTGTCACAAACTTATTATAGGTTTAATTCTCTCTAGCAATACGCATTAGTTACGCTCTTCTGGTCCTTATAATATAGCAGGGAACGGAGAGACAGCCTCTCCTTCAAGATCAACAAGAAATGCTGGAAAAAAGGGCAGTTGTCTGACCTACGGATGTTCATTTCCAATACCAGGAGCCAACATCACTCCAGTCTTTTATTAGGAGATTCCAGGAGATGGATGTCTCCAGACAACGTTGCTAAATCATGAAAATAAAATACATTCACAGTGAGCCCAAATAAAAGAAGAAGTAAAAGTGTCTTCCCGGCTATAGGTTGGGGGGGGGGGAGGGGAGTATTCACAATCATCAACATGTGTATCTGCATGACAGAATCAGAGCGGGTACCATTACCAATCCCAATTAGGGTCGTCAGGGTATAAGCAATACTACAATACTACAGTAACAATAATTACTCATTAACTACTAATTAACAACTTTGTCATGGCAATCACTGTGTTCTCTCCTGTAAATAGGCTTGTCAAGTATTTATGTTAACTGCTATGTTACTGATTTAGGACAGTTTTCATTTTCAGAAGTACTGGGTGTACTTTTGGTCTGCGCTATGTGTTTCCCTCATTCACACATACGGTGTCTCCCTGCTGCTGGGGAGGTGAAGAGTGCAGGGGTCGGAGAAAGGGAATCAAGAGGATGAGAGCTACTGAGACTTGGCAGGTAGAGAGGGGGGAAGGCAGCAGGCTCCGGGCTGGGAAGGGGCATCCTGGCAGTTCCCGTATTGGTGGCTGCTTCCCAGTGCTCCCCCCATTTTGGAGTCTGGCAACCTGTCTTTCCTGCAGGTACCAATGCCCTGTCCCCCACCCCAGCAGCTCGGGCACATGCTTTCTGGCCCAGGTCAGGTATCTTCACCGGGACCCATGGTGTCTGGGAGAGGAAAGGCTACCTGTTTCCCGGCAGCCACTCCTGAGCTGTGGAGCCCACTACAGCCCATCCTCTGGGACCCGCTCTAACCTCCACTGGCCCCAGACGGGGATGGAAACATAGCCAGGCCTCCATTTCAGGGGTGCCAGCCCTTCTGCTCCCCACTACAGGTATGTCTTCAGACTCAGTTTGGGGGTTCCAAATTTCACATCAGCCTCAACGTATTAGGTGTTTGATAAACTGTATCTTTTAGGGCCTACTAACTTGAGGCAGAGCTGTCCGGTGCTTAAGGCACTGAGCTGACTCTCACTCTGTGTCCTACTCCGCTCCTCTACCACTGATCTGCTGTGTGACCTGACACAGACTGTTCCATGCCTGTTTACAGATAAAGAATGGGAGGGGAAACAGACTGGAAGGTCTCCAGGGCGGGGATTGTCTCTTGCTAATTGTACGTACAGTGCCTAGCTCAGTGGGGCTCTTGATAATCCTGTAATACAAATAGCAGTAATAATTAGATCCCCGATTCTTCACTGATTGTGAATTCTAGGACTTTGGACCAGGACTGTCCAAAGCTACTACGGGGCTCGTCTTCTTCAAAGAGACAGTAGTACACAGTTCTCAGCACTTTTCATGAGTCGATCTCAAAACACTGCACAAATGAGATAAATATCCGCTTACAGGAGGGGAGCAGGCAGAGAGAGGTGACATGTCAGCCAGTCAGCCAGCAGCAGACCCAGGAGCAGGGCACAGGTTTCCTGAGTCCCAGTGCAGTGCTCTAGCACTAGACCACTCTGCCTCCCTATAGTTAACTAGAGCAAGCAACAATTTTGTTCGGTAAAGTTCTTCTGAGCAGTGCTGAAACAACCAAACTTTTAAGCTGCTTCACAAAACAGTCAGGGAATTGAGAGAGCACTCTTCCATCTAAGACTAAATAGTGTGCAGCTTACAAACAGTGTCCATTGTGCAAAGAATGGCCATGCTGGATGTAAACTGCCCAAACCACGCATACAGCCTCAAACTCAATACATTCAGCGTGTACTGTACCAAATTGCAGCTTTTCACCACCATCAGCCAAATGTCTTCAGTCAATTTAGAAATTTTGGGGGAAGTTCTCTCCTGATCTACATCCTTTCAGTGGGTTGTAAATCAAGACACAGTTCTGCCTTCTGAGTATTATTAGAGCTCTGTACTGATAGGGAAGCAGTAACTAAAGTAGAAAAGTCATTAAAAGACCTAGAGAAATGTCCCCCTCCCGTTACTAAAATGACTGTACTGCATATTGAATATTGTGTTGTATCAACTTTCTTCTTCACAAAACCAAACACTGGGAAAGAATGTTTACTGTTTTTTAGTGGAACTCTTTTGCTACCATGAACTTCCACTGCTTGAGGTTCTAACAAACTCAACACACACTTATATTTAGCAAAAAACTGTTCTACAGCAGGAAACATGATTTAAATAGAGGTTCGCACTGTGTGATTTAAATGCCAACACACCACTTTTAACACCAGTATAATATAAAACTGCCAGGCAAGACTTTAAATAGTTTCTAATTTCTGCCACATGTGGATCTTCCCAATTTAAGACAGACAGGTCATAGAAGAGCAAAGTTGGGGGATATTTTCCATTACATTGCTAACCCACTCACTACAAGTAAGTGATCATCTGAATGAGATTCAGCACTTTCTACAAGACAATTACATCACTCACATTATATGGCTTGATTCTGCCTTTGGACCTATAGAAAGGAAAATGGACCACTTTATTTTTATGTTGCAGAACACACTTGGCTTGCAACAGTACTAACTGTCAGCTTGCTCGTTCACTCACAGTTAGAGATACTGAATTGGTGATCCATAAGGAATCTGACTAGCGGAGCATATTTGTGACCTGCAGAGCACATTCATTTCTGTTTGCTAAATTTCTACCTTTCTTTCTCTACATACATTAGATCTAAATCTATAGATACGCACAATACAATACCCCCTGCCTGTACTGAACCCAACTACAGGGAAACTGTAATTGCAGTGAACTGGACAAAATGTCCTCGTTTGCATAGTTTATTTCAACAGCCTTTCACCCCTCTCATAGGGAAGCTTCAATTTTTCAGTGGATGGGTTTTTTAAAATTCTCATTGAATTTAATTGGAAGTTGGTAGGGCCACAAGGCAGGAAGGGCCATAGCCAAACTACAATGAAGTCAGTGGAAAGACTCCCAGTGACTTCAATGGGCCTGGGATTGAGCCTCAAGAAACTTAGTTATACACGAGAATTCTGAGAAAAAGTTCTGAAGTAAGGCAGCGAGTGAGTGAGAAAGTCTGCACCCACTTCTGAAGCAGAGAGGGTAGCTTAGGCCACATTTCATCTGCAGCTCATCCTCATGTCTTCCATTCTGTGCTTGGAGTCTACTGTGACAAACAGTCTGACATCCATCTGGTGAGTGATAGCCGGTGCAGTTTCACTCTGCTATAATAAAGTTCCACTGTGCTAATCCCCTTGGAATGCTGCAATTATCTCCTAGCAGACAGGTACCAAATGCTGCCTTCCAAGGAGATTATCCCATTCCCTACTGCTCCCTAGCTGAACAGAGGAAAATAGTAAGGAGAAGTTGCCACTCTTCCCAAGAGTAAAGGGGAAACATTAGTTCCTGATCTCCTGTAAGCAGAGAGTGATGAGGAGCTGGGTTTGCTCATCATTCAGAGCATAGATCAATGCTGCAGTGATTGATCCACCTGGGGTCAATTTAGCAGGTCTAGGGAAGACCCACTAAATCGACCGCCGATCGCTATCCTGTCAACTCCAGTATTCCATCAGAACGAGAAGCATAAGGTAAATTGACGGGAGAGTTTCAACTAGGTCTGCAGGTCACAAATATGCTCCGCTAGTCAGATTCCTTATGGATCACCAGTTCAGTATCTCTTTTCAACCAGCTCTAAAAGATAAATTGAATGCAGGTCTACACTACAGGATTAAGTTGACCTAAACTACATCGTGTAACTTAGGTCAACTTAATCCTGTAGTGTAGACCTGCATTCAATTTATCTTTTAGAGCTGATTGAAAAGTGGTCATTGTGTTTCATGGACATTTTTTACTTTCATGAGAATATTTTGTGTGGATTTTTTTTAATCAAAAAATTTAATTTTTTTTTGTTTTTCCTGTTCTTTCCTCCTTTCCAAATGGGGAAAGGAAAGAAAGGGGGGAGAAAAAGAAAAATGAAAACCAAAAACTGAACAGATTATTTTTTTTTCATCAAAAATCCAGAAAATTGTGAATGAAATGAAAATTTTCTGCAGAAAATCATTGAACAAAAAGGCTCCTGTCCAAATAAAAGTGTTTTTGAATGAAAAAATTGAGCAGTTTTTCTAATTTTTTTACCATTATTCATTAATTATTATTATCTGTTATACACCAACAATGTGCTCATCGTAGTCCAAAACCATCCCTGATCCTGAGAGGTTGAAGATAGAATGTCTTGGTTTTTCCTCTGTTCATAACACAGCCATTACTGAGTCTCTACCAGAACTATGAAAATATCCATTTACCCCTGGGCTAATTCTCCCGATAGTCTCCTGGTGCACTGAGAAAACTAAAATGATTAGAAGTATTTTAATCTTTGGGATGAGTAATTAGAAGAGGGCTGGCATTTTCAACTGAAAGTTCCTATGGAGGGTGTGCACCCAACTCCCATTAAATGTCACTGGGATTCACACATCTAACTTCATTAGGCATCTTTAAAAATACCATCCAAGATGGATATTATATTGCAGCCTGCAAGTGGTCATTTTAAGGTCTTTTAGAAGGAACCTGGAAATCTGCAAGCCTGCTGCCAAGACGACTTTTTTCTCTCCAGGTACATGTTTCTGGCACAGTCAATTCCAGTGTCTGAGGAGATGACATGATCAATGAGAAAGAGAGAGGCAATTCCTGAGATAGTCAGGGCTTTCAGGATTCATGGCCTTAAAGAGCAAGACCAGTTCTTTAAACCAGATCCACTACTGGGCAGGGAGCCAGCACAGTGCCAGGGGGCATCAAAATAATACTTCCATCTTGTGCTCCTATATAACTGATTCTTTATTTCCAGGGGAAACTATACCAAGAATCACCTTTATTCAAATACTTCCTGTCCTAAGAGGCCACACCCAAATGGATCTGCACATATTTTATAATAACTTACTTGTCAGAGGACCTCTCTCCAATGTGACCAGCTCCCACACCAAACAAGTCCCCTCCTTAACCAGTTCCTGCAGTCAGAATGATGACCACATAATTTTCAGCCTTCCTACCTGCCAGCCCAATGACTTAAGGCAAACCTATAAAACTCTGAGTCAGCTGTCAGCCTACCCTGTCTGAAGGACAGCCAAGGAGGTTGGACTCCCGATGCTTTTGACTGAAAGGAGCCATTTAAAGGGGATTGGAAAGTAGAAACTGACTTGGGATCCAGTGACTATCAGTTTATCTTTAATAGATTTCTCATTATAGTGGCTTTGCTCCAACTGGTAACAATCTAAATGAAATGGAAAAACACCTTTGGCACTGAGCTTTTGCCCTGTTCTAAAGCAACTAGTATTTGCATATAACTGATGCCCTGTTAGCCATCCAATTGTTCTTGCATAATCAACTGGTGATATAATTCATGTACACCCAACTGCTATAAAACATATTTTGTTTGTTTGCACATCTTGTTTGTAGATATTATCACCTGGGAAGAGAATCAATACAGACAATATTTTTAAAATAAATACAGTGGGAGTAATTTATAAGTTTGGGGGTTCATTCACGTATTTGACTACTCAAAAATACCAGCTCTGAAGGATAAGTGAAGTATTTGAATTACCAAGTACTGAATTGGAGAATTCTAGTAATGTACTAGGTCACTAAGAACAGAAAAAGCTTTGAATTAATGGAACATTTTCTTATGTCACCTGTGAGGAGATGTGGCCACCCCATAGCTCCTGCTGGCCAAACATGGTATGGCTGGCACTTCCTGCCTCAGTTTCCCGCCCCCTGAGGTGGGTCTCCTGAGCTCTCCACACAAGCCAGTGCTGGTGATGTGGCTTAGCCTTCCAGCAAAACCACAAATAAACTTGCTATCCCAGAAGGGGTTAAAAGTCCACCTAATGAGTCCCAAACCAGAAGGTTCCCCTGCCCTTCCAGGTTTCTCTTCAGCCCACCCTGTAGGCCTTATTCCCACCCCTTCCTGAACTAACTTTGAGAGTCATAATGGCTCTAGGTTAGAGCACTCAGCTCTCAGGCCAGTTCCCCTGCAGTCTTATTCTCAGGCCCTGCTGGGCTCTGTTCCTTGAATCCTTCCCAGTGCTAGTATGGAGCACTGGGCCTTAGACTGCTCTCCCAAAGCACCCAGCATCCTGCAGACCTGGGCTCAGGGCATTCCATGAGAACCTACTGACTCCCCGATTCCCACTCTCAGACTGGTCTCACTGAGTCAACCTTTTTATTAGGCCCAGGTGTCCATTACTCTATCATCTGGCCCTCATCAATCCCATCTCCTGCAGGCTGGGAAGCAGCTAATTCATTATGGCACAGTTGTGGTTTGCCCCATATCCCCTTAAAGGGGCCAGTCACCCATGAGATCACCAATCAACAGATGTTTGTGTCCTTCTTTGTTCAGTTCCTTAAGGCTGGTTTGACAGCATTGCTTTTTTGGCTCCTATTATGAAGTTTCAAACCACAAGGCCCCTTCACAGGGAGCCCTTTTTGGCACTCCTTTCTTTTGCACATCAACAGCAATTTCAGTCACATTCAGATGCTTTCACTCATCTTCCTGGTTCCTTTCACCGGGACCCACGCAGTTCCAATCAAGCCAGAGCTCCAAAGAAACCTCCCTGAAGAATTTATCTTGAAATGTATTTACTCCATGCTAGCTTCCAGTGTCAATAAAGGGAACAATTCAAGGTGAAAAGCAAAATTAGTCCTAACTTGTAAAATCCATAGGCTCAATCTATATTTCTGTATGTTACAAAGTTCCGGAAAGCTGTTGAGACAGCCATCCAGCCTCTAGAGAGCACTATAACTTTCTAACAGTGTGGATCTATTAATCTGAGTCACGAGCACTCTGATTCCCTAGCAGACTAACTATTAGTCGCTGGTAGTCAAGAGTGATACAGGCAAGGAATAGGGAAGGATCTTGGCATTTAAGCCACAAATCCTTAGAAGTGAGCCTGATGCTGAAATAACTCGCAGGAGACAGCGAAGTGTATAGCTCTTTGCTACCAACCAGCTACTTGCTGCTGGTTCAGGACCCAGGGGCAGAAGATGAATCCTGGGTCCTTGGGGCCAGCTATGCCCCCCCAGGTTGGCGTTAGGAGCAGGGAGTAGATGACAGTGATTCCAGCAGCTGGCTGTTGTGTGAAGTTCAGGTGGCTCTCTAGTCTCGAGTCACCCATGAGAGTTGTGTGTAGCATCCTAAGCTGAATAAGAATGTTCATACTGCAGACTCATGTCTGTCTGCATTACCGTCAGTGTCACACTGCTGCCAAGGATCTGAACTTTCTACCTGACTGCCCAGGGAACCCTGAAGCAACCTGGGGAAGAAAAACAAAGAGAAGGCCGCAGACAGAGCATCCCCTGCACCACACTCATCCAGCCTGCTGTGGGTGATATTGGCAGCTCCTTTGACCAATATCAGGCAAATCCTCATATCAGTCAGGAAGCACCCCAGAACCACACAGAAGGCTAGAACCCAGATTACCTTGCCTTCTGTGCCAAAAGCCCTCACACTGTTCTACTGTCACAGACTTCTACACAGCTACAAAATTCCCTTCAGCTCCCTGAGGTCCTTCCGCGCCCCCACCCCCGACAACAACACTTCTGAGGAGGCCTCCCCTCTTCCATAACCAAAGCTCTCCTGTACACTTACCACTCCTGCTGGGAAAAGGCAATAAGCCGCATTTATTGAAGATACAACAATTAGCATATGCATTTAATTACACTACATACATACTGTTTTGCCAGTCAACGTTATAGTTCCTAGTCTAGAGTTTGGAGCCATCTAGTGGCCAACTAGGTTGATCATGGTAGGGAGGAGCCAGGCTTTGTCGGTCACAACACAATACTCCAGGGAAGTCTTGGCAGGACAAACCCAAAGTTTCATGGCAAGGCACCCTGTTTATATAGTGATTTTTCTTCACTGGGATCAATGAGTTTTGCACCATCATGCTGTCATCAATTGTTGTTTGACGAGTGCTTGTTTTTTTTAATTGTTTTTTTTTATTTTTTATCACAGCTATCTTGTCCCCATTAATAGGTGCCTGTTTTATTTTTAGAGTTGTCAATCTGCTCTCCTTTGACATTACAGAAGGGGGCTGTTGCATTTGTCTTGGTGCCCTTGCGTTTGTCTCCGGTTCCTCCCTCGTACATCTAGTGCAGCAAAAGCCTTCACATTTATTTCTGAACACATACATTTTTTTATTCACACACAAAACAGAATTAATTTACACAAGACATTTTGCACAGGAACATCAAGTTGCAATGCACAAGAAAACAATTATGGCATTCTTTTACTAATTTTAAAATGCTAAACATACAACAAAGTGGTGACCTTAAAACATCTGTTACTGCCTTGAAATCAGCCCAGACACAGATTCCAGCTGATGCCTTTTTCCCAAATGGCCCATTAGGCCATTCCTTTCTGCTATTCAAAAAAGGTGGCTGGCAGAATGTGATTAAATCATACACCAGTACATTTAACACATGCTACATTATTTTTTATTTTAAATTACACAAAATACAAACATAAAATCCTACTACTACACGTCCACCTAGCAACTACCTCCCAGAGAGGTGGGCTTACTACAGTGACAGAAGAACCCTTTCAATTGCTGAAGTAAGTGTCTACACTGAAGCGCTACAGTGGTGCATTGACATAGCCTTAGGTTTCTGAATCTCTGAAAAGGCTCGAATTTGATTTCTGTCAAGTAAATATAAAGGGGAAGTTTCCCTTTTATCTGAAGCTTGTCAATCAACCATCGTTATCCCTCACTACTGAACCAGAGTGTAGATTATCTAGCAATTACTTCTGGGCCAATAAGTTTCATTCCCAACGGCTACATCCCACAAGCCCTATTCACATTGCATAGCACTTACTCACCCACTGACTCCAAGAGGACTAATTCTATGAATAAGTGCTCAGAAACATAAGAATGGCAGAACCTGAACCCCAAGTCATCCACAGATGCCTGCAGGTACTATCTCCTTGCAATTTATTGACCCAGGTGGTGTCTGTAGACTATGCAAAGGAAAAGTGCCAACTTGACATTTGTCCCCAGTTAGATTTAGCAGTATCTTCTTTTCTACTAGCTCAGCATCACAATTTCTGCACACGCCTCTCAGGCTCTCCTAGTATTTGTCTGTAATTCTTATGCTTTCCTAAGCATGTCTTCCCACGGGATGTGTATTCAATCATAAGTATGTGTTTACTCTGCTTTGACCAGAACCTACTTTCAGATTTGTTGTGGCTATTTTTCCTGGCAATACAAGTTGCTGTTGCAAGGATTCCCTGTGGAAATGTCCTGCTCATCTCTGCTTTACCTCCTAGTGATAGATAGCATAATTTTAAGTCCTTTAGCTACTTGAACTTTTTTTTTCTCCTTTCTCTGAAGATGGTTAGTTCTTGTAAAACTAAAATGTCTTTCTTCTGCTGGAAAGAGAAGGCACAATTGTATCTTTACTTTCCCGCTTCCCCTGCCCTGTATATACGTATTGTAGCAAATTGATGCCAATGAGTGGTGAGTCATTAAAAAGGATGCTAGAATCATTTTCTGGGGCTCTCCTCTTACACAGATAATGTCAGTCAGCATTAAGGAGGGGATCAAGGGGGTCTAATCCAGGGTAGAATTGGGGTGGAGGGGGGAGGCCGTGTTCTTCTAAGCTCCACCCACAAAATAAGCTCCACCCCGGTGAATCATCAAAATGGAACTCCACTTCAGAGTCGATGGTGTAGATGTTCTAAAGGTGACCATGCATGCTCCCTGAGATTGTCTCCCTGTCAGTGGGGTTTGAATATGCCCAGAGGAACTGTCACACTCCTTGGGTTGGTCCCTTGCAAGGGGAGGAGAGGGGAAATAAACATCACCCGTTTGTGGCAGCGTTATTATAATAAACATGGCATCTTGTTTCAGGGGACAGCAGCAAAATGAGATAAATTTTGCAAATCTACCATCACCATCCCTTTACATGAGGAATACTGAGTTAACCAGGCTGAAATGAATATGTGCATCTGAGGTCATCCCTCATGGAGAGGAATGAGGAGTTCACATTTCAGAGGTTTCCTTACAACCATAACAGCCAGGGACGTAAGAAAGAAAGAAAGAAAGAAAGAAAGAAAGAAAGAAAGAAAGAAAGAAAGAAAAAGCTAAAATTCTGGAGAGTAACAGCTCTTGAGAGGTGCCGGGATGCTGTCTCCCTGCAGTTTGAACCACAGCTTGCTCTCTGATTTGAACCAAACTTGAACTGTTTTTTAAACTGTTGCTAATCAAAGAATCGCTCCGCTCCCCTCAGTTCTGCCTACATTTGTTGACAGTGTGACAGTTCATAGGACATATCTGATAGCCCCTCCACATTCCTGAGTGAGCATTCGAACCCACAATGCACTCTGGGATGACTACGGATAGAGTCCTGGGACATGTGATGTTTGACTTCAGAAATATTAGGACACAACACAGAGTCTGTCAGACACATGGCACCTTCGTCAACAAAGGCAGGGAGCATTAAGGTTCCAAGAAAATGCGGTGTTGACAGCAGCTTGTTTGTGGAGGAGATTGCAGGATATCAGATGCCTAGAAATGGTCAGGGAGAGAAAAGGCTATTCAGGATTTCTAAACCACTAAACTTCCCAGTGTCTCCATCTGTGGCCCCCCTATCCCACAGATCCTCTGTTCCTGGAGCATCTGTGAACAAACCCAGCTGTGCTTAGAACAGACCTTTTGCTTCGCTCCCTCTGCATCCTCTCTATTTAGTCCCAAATTAGAATGACTTATTGCTTTCCAGTTGCTCAGGAATGAGTGTCAATTACTCTTTCTTTAATAAAAAGGTTTCTTAGAGGACAAATCCAGGCCTCGTTTTTATTTAAGTAATATAATACCGACCTTTTAAAATGCTTATTACTTTATAGATTTTCTTTCTCTGCCATTGACTCTCTCAACACTACACAATATATTTTAGTCCTTGGCAAAGACTTAAATGTTCTAAGCTAGCAGTTTATGTCTATTTTATTAATGCACATGACAAGATCCAAGATAGCCAGCAAGGGGCCTGATTCTGCTACCTTTACTCCTCTTTATTTAACAGCTTGGTGAGCCCCAGTGATTTCTGTTGGACTGTCTGAAGAGTAAGGCACAACTCATCATGAGTAAGAGTGGCAGCAATGAACAACAGTACGCAGACTAGACTGACTGATTATGTGACGAGAGAGAAAAGGCTGCTTAACACTTGCTGAAAAGGTGACGGCATCAGAAACAGGTCACTGTGTTTGCTGCCCTTGTACTCACTGACCTAATGGGATAGTCAAATCCATTACACTGTTTCATTACTCTGTCTTCTAAAGCACCACCACATTCATGAGAGACGGCACGGCATCAGGTTCTGCCAAAAGCTATTCCGCGAGACAAAAATCAGGCATGCAGCTATCTTCAGTCCTTTCAGGTGGAGCTGGCTTTCTGCTTACTGCGGCAAGCAAGAGCGTAGAAACATCTCCCCAAAAACAGTAAGCGTCCACAATTTCCGTGCCACCAAGCATGCTGGTTGGCATCGTCCCACATTTGCTTTTATTGTGGTCAGATGTATTGCATTGTTCTTTCAGCCCCTTCAAGAGCTTGCCATTCATTGCTTAAAAATGTACTTCTCAATTTTAATTTGGATTGCTCTGGAAGAGGTACGTCACCTGCAGACATTCTGAGAGGCAGGAAACATTATTCAAAGCTAGCCTTGCAAAACACCCTTCGATTCTTAAATGACACCTTTAAAAACACTGTGACACAGAAACAAGAGCAGCTTCTTCATATTGACTGCAGTACACACGATTTTACTATCAAATGCAGCCTAGATTGTGCTTAGGGAAAACAAAAGACAATAAACCCCACAAGTCTTTGATTGCAGCTGTGCTCCTTTCTACCATATTTTGAGTGTGATTTTAATGGCAACGGCTGGTGTTATTGAACTAGTTTGAAGAAGACGAGTGCAGGATAAAATGAGGAGCAATTAAACCTCAAGCAGTGGGATGCTGTCAGTGACAAACTATTGTCTAGTGGCACATACCTGACTCAACATTACCTCAACCTCCATCTGCTTTTCTATCTTAGCAGGATTTGAAGCTATAAAAGTCAAGTGCTTTGACTAAGCATGACAAGAAAAGGTATTTTTACCATCTATCTGGGGGGTAAGAGTACAAATACCTCGCCTGTGATTTGCCTTCAGCCGTTGTGCTAGAAAAATTAGAATGTGCTGCATTTTGACATATAGATCATCAATTCCAATGCAAATGTCTCGTAAATAATAAATAATGATCAAATTAAAGATATTTGGTCATTGCTGATTTTAGAGATGGTCATTATATATTTTTTCTTATATTTCAAATCATTTAGAAATTTTGTCAAACACTACTGAAAGTCTAGGGAAATCAAATACAGAAGCTTTTAAAATATATTACAGGTCTGAATTAAATACTTAACCAACTCCATAGTGACTAGTTCCAGAGATCTCAGAACAGCAGGTGATATATTACAAGGTACAACACCCAGGCACAATGGCATGAGTTAAGAGCAGACTTAGGGAGCGATCATCCATTTCAGATGAAATAAGAACCTTCATATATTTTTACTCTCAACCTGAACCTCTTTGACTTTTTTTTTCCTTCTAGTTTCTGGCCAGGGATGGAACTGTTGTGGCTGGATTACCATGAGAGAGAGTCTTCTAACAACATTTCCAGCTGGGGCCAGATATGGACTTTGACTTGTAACTCATGAAAAAACTTGTATGTGTGATCCTTAGCAGATGAGGGTGGAGAAGCATCTTTTCAAGTAACTTTGTCCTCACCCACAACCATTTCAGATTTGGGGACAACTTGACCCATGGGAAGGAGGCCCTTGAAGAATTCCACCTGGATTTCAACAATTTCCACCCTACCATCAACCTCAGACTGGACCAGTCCATACAGGAGATCCACTTCCTGGACACTATAGTGCAAATAAGTGAGGTCTCATAAACACCACCCTATACCAGAACCTACTGACTGCTATTCTTATGTACATGCCTCCAGCTTCCATCACACGATGCATTGTCTACAGCCAAGCCCTAAGATACAACCACATTTGCTCCAATCCCTCAGACCGAGACAAACACCTACAAGATCTTTATAAAGCATTCTTAAAACACAACACCCACATGGGAAAGAAAGGAAACAGACTGACAGAGCAAGACAAGTACCCAGAAGTCATCTGCTATAGGACAGGCCCAACAAGGGACATACTGGCCATCATGTACAGCCCCCAGCTAAAACCTCTTGAGTACATCATCAATGATCTACAACCTATCCTGGAAAATGATCCGTCACTCTCACAGATCTTGGGAGGCAGGTCAGTCCTCACTTACAGACAGCCCCCCAACCTGAAGCAAATACTCACCAGCAACTACACACCACACCACAGAAACACTAATGCAGGAACCAATCCCTGTAACAAATCCCATTGTCTACTCTTTCCCCATATCTACTCTAGTGACACTATCATAGGACAAAACCACATCAGCCACACCATCAGGGGCTCATTCACCTGCACGTCTACTAATGCAATATGCCATCATGTGCCAGAAATGCCCCTCTGCCATGTACATTGGCCAAACCGGATAGTTTCTACGTAAAAGAAGAAATGGACATAAATCGGACATCAGGAATGGTAACTCACAAAAGCCAGTGGGAGAACACTTCAGTCCTCCTGGACATTCAATAACAGGTTTAAAAGTAGCCATCCTTCAACAAAAAACTTCAAAAACAGACTTCAAAGAAAAACTGCAGAGCTATAATTCATTTGCAAACTTAACACCATTAATTTGGGCTTGAATGGGGACTGGGAGTGGCTGGCTCACTCCAAAAGCAATTTTCCTTCTCTTAGTATCGACACCTCCTCATCAGTTATTGGGAGTGGACCCCATCCATCCTGACTGAACTGGCCTTGTTATCACTGGTTCTCCACTTCTAAGGTAACTCCCTCCTCTTCATGTGCCAGTATATCTATGCCTGTATCTGTAATTTTTCACTCCATGCATCTGAAGAAATGAGTTGTTATCCAGGAAAGCTTAGGCCCAAATAAATCTGTTAGTCTTTAAGGTGCCACCGGACTCCTCATCTTTTCGGTGCTTATGTAAATTGAACTCAAACTCCAGATATATTGAAATTCTTGTTAGAGTTGTTTAATAAATGCACAGCACCCAAAGTGAGGTGCTTTACAGATAAAGAAATAGACACCATTATCCCTTGTGCTGAAGAGCTTACTTCTAAAGTCATGATCCTGATCAGAGATCTGCTAATCTGGCCCAATGTCCAAACTCCATTCTAACACACTCCGATGCAAAATCAAGGCTGAACTGTAATGCTGATGCAATGAGTGAAAGCAACAACCAGTGGGGAGATCATAGAATATCAGGGTTGGAAGGGACCCCAGAAGGTCATCTAGTCCAACCCCCTGCTCGAAGCAGGACCAATTCCCAGTTAAATCATCCCAGCCAGGGCTTTGTCAAGCCTGGCCTTAAAAACCTCTAAGGAAGGAGATTCTACCACCTCCCTAGGTAACGCATTCCAGTGTTTCACCACCCTCTTAGTGAAAAAGTTTTTCCTAATATCCAATCTAAACCTCCCCCAGTGCAACTTGAGACCATTACTCCTCGTTCTCTCATCTGCTACCATTGAGAACAGTTTAGAGCCATCCTCTTTGGAACCCCCTTTCAGGTAGTTGAAAGCAGCTATCAAATCCCCCCTCATTCTTCTCTTCTGCAGGCTAAACAATCCCAGCTCCCTCAGCCTCTCCTCATAACTCATGTGTTCCAGACCCTTAATCATTTTTGTTGCCTTTCGCTGGACTCTCTCCAATTTATCCACATCCTTCTTGAAGTGTGGGGCCCAAAACTGGACACAGTACTCCAGATGAGGCCTCACCAATGTCGAATAGAGGGGAACGATCACGTCCCTCGATCTGCTCGCTATGCCCCTACTTATACATCCCAAATGCCACTGGCCTTCTTGGCAACAAGGGCACACTGCTGACTCATATCCAGCTTCTCGTCCACTGTCACCCCTAGGTCCTTTTCCGCAGAACTGCTGCCTAGCCATTCGGTCCCTAGTCTGTAGCGGTGCATTGGGTTCTTCCGTCCTAAGTGCAGGACCCTGCACTTATCCTTATTGAACCTCATCAGATTTCTTTTGGCCCAATCCTCCAATGGGTAAAGGGAACATCATAATGCCACACAGGTTTGTTATATGCTCTGCTTAATAGCACAGCTATCAGTGGGATGGTCAAAAGCATTCAGCCTTAGCCTAACTCTGTTCCCACTTATGCTCATTGGTTAGTCTTTAAGGTGTCACAAGTACTCCTTTTCTTTCTGTTCCCACTGAAGTCCATTGAAAAACACCCATTCCCTGCTGGGCAATTTTGAAAAACCCTACACTCTGAGTGAAATCCTGTCTCTATCCAAAGCAATGGGAGTTTTGCCATTGACTTCAACGGGGCCAGAATTTCACCATATGTGTGTATAAATATGCAGATTTACCTATCTCAGTGTAACTCTGGATTTCTTTGCTAGATCCATAGAACTCTTTAACATTTTTTTTTATTTAATTCTACAACAGTTGTGAACACATGCTGTTTAAGGGCTGTCATTTTATTCCAACAGGCTGCCTGTTAATACCCAGGTGTACTGAACTATGATGATCATCCTACTTTTGTGATCTTTGGATTGGCAGCTTAGATCAACCCTCCAATTAAATATAATTTGGGAACAAGCCACCATTCAAAACAACCGTAGGCTGATTACGAAATTAATTATTTGACAGATGTGAGTGAAGTCCTAGAGTAAGATCAGATATGCAGTCTATAAAGAGATGCCACTGTGCCCTTCAATATATAGTAATGTATGTTAAGTGTAGGTACTAAAATCTACTGAGAACAAAAAAGTAATATATAGGCGGTATACTCTCTCTAGTAATTCATTAATACTAGTCTATTTAATGGGAAACACTGGTAGTAAAGAAGGCTCAAATAGGATAAGGAAAAAAAAAACCTTCATATATTCCCTGATGTCATCTTAACAACAGCTGATATATTACAATGGTATGTGCTTTTTAACTGCAAGTAAAATAGCCATTACACTTGTAACATTTTATGTGGAATGTTATTGGAGAGAAAATAGCTTTGACAATATATATCTGAAAAATTGTTGCTCTTACTCAGAATTCATGAATGCAGAGTTCCTGCAATATATCAAATCTATAGTAAGTCGTCCATCACATTACCTTTTAGGTAACGGTTAAACTGATGGTCCATGGTTTATAGAACACTGAAAACCGAGGAACAGTTTCCTACCCCAAAAAAGCTTGCTTAGTTCAGTTTTTTAAAAATGGTCTCTTTAAACAAGTATGAAGTCAAAATAAATAAATACAGTGCTCTGTGGACTCCAGGGATGTTGCAGCCCAATACAAACACAGTTATTATGACCATTTAAGCAAGTGGCCTGGAGAACGAATGTGTATTAATTATAAAGAATGCAGAGTAAGTGCAACTGTGCCTGATTTGCATTTGGTTCTGCTGTTATTTCTCTTTCCATGGTGCAGAAAGAGATTTCACAGATATTTAATGGAAGGGAATAACAATGGTCCTTCCCATACAGACAGCAGTAATGCAATTATCTTCCCTGCACAAAACACCACCACCACCACATTGTTCATGCCCAAAGTTAAGATTGAGAAGTGAAATAATAAGGTACTGAGGAATTCAGACAATAATGATTAGAGGTACCAATCTTGGGGGGACTGGATAGCTGAGGGGATCTATACTGGACTACAGAGCCTTTCATTACTATGGCAAGGCATCAAATCCATCCCATATTGTTTATCCTCTGATGTGTGTCCCCTAGCAAACATAGACTGGTTGGGTGGTTAAAGTCCATTTCCTGATGGAGGGCACAACGTGGTGTCAAAGGGTTACAGCCAGGTTCTTCACAACCTTAAAAGATGTCCATATGGCAACTGATTGATGTACATATCATTGATAAAGGGATGGGTCAATTCTAAGTTTCATGTTCTAGATGGAAGCCACCAAAAGAGGATATTTGGCTGCTGTGACTCACTGGGGTGGCAGAAGGTGTGATAGGGTTAAGCTGTCCCAACCTCAGTGGGCTACTAAAAAGGGAACTCTTGAACTAAACTTCACCTGCCTGAGGAAATAGAGGGATGGGCTTTGAGAGTCCCATAAACAGACACCCAAATGATGACTCCGGAGTGATCTCTTTGTAGGATACTAGCGGCCACACATCTTATAGAAACAAGATCTACGTAAAGACTAGTGATCATTTTGGTTAAAAAATGTTATTTTTGAAGAGTTTTATAACACTATGTTATTTTCCTGTCTGACTGTGCATGTTACTTTATGTAATTCAGCTTCTATATTAAAATTCCCTGATTTTCTTGTACATAGTTAGCCAGGGATTTGTATGTTAGACTTTAAAATAAATGTGTTTTACCTTGTTCCATCACCTGCTACAGTTAAGTGCATTATCATTTTGTTGTGACCCAGAAACCTCTGTTATCTAACCAGAGAACTGGTACTTCTTCTTGGAGTCTACCAAAGAAATAACTACATAACAGGTTGTAGGATTGGGAAGTTACTCTGCTCATTTTATTGAGTAAATACCTGTCAGCGTCCATAACCAACAACAGCAAGTGTAACTTGTAAGAGCGCAGGGCTAGAGCCAGAGCAGAGTTATAATGTCAGAGTCTGGACATGGCATTGACCTCCCTCAAAGTTTGGGGTAGGTCAGAAAGGCGGGTTGGTTGCAACCTAACCCTGTTCCATAGATTGTATTCTGACATACACATAGAAATGTGCTCACACACCTATGTACACAAGAGCCAATCCTCACTTGACGAAGGCTATTTTACACTACTTTTGTAGCGTAAACGTGGCTACAAATTACAAATATACTTCCAGAGCAGTGTAAAGAGGACTTAGTTTAGTGGAGAATAAAAACCACAGATTTACATATGCCATTACACATACAGCTATGCACCTCCTCCCACCCCCAATAGACACAGAAATGTGCGCACACATGAATACGCACAAACACACACCCTCACCTGTTGTTCTGGCTGCAGGAGAGAAGAGAATAAAATTGGACTGGTGTAAATCAAGTGTGGTTGCGGCAATAATTCTTAAAAACAACCGAGGGGAAAAAAGTTTCAAAATATGTGCGCCATAAATAAAATATACAAGGGCTTGCTGTGAGTGCAGTATTGATCCCCATTGTAAGTGGAGATGTAGAGAACTGCAGTGCTGGCATGCGTGGATTTGTGAATTGACAGTAAGTCCTGGTTTGCCAGTACCCAAATTACTATTTTGCACGTGACCAATTGGAGGGAAGTCATTAATTACGTTGACTTCTTTACTCAGGAGGTAAGGGTAGAATTATTCCACAGTACCCCATGGTGTGCTCTTTACTTACAGCTTCTCTAGGACTTTTGGCAAATTGATGGGTAAAAATAATCTCTCAGTGAATGCAAGACACTCCTTTAAAGCACAGCCAAAGAAATGGAAAGGTGGACTGGGGCTGTTAAAGTTTGCAGCAGGAATGGTTGAGGAAGAATCAAATTGACAAAGCTGGGATCGGAAGGTCTGTACAACAGGGTTTATTCTCCACTGGAATCAATGAGGGCATAACATGGTGTCTGGCGATTCAAGGGGGTTGGGGCGCAGCCAACCCTGTTCTGGAGAGGATCCCAAAAGGCAGGTGTTGGGAATCATCTGACCCAGCTGGACAGCTTCTAGTGATTGGGTCGGATGATTCCCAGCTGTGAATAGCAGCCCCTTATCCCCCCCACCTCGGCTCCAAAAGAGGGCTGGGAGTATACTCTACAGTGGATGCAGCAGAATGCTATGAGAGGGCAGACCAGTTTACCCTGCAGACCATGCCCCCAATCCCAACCCCCTCTCCCCCAAGGCTCAGGAAGGGTGAGACCATTAAGCTACTGGAGGCGAGAGGTCACCTCAATCTCAGGTGAGAACAGGACTGTTGCTTCTTATTATTGCTCCACATTTGTGTGTATGTGTGTGTGTTGAGGAATACACAGCCCTGAGGTAAAGGCTGCAAACTAAACTGGGCATGGCCGATTTTGTCTTAGATGGTGACAAAGGCGGTCTACCAGCCTTCAGAGGGTTATATGTATGTTGCATCAGGGGAATGGGGTTCAAGTGGTTTATTTTGCTGTGCACTTCTTGGGGTAAGGAAGAAGGGAACAGAGTGTATCTGCATTGCAAATGCAGTTGAAACAAGGGAGAGCTCACATTCTTATGCTTTAGATATTCTTGCTATAGAGCAGAGGTTCTCAAACTGTGGTCCGATAGACCCTCCATTCAGGGGGTCCACGGACAGTTCCCTCTAAAGTGTGCACCTGGGCAGCTACACACAAAAGAATGAAGGGCCACCCACATAATTAGTGAAGCCACACAGGCATGGCTCCACTAATTAGAAGTCTGGACCCTGGAGAAGATGCACATGTAAGGTCAGGTGGTGGCCTTAGGGGGAATACGGGGTAGGTGGTAGGGGGAAATGGAGTGAGAAGAGGGGGTGGGGGGAATTTGGGATGTGCAGGGCTGCGGCAGCCAGAGAAAGAAACAACTTTCCTCAGCTCCCGGGCTGCGGCTGCCGGGAAGAGACCCTTCCCCGCTCCTTCCCAGCCCCAGCTTGGGGGCTACCACGGCAGGGGAGAGAGGGAACATTCATTGCATTAGAAAGGTAAGACTACTGATCTTAAAATATGACTTGTGTGCTTTTATTCGTAGAACAAAAAAACATTAATTATTATTGTTTTCTTTTATATAGCACTTTTATCCAAAGCGCTTTACAATAGTTAGCTAACGGTACAAACAATATTTGGGAAGATCATTAAGTGGTCCTCCGAGACCCTCCGCAAATTTCAAGTGGTCCGCAAAAAAAAAAAAGTCTGATAACCACTGCTATAAAGAATAGAGTGGCTTGGCTGATGACTGTGTCCAGTTGTGTCAGAGCTGAAACATTTCCATGAGGGATTTATCCTTTCTTAATGTCTATAACAAATGCATGTTTATTTCTGGCTTATCACTAAAAGGCAAGAAAACATTCCAGATAATCTTGTCATGCAGGTACAGTCTGACTTATTGCATTGGAAATAAGTTATCCGTGACACTAACATGTAGAGTTGGGTGGAAAATGGGTGGTTGTTTTTTTTAAACTCTTCATCCTGAATCACGATGAAAATTTAAAAATTTTTCACAGGAGGAGAATTCTGAAGAATTTCATTTCAGGGTACCCGATACCAAATTCTTCAGCTTGCTTCTGGCTGCCTGCAGTGCCCTCTTTCCACTGCCACGCTACCAGCTCCCTGGAAAGTTGGGTAGCCTGGAAAGGCAGGTGCCCAGAGGAGCCTATGTTGGCAGGAATCCATGTGGGTACTCTGGCCATTCTGCCTGACTGGTTTCCATCAGAAAATTTCCCAGAAGCTCTACTAAAACATTTCCTTCCCTTCTGGGCAAGTTGACATCATAGCATCTGTCACGGACTCATAGATTGGGCCCACTCTTGGTCCTATATGGTCCCTGGGGGGAATCCCCTTCAGAGCAACAGCCCTTCTCTGCAGTCCACTCTCTCTCGGGGCTTAAGCCCTGACGTCACCTGGAACCGTATCTCTCTAAGACTTAGCATGTCTGTTTCTTGCTGTGGGCCCCCTCAGGGAGTCCACTCGCTCTGGACCCCTGGGGCCTTCACTCCCAGAGGGAATAATGCAACCCTGTTCTCTAGACCGGAGCGACTCTCAGCCAGCGTAAAACAGGAGGGTTTATTAAGTGTCTGAACACAGCATAGGAAACTCTCAGGGCCCTCAGGCCTGGCCTCCCTCAGCACAACGGATCTAAGTCACTCCTGCATCCAGGTGGGCTCTGTCTGCTCTCTCTCTCTCCAGTCCCGAGCCCCTGTGCTTTCCAGCTGGGCATCTGATATCACCTTCCCCCCAATACCTGCCTCTGTCTATTGTCTTCTATCCAGATAAACAGGGTCGCCTGGGCCTCCTCTCCTCTCAGCCCTCTTTTCTTCCCCTCTGGCTGGAACCAGCTGGTCAGGTCACCGGGGTCCTCTCTTTGTCACACCCTGATGGCTCCCTCCCTCAAGTGGTCCCCTGGGGAAGGCAGATCAGCATTGTATATTGCTAATGTTATTGCAAGCATTGCAGGATATTTTGGGAAGGGTCAAAGGTGTGAGTAAGTGTGGAATGGAAGATTCTTTTGCAGGCTGCAAGAGGCCAAAGGGGGAAGGAGAAAGAGAGCAGAGAACGGGTTAACTCAATACTGCAGCTAGCAAGCTCAGTCCAACGATAAGACGCTGGCCCCAGCCCAAGGATGCTGCTCACAGCTGAGACTTGGCGGACAGCCGAGAAAGACTGGGGTGTGAATGTGCCCAAGCAGCCGTGAGAAAGAAAAACCCAGCAGCACAGACCTGCAAGGCACTGAGGCCAGCAAAGAAGAAAACAAGTTCTAAGACTGCAGAGATTGAAAACACCAGTGAGACAGCAAGCGGGGGAGCCGAGCCTTGCGTCCCTGGAGCTGGGGTGTTTTGAGAATACTGAAGACACCATGGAAAGCCAGTTTGGACTGGCACAGAGGGCACCAGGAGCAGAGGTCCCTGAACGAAGCACTCCCCCTCCCGTCCAAGGAGACTGGGACTTAAAACCTTCCTGATAGCTGGAGCAACTTGGAGATCACAGTGGACCCAGACGACCTGTGCGCACAGGACAGAACTCCTGTCCACCCTCCCTGCTCTTCTTCTTACGTTACACCCAGGCCTGGCCAGCCTCGGATAGTGCGTGTGTGAGTATGAAAGTGGGTTAGGGCTCGGGACACTAACGCTTTCTTCCTTCCTCTGAGTGACATGGGAAGCACCCATCACTCTCCGCTGTTATTTTATTATTTTATCAATAAAGCTTTAAAATTTAGACACTTGGTGTGTTACATCATCTCCTCCCTTAACGATCCTGTGGCCTCAGACTGACCACCTGATACTTCAGGCAGATTAGTAACAGAAATCTGTCACATCTTCACAGCCCATTGTCCTCCCACTGGCCAGAACTGGCTGTGACTTCCGAGCTGGGCCCTCCGGTCACCAGATCACTAGCCGCTGGGGTATCCATTCTCCAGGCCATTGGCTGGGGTCCCAAGTTCCATCGCTGGTCCTCTGTAACAACAAAATCCCTCTCCCATCACCTGGTAAAACCAATAACACCCAGGGAAACTGTGTCCCATCCCCTCTGCATGCAAACCATTGAAAAAAAAAAACAAGAAAAACCAAGAAAATCCCCCACTGTGTCACAGAATCTCCAAACACTGCTGGCAGATTGACTGATACCAGAAAGAACACGAACTTTGTCAGCTAAGATTCTGAGGTCAGTGCGGCTTTACGTAGAAAGGTGATGAGAACCTTCTCTAACCCATCAGAAAACCCTGGAGAAGGAATGAATGAAGCCATGAGTGACGCACAAGTGTGTTATGGCTCTAGTAACTATAGAAACTATCAAACGTGGATTTCATAACCACCAAAGCTAATATAAACAGGCCATTGGGCCAAACGCTACCATCATTCTGTGTGAGGAACCACCATCAAAATCAATAGGAATTATGCATGAATGTAATTTGCATGATATTCCTCGTAGTGCCTGCTTTAGTTGCCTCTCTAGTGGTTTCCTACTGCTTATTACAACTGAGTCACAGCTGTGCAAAGGCCTTCTGGATCCTTTCTAAATAATCTCAGAAATATTGTAAAACAAATCAAATCTACAAAGGAGAAGAATCACTTAAAAGAGCTGTCTAAGAATCTGTTTGACTTTGCTCTCCTGGGACTACTATAAAGTCACACAGCAAGTCAGTGTCAGAACCAGAGACAGAAACCAGGAGTCCTCAGCTCAAGTCCTCTGATTCAACCCATCAACTATATCCACTCCTTCAGAATATGCAATGAAAATTTTGTACTTAATCATAAAGTGCTTTTTCACCCTTTGTTCTCATTTTCTGTCTCATCTCCCATGCTGGTCCCCCTCCCATCCCAGAATAGTCTCTCTGTGTCTCAGATATATTCTTTCTTTATCAAAGCCCTTCAGAAGGTGGCTTGAAGCCTTGGAGAGACGCATGAGCAAGACAATTTGGAGGAAGAGAAGATAACTCAAATGGTCAAGTGCTGGGAGGGAGAGAGCTTTGGGAGCAGAAGCAGATAAAACTCTAAACATTTCTTTATAGCAGTTAAAATGAAAGTCAACAAAATGCTAGGTTGCATTCATACATTAAATGGGAGATTGAAGAAGTAATTCCACCACAGTATTATGGGATGGTTGGAATGGAATATGGAAATGCTATGGCCTGTGTTATGATCACAATGGTCTCTTCTGGCTTTAAAAATCCTATAGAACCTGCTCCGATCAACCCATAAAAGAACACGATGGGCCTGATGCAAAACTCACTGAGAGTCTCTGGAAGGCTTTTCATCAACTTCTATGGCTTTGGATCAGGGCCCATATGAAGATATTCATAAGAGATAAGGGATACATTTTTTCAAACGTGCCCAAATGATTTAGGAGCCAGTCAAGCAGACTGATGGCTAGATGCACAAAGGGAGTTAGGTGCCTAACAGCCACAAAGTCCACAATTTAGATCCTCACAACCCCAGCTCAGCTGCTGCTGAATCTTATAGGCATCTAAACTCCTGTTGGTGCAGATATACATAGCTGCCTCACTCTTGACACGGCTGAGACTCTCTGCACCTAACTCACACCTAAGCCCTGGCAGGAGTCACAAACTAGGTGTTCCGCCACCTACATTGCCTGGGGGACCCCAATCCAATAGGCATCATGCCTAACCCACACAACACAAGGAAGAGGTGAGTCCCCATGGTTAGAGCACTTGTCTGGGATGTGGGAGGCCCAGGTTTGCATCCCTGCTCTGCCTGATTTGGGGCAGGGACTTGAACCCAGCTCTCCTGCCTGCCCCAGGGGCTGTAGAGTATTCTGGGGTGGGTCACTCTCAATCTCTCCTTTAGGAGCTGTTTATGTTGTATAACTACTTAAATATTCATTGGAGCGGAGACTAGACATGGGGCTCCCAGGTGAATGTGCTAAGAGCCAGGTGATAGAGTCATCCTTGCTCTCTCTAGCCCAATGCTAATCCCAATCCTGCCCCTCCCTCAAACTCAGTGTTCTAAACCACTTGACCATTTGGACTGAAAGAAGCTTTTGAATGATCACAACCCTAGAAGCAAGAGAAATAAGCCTCTGGGCCAGTCATTGTTCCGGCTGGCTTCTGCATTGTTCCGGTTGCCATAAAGATGGGGAGGAACGATCAGAAGCAAGGGAAGAGAAGGAGAAGAAGAAGGAAAGAAGGGATGATAGAAAGGAAGAAAAGGGAGAGTTAATGGGACAGTCTTGGGGTGTGTCTGTCTACATGCACACCACTGATGGCGGCATGTAGGCTATCTGTAGCTACACCACGCAGGGAAAAGCAGCGGCATCCACACTGAGTAATGGTCTCAAGTTGCAGTGGGGGAGGTTTAGGTTGGATATTAGGAAAAACTTTTTCACTAGGAGGGTGGTGAAGCACTGGAATGCGTTACCTAGGGAGGTGGTAGAATCTCCTTTCTTAGATGTTTTTAAGGTCAGGCTTGACAAAGCCCTGGCTGGGATGATTTAGTTGGGGATTGGTCCTGCTCTGAGCAGGGGGTTGGACTAGATGACCTCCTGAGGTCCCTTCCAACCCTGATATTCTATGATTCTATGAGGTATATAGCTACACGAGTCAGGGAAAGGTTCTGGTGGCAAGGAAAGTCTACAGGGAAAGACTCCAGACATGGGGAGGCAGAGGGACACTCCCCTGCTACAAATAGCTGTGGTTTGGCATGTAGAGAGCCATTCAGGGACATACACAGAGGGTTCAGGCGTGTCTTTACTCCCCTCAGCAATGCTTCACCCGCAACACTGCTATTTATACCCACGCTAGCGAAGTAGGCAGCGAATGTACTCCACATGCCACTGTAAGGAGTTGGCAGTGAAGAGGCACCCTTAGAAGAAACAAGGTAAAGATGTACAAGAGTTTTACCCTGCACAGACAACTTTTTTCAGAGTTTTTGTTCTGTACAAGGGAAAGCAATTTCATTTTTGAAGTGCACATAAGGCTATTTTGTCTGTGTGCCACGAATAGATACACAAAATTGTAAAATGTCCCATGATTTTTAGTTGGCGTCATAAACAACGTAGCATCCAGTACCCATGACCTGGTTATCTGGTGTGCTTCGTGCATGGTTTTGGAAATAGCTGAACTGATCCAAAGAGCAAGTGAGACTTTAACTACTGCTAACTGTCACCAATACATTACTTTATACTTTCTTCGCTGAGCTGTCCAACTTACTTCCTCTTGTTATAGATACACCTGGGGAGTACAGAATTTATCAAGCACTTTGAGGTTCTCTCAGACAGAAGAGCAGAGATGATGGAAGGCCAGGCCCCAATGGAATTTCTTTACCAAAAACTAGTCAGAAGCCACAGAGGTGAAAAGTATCAATAGTTTTAAGCTGGATTTAGACATATCTGGAGAACAAAATACTGTAGGATACAACTGTGAAATGACAGGAGGAAAAACTGGTGCAAATATTTTACAGGTCATTTGCTAATAAATATTTTACTAAGGTAAAAACCAAGAGCCAGATTCATCATCAGGGTTTGCAATCTTTGTTCCACGCCAGTGGAGTAAATTGGCCCCATGCCTGGGTTAGATGGACGGTTGACCCAAGTTCATCAGCATGACGCAAAGCAGCTAGAGAATACAACTAACTTTGGCCCCACATCCTTCCTTCAGGCTAGTATGAGTGAAAGAATCAAATTCACTTTTCATCTTTTATTTTGTTTATTTTTCTACAATACTCAGCTTACATAATGAAACTCAGCTGATCAGTTTTGCTTTCTGTTTCTCGTGTATTTGCATATTACTGCTGGATTTGGGGCTTCTAGCACTTCAGGGGAACAATCAATAGACTTTTCATCCAAATTTTCAAAAAGGAAATATATCTAGTCTTACAAGGTTTTTTGAAGCCCTTCATGGAACATTCGTCTCTGGGGCTTAATTACTTGATGGTACTCGTTAAGAGAACTGCCTTTTTTGGCCTCTAATTTTCCACATGCAGCTGATTTTGCTAGCTAAATAGGCATGCCCTGTTTGTGAACAACCATAGAAGCGAGCACCCAACTCTCCAAATTGATTGTGCAAAATGACTATACAAAAGGGCTGTTGGAAGACTAGTCACTGCATGCAAAGATTAACCCAATATTGTTATTTTTTATTCAACGTGATATGCAAAATCGGATCAATGTCATACACAGATAATTGACACCCTGTTGGTTATTCATGAAACTTAGGAAATCCTAGGGACCTGCCATTAAACTTAGTGGTTAGAACCAGTCTGAGGGGGTCAGGAACTGGAGTCAGAAAAAGGGAACCAGAAACAAGGATCGGAGCCAGAGTCAGGAGCCAGGAACTAGGAAGGGAAAGCAGGGCTGGAGCTGGACCAGAGCAAGGCTGGAGCAGAGCAGGAACAAGATTGATTGCAGCTGTGGCTAGAAGTATTGAGCAACCAGCGATCCACTGCTGTTGCTAAGCTTAAAAGTAGGCCTGCTGGCTCCCTTCAGCCAGTTAGGCAGCCCTCCCACAGACAGCTGAGCTCACTAATCTGCCTGGAGGCTAGCTGGCTAGTACTCAGGCTCAGCTGAAGGTGCTCAACCCTGACAGCTAGTGGGTCACACACACGTATTCAATGGCAAATGTATTTGACTGAATCAGGCAGACCAGTTTCAAAGCTCCATGAATACAAAAGAGCATAAACGTGGCTCAGTAGAACCAAAGCCTTAGTATTTGTGAGGTATTTGCAAATATTTTGTTTTGGCTATTCAACCAGCTCTGGCAAGAACCCACATTTCCTGGCACATGCACAAACATGGGCATGAAAACTCAGAAGCTGGCTGAGAAGTTGGCCCTCCAGTCTTTCAAAGTCCTCCTTTTGCTTCCAACGACATCAAGGCAAGATGATCTGGGCTGATGTGACTGAGAATTTTTTTACAATGAGTTCATGAGCGAGATCATAAAGCACAGTATAATCATTCATTACGGTTGAACCTGGGAATCCCCATAAAGGACAGGAACTCCACTGTGTAGGAGAGAAATTATTCCTGTTAGAGTCATACAAAAAATATAAAGGGACCCCCTACTCAAGACTCTATGTATTCCTGCCACATACTACTAAAACAATTTAGTTCACTGGCAGAACACCAGGCTTCCCTTTCCCCCACAGATTAGCTTTTTCTAAAGTCCCCCCAGCCATCAGTTCACATAAACAGACATCTTGCCATATGCCCTGAAAGTCAGTAGACTTGGGCCATTTCAAACCAGGGTGGAAGCCTGTTCCAGAGTTGAAGGTCCTATATGGAAAATGTTCTACCAAGTGTCCCGGATTATTTAAACTAATGGAGAGCCAGCTCAAGTGCCTACATCAGTCCCAACCGTGGCAGTGTGGCACAAGGAGAGAGGTCGTCTCTCAAGTAGCAAGGTCCCAACTCACGTAGAGCTTTATTGCTCAAAACCAGCAACTTAAATTCAATCCAGATCACGGAGCACTGGTTGCACATGCTGCCACTGAGGTGCACGGCTTAACAGGCTGGCTTCTGCATTCTGCACCAACAGAAGTTCCACATTGACCTATGGTGCAGCCCCACAAAAACTACATTGCAATAATCTGGTATGAACAAACAAGGAATAGCAAAGAAGACATTTCCCCCAGAGAGCTTTGCGTCTAAGTCTCAGCTCCCTAGTTGCCTAAGAGAAGGTTAACAGTTGGCCAAAAATGCACATTCAGAACAATAGGAGAAACAGATAAAGAAAACAGGAACAGTAAATGATACCAAAAAAAGATGTGGAGAAAACAGGAATTGCATGCAACATAAAACCCATTTATCAAATGTCATATTTCATTACTACTTTCCAGTTCTGAAAAAGCCACAGCCCCTTATTTTGTGAAATGACAAGTTAGTTTTGTCTGATGACAATGAAGCAGTTAAGGTCGCCGGCTGGTTTAAGTCTCACAGCATGACAACCTATAAACAACTATTAGCATTGCTGAGTTGAAATGGTCACCCAAGATACATTCATTCCTCCCCTCCTCTCGGCAAAATGTGTCAGCATAAATGCTTTCTAAAGGGGAATTCACACTTGGGAAACATTTTCAAGGGTATCACACTTTAACTTGAATCCATGTACCTTTTCAGACAGCCTTTTGGTGAACTTATTGGTTCTCATAACCTAACTTGCGTCAGGACTTGCTTGGGAGACCACAAGGGAAAATCCAGAGAGCTCCAAGAGGTACTGCTACGGTGATCTTCCCTGGGAATCAGTACTGAAAAAGTGTTCTATTTCTTAAGTGTGTCGCCAAACCCAACCTGAGCTTATTCACCTATCACCAATGGAAATAACTGCCTTATCCAAGGATCAAGTAGCTTCATGTACAGGGGATTCCAAACCCATGTAGGGCAACTGAAGCATCCCTAGAGTTGTAGGAACAGATGTTTAGCTGGGGTAAAAGAATATAGTTTCACTGACATCAATTGGTGACATATTCGTTTTATAATAGTTGACAATGTAGCCTGTTGTATGGTAATAGTTGTAATTAACACCGTTTCTTTTCATCTGAATATCCCAGAAATAAACACATTGCGACAATCACTAAAATGACGCCTGAGGTTAAAAGAGTGAAGTCCAAAAGAGCAGAAAGCAGACGTAAATTGGAGCTTACTATTTAAATATGCACATTGAAAAGAATTCAGTAGAATGCACCCAAGTCTTCCATGTTTCCATGCAACGCGCAGCTTTTTAATACTTGTTGAGACATGCCATGATGTATAAATGCTGGTGGAAAACAAACACAGATAATCCTGTTGCAGACCATTAATGGAATAATGAGATGCCATTAAAATGTAAAATATAAATTTAATTAAGCATAGTTTGAGCATGATTGGCATGGGTGGGGCACCTATGTCTTCAGTATTTGTTCAGCTCATTACATTGTTTTGCAGAATCTTAAACCTTTAATCTGAATATTCAGTGGTTAGCTTTAGTTCATGAATTCTCCATGAGCAACTTTATCTTCTGCTCTTCCAAATAGAAACCTTCAGGAAAGGCTGGTGGAGAATGGACAAAGAGATTCATACTGAAAGAGCTTTGGCTAGTAGTTTGGGGTTTTTTTTCCTGTTTCAGCTCTGTGGAGCCCCCCTTTGGGGAGGCTTGCCCCTGGATCCGCCCCTTCTGCCCATGCCCTCCCCGTTGCCGGAGCCCCGAGACCCCCATGGCCGGAGCCACAAGGGCCCCACTCCTGGCCAACCGTCCCCCCGGCTGCAGGAGCCCGGGGCTGGCCACCGCCCTGAGCCTTCTCCCACAGCCGGAGGAGCCTGGGGCTGGACACAGCTGCGCTGTGCCACCCCTCCCCAGACCCAGCCCGCCCAGGGGAAAATCATCTGTTAGAAGACACTTTTGATATGGCCCATGCAGGTTCCGGGGAGGCTGAGGCAGCCGGACTGTCTGTGCCTCCTCAGCCACCCCAGAACCTGCATGGGGCATAATAAAGCAAAAACTTGGCCCCCAAACACCCCTGGCCTATTATACCCTCTGCCCATGTGATCGGGGGTGGGGAAGCAGTGGAGCCACAAACTCCAGAGGAGCAGGCAGCCAGTGTGAGTTTCCCACCTTCCCAGGGGTTCAGGCTTTCAACTTCATCTCTGGGGTGGAGGGCTCTGTACTCCGGCCACCCGGCAGCAGGCTCCACTACGGCTGAGGAGCTTCTGCCTCTGGTCCCAGCCCTGGGCTCACCACCCCATCGCCCCTGGATCCTGCTGCCTCCCTTGGCCCCCGCTGTCTCCCTACCCACCTCCCCATCCAGGGCTTAATTTGTCCTTGGGCTTGCCAGGGCTGAGTAAGTCTCTTGTGAAAAGTGGTATGTTTGTTAATATCACTTTTCACTGTCTTCTAGCTATCAAGTCTGCTGCTGTGAAAAGTGATATTAACAAACATACACATATCACTTTTCACAGAAGCAGACTTGATAGCTAGCAAGTCATAAAAAAGCAACCAAAAAAAGTACAAAAGACAATAATATGCAAAGTACCTTCTTTGTGTTTCTATTCTGTTTAGATCCAGTAAAGAAAACAGACAACTATACATTATTTTTATTATTAGGTCTGCAAAGAACCCTACATAAATTAATTACACTGATTTGGACCTGTATATGTGCTGTGACAAAGTTCCTGCTCTACCTTGGGTGGGTCTTTGTACCTATTGGCAGATTTGCTCGCCTTGGAGCTTCACGGCAGCTCTCAGCTTGGCCGTTTTTCTGAACTCACAGTCCAGGTCGACTCCTCCTGTGTCTGACCAGGAGTTGGGAGGATTTGCGGGGAACCCGGGCCCGCCCTCTACTCCGGGTTCCAGCCCAGGGCCCTGTGGAATGCAGCTGTCTAGAGTGCCTCCTGGAACAGCTGTGTGACAGCTACAACTCCCTGGGCTACTTCCCCATGGCCTCCTCCCAACACCTTCTTTATCCTCACCATAGGACCTTCCTCCTGGTGTCTGATAATGCTTGTACTCCTCAGTCCTCCAACAGTCCGCGTTCTCACTCTCAGCTCCTAGTGCCTCTTGCTCCCTGCTCCTCACACGCACAACATACACTGAAGTGTGCTCCTTTTTAAAACCCAGGTGCCCTGATTAGCCTGCCTTAATTGATTCTAGCAGCTTCTTGATTGGCTGCAGGTGTTCTAATCAGCCTGTCTTAATTGTCTCCAGAAGGTTCCTGATTGTTCTGGAACCTTCCCTGTTACCTTACCCAGGGAAAAGGGACCTACTTAGCCTGGGGCTTATATATCTGCCTTCTATTACTCCCCTATAGCCATCTGCAGCCCGACCCTGTCACAGTGCATATTTTCTTTTTTTTAAAGTTAATTAAGTATTGTAGGAAAAATTGTCAGAGCGGCCACTAGCAAGAGTTGGTGGCCACACTCTGAGGCCACCAATTTTTTTGTTGTGAGAACCCCTGCTAGAGAGTGTATTCTCCACAGATGACCTGAAGGTTATTAACAGTATTTGAACTAGTTGATCCAAGTGTTTCCAAACACCCCTGCTAGGAGAAAACACACAAGCTTGATTAAGGCTTGAAAAGTGCTAGCACATTGTGCTGAATTCATTTTCTGAAGTACTGAGGCTATGAGTTAGTTGAGTTTCTGATAACTGATTAGGGCTAGATGGTAATTCATGTGGGGAAAAAAAGAGTATTTTAGATAAAAGGAAAATAATGCCTTGATTCATTATCCTTAGGGAGGTCTAAACTTGCCTCCTGTATACACATGAAATTGTTAAGTGCAAAATAATTATGAATAAAATTGTCCTGATAGACTTATAATAATAATTATAAGCTTAAGAAAACAATCTAAGAGTGTAGCTAATATCAACAGGAATAGCCAGGGAGGGAACCATAACTATCTGGAAGCACATACGTTCATTAAATTAGTATGGCTCATTTTCATAGATGCAAAACTCTGCAGTTTTGCATCATTAAATTATGCTTTCTTGCACAGGATTAATAGTGTACCCATGGGTTCTGATGTGTTGATTCAACACTCTGGAGGCCTACCTTGAAGATCTCACTGTGCTTCCGAGACTGCTATTCAGATGCAGTATGAGATAGTTCTCCATGCTTGCAGCAAGAAATGATCATACTGGAGTTTCTAGGCATCTCCAGAGAAAGCACATTCCTCCTCTGTACCAGACACTGTTTTGATTAAAGGAATCATTGGTACATATCTGGCTTGATTCTCAGCTGGCGTCAATCAACGCAGCTCCATTCGCTTCAAGGGAATGTCAGCTGACACCTGCAGAGGATCCGGTCTACAGTCAGCAACTGATCAAAAACCCGCATCAGTAGGGACCTCTTTTAGGCAGGGATGGATCTAGTTATTCTGGCTCTGGGCTGTTATTTTTCCTAGGAGAAACAGGAGCCCCAAACATCATTTTAAAACATCCTCACGTCTGGGAAGATTCTTCCAGCTATTTTACTCTATTCTCAAAGCTATTGGGATCTGAAGTGAAAGAACCTTTAGAGAGATTTGTGCAACACTTTAAAATAACTATTGTAAATCCACTTAGCTGTGAATTTCATCTGCATTTACAAGGGTAGTTGCCCACTAAAAAATGATAATACTTTATTTAATACTTTAGCTTTCGTCTGAGGAGCCCAGAATACTTTGGGTGAGATTCTGTGCTATGCCGCTAAGAAACACAGCAGAGAATTCACAGGGCAGTGTGTGGGGAGGTTAAGGTGTCTCTAAACCATATTTCTGGAGTGATCTGCTGGCCAAAGAGTACTGTGGCATAATAGCATCCTGTCGCTGGTTGTCTATGAGGTGCAGCACTGTCCAAAATCATTGCAATGTTACATGCTGCAGCCCCACTCTCAAAATACTACTCCCTTCCTGACATACTCCTTACATTGGAGTTTGTGAAGGGCTGTTTTCCTCAGTTCCTGCACTAAGGAAACTCTCCCTTAGCATCGCATGGGGCTTTAAGAGTCCCTTTAACCAGCGTGGAGCAGAGATAAGAATCTTGCCCTTTCTGATTAGTAATTAATTAAGTCTCACCATACTCCTATAAGGTAGGAAAGTTTTACTATCCCAGATAGGGAAATGGGAGCCCAAAGTGGTTAAGGCTATTTTTTTTTTTAATTGGACACTGTGACACATGGCCAGAATGGGTTAAGCATCTTGCTGGCTAATTGACCCAGATTCAACCTTTAGGGAATTATTGGTAAATAATGTTTGTGTTTTGTGTGTTTATTGCTAGAGGTTAACAATGAAATCAAATAGTCCCTGTCATGCTGTATTCTGTTAATTCAGAGGTCAAAAGGCGATCTTAACATTTAGATGAACTGTAAACATAGTAAAAAGAAAAGGAGGACTTGTGGCACCTTAGAGACTAACCAATTTATTAGAGCATAAGTATATTGGTTAGTCTCTAAGGTGCCACAAGTCCTCCTTTTCTTTTTGCGAATACAGACTAACACGGCTGTTACTCTGAAACCTGTAAACATAGTGTAAACGTAGTGATATCACTGTATTCATCTCTCTTTGAAATGTATAGCAAATCACCTGCGAATGGTAGAAAACGGGCAATTGCCTTATGTTAATCCCTGTAGCTAATTACCAGTGATGTTTAGGAAATGGGTCTACTTCAAAGCCTCAATGATTGCTAGTGTTCGCCTGAGGACTCCGAGCTGTCAAGAGAAGGCCTGGAACTGTATGAAGGTGTCTTGGGTCCTGATCCTTTTTCATGTCAGATCTGCTTGATGCTTTATGCAAGGGAAGCTTGAGTCATAAGACTGAGATCTCCAGTCCCACCGGGATCACCCTGAATATGAACATTGGACTATGGAATAATTCCAAAAGAATTCTTTGCAACTACAGTGCTCAACATCTCTACTATAATACTGATCTCAGAACTGTACTCATGTCTATAGATATACTGATCTTTTAACCAATACTCTCTCTTTTTTCTTTTTTTATAAATTTTAGTTTGGTTAATAAGAATTGGCTGTAAATATGTATTTGTGTAAGATGTGGAATATTCATGAACCTGGAAGGTAATGTGTCCAATCCTTTGGGAATGGTAGAACTTTTTTATATGATGAATAAGATTTTCAGTAATCCTCCTGATATTTGACTTGGGTGGCCGGGTGGAGGCCTAAGGCTGGGTTGCTTTAAGGGAACTGTGTTGTTGGCTTCTGGGTAACCAGTAAGGTATTATAGAAGTTGGTTTGTGCTGGTTTAGTAAATCTAAGTATTGGAATATCCACCAGCTTTGGGGATTGTCTGCCCCCATTCTTTGCAGTTTACCCTAACTGAGTAACCTCAGTGTGGCTCTCTGGGACTCCCGTCACAGGCACATAAAAGTGCATGTGTTTGCAATTGCACAGGCATTTATAATGATCGCCTTGTACAAATTAGGCAGCACATACATAAGGCCAGTTACACATGGAACTAAACCATTTGTGTGCACAAATACGAAGTTATGCATGCAGCCACGCAATTATGCATACCAATTAGCACAAAATTGCACCCACATTTTTTGAAAGTCAGGTCCCAAGGTCTTGTCTAGATTAGAAATTAAGCTGGTATGCTGGCATGTTAGCTAGGACGTGCCAAATAGCAGGGTTTGTAGTCTAGCGTCAACAAAGCATGCTACCTTTAATGTGTGCTGAACTGGTTGATTTAAAGCCTAAGTCTGTGTGACCGTTTCTGCACTGGACTTTTCAAACGTTCTAGTTTGTACACATGAGCTAAAGCCTGCTAATATCACACCTTTAAATTCTAGAGATTTGCCTAAGGATACCAAGCAAATGAGTGCCAGAATCAGAACCCGAACCCCAAGAGTTCCAACTCTTAGGCCCTGCTCTAACCACTAGACAACACTGATCAGTAAGAACTGTTAACACATCAGTAGTGCCTGGTTACCACAAACTCGATATTTAAATAGCATTTTTGTAATTAATTAGGGCCAGATTGTAGCTTTAAAGGCAAGATTTGCAAAGGAGGGCACACAGAGGGGCTGTACCATAGCAGGAGTCCACACAGCTGCTCTGCCATCATTTTTCACCAAGGGAAATAACTGCACAAGATACAAAGCAAGAGGAAAAATTAGGATCTCCACCTTTTGCAGCTTCCCCATCACTACAACATCTGGGTGATTTTTTTCCCCACTAAGAGGCCATCCCTATTGTGCACTGAAACAGTTTCTCGGAAGGAGTTCAGTTTCCTTTCAAGACAGATTTCCTTTAGTTCTTTCTTCTACTTTCCTCTCTCTTGGAGGATGGTGTGGGAAGCAGTTAAGTAAATAATTAAATCATGATAGGGGGTGGAACAGTGACATTTCTGCCTTCTCTTTACAGTCATCTGTCAAAGTTCGGGTTGCAGAGAATTAGAAAGCTTGAAGAAATAGTGGTTCGATGTTCCTGGAAGACAGAACTCCTCAGAGTGACTGGCTCACTGTCGGTTTATAACCTGGAGCATGAAGTCTTTTAAATCCTCTGTAATTTTTCAACTGCAAGGGATTTGGGGATCTTATCAGTGAAGAAATAATATTGTTAAGGTTTCTTTCCAGCAAGTGTTCCAGTCTTCATTTCAAATCCATGAACTCCTTGCTTTGTTTAGGCTTGTCTAATATTTTAAATTTTTAAAAAGGTTTGGGAATGGAAATGGTAAATTCACATGCTACCTGGATTTGGAATTAGCAGGAGAGTCTCTTGAGTTATTGTCTAGAAGCACAGAATTACACACAAACATCCCCATCTATCTGAAATTAACCAAAATACTTAATAAAGGAAATAGCAGCATTGCCTAGCCAGAATATTTAATAAATGGAACAGCCTGACTTCCTGACTAGTATATTCCCACTGATGTGCCATACCGAATCAGAATAGGGGCCTAAAGTCCAATATTCTGGCTCTGAAAGTGGGTCCTAACTCATGATTCAGAAGAAGACAATGTGTCCCATTGTAATGTTAGTTGTGAATGTTTAGTGTGGCCCCAGTGGGGCTATACAAAGGAGGTAAGAAGGCAACAGGAAATAAAGACAGCCTTGCATTCACCTAGCTCACAGTGTCATAGGTCTCTACTCTCTACATGTATTCTGTCCCCCACATTATAAAGGCACTTCTCCATCCGGGCACTGCAGTGCAAGGATGAAAATTCCTTACCTTCACGTACTCTACTTACATCAGAAGGCATAAGATTTTACCATGCTTACTTTGGAAAGGGACCACTCAGTGCCACAAAAATAAATCTACTCACAGTACTGCAGGCTGAGAACTTGCTGCTTTATTTAACTGCATCACAGAAAGTGAGGGAGAAAACTCCCAATGACTAAGCAGGAAATAAAAGAAGGGTGGTGCATGGCTCCATCCCATAATTACTCCCAGTTAACCCTATCATATTCACTTAACTAACTACATTTACTGCAAAATTGTTTCTGGTCATAAAATTAACCAGTCTTTTTGAAAAATCCAGCCACATTATTTGACCTGACTCCCTGCATCAGGGAATTCCATGGCTCATGCTGCATGCAAGAGCACACAATAGAAGAGCTTATTTCTGTTAGTCACCTAGGTAATATTCCTGAGTATTTCAACTGGAAAGAAAGCCAGCCATGAACTGCAGTGATGATACAAATTACGCAAGTTAGATTAGTTGCTGTGAAATGCATATTATTTTTGCAGAGGCTATTTAATGTCCCGGAGCTAACTGCATCTGCACAAAGGATTTCTGTAACTGTAACTTATGGTCATGTTTACCACATCCCCATCTGACTATGTGAATAATAACTTGTGTTGCTGCTATAGCTGTTCCGTAATAAAGCTGCAAATAGATATTTCTACAGCTCATCAACTGAAATAACACCCACATCTGTGCGGCTTGAGAAATGCAGCATTTCCAATGTAACCTTCAGAAATCAAAACTGTAGCCTCCAAACACAGAAGAATCAAATGCTAAGCACATCATCTCATCCAGGAAAAAGGTTATTATTAAATGTTTTCAATATATTTAATCTAGGAATAGATTTATAGTATTAATCAAAGCTGTGTTCTGGCTAGTCTCCTAGCATTGCTCATTGCAGCACTGTTATTCTGGATACGCACGCAGAGAGAACACAAAAGGTCTTGGCATTTGAGAGACTAATAAAATGTAATTTGTCTGTTTGTGTGATAAACACTCCCGACATATCAAAATGTAGGGAAAAATATTAAATCCTACAAACGATATGGTTAATACAGGATTAAACCTTGGGCACTGCACCTAGCCTGCCTACTCATCAGGGAGAGTTTAGGGACATAATCTAAAAAAATTCAGGGCCTGATCCAAATCCCATAATATCAGTGGCAAGACTCCAACTGACTTCAATGAGCTTTTGATCAGGCTCTCAACCAGTAGAGGCAACAGACTAAGGAATTGTCACAACTATACTTCCGCACTGGAGGGCTTGTTTCCTGCTATGATCAAAGGAGGAGGGAGAAAAGGGGACATAACCATCTTTTAAAGATCACTTCAGAATAAGCAGAGGTGGGTATTGTGCTGTGTTGGTGTTAACAGCCATAACAAAATTTGCGAGGGGGGGAGCCGTGAATTGCTGATTTTGATTATAACCGAGGGAAAAGAAAAGAAAGCCTGCAGGAAATCTGTCAATGACTGCTATGAATCAGAATATAATATGAATGATTGTTCTAGTAACAATGAACGTAGTTTGCCATAATCACTTGTATTGGGAAAGCATCACTATGCTATGATCATTGCAGTGAACAGCATGAGAAAATTATATAATCATAGAATATCAGGGTTGGAAGGGACTTCAGGAGGTCATCTAGATCAACCTCCAACTATATTGTCTCAACTCAACACTGAGCACTTAGATTTTCATTAGGCACTCAGGACCTCAGGTTATTGCCAGTAGTAGGACCTCTGGACTGTAACTAAGGAGCTTATTTTCCTGAAATTTCCAACCCTATTTTGCAAGATCTGGATAGCATGGTGTAGTTCAGATAAGCATGCATACTTTCAACTGCTTATCTCTACTTAACCTCAGCCTTTTCTCTTTCACCCCTACTACTAGTTGACAGTTGCTTGTTGATTTCAATGAGTGTTGGGCACATAAATGCATTTGAAGATCAGGGCCTAGATTCCTAATCTTTGAAAAAGCTGTTTCCAATCCTTCTACCCAGTCCCTGACTACTAGCTACTCCATGCATAAGTCTTTAAATGTTAGCACAAAGAAGCAGCACATCAGGATATTATTTACCAGTAGAAAGTGTCAGAGAAACCCATAACACAGGAAATAGCTTTCATAGGGATTTCCAAAAACTGTCAGCTGACTAATCCACAGCAAAATCTTCAAACTGTAAAGAATTCAGCTAGCACATCTCTCAATAACAAAGGGCTCCCAGCCTGGAAATTTCTGATCAATAAAAATGTAATTGTACTTCTCTGGTATATCTTATTCAATATTTGTCTTTTTTCCCCCAATGTGTTTAATTTTTTGCATACATCATATTCTTCCCCTCGTGGCACAAAGATGTAATTCCCTTCAACTTGCAGATTCTGTAATTAGCTTCATGGTATATCCACTGTCTAACCTGGAACACTGCTAGCGACACTGGAGAATTTAGGGGTTTGGCTTTAACATGCTCCAGATAGTTAGTGCTCACCATTGTTTCAATTTAGCATGAATGGCCCACTGTTTCTCTAGGGATGGTGTTCAAATTAAAGAAAAAAAAAACCTTAGAGGAAATCCTGGTCCTGGTGAAAGGCAAGTTAGTTTTCACATGCATGAAAAATTACTGGCCCAAGATGGAGTCCAGGGTCACATAAGCATGGAAAGTTACTGGTAAAAGATGGAGTCTTAGGTCACATGTCCTTATATCATTTGCTGAATCACAAGGGTAGCCACTGACTCCTTGCTGTCTGAGGCATCCACAGAAAAAGCTACCCGGGCAGGATGAGTTTCTTCTATGGCCCATTGTGAGAGTCAAGTGTCCTTAATAGGCCATCATCACAAAGTCACCCTATCCCTGATGTAAATCTATCTGGTGGGTAAAAACAACAGTCCTTGTGGCACCTTAGAGACTAACACATTTATTTGGGCATAAGCTTTCGTGGGCTAAAACCCACTTCATCAGATGCATGGAATGAAAAATACAGTAAGCAGTATATACATTACAGCACATGAAAAGATGGAAGTTGCCTTACCAAGTTGAGGGTCAGTGCTAACGAGGCCAATTCAATCAAGGTGGATGTCGCCCATTCCCAACAGCTGACAAGAAGGGTGAGTATCAACAGAGGGAAAATTACTTTTTGTAGTGACCCAGCCACTAATCTGGTGGGTGTCACCCAGGAACAAAACACATGTTTGAGATGCTAATCATAGCCAATATTCAAAACTTTAGATACAAAGATGATACATGGATTTAACCAGGATAATATTATTTGATAGACTAACTTTTCATTGACACCTTACATGATGCACTTTATCCAAAATGTCTGGTAATTGGGTAATAGTGGTAACAGCAGTGATATAAATGGTTCCCTTTCTTATACACAGCACAAGGTAAATAACGCTTCTCTATTCACTTTGTGCGTATACAACTTCATACATGCAAATATAACCTTTTCAAGTCCTAAGACATGCATGGACAGAATCTATCCACTCTACCTCCAGGTGCTAGTGCTTGAAAAGTGCAAATATAGCTTTCTTCATGCACAGAATTGTGCCCGTACGAAAGGAAGCTGGGTTGTGTTCCTATTGGGAACTAGTTTGTAGGGGCCTGATTTTCAGATGTGCTAAGCTGAGCATCTGAACTGATACACACTGAACTAAACATCCGCAGCCTCCACTGGCACCAGGTAGAATTCTGCATGCTCAGTTCTTCTGAAAATTACATTCCGGGTAGGTGTGTGAATCTTCAAAATAGGACAGTGTCAGGCTCTGTGTTGCACGCAGTCAGGTCTGGTGATTGGAGTCAGCCGTGCAGTCAGAACTGAACTGAAGTCCAGCAGGCAGGCTGTGGGTCAGAACTGAGGTTAGCATCCACAGACAAGCCAAATTAGGATTGTAGTCAGGTTGAAGCCAGAGTGGAGGCAGTCCAAGGGTCTAGGGGTCACAAGAAGGCTTCAGGGCTGGAGCACGGTTGGAGTAGGACACGAACAAGGCTGAAGCAGGTTGGAAGAGGACTCAGCAAGGCTGGGGCTGGAACAGGAACTGGATCAAGGGACAGGCTGGAAGCCGAGGGAGTCTGTAACACTGCAAGGCAGCAGGAGAGTTCCTGGCCGGGTACTGCTGTTGCATAGATTAGCTTGCAGCTCTTGTGAGATACCTGTGAAATACCTGTGCTTGGGAACCATCTGGCCCGGGTCTTGCCCAGTAATAGGCTTCTGCAGCATGCCTGAGGGCTAAGTCACTGCAGGCTGTGGTTACAGGATGGGCCAGTGCACCTATTGAGGCTCTGGAGATGAGCGAGCAGCCCTGGTCTGGCTGCCGGATTGCCTCAAAGTAAAGGAACATCCTAATTTAGTCATCAAAGGACAGGTTGTGTCCTTTGGGTTAGATATGCTCTATGCAAGGCTTTGAAAATTCCCCTCTAGGTCTCTGAATAGAGATTGTCCACCTAAGTGTGGTGGGCCATCCCCAAAGTAAGGCATGTAGCACAAATGGAAAGATATAAGTGTGCAACTTCTCACAGAACGTCTGTTGCTAAGAAAACCAGTTTGCTTGCATGAATCCACAATGGCTGCCTTGTCTGGATTCTCGGCCTCTTTCTCCACCTCTCCCGGAAAAAAGAAAACTATAAAACAACTGAAATATTCATATACCTTTGTTACTGAGAAGTGAAAAGATCAACAGGCAGCAGGTTATGACTCTAATGTTCCACTGTGACATGGGGAACACGGCTGTGACCAGATTCTCTTTTTCTGCCTCTGCAGAGTGCATCCTGGAGTGAATTATAACTTTCTTCACATGTGAAGGGATAAGGGGCATAATAGGAGAGTTGAAAATAGAAAGAGTAATAGCTGCTCTCGTTCAGGCCTGACCCAAAACCTGCTGAAGTCAATGGCGATTTTTCAATAGACTTCAATGGGCTGTGGATCTGGTCCTTTAATGAGGCTTCTCTCGGTGTGTCTTTTCTTTCTTTGGAATACATCGGTAACATACATAGAACCAGGAAAATGGAACACACTTGTTAGTTCATGTAGTCCATCCCCCTGGAAGCGTGGGGTTGTTCTGGATAGCCCCGGTGCAGAACACTCAGTAAATGTGCAACGGAAGCACTGGTTCTTCAGGCTTTCATGTCAAGTACTCCAAGCTGGCCGTCTATCCCTGCATCTGTGACGAGCGACAGGGCTCCACTCTTCTGCCACGGCTCTTCTCTCCCATTCAGTGGGCATTCTCGCCGGGGTCCCAGCAGCCATGCGGCAGGGTCGGGCAGCAGGGTCGTGGTCCAGGGTTGGGCTGCAGGGTTCTGGCTGGTGCCCGGCAGGGTCAGGCTGTGGGGTCCTGGCTACCACCTGGCCCCACAAAGCAGGATTGGGGTCTTGGGTTGCAGCGGGGTCCAAGCTGCCCCCTGGATCCACTGTGTGGGTCCGGGGTCCACCCGCTGAGTTTCTTCCATGAGAAATTGCAGCAGTTAATTCAGAATAGAGTGGAGACCTTAATCTTACGGACTTAGACTTTCCCTGTCCGAGTTTAAGCAGATCGGAGATGGCAAGGATCAGGCCTGAAACTTTCTTTATAGCTGAAGTTCAGTTGTGGTCAGAGAAAGCCCTCCTTGGCTGCAGAATAGGTAATGTATATTGTTGCTTTGAAACTAATCTGTTTCCTAAGTATACACTAGTAACTAGTTGCATTCATTAGCATAGGGCAACAGTTCACAGGTAGTTTCCTACAAATTTCAAAGAGAAATGAAGACAACAATATGATTGCACCACATCTAAATGGCAATATCCCCTTTTGATCTCTGAATCAACAGATTACAATAATAAAACATTATAGGCAGGAACAGAAGTTTAGCAGCTACAAACTAATTAGATCACATTGTTAAACTTCTAACAAGATATAGGTAAACAAACAAATACAATTAGTATCTATTCCTGATTCTCTAACAATAGAGGCCTATATTTTAAGGACTCTAGTCTACTTAACATGGCTTTGCAAACTATCTACAAGGATTGGCCCTGTTTACCATTTCAATATTTTTCTAATATGTCCTTAAAGATTGTTTATCAGTCACTCAGCTTGCTGGTTGGCTCAGCGTCATAACAGCAGTGGATATTGTCACCTTCCTGGTACCTTCACTAGCAATTATGGGGACTTTTGGGGGATTGAACCTCGGTTGAAAGGAGAAAGTAAAACATGTTCTTTTCTTCTCCTGAAATCTCACTCACACTGGTACTTTCCCAAAATAGATGTGAGTTACTTTATAGTCAGGATGAAAAACACGCTACCAAGTTCAGACCAAAAACAACTTCCTTCAAGAAAACTCACAAACTAAATGCCTTTATCTCAGAAAGCGGGCTTGCTTTGCTTTCTCAGAAATCAACTAAAGGCAATAATTCAAAAGCCAACAGAAAGAGGAAAGAAACCTTGCTTTTTCCCCCTCAAGCCAGCATTGAATACTGGAGTAACTGGTGCCAAGTTAAAGATACCCTAATGAACAGTGATACTGCACCCTACACAATAAGAAAAAGAATGTAACCTCCAAACTAAACATGCTGTACTCATTGTTTCCATAAAGCAAAGGCCACTGTGGAGTAGTGTGTGAAGTGAAAACAAGGAATTCAGTGTGGAAGAAGGCAATGAGCACAAATGTTCCTTTCGACTAGGAAGAAGGAACGACTAAGTACAGTTGGCATTGCAACACAAGGTCTGGTGCCCTCAGAGTTACAGGCAAAGACTTGATGACCCCCATTTAGCCTTTGATGTTAGCAGCTGTAAACACAAGTAATTCAGCACCAACTCTTTGTCCACTTTGATGCTTTGTTCAAAGCCGAGCTCCTTCCAGACCACAAGGCAAAGCAGTGAGCATGCATGCATCTACTATACCTTGGTCATTTGTCTACAGGTGTCTGAACCATCTAATAATGAATAGTGAAGAGACACTAGGCAGTTATGCAGTAGTATCTCTACTGTTCATAAACTGTTTGGGAGGGAGAATAGCCAGCTAAAAAATCTTTTATAATTCATTTACACTTCACACACTTTCTTTCTTTCTTTCTTTCTTTCTTATAAATAAAACATAGGATAGAAACCATTATCTAAGAACAGGATTATATGATGTGGTTTCATGTGATAGTCGGAGACGGGAATCAATGACTCAAGTGGATCCTTCCACTCCTATGTTCCCATGCAAGATGTTCAAAACTCAAAACTTACTGAAGATTTTGCATGTTTCATACATCAGAAATATATGAAAGCTCCCTCCATCCTAGGGGTGAAAATCTCATAAATTTGGCAGAACCCACAGTACCTGTTCTCCTGGGAAATGTCTGAATTTCTTAATTAAAATTGTGCACAGAGATGTGAATGTCGATAAGCCATTGACTACTAATAGCACATAGACCAGAGCAGCCATGAGCAAACCAGCACACCACAACACATATTTGTTGGTCATATTACTTCACTGTGCCATCATTCTCGCATGATGTTATATGTTGCCGATATTACTGATGTAACCTGAAGTTGCAGTACACATGCTATTCACCTACTGGTTGCACATAACCAAAATGCGTACTTGTCAGAATGATATTAGCATATTCAATCAGGGTCCTTTGAAAAAGGATTGGTTTGAAGAAGTCTTTTAGTTTTTTTCTTGCAAATTTAATTTCATCTGAGGTTTTTATGGTCCATGATGTACATTTTGGGGTCTGTCCTCCTGTTTATACACTTGACACATGAAAGCTCCATTGGTATTAACAGGAAATGCACCGGTAACATGTCAGCACAATACTAGGCCCCTTAGTAGGTACCTGGAATTTAGATGATTCAGAGTGAGGTGAGTAGTCAGTCTCAGAACAGGGCTTGATCCAAAGCCAACTGAAATCAATGAGAGCCTTTTCACCGACTTCAATGGCTTTGCATCAGGTCCCATAAGGAAACATATTTACTCCAAAGGTATGGAGGGAGTCTGCTTTCTAATTTTGTACATTATGTCACACTCATATTTACACTGCCATGAACAAATGCTTGGGCACTCAAGCTGGCAGTGAAAAAGGACCACTCTCTTGCTGCAGGAAATTCACCTTCTTGCTGCAGGAAATTAAATTGATTTGTATGATGTCTGCATGACATGATTCAGAGTTAAAATCCACAACAGACTGCTTCTATAATCCTAATGTCCACACACCACCTGTTGTAAAAGATAGATCATGTTGTTGTAGTTAATGCATTTAATATTGAAATGTTTGTATGTTCCAAACTGGGGTTTTTTAGCTCTGATTTTCCAGTAATGGTTATTATTTTATCTTCATTTTATTGCTGGTAGTAACCACAAATAGCTGCACTATTTAGTGCACTGACTTCTAGCTACCGTACAGTATCTCTTGCTATGGAATCTGTCTATGTTAGAGGTATCCACATCACCCATCAACCTACTTGGACTGTAAACTCTTTGAGGAAGGGACCACATTTTTATTATTTTTGTACAGTGCTTTGCATAATGGGGCCCTGATTCCTCAGTGGTGCATCTAGCTACTACCACAACACAAAAAAAAATAAACAATTTATTTTAAATCAAAACACAGTATCTTCACCTTTTGGGATCTGATGATCTGAAGCCTCAAACACCTCCCTCCCCCAGTCACTTCAGTTGTGATTGGAGGGTGCTCAGCACTCCTGAGAAATCAGTGTTTTGTATTTATCTCTGACATTTCAGTCTGGCACTCGAACCCAGACCCTGCAATTGGCTCAGTGTCAGCATACCACCGTCTCCACCCAAAGCCAATTGCAAGATCAGAACCTGAGTTGCAATTTGTCCTGCAAATGCACCAGTCCACCAGCTGTGGCAAAGTTTGTTTAATACTTGGTACAACTGGTCATTTGCCTGCACAATTGCTGCAATTGCTCATGCAATTGAATAGGACTAAACTCTGAGGTCTTTCCCCAAGTTATTGGTTCAAACTCCCATTGCCTTGCCTCTAAGTTTGCATGGCTAAGATCTGTAAGATACAAATACAGAGTAGGTATGAAATTGCGCACACTATTTTCTTAACATTTACACCTTTGCCTTTTCCCTACTCAAAACTCTTTTTATAAAAAGGAAGTGAACTTTACTCATATACTTCAAAGTGTCAGTATACTTCCATTATTGCTAAAGTATGCTACTTTTTCATAAACGAAAAATGATTCAGAAACTAAATGGCGGTAGTTCGTGTCATATTTTATCCTAATACCTTCTATAGATGTATATGCATTCTATATGCTCGTTTTCCAAGAAAATGGACAAGAAGTGACAGAAAAAAATATTTAAAGAGAAATGAGCCCATTGAAAACACATTAAAACACAGTAAAGGTAAATGTAATTGTTTTTAAATCTAATGTTTTTGAAAGATAAATTCAGCATTGGACAGGCTCTTTAAAAATCAATTTGCGCTTGCTTCCTCTATAAAGATTTATTCCTGAGGAAAAAAAAATCCATTAGTATTAAAGTGCTTAAAAACTTGGCAGACTATCTCCAAAGGCATCAATTTCTAGTGCTAATTACAACTAATTATTCACTCAGCAGTTGTAAGTTGCATTCAGTCCCTGAGGGTATAGGACGGATTTGTTTCTTTCCAGCATAGCATGCTTCATATATTTGTTTCTTGACATTTTTCCATTCAAACATCAAAACAGTAAGGACTGAATTAGTGACACAGTACTTTACTGCCTGTCACCAGGCAGGGCTCAGGGTCGTCTTCCATGACACAGAAGCCATACAGTGGCTGAACACCCTGGAACTAAAATCTTGGCTTCTTCCTTCTTTAGCTATGTTGCTGCTTGGCAGAGTTTGGGCTCTTTCTATTGTTTCAATGCCTCCTTTGATCTAATTTACAGTGAGCTTCAGATTGTTCAGGCCCAAAGAGCAAACCAGGTTGTTAAACTGATACATACAAACCACTAAGAGGTGTTTCAGAGTAGCAGCCGTGCTAGTCTCCATTTGCAAAAAGAAAAGGAGTACTTGTGGCACCTTAGAGACTAACCAATTTATTTGTGTATTTTGTTTTTGTTTTTGTGCACTCACAATGTAATGAACACTTTGTGTCTGTAAAGTTACCTCTGTTCTCTACATGCATCCTCAGGATCAATTGTCCTATGGTTTGCACTTATTAAGTGCCTCTGAAATTGTCACTGGACATGGACATGTGCAAAAAAAAAAAAAAAAAAAGCATGGACTGGCCTGACCTGCACACACTGATCACGCCTGGAAAAACTGTTCCTCCAGCTGCAGCTGATTGGTTTGGTCACAAATTGCTGTGTAAATATTGCAGCTGATAGAAAAAACAAATTTTCTGTGCTGTGGAAAGTTTCGCTCTTTTCATCCTGAGTCAGGATGAAAACTTGAAACAACAAAACTTTTCATAGAATGAGAAGTTTCTAGAATTTTTTTTTTTTTTTGAAATATCAAACCACTCTGTTTTGGCATTTTCAATCTAAACAAAGCATCTTGATGTTCCTGAATTGAAATGTTTTGCTTTGATTTTCCTGGTGGAAAATTCCACTGAAATTGAGTGAGTTTGTGTGGGGGGGGGGCGGGGGCGGAGGGTGAGAAAACCTGGATTTGTGCTGGAGATGGCCCAACTTGATGATCACTTTAGATAAGCTATTACCAGCAGGACAGTGGGGTGGGAGGAGGGATTGTTTCATGGTCTCTGTGTGTATATAATGTCTTCTGCAGTTTCCACGGTATGCATCCGATGAAGTGAGCTGTAGCTCACGAAAGCTCATGCTCAGATAAATTGATTAGTCTCTAAGGTGCCACAAGTCCTCCTTTTCTTTTTGCGAATACAGACTAACACGGCTGTTACTCTGAAAACTGAAATTGATGTTTTCTGGAGGAAGATTTCAATTTTGAATGAATGCTCATGTTCCTATGGGAAAATGTTTCATCCAAAAATGTTGAACCTGTCCTTCTAAATATCTTTAAGGTCATTGAATCATGTTATTAAATACCTAGGTAAACTAATATTGACCAAAATGTTTAGATTCAAGTATCTGCATGCAAAAAGGAAAGACAATGGGGAATGTTAGACTAGCTGTTGAGATTAATGTATTAATGCACTATGGCACTGTCTCTGCCCAAGGGAAAAGATAGATATGAAACAGAGAGCATCAATAAACGGGTCAGTAATGATAGAAATACATCATTCGTAGAATTGACTAGGCTTTACTTGAGATTTATAATCCATTCTATGGGAAGTAATTTGTGACTCCAGGAGATAAATTGCCTGTTGGACATGATATTTTTGTAGGGCACCACCCGAAATAAAATGTGTAAGTTGACACACAGGCTAGTTCACTCTTCCCATATGTTAATTTAAATAATGCTCTGTCTGTATATGATGCTTTTCTTCCAAGTTGCCACTTAATCCCATGTAATAGATGGGGAAATTGAAGGCCAAAGGGGTTAAAGCCCAAACCCTTGAAATCTCTGAGTATCTGGACCTTAGTGACTTGCTTAAAAATCACACAGTGAGTCAGTGGAAAAGCCAGAGATAGAACTCATCTGACTTCTTGGCTCTCTTAATTTCCAAATTCAATCCACTAGACCATAATTTATACATAAGAATATAAGAATGGCCATACTGGGTCAGACCAAAGGCCCATCCAGCCCAGTATCCTGTCTACCGACAGTGGCCAATACCAGGTGCCCCAGAGGGAGTGAACCTAACAGGTAATGATCTAGTGATCTCTCTCCTGCCATCCATCTCCACCCCCTGACAAACAGAGGCGAGGGACACCATTCCTCACCCATCCTGGCTAATAGCCATTAATGGACTTAACCTCCATGAATTTATCCAGTTCTCTTTTAAACCCTGTTATAGTCCTAGCCTTCACAACCTCCTCAAGCAAGGAGTTCCACAGGTTGACTGTGCGCTGAATGAAGAATAACTTCCTTTTATTTGTTTTAAACCTGCTACCCATTAATTTCATTTGGTGGCCCCTAGTTCTTATATTATGGGAACAAGTAAATGACTTTTCCTTATTCACTTTCTCTACACCACTCATGATTTTATATACCTCTATCATATCCCCCCTTAATCTCCTCTTTTCCAAGCTGAAAAGTTCTAGCCTCTTTAATCTCTCCTCATATGGGACCCATTCCAAACCCCTAATCATTTTAGTTGCCCTTTTCTGAACCTTTTCTAATGCCAGTATATCTTTTTTGAGATGAGGGGATCACAGCTGTCTATGTCCTTTCCTGGGGGCCTGGAGAGTTCTGTGGTCACAGATCTACACAGGGCTCAGGGCAGATAGGTCAAGAGGTATGCCTTCTTGCTTTTATTGGAAATTTAATATGGCCTGCCCCGCTACTGAATAACCACCATCACTTCCTCTAGCACTTCAGTGGTGCCTGAATGCCGCCTGCCCAGCTGTTCTTATATCTAGCCTACCAAAGATAATTCTAAGGGTATGTCTACACTGCAATGAAACACCCATGGCACCAAGTCTCAGAGCCTGGGTTAGCTGACTGGGGCTCATGGGGCTCGGGCTGCAAGGCTAAAAACTGCAGTGTAGACTTTCAGGCTCTGAACGTTCTCCCCTCTTGCGGAGGTCACAGCCCAAGTCTGATCGTCTACACTTCAGGTTTTAGCCCTGCAGCCTGAGCCCTGTGATCCCAAGTCAGCAGACCCTGGGCTCTGAGACTTAATCCTGTAGGGTTTTTATTGCAGTGTAGACATATCCTAAGGCACTCATCATGATAGCAGTCAAGTCCCCATCCAAATACTGAGCTAGCTCAACCCTGTTTAGTTAATGTGATCACAGAACAAGTTGGTATCACACTATGAATTAAGCAGGGGCCTGTGCTACCGTGGGGCTAAAGGGACACATATTTCTCTGTTTATGGTATTTCAAAGCACATTAGAACCTTCCCTGAACATTGCCTGTTATCTTGTCTATCACATTCTTTTGTGACTGTTCCTTCTCTGCTGTGAAATTATATCTGTGGTCAGATGAACAATACAGCTCAGAAACAAAACTCCAAAGAGAACAAGCCTTCACTAACCTTTCTTTAAACAAAATCTTGGCTGCAGTTGTGTTTCAGTGGTTAGCATCAGACTATGGTTCTGAATCTTTTCAGGCAACTGTACCAGCTTATCATGCTTGGAATATGTTTGTACCAACCAAGGATCACCATTTTCCATGAAGTGTTTACTTTCCATACTCCAGCATGATGAGACTAGGATTTGGAGTCTGGTTTTAGAACATTCTGAGATTCATGGCAGGTTAGAGCATACATACCTCAAGAGAAGATGTGCCATGGGCCAAGATTCAGCATAGGGGCTCATCATTGAAGGGCAGGTTCCGATATCCTTACTCATGTTGTGTAGCAACATACCCCACAAGTAATCCCAACGAGTCAGAGCCTCAGCTGGTATAAATCGGTGTAACTCCATTGGATGCAATGGAGCTATACAAGTTTACACTGGCAGAAGTCTGTCCATTGACTACAATGGACATATTAGTGGAGTAAGCTACTGCTCAACACGAGTAAGGAGCATGCCTTGCTTTGTTAAAGAGCATTGGCTATGGAGCCACAGGGGGAGGCATCCAGGCCATGAGCCAACCACATTGTGGCCTGGCCAAACCTGAATGCCACTGCAACCCCGTGCACCAGGTTGCGATGCCACTCACTCTCTCTACATTGGAGAGGGTGGAGAAGGGACTCATGAGCCCCTGAAGAGTAAGTAGGATATTTAATTACTCAGTGTGAAAGGCCCATAAGTGACTCTAGTGGCTTTGAAAATCTCTCTCATGAATGAAAGAAAAGGTGATAAAAAAATAAAATCATCATCATCATCATCATCATCACAGTCAGCATCCTTTGTGCATAAGATGTTCTTTTCATCCTGTGAGATTATCATTTAATTAAAGAGCTCCGTACTTTTGGCTCAGGCCAATGTGAATACATTAGCATGACTGAATTGGCTTAATTTAAGGCATAACTCCAATTCTGCTGGTGCAGTTCCAATCCTACACACTGGAAGCAGAAATTTGTTAAAAACAGAACTCCAGATCAAGAAAGTTGTTCTTTCATGATGTTAATAGCTTCATTTAGCAAGTCTTCATTGTTAAAGAGGTCTTTATTAGTGCAAAAGAGGCAGCGTTCTTTAGTAGCCCAATGAATATGGCATTCAGGGAGTTAATTATTTTTAAAGGTTGATTTTTTAAATAGCTGATTATTACTCTCACTGGCTCTCCCCAACTCTGGTGATAGCTTCCAAGGATTTCAGTAAGGACTAAATTTACGAAAGCAGTGAAATTGCACAATTGAAGGGGCCAACTGACAAAGGTACAATTTAAGTTAAAGTCCAGGGCTAGGGGGGACTTTTGCTAAAGAAAATAGAGCTGTGGGACATGGTAGGAGAGCACAATAGCAAACTGGTGTGATGAAGTTATACAGCTTCTCATGCACCCCATTAACATCTGGTAGAATTGTGGGGGCATCTGAACCCAGTTGAGATCTGGAGACTCAGAGAGGCATCAAGAAATAGCTTCTCTGCCAGTACTACAGCAATTTACACCATTAATTTCAGTGGAGCTCTGACAAAGAACACCTGCTGAGCATCTACCCCCAGGTAGAGTACCTGCGTGTTCACCTCGGGGCCAGCATCCATCTTTAATGCCAAAATTCTCACAAGAAGTATCCCCCAAAAGTACAACTTCCAGTGGTAATGATTAAACTTTCCCCTTTCGTCCAAACTTGCCGGACCTCCATCACCTTTTCCTACCAGTGAGGCTCACCTTACAAAGCTCCCATCTACATTCCTGATTACATTAAGGAGATACCTGTCTTGGTTAAACATTCAAGTCCAACTGATGAACGACTATTACTATCAGGGGGTAGCCATGTTAGTCTGTATCCACAAAAACAACAAGGAGTCTGGTGGCACCGTAAAGACTAACAGATTTATTTGAGCATAAGCTTTCGTGGGTAAAAACCTCACTTCTTCAGTTTAATTTGATCAGGGTGAATGTAGTCCACTCCCAACAATAGATGAAGAGGTGTCAATTCCAGGAGAGGCAAAGCTGCTTCTGTAATGAGCCAGCCACTCCCAGTCCCTATTCAAGCCCAAATTAATGGAGTTAAATTTGCAAATGAATTTTAGTTCTGCTGTTTCTCTTTGAAGTCTGTTTCTGAAGTTTTTTTGTTCAAGTATAGCTACTTTCAAATCTCTTATAGAATGTCCAGGAAGACTGAAGTGTTCTCCCACTGGCTTTTGTGTGTTACCATTCCTGATGTCCGATTTGTGTCCATTTATTCTTTTACGTAGGGACTGTCCAGTGTGGCCAATGTACATGGCAGAGGGGCATTGCTGGCACATGTTGGCATATATAACATTAGTAGACATGCAGGTGAATGAGCCTCTGATGGTGTGGCTGATGTGGTTGGGTCCTCTGATGGGGTCACGAGAGTAGATATGGGGACAGAGTAGGCAACAAGGTTGCTACAGGGATTGGTTCCTGGGTTAGTGTTTCTGTGGAGTGGTGTGTAGTTGCTGGTGAGTATTTGCTTCAGGTTGGGGGGCTGTCTGTAAGCGAGGACTGGCCTGTCTCCCAAGGTCTGTGAGAGCGAGGGATCATTTTCCAGGATAGGTTGTAGATCATTGATAATGTGCTAAAGAGGTTTTAGTTGGGGCTGTACATGATGGCCAGTCGTGTTCTGTTATTTTCCTTGTGGGGCCTGTCCTGGAGTAGGTGATTTCTGGGTACCCGTCTCACTCTGTCAATCTGTTTCCTCACTTCCCCAGGTGGGCATTGTAGTTGTAAGAATGCTTTATAAAGATCTTGTAGGTGTTTGTCTCTGTCTGAAGGATTGGAGCAAATGTGGTTGTATCTTAGGGCTTGGCTGTAGACAATGCATCGTGTGATGGAAGCTGGAGGCATGTACGTAAGAATAGCAGTCAGTAGGTTCTGGTATAGGGTGGTGTTTATGTGACCTCACTTATTTGCACTATAGTGTCCAGGAAGTGGATCTCCTGTGTGGACTGGTCCAGTCTGAGGTTGATGGTAGAGTGGAAATTGTTGAAATCCTAGTGGAATTCTTCAAGGGCCTCCTTCCCATGGGTCTATACGATGAAGATGTCATCAATGTAGCATAAGTAGAGGAGGGGCGCTAGGGGACGAGAGCTGAGAAAACATTGCTCTAAGTCAGCCATAAAGATGTTGGCATACTATGGGGCCACGGGAGTACCCACAGCAGTGCCACTGACTTGAAGGTATAAGTTGTCCCCAAATCTGAAATGGTTGTAGGTGAGGACAAAGTCACAAAGCTCAGCCACCAGGTGTGCTGTGGCCTCATCAGGGATACTGTTCTTGATAGCCTGTAGTCCATCCTCATGTGGAATATTGGTATAAAGAGCTTTTACATCCATGGTGGCCAGGATGGTGTTTTCAGGAAGATCACCAATGCATTGTAGTTTCCTCAGAAAGTCGGTGGTGTTTCGAAGATACCTAGGATTGCTGGTAGCGTAGGGTCTGAGGAGAGAGTCCAAATAGCCAGATAATCCTGCTGTAAGAGTGCCGATGCCTGATATGATGGGGCATCCAGGGTTTCTGGGTTTATGGATCTTGGGTAGCAAATAGAAAATCCCTGGTCGGGGCTCTGGGGGTGTGTCCATGTAGATTTGTTCCCGTGCTGTAGCAGGGAATATCTTGAGCAGATGGTGTAGTTTCTTTTCGTACTCCTCAGTGGGGTCAGAGGATAATGGCCTGTAGAATGTGGTGTTGGAGAGTTGCCTGGCAGCCTCCTGTTCATAATCAGACCTGTTCATTATGACTACAGCACCTCCTTTGTCAGCCCCTTTGATTATTACTTTAGACAGCCCTGTGAGCATCTTACTGCATGCACAGGGGTTCACACTTCAACAGGGCAGAAAGTTGAGATTTTACTGAAAAAGCGAGGGAGGAAAAAGGAATATAAGTAGTGGCTAAGTGGTCTGCAAAATGACATTGAAGAATAGAATGGAGGCCAGCAACCATGACTATCATGTGGCACAGGCTCAGGATAGCTGCCAAACCATTAGACCCAAGCAGGCTCTGAGCGTATCTATGGTCTCAACAGTCATGTGGATGGCTCAATGTCTGGGTGCCCAGCATGAGGCACATAAAGGGGCCACAGAGCATGCACATTCTGAAAATCAGCTGCCTTTAAAGCATCTGCACTTGCAAAAAAAGGAGGCAATCAAAAGTCATGGATCCAGTTTGAAAGTTTGTACCCATGACGCACATTCTCTGTGTATTACTGTATTGCTACTGTAATTATTTCATAGATTCCAAGGCCAGAAGGGACCATAGTGTTCATCTAGTCTGACCTCCTGTATATCACAAGCCCTAGAACTTCCCCTGAAATAATTCCTGAAACAGATTTTTTTTAAAAAATTCCAGTCGTGATTAAAAATGGTTAAGAGGGCTATTTAGGGAATCCAGAGAACACATTGGGTATCCTGTTTGTGAGCCATGTGTTCCTTTAATGAAGGGGCTGGCATTGGCTCCTGCATTATTGGTTAACAATTATGAATTTTCACTACTTTGTTTGGATGAGGATGACGCTTCGCTTCCCACAGAATTATTGGATTTACGCTGTTTCGGCAAAAGGTTGTCAAAACAATGACTATTCTGACATGATATTAAATTTAATTCCTTCTGCGACCCTCCTAAAACTTTAGCACTGGCCTCCTTTGGAAAAAAAAACAACGGCTGGATGTTCAAAAATAGAACAGGATCCATCAGTTCAGAGACAGCCAGAAACCAGTGAAGAATGAGAGAAGTGTTCATTTTAAGAGACAGACCAAATGCCAATCTGGGCAAAGCTTCATTTGGGACTGATGATGAACTCTGATGTGCAAGATCAGATCTCAGTAAGGCTGAACAGAAGGTAAAAACCAATTAGTTTAAAATGCCTTTCAGCAAACCTCACCCAACACCATCCCCCTCCACTTGTTTTATCAATAAAAAACAGTGAATTGTTTATTTTCAGCTATTCAGCAAATGGAAGAAATTCTTTACACTAGCACTAAATATTTGAGGACCATGTGCAGGAGTTTGGAAAATGGTGTGGAAAACCAGTCCCAATGAGGGGGGAAAATGCATAGAGCAGCGGTTCTCAAACTTCATTGCACCACGACCCCCTTCTGACAACAAAAATTACTACACAACCCCAGGAGGGAGGACTGAAGCCTGAGCCCGCCCAAACCCCACTGCCCCAGGTGGGGGGGGGGGCAAAGCCCAAGGCTTTAGACCCAGGCAGGGGGCCTTTAACCTGAGCCCCACCATCCAGGGCTGACACCCTAGGGCTTTGGTCTGGGGCTTCAGCTTTTGCCCTGGACAGTGGGGCTCGGGCTCCGGGCCCCAGCAAGTCTAAGCCAGCCCTGACGACCCCATTAAAAGGGGGTTGCAACCCACTTTGGGATCCCAACAGTTTGAGAACCACTGGCATAGAGAGTTGCATAAAGATCACAATAAATTAGTCATCTATTGCCAATCCAAGGTAAACAGCCCTTTGTCCCTTGGATGGCTCATGCCACCATCCTAAAATGGGAAGCAGTTTGCCTTTGCCATTGCCATTCAGGTGCTCATTAGAAATCGAGCAGCTGTTGGCATTCTCAGCATTGGCTGGGATGAGAATTAGCATTTGGCTCATCTCAGATCATCCATATTAATACCTTGTTTCCACAGAGCAAAATCTAGGAGCTTCTTGAGTATGCCCTTGGTGTCATCACCTCCAAAACCTCGCTAGGTAGTTCGTTCCAAACATTTATTACTTTCAAACAGAGAAGATGCTCCCTTGTGTCTTTATTTTAATTTAAATTCCGTTTGTGCTCTTTTGTCAAATTTTCTGCATGGAGTTATGAATAATGCTGACATTAGTTATAGAGTTTGAGCTCTTTAATTAGATCCCCTTAGTTGACTTTTTTCTAAGGTTAAGGTTTTTTAACTTGTCCTCATAACTCATTCCTCTAAAGCTGAAGGCAACAATACCGGTGCCTTCCTCTGTTGTTATGGGTTTGGGGTTTTTTTCAAGTGCTGTAATGTGTTTTGCAATGCAGTGACTGGAACTTATCGCTTTGATTGAGGTCTGCCAGAGCATTGTGCAGCCTCAGCCATGCAGACTCTAATAATTCCCCAGCTATTCAGCCAGACGTTTTATTTGCTCTTGTAATTACCTCCCCACTTTGAATACACATATTAAGAGATCTCCCCATTTCTACACGTCTGATACCATTCTGGCTCCAATTTTAGGATATCCTTTTACATTCAATTTTTAGTATCATGGAATTTGTTGGGATTTTCCCCTCACAGGACACCCCTATGTCTCCCCCTACCCATAGCTTTGCACCCTAATTCTCACTTTTGTGCTATCGGCACAGTTGCAAATTCTTCAATACCTTTCTCTGTGTTTTTCTTACTCCTTTAATTTAATTTGAAACAGCTTTGGACTGAAATGTTAATAGTAGTGCTTCCCACCCAGACATTATTAGAGGATCTTAAAGGGCATGATAAGTCATCAGTTACACATCCCAGCATGCCTGTGAGTTAAGCAAATAGTACTGCTGCTTTTGAACAGATGAAGAAACTGAGGCAGAGAGGTTAAGTGACATGACCAAGTTTTCAGAGTAAGTCAGTGTCAGAGAATGGAATCCAGCATTTCTGCTCCTCTCCTCTAACCATGAGACAACAGTGATGCTACCTGTGAGATCTCATTTGCTGGATCTGCCATCTCAATACATAAAATATATTTATCAACTTTAAGGACAACAGTTTTTGTCTCTTTGTTACATGTGGTTATAGATGTATAATGGATTTCTGTTGCATTTAGATCGAAACAGGCCATCATTGGAAACTTTCTCAAGGACTTCTTAAAATGTAGACTGAGGTACATTCAGATCTCAGAGTGCTGGGAGTAATGCATGAAAATCCCTTTTTATGGAGATGAGAGTATAACTGAGTCATTTAACTATTCTGTCCGTAACCTTGAAATCATCAAGTCTGTGCTAGGCAAGATCCTGCTCTATGTTATTAACCCCGTAGTGGTTTATATCTCTCTAAGTGGTGCTAAGACAGGATAATGCCCATTTTTTTACAAGCTTTGCAGAAGATGCAATGATAATGACCCTAAACGGTGGGTCAGAAGAATCAACTCCCTGGGCTATTTCTAACTTTTGAAAGAACTGTGGGAAGGAGGCGGGTGATAAATTATACCATCCGTTGTCCTGTATTATTTAACTCACTAAAGTGCTTTGGGATGCAGTTTGTAGGAAAACTGGTCTACCAAAAATCATACTGTACTGTATTGTCTATTTCAAAGCAATTTCTGAAGTGGAAATTAATTTTCCATTGCTGCCATGAAATAGAATCCTTGGCAGTTGGAGGAAAAGAAAACACTCAATTTAATATTATGTATTAAATCCCCAAAGAGACATTAAAAACAATTATAAGGGACTAGAAACTCTTCAATCTCAGAAGCAAGGCCAGTCAGAAGTATGTAGTCCCTTCTATGACTGCTAACTCCTGGCCAAGATGCAGGGAGATTCTGAATGTTTTCACAATGCAGCACTGGCTGGTTGTCGTCATTCTAGCGGCTTAGAAAGCCAAGTGGAAATGCAGGGTCTATCTGTGTCCAGCAGACTTAATATATAAACCCTTTTATATTCATTATAACCTAGCCCTGCCTCTTACTTTCCAGAGCAGGAAATAAATCTATCAAAGAAGAACAAAAGGCAGGATATGATCAGTCCAAAGGGAATCATAGAATCATAGAATATCAGGGTTGGAAGGGACCTCAGGAGGTCATCTAGTCCAACCCCCTGCTTAAAGCAGGGCCAATCCCCAATTTTTGCCCCAGATATGTAAATGGCCCCCTCAAGGATTGAACTCACAACCCTGGGTTTAGCAGGCCAATACTCAAACCACTGAGCTATCCCTCCCCCCGAGATATCAAGAAAGAGATATCAAGCTAAATTCGCTCCCAGTGTCGGCAAAGTTAACTCCTTTGCAGTTAGCAGGATTGCACCCACTTGCATCAGGGCTGAATTTGGCCCATTGCCTATCTAAAGAGCTAGTGAATCAGATGCTCAAACCAACATTCTGCTTCCAGTAAACGTCTCTAACACAGGCCACAAGAGACAAACCCTCCCAGAGGTTAATGGTAGGGAGAGAGGGAATTGGGGCAGATTCGGCTGGACAACTTTGACAGTGCTGTACAACAAGGATGAATTTTCCATTGAAATTCAGCAAGAGCTGGGTGCCTAACTCTGTTAGACACCTTTGAAAAAGCCCTCCTAAAGGCATAGATTAGCTGGGACAGAGAATTATGGGACCACTACTTGTGATTCATCCCTTCAGTCCTAGCAAATGGAGATGGGAAAAACTCACCGTATTACATCATATATTCCACTTCCACACCCTGACCAAGCTAGGGGGATTGTTCCATCCAGGATCTTTTGTAGTGTTTTGTGCAGTTTCCTTTTAAATGATGCATGCAGCGGGGCTTCTTTTAAAATAAATTGTCATAAATATAAAGGGAAGGGTAACCCCTGTGAAATCCCTCCTGGCCAGGGGAAAGCTCCTCTCACCTGTAAAGGGTTAAGAAGCTAAAGGTAACCTCGCTGGCACCTGACCAAAATGACCAATGAGGAGACAAGATACTTTCAAAAGCTGGGAGGAGGGAGAGAAACAAAGGGTCTGTGTGTCTGTCTATATTCTGTCTTTGCCAGGGATAGACCAGGAATGGAGTCTTAGAACTTTTAGTGAGTAATCTAGCTAGGTACGTGTTAGATTATGATTTCTTTAAATGGCTGAGAAAAGAACTGTGCTGAATAGAATAACTATTTCTGTCTGTGTATCTTTTTTGTAACTTAAGGTTTTGCCTAGAGGGGTTCTCTATGTTTTTGAATCTAATTACCCTGTAAGGTATCCACCATCCTGATTTTACAGGGGGGATTTCTTTATTTCTATTTACTTCTATTTTTATTAAAAGTCTTCTTGTAAGAAAACTGAATGCTTTTTCATTGTTCTCAGATCCAAGGGTTTGGGTCTGTGGTCACCTATGCAAATTGGTGAGGCTTTTTATCCAACATTTCCCAGAAAAGAGGGGGTGCAAGTGTTGGGAGGATTGTTCATTGCTCTTAAGATCCAAGGGTCTGGGTCTGTAGTCACCTAGGCAAATTGGTGAGGCTTTTTACCAAACCTTGTCCAGGAAGTGGGGTGCGAGGTTTTGGGAAGTATTTTGGGGGGAAAGACGCGTCCAAACAGCTCTTCCCCAGTAACCAGTATTAGTTTGGTGGTGGTAGCGGCCAATCCAAGGACAAAGGGTGGAATATTTTGTACCTTGGGGAAGTTTTGACCTAAGCTGGTAAAGATAAGCTTAGGAGGTTTTTCATGCAGGTCCCCACATCTGTACCCTAGAGTTCAGAGTGGGGGAGGAACCTTGACATAAGTCTACAAGGAAACAGAGCGCGCTGGGCTTGTGTGGTAATTGGTTAGCGGGAAAAAGGAAGGCAGATGCTCCACCATTGGCCAACCATTGCCCCTGAGCGCAGGGAAGGAGACGAAAGAGCTGAGGGCAGTGCACCTGTGGATTTGTAGCAAATCTTTCTAAAAGAATCAAGCCCAGATAACAAAGCTGCCCAGGCATGCCTAAGCCAGTCCAGTTTTTCAGGTGTAGCTGGCTGTTTCCTGCTTTCCTAGGCTTAGCTACTGATCCAGCTGTCTCCACATCGCTTCCCCTTATGGAGAGGTATCTGACACCACTCTTGTGACCCCAGAACTGACTTAGGTCAGACTTTCGATCGATGTGCTGGAAAGCCTTTGCCCTGGACAATTCTTTTTATTTATTTATTTATTTATTTATTTTTGCTTGGCTGTTGTGTGATCTGTTGTGTTGCTTGGCTGTTGTGTGTTGGGGTTTAAGGCGAGCGCAGTTTGCTAAAGTAAAAAAGAAAAACAAACAGAAGCTTTTCCTCCTTTAAAATAATAGACTTGTTCCAGAAAGAGATGGCTCCCTGTCAACTGCCTCTAGGTGAGGAACTGAAAAGATCTCCCCTCGGAGTCAGGGGTGTTCCAAGATCACGCTGTGTTTGTCAGCCCTGGGGCCATTCTGAAACCTTCTCTCTGGCTGTGTAACACTCCGAGAGCCTAACTAGTGAAGTACAGGTAGCTCATTCTCCGATTCGCCAATCAATCAATTATGCACATGGTCCTTGCGCATCATATTTGAAAGTATAATTTCCACAGCGAGACAAGACAAACCAGAAACATTAGCAAATCCTTTTCCTTCCCCCTCCCCTTCCCTTTCTAAGCAGGAGTTTGAATAATTTAGAGCGGGTTGGCAATGCCTGATTACATCTGTACGCCCTTTTAAAACCATCTCAACGAAATTTTTAAAAAGTAATTTAAGCAGCACGTTAAAACGACACGTCTTTGGGTTTTGCTTTTGCAAGAGGGCGTACTGGGGAAAACTGTTATTGCACAGAAGGTATCTGTGGCATATTCTAGCAGTCTCAGGTCCGAGCCTGCAACTTTACTCAGAGCGGCGGAACTACTGGGATTACACCTAGGGAAAAGGAAGAATACTCAAGTGAGTAAGGGTTGCAGGATCAAGCCCCAAATCAATACACATGAAACAAGCCCTAGTGGCAAGTAACAATAAACAACAACAAGCTTGGTGGATGTCAGTTTGATAAACCATTCAAGACAAGGATCAGATACAAGAACTGCATGTGGCCTTGTGATGGGTGAACCTCATTGAATTTGGAGGGGATCAGTTTGCAGAGGTACCCAAATGTTCTGGGAGTTCTGTTGTTACTATATTTAATTTGGGCTGTAAACTCATTGTCACGGGGATGTTGTCTCCTTATGTTTCTGTAAGGTACTATGCATATCAATGGCATTGTGTAATGAAATCAATTAGAATAATTGTTCATAAAAGTGCAGCTCTTTATCCAAACCACCCAGATCTCTTGGGGAAACAAAACTTGGCTGGAAACCCCATAAAAGTTCAAAATGCCTAGTCTGTTTGGTCTACCGATGCAGGAAGAAAGCTTTCCTTGTGGCATTTCTGCTTTTAGGGTAGATATCACTGCTGAGCAGAAGACCACCACTTACGGCACATATAAGTCCAATTTTGAGGGTCTAGGTGAAATAATAGTGCATTGGATTGTGCTGGCTGTCTGTATAGTTGTGAACTTTATCCTCAGGGCTTAATTTTAAGAATAGATGAACACTAGCAATTTCCAATAAAGCCAGAGATGCTTGTAAGTGCTCGGCTGCTCTAAGGATCACACCCTTTGTCCTTTCAAGAAGCAGGCAGTTCAGGGGCACACGGTGGAGAATATTGGAGACAAGAGGTCTCTGAACATATCTGAACCTCCAGAAAAGTTCATTCCAGGTTCATCTTCAAATTTCAAACAGAAGCTCTTATTGATTCTTATTTTATTTTCATCAGGTTGTACATCCATAATATAGTCTCTGGGTTTTGTGAAATGTAAAATTTCCTTTTGCTTAAAAAGAAGATGCACAATGTGATAGAGAAGCTTTACCTGGCTATAAATAGAACCGTCCAAGTCTGAATAAATTATTTACAGGTGATATGCAGATAACAATGTGCAAAGTGGGGGGAGGAAGGGAACACACTTCTCCACAAGTTGGAGCAAAAATATATAGATTGAAAGAGAACAAATGAGGTGCCCATTTAAGGGGGGGTGGAAAGGAGGCAGCGGAGGACATAGAAATCACATATGACTTCTAAATTAACTTGCAGAATACCCGTGATGTTTTGTCCTTGATATTACCTATTGATCAGCAATGAGAGCATTTTGACTACAGGTTGAAAAAAAAAAATCGCTGTAATGTAAATCACATGGAATCAATGGCTCCAAAGATTGCAACAAAAAAACGAAGTATGGAAAGAAGAGATCCATGACAGTCTCTGGTAATTAAAAGATGACACACCTATATATACCGAGAATTAACAGTATTGATATGCATAAAAAATAAATGCTAGAGTCTGGATTTAACTAATGAATTACAGTGTAATCTACCAAGAGTGGAACCCTCAAACTGGACCAAAAATCACCCAACTATTTCCGTTTTGGGGTCTTGGAGACCCCTATTATGTCAAAATTGGGGGGAGAAACACATGGGATGCATTTAAAACTGACTTGATTGTAACCAGCGAACCATAACGCTCTGAACAAGTTAACATTTTCCTAGATTCAAAAGCACGCTACGCAGTACTTGGGTTGGGGTCTAACTGACTCCCATGATCAAACCCTATATAGGTGATCAAAGTCTAACTGACCCCATGTTTAGACAATGAAAATAGATAGCAACAGAAATGATATAGAAAGCACAAATGCAGCAAAATGGCAGCAACTGGCCTACTCCTTTGAACAAACAGAGCAAATACAAGACACGTGTTGTGAGCATACAACATTTTTATATTTCCCACATTTTTTGTGTTTTTCTGCCTTGTTCTCTGGAACAGATGTAATATCTTCCCTGGTTCTTAGACTCAGTATCAGTATCCAACACACTAGATGCTACTTCCCTAGAAGCCTGAGGCAATGGCTGCAGTGTTCCTTTCCTGCGCTATTTCTGTGCCCAGGTCCCTGAGAAAGATTTATTATCCTAAGTGCCAGTCAACAAAATCCGAACGATATATGCATTCAGAGATGCAATGTGCATGTGAAATGCAACAGCAAATCTTTGCCCCAACAGCATCATCTAGCAAGCACAGGCATGCTCAAAAATGTATCTGACAATTGTGGCTTCCCCAGAAACTAGAGTTGCCAATTTTGGTTGGACGTATTCCTGGAGGTTTCATCACATGACACAATCTTCAATTCCTGCAGACTGTAGGACAATCCTGAAGGACTGGCCACCCTACCAGAAACTCTTGCTAGCAAGTGTAGGCTTCCCAGAAAATCAGTCTGACAGAGTTATTTTCAAAGAAACTCAATTTGCTGGTTAATTGTGATGATACTTGAGGCAAATGTTATCCAGGGTCTCAGAGACCCCCTAAGATCGTAGAAGTGTATTTAAAAAAAACCTGGAACTATGAGGATAAAATCAATGCTGAAAGATTCACATAGTCATATAGCTGCTGCCTCAAAATAAAAATAATCTGATGCTGGAATAATTATTTGGGGTCGGACACCCTCTACTTTGATTTTTTTTCACTTCACTAAAACCACAACAGGTATGCAGACAAAACCAATGCTAACAGTTGTCCTCATCATAGTTTGAGAATATTTAAAGAAAGAATAGGCAGTGGTTTGCCTATCACATTTTATTTAAAATTTTGTAAAAGGCTGGGGTTCAAGAGACCCTCACAGACCTTGGAAATGTAATTTTTTCATTTCTCCCATTAGTTAACATTGAGGGGTCTAGCTAATCCCATTACCTTTTTAAGTAACATTATTTGCTACACAAGAACCAAAACGAGTAGGGTGACAAAGCCTGTGTGGGAAGATTGACCTCATCCGAGTTTGAGAATCCTTAATGTACGAAGAGGCAGAGGTTTGGCACAATTTTTTTTTTTTTTTTTTTTGGTGATGGTGGGAATCAGATAGACCCCAAAACACTGGGAGAGCTAAGGGGCTCGGTTCTAAATTTCTGTGTTTACTGTTCAGCACACATGTAGCCTCTCTCGCGGTAGATCACCAGCAGTGTTTGGTGAATTAATATTATGTAAAATATTAACTCCATAAGGTTATAATTTGCCTTTTAGTAATACCTTTCATTGGAGGATCTCAAAGTCTTTTACTGAACTGGGGAAATGTTTTTATTAGAGTTGGTTGAGGGGGAAAAATTTCTCCATGCACAAAATGTACATGACAACTACTTTTGTTGTTTTGTCAACATTTTTACCTGAATTTTGGGGGGGTTTTGTCAAAAAACCTGCAAAAATCAGTTTTAAGAAAACCAAAAAAGATTCATGAAAAAATATCTTTGCTAACATCTTTTTTTAAAGGCATTGTCCATATAAAATGATTTGATGGAAAACTGTCAACCAGTTCTTATTGCCACTTTACCGACAAGTCAAGATGTTAAAAAAGAAACATGCCTTTGATCACTAAAAATCTAGTTTAGCTACTACAGCTGTCCCACGACAAGCAAATGGAAAGCAACACCGAGAAACCCAAGAAGAGAAGAAACTCCCCGAAACAGAAGAATCCTGCTCTGAACCCCTTTCAACTCAGTTTGGCAAAGAAAGTGGAGTGATTTAAAAAGAGTGGAAGATTGAGAAAAAGAAGCATTCATCAAAAATTGACATCACCGCTATGCCAATCCTGGTTAATCTTTCTAAATTAGGTGCTTGGTCAAGTCACACAGAACTGAGTTCTGACAACCATGAATGACAGTTTTATATGTATGACAGAAATCTAACCAGTCTTCCAAATCTTACTTATACAACTTCAAAACAGCACAAGAACTCACTAATAGATTTTAAGGCCAGAAAGGACCATTATGATAATCTAGTCTGAACTCCTACATGACACAGAGTAGAGCACCTCATCCAAAAATTCCAGCATGAGACCTATAACTTACATTCAACCCATACCAGAATTGGTTATCATGCAGTTCCCAACTTCACTGTATGACTTACACCATGCTGCTCCAAAGCCTACTCATTCCTAACCTCCTCTTCCCAGATCCTCATAAAATGCAAAACAGTCATGAACTCTGGACTCCTTGAGCTCTGGAGTCCTGGACTCGAATTCTCTTTTCAATGACACCCCACTGAATTCTGAATAAAACACATGGTTCAAGTGTCTCATTCTTCCTGCAAATTCTCATTCTCCTCACCTTCAATTTCCACGAAGCAGACACCTGTTTAGTGCATGATGGGCCTTTCCTTTTCAAATTAATTCACTGGACTTCATCCACTCCAAGTAAACCACAAGTGTAGACACAAGAGAACCAATGAAGATGAGAGATTGATGTTTGTACCTCAGCCTTCAGATCTATACAATACATAGCTAAGAGCTGTACAGTGAATATGGATACAGACCTCAGAGCAGAATTCAGCCAATATGACAGATATTGCTATACATTCACCTTATTACAGAGACAGCCATTGAAATTGTAAGTCTCTGTTTGCAGCAGTGCCCATATGTTTAGCCTTTCACCAGCAGTTCATATTTCCTAGCCGCACAGTAATTAGGGAATTAGGCACCCCCGCTACTGCATTTTTCAGTGAGTCACTCCCACTAAACAGCAAGCATCATTAAACCAATTTTCAAAGTATTCTACAACTCCTCAAAAGAACCTGGCATATCAAATAGACTTTCTTCAAAAGAACTCCCTTAGGCAGTACTCAGAATTTTCCCTCATGACAGCTATTGCTGAAAACAGTGGCTGCTTTACTTCTCCCACTATTATCTTACAGCAAGGAAAAGTAAAAGTTGTGAATCAGTCAGCTACCAGGAATCCAGGGATAATGAAACAAGGAATAATTAGGCTGCCAGAAGTACTGTTTGGTACATATAAATCACAAGTAATTTTTGAACACTGGTTCCCTTAGCCCCATAAAAACACCACTCTTCCCCAGTGAAATTAGTCCAGCATTGCAGCGTGGAGACAGTGGAATGAGTTCTCATAACAATTATATTCTGCCCAAGTTTCTGTTTTGACTGGGGAGCAGCGAGGTTTCTGATGGAAGAGTGAAGTTGCTTACACAGGTTTTCAGAGCGATGTCTCTCTGAGTGACACACATGTGCTAGAGCAGGGTTAAGTGCTGTCATGTTGGTTTATGAAGCACTTGCTCGGGAAAGGTTTTGTTTTAGTGCTTTATAAATGAGAATAAACTAGAAATGAGCAGGGTAATTAGAAAGCAAACCTTGTTTCCCTTCCAATTCCGGTCCTGTATTAAACCTCAGCAGGATTGTCATGCAAGTTGAAGTTTAACGAAGATGTTAATGATGAAGCTGTAGTTACCTTTGAGAAGAAAAGGGGCCCTTTTACCAGTTCGTATTTGCTTATCAGAGATGACTATTAAACCGCCAAGCCTACCTCCACATCTTGCCACCTGAAGTGTGACCACCCAATATGGTGCATTATTTGACCCAGTGGTGCAAATCCTACAGGTGATGGAGGTAATAAGATCTATGAAATGAAAGCACATCTGGAATTTCAATAAAGATAATATGCAGGAAGATAGATAAACACATTTACATTAACTGTTCTTATAAGGGTCGTGTGTTTGTCACCTTTTTGCTAATGGAGAGACTGTTGACAGCTGTCACCAAATCCAGAAAACAGTCTCTGCACATTTTAAAGCTTTCTGAAGGACTATGCAGGAACAAAACCAATTATGATGCATCACTGCAAGAGCCTCTTTTCCTTTCCCTAAATGCTCCCAGGACAGATCAAGTAGAGATCTCTTCAGTTCAAAGGAGATTATTTGCTAAAAGCCATTAACCTGTGCCCTGAAGCTCTTCCTGTGAAATCCCAGGAGCCGAGGTGCCATCAGTCTGAATTCAAGGAATAGTATAAACCACATGATAACAATAATTTCTTACACTGAGGACCTGATCAAAAGCCCAGTAAAGTAAAGCCCATTGTCTTAGTCAGCTTTGGAGAAGGTCCCTATATACTGGGAATGCCCAATTAATTTATGGGATGTTCACTTAGTACTGTCACAGCTACGGGGCTAGTTGTGTCTTTGACACGCACCCCTCTGCAGAGTTTCTTAGTGCAACCCTCTGTGTCAGCCTGTCACCATTTCCTGGCAAAGCAATGGAAAAGCGGAAATGGAATTCAAGTGACAAAGGATAGGAATATATCATTAACACCACTCAACATGGGTTTACCAAAAATAGGCCTCGTCAAGCAAATCTGATTTCATCCGTTGATGAGATTACAACTTGGGTTGATAACGGTAACTGCATAGATACATTATACTTAAACTTTTGTCAGGTGCCACCCAACATTCTGATTAAAAATGAGCACTCTAGTATATCAATAAAACACATGTTAAATGGATTAAGAATTGGCCAACTGATAGATCTCAGAAAGCAGCTGACAATGGGGGATCATCACTGAATGGAGGGGGGGGTATTTCTAGAGGGGTTCCGCAGAGGTCATTACGAGGCCTGATGCTAGTCAACCTTTTCATCCATGACTTGAAAGTAAATATAAAACCGCTGCTGCTAACATTTGCAGATGACACAAAGATTGGCAGAGTGTTAAATAATGATGAAGGCAGGGCAGGAATACAAAATGACCTGGATCACTTGGTATGCTGGGCCCATTCAGACAAAATGCATTTTAATTCAGCCACCATTATACATCTAGGAGCAAGGAATGCAGCCCATACCTACAGAATGGAGCGGGGGGGCTATCTCCTGAAAAGAAGTGACTCTGAAAAGGATCTAGGGGTCATATTGAACAGGGAGCTAAATATGAGCTCCCAGTGTGATGCTGGGCAAAATATGCTAATGTGATCCTGGGATGAATAAACATAGGAGAAATGAGTATGACTTGGTCATTTACTGGTGAGACCGGTACTGTAATACAATGTCCAGTTCTGGAGTCCACATTTAAGAAGGATGTTGAAATATTAGAGGAAAAAAGAAAAGGAGTACTTGTGGCACCTTAGAGACTAACCAATTTATTAGAGCATAAGCTTTCGTGAGCTACAGCTCACTTCATCAGATGCATATCGTGGAAACTGCAGCAGACTTTATATATACACAGAGAATATGAAACAATACCTCCTCCCACCCCACTGTCCTGCTGGTAATAGCTTATCTAAAGTGATCATCAGGTGGGCCATTTCCAGCACAAATCCAGGTTTTCTCACCCTCCACCCCCCCACACAAATTCACTCTCCTGCTGGTGATAGCCCATCCAAAGTGACAACTCTTTACACAATGTGCATGACAATCAAGTTGGGCTATTTCCTGCACAAATCCAGGTTCTCACATCCCCCCCACCCCCATACACACACAAACTCACTCTCCTGCTGGTAATAGCTCATCCAAACTGACCACTCTTCAAGTTTAAATCCAAGTTAAACCAGAACATCTGGGGGGGGGGGGGAGGAAAAAACAAGAGGAAATAGGCTACCTTGCATAATGACTTAGCCACTCCCAGTCTCTATTTAAGCCTAAATTAATAGTATCCAATTTGCAAATGAATTCCAATTCAGCAGTTTCTATTACAGTGCTAATAAACAATGGTCACATAAACACCACCCTATACCGGAAACCTACTGACCGCTATTCCTACCTGCATGCCTCCAGCTTTCACCCTGACCACACCACACGATCCATCGTCTACAGCCAAGCTCTGCGATACAACCGCATTTGCTCCAACCCCTCAGACAGAGACAAACACCTACAAGATCTCTGTCAAGCTTTCTTACAACTACAGTACCCACCTGCAGAAGTAAAGAAACAGATTGATAGAGCCAGAAGAGTTCCCAGAAGTTACCTACTACAGGACAGGCCTAACAAAGAAAATAACAGAACGCCACTAGCCGTCACCTTCAGCCCCCAACTAAAACCCCTCCAACGCATTATTAAGGATCTACAACCTATCCTAAAGGATGACCCAACACTCTCACAAATCTTGGGAGACAGGCCAGTCCTTGCCTACAGACAGCCTCGCAACCTGAAGCAAATACTCACCAACAACCACATACCACACAACAGAACCACTAACCCAGGAACTTATCCTTGCAACAAAGCCCCTTGCCAATTGTGCCCACATATCTATTCAGGGGACACCATCACAGGGCCTAATAACATCAGCCACACTATCAGAGGCTCGTTCACCTGCACATCCACCAATGTGATATATGCCATCATGTGCCAGCAATGCCCCTCTGCCATGTACATTGGTCAAACTGGACAGTCTCTACGTAAAAGAATAAATGGACACAAATCAGATGTCAAGAATTATAACATTCATAAACCAGTCGGAGAACACTTCAATCTCTCTGGTCACGCAATCACAGACATGAAGGTCGCTATCTTAAAACAAAAAAACTTCAAATCCAGACTCCAGCGAGAAACTGCTGAATTGGAATTCATTTGCAAATTGGATACTATTAATTTAGGCTTAAATAGAGACTGGGAGTGGCTAAGTCATTATGCAAGGTAGCCTATTTCCTCTTGTTTTTTCCTCTCCCCCCCCCCCCAAGATGTTCTGGTTTAACTTGGATTTAAACTTGAAGAGTGGTCAGTTTGGATGAGCTATTACCAGCAGGAGAGTGAGTTTGTGTGTGTATGGGGGTGGGGGGGGATGTGAGAACCTGGATTTGTGCAGGAAATAGCCCAACTTGATTGTCATGCACATTGTGTAAAGAGTTGTCACTTTGGATGGGCTATCACCAGCAGGAGAGTGAATTTGTGGGGGGGGGTGGAGGGTGAGAAAACCTGGATTTGTGCTGGAAATGGCCCACCGGATGATCACTTTAGATAAGCTATTACCAGCAGGACAGTGGGGTGGGAGGAGGTATTGTTTCATATTCTCTGTGTATATATAAAGTCTGCTGCAGTTTCCACGATATGCATCTGATGAAGTGAGCTGTAGCTCACGAAAGCTTATGCTCTAATAAATTGGTTAGTCTCTAAGGTGCCACAAGTACTCCTTTTCTTTTTGCGAATACAGACTAACACGGCTGTTATTCTGAAACCTGAAATATTAGAGGGTGCAGTAAGGAGCCACAAATATGATTAAAGGGCTAGAGAAAATGCCGTACAGTGAGAGACTTCAAGAGCTCTCTCCATCTAGCTAATCTAAAAGATGTTGAGAGGAGACTTGACAACAATGTGCAACTACCTCCAGGTGGAGAAAAATACCATGTACTAAAAGGCTCTTTAATCCAGCAGAGAAAGGCATAACAAGAACCAATGGCTGCAAACTAAAGGCAGACAAATTCAAAACAGAAATTCTGCACAAATTTTGAGCTGTGACAGTGATTAGCCACTTGGACAACTACCAAGGGAAGAGGTGGATTCTCCATCTCTTATCAACACTGGATACCTTTCTGGTACAATGCTTTAGTTAAACCCAAGTTACTGAGCTCAGTACGGGGATAACTGGGTGAAAGGTTATGTCCTCTGGCATACAGGAGGTCAGATGAGATCTAATGTCCCTTTTGGCTTTAAACTCTGTGAAAATTATTTGAAGAATTTATACAGCTGGTATCTGTTGTCTTTCACTGTCATGCTGTCTGCTATAACAAGTCCAAGAGAATATCAATCTCCAGATACCTCCAAAAATTTTTTTGCTGAAATTTCTTCATATGAAAAGGGAGTCCTTAAAAAGCATGTTACTTCAGTACTACCATGCCATGCAGCTCCAGGAACAAAGTGTTCAGCCAATTAAAATAGCCATTTCAATATCAAAAAGTGTAATTCTTCATCTTTTACTTATGCAGTGTACCCTACGTACATGGGTTTCAGAGTAGCAGCCGTGTTAGTCTGTATTCGCAAAAAGAAAAGGAGTACTAGTGGCACCTTAGAGACTAACAAATTTATTTGAGCATAAGCTTTTGTGAGCTACAGCTCACTTCATCGGATGCATTCATAGGCTCTTCCACAACCACCTCCTCTCAGAGACGCTATGTTTTTCAGTTAAAGATTTCCTCAGTGCTTGGATGCTACATTAAACTTGTTTCTTCTCCTTTTCTGCTGTGAAATGTTAACTGCTCTCAGATCTTTGCTTTTTGACGGAATGGCAGAGCTAAAGTCAAGGAAGACAAGAATTCTTCCTCCTTCATAGGCTATTCCAAACTCGGTCTTAGTCTCCTTTGTGGACTATAACGGGCTCCTCTGAATTCTGTCTTTAAATTTGCTTCCCTTAAAATGGAGCCTGGACCATAGCTTTTCTCCACTCACAGCAAATCTGCTTTTCTAGTAGCGTTAAGGGACTGGGGAAACAGCTTTTTCCATACAGATCTGGATTGTCTCTACCTTTATCTTTCCAGGACTTTCTTTCCCTTTAATATGATTATTAAATCACCAGGCATGCCCTCTATGAAATTTCAAAAAAGGTCTCTGGGGTTTTCTTGCTGCATGCTGTCCCCTGTCTGAAACTGTCTGTGCTGTGATACAGCATTGCGCTGCTGAATTCATGGCACTGTTTGACCTCAGATTTTTATGGTCCTTATTAAACACGGTTCATCTTTTAGAGGCGTGATCCTTTGAAATACACAGTGTATGTCAAGCCAACTAGATGGAATAACATCAGGTTGTGCATGAGGTAATTTTGTCTCCTGCTACCAAAAGAGGAAATATTTAGCAGTTTCCTTAATAGAAACCCACAGTGATAGAAGGAGAATCTGCTTCTGTAAGATTGAAAATTAAATTCTATAGTGTCGCTATCCAAAAATGAGGTCAGGGAAAGGGAGGAGTGTGATGACTGTAGGGTATAAAAGCCAGCACGACAAGATAGTCTTGAAGACTGTTTTGTTATTGAATGGCATTAGAGGAGAAAAATGCATTTCGGAGGTCTGGCATTTCAGCCCACCTTTGAAATGCATTTTTCCTATTGAGGTATGTATTGTGTGAGCCCATTCAGAAGATAGGTAATGCGGTGTATTAGGATTAGATGCATAGCACTGTACCGCAGAGGAGCAGAACCACAGATGGGCGGTTGTCCATTTTTTGATTGGGTACTGCCAAGCGGGAATGAAATAATGAGTTGGGGCTGTAATTCTAGGACTGTTTCAGGAATTGAGGACAATCTGTTTGGATCAAAGGGTCCACTGCTAGAAACTAACCGACACCACAAGCTTTAGCTGCAACCTACAGCTGAGGAGCACGCAGTCCAGCACGGCAAGCGGTGGGCCAACGTGGCTTTAAGTCATCTTTGTCCTTCTTTGAACCTGGACTGCCTATGTGCCCACACAAGTGGCCAGCACCAGTTTTAGCATCCTTAGAGCTGCTCTGTATTATGCCAACTTCCAATAGTTCCTATGGACTATGATGGCAGCTGGAGATCACTGGGTTGCAGGGAAGATCTAGCCACACTCCTTTTCCCTCAGCCAATCCCCTATGTGACCCATGGGGGGGGGGGGCAGGTGGCATAGGTTCTGCCACACAAACCATGGTGGCGTTTCCCAGGGGTACCAGGGCTGTGAGTCACTTTCCTACCACCTGCCCTTAGCATGAGGAAGGCTTGTCTGTGACAGCCAGGGGTGAGCTCCCAACTAAGGCCCCAATTAAGCAGGATAGTTAAGCATGTGTCTAACTTTACACATGCAATAGAGCCATCAAAGTCAATTGGAGGTCTCGTGTGCTTACGCATGGACATAAGCTCTTTTCTAAACCAAGGCCTAAGAGGCTCCATAATCCTTTTGTAATGGTAGGCACTCACTCCTGGAACACCCCCCTGGTGGCCTAGTGTGGAACTGTGGTTACATCTCCTGCTCAGTTTCCCTTAGAGGGTTTTCAGTAAGTTTAATGAGGCTCGTACACAAGTGAACAATGCCCCTTCAGGGGTCTAGTTTATTTAATCAACCGCCAAATGTTTGTGTAAACAAACCTTCTCCTTCTGCTGTAAGTCAGCAGGCTGTTCCACTGCCTGGAGCTCTGCAGTCTCTCCCCTGCTGAATCAGGAGGTCATGCAGGCCTCCCTGCCTGGAGAGTTCGTAGTCTCTCTCCTCTGCAGTTTCCTCTCTTGCTGAGCACTCATAACTCTTTATAAGGCCAGGGGTTCCTTATAAAAATTAATTGCCATCCAGCTACTTATCCAATTAATCATCCCCACGAGGATGTGGTTGGCTGTTTCTCTTTAGCAGAGACTGGCACAGGGAGGCTGGGTCCCTGACCCCTCAGAGAGCCATGACACCTTCCCTCTACATAGGAAATCATTGTGTTATCTATTCCCGATATGACAGCTACCAACCAAAACAATCTCAATACAATCACTGTCTCCTTTTCCACGAGCTAACACCAACAATAAATCTCTATAGCCACTGATGCAGCAATCGGTGTACTCTGTTTGATTCACATTTTTTTTCTAGTTGTGAGGTGCAAAGTATCTTTTTCAATATTCATCTTTATTATATTTTAATAAATAGAAATCAGTGATGCAATCAAGCAACTGAAAATATCCTAAGCAGCAATGCAATTCATTATATATATATATATATATATATATATATATATATATATATATATATATATATACACACACACACACGATTGGCATCCAGACATGATAGGCAATAAAGAAAAAAGGAGAACTAAAAGAATATGTTTAATTCATTTGTATATAGGTAACAGAGGCATAAGCTTGCACTAAGTTTCCTTCCAGAGGAACAGTAATGTAAAATCAATACAAGTTATTAAAAAAAGAGTGTTTGAGCCAAATTACAGTGAAGATATTGTAGACTGTCAGTGGGCTAGAGTTAGAATATAGGCTGCTATAGAGGCTTATTGCTCGAGTCATTCAAGTTATACAAGGGATATAAGCACCTGCCAGAGTGAAACATGGGACCATGGCACAGGCGCCAACTTTCCTTGGTGCCGGTGGGTGCTCGCCCCCGCCCCGAGCCCCACCCCGACTCTGCCCCCTCCCTGCCCCTATTGGACCCCTTCCCAAATCCCTGCCCTGACCCTGCCTCTTTCCCAAACACGCCGTGTTCCCCCTCCTTCCCAGCGCTTGCGCCGCAAAACAGCTGTTTTGCGCTGCAAGCGCTGGGCGGGGGGAGAAGCAGGATGTGTCAGCATGCTCAGGGGAGGAGGCGAGCTGGGGAGGGAGGTTGGGGAGGCAAGCTAGGTGGGGGAGCTGCCGGTGGGTGCAGAGCACCCACCAATTTTTCCCTGTGAGTGCTCCAGCCGCGGCGCACTCACAGAGTCAGTGCCTATGGATCATGGAGGTGTAGGGCTGTTAACACTGTTGCATTGCCATTGGAAGATCAGTCTGAGCTTCCACTGTGGAACCCTATGAAGCTAGACACTGCAGGAAGTACCATCCAGCGGGGCCTGAGTGGTGGCCCCCCGGAGCCCACTGATAGCCCCCCCAATGTATATAAACCAGGAAGCCATTACAGGGAGCTGTCTGAGCAATGATGAAGACTGCTTGCTTGCTTCTGCAGACCACCTCTTACTGTGAACCTTTGATTCCGGTTCCTGACCCCAGTTTGTCCCTGACTACTCCAGCTTGCAACTCAGGGCCTGACCCTGACTTCCTGGTGTCCTGACCTGGCTTGAACCTGATTCCATTACACGTCTCCCTGACTGTAATTTGGTAACTAACCAGTGCATGCCGGCCACCCGCAGCCCTCCTGTGGCTTGTCATCTGTCTGAAAATCAGAATGGAATATTTCTGGCTTCTAATACCCTGTTCATTTGAGTCTCACAGCTGAATGTTCTTTGACAAATGAATGAAGCATCATTAAGAACCATATCAAAAGGTAATTTGGGTATTGGCTAAAACTTGGTAATATGTCCTTGTTTTAGCTTCATGGAACCGGACAGTGAGCCTACAAAGCATAACTGCCAAATCTGCAGAAACAAGCAATTAAAAGGAAGGTGCATTTCCCCCCCCTCTACAGCCACCATTCACAGAGGGCCCATTCTAACTCTCATTGAAAACTATACAAAGACTCCCACTGAGTTTAATGGAGTTTGGCTTGAGTCTATAAAGAGTACCAACCACCATGAGGAGGAGCTAGGATTTTTTAATAGATAATAAGTTACAGATCAGATTTGATATCTGTTGTGTCCTTTGCTCTCTACTTAAGAAAAGTTATAAGAAACCCACCAGCCCAGCTAGGTTCCAGACAACCACATTTACTAACCATATACAAATATGTAAGGCCTAGCTATATACATTCTGCTGCTCTGGCTAGTTGCAAGAGGTTCCTGATGCATGGAACATGGTGAGCACCGCTGGAGGATTCACCAGTTATTTAACCTGATAGTATCTTATTCCTGCACATTGCAATATTCTTGAGTTAATTTTAAGGTAAAAAAGCAGCAAGAAAAGTGTGTGGGGAGGAATATTCGGACTTTCTTTATACACCATCAAAACAAAGAGGGCCCAAACCAATTTTTTAAAACGCCTTTGCAGGCACCTTTAAGAGATGTGAAAGTTGTCCTAGAGCAAGGAGGAGACATGATTACATAAAGAGGACAGGGATCAAATGTTCTCATTAATCAGTCAGTACCGAACAAGAAATAATGGACTTAAGCTTCAGACTAGAACATTTGTATATTAGGAAGATCTTTTGATCTGGAAGATCAGCTCAGCAATATAAGAAGTTGCGGAGAGGAGAAGTGGAATTGGCCATCACTGGAGCTACCCCGACTAATACTTGACACTGATCTATCAGGAATAATTCAATCATTCTTGCCATGAACCAAGGGGGTGAGTTAACAGGAACGTGGTCTCCTGCAACATAGAATGTTGCAGTGTCCACACGACTTTTTCAAATTCTTTGGACAGCATTTTTACATAAATGGCGTACATTTCTTTGTTTGTGTGTGGGCCACCTGAGCATGCAAAACCTACATTTGTGCATCAAAACAGGCATGGCAAGGGAGGATGGTTTTATGATGAAGGTAGAGGAGGTAAGAATTGGGAAAGAATGTGTTCCTGCATCGGCTACAGACTTCCTGTGTAGCTTTAAGGGAGTCATGAGGGTAGAGATCCTCAAAGGTAATTATGATTTCAACAGAGCTTAGGTGCCTAAATACCTCTGAGGATCTGTTCTGAGGAGCCTAATACTCAAAACCCAGCCTTTGCTGTGCCTGAGCATACAACTGGCATTAGAGCGGGAGTCAAGAGACCTGGTCCCAGTCTTGGTTCTTCCACAGACCTGTTGGGTGACCTGGGGCATATCACTTTGCTGCTCTGTGCCTCAGTTTCCCCACCTGTAAAATTGGGATAATGATACCTACTTCCTTTGTAAAGAGCTTTGTGATCTTGCAGATGAAGAGTGGTATATAAAAGATATTTTATCAACAACAACAAATACCAACCATCATATCTTGTCCAATTGAAAATTCCATCATCCTTGTGCGCAGATATTAGAAGCTTTCATCTGCAGATGAAAGTGTTAAAATGGACCTTGCACACATCCTTTTGTATGACCCTAACTCCAGTCAGGTGGACCCCACTGAAAATCCTTGTGCCTCAATTATCTCATAACTCAGAGATTTGTGAGGCTAAACTCATTACACTGTTTCAAATAATACCTTACATTTATATTACACCTTCTATCATAATATTATTAAATTTGTTAGTCAAGAGTGCACTAATTTAGCGGGCGCTTAAATGCTTTTTTTGCATTGTGCAAATAAGAATTCTGCCTAAGGTCACAAGTCTGATGCTTGAAATTTTGACCCAATATGTCGGTTCTACATTTGAACTTAATTATAAAACCCCCAGCTACAATGCCCCTTTAATATGGTAAATATTTCTGGATTCCCACATTAGATTGAGAAAATTAAAGTCAAGTTTATTCAGAATATGTAATATTAGAGACAGAGCAGAGGGGAACGCAACATGCTCTGTATGCTCAATATTTGCACTGCACGATTCTTTGCTGATTAGAATCTGTGAACACGGTAGGTAACTTGCATCGAATCACCACCAGAGCATCTCTTTCTGGGAGGAGCTACAGTATTTTAATTAGCTACCCAATTAGTAGTCAAGGTGTGATCTCTGATTACTCATCTAGTATTCATCAAGTGTTGTTCCCCTTCAAACTTTTAATCAGGGATGAATCTCCTGGAGCTGAAGGTCTCCTGAATCTCTTGAACTAATTATGAAGTCTGAAAACTAGTGGTGTTACCAAACCATTGTCCCTGAAATTTATCTTCCTTTCCTCCCCATAAGAGGACTCCATTGTTTCTTCCCTAAAAGCTAGCTCGCTCAGCTAAAACTATGCTCTGTATTAAATTCTACTCTAGCGGGAAAAAAAATGTTAAGTAACAACAAGTGATACCCCATAAATGCAGCTACAATTATATTTGCACGGACACAAAATAGTTATTTTTGCTTTAAACGTTTTTCCTCCCTTCCTTGTTTTTCCCACCAGCCCTTCACAATCTCTCTGTAGTTGTGGAGATCCCTCTGACGGCGCTCTATTCCATTTGATGCCAATGGGACTCAAGCATAGGTTTAAAGGTTTTATAGATTAAGGGTTGCCCATAAGCATCATTGAATTCCAAAGGGACTAGAGCACATGCTTAAAAGTTAAGCATATGCTGAAGTGATTTGCTGGATTGGGGGCTAGAGAAATTCAGTAACTTACCCAAGGTGAAAGTCTGTGGCAGTCACCCATTCAAGTCTTTCCCATATCATTCAAGGATGGGAAAGAACCCAAGCCCTCCCCCTCTACTCCAGGTTCTGGGTCAGGGACCCTCTAGCCAGCACTCAAGGTCTGTTCCCTTCTAGGCCTTACTACCTTTCACTGAGCCCCATCCTACCCTCCTAGTACCTCCCCTCTCTAGGCTTGTGTAAATACACCTCCCTTCTCTCAGAGAGTGACTGCAGACTTTCCTAGCAGCCCCTTTCTGCTGCCAATTTCCTGCCTTTATAGTCCCAGCCCAGCTCATTCCTCCTCAGCTGGGCTCCCTCATTCAATCAGGAGATTGCTTAGCCACCTGATTGTCTCTGCTGTGTCCTGTTGGGTTAACTAGCCCCCTTCTCACTCTTCATTAATCCTTTCAGGGCAAGTGTGGGCTAAACACCCCTCACAGGGTCCAACAAAGTCGCTCAGTGGCTGTTTTCAGATTTACTTTAAATCCTGCTTTGGGTTGTATTGTCCATGATCACTTGTATAATCAGGGATCTAATCACCCACTACCACGTGGAATGCTCCATTTCCAAAGGTATTAGGGGATCTGTAGCTGGACCGTAAGACCCAATGTTTAATTATTGTATTTTTGTGTCTATTTTGCCTGGATATCCAGCAAATTAATTAACAGAACAAATAATAAGAAGCACACAGGAGGGCATTTGCCATTATTAATACAAACGTGCCCAGTATATTGAATATAGATAAGAGAGCATCTTAGCAAAATAATTGTCACACCAAGTTCTATTTCTACATTTAATGTATCTCATTAAAATGTAATTAGAGATTTTAAAAAAGCTGCGGCATTCATACAGCAGTGAAAGCGACAGTCCTCAGCAGCTATATAGCCACTTAATAAAAATGGTATTAACTGTTTCTATTGCTCAGCTGGTATGTAAATCAACTCTGGCAACCTTGGACATTTCAAGTGAACTAAAATTAGATAAACTTAAGAGATCTATTTTGAATTGGAGGTGGAGGGAGACATTAGAAATATGTTCAGTGACCCTAAGCCATTAAATTAGCCAGCTGGTATCAATTCAAGGAAGTTATAGACATCGAACAGTATTCTTACATTTCTCATTAAGTAATTACTGTGTTTTACCTTTCAGAAAGACCCACTGAAACTCAGAGAAGAACCTTTTTATGACCAAACTGCATCTAAATTGCTTCATGCAAATAAGCACAGTAAAAAGCAGCTTCCTTTGGTGTATGCAAATACAAACTGCTGGTTCCCCAATCAGTCTCATCTTCTATAAAATTAGGTCATTCTCTCAATCAGATGAAGAAATCTACAACGACCGTCAGTTTTCAGAACAAATGACATTTCTCTCAAATAGGTTTCATTAGCCCTTCCATTGCCATGAGACATTAATTCAATGGAGCTTGATAGTTGTAAGCTACATTCAAGTAAAAGGCGATTTACTTTCTTAAAGGGACTTCTTTCAGCTGTAAAATTAATAGGATTTTGGTTCTAGGACAATATTTTCTTCTGGGTTTTGTTTACAGAGTATGAAGTTAATAATCTATAAGCCTGTGAACAACCTTTGTATTCACTTGCTGAATAACTCTTTTCAACTAACATGAATGAGAATTTAGCTTTTAGACTCTTTCTGTCCATTACTTTAATTGAATTAGTGAGAATTCATTCTTATGGAATAACTAGTTGCTACAGGAAGTGATGCTGATAATTCAGTGAGTGACACTTTTTCTTCTGAATCAGTACTGAGCCAGTTTTCCAATATGCAGCAGGGAATTTTCCTGCTGCATGTGTCTCCTGTGTCCACTGCCTCACAAAGTTCGGGGTGTTTACCCCAATGCCTTGGCCACATGCCAAGTCCAGCAATTACCTGGTCCATATGTAAATTCTCCCTCCACCTTCCAAACCCCAAAATGTGACTGGCTTCAAGTCAGTATTGTTGTGGTGCAGAATTCAGGCTACTGGTCCACATGGGGATTAGATCCCTGATTAAATAAAGTGCTTTAGAATCTTTTGGATTTCAGGTGCTACATTATATCAATATAGGGCACAATTATGAATTATTTGAACTATATGAAAGATTTGATATATACAATAAAGCCCACAAATTATGTCAGTTTAGTAAATCAGACAAATAAACCAAAAAATGCCAAAGGAGACTTTACAATCCTGTTAAAAAGGTCCTAATATCCTTGGAATTTTCACCTTTACTTGAACAGAGCAAGGAGTTTCACTATGATTGGCAGAGTAGGGATGAAAGAGGCTGAGAGAAGTGAGGTGAAGTAAGGGGTTGCTGAGGCAGGCAGAGCAAAGAGGGACGATAGAATATGTTAATCGGGAAAGTAAGGATGACTGGGGAAGCAGGGCGGGGGGACATTTTGGATGTGGTTTGGAAGGGAGAGGAGGAGCTTTTTGCAAAACTATTCTGCTGGGTCAGATCCTGACGCTGGTTGAATTCCGCACTGCTATATTATGGAGCAAGGCACAGATACACCAGCTATGGATTGGGCCCATGATGTATGAGGCTAAAAGGTGATTCAGAAGAGCCTGTGCCCTAGGGTCCGATTCTCAGAGTGCCGTGGCGGGAGAGGGATGGTAGCTTCCAGGTGGCTGACCCTGAAGTGGACACTAGAGTGGGACTCCTCTCCTGTAAGGTTGAAGTTTGAGTTTGTTGAACTTCATGGTCAAAAGTGGAACCTGAACTTCTTCAGATTCACCCATTCCTGCCAAGTATTAGCCTGATCCAATTGGCTTTGAAACCGAATTTAAAAGACTCCCAGTGACTTCAAATAAGAGTTTGACCAGGCCCTATTTGAGCAGGATTTCTTGTTGCCAAACATACTGAGACTATACCATTTGCATGGTTCTCAGTGGTACTATTTGTCATTTCAAGGAAGAAAGACTAGCATGTTTGAAGGAGGATATGTGGGAAAGTTTCTAAATTGATTTATTTGAAAGTTTGAATTTTTAACAGGATTATTTCTTACTTTTATAAAAAACGGTAATGAGATTCTGCTTCTTTTTTTCGGAAAGGCCATCTTGGTAACTGCAGGGGTGACTGCATTGTCTAGAACTCCTGGAGCAATATTACTGCATAGACTCAACATGGTATTGCATATTAAACCAGCTTCACCATCAGTCAATCATACATAAGTGTCTACCACACATTCAAGCCTTGGGAAGAATTCATACAAGTGAACTACAATTTTGAGTTCCATGTAAGTTAAGAGCGTGTAGAGTTCAGCGAATTGTAAAAGGTTTAAATGACGGGAAGGTTTAAATGAAGAGAAAACATCTTAGAGGGCTTAAAAATGTAATAGGAGTAACACACACACACACAAAATACTCCTAAACTCAAGGTAGTGCCTGGGTTTCAAACGGCAGAATTGTGGCCACCATTAGCAGAGCTGAACTGTCTCTTGATACTCTCGCGATTATTCCAGGGATACAAATCAAGGATGTATACCCTCTAGCAATGTTCCCTCTAATTTTTAACAGGCCGTGTGCCCAAAAAATTTTTTCTGTGCTGCTGCCGAAGCAAAAAAAAAAACAACCAAAAACCCGCCAAAGCCGGAGCGCACGCTGTGTTTTGCCATGTGCGCAGGGTTTAAGAGCTGTGAGCGAGCGCACATGCCCACAGCTTAGAGGGAACAGTGCCCCCTGGAAACCTTTGACCTAGTAACACATTTAGGGGTGACAGCAAAATGGGCGGTCACAGAGTTATGAGACAGTGAAGAACTCTTGGGCAATACTGGATGGTGGAGAAAAATTTGGGCCCTCCTCTTAATGGGTAAACTGCCATAACGTGAGAGAGGGAGTGTATGCCTTTTATCAAGTGTGGCTACTCCATTTTTTAGCATCTGTGGGAGAAAGTGTTCTAGTTTAATCAGGAGACTGAAAAAAATAGATTTCTTTTTATTACAAACAAATTACAAGTTCTCAGCATTAACTATAAAAATATGCCTAGTTCCAAATAGTGGATGTGCTGTATTTGTCAGATCCAGCTTTCTTTGTGATCACGCTCTATGTGGTCAAATGGAAAGGGATGATTCTTGGTTATTATAATCCTGATCTAGCAAAGTACTTAAGCATGGGCTTAACTTTCCACCAATAAGGAATCCCATTGAAATCAAAGGGAATACTCACATGCTTACATATACTTATGTGCTTTGCTGGATTGGAGCCAGAGCACTCAACCCTTTGCAAGATTGAGTTCTATGTCTATTTTTGTCTATGTGTCATCTGCATTGTCATCTCCATTTGCCAACAGTTATCATACAGTGGTATCTGAGATAACATATTTCCCCCTACACTTAGTACAGGAAATAATTACAAGATCTCATCTACCACTGTGTGTGAGCTGTTCACCTTAAGGATGGATAGTGTGCACTAAGGAAATTGATCAATAACCCTGCTTAGTAAATTACATTGTGCCAGCCTAAATTCCTCCTCTGCTTCCTTCTTCCCTTTCAAGCCAGATCCGGAGTCAGAATGAGCACCCACGACTTTCACCAAGCTACAGTCAATGGTAAGTTGTGGGTGATCAGACAAATTTCACCAAGCTACAGTCAATGGTAAGTTGTGGGTGATCAGACAATCTCAGAATCAGGCACCTGCTGTCCTGACCCATTGCATACAACTTCCATGTGCTGTTAAGTACCGCTGCACTTCATCCCAGAGGTGACTGCACTTCATACGTGGGTGGCATGATTCCTGTGTATATAATGAGACATTGCAAAGTGTAATTATCATTATTTCTTAAGACATCCTGGCTAACTACCCCTCTAATGCACGGCCTTAGCACAGTGGTTCTCAAACTAGGGCTGCTGCTTGTTCAGGGAAAGCCCCTATCATGCCGGGCCGGTTTGTTTACCTGCCACGTCTGCAGGTTCGGCAAATCATGGCTCCCACTGGCCACAGTTCGCCGCTCCAGGCCAATGGGGGCTGCGAGAAGTGGCGCAGGCCAAGGGATGCGCTGGCCGCCCTTCCCGCAGCCCTCATTGGCCTGGAGTGGCGAACCGCGGCCAGTGAGAGCCGCGATCGGCCGAACCTGCGGATGCAGCAGGTAAACAAATTGGCCTGGCCTGCCAGGGGCTTTCCCTGAACAAGCGGCGCCCCTCGTTTGAGAACCACTGATCTACAGCACTTGCCTCTGAGCACATGGGACGTCAGCAAGCTACCAAACTTCTAAGGACTGGTTTACCGCAGCACTCAGAGCAATGCCCTCTTGTGGGATCAGCAGCAATATTTAGGCACCTAAATGTGGTTATGAAGTCTAACATTAGGTTCCCTGGCTTGAAAATTTTAGCCCTAGTGTCTTTGGGGGCTAGGTACTTGTGCACACAGACTCCTTCCTGTGCTGGTTCCTGTGATGTTGCTGTGCATAAAAAGCAAACTTTTTGCAGCAGAGAATTTCCATAGGAAGTAAATGACTGATGCTATTGTTTTTAAAGGACTATCTCTGAGGTAGGATCCCAACTGAGAGAGCCCAAGGTGTGCAGCACACAGCAACTCATGTTTTAAGCAAGAAGAAGAAAAAGTAAGTCCATCAGAAGACGCTCCAAAGATGCCACTGTACCAGCAATAATTCCTCAAGGTCATTGTCTGGGGCCTTACCTTGAAAGGCACTTAATGAGATAAGATATGGCTATGTTAGTGGTCACTTCTCCATTCATGAGGCACCCCAGTGCTCAACAGGAACATTCTGGATAGTGGAGCCCAGGGCAAAACTCATGCAAGTGTTTTCAGAACAAGCCCAAGCCTGGAACTTATAGTTGCCAAAAGTCTTTTCTTATTTATGAGGCATAAAGAAATGGTGGAGAGCAGAGTCCCTTAAGGTCACACTTAACCCAACTTGTAATTTTGCTAGGGTGATGTGGGCATTAGAAATGACACTGGTAGATTAGAACTTGTTTTGCTTTATCGGTTTGTCGTGGTTTAAAATGAAAATTGAAATCCCCAAACGCAGAGAGACCCAGATCTCCAAAGCTATTTAGATACGGAACTGCCATTGTGACAGTTATGTGGCTAAATAACCCTTGACGATCTGGGCCAAAAGGCTTGATCCTCCCTGGTCATGTTCATCCGTTGGCTTTGATGGGAACTACATTAGGTCCATAGCGTAGAACACTTCTGGATCCTTTTTGGATAAAGCATGCTGAATAAATATGACCAAATATTATAGTAAGAGCCCTCTGAACAATAGAATACACAATGCAAAAATGAAAGCCAGCAGTCTGCTAATTCTGGGGAGCCAAGAAAGATGTAGTTGAAATGACCAAAGTTTCTCAAAACTTTGGTCCTAGGTTTCTTCAAGCCCTGTGAGGAGCAGCCATGCTAGTTCTTTTACAGACTGATTGGTGCAGCGGTGACTTAATTTGGCTGATTCTATAAATAAGAAATTGCGTAGACTTGTCAGCAGCAACGCAACCAGTTTGTTCTAGGTTTAAGCTGCATGACTCTGAAAATGGCAGTCTTCAAGCTCCTGAGCATAACACATTAATACCATTGCTAATGCCTTGTGTTTTGTGTGTACGTGCGCACGCGTGGGCATGTGTTTTTCCCCCTGTTAAGACAAAAGTGCATCAGAAATGGGTATTATTTGAATAGTCTTTAAATTAGGTTGGCATAGCCTTAAATAAAGAGATATTATCTGAGGGGGGAGAAATAAGAAAATAGAGAAACTGTTTGTAAAACATAATTCTTATGCCCAAAGGGACATATCATTTTCATATTTTAAATCTGAATGCATTTTAGTTATTTTGTGTTTTCTCAGCAATCAGTTCACATTATGAGAATAGGGTAGTATAATTATGGAAATTAAGTACAGATTTCAGTTGAATGAACTCATCAAATGGAATTACAGCCTTTCTAGATTGGTCGTCTGGCTTTATGTCAGATGATTTGCATAAAACATTTAGCTTAATGAGAAGTAAACAACAAGACTGTGTAATGTATTAACCCAAGGGGGGGGGGTCTGAGCTGACATATAAGAAATATTAAGGTTGTTGTGTTTTGGTTTTTTAAGACACAAAGCAAGCCTTGAGAGCGGATTAGGAACATAAAGGTAGGAACATAAACATAGTTTAGGCCATAATTCTTCGTGAGTGGTATTTTTCACCACCTACAGTCAAACACTGCGGAGTAATCTTTCAGGTTTATTTACATTCGGTTGCCTGTTAGCAAAATCTGACATAATCTAGTTACTTTGTCAGATGGCGTGCATGGCTGCAAACATGTCTTTGTGTTCAGGAGTTGAATTTTCTTCTGGTCAGTGGTCTGGAACCTGCTCAAATTACAGTCCTGGAGATCTAGCCATTTATCCTTACTTTCCGGAGGCCCTGGTTTTCACAAAAAACTACTTTTGCATCTTTAATCATTAAACTCAGAAATGCTACCATGCGAAGAGCATCTATTGGTAGCTTGGTGTCGCTATGGGGCTGCCCATAAATTACATAATGGATTGGGGAGAGGGGGGGTTGGTCCTTAATTTTGCATGTTTGTTTCAATGTTACAAAGTGTTACAAGGGGGTGGATGGGCCTTGAAATTCCCCCAAAGCTATGTTACGTAATTTATAGAAAGCCACTAACACAAAGAATATCAAGGGCTATGACAGGAGTTCTCCACTCACCACTTGTTCAGTGCCTTCTCCTGGTCACTCTGCAGATTAGCTCTCGAGGGTGATATCCCTTCCCATGATTGCATGCCCTCACACTGTGTCTCTCTCAGTCTGCAGTTCCTCTCTCATCCCAGGAACTGCAGAGTTCTCTTCATGACTCAGTCCTCCAGCTAGGTTACTCAGCGTTTCCCTCTTCCTGGGGTACAGTCCTTCAATTCTCTGTCACTCCCACAGTGACCCAGGCAGTCTTCCCATTCACTGCCCCACCGGTCTATGCCATGCCCTCGGTGTCTGGTAAGGGAATCTAGGCCCACCCTCTTCCCCAGGTTCTAGTCCAGGGACCCTCAATGCAGCAGTTCTGGGCTTTCCTCTTCCAGCCCTAAATGCTGCTTCCCTGGACTGCTTCCTACAACTCCTAGTTTCCCTCCTTGCCCTGAGTGTACCAGTTCCAAACTCTCCTCCCTCTTCCCAGGGAGTGACTGTTCTTTCCCAGCAGCAGCCTCTGTCTATTGCCATCTTCTTGGCTTTTCCTCCAGGTGTAGCCTATGGAGTTAATAAGCCCATCTAGCCATGTTAACCTGGTCCAGTCCTGTGTGGGGTGGGCACCCCCTCACAAGGGCCTTTCTTTCTTTCTCTTCCCATGACAGCTATCTGGTTATGGACTGGCATTTTCCAGAAAGCCCCCAGCACAGAAGGTGCAGCTTAGGGAGAGGAGGGTAAAGATGCTTTGAACCATTTTTGTGCCCTCAGGATTCTGGATTGCTCTAATTTGCTCTGAGATTGCCTATGGGCTGCTCTGTAGTCTGGTGCTGCCCAGAGTCCCCATAGCCCCTGGATTGTGAGCATGCCTCATCCCAGGCTGCTCCTGGCATGCTCCCTATGCCAAGGCTTGCATTTTGCCACCTGCTACAGCCCAGCTGTGCATGAAGAATTCTACCTTGGCTATTTGTGGGCTGTTTATGGCTCTTCTGTGCTATCACAGTGGAGTGGAAGAGTTGCAGTGGGGGGAGGCAGAATTCCTCACACACTATTCAGGGTTTCACTAAATTCCATTCCCCTTTAATCCACCACACACACAATTAAGTCTCTCTTCAATCTCGGATCCCTCCAGCCTAAACCACACACTTTATTACTTGAAGGAAATTTCTCCAACTTGCCTCTATCATCATAACCACCGTCTCCACATAAGGGAAAATACCACCCAATGCTGCAGTGCAGCTAGGACATGAAATAAGCCCTTGTGCTCAGTATTTTATTTGACCCAGGCGTGTCAATGTTTCGGAGAACTGCTTAGATTAGCTACTAAAGGGGCTTTTGTAAGTACCATGACAAGCAGTTTGCATAACACACTTCAGATTTAGAAGAATTCAGTATGCTGCTGCTTTTCGAAAGGATGCTATAGATGCTAATTTTACTGCTTTTTTGTTCTCCAAAGAAAATCCTCATGCCAAAGTAACTGAAAATAAGTAGATGCACAAGCCACCTTTTCGTCGATAAGGCAAGGCTTCTGCTATGCTTGCCAAGCACGTGGCAGCGTAGGGAGATATTCCCTTTCATCCTCCCATGATTGTTGGCGACAACACAGAGAAGGAAATTATTAACTCACGGAGCTGAAAAGCAGCAAGCTGGGCACTGTGCTTAGATTTCAAAATCAAAAATCAGATGGAAGCGGAACATGGAAAAAGTCAGTTTGCTCTTGCTGCCACCTTTATTCCTTCTGCAGCCCACCACTCCTCAAGATGTAAAAAAATTGGCCCAAGCGCTGGCGAGCAAAGAAGCTGAGTTGGAAGTGCTTGTGGCACCTTAGAGACTAACCAATTTATTTGAGCATAAGCTTTCGTGAGCTGCAGCTCACTTCATCGGATGCTGTAGCTCACGAAAGCTTATGCTCAAATAAATTGGTTAGTCTCTAAGGTGCCACAAGTCCTCCTGTTCTTTTTGTGAATACAGACTAACACGGCTGCTACTCTGAAACCTGAGTTGGAAGTGGCAGTGCAGAAAATCATTGTCTCTTGTGGCTTGCTGAATGCTGTTGTAGCACGCAGATTAAGAGGTTCCTTGTTGGAGTAAACCAGGGTATATGAACACACAGCTGGTTGCATTAAGGGAAACAAAATGGATCAAAGGCGACGAGATGTGGGAAATGCAGATCCAACATGAAAAGATGAGCTGTGGCAAATTAAAGCTTCTAGGGTCAATGCTACATACCCAGAGGTGGCTCCAGAAGGCAGAAAACTCAGCAAAAAGTGGTAACAAAATGAGAGCCTTTGAGCCCACCCTGCTACCATTAAAGTAAATGGGAATTTGGTTTAACCTACAGCGACAATGAATTGTAGTGCTCCTCCTTAAATGTTGGCCCAGAGCGACCACTGAATCTCCCCCCTAAACTCCCTCATCATTCTAAGCCTGAAACACTCCTGGTGAATGTCACAATGTAAATCAAAGATGCCCATCAGTCACTTCCATTGAACAGTGAAGAAAACCCCTTTCATTGGTTGGCTGTGTTTTAATTTAGGGAGAACTGCGGTGTGAGTTATTTCTAGGAGAGCTTGATCTTCCTCCCCGGTAATAATAGCATGTGGTACATCTACAGTGCAATTAAAAACCCACGGCTGGCCCATGCCAGCTGACTCTGGCTCATGGGGCTCGGATTAAGGGGCTGCTTAATTGCAGAGTAGACATTCAGGCTCAGGGCTGGAGCCTGGGCTCTAGGAACCTGCGAGGTGGGAGGGTCCCTGAATTCAGACGGCAGCCCAAGCCCAAACATCTACACCACAATTACACAGCCCCTTAGCCCAAGCCCCCACGAGCTGAGTCAGCTGGCACACACCAGCTGCAAGTGTCTAATTGCAGTGTAAACAGACCCTGAGATTCAGGGATGCCCTGCCTGGCCCTCCGCCAGTCACTCGATAATGTTGCTATTCGTGGCAGAGCAGTGGCCACGTTCCATCCTAGCCGTGGTTCCGTGTCATGGGGGTGCTGCCTGTATGGCTGTAGAGACTGTAAAGCACTTTGGGATGAAGGGTGATATTCACTGGAAGACAGTGGGAACAGAGCTTTTCAGGAGTGATTGACAGCTGCCCTTCCTCTTTCCATACCTTCCCCCCTCCCCTCATTTCCTTTATATCCAGGGGTAATGAAAAAAATCTGCATTTTTCCCCACCCCTAGTAAGTAAGTGCTCTCTGAATAGCACATGACAGCAAAGAGAAGGAAGACACAAACCTGCATGCACGGTCATGCACATATTCTTTATATTTCCTTTCCCAAGTGCTTTACATTCATAGCTTTCAGGGCTGCTCCTGGGTTATCGCCTTCACATCAAGGAATCGCCACAAGCTGCAACACAGTCGTTGCTGTTAAGTGTCACACTGGGACATGCCGGATGGCTGAGCACTTGTGAAAATCTGACCCCAAGTGTCTTAAGCGTTGGTATCCACAATTGGCGGGTACGCAGGATGTATCTATTACAGGAAATCCACCCTGTAGGAGAGGAAATCCCCAGGAGTTTTAAGTCTCTGTGACTGTAACTGAAAACCTTATTTGTGTTCATACAAACATCCAGGATGGGATCTTCAAAAGACCCTATGGGAACTGGATGCCTGACACCCGTAGGCCCTTTGTAAAATATTTTAACTTGCTTTTTATGATTTCTCAGGGCAGCCAACCTCATGGGTCATTTATATACAGCGTAGCAGATATTTAGCTTTCCCCATTGTAAAGCTGTTGCCTCTCAGGTTCAGCAGGAGTCTATCTCATGGTATGAGCCATTAGCTAATGGACTTTTGACTATGCTTTATTTCATAGACCCTGACTCTTCTTTCACCTCTCCTGTCCAACCTGAATAATCCGAGGCTTTCGATTCTCTCCTCCTCACATGTAAATCCACCCTGGCTGCATACCTCCACTCACTCTTGTTCCTATCTCTAGGCCTTTTCCAATTCTGTTTTGGCTTTACTTTAAAAAAAAAAAGCCAGTACATCTGAACAGTGTGTTTGAGGCGTGGGCGTACCTTTGAATTCGCTCCCGTTTGAGGTCTCTCAGCATTTCACACGGAGGTTTATAAAGATGTTGAAAAGGACCTGTTGATTGCATCTGTCTGTAATTACTAATTGTGGAATGTGACTATGCAGCATGTATTTACTGAATTAAGCTCCGAATGTGAATAGTATGCTGCTGTTTGTTAATTGCCTACCCCAAGAGGTGGCTGACAATGGGGCTTTCATCTCAGCCCACCTCTTCAGGGAAAATAAATACATTTTCCTTTTCATTAACCAGTTTGCTGATGTTTTATCAGCTGTAGCACACATTGTGCGAGGTACTGTTTCAATACGGCGTTATTTTGTATGCAGTAAAATAATTAATAATAAGGGTAAAGTTACACAAAGACAGGTGTGATGAACAATTCTTAGCACTGAATCCAAAGCCCCTGGAGGTCAATGGGAATCTTTCTATTGTGACAGGGTCAGGCCAGATGGCTACAGGAGAGCCAGTTTTGTTCAATATCTTCATAAATGATCTGGAGGATGGTGTGGATTGCACTCTCAGCATATTTGCGGATGATACTAAACTGGGAGGAGTGGTAGATACGCTGGAGGGCAGGGATAGGATACAGAGGGACCTAGACAAATTGGAGGATTGGGCCAAAAGAAATCTGATGAGGTTCAGTAAGGATAAGTGCAGGGTCCTGCACTTAGGACGGAAGAACCCAATGCACAGCTACAGACTAGGGACCGAATGGCTAGGCAGCAGTTCTGCGGAAAAGGACCTAGGGGTGACAGTGGACGAGAAGCTGGATATGAGTCAGCAGTGTGCCCTTGTTGCCAAGAAGGCCAATGGCATTTTGGGATGTATAAGTAGGGGCATAGCGAGCAGATCGAGGGACGTGATCGTCCCCCTCTATTCAACATTGGTGAGGCCTCATCTGGAGTACTGTGTCCAGTTTTGGGCCCCACACTACAAAAAGGATGTGGATAAATTGGAAAGAGTCCAACGAAGGGCAACAAAAATGATTAGGGGTCTGGAACACATGACTTATGAGGAGAGGCTGAGGGAACTGGCATTGTTTAGTCTGCGGAAGAGAAGAATGAGGGGGGATTTGATAGCTGCTGTCAACTACCTGAAAGGGGGTTCCAAAGAGGATGGTTCTAGACTATTCTCAGTGGTGGAAGAGGACAGGACAAGGAGTAATGGTCTCAAGTTGCAGTGGGGGAGGTTTAGGTTGGATATTAGGAAAAACTTTTTCACTAGGAGGGTGGTGAAACACTGGAATGCGTTGCCTAAGGAGGTGGTGGAATCTCCTTCCATAGAAGTTTTTAAGGTCAGGCTTGACAAAGCCCTGGCTGGGATGATTTAATTGGGGATGGGTCCTGCTTTTGAGTAGGGGGTTGGACTGGATGACCTCCTGAGGTCCCTTCCAACCCTGATATTCTATGAGAGTGATAGAAGGCAGATATATTAGCCCCAGGTTAAGTAGGTCCCTTTTTCCCTGGGTAAGGTAACAGGGAAGGTTTTTTTTTTTTTTTTTTAAACAGAAAGGAAATTTATTTGTAACAGTTACAAAGAATACAAAAGGATAAAAAAAAAAACTTAGCAACAAAACAACGCAATCAAAAGGTATAACACAACAGCTTTCAGGAGGGAGAGGTGTTCAGGTTAGCCCAGGCCCAGAGCGGGGGGGCTTCCTCGACACTCGTGGTCTTCCACCCTCCTGAGTTACCTGGTGGCCTAGAGCGGGGGGGCTTCCTCGACACTCGTGGTCTTCCACCCTCTCGAGTTACCTAGTGCCGCGCCCAGGGTCACCGACCCTCCCTCTCCTGAGAGTGCCCGACAAGATGGGCACGGCTGCGGGGTGGGTGGTTGGGAGGGAGGGGGGTACACCCATGTATTATAGGACCCCTCCTAGAAGACAGTAATGATGGTATTCACAGCAACTAACGGCTGTGACTGGCGGCTCTCGCTCTTTCCCTCAATCAGAGGGTCAGACGGAGGGAACCGGACGGGGTCACCGAGCAGAGAACCCCGGACAGCGCCCACCGCTCCTCGAAGGTGTCAAGGGAGTCGGTGGACGCTGCCCAGAGGAACTCCGCCCGGATACGTGAATGTACTGAGAGTCGGAAAACGGCCTCACAATCGCAGGACGCCTCATGAGCCAACCTCCGCTCTCTGGTCTTATAAATGGCTGTTTTAGCCAAGGCTAGGAGGAGGCTAACCAGGAGATCCCGCGACTTGGTGGGGCCACGGATGGGGAGTGTATAGATAAAGAGGTGGGGAGAAAAATGAAGCCAAAAGCGCAAAAGAATATTTGTGAGGAGCCGAAAAAGAGGCTGCAATCTGGCACACTCTAAATAGACGTGCGCCAGGGTTTCCCTCACGTTGCAAAAAGGGCAAGTCTCCGGAAGGGAGGTAAAACGTGTCAAAAACACGCCCGTGCTCACAGCCCCGTGAAGGAGCCGCCAACTGATGTCCCCGACGGGCCTCGGGACCAAGGTGGAGTACAGGCTGGCCCACCGAGGTTGCTCACCCTCCAAAGGTGGTAAGAGATCTCGCCACTTTGTATCGGGGCGGGACACCAGGGTGCGGGCATGAAGGGTATGGAGCGTGAGTGTATATAGATATTTCCGTGATGCAACTTGAAAACCGACCGGTTGCAGTTCATGCAGCCGGCTCGCAGTGAAAGGATGAGGGGTGTGTTGGGATCGACAGAGTAGGGGCCCGATGGAAAGGTCCGGCGGGCCTGGGGTAAGGGATGGGCGGGGCGCGCCCTCGCACAAGGCTCGGCTAACATAAGCCCGAGCGGCGGGGGTCAGAGCGGCCTCCACCTCCTGAAGCACGCGCCAGGGGGTGCGAAGGCTGGAGAGCCCCATGCGTCGAGCGAGCGTCAGGGGATCCAGCCAGTCCCCCCGGTCGTAGTCCAGGAGGTCCCCGACCCTCGTAACTCCCGCCAGGACCAACCTCTGGCGCACCGTGCGGGACTCCGCCGCCTGCACACAAAGTTGGGGGTTGTGTAGCAGGGGTTCCGTGAGGAGATCTGCCCCCACGATGGCCGCCACGGACCTGGTCGTTGAAAACAGTTTCCAGGCCCGGAGGAGGTCCTGGTAGAAATCCGGTAGCCCGGAGAGGTCTCGCGGAAAACCTCTCGGACAAAGATAAAAGAGCTGTCGGTCATAGCGGAGCCCATGGAAGCGGCGTAAAAAGGCATGCGCCAATATGCTCCACGGCGAACTACCTGCACTATAAAGGAGCCTCTGCAGGGCCTGGAGGCGGAAAACGCGGACCTGAGTGTACAGACACTTCAGGCCCTGCCCTCCTTCCTTCAGGGGCAAGTGGAGAACTCCAACAGGGGCCCAGTGCAATCCTGACCAAAAGAACTCCAGAATCAATCTCCGGAGGTGGGACAGGAAACCCGGGGCCGGGGCTAGGGTGTTGAGCCGGTACCAGAGCGTGGACAGGACTAGTTGGTTAAGCACCAGTGCTCTCCCCCGAAGGGAGAGACATCGGAGTAGCCTCGTCCATTTCCTGATCCGCTCAATCACGCCGCCTTCCAAATTTTGCCAGTTCTCCGGCGGAGAAGGGTGCGTGGCAGAAAGGTAAACGCCGAGATAGAGCAGAGGGCCGGCACTCCACCGGATGGTCTGAAGCGCGGGTGGGAGGGGGCTTACCTGCCGCCAGCCCCCCACCGCCAAGCCAGAGCTCTTGACCCAGTTGACTCGGGCGGAGGAGGCTGCCGAAAAGATGGCTTGGCATGCCTCCACTCGCGCCAAGTCGCCCGGGTCCTGGACCACGAGGAGGACGTCATCGGCGTACGCCGACAGGACCAGTCGCAGCTCCGGCTCCCGCAGCACCAACCCCGTCAACCTCCTGCGGAGGAGACAGAGGAAAGGCTCGATCGCCAGGGCGTACAGCTGGCCTGAGAGGGGACACCCCTGCCGCACCCCTCGCCCGAAGCTGACCGATTCGGTCAGGGTCCAGTTGAGCCTAACCAGACACTCCGCGGAGGCGTACAGCACCCGGAGAAAACTCACAAACTGGGGTCCGAATCCAAACGCTCGCAGGGTGCTCAGGAGGTACCCATGATCTACCCTATCGAACGCCTTCTCTTGATCGAGAGACAGGAGGGCGAACGACAGACCGTCTCTCCGCCCGAGTTCCAAAAGGTCTCGGACTAAAAAGAGGTTGTCAAAAATGCTGCGACCCGGGACAGTATAGGTCTGGTCTGGGTGAATCACGTCCGCCATCACGGACCCTAGCCGCAGCGAGATTGCTTTCGCTACGATTTTGTAATCCGTGCTAAGGAGTGAGAGGGGACGCCAGTTTCGTAAATCGCGGAGGTCCCCCTTCTTCGGCAGCAAGGCGAGCACCGCTCGTCTGCACGAGAGAGGGAGGGCCCCGCTCTGCAAGGACTCAGCCCAGACAGTGACTAGGTCTGGGCCAAGGATGTCCCAGAACGCGCGGTAAAACTCCACGGTCAGCCCGTCCATGCCCGGAGATTTATTGGTGGGCATGCGACGGAGGGCGTCCGAGAACTCGGCCAGGGTGAGAGGCAGCTCTAGCCGGTCTCGGTCGCCCACGCTGACCGTGGGGAGTTCCTCCCAGAGCACCCCGCAAGCGCCAGGATCGGTCGGATCCGGGGAGAAAAGGTTTGCGTAGAAGTCACGGGCCCTCCCACACATCTCCTCCGGATCCGTGAGGGGGGTGCCGTCTTCCGCTAGAAGGCAGGTGACGTGTTTTTTGGCCCCCCTCGTTTTCTCCAGGGCGTAGAAGAAGCGGGAGCCGCGATCCATCTCCTGAAGGAGGCGGATGCGGGACCGGACAAAGGCACCTCGGGCCCGGTGGTCCTCGAGGGCTCGAAGTTCCTCCCGCTTCTCCCGGCACGCTCCGCAGAGGGACGGGTCCCCGGGGCTGGCGGCCAGGCGCCTCTCCAGCTCTAAGACCTCCCGTTCCAACTGCTCCATCGCCGCATTTCTCCGTCGGCTGGTGCCCCGAGTGTAGTTGCGGCAGAAGAGCTTGGCGCGCACCTTCCCGAGATCCCACCATCGCCGCACCGAGGGAAAGGCACGCCACTGCTCCCGCCAGGCCAGCCAAAACTCCCGGAAGGACATCACAAAGCTCTCGTCCTCCAACAGGCTGTTATTAAAATGCCAGTAAGCCGGCCCCGGTCCCTCTGCACGGAGGGAGACCGTGACGGCAACCAAATGATGGTCGGAAAAAGGGGCCGGCCGAATGGTGGAGGAGTGGGCCTGTGAAAGATGGAGACGGGATAGATAAATACGGTCTAACCGAGAGCGGTGCGACCGACGGGCCTCCACCCGAACGAAGGTAAACGTGGAAGTATCATCTGGGTGATGGTCACGCCAGACGTCCACTAGGGAGTGATAGTCGACTATGTCTCGAAGAATGGTCGCGGCGGCCGGGCTCGGCTCGGCCCCCGAGCGGTCCCGTTCCTCGAGGGTGGTGTTAAAGTCCCCTCCCAGGATCAGGCACTCGTGTGAATCCAGGGTGTCGAGAAATTCGGACACCTGCTGGTAAAATTGCGGCCGCTGTGAGCTCACTTGCGGGGCATAGATATTAACAAAATTGACCACGAGCCCCTCCAATCGAACTCGGAGGTGCAACAAGTGGCCCGGCACGGCCTCAGTGACTCCGAGCACCTCGGGCCGCAGGGTGGGGGAGAACAGGGTCGCCACTCCAGCTTGCCAAGCCGTGCAGTGGCTAAAGTATACCCCGTCCCCCCATTCCAGCCGCCACCTATCCTCGGCGGTTGGGTCCGTGTGGGTCTCCTGCAGGAAAACCACAGAGTACCTCCCCTCCCGAAGGTAGGAGAGCACCTGGGACCTGCGGAGAGCCATCCTACAGCCCCTGGTGTTCAGGGTTACAATGATGAGAGGTGTCATGCGGAGGGCTGGGGGGGTGGGGAGTTCTCAGGGGTGGGGGTACTCATGGCCCCCGGCGGGTCGCGTAGCAACCCGTGTCCCATCCCGTGAGTAAGTAACTCTTTCCGGAAGCTGCGGGCCCGCTCGTAGGCTGCGGCACCGCCCTTCCCTTGCCCTCTACCCTCCCTCATAAGGGCTCTCGCGGCCCGAAGGAGTCGATCAAAGTCCCCCCATTGCTGGAGAGCCAGCTGTGCCCTATCGCGGGCACCACGGCATCGTTTCAAGAACTCCCGTAATGCATGCTGCAGCTCATGGGGGGGTAGGGTTACAACTCCCAGAGCAGTCCCTGGTGGGGCTTTTGATGCAGCTTCGTGGTCCGCTAAGGCGGGTAGGCAGGGTGCGGACCGCCGACGGGGTGTCTGACAGGCTGGGGTTATTAACTCCATCTCGTGCCTTGGGGCGGACGGGGATGGCAGGGGGAAAGGTGCAACTCCTGGGGAGTCGCAACTAGAAAACATAAAGACTGCTCCCTGGGGGGAATCTGCAAAAGGCGGAAAAGAAATAACCCCAGGGGCGGCGGTAGCCTTGCAGGAGGAGGGAGACTGAACCGGAATAGGGGTGGGGGCAGGGGCAGAGGTAAGGCCCTGGGCTTCAGGAGGCGCACAGCGAAAAGAAGGCGCCTCCCGAGCAGGGTCGGGGGTGAAGGGGCAAGGGAGGGGGCTCCGAGGAATGCTAGGTACTGGCTCCGGGGTGGTCGTGGCAGCCATGGCCCCAGGCGGTAAACCACTTTCCGTGGGGTGCTCACCCGGAAAGGCAGTCGGGGGAAAGGGCATGGGGAGAGGGGGCCTGGGGTGAGATTGCCCAAATCGAGGCCGGCCGGCAGTAAATCATCCCCTCCCTGGGTGACCGGGGTCAAATCCAGGGCTTCAATCTCTGCGTACACGGAGGAGAGGCCAACTCCCACCACCCCAGGGGCCTCTCCGCTAGGGCCCGCCTCGGCGGTCACATCGGGGTTCGTTGGGAGTTCAGGTGGTATCTGGTTAGAAGGGGCTTCCCCCGGGGCTTCGGAGGGGAGGGTCCCCCGCGGAGGGGGGATTCCACCCTCCAATGCTGGTCTATCTTCACCTCCCGACACCAGCGAATGGATCTCACTCGTGGCCGAGGCGGGAGGCTCAGGGTCGGTACCTCCCTTCCTGGTCTTCCGGGGGGCTTCCGCGTCAGATGAATGCAGCGGAGCTCGAGCCCTCCGCTTGCCTCGCTTCCCCTGGACTACAGTCCAGCCCTCCATGGCGTCGTCCGGGGGTTGAGTAGCAGGGGACGGAGCGGGGCGCGGAGGCAGAGGTTCAGGGGTTTGGGGGGGTAGCGGTAAGGCAGCATTAGGGGCGGGGGGTTCTCCTTGGGGCGAGCCCTCTCCTGCACCCGGTAAAAGCTTTGCCACACCCCCCTCCATAGGCTCTGCCGAGGTGGTTACGGCAAGAGTGGGACTCCCGTGGTCGCCCGGGCGTTGTTGGAGGGGTGCCTCTTGGGCCCGGACGGGGGCAGCGGTGGATCGGGTGGGAGGGGGGGTGGTGTCGGGTGCCGGGTGGCCAGGGGTGTCGGCAACAACAGGGCCGATATCCCGCCGGGTCTCGGGGGTCTCAGGTGCCCCTCTCCCCCGGGCCAAAGGGCAGTCCCTGCGGACATGCCCTGCCGAGCGGCAGAGGTAGCACCGGGCCTCTCCGGTGGAATAAAAGACCCTATAGCGGGCTCCCTGGTAGGGAACTAGGAAGGACCCCTCGAGCGCCTCTCCGTCACGCACCCCCGCCGGCAGTAAAATCTGCACTTGCCGGCGGAACGATAGGACGTGACGGAGGGCGGGGTCCTTGCAGCCTAACGGGAGAGGGCTAATAACAGAAACAAGCTTCCCCAGGGCAGAAAGAGCAGGTAACAGGGCAACATTAGGTAAAAAGGGAGGAACGGAGGTGAGGACGAAGCGAACGCCCAGATCTTCTAGCGGTTCTAGGGGGAGAAACACCCCCCCCACCACTAGGCCCTTCTCCACCGCCTCCTGGGCGGCAGTCTCCGAGGCCAGAAAGAGAACGACCTTCCCATACATCTTGGAGGCCGCCACAATGGCCATGGGTCCTACCACTTTCGCCAACGCCTGCACGTATGCCTCCACGTGGGGCGAGGCGGGTACTAGGAGGCAACGGACACCGTGCTTCCCGGTCAGGGCGGGAAAAGGGCCCCGACTACTAGTAATGGCAGCGGAGGCAGTGGGAGGGCGAGATGAGGAGGCGGCAGGTGAGGGGGGGCCTGTCGCCACCCGGGCATACGTCCTGGGGGCCGGGGGAGGGATGGTCGCAGAGCTGGTGGAGGGAACAGCTGGGAGGGGTGCCGCGATCGATGACGAGGCCACTGTGGTGGGGGCGGCCTCTGCCACGGAGGGTCCAGCGGCATTAGCAGGGCCCTTCCCTTTTGGCCCGCTTCGATTTTTCCGTCTAACTGGGGGGGGGTTCCTAGAATCTAGTGGGGCAGGAACCAGAGCAGCAGTAGTAATCGCCCCGGCGCCTCCCACTGCCGATGCCCCAGCGGGGGCGGTGGCAGGGGTTCTAACAATGGAGGCGGTGGGGAAATCTTGAGGGGTGGGCAGGAGGGTAGATGGGGAAGGGGCAACCAATTTCGGTGGAGGGGCCTTGCGTCCCTCCTTCTCTGCCATTGTGAGCAGGGAGAGACAGGGAGACACTGGGAGGGGGGGGGGGCAAAAATCGGGGTCCGGTAGTAGGGGTAGGCTATGGGGTAAACAATCCGGGGGGGGGTGTGGGGGGAGGACAACCCACCACAAGTGTCCAAAGAGTCTCGCTTGGTTGGTTATTATGCCTGGGCCAAAAGGCGAAGTCCAAAGCAAACAGCTGGATCCGAAGGCAGATGGCAGATTGCCAGCAGGGACGAAGCAGCGGGGGCCGTGATAGTTGTAATAGTGGTGGGGGGGTTGGGGGCACCGATGGATCTGGGGGTAGCTCCCTGCTACACCCCTGTGCCGCCGCAGGCGCAGCTGAAATGCAGTCAACTCCCCCCCCCGAGGGTAGAAATTCAAAAGGAATCCCTCAGTCTTACGGCCTCTCTCCACGATGATTCATAGCTGCCCGGGAGTACTCCGGCCTCTGGCGTCTGCTACAGCTGTTGGCTCTGTCCCAAGGCTCTTGGAAAAGGTCCAGGCAAAAAACAAAACAGCTGGGTCTGGGGGGGTCCACTCCCCTCCCCGGACAGCAGGTTGGCAGTCCTCCCCCCCTCCTCCGGGGGTTTCAAGTAAGCAAGGAGCAAAGTCCAAAAGCAGGCATCGGGGGGGGGCGGGGGTGCTGGCGACCGGCCAGCACACTGACGCAGCTCAAAAAAACGGGAAAAAACGAAACCAAAAAAACAAAGCGTCCGGCCCAAACGCGGGGGGGGAAACTAAGCAAAAGGAAAAGTGTGAAAAATCCGGGCCGGGGGGCTTTAGGAAAGAAAGGAAAGCAAATAGCTCAGGAGCGAGTGAAGAACGATTCCGGCTCCTTAACAGGGAAGGGTCCAGAACAATCAGGAACTTTCTGGAAACAATTAAGGCAGACAGGCTGATTAGAACACCTGCAGCCAATCAAGAAGCTGCCAGAATCAATAAAGACAGGTAGGCTAATCAGGGCACTTTGGTTTAAAAAGGAGCTCACTTCAGTCTGCGGTGTGTGTGCAAGGAGCTGGGAGCAAGAGGTGCAAGAAGCTGAGAGTGAGAAGGCGTACTACTGGAAGACCGAGAAGTACAAGCATTATCAGACATCAGGAGGAAGGTCCTGTGGTGAGAATAAAGAAGGTATTAGGAGGAGGCCATGGGGAAGTAGCCCAGGGAATTGTAGCTGTCACACAGCTATTACAAGAGCCACTGTAGACAGCTGCATTCCACAGGGCCCTGGGCTGGAACCCAGAGTAAAGGGTGGGCACGGGTTCCCCCCATCCCTCCATTCCCCCAACTCCCTACTTGATACCGGAGGAGTTGAACTGGACTGTGGGTTCCACCAGAGGGAAAGGTCTGTGGCCTGTTCCCTGATCCAGTAGGTGGATCAGCAGAGACTGTGGGGATTGTTCTTCTTCCTTTCCCCATGCTGGCCAGTGATGAGGCTAACTGAGTGAATGACAGATTTGAGCCACAAAAGTGGCCAAACTGAGGCCTGCCATGAACCTCTGAGGCGAGAAAATCCGCCAATAAGCGCAGGACCCACCAAGGCAGAGGAGGAACTTTGTCACACTATGAACTTCAGTGGGCTTTGGATCAGGACCCTTAGTCATTTGTTCTCAAATAGGGCCAAATTCTCTGCTAGTGTAAACTGCTGCAGCTTGGCCTAAGTCAACGGAGATGCATCAATTTACTCCAGCAGAGCATTTAGCACATAGTATTTCTAGTGCAGGAGATCACACAAAAAATGTCCCCTGCTTAACCCTCCTGAAGATTGCTGTTTTATGCTGACATACCATAAGAGTAGACAATCACTATCCAGATGTTTTACAGTGGTAGAAGTCCACCTTTGTCTTCTGGCATGTGCCCTGTTCCATATCACAAGATGAACTTTCAACATTCCTAACTGAGGTTTATCATCTCTGCAGCCGTTAGTTTAAAGGGATCCTGAGCAAAGACATCTTAGAATATGTTACAGAAATACTGGCAATTCTCCTGACTTACTACATTACCATGTCCCATGTGAGAATATACTAGATTTACATCTTTGACAATGCCGAGCCTAACTGCATTCTATTTAGCAGGGTGGCAATGCAAGGCAGACAGAGAGGAGATTCTGTATTTTATAGGGGTAGTGTAGCAATATTTTAGTCAGAGCCAGAAATTCATATTCATCCTTCCGTCTTCACAAAGGAAATTACAGCCAAGATTCTCAAGTTTAAATTGACTTGGTATTTGACACTGAGTAGTATTATGGACCATTGTATTATGCAACAATATTTCTTGTAGGGTCTCAGCCCTTCTGTTTTGATTGCAGCAGAATGATGCAATGGAAGAAGACAAGACAATATCAACAAGCAAAACAAACACTGTATAAATGAACCAACTATTTCTTCTATAGGTCGGAGAGGAAGAAAAATAGCAATAGACATCTCTACGTATTTTTAAATGCTGCAAAGGTGCTTGGCATTATGGTGATTGGGACTGTATAAATAGATGGATAAATTCCTTACTTTTGTGGTCTGAGCTAAAGCTGACTGATATAGATAGAAAGACTTCAATGGGCTATGGATCAGGCCCCTAGAGTTCCAGAGCCGTATTCACCTTGACTATCTTGAAGGCCTATCTAGTCTATCAGACTACCTAACTCTGGTACCCCCATCACCACAGCATCTACACCACCATCCACACACCCACAGTAACTAATATAAACACTATTACTCATATCTATGTCAATACAACCATTAATTTTTAAGTCCCTGGAATTCAGAGGAGGACGCTCAATGAGCCAGAGCCAGTGGAATTTCGATGAAGACATGCATTACAGTCCTTCACTTGTGACAGAGCCTCAACTTTCCTTCTCTACATCTTCAAACTGTAGATCACTGAAATAGCACCAACACCTTTCTTGCCACAGAATCCCTGCAAATAACTAAACACAACAATGTCCAGAAATGAAGCAACCTTTTCTCCACTCGCTTATGCTTTCTTGGCTATTGTCTTCCTTAAAACAAGAGAAAATTATTTATTTTCTTGACTAGTGTTCTGGCATTTCATGGAAGTATTCTCTGCAAAGCACACTCATTCTATGGCTGTACTTTAGCATGGTTCTCTGAACCCTATCTCTGAAGTCCATAATGCCAAAGACAATGCTAGCAAACACCATATGTGGAGCACTTTTATCTGCACTGCACCAAGTCTGGATGCATAAGCAGAGCAGGATTTTTAATCATTTATGGAAATGTGGAACAGCACTTCATGGCATATTAGTGAAGAATTGTTTGCTGTTTGAGACTTGTTGATGCATTTTGCGCTAATGAAACTTGCACCAAAGACCAAATTGGACACTGGTGTCAATATATATACAAATATGAACAAGGGCTATTTTGCAATGGTTCAATTTCCACAATTATATTAAGTAATTTATGGGATTAAGAACAGTAGACAGAATGCTACTGAAGAGATGCTCTAATAACCAATGAAAAAAATCCAGATTTTTTGTTCTAACATCTTGTTTCACAAAACGAGCATTAGCCAAGCAGCCTTTCCCAAATCTTCCGCATTGTCAGAGCACTTGGCTCAAAATGAATGTACAGAGAGTGGCTTCTGAGACCCTCACCACGGCCTCTGTTATACAGCATGTTGCATCCAAAAGCCACCTGGGTATTCATAGACAATGTTAGGCATTTGCATGTCAAACTGGGTCTTTGTGAGAATTTCTGAAGTTATATCTAGATAAGTCTCTCCTGCCAAATATATTGATGGGGTTTCCAACCTAGTGATAATATGATTGTTTTAAGCCCTTTTTAACTTGACTGCCTTGCTGGGTGTTTTCTGCCTGCCCATCTGCTTTGGTATGTATTGCTGTTGGTTTTTTTCCTCCCTTGCTTTCAGCCTGGCTTTCTTGTTCTGCCTGCTTCTTTACTGTCGCACAGTCTATACTCTCCAATCCTCTTAGGGTATGTCTACACTACGAAATTAGGTCGAATTTATAGAAGTCGGTTTTTTTGAAATCGGTTTTATATATTCGAGTGTGTGTGTCCCCACAGAAAATGCTCTAAGTGCATTAAGTGCATTAACTCGGTGGAGCGCTTCCACAGTACCGAGGCAAGCGTCGACTTCCGGAGCGTTGCACTGTGGGTAGCTATCCCACAGTTCCCGCAGTCTCCGCTGCCCATTGGAATTCTGGGTTGATATCCCAATGCCTGATGGGGCTAAAACATTGTCGCGGGTGGTTCTGGGTACATATCGTCAGGACCCCGTTCCCACCCTCCCTCCCCCCGTGAAAGCAAGGGCAGACAATCATTTCGCGCCTTTTTTGTCTGCTGCCAGCCAAAGATGTAAAGGATAGATGGAGTGGGTCAGAACAAGAAATAGACCAGATTTGTTTTGTACTCATTTTCCTCCTCCCCTGTCTAGATCACACTGCAGTCAGTCACAGAGAAGGCGCAGTGAGGTTAATCTAGCCATGTATCAATCAGAGGCCAGGCTAACCTCCTTGTTCCAATAACAACGATAACTTTGGTGCACCATTTCTTATTGGAACCCTCCGTGCAGTCCTGCCTGAAATACTCCTTGATGTACAGGCACACCCTTTGTTGATTTTAGCTCCCTGAAGCCAACCCTGTAAGCCGTGTCGTCAGTCGCCCCTCCCTCCGTCAGAGCAACGGCAGACAATCGTTCCGCGCCTTTTTTCTGTGCGGACGCCATACCAAGGCAAGCATGGAGGCCGCTGAGCTCATTTTGGCAATTAGGAGCACATCAACCACCACACGCATTATCCAGCAGTATATGCAGCACCAGAACATGGCAACGCGATACCGGGCGAGGAGGCGACGTCAGCGCGGTCCCGTGAGTGATCAGGACATGGACACAGATTTCTCTGAAAGCATGGGCCCTGCCAATGCATGCATCATGGTGCTAATGGGGCAGGTTCATGCTGTGGAACGCCGATTCTGGGCTCGGGAAACAAGCACAGACTGGTGGGACCGCATAGTGTTGCAGGTCTGGGACGATTCCCAGTGGCTGCGAAACTTTCGCATGCATAAGGGCACTTTCATGGAACTTTGTGACTTGCTTTCCCCTGCCCTGAAGCGCATGAATACCAGGATGAGAGCAGCCCTCACAGTTGAGAAGCGAGTGGCGATAGCCCTGTGGAAGCTTGCAACGCCAGACAGCTACCGGTCAGTTGGGAATCAATTTGGAGTGGGCAAATCTACTGTGGGGGCTGCTGTGATGCAAGTAGCTCACGCAATCAAAGATCTGCTGATATCAAGGGTAGTGACCCTGGGAAATGTGCAGGTCATAGTGGATGGCTTTGCTGCAATGGGATTCCCTAACTGTGGTGGGGCCATAGACGGAACCCATATCCCTATCTTGGCACCAGAGCACCAAGCCGGCGAGTACATAAACCGCAAGGGGTACTTTTCGACAGTGCTGCAAGCTCTGGTGGATCACAAGGGACGTTTCACCAACATCAACGTGGGATGGCCGGGAAAGGTGCATGACGCTCGCATCTTCAGGAACTCTGGTCTGTTTCAAAAGCTGCAGGAAGGGACTTTCTTCCCAGACCCGAAAATAACTGTTGGGGATGTTGAAATGCCTATATGTATCCTTGGGGACCCAGCCTACCCCTTAATGCCATGGCTCATGAAGCCGTACACAGGCAGCCTGGACAGTGGTCAGGAGCTGTTCAACTACAGGCTGAGCAAGTGCAGAATGGTGGTAGAATGTGCATTTGGACGTTTAAAGGCGCGCTGGCGCAGTTTACTGACTCGCTTTGACCTCAGAGAAACCAATATTCCCACTGTTATTACTGCTTGCTGTGTGCTCCACAATATCTGTGAGAGTAAGGGGGAGACGTTTATGGTGGGGTGGGAGGCTGAGGCAAATCGCCTAGCTGCTGGTTACGCGCAGCCAGACACCAGGGCGGTTAGAAGATATCAGGAGGGCGCGGTACGCATCAGAGAAGCTTTGAAAACCAGTTTCATGACTGGCCAGGCTACAGTGTGAAAGTTCTGTTTGTTTCTCCTTGATGAAACCCCCCGCCCCTTGGTTCACTCTACTTCCCTGTAAACTAACCACCCTCCCCTCCTCCCTTTAATCACCGCTTGCAGAGGCAATAAAGTCATTGCTGCTTCACAGTCATGCATTCGTTATTCATTCATCACACAAATAGGGAGATGACTACCAAGGTATCCCAGGAGGGGTGGTGGAGGAGGGAAGGAAAATGCCACACAGCACTTTAAGCACAGCACTTTAAAAGTTTACAACTTTAAAATTTATTGAATGACAGCCTTCTTTTTTTTGGGCAATCCTCTGTTGTGGAGTGGCTGGTTGGCCGGAGGCCCCCCCACCGCGTTCTTGGGCGTCTGGGTGTGGAGGCTATGGAACTTGGGGAGGAGGGCGGTTGGTTACAGAGGGGCAGCAGTGGCAGTCTGTGCTCCAGCTGCCTTTGCTGCAGCTCAACCATACACTGGAGCATTCTGGTTTGGTCCTGCAGCAGCCTCAGCATTGAATCCTGCCTCCTCTCATCACGCTGCCGCCACATTTGAGCTTCAGTCCTGTCTTCAGCCCGCCACTTACTCTCTTCAGCCCGCCACCTCTCCTCCCGGTCATTTTGTGCTTTCCTGCACTCTGACATTATTTGCCTCCACGCATTCGTCTGTGCTCTGTCAGTGTGGGAGGACAGCATGAGCTCGGAGAACATTTCATCGCGAGTGCGTTTTTTTTTCTTTCTAAGCTTCACTAGCCTCTGGGAAGGAGAAGATCCTGTGATCATTGAAACACATGCAGCTGGTGGAGAAAAAAAAAGGGACAGCGGTATTTAAAAAGACACATTTTATAAAACAGTCGCTACAGTCTTTCAGGGTAAACCTTGCTGTTAACATTACATACATAGCACATGTGCTTTCGTTACAAGGTCGCATTTTGCCTCCTCCCACCGCGTGACTACCCCCTCAACCTTCCCCCCTCCCTGTGGCTAACAGCGGGGAACATTTCTGTTCAGCCACAGGCAAACAGCCCAGCAGGAATGGGCTATACTGAGTGTCCCTGAAGAAAAGCACCCTATTTCAACCAGGTGACCATGAATTATATCTCACTCTCCTGAGGATAACACAGAGAGAGAAAGAACGGATTTTGGTTGAATGCCAGCAAACATACACTGCAATGCTTTGTTCTACAGTGATTCCCGAGTATGTGTTACTGGCCTGGAGTGATAAAAGTGTCCTACCATGAAGGACGAAATAAGGTTGCCCTCCCCAGAAACCTTTTGCAAAGGCTTTAGGACTACATCTAGGAGAACCGCAAATGCCAGGGCAAAGTAATCCTTTCACATGCTTGCTTTTAAACCATGTATAGCATTTTAAAAGGTACACTCACCAGAGGTCCCTTCTCCGCCTGCTGGGTCCAGGAGGCAGCCTTGGGTGGGTTCGGGGGGTACTGGCTCCAGGTCTAGGGTGAGAAACTGTTCCTGGCTGTCGGGAAAACCGGTTTCTCCGCTTGCTTGCTGTGAGCTATCTACAACCTCCTCCTCCTCCTCATCTTCTTCGTCCCCAAAACCTGCTTCCGTATTGCCTCCATCTCCATTGAAGGAGTCAAACAACACGGCTGGGGTAGTGGTGGCTGAACCCCCTAAAATGGCATGCAGCTCATCATAGAAGCGGCATGTTTGGGGCTCTGACCCAGAGCGGCTGTTCGCCTCTCTGGTTTTCTGGTAGGCTTGCCTCAGCTCCTTCAGTTTCACGCGGCACTGCTTCGGGTCCCTGTTATGGCCTCTGTCCTTCATGCCCTGGGAGATTTTGACAAAGGTTTTGGCATTTCGAAAACTGGAACGGAGTTCTGATAGCACGGATTCCTCTCCCCAAACAGCGATCAGATCCCGTACCTCCCGTTCGGTCCATGCTGGAGCTCTTTTGCGATTCTGGGACTCCATCATGGTCACCTGTGCTGATGAGCTCTGCATGGTCACCTGCAGCTTGCCACGCTGGCCAAACAGGAAATGAGATTCAAAAGTTCGCGGTTCTTTTCCTGGCTACCTGGCCAGTGCATCTGAGTTGAGAGTGCTGTCCAGAGCGGTCAGAATGGAGCACTCTGGGATAGCTCCCGGAGGCCAATACCATCGAATTGTGTCCACAGTACCCCAAATTCGAGCTGGGAACGTCGATTTAAGCGCTAATCCACTTGTCAGGGGTGGAGTAAGGAAATCGATTTTAAGAGCCCTTTAAGTCGAAATAAAGGGCTTCACTGTGTGGATGGGTGCAGGTTTAAATCGATTTAACGTTGCTAAATTCGACCTAAAGTCCTAGTGTAGACCAGGGCTTAGGCTCACTTGGATCAGAATTCAAGCTGGAGTAGTTCTTCTCTCGAGTGGCTTCCACATTCGATCTTCATTTGCTCTTTAATATTTGGCTCAAAAGCCACAAACAAAAAGCGACGGCTTGTTCTATTGTCGCCTTTCACCATTTTCAAAACAAGTACTAAACGAGAAGGAAATCTCTGACCCCAGCTGTCAGAGCTGAATTCCATAGCTATGCTGAAGATCCCAAGAAAATAATACAGTAAAAATGTCTCGGGGCAGGAGAAAAAAAAAATACGCAAAAAATAAATAAATAAAAAAAATCGGTGCTGAAGACAACGCAGGACATTGTGCGATAGGCGTTAGGGGCAGAGTTGAGAGTGATATAGAGATTCTGGTCTCTGTTGCAATTTAAATGAAGTATCTTTTTAAAAGGGAATTAGGGCCTGATCCAAAACCCTTTGTAGTCAATGGAAAGAGGTTTAGTGCAGATGCTGGGTTCTGCCAGTCCCCAGAACTGCCCAGGAGCAGGAAAGCACAATGGTGGTAGAAAGTCACCATACCCTCCACTCCCCCTGGGCTGAAAGCCCTGAGCTATGCTTCCTGGAGGCAGAGAACGCCATCTCCCCTGAGTTTTCAAAGATGCAAATGTGGAATTGCACACAGCCAAAATGCATGGAGCAAACTTGCATGCACTGTTACCAGAATCCGGCACACCTTCGTGGGTTTGTTTACATGAACCATGTATGTTCACTTTTGTGGGGCATGTACTCATGTTTAAAACAAGACCCTCAGTCTCTTGCAAATCCCCATGCCTTTTAAATACGGTACATGATTCTTCTTCACTTCTTGGCCCAAACCATCATGCAGTGTTGCTAGGCTGCTAAAACAGTCCCCCCAGTCAACAATGAATTAAGTGAATGTGAAGTGCTCCGAAATCCATTGATGTAAAGGTTGCTGTGAATGAAAAAAAAATTCTTTTGATTCCTATTCATTTGTAATGTCAATGACTTACTTTTAAGACATTACATCTCTCCTGCCTTGTACAATATAGAATTTTTGCATTTATCTTATTATATCTAAATTAACAGCATCCCCAAGCAGGTGTTACATTTGGAAGGCAACATACTGTAAGCAATTAGAGAATTGTGTGTAAATATATAATTTGTTTGAGGAAAGGAAAGCTCTTTGTTGCGATTAAGTCTGATTTAAAATTTCACTTTAAAAGCTAACCAATTCCTAAAATGGGAAGAGAAGAAATGGCTGGAGGACCACCCCGTATATTTGTACAGCACTTTAACACCATGGGGTCCTGAGCCAGGCCTCGGGCTCCTAGTTGCCACATTAATACTTATCAGTAAGAATAACATATCTGCTTTTATCCAGCTGGTGGGAAGTCCATACCTCAATATGCTGCAGGGCTCTCAGGCTAGCCTCCAGGGGGACTCTGCTCTTTGCAGAGATGATGAGAGAGAACATACATGCTTGTCAACTATCTCCTCCTCAGTAAGCAGGGGTGTATTCCTAGCATGTACATGTTCCAGGAGTATTCTTGCTGACATGGGATAGGAAGGGATGTCTGGGTAGGGGAGGTGGACATGTTCTGGGTCTTGACTGAAAAACAACAAGGTGTTAAAGTGAACCCAAGAGCTGAGTCATTTCTTCTGCATGGATTTTACACATAGCCTTGAACTCCCAGAGGATAAAAAATATCTACAGTTTCCACCGGGGGCACTGAACCGTAATCTAGCACTGCTGCATAAAGCCTCTTGGGGCAGCTGCAAATATAGGTACATGGATTTACAGTTCCATTTACAAGCTCAGTATCACACTTTGCAGGGATTGCAAAATATGTTAGGATTACTAATGAAACTTCACAGTATACCCGTGAGGTATGTGCTATTATCCCTAGTGTACAGATGGTGAAATGAAGGTTCAGAGTTGTTAAATCACTTGCCCAAAATCACACACTGTGTCGCAAAAGTAGGAATTAAATCTCTCCCCGCCACCCCCCACCGGCTAAGCACTAGGCAACACTTTCCTTGCAGTGATGTCCTTGACCTTGGTACTAGAGAGTTCCACTGGGCAGATGCTTGCCACAGTGCATCCCAAAAATCAGTTAGATTAGTAGCCACTGTAACTAGCAACAGCTGCATAAACATAGCAACACAGTGTAAAAGTGAAGGAAAATATAGCCACTCCAGTAAACAGATAGTAGCCTGCGCCAAGTTCTCCACATTGGCACAATTTATCTCTACTACCAACCCCTAACAACATGTAAATTACACCACACTGCACTCAGTTTAACACCCTTACACTCAGCCAACCTCTCCTAATTGGTTCAGGAGCGACTAAGGCAGTCTAACCAAGTCTAAACGGGTGTAATTTACAGACTGCGAGTACTGGAAGAAGGTGTGAATTACAGTAATTTAGATTCACCTCTATGTTTGGCCCAGGATCTAAAGGGGCAAGTGAGCTCTAATCCTGACTTATGTTGGTGCTGTTCCTTGAAGCCATTCACTGAGCTCTGTGACTGAAGTTAGTTGGAGCTGCATTCACTTGGCTGAGGGCAAAATAGCACATATGGCATTTCTTTGGCCAGGTTATTTGGGAACCAAAACTGCGTTGCAGTAATTCAAGGCCATGTCAGACGCCTGGAAAGAGCATCTTTTTCCTGCAGCAGTCAGATCGGCCTGGGTGACTAACTACAGCAATGCTTGTAGAATAGCATCTGTCATTGCTAATGCAACATTTCTACTTGCCATGCAAAAGGCAACAGGCAAACGTGTCACATACGCACCTATTGGTAAGTTGAAAAGATGCACGTAGCAAGCACTAACTTAGCCGCAAAAAAACATTCTCCTCCATTACCTTCAGAGTTGGAGCCTCAGTTTTGCTTTGCCTTTACAGATGCAGTTTTCCACATGATGAATAGCATATAGCAAATTAATATTTAAGAATCCAGCTCTGAGAAGTAATTACTCAGCTAACACAGAGTTCATGTTATTGATGCTTTTCTCCTTAAGAGACTTTTTGAGGGCTAGTCTACAAACTAAATTAAGACATTTAAAACAGGGGGGTATTACACATCATTAGTTTTCCTGATTTACATATTTTAGCAATTGTTTATATTATGTAGCCCGTAGAGCAGCTTTTCCAAGTTATTCCTGAGGAAGGACAGTACATAGTCGTATACCCCTAGATTTTGATAGGATGAAGCAATATGAAGGTAGCATCTATCCCTGTTCCTTTGCTAAATAAGATTACATCTATCGTGACCTCTACAGACAAAAACAATACAGTAAGTTCATTAATAACAAAGAACTTCCGCTCCTACCACAAACTTCTCTGTTCTTGAGCCATCTCCCTTGGGAAAAGCAGCATACGCCAATGGAAAAGAGTGGAGAGTGAGCTTCCAGGTCACGGCTCTTCCACAAATATCTCTCTCCTGCCTGACCTTGTACCCCCAGTTGATTAAATCTAAGGTCCGTCAAATTGAGCTTTCCATCTGGTCCAGAGTCCTGAGACAGTTAATCTCTAATACCTGGGCATGACACTTTGAACCATTAGGAAATTCCAACTAGTAGAGAATGCTGCACATCAAACATGTCCGCCGGTCTCTACACAAGCTTGCCATAGAGAGCAATGCTCAAGGTCTCAGTCCGTATCTTCAGTGTGCTCAATGGCCTGGGAGCATGATACCTAAAAATCCAGAATGAAGACCTTGGTCAACAGCTTCTCTCCTCTGGCACAATGAACTTTCTACCATAAGGATAAAGCTGTGCAGGAGACAGAGCTTTCCCAGGGCTGGTCTGAGACTGTGAAATGAACTTGTCACAGTTCAGTACAACTGCACCTGTATTCTTCCTCTGTTGTCCCTCGAGGGCACCCACTCTAAAGTCCAGTCTCCTCAGCCATCACTCTCTTGGGTAGATATTAACATCGCTCTCCTGCCTTACTGGGGTTACTTTCAGGCAGCACAGTTCCCTGCTTGCACTGTGAATTCTCCAACAAGCCATGCTTTGCTTTCTCTTTGAAGACTATGAACAGCTGTAATTGCCAACAATAATAAGTTATGACAAAGACTTTTAAAAGCAAATACATTTATTCTTAAGGTGAAAGCATTGCAGAGAAAAACAATAAGCATTCTAACTGCATGCTAAAATCTTACCAGAGGTCACCCATCAGTCTTATAAGGCCCCAGTAGCCCAAAGGCCTTCCAACCCTTCTCAGGAAGGACTGGGACCTCCTCTTGGACAGAAGGTCCTGACCGCCTAGTGGATCAGAAAGGATGCACTGAGTAGATTTAAACTTAACCTATTTATCCAAAAATCCTTCTTTGTCTGTTGGTTTCCAGAGAATCTAGTATAAACTAGTATACGTGTACCTCTCCAGGGCGTTACAATCTAGCTGATTGGTCTTAATCACCAGCCAATGTTTTTTGTTCCTGGAGGAGTTCCTTCCCCATGGAGTAAAACCCAATCTTACATAAACCATTCATTTAAACCAACGGACCCAAAGATGGTGTTGCAATATTTGTCACATGCCTCCTATGATGAAATGACATACAATCCCAGCCCACAACACTACATACACTTAATACCCTAAGGTCTTTCAAGGACATTGCAGGAAATTGCCATGTCTGTCACAAAACTCACACAGGAACTAATCACCAATCTCACCACCTTCTGCTCCATGTGCCAGGTGCCTTTCTTTGACCTGCCTTCTCTATCAAATATATACAGAACATGTGTACACACGCACCCACCCCCAGTGAAAACAATACACTCCCCTGCACACATTTCTCTTCCTGGGGGAGGATGGGAGAATAAATACTTCTTGACAGATGTTGGAAACATTGGTTAATGCACTACTGGAAGGTGCTAAGATACCACAGGGATGACCACATTATAAGAACCTATACAGAGTTCACAGGCCTCAGACTATAAATGGTTTTATAGATCCAAAACAACAACTTGACCTGCTGAAGTATGACCATGCAGCAAGCTGTAGAAGACATAGATTTGGATCTTACATGCTTGGGAAAGGAATATAGCCTCTCATGAAACAAATACCCTTTGTTGTATGACAGATGAAATGGTAACAGCATTGGACTTTGCAGAAGGCCACTGACAACCTGAACCATGTTTGTGTTTGCATAGGGGAGACTTAAGATGTTGAAGGATAAAAACTGGCCTCGATCCCCAGAAAGGAAAGATTAGGATCCTGAGAGCCACATGTGGAGTGGCCGTGGATCAGGGCCAGATGGAGTTAGAACTCACACTCGGCTCACTGGCACAGGGCAAGAGAACTGCACAAAAATAATTTGCACTGTTAAGCAACAGAGGCATAGTTTTGAGTTGATTATGTTTATTCAGTTGTAACTGATCCAGATTGGATCCCATTCTTCACGTAAAAGGCTTGGAAAGAGGCCTGACAAATTGTCAGTTATGTGCTGTACCTACATATGTTCCCCGGCATACAGGGATATAATCTTAAATTAATGCATTTTATAACTCGAACAAAACTAATCTAGGTCTTTGGTGTAGAACAGAATTGCTGTACTTGGCAGGCATTTGTGAGCATTTAAAACCTCTCTTTATAGGCAAAAATGACAAGATCCATCAATACCATATTGTTCTGTTAGCAGAAATATACCATCTATGGTACATTCAACATAAGGCTTTGACTGGCCTTCTGAGATAGATATAAATTAGATATAGATATTTGACACTGATAACTGAGCAGAACTCTCTGCATCAATCTGTCAAGCATTACCTGGTTTATTAGCTTATCGAATGCTGCTTTATCCCATATGCTAGGAGGTACTAACTCAAATGTGAAAGTTTCCTATATTGTCATGGTAATTTCCTAATTATATGTGGTGGCTGGGGAAAAAAGAGAAAAAGTTTGACACTACTCCCCAAAATAAAGAGGCATAGTGCATACATTTTATGCTGAAAGATTCACTTGAGACAAAATGTGATTTAACTGGGGAAGGAAGTTACAGCTGAAGGAGTATCTATGTGTATAACAGAGACATCTACTGGCCAAGTGGCGGGGGAAGGGGGGAAATGTAGCTCCTTTTGCTTGTTTTGGTACAGAACTTTACCCCGCACATAAAGACCTCCCAAATTTAACTCCTTCCTCCTCCCCCCACCCCATCCTCTTCAATGTTTCCTTCTTATTCATATTAGTTGTCGGCCTTCATGCATCTAGTTGCAGGCACACTCTGTTTCTCATACTATTGTTAGCTGTCGTGTATTTCCTGTAATATGGGAAACAGAAGATAATTCCCTGTCGCATGCTTGGTTTACATTAATACTAAACATTCCTTGTCTTTTGTAGGCAGATGGTGTAGTTAGGTCTATGTCCATCAACTGGCCACATTCCAATATGTTAAAAATAATCTGAAATCTGTTGTGTTGCCTCACTTTTGCTGGTTTCTATAGAGAAAGGGAAAGTTTCTCTTGTTTATTTTTACAAGACACTGACATTTATGTTAAGATGTTTTGATTCAAGGAAGCTGAATACGATTCTCGTTGCTGTCTTACAAGAAATATCGTGTTCCCTCAACTCCTGTTGAGTTAAAAAGAATCTTACCGTTTCCATAGCCTACTGAAGCATACCTTCTTTTGGGGATGTAGTTTTCTGCTGATTATCCACCAACCATTACATTTCCCCTTGGTAATTGTAGATCAGATATTAGAGTAAAATGGTTATGATCAGCCACTATTTTAAAGATATGTGCAAATACAAATCTTGCTACATATCTTAATCAAAATGTTTTGTAAGTGAAATCGCACTCCTGAAATGAAGCAGTTTGCCTTTCAAGTACTGTAAAAATCACTTGGATAGACAACAAATGAACAAAATCCTCTCAGATTTGCTTTGATGTTATATTTTAATGTTAAGATGACTGCTGTGTTGGTCTCTTGGTGCAATAATCCATCATTCTGTGGCAGGGGGACACGGTGCTGTGTTGCTCAGGTATAAATCTGGGATAATTTAACACTGCGGATTGACTGTGGACAATGTATTACTGAGGAAAATACTTTAACTTAAATACCATGTCACCACCACCCTATGGAATGTAATGGGAATTTTGCCTAAATTAGGGCTAAGTACTTGAGCGTTTGGCCCAATATGCATGGGAAAGGGATGGAATTTTTTTGTAACTAGTCAAATAAAATCATTTATTATCCCATTTGAACATTCCCCTGCAGCATCCTGCACCAAACACAACAGCTTTGCACTAAGGCACAGAAAGAGAAATTCAGAGGGGACTAGGACTGATCAATCAGTTTCACAGTTCAAGTGGAGGGGAGAGCAAAATAAAGCAAATAAACTTCATTAGTGGTAAAAAGTTCGATTTTCTGTTACAGGTTGTCAGAAGCTTTAAGCACCCACTTATGCATCTAAGTTGCACATACACAAATAACTATCAGGTATGTTCACATGCACAATTGCTGAATAATTTTCTTTAATATTCTATTTTAATCTTGATGTTGCCCCTTTTAGTGTCTGTAGACAAGTAGCTTATATCTGCATAGTGAACAGGTGTGGTCCTCTGCCTGAAGATTGTACACAGTATTGCCACACCATCAAAAATAACCATGAACAACATTTATCCAGAGGAGAGCTTAGAACTGAAAGGGATTAAAGCCAACAATGACTAGTGGGAAATGCAAATTGCAGAAAACCCAGGGTTGTGAGTTCAATCCTTGAGGGGGCCATTTACATATCTGGGGCAAAAATTGGGGATTGGCCCTGCTTTAAGCAGGGGGTTGGACTAGATGACCTCCTGAGGTCCCTTCCAACCCTGATATTCTATGAAGTGGAAACAGGGCCCCATTTACATGATTGGGCCCTGTAATGTGAATAAATGTGATGGAGTTTTTGTGCCATTACAAATGTTTTTGAAGTTCATTGAATAGAGCTATAAAGAAATTGTTTTTTTCTGCCAAATCATTTCATCTCCAAACCACCATCCCCACTTTCACTTCACGGAAGATTCTTTTTCAGAACCATTTTATAGCCATAAAAAAGTGTCTAATCTTCTCTCTTAAATTCCAAAATCATGACGAGCTTGTAATTAATCATTGTTTGTAGGGAATTTCTGAAGCCATTATGCTATTCTATAAGAACACACATTTTATCAAGATTTGAGCGTGGTCTAATTAATGGAGATCACATGCAGCCCATTAAGTAACAACATGGTAATCAAACATCTGGAAATACTGCTTGGCTAGCTCTTTATGCACCCTGGGGCAAATCACGCATCCATTGAAGACATTATATCGCTACATTAATTAGAACATGACAACCTTTGAAGATGTGATATTCATGGGTTAATTTGACCGAAGCTACACAATAACAAGAAACTCATTTTAAAGTGAATTTAGTACCCATTAAAAAATTAAATTGACAACAATAGAAAGTTAATGGTTGCTCTTGTCACCACATCACAGGTACAAGACAAGGTCAATTTAGTCCTTGGCCTATCCCACCTCGGTCTTCAATACTGATCTGGATAGTGAGAAGGTGAGAATGTTTTTAAGGCGTAAGTGTTGTGCCCCAGGAGATTAGAGAGATAAGGTGAGTGAAGTAATATCTGTTATTGGACAAACTTCTATTTCTTAGAGAAACAAGTTTTCAAGCTTACACAAAACCCTTCTTCACATCTGGGAAAATCTGAGTTAGTTTCCCAGACCAGTAGAAGAGCTCTGTGTCTCTCTCCCACAGAAGTTAGTCCAATAAAAGATATTACCTCACCCACCCACTCTTTAATGAGTGAGTATTTTATTGCTTGATCTGCCTGCTGAAGCTTACTGCTAACTTCCATGTGAACACCTGCAGTTTGAGATCAGCAACCTGGTCAAACAACAGCCATCCTGTACTCATCATCAGTCATTACCACCCTCATTAACATTACAAAAAGGGCACATTTCATGGTGACATTTAGGCCATCAGTCTGCTCTGGCCTCAGCTAAATGTTCACCTTGGTAAAATGTTCTGTGCAGTTTCCAGGTGATCATACTGGCAAGAAAATTGTTACCTGTATAAGTATTTAAAGAATGCCTTATAGTCAAATCAGTGTCACAGAAAGACACTCCAAAAGCAGGTTCCTAGCCTGCTCTGACTCATAGTTCACATTCAGTTTCTTCCACTATCATGGGATTTGAATAAGTCATAAAATATGGTTCTCTCACATGAAAGTTCCCATATAATAGTTCAGCTTTCAATCATTTGTGATGCATGGGAAACAGTCAGCCATAACATCTTGGGCTGTGATCTCATCACATAGATTTTTATTCCAGAAGGGATCATTATGATCATGAGGTCTGACCTCTTGTATAACAAAGGCCAGAAAATGGCACCTCGTAATTCCTGTGTCAAGCCCATAACTTGTGGTTGAGATAAGGACGTTTTGGTGTGACAGTGTGTGTGTGGTCACATCACACGGGGAGGCATCATTTTAAGGGGCAGAGTGGCATCCCCATCCGATACCAGACAAAACCATGTGCAGTTTTGTCCCAGTACCAGATGGAGGACAAACCTCTCAAAAAGAGGACTGTCTGGTTTAATAATGGAGGCTGCCCTAGGTTGAGATAAAACTTTTTTTTTTCTGGAAAGACATCCACTCTTGATTTAAAGACTTAAAGTGATAGAAAATCCACCAGATCTGTGGGAAGTTGTTCCAATGATTCATTACCTTGAATCTGACTGTTAAAAATTAGTGCCTTATATCTAACCTGGCTTCAGCTTTATCTGGCTTCAGCTTTCAGCCTTTGGATCTTGTTCTGCTTTTATCTGCTAGATTAAGGAGCCCTCTATTAGAAATCTTCTCCCCATGTACGTACTTGTAGGCTGCAATCAAGTCACCTCTTAACCTTCTTCTTCGTGAGCTAAATAGATTGTGCTTCTTTAGTCTCACTGCAAGGCAGGTTTTCCAGACACTGAACCAGTCTTTTTTGCTCTTTTCTGAACCCATTCCAGTTTGTCAACATTATTTTTGAAGTGGAAACCCTAAAACTAGACAAAGTATTTTCCAGTATTGGTTTCACAAATTACAGAGGTAACAACACCTCCCTACTCCCACTTGATATTCCCCTGCATAAACAGCCAAACATTAGCCCCCTTTGCTATAGCATTGCTCTGGGAGTTCACGTTAAATTGGATATCCACCAGGACCCCTAAATCCTTTTCAGCGTGACTGCTTTCAGAATATAATCCCCGATCCTCTAAATGTAACCTACATTCTTTTCCCCCCCAGATGTATGACCTTGTTGTTTTCTACATTACAACACGTGTTGTTCAAATGAGCCCAGCTTACTGAGACATCCAGATTGCTCTGTAGAAATGACATGAACTTTTCATTATTTTCCGCTCCACCAATTTAGTGTCATTTGCAAATTTTAATCAGCAAAGCTTTAATAAACCTATTGACTAGCATTGGGACAAGAACAGATCCCTGTGGGACTAGACGCTCCCCTTTTGGATGATGATTCGCCATTTACAGTTACCTATGGAGAGCAATCACTTAGGCAGTTTTGAATGCATTTAATATGTCCTATATTTATATTGTACAGTGATAATTTTTTTTTATCGGAATGTTGTGCAGTACGAAGTTAAATGCATTGCAGAAGTCTACGTATGTTATGTCAACACAGTTAGCTCAAATTAAGCAGTGTTGGGCCTGGATTGAAGACCTCCAAGGAAAACCTAGGTGCAGTAAGAAGTAATGTTGTCAGTTCAGCAGGTAGCAATCTTCCCTGACTCATTAAGGAATCAATATCCTAATTTGGCACTGGATATGCTATCTTTCAACTGAGATAAAAAACCTGAGGTCCTTCCCAACTGCTTGTGGTAATTAAATATCTCATGGCACTTTTTCCTAAGAGCAGTGGTGTTAGCCATCAGGTCCTGACATCTGCTCATGCCTGGAATCAGTAGCTGGTCAATTTATTATTTATAAACACTTAAAAATTGCTCTATATACACATACAGATAACAGGAAAGAGAGGGAAAGATAAAATACTGCATCGTGCCACTGGAAGTAACATACATCTCTGCCAGAGCATTTTCGTCCCTCATCTAGTCTAAGTGGAGTGAGGGCAAAGTTTCCTTCAACCTGTCTCGGGGGGAAAAAGGAGGAGAAGAGAGGAAAATGGTTTGCTTCAGCTGGTAGGGGAGGATCAGGAACAATCAATACTTAATTTACCACTTTACATGTAAGTGAACATGAGTAACTTACCTTTACAGTTTATCTTATAAGCAGTAGAGTCCTTGAGTATCCCAGTTCCTCCTTGCCTCCTAAATGCAGGGCAGGGCAAGCATTTCTACTTCCTTTTCCTGAGCTTCCACTGCCTCCTCTTTCTATCACTGCTCAAATGACTCCCTTTAATCTCTTCCCAGCCTGCCTTATACACCCCATCATAAGCAGTTTGTATTTGATACATCTCTTCAATTTCTCCTCTAAGTCCTGCAAAAAACCCAAAAGCCGAACAACCAACAAAACCCTACTAAATGGCATGTTTCCTCAACAAGGCTAGCAGAACAAAAGAAACAGAGTTTCTAGACCAAGCCATTTTGGTGTTGAGCAAGATGCGATGTGTCAATAAAGTCAGGTACATTTTTGAAAAAGTTATCAATAGGGAAACTTAAAACTAGAAAAACACTACAAGTAATACCTCTTTTCACCTTCATTTGACACCTTCCCTTTACACGGTGTATGTCCATATAGACACTGTCGTTGGTATGGCAATGTGGGTAGTAAAGTGTTTGCAACAACGGTGAGGGTGAGGGAATGACCACTGATTATTATTACAACAACCTTACCACGTTACCTAACCACATCACAGAAATGAACTTCCTTTGAGTCCCCAAAGCATGCATGCTTTCACAGGCATTAGTATTTGTTGCAAATAAATACTATTATTAAGACATGGATACATTACAATTTTACTGAACTATAAGCTGAATTTCCAAACGAACAAACAAACAAACAAACAGCGATTCAAGAAACTACCAAACTTTATTGTAGTTATACAAATATTGTCTCCATAGTTACACATCACACAAGTAAACAGCAGAAAGCAAATGTACTTTTGCTACCATGCGCCCAAACATACACGTACATTATGTTGATACATTAGGGCCAACTCTCAGCCTTAGTAGCTTTGGCTGTTCATGGAGGAGGTCTGCAAATGCAGGAGAGGAGAGAGGTTGAGGCTGCAACAGAGTCGATACTCCTCCAAGCCACCAAGTGGCAGAAGAACTCCTCTACAGTCTCAGTTTCAGTCACAGGGACACAATAGTCCCGTCCCCGCCCCCCCCCCGCCCAAAAAAGGAGGACTTGTGGCACCTTAGAGACTAACAAATTTATTAGAGTATAAGCTTTCGTGAGCTACAGCTCACTTAGACTAACAAATTGATTAGCGCATAAGCTTTCGCGAAAGCTTATGCTCTAATAAATTTGTTAGTCTCTAAGGTGCCACAAGTCCTCCTTTTCTTTTTATGGATACAGACTAACATGGCTGCTACTCTGAAAATAGTCCCCCAGTCAGTATATCCCAGTTTCCCTATAACAGGGGTAGGGGGTATGTGGTTTAACAGATGCATCTTCATAATTGTGTCCCTGCCAGTGCTAAGTCATATGGACCCCGTGGAGTATAATTAGAGGAGTTTGGAACCATTTAAGCAATGGTTTTTGCGGGAAAGGAGCGGTTTAGCTGATAGTTTCATTGAAAAGGTCCAGGAGGTTATTTCTGGCCAGAGAAAGAGAGTGGTTAGTGGGATCCCATGTGGGATTCCCATGTCTTCCACATCACAGAGGCAAGTTCGGGTTTTTTACACAAGGAGCGGTTTAGCTGATAGTTTCATTGAAAAGGTCCAGGAGGTTATTTCTGGCCAGAGAAAGAGAGTGGTTAGTGGGATCCCATGTGGGATTCCCATGTCTTCCACATCACAGAGGCAAGTTCGGGTTTTTTACACAAAAATAAATGGACAGATCTCAGTTTCGTCTCGATGGAGAATGAAAACAAGTTTTGAAATCATGAAAATCTTTGCTGAATGGGAAAAACATTTCTCACCCAGCTCTAGCTTTAATCCATGACTGAGGGTATGTCTACACTACGGAATAAGGTCGAATTTATAGAAGTCGGTTTTTTAGAAATCGGTTTTATATATTCGAGTGTGTGTGTCCCCACAGAAAATGCTCTAAGTGCATTAAGTGCATTAACTCGGCGGAGTGCTTCCACAGTACCGAGGCTAGAGTCGACTTCCGGAGCGTTGCACTGTGGGTAGCTATCCCACAGTTCCCGCAGTCTCCGCTGCCCATTGGAATTCTGGGTTGAGATCCCAATGCCTGATGGGGCTAAAACATTGTCGCGGGTGGTTCCGGGTACGTATCGTCAGGACCCCGTTCCCTCCCTGCCTCCGTGAAAGCAAGGGCAGACAATCGTTTTGCGCCTTTTTTCCTGAGTTACCTGTGCAGATGCCATACCACGGCAAGCATGGAGCCCGCTCAGGTAACCGTCACCCTATGTCTCCTGGGTGCTGGCAGACGCGGTACGGCTTTGCTACACAGTAGCAGCAACCCATTGCCTTCTGGCAGCAGACGGTGCAGTATGACTGGTAGTCGTCCTCGTTGTGTCCGAGGTGCTCCTGGCATAACCGTCTTATGGTGAGCAGGCAGGTGATACGGATTGCTAGCAGTCGTACTGTACCATCTTCTACCAGGCAGGCAGATGTAAAGACACCCCCTTTGTTGATTTTAGCTCCCTGAAGCCAACCCTGTAAGCCGTGTTGTCGGTCGCCCCTCCCTCCGTCAGAGCAACGGCAGACAATCGTTCCGCGCCTTTTTTCTGTGCGGACGCCATACCAAGGCAAGCATGGAGGCCGCTCAGCTCACTTAGGAGCACATTAAACACCACACACATTATCCAGCAGTATATGCAGCACCGGAACCTGGCAAAGCGATACCGGGCGAGGAGGCCTTTGCTGCAGCTCAACCATACACTGGAGCATACTGGTTTGATCCTCCAGCAGCCTCAGCAGTGAATCCTGCCTCCTCTCATCACGCTGCCGCCACGTTTGAGCTTCAGCCCTGTCTTCAGCCCGCCACTTACTCTCTTCAGCCCGCCACCTCTCCTCCCGGTCATTTTGTGCTTTCCTGCAATCTGACATTATTTGCCTCCACGCATTTGTCTGTGCTCTGTCAGTGGGGGAGGACAGCATGAGCTCAGAGAACATTTCATCGTGAGTGCGTTTTTTTTTCTTTCTAAGCTTCACTAGCCTCTGGGAAGGAGAAGATCCTGTGATCATTGAAACACATGCAGCTGGTGGAGAAAAAAAAAGGGACAGCGGTATTTAAAAAGACACATTTTATAAAACAGTGGCTACACTCTTTCAGGGTAATCCTTGCTGTTAACATTACATACATAGCACATGTGCTTTCGTTACAAGGTTGCATTTTGCTTCCCCCCACCGCGTGGCTACCCCCTCAACCTTCCCCCCTCCCTGTGGCTAACAGTGGGGAACATTTCTGTTTAGCCACAGGCAAACAGCCCAGCAGGAATGGGCTCCTCTGAGTGCCCCCTGAAGAAAAGCACTCTATTTCAACCATGAATTATATCTCACTCTCCTGAGGATAACACAGAGAGATAAAGAACGGATGTTGTTTGAATGCCAGCAAACATACACTGCAATGCTTTGTTCTACAATGATTCCCGAGTACGTGTTACTGGCCTGGAGTGGTAAAGTGTCCTACCATGAAGGACACAATAAGGCTGCCCTCCCCAGAAACCTTTTGCAAAGGCTTTAGGAGTACATCTAGGAGAACCGCGAATGCCAGGGCAAAGTAATCCTTTCACATGCTTGCTTTTAAACCATGTATAGTATTTTAAAAGGTACACTCACCAGAGGTCCCTTCTCCGCCTGCTGGGTCCAGGAGGCAGCCTTGGGTGGGTTCGGGGGGGTACTGGCTCCAGGTCCAGGGTGAGAAACAGTTTCTGGCTGTCGGGAAAACCGGTTTCTCCGCTTGCTTGCTGTGAGCTATCTACAACCTCATCATCATCATCTTCTTCTTCGTCCCCAAAACCTGCTTCCATATTGCCTCCATCTCCATTGAAGGAGTCAAACAACATGGCTGGGGTAGTGGTGGCTGGACCCCCTAAAATGGCATGCAGCTCATCATAGAAGCAGCATGTTTGGGTCTCTGACCCAGAGTGGCCGTTCGCCTCTCTGGTTTTCTGGTAGGCTTGCCTCAGCTCCTTCAGTTTCACACGGCACTGCTTCGGGTCCCTGTTATGGCCTCTGTCCTTCATGCCCTGGGAGATTTTGACAAAGGTTTTGGCATTTCGAAAACTGGAACGGAGTTCTGATAGCACGGATTCCTCTCCCCAAACAGTGATCAGATCCCGTACCTCCCGTTCGGTCCATGCTGGAGCTCTTTTGCGATTCTGGGACTCCATCATGGTCACCTGTGCTGATGAGCTCTGCATGGTCACCTGCAGCTTGCCACACTGGCCAAACAGGAAATGAGATTCAAAAGTTCGCGGTTCTCTTCCTGTCTACCTGGCCAGTGCATCTGAGTTGAGAGTGCTGTCCAGAGCGGTCACAATGGAGCATTCTGGGATAGCTCCCGGAGGCCAATACCATCGAATTGTGTCCACAGTACCCCAAATTCGAGCCAGCAATGTCGATTTAAGCGCTAATCCACTTGTCAGGGGTGGAGTAAGGAAATCGATTTTAAGAGCTCTTTAAGTCAAAATAAAGGACTTCATTGTGTGGACGGGTGCAGGTTTACATCGATTTAACACTGCTAAATTCGACCTAAAGTCCTAGTGTAGACCAGGGCTCACTGGGCTGGGGCGTGAAGCCAGGAATCAGACATACAACTTCTGCTTTGTCTCTGGTCCTCTGTGCCTGTGAGAGGCAGAGGAAACTGGATTTGCCTCATTGTGTTCTAATTGGTCCTGCTGAAGAGTGCACAGTTTAACTGGCACTATTCAATTCAGCTCATATTTGCCCCAGCCTCCCCCATCCTCATTGCTCTGTCTGTCTCCCTCACTCACAAGCAATTGTTTAAATAAACGTATGTTGCTGGAACCAATTTAAAATGCACCATGTGCATAGAGGTTTGAGCCATTCTTCTACATGGTGATGCAAAACCACCCAGCACCATGGCAAAAATTCACATTGCTTAAGCTCCCATCAGTCTCAATCCTGCCTTCCTTATTTCTCGGATGATTAAAGAGTTCAGCCATGACCTGTGTAGGTCAGCAGCAGAGAAATGAACGACACATACATGTCAAAATACGGACCAAAAATGTGGGTTTTTTTACAACAAAGAAACAATTCTATGTCATACAAGCAGATTTAGTTGACATTAAGCTTAAAGCTGAAGAGGTTATTATAAAGCTATAACTCCTGTTGAAAAAGAAAGACAGGAAAGCCAAATTAAACCGGCAGATTTGGAAATTTAAATTCAGCAACAGTTCAGGTAACACACTACGCTTAGGAAAAAAGCCTTAATTCTATTTTAAAGGCTCATTTTCCACAAATGGCTGAGCTGTTTAAGGTAAAGTGAATAAATACCTAATGAGCCATTAAAGTCTGTAAGACTGTATGCCCTCCAGGCACCGGTATCTGGATTCAGCCAATTATAGTTCCATAAGATATGGTGAAGACATCAGGTTGTTATTGGAAAATATAAAGGTTGAAGACACTTCTAATAAGTCACTCCAGGATGTGATAAAATTGTTTAAACCATTGGAAAACTCTCAGTGTGTTTTTGTCAGATATATTTTTACTGATAGTTTTTTTTCTTTTTTTTGAGCGTGCGCGAGAGAGACAGCATCTAAATTTCCTTCTCAGAGACCTGAAAGTCACACACCAAAACATGACATTAACACCAATATGTGATTTGTGTCTAAATTTCCATGTTTTTAGCACATACTCCAGGGGTTATGAAATATTAATGGTAGCAATTCCTCAACTGTGCCTCAGAGAGAATGACTGGGAGAGGGAAAAAAAACAAAAAAAACCAAGAAAATACCAGGAAATGTTTTTAAAATCAAAGACACTGCATAGATAGAAGGTGGGGAGATGGGTTATAAGCAGCAAAAGCTACAGTTTCCTTTGAGCAGAACAAATCTTCATGAAATTCTTCAAACATTGCTCCTGTGTGTGCTTGCTAAGCACTTGCCCAAGTTTAAAAACTCTGCCTTTTCAGGATTAGGATTTTTGAAAACATTTTTTTGATCTGTAATTTTATTTAAACTGTGCTGAGTACATAAGAGTTGGCCCGGTACAAGTCAAAGAAATAATTAGAAATACAAGCAAAATCGCCCTATGCATTAAGGCTCTGATCCTGCAAAAAAGTACATGGCTGCTTAACTTTCATCCTTCATTTCTCACTTCGAACAAGCATCTTCATGCTTTCTCCCATGCTGCCCCTCAGTTGGGAGGACTGGAGCTCATCATGATTCTTTTTCAAAACCCTCTTAAAACTCTCCTGTGCTGTGAAATCTACAAAATTATTGACAAGAGGCTGCCAGAGACCACTGCTTATCATGCTGAGCGGTGTTGTCTCATTGTTTCTTTGTGCTTTCCCGTCTGTCTGTATCCACCTGTTTTCTCTTGTCCTATAGTTAAACTGTAAGCTCTCTGGGGCAGGGAGCATCTTTTGGTTCTGAGTTTGTACAGTGCCTAGCACAAGGGGTCCTTGTCCATGACGAGGGATCCAGGTGCTATGGAAATACTAATTGATTAATAATTAGCATTGGGTCATGGGTGCAGTTAGTGGCACTAGTCACAGTGTTTGAAGTTAAGTCCATATGTAAATCGTCGTGTGTGGAAGTTGCAACATTTCATACGCGGCGGCCTCTGTCAAGCCTCGTAACACCCGCACAAGTAAAGTATCTGAACTCCTTTATTATTTGCTCTCTCATCATTTAAGATTTGGAGATTAAAGGCAATCTAGGCATAGCCACCACCTAAATGAATACTTTGCCTCACTTTTTAATAGGAGTGTCATAAATATAAAGGGAAGGGTAAACCCCTTTGAAATCCCTCCTGGCCAGGGGAAAGCTCCTCTCACCTGTAAAGGGTTAAGAAGCTAAAGGTAACCTCGCTGGCACCTGACCAAAATGACCAATGAGGAGACAAGATACTTTCAAAAGCTGGGAGGAGGGAGAGAAACAAAGGGTCTGTGTCTGTCTGTAGTCGTCTTGGCCGGGGATAGACCAGGAATGGAGTCTTAGAACTTTTAGTAAGTAATCTAGCTAGATATATGTTAGATTATGATTTCTTTAAATGGCTGAGAAAAGAATTGTGCTGAATAGAATAACTATTTCTGTCTGTGTATCTTTTTTGTAACTTAAGGTTTTGCCTAGAGGGGTTCTCTATGTTTTTGAATCTAATTACCCTGTAAGATATCTACCATCCTGATTTTACAGGGGGGATTTCTTTATTTCTATTTACTTCTATTTTTTATTAAAAGTCTTCTTGTAAAGAACTGAATGCTTTTTCATTGTTCTCAGATCCAAGGGTTTGGGTCTGTGGTCACCTATGCAAATTGGTGAGGATTTTTATCCAACATTTCCCAGGAAAGGGGGGGGGGGTGCAAGTGTTGAGAGGATTGTTCATTGTTCTTAAGATCCAAGGGTCTGGGTCTGTAGTCACCTAGGCAAATTGGTGAGGCTTTTTACCAAACCTTGTCCAGGAAGTGGGGTGCAGGGTTTTGGGAAGTATTTTTTGGGGAAAGACGCGTCCAAACAGCTCTTCCCCAGTAACCAGTATTAGTTTGGTGGTGGTAGCGGCCAGTCCAAGGACAACGGGGGGAATATTTTGTACCTTGGGGAAGTTTTGACCTAAGCTGGTAAAGATAAGCTTAGGAGGTTTTTTCATGCAGGTCCCCACATCTGTACCCTAGAGTTCAGAGTGGGGGAGGAACCTTGACAAGGAGTCATGAGGAGTTTCGGGACAGTGGCAGCGTGGCTAATGGGAGCAAGGATATGGAAGTCAAAATTACCACATCCAATGTGGAAGTCAAACTCAGTTTAATGGGACTAAATCAGGGGCCTGGATACTCTCTATCCAAGAATATTAAAGGAACCAGCACACAAAATTGCAAGCCCCCAAAACAAAGATTTTTAATTAATCAGTAAACTCAGGTGTTGTACACAACAACTGGAGAATTATAGTACCTATATTTAAGAAAGGAAAAGAAGTGATCTGGGAAACTACAGGCCTGTTAGTTTGACCTCAGTTGTATGCAAAGTCTTAGAATAAATTTGGAAAGAGAAAGTATTTAATGAAATAGAGGTAAACAGTAACTGGGATAAAATGCCACATGATTTTACAAAAGGTAGATCATATCAAACCAACCTGATCTCTTTCCTTGAGAAGACAATGGATTTTCTAGACAAAGGAAACGCAGTAGATCTAAACTACATGGATTTCAGTAAGGCATTTGATACAGTTCCACTTGGGAAATCGTTAGTTAAATTGGAGAAGATAGGGTTTAGTACAAGAACCAAATTCGGGTAAGGAACTGGTTAAAGGGGAGACTACAATGGATCATACTGAAAGATGAACGGTCAGGCTGCGGGGAGGTTACTAGTGGAGTTCCTCAGGGACTGGTCAGGAGAGGTATTTCCAGTAGAGATAGAGAAGTGTTACAGTAATAGTATTTTTCAAGTCACCTAATAGAAGTACTGAGGAGCAATCTCTTTATCATGAAAGTGCAACTTACAAATGTGGATTTTTTTGTTTGTTTGTAGAAAAACATCCACAAATATTTAATAAATTTCAATTGGTATTCTATTGTTTAACAGTGCGATTAAAAGTGTGATTAATTTTTTTAATAGCTATTAGTTTTTTTGAGTTAATAGCGTGAGTTAATTCTGATTAATCGACAGCCCTAATATTTTCCCATTTACTCTATTTTTAGTATTATATGCTGGAATTTCAGGGGTTCACTTCTATATGTGCAACCCCCAATATACATGCAAGCCAGGAGTTTGCCAGAGTGAGCCTTTGAAGAAAATCATGCTCTCAATATACATGCTAGGATATTTTGTTATTGATTTGAATTTCCAGATTTTACATTTTGTGGTATCGTGATTGAGTTCCTGACTTCACAATAGTTTTGTTTACAAGGCAGCAATCCCCCCTTTAGCGGCAACTTGCAAGTAATGAGTTTGGTGTAGTCTCACAGAGAGAGGGGAAGTAGGGGAACCAGTAGTTGAAAGAACACAATAAATAAATGAAGAATCTGGCAGTTGAAAAATACATTCCAAACTAGAGTGATCACAAATGAGAAAATATAAATAAACTAAAAGTTGAGGATTTGGAATACATTTAAATTACTTTTGCATGAGCCCTGTTGTTCTGTATATTAAAGATCGCTCAGAGCAGCAAATTAAATAGTCAGGGTACTGTAGATAATGGAGTGCTGATATCTTAATGGCACTTGCTGTCATGACTATGCAATGCAATCTCCTTTTTATTAAGGGAGATTATTTTCTTGTTTCTTGATTATATTTCCCAGTTAGTGATTTGCCTTTTATTTACTGTTACTGTTATATATTGTAAGGATGATGTTAGCTACAGGCCAGGAACATAATTTAAAACCTGCTTTAAACAGCTGTGTGCTTGTTGGCTTGAGACATATGGTTTTATAAGTTCTAAAATGATTACGTGTGCCAAACCATCAGCACGGCAACAGCAGAAATGTAGATCATATTTAGAAATGTACATTGGTGACATGTGTAACTTTTTAGAAGATAATTATGAATATTTTTGCAGTTTAGAAGAGAGATTACTGGTAGCTGAAAACCAGGGAAACCAACGGCAAATGACATACTTTTTAAAGCAACCATTCTTTGTTTACATTGCCAATGAAACAAGTGGCTTTTAATATCAATACAGTAAAATGCATGTTTAATACTCACAAAGAAAAGAAAGAAAATTGCTCCACAGCTATGGAAAGAAACGTAGAAATGGAGAGGATTATAAAATATAATAGTGAGTTCATACAAGGTCAATGCTATATATTATATTTGCATTATAATGCACTGCTGTCAAAGTCTACACTGCGTGAACTGACTGGGGGTGGAGGGAAAGATGATATTTTCAGCTACGCATGGGAACTATGCAAGAAATACAATTGACTAGCCTTATCAAATACTGTCGCCCAACTGAAGCCCTCAAACCCTGGTGTCCAAGGAATGGCACCATTTTGTTGGGCATTGCTGGATGAAGTACAAAAGTGTTCTAAATTTCAAGTACAATACAGTAGGGTTTTGAGAAGTGAACAATCCAGTCTGGAATACTCCCCTCCAAAATCCTTTGATTTTTTGAGAAATCCACTTCCAAACCTGGACCCACCCTTCATTATGTTTGTCCCTTTGTAGTTTTAAGATAATAATTGTAAGAGTGTTTTGCACTTATGTAGCATCCTTCATTTCCAGATCTCAGTATATCACAGCAGAAATAGAATCCAGAATACACAGCACCTCCTTCCAGCTCTGGCCATTAGATGATTGAATTCAACTGTCCTTGACTCTCCCTTTCTCTGAGAATCTACTGCCTCCCACAGCCGTACAGCCCTGGAAATGCCACTTTGTTGGATGAGCCACACAAGCCGTTATTCTGCTTTCTAGATATAAAAGCGAACCTACACGGACATCACGGGGGTGGCGGGGAAGGTCTTCAATTATTTGCAGTATAATCAAGACATTGCAGTATAATCAGCTACGTTATTCACATAGCTGAAGTTGTGTAACTTAGCTCGATCTCCCCCCGTAGTGTAGACAAGGCCTAAGAAATTCATCCACATGCACTGGGAGAAAACACTAGGTCTGCCCTCTCTTCCTATCTCTCTTTTAACTGTCCTCCACTGACTAGCTAAATCATCTTGTTAACTGGTAAATCATGCAGTCCTTAACTACTTGTCTTCTCAGTTTGGCCCATGTGAAGACACTTGCCAAGTGCACAAAGTGGAGAGTCAGCCTTAGGCTGCTCACACTTTGTCACACACCATAATAGAACCTCCATGCTGCCCTATTTATGGAGTCCCTTTTGAGAGGAGAACTACACTTTCATGATGAAGAACACATGGGTTTTCCAGAGACCAATAGGCAAAGAAAGGGCTTTTGGCATAAAAAGGCTGTGTTTAAACTGACTTTGGGCCTTCTTTCTGATCTGACAAATGGACAGGGCCTTCTGTCTAAGGGATCCACAACTCTTGAGGGAAGGTTTGGAAAGAATTTGGTTTCCTAGGACCCCATAAGACTGATGGGTAACTGTAGGATTAGATAGGTATGTAAAGGATAAAATTAGGTTGACTAAAGAAAATATATGCTTTGCAGTTTGTGTAATCTGCAGGCCTTGTTAGCAGTTGCTGGAAAGAATGTGGCTTCACTGGAAAAACTGGACCTGGAAGGTAACTGTAAGATAGGAGGAAAAGGCCTTGAAGAAGAGGCCTCAATTTCCAAGAGTTGTTCCAACTGGTTTAAGCAAAGAAAGAAATTCTCAGTCACGTAGAGACCAATAGGTAAGGTATAAAAGGGTGAACTCCTGAAGGGTTTGTTACTAGTAGCTGCCTGACCAAGTTGGAGCCAGACAACATGGGTCTGAGAACCCCAGATCTAGTCCTCTTGTAAGCACCTGATCCATACTTATAACTGCTTGTTATTAAATGGGTGTGGTTATTTTGGCATTTACAGCATGTTTGGAGCAGCTGTATAAATACCATTTGGCCTTTGAATTTAACAAAAGGCATGTCTGGTTAAATTGGTGTTGTGGTGGTGTCCTGTAATAATAATATTAATACATTAGTAATAATTCCAAGTGACCTCTGGTAAGCTTTTAGCATGCAAATAGAAATTTGTATTGGTTTGTATGTTTTCTCTGTAATGCTGTTACTTTATGAATAAATGTGCTTGCTTACAGCTTGTCTTCACTACAGGGAGATCAATGCTGCTGCAAAGAATGCAGCAGGGGTTGATTTAGTGGGTCTAGTGAAGACAAGCTAAATCGACAGCAGAGAGCTCTCAGGTCGACTCTGGTACTCCACCAGAACAAAAAAGAGTAAGGTAAGTCATAGAATCATAGAATCATAGAATATCAGGGTTGGAAGGGACCCCAGAAGGTCATCTAGTCCAACCCCCTGCTCAAAGCAGGACCAATTCCCAGTTAAATCATCCCAGCCAGGGCTTTGTCAAGCCTGACCTTAAAAACCTCTAAGGAAGGAGATTCTACCACCTCCCTAGGTAACGCATTCCAGTGTTTCACCACCCTCTTAGTGAAAAAGTTTTTCCTAATATCCAATCTAAACCTCCCCCACTGCAAGTCGACCAGAGAGCATCTCCCATCCATGCAGCACAGTGAAGACACCAGGGTAAAGTCGACCTAAATTACATTGACTCTAGCTACATTATTCATGTAGCTGAACTAGCATAACTTAGGTTGACTTACCCTGGTAGCCCTCAGAAAGAGTTGTGTGTGGTAACTTTTAACTGCTGGAAACGCACTCTTCATAGCACTCAGAGAGAGAGAGAGAGCAAAGTACAGATGCTGGCTGTTAGGCAGACGGGTTTGCTGGGTATATCACAGTGTAGGGAGCTGTGTAGCTATAAAATCCCAAGTCAGAAAGGAGTGGACAAAGGATCCTGTCCAGAGACAGGTGATGATTGGAGACCTCACTGGGCACTACAGGGAGGGAGGGAGGGAGTTCTGACAAGAGGCACAGAAGGGTTAAGGACAAGATTTTCAAAAATGGCCACTGATTTGGGGGGTTCAGCTTGTGAGACAATGAGCTTGGTTTTTAGAGGTGCTAAGAACCTGCAGTTGAAGTTGCACCGATAGCTCCAACCAGTGTTTCAAGGTGGACATCCAAAATCTCAAACCAGTAGCCACTTTTGAAACCTCAGAACTACTTTAAGTTCACATAGCAAGACAGTGGGAGAAACTCAAGACCCAAATCCCATTTCCCAGCTCTTATCATTAGGGAAATTCTGGCTCCTAATATTACCAAAAGGGTTGAAAGGACCAGTAAGCGTAAGCACAACTTGGTAAGACAAAGAGAAAAAGTAATACACTTCAAATAAGTTAAATATGGCAACAATAACTAAAAACAACAATCGACAATTTGTTACATACTATGGGCTCTGCAAAATAGTGTTACCTATTACTCCTTATTATTGCACTGGGAAAGAAATGCACACTGAAGGCAGAAAATGAAGTTAGCAATGATTTTTCACTCATGAATCCTTCTCCAGGGATGAGCCATAAAGGGGAAAAAATGCAGCCAGGGGAAAGAAAGGTAGAAAGCAAAGATGATCTAACTTTATATGTTTATTGAGAGAGACACAGGGTACATCTACACAGTATTTGGGGCCGAGCAAGAGAGAGCCTCCCACCTCGGGTCGACAGACTCGGGTTACCAGGGCTCACGCTGGCACGCTAAAAATAGCTTTACAGACCGTGCTTTGAAGTAGCAGCTCGGGCCCCGAAGCACATGGAGCCGGGTGAGCCGTGTTCGATCTTTGAAGAAAAACTTTGAAAAATTTTTGAGTTTTGTGATGTGGTTTCCTTTGCGGGAAGCTGTGGCAACAGTAAGAGAGTTTGCTTTCTGCTTTAAAGTCTCTCTCTGGAGTCAATTCTTGGGGTACAATGACTTGGAAATGGGCACTGGGCTGAGTATTGCGTGGGGGATTGCCTGTGTGCTGTTTTTGACAACCTCTGTTCCAGGATTGGTGTAAATAAAACAATTTAGAATCATAGAATATCAGGGTTGGAAAGGACCTCAGGAAGTCATCTAGTCCAACCCCCTGCTCAAAGCAGGAACAATCCCCAATTTTTGCCCCAGATCCCTAAATAGCCCCCTCAAGGATTGAACTCACAACCCTGGGTTTAGCAGGCCAATGGTCAAACCACTGAGCTATCCCTCCCTTTACCCTAAGAACATACCCAGACACAATGTCACTGATTTCTCTTCCAATAGAAAACTGAACTGCAAGGCTCTCCACATCTGCTATTGCTCTGCAGAGGGATAATACCATACAAACTCTCAATGCCTATCGTATATTATCCAGATAAACATGAATATGGAACGCAGAGGTCTGTGGGAAAAAAGAGTACATGCATTAAAGTGGGTGGATATCAGAGAATGATGAAGAGGTGCAGCTATACTAAGACCAGAGGGAATTTTAGAAGTGTGAATGGGAAAGGAAAAAGTCCAACAGGAAAAGGTTGCATTACAGGTTAGCGAGACAAAGGGAGTGAGGCAATGTCTTTTACTGGACCAACTTCTCTTGATGAGAGACAGACAAGGTTTTGAGCTTGTACAGAACTCTTCTTAAATAATTCAGAAATGTAACAGAGAAGGTAAGGGGGAAAAAGTGTGTGGGGCGGAGCAATCAAAGGTAAAACTAAATGAAAGGATGCATTTCATAACTGGGCTCATACAGCGTAGTCGGCTGGAAATGTGCAAGGTTAGTAAGTGGAGGAAACGTCGTCGGAAAGAGAAATAAGAACACACAAGGTGCATAAGCTACACATGGGGCAGAATCTCTAAGAGGTGGTAAGGAAGAGTCAGCCAAAAATAAGGTTGCCATTTTGTCTTGGGAGCTGGTGGGATAAGTACAGGTAGGGCCAGCTTTTGTGTGTGTGTGTGTGTGTGCCCAGTGCCACAAGGGATAATGGGTAATATTTTTCAGAGACATTGGCATGAATACAGCATATTTCCTCTGGTTTCACACTCCGCATATTTCAAAGAGCTTTACAAGGTGATGAATGGATATTCAGAGTACAGCTGTACATACGTTGTGGAGACGGGGCAGCTCTGCAGTACTAATGATTTGCTCTGACCCAGGCTTGGCCATTAGGGTGTGTACACATGTGAGAGTAGCCAGGATACTGAAGCTCTCCTTTTTCCCTTCAAATCTCTGATTTACACCTGTGCATCCTTGTTTTAACTGTTTCCTCAGAGAATTACAACAGCACATCATCAGCCGAGTTCAGAACTCCAGTGTCAGCAGCGTGGACAGGCCCAAGTCTTATGTAGGACACGGGTTCTTGACCTGGGGTTCATGATGGAGTGGCAATGCCTGGGGAAAGGAGAACTAGCTGAGCTGCATGGAGAGGCAGCTATCCAAGGAAGCTGACTCCAGCTTCATCTCCTGCCCTCTCCAATTAAGGCCTCAATTTACCAAGGTACTGAAGCATGTGTCTACCTTTAAGCATGAGAGTAGAGTTAGACACACATTCAAGTACCTTGCTGTATTGTAGCCTATAGTCCTAAGAACTCAGGGTCCCATGATGGAGTTTTTAGTTCCATCTATCCTTCTGTTTGAGGGAACAGGATTATACTGGATATTATCATCCTATGTGTAATTAGTGATCCTATGTGGGAAGAGAGAGACAGACAGACTGGGGCTAGCCTTCCACAGTGGAAGCAAAGAAACAAGCGAGAGAGGGAAATAATAAAATATAGCAAAGGTGAGGTATAAAGTATACCCTATTACCTTATATTAAAGGATTCCATGATTGAATAATATCATTATCCCTTCTGGCTCATGTTAATATGCTGGTTAAATCTCTTAAATAGATTTAAAAGAATTTGCTTTCTCTACTGAGAAACAAACATGAACATGTGGTGTACACATTTATCTATGTATGGATACAAACATAACTCCACCACAGTGGAGAAAGAAAAAGAAAGGGGACATACTTGGATTACAGTGAATGTGAGAGAGGAAAACTGGCGATTAGAGAGAGAGAAGGATTTGAATGTTGAAGGTTTCTTTTATGTTTTCTTGCTTGGCAACTTTGGTGTCTGGTTGCTCATGGTCCCTTTGAAGCATTTAAGATACCTTCATTTCCCCCCAAAATAGCAACAATTTAGTTAAGCATTGCAAGAACAACAATCCAGTGTCCTCCAATAGGTCAACATGTTTGGTTAATTATCAGGATAGATCCTCAGTGGGTATAAACTGGCAGAGCTCTGTTGAAGTCAATGGCATTACACCAATTTGCATTGAGAATCTGGCCCATCATGGTCCTCCATCCAATAGCTAACATTTTGACAAATTGTACATATTAAATTTTTAGCCTTTTGTCATAAGTATTTTCAAAATAAAAACCAGAACACTTCTGTGGTGGCAGATTATAGGGTCATCAAACAGTTCTACGAAAGATAACAGCACAGTGAAAGTTAGGCGCCTAAAGTACCTTTGTGGATCTGGATCCTAAGTACTGCCCTTTCCTCTGCATGTCCCATCTAGCTAGCTTAAGGGGCTCCCGACTCAGCTTGCTGGCTTCTGAGAATCCCTTTCTTAGGCACCTAATTTCCCCATATAATGCAACGGGAGCCTGGACACTTAACTCAGGGCTGGGCAGCAGTTTGGCTAGGAGTTAAATGTTGCAATGCTTAAGTCCCCTTAGTGAACGTGCTATGGATGAGTCTATTGTGAAACAGCAAATGTATATTGTTAACAAATGCAAAGGACAGCTTCAACAGGGACTATAACCATTTGACTTTCCACTCCAAACACCGTTGATGACACTGATCGCTCATTCCAGTGACCTGTGTGTTCCTGGTAAATGCAGAGCAAATTCTACTCGTGGTAGCAATACATCTAAATCAAATAATTTGTAGTTGAAACAAATGCTTTGTTTACACGAAAAAAATGGGACGTTTTAGGTGTCCTCAAAGAAGCTCCTTGCACATTATATGTAAAACTGGGAGTGTCCAGCCGAAGTGAAACAAGTCATCCCTTTACTAATAAACCAGTCCCCTTCAGCCAGCACTATTTGCTGTTCCTCTCCACTGTTACTTTTTCTCTTACTTTGAATGGCAAATGTTTCTAAGGCCTTTTTGCTATTTCTTGAGACTTCCGCCATTTGCACTTGGCCGAACAAATGCTCAAGAAATAGAGATTAAATCAGAGGAGAAAAAGACAGACATCACTAAAAATATGAACCATGATTTCCTTATTTATGAGCGTGTAGCTGTCCCCAGAGGCTGATTAAATAGAGTAGCTAATTTCCCAGAAAATGACATTTTGTACCATTATACTGAAAGAATTTAATATGTAAAGTACTATATAAAACAATTATCTAAATCTGGGTAGAAACAGTAGCAATTTAATACTTTACTGTGCACAGCAGAAAATTGCAGGTATTAAGGAAGATGAAGGGCTACCATAGAGACTGTGGGGCTCTTTAACAATCTGTACCCATATGATCACATCTGCTGAGATCTTTTAATAAAGTGTTACAAGGTGGCCCCTGCTTCCATATTAAAACCATGATCTTTCTGCAGTGAAACTTTGCCTCATCTCAAAACCAGCCGTTTGGATACAGCACATGGACATCTGATGAATAAAAATAGCTTGCTTACAATTTAGGCTGGAGCTTGCATAGGCTGGATTCAGACTTTTATTGTATTGTTGAATGTGGTACCCCAGAACACAGCAACGTTTTCATTGTTTGCCTGAATGGATTTTGAAGAGGTTCTGTGTAATTATTTTTCTAAGCCACTTTGGCAAAATAAATTCTAATTAATCTCCCCCCAGCACCCTTGTCAAGGTTCCTTCCCCACTCTGAACTCTAGGGTACAGATGAGGGAACCTGCATGAAAACCTCCTAAGCTTATTTTTACCAGATTAGGTTAAAACTTCCCCAAGGTACAAACTATTTTCCTTTTTCCCCTGGACTTTATTGCTGCCACAACCAAGCGTCTAACAGATATATAACCGGGAAAGAGCCCACTTGGAAATGTCTTTCCCACCAAAATCCTCCCAAACCCTACACCCCCTTTCCTGGGGAAGGTTTGATAAAAATCCTCACCCCAATTTGCATAGGTGAACACAGACCCAAACCCTTGGATCTTAAGAACAATGAAAAAGCAATCAGGCTCTTAAAAGAAGAATTTTAATAGAAGAAAAAGTAAAAGAATCACCTCTGTAAAATCAGGATGGTAAATACCTTACAGGGTAATCAGATTCAAAACATAGAGAATCCCTCTAGGCAAAACCTTAAGTTACAAAAAGACACAAACAGGAATATCCATTCCATTCAGCACAACTATTTTATCAGCCATTTAAACAAACAGAATCTAACGCATCTCTAGCTTGATTACTTACTAAGTTCTAAGACTCCATTCCTGTTCTGTTCCTGGCAAAAGCATCACACAGGCAGAGAGAGCCTTTGTTTCTCCCCCCCACCTCCAGCTTTGAAAGTATCTTGTCTCCTCATATTGGTGAGGTGCCAGCGAGGTTATCCTAGCTTCTTAACCCTTTACAGGTGAAAAGGCTTTTCCTCTGGCCAGGAGGGATTTTAAAGGTGTTTACCCTTCCCTTTATATTTATGACAACCCTCAAAATGCTGCCTTGTAGGCTTGGCAGAATTCAATTTTTATTTTTTTTTTATAGTTTTGACAGATAATATCTTTATTTTTAAGCATTTTTTCCCATTTTTTATCTATCTAAAGTTTACAGTTGCACAGAATTATGGGTTTTAAGCATTTTCTTTCCCAAACATTATTGATTTAAATTTTCCACAGCTGCAGGAAATTCTGAGGGAGGGGGCCAGACAAGAATTAATTAATGACAATGGACACGGAGATTCAAAAAGTTAAAGCTTTGTAACTGTTCAGACATAAATTGTCAAAATACAGTAAATATCTAGAATCCTGCATGGATACAAATTTATATCCATGGATGCGGATATCTGCAGATATAAGTCAGTATCCGTGGAACCGCAGGGCTCTCCTGGGAACCGCAGCAACGAAAGGAGCAGAAAGCCAGCGCCCCATGCCAGCAGCTCCTCTGGCATGGCTGCACTGCCCCCAAAACAGGAGACACAGACAGTTGTGTGGAAGGGACCGGGGCAGGCTAGGGGCGGTTCAGCTGCACTGGGAGCAGCAGCCCCACATTCTGCTCCTTTCGCCATTGCGGTTCCCGGGAGACCCCTGTGGTTCCACAGATTCCAATTTATTATCTGCAGATATAAATTTGTATCTGTGCAAGGCTGTAAAAATATCCTTAAGTCAAACTAGTGAGTTCTCAAGCAAAAAGTTTTTCTTACTTTTCCTATCTAAATTTAGATTATTAATGGGCATATTTTCCCGTTGATTTGTGTGTGGATGATGAAATTGACATTTACCTACATTCACCAGTAAAACTGTAAACTTTCCAAGCCTGCTTATATGGCTATTGTCACCATAGGGTATGTGTCATACACAGAACAAGTGTATGAGAACTGCTCACTATGTGGAAGCATTCCCTAGTGAAAGAAGGTAACCATAGGCTTCTTTGTTTTTTAAAGGGCAATTCCTTGGAAGTTTGCAATAATATGTCTTGGCTTGATGTTAAGGGCATTGATACTCTCAGAGATTATAATAAAAAATGTCATTCACGTGACTGACACTTGTAACAGCATGTGAGAAAGTGAGAGTCTTCCCATGTCAGCGACTGGGACACAGGCAGTCATGTCTAGTGTTTAGAGCAGGCGTCAGTAGCCAGGAATCAGTGCCTAGGGTCAGAGCTTGAGTTGGGGGCCAGGTGCCAGAGCCAAAGGTCACAGCTGCAGTCCAAAGTCTGGAATTTGAGCTGAGGGTCAGGACCAGATTTCCTGGAGTGAGGTAAGGCAGGAGAGGGGCTGGGTCCATGGTAGGGGCAGGACTGGGAACAAGCAGATGCAGAAGTTATCACAGCCATGGGCGAGTGCTTTGAGCAGCTACCAAACTACATCTGCTGCTGGGCTTATGAGCCAGTCGGCTGATTCGTCCGACCAATCAGGCTGTGTTGCCAATCAAACAGTCCACTACTGTTTGTGCCCATTAGGTGGCCCAGAGATTTGCTCTGTAGGGCCTGCTTCCAGACTGACCCAGATGCAGACCCTGGTTCCTGACACCCCTTCGTCACTGAGATGTGCTTTTATACAAGTGCAGGTAGGAGCTGGCTAAATTGTCTTTGACAAAAAATTCACCACTTTTGGCATATCCTGTAAATGAAACTGTCTGACAGTATGTAGCAAAAAGTTTGATCTCCCTGAGTCATAACCAATTTGTGACTAATTTATTACACTATTTAACAGGGAGCTATCACTTAGGGTTTCAGTCAAGCTTAGCACAGCAACAAATAGGCATTACTCATTCATTATGTCTTTACAGTTACATGCTTATTCCTTTTCACATTCAAGCACTCCTCATGGTACTCCACTGGGATGGCAACACATCTGAAGTGTCTGCTCAGCCAAGCTATCAGTAGCATTTCTGTCTTGTGGGGAATGGGATCCCCTGACAAGTCCCCTTGCTGGAATTACGTAGCCAGTTCAATAGGTGTGGCCTTTACAATGAAACGTAGCATGACGATGAACAGTAAGTGATAACCTAACAATGGCACGTGCATATCCCATTGGCTCAGCTTACCAGAAAAAAGATGCCCCCCTGTAAACTCAACTCGGGATCTGAAAATCAAGCTGGACTCTTTCCTGCCTGCTAAGAGCATCTTTCCACTATCCTGAGGGGCTTTAATCAGCCCCATTGACAAAAGGAAGCTAGGTACTTGTAGAACTCAGGGGAGCCAAAGCCATGCTAGCCACAGCAGGTCTGTGCCACCAACAATAGATCTCCCTATGTAGGTGAAATCCTTGGTCATTTTGTACCCATGGAGAGGTGCAAAGCAGGTAGAGCGTAGCTAAGAATCAGGGCCCGTATCATAATGCAGGTGCACACGGGGGAAAGAGTTAAGGCAAGTCAACCTCAGACTCCGTTCCTGTAATCGACTCCATACAAGTGGACCCCGGCTCCTGCAAGGTGCTCTGTTGAAGTCAATAAGACTCTGCATGGAGGTGGAGGCCCATTGTGGGGTGTTTGATGTAGGATCTAGGTCTTATACTGGGAGCCTAAGGGAGGCAGATGCCCAGCTCCCACTGTTTCAGTAAGATTAGAGTACTAATGCCTTGAGAGCCTTTGAAAATTCCAGCCTAAAATACTGTCTCCTGACTTGTGCTTTTTACTTTGCAGCTCTAATGTTCTTCTAATATGGGGGTAGGGGTTGTATGGGCTACACAGAAAGTATCATTTTCATTGCAATCATACCCTAGATGCACTGGGTCTGATTCGGATCACAGTTATCATGAGGTAAGACGGGAGTTATTCCATTGAAGTCAGTGAGTGAAATCCAGCCCCATTAAAATCAAAGTCAAAGCTCCCATTGACTTCAGTAAAGCCAGGTTTTCACCTAATGGATTTACAATGTGTGTGATCAGTCTCTGGCTATCTACAACTGTCTGCTTTGCCATTGATGGAGCAGAAGACAGGCTTCACTTCTTGAGCCACAAGATTATTTTCTCCATTACAAATGCAAATGACACAAATCTGGGTGTCCTTTTGGCTTTACTACCAGAGGTTAGTTCTCTGTGAACAGGGATTTTCAGCTGTCAATAGGCATGTGTTTCACCTTTCTTTTAAAGTAAAGAGGAATAAGCAATGGTTGTGAGAGATTAAGACTGGCAGGGTAAAAGAGCACTGGAATGAACCCTAAAGCTATTTTATTCTCATACAAAGCACCTGATCAGAAATAATGGACTCAGATAGATGCGATGGGAAGATTCAGCTAACAGCAGTGTTTGTAAACCAGCAAAAAAAGTTTGTCAGCCTCCTAAATTATTTTCACAGAGCTGAGCACGTCTCTGTCTATTGTGTCCCCATTTTGAACAATATCCCATGTTCGGTGTGTAGGGATTCATGCTATTCACCAGTACTGCATGAAAACAGCTGTTTTGCCATCGTGGCACTGTGTTAAGTCATTACTCCCTCCCAGACTGAGGCTCAAATACAACAGACATCTATCTGAGAACAAATTCATGGGTACAACAGCCAGCTCTCCACAGAGCTAACAGAGGAGATCACATGCCTAAATGGGCTTCACTGAGCACTGCATTAAGAACAATAAACACATGAAGGGATGGCAAAACTGAGACAGACTAAGATAGCCACAGCAAATGATGAAGATGACAGACAAACCATTATCTGCTGCAGGACCTATAGGTTGAAATCCTGATGCTGTCAAAATCAATGGGAGCTTTGACATTGACTTCAATGGAGTGCTAGTAAATAAAGTCTGCAGGCTTGGCAGGACTTAGCAGAGAGAATTAAAAAAAGTGCAACATGCTAAATCAAGACTTGGCTCAGTCCCTGTGCACACATCTCTTTTCTTACACAAAACTGTATTAAGCTTAGAGTTCAGTAAGGGTCATTTACATACAAATCCCTTGTAAATCAGAAGTAAAATTATTTGGTTTCTATGAGCAATACCACCACACATTTACTCATCACAGGTTAATATTTCAGGGTGTTCCTATTAAGGACTTTTCTGCAAACAAGATAATACACAAGTGCTTTCTCTCCCTTCAATTCTCTATTTATATATACATCAAAACCTATAAAACACATGTTGATAGTCTGTATGTGTTCATATTATACATACACACACACACACACACCAGAGTGGATACAATTCCTCTTGATGAATCCTATCATTTTAACAATGACGTAAGAAGTGTTGAAATATGCACTTCAGCGAAGCCCAAAGTGCTCACATTATGTCTTATTTCAACACATTTTACGCTGCATACCTATAATTTCAATACTCCTAACACAGCAACTTGTTTCAGCCTGAATATCCACAAATCCCTCTGTGTCATTTCCTTCCAGAAAAGCAATGATAAATCTGTTCAAAAGTGAGCCCACCATTGTTCTATTTTAAACACCTCCACTCTCTCATCATTCATTCTTTTTAATGCTTTTCCCATCTTAACATCTGTCCTCTGATCAGTCTGCAGCTACAGAAGCCATTTCAACTGTTTTCTTAACAACTCTCTTACTTGATCAGATACATACAGAAACACACACGGAAATAAACTCGTGCTGCTCTGACACATAAAATAATCACTTGTCATAAATTACAGCTGTGCTTACAGATCTCACATTGCGAGCCAGGTCAATGTAGGCGACATACAAAAGTGAAGTCTGTAGATAAGGGTTGCCATCACTTTTCATTATAAGCCATTAAAAAAGGCTAATAATTTTAACAGACATAACTGCTCAGGCTGAAATTTTCTATGCCAGACGTCTGCCTCTGGTTTACAATTTTTTTTTTTTTAATTATAGCAAAAACGGTTCAGCTGTTTCTCAGCACAAGGTTAGGGGGAAGTTTCTGATTCATTGATCAGCTTTGATGCCTCCAGGTTTTGGAGCAAGGACCTCACTCCGTGACAGCGAAGTGCTTTTTGCTGTTCCCATGAAACTCTTCCCAAATTTGGCTAAATTATAGCCTCAGTAGAGTCGTAAGAGTTTGGCAGCGAAATTCTCTGAAGAGTCCATCTGTACGGAGCATGCTCCATCCAAGGGCTGCATTGCTTCTCTTGGAGCTAAGGCACATGAACTACCGCCCCTGTGCTCTCAGTGCTCCTGGTGTCCAGGTCGCAGGGAGAAGAAATGAATCAGCTTGACTGGAATATAGGGGAATCAGGAGCAAGGCCTGGGGGATGAAAAGGGGGAGACTGGGATGTTCAGCTAATCAGGTCTATAGGATGGCATTCAATCTCCAACCCTGCTCTCCTCTGAGAGCAGGGTTGGAGATTGAATGCCATCCTATAGACCTGGAGTCTATCCCTGCCTCTGCCACAGAGTTCCTATATGATGCTGGGCAACTCACTTCAACCAAACTTTTTACAAATGCTATTAACACTATGTTCCTCATTTCTGCATGCCCAACTTGAGACAGCTAGCCTATGATTTGCATAAGTGCTGAGTACTCACATCCTGTGCACTGAATGAGGTTCTGCTGAAAATATAGTCTATGATCATGCAGTTAAAGACGGTATCAAAATGCATATGCACAAGGGCCCAAATTAAGGTTACATAGGCAACCTTAATTCTGGCATTTCCTAACTTTTGAGTGCTTTACCTTACAATATTAACATTCTTTTAATGTTGTTTTCTGTATGTTTGGGGGAGTGGGGTTAACGCGTATTTGCCTGCATCTGAGAACATCAACATTTCAGTTAAATAATCCTATTGGTTTTGAGATGTATAAAGTTGCAGGTGGTAATACAGAAGTCCCCAGTTTATGAGAAAAGCATGTACATTCAAGCATGAACATCCTAGTACCAAGCTGGATGTTCAGTATTTCACGTACTTTTTCCAAATGACAGATTTTATTTAAAATGTGTTAAAACTCCAACGTAAGAAGAAGAAATGACCGCATTTCATAAAACAGGGTGCTGGCTAATGAGTTTAAAATAAGCAAGGGCCTAATGTGTAATGTATACTTTCAACATATTTAGAAGTATACTCAGAAGTATATTTATAACTACATCCTTTCCCACCAAACTCTCATCCATAGAGGAAAATACCCTCCAAGAACGCAGTGTAACCTTTTTCAAACTTAAAAGATATTTTCATGAAAAAAAAGGCTTCTTTGAAAAAAATAGTTGATTAAAAAAAAGCAAACACATATCATTGATATTTTAATTACATTTTAAAGACTTTACTAGAACAAAAATTCCACTTAAGTATAATCTTAGATACAGATTGTAGGAGCCTAATGATTTTTTTTTCCCCACTATTTAAAGTTTCTACATCATTTCCTTTTTCTCTAAATTAAGCAGAAACAAGATAAGTCATTTTGATTCTCTCTCTCTTTCCAAATTCCAGCTCTAATTAAGATTCGGTTAGTGTTCCTAGTGTAATCCCAATAATCAGGGGTTCAGGAGTCCTCTGGTTTAAAGTCACGCTAAGTTGGAATTTGGTGTACCTGTTTCAGCAAATTAGTTACCCTCATTTCCCCTTATATTTGCAATGGTTTCAGCAAATTTTTTTCATTAGATAGAACAGCTGTAGCTGAAAATGAATCTATCAATTCAGACATTTTTGAAAATGGAAGGAGCTCTCTTTGAATTTTTTTATTTCATCGCATCAATTGGCATTGGCTAGGCAAGTGGTAATGTGACACTTCTGCTAATGGCTACTTGGCTTATTCTGATTTCATCCTGCCGACACAGCTGCAGCACTTTTTGTCTATTTCATCCACACCTTGTGTCGATTCGGACCCCTCGGCTGTTAGTTCCTTTGGGCAAAGAATGTCTTTGCTACGTCTGTACAGCGTCCAGCACAAAGGGGTCATGATGGAGGTTCCTACATGCTATTGTAATATAAATGAAAGGCACACCTTTGTTATTTTCCAGTACACAAGCCATTGACTCTCCAGAAGTATTTAGACACAAGAAAATCGGTATTTGTTTATATCAGTTATAGGCCTGTCAGCCTGTGGCTCAACTCTCCATGTTTATCTGAACGCCAAACATTCAGATTGCAATTTACAAAACAATCAGTATCAGACCAAATCTTGGGGTCCTTAATTCAGTAAAACTCCCATCGACTACCATGGTCATATGTTTGAATACAACCCACAGAAGTCAGACCATAATTATTGTAGATTTACCAAGAAAAATTGTAAGGCAGCATTTCAGCCCTCAAATCTTCATCATAGGAGGGAAGAGTCTGATGAAAGCTGGAAGCATGGAATGGTTTGTATTGATTGTCAATACAATTCTGAACCATGTCACATTGAGACAGGGCCATCAAGGACCGTTGCACTATGGGGGAGGGGATAAAATGGGGCCCAGCCACTCCTTCCCTCAGCACCCTCCTTGATCTAAAACAGACCTCCCACACTCTGGGGGCATTACATGGTGGTGCACACATCCTACCCACACGTCATGTGGCCTTGGGAGAAAACTGCATAGAGAAGCCAGCCAGAGACTCCAGCCAGTAGGGGCAGATGCAGCCAAAGCAGAGATATTCAGAGAGCTTTCTAGTTTTGACTGGACTTTCTCCGCTGTGCATTGATTGGCTCCTTGCTCCAACCTTCCTCCTCCTTCACTTTGGTTTCACTCCACATCTGCCCCGCTTACCCTCTTCTTGTTCCTTTTTTGTTCATTTAGCTTATCTCCTCCTAAGTAAAACCATCAAATAAATAAAATTAAATTAAAATTTAAAAACCATGGACTAACATGCCTTTTGCTGCCATCACATTTTCACTCTGCTTGCATGTTATACCCCTTCTCTTACCCAGTCTTTCTTGCCTGTTTAGATTGCAAGCTCTCTGGGGCAGGGACTACCCACTATAGCACCCAGCACACTGTGGCCTCATTCTTGGCTGGCCCTTAGACACTGCTGTAATTAACGTGGTTCATAATAAATCATAAATAATAAATAATAATAATACCACCACCAATTAAAATGCAGTGAGGTATATTGAGCCATGCGGTCTTATGGTATTTTGGTGGGAGGAGACCAACACGTCTAGAAGACATTTATCTTTGAAAAACTATGACAGAGCATATTCAGTAGCTAGTCTCCATACTGGTTTTTTTTTTTTAAAAATCAGCAATGAGGTTTCAGTATCCCTGCATCAATGGAAGTGTCCCAGAGAATTTTCCTGAACTACTTGTAAGCATGTGCCCTGATTAGCATCTCACACGATCAGGTGCCAAACACCTCTTTATGCACAGAACAGGTATGGTGCTACCAGCGCACACTCCCTGCAGTACTGTATCCATAGGCCTCAGTCCCCAATTGCAAAGGCTCTCTGCTCTGTATTTCCTTGCCTTGGTGGGCTTCTTTCTTGTGCTTAACACGATTGAGCCCTTGTCTACACAGGGAAGTTGTACTAGTATAACCTAAGGTGTGAATTTAGACAGATACAGTCAGTGCTTCATTTGTAATGAAAGAGGTGCCAGGACACAATTTTTTTTTACATTCATAACTGATGCAGCAAGCCAAGAGGTGCCGTGGCTATGGACTGCCAAGCCCCCTGGTGCAAATTAAGCACCAGATATAGTTACATCAGTGTAAACTCCTGTTTTCACACTCTTATTCTAGTCTGAGTGGCTTTTTATGTTTTTTTAAGCCAATTTGGAACAGGTTTAAATTAATCCAAAATAATGGTCAACATGAGTTTACACTACACCAGTGCAAGTTTTGGTATTGACAAGCCCTTTGGCCCTGATCCTCAACACTATTTAGGCTCCTAAATTCCACAGATTTCAAGGGAAGCGAGGAGCCTGTATACCTTTGAGGATCTGGGCCTTGAAGACTACTGGCCGGATCATGAGATGGTGTAAGGTGGTGTAACTCCATTGTAGTCAATGGAAATACACTGATTTATACCTCCCAAGGATCTGAGCCGATAACTCCTTTTTTATCAGTGACTTTTTGCACAGCAGTGTATAGTGCCACTATCCGGACAGCATAATCATCAAAATAGTGCTTCGTTTCACTTATTTACTGGAGGAACATAACGAGCACAGCCATCATGTCATCTCTATTTTTGACATCCTAACCAAGCCAGTGATGCACAAGGCAAGTTGGCACAAACTTTTCTTTGGTTTGCTCAACGTAATGGTCTCATGCATGACATACAGCTCTTGGCCAAAATGAGTTGTAAGTTAGCCCAGAAGTTGGTATATGTTGGGGTAACTTGCCTCAATGTGGCATTTCTCCTGGAACCAAACCCACCTGTTAAAATGAGTGCAACATCCATTGCTGTCCATAGGAGCTGAACTTTCATGCCAGGAGTTACTTGGTCCCTCATAAAAATAATGGGAACGATGTAACCATAAATTAATGGAGGGGCAGTGGCTTTCTTCCACCTCATTCACTGTCTTGCCACATCGTCCTCCTCTTTGGACCCTTTTGCATGTGTGCAGCATCTCACGTCTGCTGGAGCAAGTAGGGAACAAAGCACCCACATTCCAAAGCACCACACACTAGATAGTGCGGCAACATTAACTTATTCTACTGCCATGAAATACCCCGTTACCCATGCAAACACACCTAGCTGGGTCTCATACTGGGAAATGCCCATTATTTCTTAACATGAGTTTTATTGTTGAATTTTCCAGGCAGCTTGGCTGCACCTCCCTGGACCTCTGCTCTCACTAAATTGTCCAGGTGGCCTCTCTCAGGGCCTCCACCCCTTCTGTGTGCCAAGGAAACGGTTCATTGGCTGGCTGAGCTACTGTGCTGTACCTAAAACAAAGGCATCATAGTTTCACAGCTACACCCCACTACTGAGACCAAATCAAGGCAAGTTACATTACTTTGCTGCTTAGGACCATTTTCTGATCCACTTCCATCACTCTTTTTCTCACCACTGAAATGAAGTCCAACTCCCTCCATGAGAGCTGAATCACTTAGGGAGGTTGTGTGTTCTTATGTGGGTCCCCAATAGGTGGCAGTCCATACATCACTCCAATGTACTATTTTTAAGGTGCAAATAATGTAAGACAGGACACTGAAGACACAAATTGCACAAACTGAGCCATCACAAAAGCCTTTATAAAGAAGGCCATAAGCGTTTCTTGAAACTGAATAAAGTTGCTGCCTTTTCCGTGGTGTAGGTAGTTTCTTATATTTGTCTACAACAGCATGTCTCCCTGCAGACCATTTGGTTCTAGGCACTTTACAAAAAACACACAAATCTACTCGTTTTCAAACATTTTCCATTCATAAAAATATGACAAACTTTGCTCGATAGCTGTTCTTTGCGTTCTTCCATCAAGACCAGTTTGTTTATTACTATGGTAATGATAGTAACAAAAAGAAGCAGTCCACATTAAGGACTGTGTGTCTATAAAGCATTAGGTAAAATTCAAGCCATTTTCTCAGTATGTTTATTTTTAATTGAGCATCTGAAACTGTGTATAAAAATATTTTTTGCAAATTTGTGACTAATACATGTCAAAAATCAATTTACGCCCTGCCCCACCCCCTTAAAATAAATCTGTATTTGGGCTGATAGAGGACCTGTAAAAGGCCCAGATTTAGCAATATATTCTCTGAAACAACCAGCTATGGTTTACAAATTGAGTTTGCAATGGAAAGCCTTAGAGAAGCATTAACCCTCTCTGAGTTAATGGTTTCCACCCAGTTCATTATGATAGTGACTAAAAGTCATTACCCAGCCCATAGCTCTCGCTGAAATGAGTCTGTAGACTCCATCCAGTATAGCATGGGCAGCTGTTTAGAGCACATGCACAAAATACCCCATTAATACAATCACTATTCATTAGCTCCCTTGCACCAGACAACCCACATTTTGTCTGCTTTGTGCCAGAGCAGCTGTAAAGGTACTTTAGCGAACTTACTGTGACTTCCCCCCTTTCAGGGAATCCTTCAATGGCGCGTGGTATAAAGGACAGGGCCAGAATGCTGTTCTGCAACAATGGACCTTTGGGCCAGGACATAGGCAGCTAGGCATTAGTTGAAGTCTGCTCTGATTTCCATTTAGGAATAGCCTGGTGCCAGAATTTGAGGAAATACGAAGACTAATGCCACTTTGCTGCCTTGCTGCCCTCCCTCTACCCACATACGTCTTTCTCTGGCCCTGACTAGACTACAGGACCTGACCCCTTCATGGGGAAGCCATGGATTGAGTGTGTAGAGAACAGACTGACAACTAACAATTATTCTCTCGATTGTGTTGCATCAGAGGGTTCTGCGGTGAACATATTTATTTAATTTGTACAGGTTAAATGCTTGGGACACAAAAGCACATGACTACTGCAGGAGTGCATCATTCAGCATGTGTTTAAATCTTCAGCCCAATGAGAGTTTTAGCATCATAAAAGGCTATCAGAAAAGGACAGCACATGAAAACTCCTCAGCTTGGGACCAAAGAAGGAGAAAGAAGCCAGAGTGTTGGTTTTTTTAAACATTACTTTTCATATTGAGGGGGAGGAGGTCTCGGTCATTTGGAGATTTTACAATCGCATTTTAATGTCAACAGAAAATTGTCTTTACGATGGCTACACAATACATGTTTCTATTTTGAATATTTTCTAGATCATCATTAAAAAAGCATCATCGTTCAGCAGTTAGCTGAAACTGACAAAAGCAAACGGGAGTCATGCTGCTGAGGCGCTATACTGCAAATTTACCTTTTACATTCTAAGATAGAACTGTGCCCTGCCAAGTGTCAGACAAACACTGGAAGGAGACCCAAGTTTTACTGTTCTACGCTTTTATCACAGCCTCTTTGTTGTGTGCTCTTCAGAATAGGCTCCACAAACTGGGAGGGGGGAGGTGTTATCCCTGCATTTTGAGCAATGAAGCTGCATTTCAAAAGAATAGACTAAAACCTCTCCAATGACATGCCCATTGCCCCATTAAATAGAACATACGGTGAGCATTTCCTTTCCATTTTCAGCATTGTTCATTTTAAAGCAACCTTTAAGGGCATGCTGGACAGTCTAAGAAATGATGGTCATTTCAAGGCCAACAACCAATGAAAGAAAACAAGTGGGAATAAAAAGCTAGTGGTAGTAATGAGCAAAGACTTCACCCTCAACAATCCTTTCACAAAAGTTCTTTTAAAATTGAACTAAATTTCTGATGCACAATTAAATGATAGAATATTTAGCCTAATTTGTTAGGTTACTGGTGTAACAGATGAAGTGAACCAAAAAGCGAGCATGAAGTGAAATACTTTTGCAGGTGCGTGAGGGCTCGTGGAGAACAGATGTCATATAGAAAATACATCCATACAATGCATCTCCAATGTGATGCTAAAAATCTTTTCTTATAATCTCCCAACAAACACACCATGGAGGCATTTCAACTCTGTCTAGGTGTGAGAATCCACAGTTTATGAGCCTGGTTTAGATTAGCCTGTTGCATCACTCAAAATCTCTGTTGTCTTTAATAGAAGTCTCTTATTTGAATTCCTCAAACCGGAGGCATTTTAGAGAATATAGGGTTTTTCCTTCACGAACAGCTGTATTTATTCATATATAAAACTGAATTTCATCTTAAAACCAGGAGTATACAGATTAAATTGTACTTTCTAAACCTTGGAGAAGGGAAAAATAAATACACCTGGCTTCTGATCTCTGTTGAAAACAAAAGTGTCATGTCCTGCAGTAATGTGTTCGCTAAAAATGAGATTTTCCTAAGTGACTGACTGTCTGGCTGTCAGGGTATCAGACTAAGCACTCTTTTGACAGCAGCCATTGAAAGTTCAGCACCCACACAACAGTTATCTACACATGTTCCCCCTCAGGGCTCCATGTAAAGATAATATTTAATGATGTTACAGACAAAACAGGCTGCAGAGTTCTAGAAATAATAGGGAAAGCACAGAAATGGGAAGGTACTTTTATGCTACAACTTTAGGCCTGATATTTAGATCCTGGCGGGCAACCGTGAGCTTGCAAGTACTTTCAAGGGCACTTTCCTACCACTATTGGCCATGTGGGCAGGTATTATAGATATTAATGCCTGTACCTGCAACGGTATTTTATCATATCAGTTGCAACTGCAGGTGCATGTGTTAGGAAAGCACAGGGTGGGTTAAAACCCCATTTAAAATCAGATCCTTATTTTAAAACGGGTCTTTTTCTTCATGTTGTTATAGAGAAACAGAAAATGACAGGTTTTTGTTTGTTTTGTCTTTAATTTTAAAAGGCACCAGTCTACACATAGCATTGGAGCAGGGGGTCATACCAGGTCAGATCATTCATCCATCTAGTCTGGTATCAAACTATTGTCGAATCAAGGGGACCTTTCATAAAACTTCTACAGCACACCTACTCAGAAAGGGAGATTTTTTCCTCATCCCAGTAAGTGATCATCTTTTTCCCTAACACTATCCTTTATAACCACTCATAATTCTTATCTTAGCCAGTGTAACTTCAGATGAGTAAGTGCCTCTTGGGAATACATGCTTGAAAAATTTCAGGTTCTTAAATTTAAGCTGTTTTTCCTTAGAGAAAATATTTAAACCCCCATTTTTTGCTCTAAGTCCAAAAATTAGGTTTTTTTGAAATAAAAAAGAAGAAGAACTTGCACACCAAGTTTCAGAAAGATGAAAGTTCAAAACGGTCCTGCTAGAACCCCTAGAAAACTGGGGTACTTACACAGAAGGAGCAACTGACTATTCACTATGGCAACACTAATGGGTACCACTCCAGTGCAAGGTCTGGCTGACTTCATTTAGCAGGTTTTTAAACTCTTAAGTCCTTGAGAGTCTTTAAACATGGATAATATCCTCCCTTTAGGCAAAACTGACATTTTATACATAGCAAATGCTGAAATTTACTCCAAGAGCCATCGACAGGCAATTTTGAACAAGCTGAAGCGATGACTGACTGGAAAGGACGGGGTACACTCTGCACTGGGAAAATGCATCAAGAAGTACACGTGTTGTCATTCATACCTGATATTAATGGTCTCCATAGGGACGACGTTTATCCTGTGAAGTCCCAACCCTACACCTTTGGCATCCATGAAAGGTTTGTCATGGCCTTCAATAGCAACAGGATTAAGCCACTGTTTATAATGCCTATCGGTGTGTGGTGCGGAAGCCTCTCAACTCCCACTGATTTCAGTGGGGGGAGGGGAGGATCAAATTTTCAAAAGAGCTCAGTCCCCAACTGCTTTTTTTTAGCCATATAAATAACTAGGTTTTTCAGACATGCTGAGCACCCAGCAGCTCCCACTGATCTTAATGGGTGCTGAGCAGGTCTGAAAACCCTAGGGAACAGCAGGTTACTCCTAACAGTAACTCTGGTTTCAGATGCTTTTTCCATATGGATCCCTCTCATGGTATGTACATGCCTCATTTATGCGTGTTTGGAACCTTTTAGCTGGCAGTGTCCATTGGGGCCACGACATGTTCCCTGCATGCCTGTGATCCCTCGCCTGAGGGCATAAAGGCAAGTACAGTCCCAAACACCACAAATGGCTTGTCCACATGGGGAGTTATTCCAGAATAGCTCTTCCTGATCAACTGTGTGTGTGGACCCTCTTAATCCAGAAGAAGAGCATCTTATTCCAAATTAGTTTAAAGTAGATTAAGCTAATTTGGAATAAGGCACTGTTATTATGGAATAAAAGTTTCCATATATGGAGTAAAGCAGGGATAGGTAATCCACTTTAAATTCACACCCAACCTTATTCCACATTAAACCTTCATGTGTACACAAGCCCACCGTTTACTCTCACTAGTTGAGTTGGTACACAGTGGGGTCAGTCTACTCTCAGGTATTATCAGGAAAAAAACACAGCACCCCAGTCCTCACCCCATCAGTGAAACGCTAGTTTTAAAATTAAAATAACTGTTTTCTTGTCCTGTTAGCAGTTACCTTTACTCTAGGCCACTGACTGATTGATTAGACTGAGCTGCTTTCCCACCACTGACTAAACACCGGACAGTGTCCAGTGGACACTACTCACACCAGAAGATTCCAGAAGTTTGAGTACTTAATTCCATAAGTGGGAAATGCAGAGGCAAACTGAAGAATTTCCTGATTCTTCTCAAAAACTTTACAGTGTTTTTTTGGCTCATGTGCAACGAATCAGGTTAGTCAGAGCCAGTGAAAAAGCTATATTTTGGCAAGTACTGTATTGCTCTCTGGCATTTTCACAAAAACTACAATTCAAATTGAGCAAAGAGTTGCTTAATTTTCCTTAAAAATTTTGGCAATACAATATTGCTCCCCCGCAAGAAACTGGTAGTCATTTTTTTTAACTGGTATCTGATCAAAATCCATGGGTTTGCCTTAATTTGTTGACATAAGAGATACCTGCTGACTAGATGTGATGGCTTTTGGAACCATTCTTAAAAACATAATGAAAGCAGCATGGCATAGGCTAGTTGCCATTGCTAATGTGAAGACCAGCTGCTATGTAAAAATGACTTTGTTCTGAAGGGAATAGTGTGTAGTGAACCCAGCCTCTCTGCATCATCACACTCAGAAATCTGCCATCAGCTGAAGCCAGGGAACCATTGAAGCCATTTAATCTCTTTAGCAGATATTTAAAACAGGCCACTCAGTAGGTGGGAAGTTTTTTGTTTAGTGAATACAAATAATTCATTTGATTGCCCTTTCTCCTGGAATGAAATGGTACATCTGGACACTTAGGGATCCCTTCACCTTTACTTGCATAGGGAAATAGAAATGTTTGTGTAATTCTCTCAGGAATCTGGTCAGGATTTCACCATACATTGAAGAAGTCAAGAATTCTGCACTCCAAATCTGCTGATATCTGATCCATAGAAGGCAGTTATCTTATTTCACTGGAGACACTAACATCAAGTGTGACTGTAACCTGAATATGGTACATTTTAAGAGAGATATCATGTAACGTTTATAGGGCAAGATTTATTTTATTTTAATTCATTGCTTTACAGACCAAACCTGGCTGTTTACTATTAAAAAAGCTTCTTACCAATTTCTAAAATGCCCAATATAATTTATGGAGATTTAATATATATCCAAAAGCTTCATAATTAAGTCCTATAAGCAACAGACTCTCTTCTCTTATTCAGAACCACTGATTTTACTTATTAAACTGTAAATTTGAGCTATAGCAATCTGCAGATACACTGTTACACATACCTACAGCCTTGAGAAAAAGCCACGGAAATACAAGGTATCTTGTTGCTCGATCAGAGCAATGATTCAGTGTTGGCACTTTGTACTGTACTTTGAAAGAGCAAAAGAATGGCCAAATCAAGAGGTTTTACCAAAAAATGTCAGGAATAAAGATGAAGACGACCTTAGTGAAGAAATGCTGCAGATTGCTCTTCTGCTTATACAAATTTGAACAAAAAGTTGTCTTCGCCCATTGCTTTTATCTAGTTATTTGGATATTAATCTATTTAATATATTAGCATACTGAGGAGTTCCTCTGTGCTTTTAAAGATGTACCTTAAAACAACTATACTGATCCTGAGAACGACAACAGGGGCAGAGAACAGTCCACACAAGTTACCACTGGCTTGTAACCTTACTGAGATGAGTTTACACAGCCTTTAATACACACTTCCAGCTCATCTGAACATAAAGTATGGCAATAATTCAACCAGGCTTTGAGTATCTGGCAATGCAAGTAAAGAAAGTTATAGTAATTTTGGCAGACTATGTAATTTTTCATCCTGCTGTGACTAACAACAGAGCTCACTTTTTTATTACAAACATTCCCTTTTCAATAAGGACACCCCAAAATATCATACCCCTTCATTCAAATGAGAAATGTTTGCTCTTAAAATCTTGCTGTATATTTAAAGTTTGCTATTTTGTTGAAATTGAGACACCAAGGAAAGAACCTGTTCTGAGGCTTTGATGTGCTTTGTCCCAAGGTATCCTGCACTGATACTGGCTGTGTCCTCTAAGAAATACCGATAGTTTACCATCATGCCACATGAAGCAGTGATCCCACGGGGGCTTGTGTCTGCCATCCAGTTTATCCGCCACAGCACAGCACCATTCTGAAGATGAAAGTTTGCTACTGGATTAAGGGCATATCCACGGTGTTTCTCTCCGTACAGGTACCAAGCACAGAGCCTCATAAATGGTGAATGCAATGCTTTGACCAATTTTTCTGATCTCACCCATTCGTTGTTAGTTAAGAGCCTCTTTAGCTTTTCAGCAGCAGGGTCACCTGTGATCTCAGAGATTTCTTTGCATTCTGCATCTGTAAATAGTTCATTTCTCCCCTGTTCCTTTGTTTGTGAGGACAGAAGTCCAATGAGCCACTTGGTGAATCCTGGGATAGGTGACAGACTAGAAAACACTTTGATCTGAGGAAATTCCCCCTGTAGACCAAAAGAAAAAAAAATAAAAAATCAAGCACAATAATTGCTTTTTTAAATAAATGAGAACTCTGACTCAATAAGAACTCTCACCAACAACTGTTCAGGACAATTTACTGTCAGTAGGGACAAATGGTTTTGAGAAAAGATTATTTTCTTTAGCCAAAAGTATGATTTACTACACTAGCTACTGGTGTGTGCAAATACCATATAAAATCACCTCTGTCAATAACAGATTAGTTTCAGGTAAGTGTTTGCCATTCTGTTAATATTTTTCCTTTACAACTGATAATTATAATCTACACAGTAAACCTCATCTAGGTCTATAGGTATGTGTGTTGTGCCCATCAACATAGTACTGTGCCCATTAACAATCCTACCCAGAGGAGTAAGGTGAAAGGATTTGGCCATTTTATGACTTTCCTGCATTTTTATTATAATTTTCCCCTCTTTTGATGTGAAGAAATGTATGGGTAATTAGGGAGGGATGGAGGGAAGGAGGGAATGAGGCTTAGGCTAAATTTCTATAATAAACTCAGGAGGCTTCTTCCGATTAGATACAAAAGGCAGTGTGTCTTGTTTAGGTTTTTAGTCTTGACATCAGTAGCCCTTTTAGATGAACTAGTGCCACTTACGCAAGGATTTTTCTGAATCCAGCGTTTACTGAAGTCTGAGAAGAGATTATGTACCATTGGAAGCTACTTTTCGTACTATCCATGTGAACTGCAAACTCTAAGATAAAATTTTATGTTGAGAATAACACAGTTGATCCCATCAATCAACATTTATAGAATCAGCTGAAGTATCTCTTAGGTACTAACAGACACATGAACAGAAACCATTCCCTTTGGTAATTATGACAAAAATGAATGCTGGTATTGAGGTGCACTGATATCAGCACTAGCTGGAACCACCAAATTCACAGTCATTTGGATTTAACACATCAGGAATTAACTTGGATATCAAACCTGATGGGTGAAGGAGGGAGGAAGAAGCCAAAGTACAACAACGCAGAGTGCTTTTTAAAATTACTTTTCACACTGAGAGGGAGGAGGTTTCAGACATTTATAGACTTTATAATAACATCTTAACGTCAACATAAAATTGCCTTCACAATACATTTTTCTATTTTGAGTATTTTCTAGATCATCATTAAAAAATCATCTTCATTCAGATGCTATCTTAAACTGACAAATGCTAACGGCAATCATGCTGCTAAGGCACTGCACAGCAAATTTATCCTGTAAATTCTAAAATACAACAGTGCCCTATCAAGTGTCAGACACAAACATTGGAAGAAGAGCCCTTTTAAACTCCTGGATTTCCAAATGTAGGACTCAATCCTCTGAGCCTCTGTGGATGCCCAAAGAAGTGAAAAAGGCTCTGATGGGATCCAGCCATATAAAACAGCTTTCAGGACTAGAGTCTAAGAAACCTGAAATATGAAACACACACACAAACCCCCAAAATGTATGTCTACACAATTTAATATTCTTAAAAACAATACAAATTCTGCAAGAATAAAGGAATCTAGTGTTTGGTTAAAATATTATGCTGTTCACCAAGAGATCAAGATCAAAATACAGTTCTATATCCACTAGTCCTGTTAAAAAAGCATACTTGATACCCAATATAATATGGAGTCTGATTTTCAAAAATTACCCACACCTAATCTGTTTGTCAATTACTTTAAATACATACAATAGTCAGCATTTGTGCAAAGAGCTTTCAAGTCAAAATGTGTAAGTGGCTATTTGTGCAAGCCAATACCCAATATGCATGCAAAATGACATGACAGCACCCCCTCAGGGAGCTTGGTCTGGCAGGGCAGTCAGTCAGCTGCTCCTGCCCGAGTCCTTATCGTAGCCCCATTCTTGGGCTATAAAGTATGTTAGTCTCAGTCCTATTGGGGTGTTCAGATTTCCCATTACACCTGCAGGGGTTAGCTAGTCCTGGTTGTCAGGGTGTCTAGAAACCCCTTGGGGTCTTAAGACTCTGAGGGATGGAGAGGGAAACCCAGGTGTACCCATGCCACTGGGTTGCAGCTCAGGGCCCTTAAACTAGAGAGGCGATATCAAGACTCAACAACTCATTTTGCTGTGCCTTGAGTTCTTTCCTACCTCCCTTGGTTCCATAGACTTCCCCAGCCTGTAGATCTGGTTATCCCTTTGCTGGGGTTGTCTCCCCACCAGCTTGCTGGCAGTACCTTCCTTCTCCAGTTTTCTTTCTCCGGGGAAACTGTCCTGCCCCCTCTGCTTCTCAGCTCTTATTCTCCCAGCTGCTGTGAAGTTGCTAATTGGCACTGACAGGTGGTTACTGCATTAACTCCTTTGTCACCAGGCCACCATGGGGTCCACAAACCTCATCACATATACGCATCTGTACATACTACAAACTGAATTTGAATGTAACTCAAAATAGATTCCCCCGCACCAAACATTTAGAAGCTTGTCTCCTGCTAAAAAAAAGTCTTAAACAAAACAAAACTCACACTTCGGCCTAATGCGACAGATATCCTCTGCCAAACATTGCAATCCAGCAACTGAGGTAGTATATTTATTAGTCAGCGGGAAACATAAAGCATGCTATTCATAATGTTAGAATGTCCTGACCAGTCATTATTTAATACTATCTGTTAGAGAAAGATCCTATTAGTGAGAAACACAAATGTTCACTCTGCAAAAGTTTGAGAAAAACGCCAAATATTTGTTAGCCAACAGAAGTAATTATTTGCCTCCTACTTTTTTAATGGTATTGCAGCAGTGCCACCAAACCAATGCCTCAAAAAAGTCACCGTACTGGCAGCTCTACAATGAAAAATAAATCAGGGATACCAATACCATCCCTGTAATTCTAATTCAGCTTTCCACTAAAAGCACTGCAGGACTGCTTAATGCTGCAGATAAATAGTTAGTGTATTCTAGAAATTTAGCCAAGTTACAGAAATATAGAAAACAATTGAAAACCTGTATACATCTGAACACTGAACAACACTTCTTCTTGTAGCTATAGCAACAAGTTTAAAAACATTGGTGAAAAATATAATTCTACGGTACAATTTACTAAAATACATGACTTACATTGTTTACTAATTATATTGTTTACTAATTGCTACAGTAAAGATTCATACCATAAACTGATCTCCCATGACTGACACTCCTAGAATCATCTCTCTCTTCCTATCAAATCCCACACAATTCAATTTAAAGCAAGAATGAGATTGCCAAAGAACTCAAGTCACATAGACAATACAATACAGCACTGGTAGAATGAAGGCTGTGGAGCACTGAGCAGCATCACTATGTACACACAATTTTAATTTAGATATGGTATAAATTTTAGTTTGGACTGTCAAAGGAGCCCAAAAGGAATGGAAAATCAATGGAAAATGGGAGCCTAAATTCCTTTCAAAATCTTTGCTATATTCTCTAGGTGCCTGGGAGCTAGCAAACTGTTTCACAGATTCTAAGAACTTGAAAACATGGGGGCTCTGAAGAATCTCAACAAAAGCAGAATGGACAGTGAGCAGTGATCAAGTTATAGAAACCAGTGACCCTTCAGGATAAAGTCTAGGGACACATCTCTGGTTAAGGGTACACAAAGAACATCATATACAAAAAGATTAAAAAAAAAATCACAGAAGTGTGTAGGCAGTGAGCCTCAACTTTGATGCAAAAATTAAGTTATTTTAATATATTCTGAAATGTTAGGTTGTTACAAACTTGCTTGTGCCTTTATTAAATTTGAAGAATTTCTTACAAATACTTTTATACATATGATATTGGAGAATAATAGTGTATGTATTTAGTTTTTCCTTCTTGTTTTATTAAATTTCTTTAAATGCTTACAAATAGCATAAGCTTCTTTGGAATACTACCTGCTTAATACTACTGCCATATAAATAGTAAGATGTCTTATGGACACATATAGCATCAAATAACCTTGCTATCACTGTTTACTGATGAAACCAGTGACCCTTCAGGATACCTCTCTGGTTAAGGGTACACAAAGAACATCAGATAAAAAAAAAAAAAGATTAACAAGATCACGGAAGTTTGTAGGCAGTAAGCCTCAACTTATATATGTATGTTTTTAATTGGGCAATTAATTATCTGGCAATTTCCCTATCAAACTCAGAAATACAAGTACCCTCTCCAAAGATTTTCAAGAAGGAACAGAATCTTCTGTGTAGACTATTTAAGCTAAAAAGGCTCTTTAAGAATCATGTAAGTTTTAAAAAGGCAATTTTGAGAACTTGACTTTTTGTACAAATACATTTGTACTTATTTGAAATAGAATTTCAAGTCCTACTAAACCCTAATAAAACTACAAGAATAGCTCAGAAAATGGGCTAAATACAAGAGTTAAAACTCTAACCTAAGATGTTCTGACAGCTCCCTCCACAAGAACAAAGACAGTTATTACAGATTGCATATTCATGTTCTAAAGATGATACCAGGACCACCTCACTAATGTCTTCAATCACAGAATGGGTGACAGCAGTGAATATTCAATTTGAAGAACGCCCTAAAAGAGGTGTGTCTTGAACCTCTAGTCAAACTATGAAAGAATACATTTTTTCTGAATTAAGCAAGTAACATGAATTTTGCTCCCATCTGTTGACTTCAATGGCAAATCACACTCATCTCCTCTCATCCTGTTAATATCATCTCTTTAGAGCACACAAACAGCAGAATGACAACAAAGAACAAAGACGACCCCATACAGCATTAGGAAGGAACAACCTTCCAGTACAGCACTGCTTCTGGAACACAATGAGATCACTAAGATTTCAACATCAAGGGTGAAAGATTGCCAATGCACTAGATTTAATGTTTTCTTGTAATGATTTTAAATGGGATATTGAAACGCTATTCTACTTTATGATAGTAATGGATTCTCCTGTTAAAACACCAAATTGGTTTAGATTATATATTTCCAGAGGGGAGACATATGCTAACCTGGATAAACAGAAAGCAGCATTGGATTTAATATGAATATTAGAATTCTTAATATGCCTGTCTCAAGAGAGCTCCTTGAATGACTTCTCTCAAGTAATCTAATTTAAACACCTTCTTTGCTTTCACAAGACTTAGTTAAGATCACTCAGTTTTGCCCATTTATAAACTCTTTACGTCATCTTTAATAAACTAAAAAAGCACTCACCTACCCATAAACAAAAATTTATTTCCCCATCTATAAAACACAACTCACTACTAGTGTTGAATGTGTACTTTGGTCTTAACTTATCTCGATAAAAGTGACCCACCGGGGGCAGGCCCACTCTCAAAGGTATAATCTTGGTTAAAAAATTGCCACAGAGAAACATATACAAGAGATTGTAACTGCAGTAACCACTGTATATATATTTTTTGTTCTGTTTTTAAATTTTTCTTTCTTTCTTTCTTTCTTTAATACAGTCATAAATAATAATAGTGATTATCTTTTTATTTTTAATCGTGGTGTTCCGTAAGCCATGGCAAACAACCCCAGGTGACTCAGATAATGGGAGTCACATCCCTGAATGGATATTAAGAGAAGCAATTTGATTTGGCCTACCATTTCTTGTTTATTGAGACTACAGATTTTAGTAATTTGGGGGATAAAATTAGTTGATGCTCAATATCTTAACACCACTTCTTATCCTACAAGTTAATAAGCATGAAAAATTCAATTGCAAGTTGGGTAAAGGAATTAAAAAGAAGCTATACATGTAGCCTAAAGACAAGTGTCTACCACATTAGCATTAATGAAAAAGTAGCATTAATGAAAGTAACATTCAGCTCATAAGAACAGCCATACTGGGTCAGACCAATGGTCCATCTAGCCCAGGATCCTGTCTTCCAACAGTGGCCAATGCCAGGTGCTTCAGAGGGAATGAACAGAACAAGGAATCATCAAGTGATCCATTCCCTGTTGCCCATTCCCAGCTTCTGGCAAACAGAGGCTAGAGACACCATCCCTGCCCATTCTGGCTAATAGCCATTTCATTCCTGGGTAAGCGGTTTCAATGGTTAATTACCCTCACTGTTAAGAATTTGCACCTTCTGTCTAGTATGAATGTATTTAGCTTCAGATGCCAGCTGTTGAACCTTGTTATATCCTTGTCTGGTAAAAGAGCATTAATAGAAGTTTCTCTTTATGTAGGTACTTAAACTGATCAAGTCACCTTTTTACCTTCTTTTGACTAAAAGTAAGTAGACAGTATCTTGCTATAAGGCATGTTTTCAGGACCTCAAATCATTTTTGTAGCTTTTTCAAAACCCTTTCCACTTTGTCAGCACCCTTTTTGAAATATGGAAACTAGGAATGGATGCTGCATTTCAGTAACAGTCTCACTAACGTCAACTAGAGGAAACAGCATGTCTCCACTTCTCATTGACATTTCTCCCACTAATACCTACAAGTATACACCAGCTGTCTTAGCCACACCCTCACATTGGGTGGTCATTTTCAATGGGTTAGACAAAGACCCACCCCAAATTCTTTTCAGAGTCACTGTTATGTAGGATGATGTCCCCCATCATGTAAGTATGACCTATGTTCTTGGTGCCCAGATGTATGACCTTGCATTTGGCAGGATTCAAATGTGTGTTACTCAAAGGAGCTCAATTATTCAAAACATTTACACAAGTAATATCCACTAACAATAACCAGTTATTGATTTATGAAAAGATAACATTTTACAGAAAATTCTTCAGGTAATATTTACCTTGCAAATAAGCACTGAACTTTAGAGAGAGAGAAAACTCATGGAAGAATCTAGGCAATCTAAATGTGTAATATTTAGTGTAGATATTGATAGAGGTTTACACAAGAGCTACTGACTTATGTGTTTTAGGCTTTGGGCATCTACATACAAGTAAACAGGATGCATTTCCCAGGAAGCTATTGAAAATGATCACCCACAGCTGATCTGTGCTTAGCACCGGAGCTCAGGGAGAACCTCAATGAGTCTCTGATTCTGGGGCTGACAGGCCTACCTCTTGTGTAAGTTAGAGCAGCCCTATACCCAGTTGCCCATAGCTAGAGCCCCTGCGGAGATACAAAATGTGTATCTGCAAACACAGTCTGCCAATATCTGCATCTGCTCCAACAAGTCATTCCAATGTCCTGAGCTCCAGCATTAAGACAACGCATATAAGAAAAATATGTTTACATATAGTAGTATGGGGCTGCTAGTTTCTTGGGCTACTGATGACTCTGTTCATGTTTATTTTCTTGTCAGAAACACTCACACCATCAAGAAGCTGCTGGTGGTGTTGTTTTTGTTTGTTTTTTTCAGAATACTGCAGATCCCATCCTATTATTCGTGAATCATCTGAAACCGCTGCATTCCACACTAGCTGAACAATGAAAGCAACAGTCCAAGGTCACATTTTTCGCCAATGAAAGCAAAGCTTGTGTAGGAAAATAAGTTCTTACCAGGTCACCTTGAACAAATTAAAGTAGTAATTATCAACAACCCAACCAGAAAGTCAAAATCTGCTCCCAACTGTTATGTATTTTAGAAACTGTTAACCTGGGCATCCTGTCTAGTCTCAGTTTGCAGGTATAATATGTCACTGTATCAGCTTTTTACCAGTTCTCTCAAATGCACACCTTGTCGTGGTTATCCATGTCTTTGTCACCTGCAGACGGAATTACCACAATGCATATTCTGTGAAGAATATTTGAAAACTTCAGCTAGCGAGAAATGCATCTGTCCATATGCTTACCTATCTCAAGACATTTTTCACCAGTGCTCTGTAAATTACATTTCAGAGTAGCAGCCGTGTTAGTCTGTATTCGCAAAAAGAAAAGGAGGACTTGTGGCACCTTAGAGACTAACCAATTTATTAGAGCATAAGCTTTCGTGAGCTACAGCTCACTTCCTCAGATGCATCTGAGGAAGTGAGCTGTAGCTCACGAAAGCTTATGCTCTAATAAATTGGTTAGTCTCTAAGGTGCCACAAGTCCTCCTTTTCTTTTTGTAAATTACATTGGTTTTCATTTCTAGGTGCAACACAAGTTTTAACTTAAGCCCTACATGGATTTGTATCACTTGTTCCCAGAGACTACTCACCCTTGGTTATACCTGGAAGCTGAAACTAGACAAAATGCTCGAGTTAACAGTTCCTAGATTTGTACATCAGGAAACTGGTGCTAGAGTACTGTCAATGGAGAGGCTGTTGGAAAACTGTGTACTGAATTGTGCTAGTCATACATATAACCCAACCCATTAATATACTAAACAATGTTAGAGAAATTATTGTCTACATTATAGGAAGACACAAAGGATTTTTTTTTTGTTGTACATGTCTGATGCAGAATTTCAGAATTTAGCTGAAAAATGGTTGTGTAAGCCATGACAACTGGTTTGTGTGCCTTCCTCCGTAAAACCTTGGTCTAGGTAAACAGCAGGTGAAACCATCTCACAAGAGAATTGTTAACTTCAAGTCTCCCTGCAAAACAAGTTAACATGCAAAAACCCAAGGCCACAAAAGCAGACCATTAAGATCAAAAAGAATTTGAAGGTACCAGTGGGGTTGACAGCAAAGAATAGATCACAAAAGTTAGTTTTAGTAAGGTGAGCAAAAATGTATTCATTTGGATGTATTAGGTTAATTATTGTGATTTATGCATACAAATGTTTACTTGGGGTTTAGAATGGATAGGTATGAGGCAAAGTTATGGAACAGGGTATAAAAGACAATGATTGACAACAGGCATGGAAAAGACACAGGGGAAGAACACAGCAGATACCACAGATTTGAAAATAGCTGCCGTGTCCCCAGGAGAGGTAACTTCTCTTGCCTTAGCTGTTTTTGCTTGTATATGTAATTTATAGGTGCTAACAGCACTGTCTTAAAATGTACAAAATAAAGGCTACCAGGAACTGTTAAAGCTAAAGGGGAGTGGATCTCATCTGCCTTCCAACAAGCCCCGATTCTGAAATAGTTTGCCTCCTTGGCTCAGGGTCCAAATCTGTGGATCTTCAGGACACACCCTTGCAGGATCCCAGAGCTTGGGCTCCAGCCTGAACCCAAACATATCTACACACAATTTTTCAACCATAGCCCTGTGAGCCAAACTCAGCAGACGTGGACCAGTGTTTTTAATCCCTGCATAGACATATCTTGAAAGCTTATTTGTCTAGAGTGAGTTTGACTGGGTAGGGAGTATTTTAGCAGACACTGCCTTAATTTATCTTTAATGACTCTATTCTAATTTACATGTGAATCTAATACATTGAGTAAGGTTCATTCTATGAACTGAGATAAATATTGAGACTGGAATGTTTAGTGCAGCATACTTTCTCCCATGACTCCCTTTGTGCGTGGAACAAACCAATCTCTAAAGCCACTGTTCTGATCTCCTATAAATACCTCAGAAACCATCTCTATCTTGATGCCTATGGTAAAATGCCAGCTGATAATGGTTAGGTAGGTTGCTAGTAAGGACAACTAATATTTAAAGATCATTCCAACTGTTAATTGCTCAGTTAGGAACATGTATTCACACATGCTATCACTGTTTGCCTTGCCATCAACTTCATAATCTCCTCTATTTGTTCTAAATTAGACTAACTCTTTTGGGCAGGGGATGTGTCTTGCTATGTGATTACACAGTGCTTGGCGAAGGTGGGGAGGGTGGGTGGGTGGCTCACAGACCTAACTGGGGCTTCTTGGGCTGCAATAATACAAATAGTAGTGAAAATCCATATTTAGAAAAACATCCTTATGGGGGCATATACTTTAAAAAGTGTGTGTGCAGTTGTTTGCACCGGCAAACTGGATAGAGACCTGGTCCTATATGTCCTCACACTTTAGTAAAAAAGCCATGTCTATATTAGGAATGTTTTGCTGGTATAGCTATATCAATATACTGTACTGCCTAAGTGTTCCTATTGTGGAAACAACTTATACGAGCAAAACTGTGCTTTTGCTGATATAGCTTAATCCAGCCAGCTTCCATCCCTGACTGAAATAAGCCATACTAGTAAAAGTGCAGTTTTGAGGTCATAAATGTGTCTATACTAGGGGCTTTTGTTGACACAGTGGTCAGACAGATATCACACCTCTTCATACCCCTGACTGCAATAGCTATGCCAACAGAAGTCTGTAATGTAGACATGGTCTTTGTCAACCTCTAATCAAGAAAATTAGGAGGAAGTTTACCATATGGGCAGGTTATTACCTAATTGCTCACTTTGAGGGTTACTTTGCAACTTCCTCTGAATTGTCTGGTACAAGCCACTGTTGGAGACAGGATACTGGACTACACAAATCAATTCCCATATTCCTATAAATTCAAAAGTCCTTCTAAATAAAGAACTAAATGCAAAGAGTGGTTATAAACATATTTCTAACTCAGTGGCTGTGTCTTTTCTGATTTAATGATATAACTTCATGACAGAATGTTTTGCAGCTTCCCTTATGAAAAATGGCAACAGGGGTTCCATTTTTGAAGTTATACTGGCATTTACAAGCAGATGTGTCACAGTGGGTTAAGTTAAGGCAAAGTCAGAAAAAAAAATGAGTTTTACTGGAGGATGAAAACAAGTTTTAAAAAATTACAATGCCTTGGGAAATCATGAATTGAATAACCTTCTGCTGCTCAAGCAGATGTCCACAAAGGTTAACTCAAAACATGTGAAGGGTTACAGAAATGTATTAAACATTAAGTGTTTAAACTGTAAGGGAAAAAATAGATAAAATATTGCTAAAAAGTTTACTCAGTTCTTTCATAATATTCCCTCTTCCCCCTAATATATTACTGGCAGCAAAATTAAAAGACTTTTTCACCATTCCTAAACTGCATCTTTTAGCACATAGTGGTTGAAAAGATCTGTGTGTTTATTATATAACAAAGTTTGTACACAAGTTTTCCTTCTCTGTACATTACTCCCAAATCTACCTATTTTTCACATAAATAACTTACTGCATGCCATCAGCGTAAGCTATCTTAACATCAACAAAATTCTTGCTGTGCTACACGTCTTAAGATGCTGCCACCAATTCACAGCTGACTCAGCACTGTAATTATATTGTTGGCCCCTTTAAAGTCACTGTGGATAGAACGGTGCTCCAAACAAATGTCTGCACTGAACTCAGGCAGCCTTGGAAAGTCCTTCACTTTTAGCTGACCCAAAATACAGAGCAAACAAATGCAATGAAGGAGTATTATCAGAAAGCTGAGCCCTTCTGCCAAAATTAGGCTGCCAATAATATTGATGATTATATGTTCCTCTTTTGCCCTCGCTGCCACAGCTCTGCAGAAGAGGTTCCATAAGACAAGTGCTTTCAGGCTGTAATGCATTAGATTCCTCTCAACTGGTGCATGTAGCTCAGTTTGGGGGGAGGAGGGGAATAAAACCTACTGTTGTGGGAGTCATACTGAGGTCATGAGCAAGGTAAACCTTAAACACGTATTCAAGTTCACCAAAGAATCACGGAGTAGTATCACTTAGACAACATAATGATAAACACAGTATAAGAACTTAAGACGGAAAGAGGAAGAAAGGGCTCTTCCCCTTCAAATTGTCTAAGTCAATTTGGCTGAAGTCACCTGCCCCTGGTTCAGTCAGAGACTGAAATTACTGAGAGGGTAATCATGTAATCACATTAACTGTTTTTCATTTACAGGATTGTGTATAGTATTTAAAGGATGTAAAATATCTAATGGTGGTTCAAAACAGAGCCTGTCTGGTGTTGCAGAATTTGAGACAGGAAGTTCTCCACGTGGAAAAAAAAAAAATCAGTTCTCCCCTCACATAAAATAAATAAATAATCCCATTTAACAATCTAAGAATCTTTGTCCAAAATCTAACCCATTTCCAGGTGGCTGTACAAAGACTGTAAACAGTGCTATATTTGGTATTTCAGAGTTTCAAGAAATAACATTCTCTCATTAAAAAACTAAGTCTCTCATGTTAAACTAAGTATACTTTGCTACTTATTTGGTGTCAACACAACCGCCTGTAATCAGCACTGAAAAGGGTAATTTCCATACCTGCTTTAACTGAGAGCCAAGTGGCTAATTATCACAATTTACACAAAAATCACTTCCAAAGATATAACATAAGACTTATCCTGACATTAAATTATGCCAGCATCAAGCCAGCATTTCAAAACCTTGCAGGCAAGCCATCAATTTTCCACACCTACAGGAGAAGTCTGTTTCCCCCTTCATATATAAACCTCAACCACTTCCCAACAAAACTACAGATTCATAAAGGTTAGATATCACACTGGAGTACCTAAAACAAATACTAAATACTAAAACATGTCAATTTCTCCCCTAAGAATGCAGAAGCAATGTTAACGTTATGCTAAATTATTACAGCAATGAAAGTGGCTCACACAGTCTCAACGTACTAAATTTTGACACAGCTCTCAATCCTGGCCCACGTACATTTAATTAGGCAGGATTGTGCCCGATCATATAATCCCAATCCAATTGGACACAAATTGCATCCTCCCAGGCAGCATGGGGCCATAAATTCTTGTAGTTTATAGGCACCACAATCACTAATAATGGAGAAGAGCGCTGCTGGGGAGCACGTGTGGGAAGTATGGCAAGGTGGAGTTTAACAAGGACAACAGGTAGAAAGGTATGAGAAAAAACTGTGAGCAATGGAAGGAAGGAACAAGTGGCAAGAGGCAGAAGGAAGAAGAAACAGCCAGAAAGAGGGAGAAGGAAGAGAGTAAGAGACATTACAAGACAAAGGAAGGACAGCAGAGAACCTAAGAGAGATACCTCTTCTCAGAGACAAACAACACTGGCTCTAATAACCTTCTATGCCCCATCTCCTTCTTGCCACCAACCTACCCAAATCACATAACAGAAAGGGGAGAAATGATGTGAGTGGAGAAGAGGGGCCACAGAACTCATCATACAAAAAGTAAAATAAAATGAGAGCGTAGCCCTTCATTTTAAATGCTGTCAAGTTCCACAAATTCCAGCGCTGCGCCCTTCTCCACCTATTAGTTATGCAGACATGTTAGCAACAGTTTGTCTCTTATTAACGCTGCTTAAAGGGCCTTTGATTAAACATCATCCTTCCCCTCAATATCTTGCAGAGTTAAATTAGGAAAATCAGGGTCTTTGTTAGGTATCTACATGCAAGGGGTCTTCAGCAGTCCTAGCTGACATGCGGTTGACATAAAAAAATCCTACCGCACACAAAGGAGTTTTTCTTACCAAAAATGTTCTGAAGCTGAAACAACGATGTTCAATTAAATAATGTCTATATGCTTACAGAAAGATTTTCTGAAATGTTATATTTTTTCTTATCCTTTCAGTAGACATACTGATCCTTTGTGCACCTGGGTGTTTATGTTGTCAGCATATCTTTATCCACTAAAGTAAACGAAGCTATGCTTTGATCTTAAACAAGAAATGTTGCTGAAAATTCAGTAATCAAAAGCTTTTTCTTGTCCTGAGTCCCCTCCATTATTTTCATTGAATATAGCCAATGTAACAGGCTGAGCCTCTGATTTTGTAAGACTGGAGACACAATACATCTGTTTAAAAACAAGTGATCTTAATTTACAAGAACTGGTTGGAATTAGCCTGTTTGAAGTTGGTTAGAAATCACAGACTGATTAGTGGGGTGCCATTCATTCAGACCGAGTTTCAGAACAAAAACCGGATTTATGATACCACCTTATTTTGATTGCTATGATTCAAAAAAAATTATTTTTTTAATATAAATGCTACTGGTATCCTGCTGAGTAAGCCCCTTTCTCTCCCTTCCCCCCATCCCTGTGGCAAATTACCATATTTCATACTGAAAATTAAATCTTTTCAGGATATAGTGTGCTATATGAGAGAAACATTCATAAAATATAATCGCTAGTAAACTGTGATCATTAAGTTGCTAGTTTATTGATTTAAAGCGTGTATTCATCCCAGCAAAGACAATATGCACCTAGAAATGTCATTACTATGACATTTTAAATATTTATTATTCCTTCACCTGCAGCTTTAATTTCCTTTAGGAAGCTAGTATATTTTGTTTCTGCAGCTGAGAGAAGAAGGAAACCATGACTGGTATGAATGCACTTTTGGCACCACAGAAAAGAGAACGGACAAGTGGATTGATCATTTTTGTTTTTCCAACATTATTGGATAAGGACCTATATATTCTTTACTTTAATGAGTCAAAAGGCTTCCATTTATAAGAGTCTGGCCTAACTGTAGTTCCGTATTACCTAGAGCTCCAATCAAGGCAGAGGATCCAGTTGTGCTAGGCATTGAATAAAGAAAAACTAAACTCTCTGCCCCAGACAGATGCAATACACAAAAAAAGGGAGAGGTGCAAGGTAACAGTAGAACAGTTATGCATAACTAAGAAGGCCAACGGGACAAATGTGAACACGACATTGCACTGAAACATTGTGATGAAACATTATGTTCTATTTTAGTGTCAGCAGTATGTTGCATAGATCCTTTTGTTATTTTAAAAAAAAACAAAACAAAACAAAACAGTTGACATCCTGAAAATGAGGTTTGCAGGACTGCTTCTTCACCCTGAAAATGTGAGACAGTCCCAGAAATACTTGGATGGGTGGAAACTATTGCTGTGTAGTTTTAAACACTATGCAACTCCCGGAGAACACAGCAACAAATGATACTCACAGTATTTCTAGTGGGTTCCTACAGGAATTAGTTCTTGGACCTATGCTATTTAATATTTTTATCAATGACCTGGAAGAGGACATAAAGTCATCCCTGATAAAGTCTGCAGATGACCCAAAAATTGGGGGAATGGTAAATAATGAATAGGACACGTCACTGATACAGAGAGATTTGGATCGCTTGGTAAGCTGGGCACAAGCAAACAATATGCATTTCAATATGGCTAAATGTAAATACAGCTGTCTAGGAACAAAGAACATAGGCCATACTTACAGGATGAGGAACTCTATCCTGAGAACCAGTGACTGAAAAATATTTGGGCATTGTGGTGGATAATTGGCTGAACATGAGCTCTTGGTGAGACACTGTGGCCAAGAGTCTAATCAGGTCCTTGGAGGCATGAACAGGGGATTCTTGAATAGGAGGAAAGAGATTATTATACCTCTGCACTTGGCATTGGTGAGACTGCTGCTGGAATACTGTGTCCAGCTCTGGTATCTACAATACAAGAATGATGTTGACAAATTGGAGAGGGCTCAAAGAAGAGTCATGAAAATCACTAAAGGATTACAAATATGCCTTATAGTGATTGAGCTTCTTGAATCTATTTAGCTTAAAAAAAGAGAAGGTTTAGGGGTCTCTTGATTACAGTCTATAAATATCTATACATGGGGAACATATATTTAATAATGGGCTCTTCAGTTTAGCAGAGAAAACATAACCCAGTACAATGGCTGGAAGTTGAAGCAAGTCATATTCAGACAGGAAATAAGGCATACATTTTTAACAGTAAAGGTAATTAACCACTGGCACAATTTGCTAAGTGTCGTGGTGGATTCTCCATCACTGGCATTTTTAATGACTGGTTGTTTTTCTAAAAGACACGCTCTAGCAATAATTTTGGAGAAGCTCTGTGGCCTTTGTTGTATTGAGGAGGTCAGACTACATGATCACAATGGTCCCCTCTGGTGCTGGAATCTATTAATCTTGCTTGCCTACAGAATTTTACAGGATTCTTGTGACAGTTTCCGGTATTGTAAGATCAACATCATCTGCAACTATTTAAAACTTGAAAAGAAATCATTAAGAATGGTAGTTCTTTAAGTGTTTAAACATTCCTTCTTAAAGTTTGGCTGTAGAGGTGTTATGTGAGGAGATAGAAAAGTGCGAAGCAAAGTTTCATGATCCAATTAAAGTCTGCAAGTCAACTAGTATCTTGGCACTGTAGAAAAATAGAATAGCTAGAACCCAAACAAGGAAGAGTTGTTCTTACAAAAAGACAGACAGAAAGGAGTCAGACGTGGGATAAAAAGTGGCTTTTCATAGATTCATAGAGTTTAAGGCCAGAAGGTACTATTAGATCATCCTACATATCACAGGTCATGACATTTCAGCCACTTACCCCTGTATTGAGCCCAATAACTTATGTTTTCTCCAAACATACCTTCCAGAAAGGTATCCAGTCTTGAAAGACTTCAAGAAATGGAGAATCTAACCAATTTCCTTAATTGTTTCTTCCAACGGTTAATCACCCCCACTGTTAAAAGAGCATGCCTAATGTCTCATTTTAATTTGTCTGACTTCAGCTTTCAGACATTGGTTCCCTTTGATACCAGTTATTTGTGAAATGGTTTTCATTCAAAACCATGGAGACAAACCAAAATACTGTTCTGAGATGGAGAAAGTGAGATGCCTTTTTGTAGACAAGGAGAATATTTCACTACAATAGAAAAGAAGTGGCTACGGCAGAGAAACAAAACACTCTCCTTCTAGAGCTTCACACATAGTAAGAATATCCCCATTGTGTAGGAAACGAGGTTAACACAACACATCATATATTGTTATTGATTGCCTACGTGGCTAGAATAAGGTACAATGAGGCAAGGCACCAGAAGAATGGGGAAACAAGGGTGGTTGTCCGTGAATCTGAAATTTCAGGAAATCAATGAACCTGCTGCATCATTCGTTTTTACTTTATTTAATGCAAAAAAGCTGAAAGAGGACAACATACAAATTATAATAGCATATCATCTCTTTGCAGCTACACGCTGTTCCGTTACATGGCAACTCTGCCAAAATTAGGTCACTTTTCTTACAAACAGCACAATTATGTAGGCGTACCAGGCATCTCATTTATGTAATTTAATACTCTTCCTGGTAAAGTACGTTGAAAGACTAACTGTATATATATTACAGTGAGACAAAATTAGGAATGTAAACAATTAATTTTTCAGTACATTAATTCCAAACTTCTTGTGTAAATCTCCATCAGAATCATGCTTTCTCAAGTAATGCTGCATAGCATAGCAGCATGTGGCATTTTAATGATAGGCAAAGGAGGCCATCGTTCCAACCTCTATCAGAGAAGGTAACACTTCCAACAAACTCAGAATCAACTAATGTTAATCATGTTACGTGCAATGATAGAAGAATCTGTCATGATATAATAAGAATATCTAGGATAGTAAATTTTCAGCACACTGACCCTTGGTAGTGTGGATTGCTAAATAGTGTTTTAGCACCTACATTATTCCACATCTACACAAATGACCAGTCAAGCTACCCTGGCACAAGATACTTTATCTACACAGATAATCTGTACATCACCACAAAGCCCAAGGAGTTTGGCATATTAGACAGTACTCTGGTGAACACCCTAGACAAGTACTATGCAGCCAACCGTCTGTAAACCCAGCAAAGATGCAAGACAGTGCATTCCATCTCAAAAAACAAGTAGCCAAATGTGAACTCAATGGCAGCTGGCTTGGGACAAAACTTACTCATTCCATAAATCCTATATATCTTGGTGTTACTCTCAACCGCACACTCTCCTTTAGAGATCACATTGAGAAAACTAAAGCCAAGGTTAGCAGATGAAACAACATTCTCAGGAAGCCGGCTCCCAATAGTCAAACACCTACCATCCAATGCAGGTCAGCTCTGGACTACATGGTATTGACTTCAATGACTCCGCACTGGAGTTGCCCAGTCTAGAGATGCGATGATCAAGTCAGGCTACATCACTGGCCCCAATACCTGTAACTGCGGCAGAGAGCCTCAAAATATGAAGCATCTCCTGTGATGCCAGCTGTTGAGCACACATGCTCTTCCAGTGACCTGGTGGACTGCAATGACCAGGCAATCACATGTGCACAGATGTGATGGGAAGCAGTATTGGGACACTACATAAGATTTGAATTACTCACATGAATCTGTCAAATTCTCAGTGGTTTTCCTACAACACTTTATTTGTTTAAATAATGTAGTTTCCAGCATCACCAAAAATTTTAAGCACTGCCTGACCAGACTTTTAGAAGAACACGCATTCTATAAACAGGTGAAATAGTTTCACATTAAACAACATTTGCAGAGGGGAGAATATTTTTGTTTAAACAAATATGGCTTAAACATCTGATCTAGAATGACATAGTCCTGCAACAATGACAAGTGAGGTATACTGAATAATTATTAAATATATTTTCATGCTTCTGTTCTCCACAGAGTGTGACTATTTTAATAAATTCTAATAAATTTATGTTTCACCAATTTATTCCAGAGAAGGGGAGTTTACCAATACTGTAAATGTTACTCAAAAGAAATATGGGTCTCTTTGTAACTTAACTAGCTACAGAGCTGTCCTAAGTGTACTGTAAAATTCCAGAAAAATTTCGTCCATCCCCTCTGGAATATCCATGACTAAGACATTTGTTTCATTTGAATGAATAGCATTTGCTGCCTCTTCATCCAAATCGTTTGGCGAGCTGACACCTTGACTTGTTCTTTGGTCATAAACCTTTCTTTTTAAGCAAATCAGCACCATTTTGACCTTTTGCTATTCATTACATTAAATCTGAATTGTGTATTAGCCAGTGGAGCTGCAACAGACTGAGATGTTTTACATTCGATACAGTGATGCTATACCTGTATTACTTCTTTCTGAAGAAACTTCAATCATTTTCTTCTTGATTCTACTGAAGTTTGTGATTACCCAACCCATGTACAATTTCCTGAATAAAAGACAACAAAGAATAGGTTGCTGGGAAACTTTTTAACTGCTCTTCTGACATACTTAAGCCCGTTTCATCTTTCTAATAATAAAACTTTCTGGGAAATATAAGATGAAATGAAATCCAAGTTTTTCAGTCTGAGGCAATTAAGAACTTTGAATTTCACAAAAATTCCCCCAGAAAAAGAGAAAATATGTTTCATAAATCATTCAGTTCTTAACATTTTGAACAAGCTTTCAACTCAGTTTGTAGTCTGCTGAAAGGTTATTCTTTTATGACATTAGAGCAGATTGAAATATGGTAAAACTGATGGTGACCCCACGTGCCATTTAAATCTAAAAACTACTGAATATGCAAATATCATTTCTCTCTCATACAGCGCGTTTCATAAGTAGATCTCAAAGCACTTTACAAAGAAAAGGAATAAATTGACAAATATTTATGTATTGACAAATATTTGATAAATATTTATGTAACATTCTTCAACACGTATGAATACAATGCATAATCTTAGATGGGTGCTGTGAAGTCTAAAATTAATGTCAAGTTTTTTCCATTGGTAGAATCTCCTTCCTTAGAGGTTTTTAAGGTCAGGCTTGACAAAGCCCTGGCTGGGATGATTTAACTGGGAATTGGTCCTGCTTTAAGCAGGGGGTTGGACTAGATGACCTTCTGGGGTCCCTTCCAACCCTGATATTCTATGATTCTATGATTCATTCTACAGGTTGATTTTCAGTTGCTAATATTCTCCCCCCATCTCTTCATTTTTGGGCTGAAATCAGCCACATCTGTTCTCAGTTTGATTCCCTGTTTGGGTATTTATTCTGTTATTATTTTTTTATGATTAAGCGAAAATGTTTCAGTTGTCTGAAAACCAAGAAGGTGGGAAAAAAAATACAATTCACACAACCCCCTACATTATAAAAAATAAATAGTGGCCTTTTTCACTGTACTAGTATTTCCACAGTGGTGGATACCAGAATCTATAAAGACCTTGCTTCAAGAAATATGTCATTGTACTTATTCCATAATGCAAATCCACCAAAAGTATTTCTATTTCCAACACATTGGCAAGAATTCATTTGTAACTTAACTAGCTACAGAGCTGCCCTAAGTGCACTGTAAAATTCCAGAAAAATTTCTCCAGAATTATTTCTCTTGCATAGTTCAAACATGAAGATTTGGGGGTTTTTTTGAGAAATGTGTTCCTTCTGCTCACTTATTTTGTTTTTCCATCAAATATATTTCCCTATTACATCTGACCTAAAAACTAGTCACAGAACACGCCAAGAGTAACAGAAAACCGCTCATAGCCATCCATCACAAGAGCTTTTACAAATTATGATTACATAATCAAAATCATCAGTACACTGATATATAAAAGCACAGAGACTGTATTCCAAAATAAACACATTGTTCGGAAACCCTATGTACAGACGATCAATTTGTTCCTAAAATTTTCCAAATTCCAATACACAGTTAAAATATAGCTCCAGTATTCTGCCAAATGCTCAGCTATCAGGTTCTCACTAATTTTTACATTTAAACATTTTCAAGATGGCAACATTCAGAACATGGTCATTTCCTTAGGAAATTAAAAGTTACAGAGGCTTGAAATTAAGTGATTTGGAATTAATCAAATATAGTGGAGTGTAAACAAACAAATAATAGTACATATTTTCTCATATCGTCATTATACTCTCTTTGTTTATTCTCCCCAAGGATTATTTTTTAAAATCAAGGCATGAGAATAATATTACTGCCTAACTATCTATGGGAATGACACCCAGCAAGTAGAGCAAAACACAGTAATTTAGTTTGGCACTTAACATGAGCAAGCTAAACTTTTAATGAGACAACTTCCTAAATGCCTGTCTAAAGCCAAAATTAAAATGTTTAATGCCCAGAATGCTTGGATTTTGAATTTCACTATGTAACAACACTATGAATCCCAATTTAGGACACTAAAGGATTTCTAACTTTGTAGGGTCTAATTCTCAAAGTTGCTGAGAATCTTCAGCTGTCATTAAAATCAAGCGAGAACACCACTTTGCATGACTCGGTTATAACACTGTATGTAAATTTCACTCCCCATCTTTTCCAGATACTCTTGTGATTAAGTTCTTTAGTCTCTACATCTACAAAAAGATCATTACAGTGAAAAAGAGGCCTATTTGCCTCTCTCAGGCATTAAACAGCCTACTTCTGTTTTCAACAAGTGCGAGTAAGATAGGGCCCTACATTTAAATTGATAGATTTGCACTGACTTTTCAGTACCATCTTGGAAAAAGCAAACGTGACTGCATTTTTAATATTTTATTTTGTTGACTAAAATGTTACTTTTTAAGAAGTTGACAACCTAAGTGTCTGACCTAACACCAAGCTCATACAGAAGTTAATCCTGTAACAGAAAACCAAATTTTTCCAGAACTCACAACAACAGATTCTGGGCAATCCCTGGGAACATAAGTGCCTGAGCCCATGTCAAGATTGCTTAAATATTAACTTAATAAAATGAGAAGTCAGGATTTTCTAATGCCTCTCTCAGTAAGAGTATTGTTTCATACTAAACATTTCTTATACTATTAATGCTTTCACTATATTTTATCTACCTTGCTTATAGTTCAAAGCAATTGTTTAGTGCAATACTAAGGATTAATGCATTATTCTTTTCTTTAAATTCTTTACAAAACTAACTGACACATTGAAGTTCAACTACTTCATGATGTATATGTTTCTGATTAAAACAGGACAGTCAGAATATATGCATTTCTGATAGCCCCAATTTATGTCAGGACTTATGTATCTGTGTGTATATGCTCCAATACCCTATCTCACTAAACTGAAAATGTTAATTCAGCTTAATTGGAAGAACAGATCCTCCAACAGTTATTCCTAACAGCTACAAGAAAAATAAACTCTTCTCCAAGAGTCTAGAATGGTGGATGTGTTTGTTACAATAGGTAAAATAGCAGACACACACAGACATTTTATTTACAATTACAACGCAACTGATAGCCCAAATGCAGTAGTGTTTTCACATACTATTTCTAAATTCTTATACAATCCATACTCCACATCAATTATTTGGGTGCACAATAGAGTGCTATTCTCTTATTATAATTAGAGGTGGTTGGGAAATTTTAAAAAGGGAAGATTTCTGCGCACACGCACACACACACACTCACATACTCACACTCACTCCATTTTTTGATCAGCTCTAATTAGAATAGGAGACATGTTGATCAGTTAGTTGTTCACCTTGCAGTGAAATGTTAGTAACAATGCAAAGAAATTGCCAATGATAGATAAATAGTTGCAATTACTTTAATATGGACCTAGACTTATCTGCAATATTCCATTCCACAGTTCTCTGTACTATACCAAAATACTACATTCTGCACCAATGTAGAAGTTAAATTATCTGTACTAAGAGTTCAACTTCAACAGTTTAAAACAATCAGTAAATAAAAGACATTTTTAGGAAGAAGGAGGAGGAAAAGGAGTTGTACCCTGAACTTGGACCACAAGAGGTCTTATATTACACCTTCTATATCAGCTCCTAAGCCCTTCTAACCTCATTATTTTTAAAATCTGAGCCTCAAACATCTAACTTATTAGTTTCCAAAAACAAAGAAGAGGTGTGTGTGTGTCTCTCTCTCTATATATATAATATCAATGACAAAACATACTATAATGCACTGAGAAAAAAATCTGCATTCAGATAAGAAAAATCCCTTCTAACTAGGTCAGCTAAGAGGTATTTTGCTAAAGAAAGCTACCAAACAAGTCCCATATTTTTTAAAAAACAGAAAATCAAAAAGCCAATATTAAAGTTTAGTGCCGATTTACTAAATACAGATGGGAAAAAGATTTTTCAGCCCTCGGAAGGTCAAAGGCTTAATGGGAATCCATGGCAGCTCTACATCTTGAGCAATGAGGCACAGTGACTACCGAAAAAAAGGACTCTGGCAGAACAATACCCCGAAGTGTAATTTACCACACCTACCTGTAATTCTTTAACAACTCGTTTGATGAGGTGAGTCCCCAGTTCTACACCCTGAAGTCCCTGCTGCGTCAAACTGATTGAATAGAAAATGGCTGTAGTAATTTTGTTCATATCTTCTGTTTCTAGAGGGGGAACCTCTTTCACTATGGCCTGTGAAAAAAAATTAGTAAGAGTCACCATCACCACAAGACTTATTTCATTTTACTACTTTTTAATTTATTAAAAACGTTGACAGTTTTTTCCATTCTCTTACTGTATTCAATCTATTGAGACAAAGTCAAACTCTAGCACAGTATAAAAGATATTCCAATCACTACATCCCGCACTCCAAATCCCCCATGGCCATTCCTGTGCCTAGAGCAGCAGGGACATGTTGCCACTTCCAGGGAGCCACCCGGAGCCAGGTAGAGAGCCTGCGCCAACCAGACTTTCAACGAAGACCAGACATTTATAGCCGGTTCATAGAGCTTGCCGGTTGGTGAAGTGCCAGACAACACAGCTTTCACTGTACTTTGAAAGCTAGCTCTCTAACCATAATGGAGGGGGGGGGGGAAGAGACCAACCACCCATTACTGGCAGGTATCATTAACACAACCACCAAAATAGACCTTTCTTCAGTGAACAAAGATTCCTGCCACTTATTCTAAAGACTGTATTACAATTCACATACATCACCTAAATCATTAACTCACTGAGTTATTCTTGAAAAAATAAGAAGTGCCATTAGTAGCACCAAGAACTTAACTTGGATTTTCAAAATGAGAGTTTAACACAGACTTCTGATCCATTCTGAACCAACCTTTTTTAAACAAGCCTATTTAGCAATTTAAACATTGGAGTAGGTATAGAATATGCTGACTGTACCTGGATGCTGCTGGAGATTTCATTGGTTAGTGCTACGTGCAAGACTATCAATGGTTCCCCAGGGATTGCACAGTGGGCAAAAAAGTAGCACCTTCTATATGACCCAACTCGACGCTTCATATCAATCCAGTTTCTGACAGGATGCACTGCTTCAGAACTGAATAGGAGGTTAAAAAAATTAAGATTTTCATCTAAAAAGACAGACTTCACTCAACCCACTGTATCAACCCAATGCTGCTCCCATTAATGTCAATAGCAAAGCTCTTATTGACATCAATAGGGCAGGATCAGGCTATAAATGAAATTCACCCTCTAACTGTAACATAATAGATTTTGTAAAATATATCTCACTTACCACACACTCTCTGTCTGTCTACAGCCTTCTCTGGAACATAAATTCCAGCTTGCAGTTTGTATTTTACATAGGAGATCAGATTAGATCACTATGCCACTGATTCACTGAATGACCTTGGGTATATCACATCCCCTCAGACATCAGTTTCCCCAACAGTACAATAGAGAAAATATTTGATTGCCCTTGTAAAGAACTTTGAAAGCTTTGGATGAAAAGCACTACACATTAAGCGCAAAATGGTTCCTCACAGTATTACCGTCTATCCTGATGGAATGCTATTTTCAAATACAATTTAAAAATCCAACCTCCTCATCCCATCCTATTGCTAATACTTTTGTTGCATGCACACAGAATAGTGTCATTTTTTATAAAAAGGAATCTAGATATTAGTGAAAGGTTTTATAAATTAATATTTCAAAAGGGTTCATGTAAAACACTGAAACAAGAACGTGAAGTCTCTCCTCAACCAGTTTTAGTACTCTATTCAAATCCTTTAATTTATCAATATCCACAGATTAATCACATATAGAATTAAACTAAATAACTTTTATTAAGAAGTTTCTGTAGAACACAAATTCCCTCAGTCATCTTTTTAAATACTCATTGAACAAACTTTAGTCTTAAAATTCTTATGCTCCAGTCTCTAGTTTGGAAGACTTGGATTTCTATCACTTATTTTTGTTTTGCAGACCTAGCTTGTATCACCATTTTACTTTCTTTGTGTTACAAAGAACAGATGAAGTTGCCTACCCTCACAACTCTTTCTTTAGAGATGTTGTTTTCCTAAAGCTTTTCTTAGAGTTCAAAGTATGGCAAAAAAAATTCAGCACAATAAAACTTTGATTCATACATTTCCAATGGAATCAATGCAATTCTGAATACAAGACAGGAAGATACAAATAAATATTGTTGATTGTCAAGGCACTTGTATAAACTTGACCTCAATTTACAAGAAAAGCTGTGTTATCCGGCACTTTACAAACCAGAAAGCTCTATAAACCAGCATTTCAGGAGAGGGTACAGGGTCTGGGAAGGAGTTTGGATGGGGGAAGGGGCTCGGGGCAGGGGGTTGGGATCTGGGAGAAGTTTTGGGGTGCCGGATCCGGGGCAGGGGACTGTAGTGCGGGCTGCCGGATCCGAGCGGCACTCACCTTGGGCAACTCCCCACAAGCAGCGACGTGTCCGGAGGGGCGCAGCCAGTCAGCTTCGCGTGCTGCCTCTGCCCACAGGCACCGCCCCCGCAGCTCCCATTGACCACAGTCAATGCTCCTAGACAGAGGTACAGGCAGGGGGCTCCGTGCACTGCCCCCACTTCACCCCGAGCACTGGCTCCGCAGCTCCCAGTGGCCGGGGACCGCGCCAATGGGAGCTGCAGGGGCAGTGCCTGCAGGCGAAGGCTGCGTGCAGAGCTGCCTGGCTGCGCCCCTCTGGACAGGTCACCGCTTGCGAGGAGCTGCCTGAGGGGAGCACTGCCCGGATCCGGCAGCTCAAACCACAACCCTCTGCCCCGAGCATCCTCCCACCTCCACCCACTCCTGCCTCTCAACCTCCAGCTTCCTCCTGCATCCAAACTTCCTCCCTGTGAGTTAACTGGAATTTTTGACTTACCCATTCCCTGAACATGCTGGATAACAAAGCTTTAACTGTAAATTTTACACTGAGTTCTGCATACTGTACATGACTGCTGAAGAATTACAATAATATTTGATTAGATGTATCGTCTTGGTACACTATACTGACTTCTTACTATGTAGAGTTCACCAGCAGCAGAATAGACTTGTGTGTCTTTTATGGCCATCACAAGAAAGATTCTTCTTGGCTCTAAGCATACTCTCCCAGAGCCTACAGCTCTAATTTATGTTGAATAAGACCATAAGAATGAATCATCTCACGCCCCAAGGATATTGTTTATGATCTACATAATTCTGTTAAAATCAAAGTATGTGCTAAACAGTATGTGTAAGGTTGCAATTCTTTAATCGTACTTTGCAGTAGAGCATAGGAATGCAATTTCTTGAGTTGGGACCTGCACAAGTGTCTGCAGAAGAGCCAATGCGTTGTTCAAACTACTTCAACAAACACTGAAAACATTGGAAATTCTTGGCACTTACTCACTAATCTTTTGAAGCACTTCACAAGGTGACTGCCAGGTGACTCGTTCCAGGTTTAGGAATCCGGTAGAAAACCATTCTGAAAGCATGCTCTTTAGCATGCCATTCATTTCCTGGAAACAGGAAGAGAAAAACTGACTCATTACTTTGAATAAACTGGGTGCAAGATAACAATCTGGGACAAGGCCATCTATTTCATTAATGATTTTTTGTTTATTTTTTACCATTACCACACTGAAAATTTTAAGCAAGTTCTTGGGTCCATTTGAGAAAGCTGATTGCAAATCATCTGAAGCTTGAATAAATAGAAATCCTTTTCATCTAGGTCTAAAATGATGAAAATGTTTACAAGATACTATGCAGACATTCTCCACAGTGCACTGAAGATTAGAACCCAAAACAGTTAAGTTGAAAAGGACACACCAGAACAGCATCTGAGTGGTCTCTAACACTGACAAGAACTGAATCTCAAATCATGTGTTTGCTCAGATGCATCAATTTGGATGCCAAAAACAAATCAAGGAGAAGGCTTTCAGATTGAATGTCTCATGTAATATTCTGTCTTGATCTCTGCTGAATACTAAGCAGCTCACATATTAGGAAGTTAACATCATTACATCAGTATTACGGTCAGCATTCATACATACTCTTTTTAAACCTGGTGGACAAGTGGTAAGATATTCTAAGAAGCAAGAAAATCACTGAAGAATTTTTAAGTCACTAACAAAATTATTTGAGCGTAAGCTTTCGTGAGCTATAGCTCACTTCATCGGATGCATGCAGTGGAAAATACAGTGGGGAGATTTTATATATACAAAGAACATAAAACAATGGGTGTTACCATACACACTGTAACAAGAGTGATCAGGTAAGGTGAGCTATTACCAACAGGAGAGCGGGGGGGGAAATGGGGGGGACTTTTTGTAGCGATAATCAAGTTAGGCCATTTCCAGCAGTTGACAAGAACGTGAGAGGAACCGGGGGGGGGGGGGGGCGCTAGGAGGGGAGGGGGAATAAACATGGGGAAATAGTTTTACTTTGCGTAATGTCACTTCTATATTACTCTTTGTTCACTACTGTTTTTGGAACTGTTTTAACCACCTCTTCACTGCTGGATGCACAAAGAATAAAGTGGGTAAGTATTATCTATTCCAGTGCTACCTATAGCACTGACAACGCAGGAAGGACCTTTTCTGTATTGTTACCTCCAGAACCAAGATTACTAGGTCAGGTGAAAAAAGCTTAGCTGAGTCTGCTTGTAAACCTTGGCAACCCACTTCTCTACACTGGCAGTTAGCACAACTCACATATGCATGCTTCTGCTTTAGACAGATGCCCCTCAAAGAAATGTAAATTTTACACTGAGTTCTACATACTGTACAGAAAAAATGGTAGGGAAATGGTGTTCACAGATAAACTAGTTGGGATAGCAATCCTTGAAATGTTGTAGTATATCAGCACACTGACCTCTAGGAAAACAAAGTAAAACTCTCTGATGTTGCAACACTTGAGTTTGTTCCAATTTATTGCCATACTCTGTCTGACTTTCAGAGTATTCTGTATTGTAGTCAGTAACCAGGTTTCCATAGAATCCCCCCAATTTTTCATTCATTCTCTAGTGCTGCTCTATCGTGCCTAAAGTAACACTTTTTTTTAAAATGAATATAAAATGAACCATCACGCACCATTTTCTAGATCACTAGCAAACAGATACTTAATCATCAGAAATCACTTAAATACAAGAGGTGCTCACCAGCTTCATGTCACGATGACACGCATTAAAGAACACAAATAACTTGGCATGCCAAGTTTCAAGATCTTTAGTTGTAATGTGCTACGGATTACCGTCCCTCTGTATTCCCCCTGTTAGAAGCTGAACATGATAAAAATAAATTATCAAAAGAGAAGATTCTGCCGCATAAAGAATAAATCTCATTAAGAAAAAAAATAAATGGGTAGGTTTGATTTATTCAAACAACAAAGGTACTCATTCCCTGGCTGCGTAAGGTCTGCAAAGACTTCCAATGAACAATCAGGATTCAAGTGACCTGTATCTCAAGAAGGATACATTTAAGACAGCTATATATTGCACCACATACGAGCACATTGTTGAGGGGCAGATATAATTATGTACATTGACTATTCCATGCAAAGTTTCATTGCCACAATTATGGAAGCAAATTCATTTCTGGTATAGCTCCAGTTACTTCAAGGGACTTACACCATGGATGAATTTGCCCCACAGTCTCCTTCAAAAAGATCCCAAAACTACTTAAAACTCAAAAAATAATTTTAGAAATACCAGTTAATAAAGCTGGCATGTGTAGGATATTTGCATCTCATTTTTTATATTTTGATTATATATTTATACTCACCCAGTGTATGTTACCAATGTCTAATTATTTAGTTATTAAATATGCATATTATGGTTGTGTCAAGAGATTTTAATCGGGACTTTACTGTGCAAAACATTTTCTAAACACAGTAATTGGCATGGTTCCTGACCCAAATTACTTGCATTTTAAAATGGGAATCATCTTATGAAGGGTGTGGGTTGAGGAGACAAATCTCATTTTATATAAATATTAATTTATTTTTATTACATAATTTATTCCATAATATTAGCTTTCCCTAACTACCCATCAGTCACCTGCAAGATGGCCTCTGAGTCTAGCAATAAATTGTTGGCAAGTTTCATATGGGCACCAGGGCAAAACAGATCTTGGAAAGTGATATGAAAGAGAGGCTAGCAATTTTATAGATCAGTTCAGGGAGGGGATTACAAACTGAACATAAAGTACATCTCTTGAACTCCTGTCTCTTAGCTTTAGTATCTCCCATCACAGATCTGAGAACAACTGCCAGCATGTCTGCGCCTAATAGCCCCCAAATTTTCTACTACTATCTACCAACTATGACCTAATAATTAATTTATCTAAAGGCAGGCACTCGGAAACTGTTTCCAGAGAGCTAGATCCGACACTCAGCCAGTGTTCCTGGCCTGCGCAATACCACACAGTCTGACGAAACCGAGGCTCTTGGGGCTCTCTTTTTATATCCTTGCCTGCAGAACATTTGGGGCCCTAAGGGAGGGTGCATGGGTCCTCCAACAGGTGGAGATTTTAGAGGTTTCCATAAAGCCTGCTACACCACCAGCACATCTCCCATTATCGGGAACGCACAGGGGTCTACTTGAAGAATTTCAAAACTATTTGTAGTTCACATGCAATTCAACTGTTCAACTGCCCCTGATCATTCTCTTTCACCTCAGATGATCCAATTTGAAAGATCCAAGTCACTAACTCATGTAATGCTTTTCTTCCCTGGTATCTTTGTTTTTATTGTTTGCAATTTAGATATATATGCATTTGGGCAGCAATAGAAAAGTTACCAATAGTAGGAACAGACATGGCTCAAAAACCTTACTCCACACTATTAAATGTTTTACAGGGTACAGAACTACAGCATTAGACATGTGGATTCAATAAATATTTACTTGTCTTTACTCTGGTAGACCCCAAAGTGGCTGTACTGGAACCACCAGGAAAAATAAGCAGCAACACTCTGCGTTGCTGTAAATCAGAGCACGTGCAATTCAGAACATAAAGACATTACTTTAGCACAATGTTTAAAACTCTGGTTTTAATAATATTTGAGCATGACCTTTGTCCCCCCTATGAACATAGAAGATGGGTCCTTGGGGTTTTGTTTGCTTGAATATGTTTTGCTTTGAGCTGTAGCTCACAAAAGCTTATGCTCAAATAAATTGGTTAGTCTTTAAGGTGCCACAATTCCTCCTGTTCTTTTGAGTTTTAGGTGGATTCAATTGTGACCAATCACAGGAAGCACAACTATCTAGCTAGTAGTACAATAACAATTTGTAAAGTGTTCTACTTTCAGTTCTTATCGTTATACCAGATACTCAGGCAGAAGAAAAGTTTTTTCTGGAGCATCAGATTTTAATTCCTTATCTTCCATTTAACAAAGCACTTTAATACAAGACATGCCTGACATGACTGAACATCTTGCTTCAGAGAAAAAGCTGAAATGCTCAAGAGTAAAATAAAATTGGGAACAACAGGTTAAGGGGAAGGAAGAAAAAGGAAACAAAAAAACTGGAGGAACAGCCAGAGAAAAGGAGATGGACAGCAACTGTTGAAGATGAGGCGGGGGAAAAAAATCTAATGAGGGTCACATTTTAAAAACTCTACCTTTGGGAGCCATGAATGCTATTTTTTTTTAAAGATTTTGCAGAGGAAACATTTTGGCCTGTTATCTTTCTCCGCTGATTTCAATGTGGGTCTAAGCAATTACACTGTTTGCAACATTAGGGCCAATACCAGTAAAATAACTAAAAAATGAAATGTATCCCCATATACAAATGAACATAGCTAGTTATCTTTAGTTTTGTTAGTTAATAGCGAGCTAGCAAATAATGTAAAGCTATTGACAAATTTATAGCATGCTAAGAGCACCATTTTATTAATTCTAGCCTTGTAACTTCAATCATTCATTATATAATGTAACAGCATTTATTATGACTGGTAAAACGTATGTGATCCTTAAAAGAGAATCTGCTCAACATCAACAAGGAGAATAAAGACTTTTCAAAGAAATGTGAGCACTTTTTTTCTGAGATCTTTTTCCTGCTAAAAAATTCACTTAGTGTAAGTTATGGACTTCATATTTCACTTCTATAACTTAGCCCTTCCAAAAAAACAGTTCTAAGAGAACACTGAGCTAAATACAATAGATCCTTCATTGCGTTTAGTCTTAAACCTGGTTTTCAGCAATAGTTTTTACCAGCAAACAAAATATAGTTAACTTAAAAACGTAACCTGAAAGTTTATCACTTTTCTCTAGTGACAGGTTTCAGAGTAACAGCTGTGTTAGTCTGTATTCGCAAAAGAAAAGGAGTACTTGTGGCACCTTAGAGACTAACCAATTTATTTGAGCATGAGCTTTCGTGAGCTACAGCTCACTTCATCGGATGCATACCGTGGAAACTGCAGCAGACTTTATATACACAACTCTGTGTGTATATAAAGTCTGCTGCAGTTTCCACGGTATGCATCCGATGAAGTGAGCTGTAGCTCACGAAAGCTCATGCTCAAATAAATTGGTTAGTCTCTAAGGTGCCATAAGTACTCCTTTTCTTTTCACTTTTCTGTAGACTAAACCAAAAGAAATACAATTTTAAGGCTGCTGTAGCTCAAAATCCCCATAGCAAACTTTTCCACAATATGCATCATATCCCATTACTAGATCTCCAGACCTCAGGATAGAAGATTTAAACCTTTAAATAGGATGTGACCACATGCAGAGGTTAATAGAAGTCATCTGCCTAAATCCCATGTAAATGTGAATTTTTTTTTGAGAATGAAAGAGTGAAGCAGCAGCATATGAATATAAAATTCAGCAAAGGGGTTAATACACACAGAATACGCACACAGTAAACAATACACACAGAAGTGCACTGTTGAATAATTTCAAAAAGCAATGAATTTTATCTTCTTCATTTGCTTTCATCTATCTATGTTACAAAAGATTGCTGCAGATGCAGAATTACTTTCCAGACTGAAATGGTAATTCTTAACCTTAACGAAAGTATGGATCTCCTGCAGTGATGTTCTGTGGCTAATTTTTTTTTTTACAGTAGTTTATATTACACTGTACTCATATTTAAAAAGCATCAAACTACTAGCTGCCTGAACAGAGACTATCATAAACAGGGCATTTTTTACAATTAAGAACAGTTGAGCCACAGACTTTTAGGATAATTAACTGGTCTATTTAACTTACGTACAACACTCAGATAAAAAAAATTCTCCGTTGCACCCTAGTTCTCTAGAAGATTTTTATAAACAACTATTTCATAGAATCATAGAAGGTTAGGGATGGAAGGGACCTCAGGTCATCAACTAGTCCAACCCCCTAAGCAGGACCAATCCCCAATTTTTGCCCCAGATCCCTAAATGGCCCCCTCAAGGATTGAACTCACAACCCTGGGTTTAGCAGGCCAATGCTCAAACCACTGAGCTATTCCTCCCCCCAACATTTCTTGAAACAGTTTCTGAAAGTGTGTGAACATTTCCTATAATGTCCTAACAAAGATAAAAGTAGAAATGTTTTTAAAAGGCATACATCAAAGGAAAACGCTGTTGGCCAAGGTAATTGCTATAAACAATCCAAAATGAAGATAGCTTTTATCACAAAAACCATGTTTTATCCCTTAAAACACCATGCTAGTAAAACTCTGCTTTTGCAATTCCAGACTCTTCTTGCAACCAATCTACACTAATCCACCTAAAGTTATAATTAAATTAGTTCTTCCTAGAAAAACTCCTAAAGCAAAGTTGTTGATAATGATCACAGTAATGGAGTTTGCAAGGTAAATTCCCAAATCTTCGCTTTTTTCCCAGACCTCATTTGCAGACTCAATCAAGTTAGCCACATTTTCCTTCACATAAAAAAAATCTGCATATTCAAAAATCTCCCTCTCATTTTCTTCCCACCCACAAGTTTAGCCTTTACTATGTTAGACAATGCATAAACTTCTCAGGCTGCCATGATCCAGTGATAAAGCAGACACAGTAGAGACTGTTCAAGGACCCTAGAACAAAGCAGTCTTTCACCCTGTAATGGGGCAGCTGCCCCACTCCCATGCCAGATCGGGGTACAGCAGGCCAGAGCAGCCGCACAAGGCGGCAGCCAATCACGGAAGGCCTGTTAGAGAGCCATCAGGGCTGAGCAAGAGGCAGCCAATCAGGGCCAGGCTAGGCCCTATATAAAGGCTGCCCAGGTGAGAAGCAGGCAGTCTCTCCTAGATCTTCAAGGGGAAGGTCTGCCTCCTGAGTGAGGAGACCAGCACCTGGGACAGTTCAGCGCTAGGCAGGCTCAGGGGAGCAGAAGGGAATCATAGAATATCATAGTTGGAAGGGTCCTCTGGAGGTCATCTAGTCCAACCCTCTGCCCAGAGCAGGGCCAATCCCCAACTAAATCATCCCAGCCAGGGCTTTGTCAAGCCTGACCTTAAAAACTTCTAAGGAAAGGGATTCCACCACCTCCCTAGGTAACGCATTCCAGTGTTTCACCACCCTCCTAATGAAAAAGTTTTTCCTAATATCCAACCTAAATCTTCCCCACTGCAACTTGAGACCATTACTCCTTGTCCTGTCATCTGCTATCACGGAGAATAGTCTAGATCCATCCTCTTTAGATCCACCTTTCAGGTAGTTAAAAGCAGCTATCAAATCCCCCCTCATTCTTCTCTTCCGTAGACTAAACAATCCCAGTTCCCTCAGCCTCTCCTCATAACTCATGTGTTCCAGTCCCCTAATCATTTTTGTTGCCCTCCGCTGGACTCTTTCCAATTTTTCCACATCCTTCTTGTAGTGTGGGGCCCAAAACTGGACACAGTACTCCAGATGAGGCCTCACCAATGTCAAATAGAGGGGAACGATCACATCCCTCGATCTGCTGGCAATGCCCCTAATTATACATCCCAAAATGCCATTGGCCTTCTTGGCAACAACGGCATACTGTTGACTCATATCCAGCTTCTCGTCCACTGTCACCCCTAGGTCCTTCTCTGCAGAACTGCTGCCTAGCCATTCGGTCCCTAGTCTATAGCGGTGCATGGGATTCTTCCATCCTAAGTGTAGGACTCTGCACTTGTCCTTGTTGAACCTCATCAGATTTCTTTTGGCCCAATCCTCCAATTTGTCTAGGTCCCTCTGTATCTTATCCCTACCCTCCAGCGTATCTACCACTCCTCCCAGTTTACTGTCATCCGCAAACTTGCTGAGGGTGCAATCCACACCATCCTCCAGATCATTAATGAAGATATTGAACAAAACCGGCCCCAAGACCAACCCTTGGGGCACTCCGCTAGATACCGGCTGCCAACTAGACATGGAGCCATTGATCACTACCCGTTGAGCCCAACAATCTAGCCAACTTTCTACCCACCTTGTAGTGCATCCATCCAGCCCATACTTTTTTAACTTGCTGACAAGAATACTGTGGGAGACCATGTCAAAAGCTTTGCTAAAGTCAAGGAATAACACGTCCACTGCTTTCCCTTCATCCACAGAACCAGTTATCTCATCATAGAAGGCAATTCGGAACTTTAGCCTGGTACCTGTCAAGCTGCAGGCCCTGATACAAGGGCCCACAAGGTGCAAAGGGGCCAAAGGGGAAGTGACCCAGGATGGAGAGGCGGACAAGGGGAGCGAAGGAGGGCAGGGAGGCTGCTGCCAGAGGGTCCCTGGGCCTGGGTCTCCCTCCCCTCCCTTCCCCATTGTATTACACCCAGCTATTAGAAGTGGCCATAGCAGACTGCACACGACCCCTGACAGAAGGGGTTAGACTTTAGTAGGGGTGGTTGGCCACTGTGGCTGGACTGAAGCGGAAAGACTGCTATTAAATGCCCCCCCCAGAAGGGGGTGAGCATGGACTAGGGGGCACTGCTGTTGGGCAGTGTTCTGAAGAGGACTCTGTGAGAAGGGAACAACACGGGTCCAGATGCCAACAGAGGGTGAGAGACTGACGGGACACCATTGGCAAAGGGCGCTCCACATGGACTGAGCTAATTCCCGGAGGTACCAACAGAAGGTGCCGCGGTGGTGAGTCTCAACCCCCATCACACACCCCAAAGTATTAGGGCTTTAGTGGCATATATGTGCCGAAATGGAAAGTTGTTTGGGATTTTTTGAGGCACATATTTTACAATACTACCTAAGCCCTACTGTAGATCTAAAAAGGTCACATATCCTTCGCCACATAGAGAAGAAAGAAGTCAAATGTGAATCTTCATCTAGGAGTCAAAAATTCAAAGCCAGCCAGACTTTGTTGGCCTTCCTTCCTAGATGAAATTCTCTCAGATTTAATATCAGGTGTCATTTTCCAGCAATGTATGACAGCAGGTAGTTTTCTTTTGGCTGCATTTCCATCTGATCTATGCCCTAATTAGCAGGACTGTACAAAATTATGTTCATAAGCATTATGTTAATAAAAACCTAATATGACTGAGAAACAAATGCACAACACAACAGAAATTATGTACATGAAGTTTATCTCAAAGCACATATTTATGTTCTTAAGCACATTCCTTAGAGAAGCACACTCTCCCACTAGTCACTACAGCTGAACTACTGAATTCCTGCCATTTGGTGGGAAGCAGGGACACAGACTTCCAGAGAACCACGAATGCTATTGTCTACAGAGTGTGGGATTCTAGAGCAGAGGCTATTAAGGGCTCTATTAAATATCTGCCACAGATGAGACTTCAAATAAATATCATTTCCATACAACCAGCAAGTAATGTAATAAGTGACAAAAAATTAATAGGCAATTCTGTTCCTTTATCAGTCATTAGGCAGATAGGCATAGTGTGTGTGTGTATCTAAGTGAAAAAACGAGAGAGAGGCCATAAAGGGGAAATAGAATTAACTCTCATAGGGTCCCAAACTGCAAGAGAATCCAGCTATTCAAGCAAGTTGCATAAATGGAATAAGAAAACATACAGAAAATTAAATTTGGCACCCAGACTTTCATAACTGAACAAGTTACTTTGTCATGAAAAGAAAAATGTTTTTTTCTATTTTTGTTGCAGAGGAATAAGGGGCAGGGGGAAATCAATGATAAAGGATCTGTTAAGTTGTAAGCGCATCATAGTTTGTGGTGTTTTTGTTTATACTCTTCAGCCTGCCTTTAAAAGATAAGCACTGCAACAACAGAACCTTACGTAATGTTTTCTGATGTTTAGCCATTTCATTAATTTAAATGTAGTTTAAATACAAACAAAGGACTTTACTATTCACTGGTATTTATGAATACCAGGTTTTACTGAGGAGGCTGAGGAGCAGGGGTGTGTACTGCCCCACTACATCTGTCTCATCTTCAATAGAAAAGGGATAGAGTGACATGGGAGGGAAGGTGAACAAAAGGACACTTCACATATTGGAAGCTCTGAATATAATCAGAGCCCTCCAAAGTTCCTCAGTAAAAAATGAAACAAAAGACACGTGCGCGTGCACACAAAAAGAAAAATAAGAGTTTAATCTCATAAAAGTTATGTCTACACTGCAAAGTCAAACCCACCGTACCAAGTCTCAGAGCACCTGCAGGGCTCAGCAGAACTAAAAATAGCAGTGAATATGCTCAGGCTGGCGCTTGGGCTCCCAGACCCTCCCTGCTCACTGGGTTTCACAGCCCTTGTTCCAGCCTGAGATCCTAAAGTCTACACTGCTATTTTTAGCCCCGCAGCCCGAATCAACTGTCCCAGGCTGTGAACCCCAGATGCTGTGGGTTTTTCTTTGCAGTGTAGACACTGCAAGAAAAAAACAAAAACAAAAAAAAAAAAAACACACACCTTAGGGACCAAGAGTACTAGTTTAACTCAAGCACAATATGGTATTTTGCAAGCCTCCCCACACAGCTCTTATACTCTACATATTTCAAACAAAACCCCCAAACCTCAACTACTCCCGATGAAACCATTCCATAGATAACACTGATACTTATAGATTTAGAAAAAGATCATTAAAAAACTGTCAGAGTAACTTCTGGCTATCAAAATCTGAACTTCAGCTCTCAGTTTAACAAGATGGAGCTTGTTTAAAAATTCAGGACACAGCAAAATATTAAAGTTTCCTGTATACGGGCACAACTCCAAACTGTTCTTCTCTCTCTTTGGTGAAATTTTTATATAATTTCCTCTACTGAAAACTGTTCTAAGTAATTAATATATTTTCCATTAACTTTCTGTTTACACATTACTGGTACAGAAATATTTATGAAACACACTATTTAATTGTATCTACTGAAAATCAATGTACTTGAAGGAAGATCGTATTTGTTCCAAATTACACCACAGTTGCCCAGATTCTCTGTTTTTCCATTTGTGCTAACCACAGGAATGGGGCTAGGAAATAGAAGGGGGCATAGGTGGCTTTAAGTCACATTTGTGCGCTACATATCTGGGGCATATTCTACACAGCCCACAGCGTAAATTAGTCAGGGAGGCTCTAATAAATATGGTTGTTTCCTAGATCCCTCTATTGGCTATGGGGACTCTGGCCTCACCCATGACAGAGGACAAGTTGTGGGAACATGCTATAAAGCTCTTACCAGCTTCAATGCCAGGGGTAAGACCCCTGTACTGAGAGTAGGCTCCCAGGCCCATCTCCAGCAGTTTTCTGCCTCATGTATGCTACTGTAGTGTCATGCAAAGAAAAGACTGCAGCAGATTAAGCAAGTAACTTGGTACTGTTTTCCATTGTAAGCAAGAGGTTTTTCCACCTTGTTTTGAACAGTCTATGCACACTGTAAGGAGTCCACATTTACTCCTTTCCTGAGGTTTGCTTTACTGGCAAATCAAAGGATACCAAAACGTGTCAGCCAAAGCTCTTTCTATCAAGGCTACCTGCTCCTAAGGCTTCCTTGCTGGACGACTTAACCAAATCCTCACTCCCTCTAAGGGTCTGTCTACACAGGAAAGATTTTCTTGGTGTATTCATATGCCCCTTCATCTCCAACCACCATTCCAGAGGACGTGTCCATGCTGACAGGTTCTGCTCAATAACAATCCAAAGCAGTGCAGACAGACCCATGTTCACTTTCATCATCTGAGTCAGATGACACCAACAGAAGGTTGATTTTTTTCTGTTTTGATGGTTTGGGTTCTGTAGTTTCTGCATTGGAGAGTTGCTCTTTTAAGACTTCTGAAAGCATTCTCCACACCTCGTCCCTTTCAGGATGGCACTTCAGATTCTTAAACCTTGAGTTGAGTGCTGTAGCGATCTTTAGAAATCCCACATTGGTACCTTTGTGTTTTGTCAAATCTTCAGTGAAAGTGTTCTTAAAACAAACAACAACATGTACTGGGTCATCATTTGAGACTGCTATAATATGAAATACATGGCATAATGCATGTAAAACAGAGCAGGAGACTATTCTATACTATTCTCCCCCAAGAAGTTCAGTCAAAATTTAATTAATGCTTTTTTTTTTTTCCTAATGAGCATCATCAGCATGGAAGCAAGTCCTCTGGAATGGTAGCCAAAACATGAAGGGGTATATGCATGTTCAGCATATCTGGCATGTAAACACCTTGCAATGCTGGCTACAAAAGTGCCATGCAAATGCCTGTTCACTTTCAGGTGACACTGTAAATAAGAAGCCGGCAGCATTATCTCCCGTAAATGTAAACAAACGTGTTTGTCTTAGCGATCGGCTGAATAAGAAGTCGGACTGAGTGGACTTGTAGGCTCTAAATTTATATTGTTTTGGTTTTGAGTGCAGCTATGTAAAAAGAATTCTACATTTGTAAGTTGCACTTTCACAATAAAGAGATTGCATTATTGTATGAGGTGAACTGAAAAATACTGTTTTGATTACAAATATTTCCACTGTAAAAATTATAAATCAAAAAATGTAAAGTTAGTAGCGTGCACTTTGTAGTCTGTGTTCAAACTGAAATAATATATTTAAAAATGTAGAGAAAACATCCAAAAATATTCAATATTTTTCAATCGGTAGTTTATTGTTAAACAATGTGATTAAAACTGCAGTTTTTTAATGGCAATTAACTCATGCAATAAACTCAAAATTAACTATGATTAATCAACAGCCCTACTAAAGACATTTCAAAGTGCACAAAGGTTATAGGCATTCATGGCTATTTTTAATCAGACCCTCAATACTAGTAGTCACTTGGGTCTAAATCAGTAACAGCAAACTGTTTATTTTGCAGTGCACTTTGCGCTGATCTGCAGGTCTTATATAAGAGTTTAAGGCAAAGATAGCAGTCCATTTTAGGCACACAATACTTCCTTGGGGCCACCTATATAGGTGGGGTTGCCCTTCCATGGCTGCATTAGCTGAAGGAAAAGGGAGTACGCATCCTGTCAGACAGCAGACTCAGAACACCAAAAAGCATTTTTGCATACCCACAGGGGAAGAACTATATAGTTACCACCAACATAGTCCACAGCTGAACTTTTGTTGCTAGGTATGTCTAAACAGTTCTGCAGCTGGGTCAGAAGTATCTATCATCTTCTATGAGTCTACCAGGAAGTCATTTACTGTTTCTTAGCAACTAGTCTATGAAGAGTCTAGTCATTTCCTCTGGGCCGTTAGTCATGATTCTGCTGTTTTACCTTAGAATACTAACCCTGAATACAAATTCCTCCGTATTTGCAGGGTGTTCTTTTCTTTATACTACCCTCTATTCAGTGTTCAGAGTAGCAGCCGTGTTGGTCTGTATTCGCAAAAAGAAAGGAATACTTGTGGCACCTTAGAGACTAACAAATTTATTTGAGCACATGCATCCGATGAAGTGAACTGTAGCTCACAAAAGCTTATGCTCAAATAAATCTGCTAGTCTCTAAGGTGCCACAAGTACTCCTTTTTCTATTCAGTGTGTATACAATGCCTTGTTCAATGTTTATGTTCAGATTCTTTGGTCTTCCTGAACTGAAAATTGGGACTATTCTACTCAGTTTCTTAGATTTTGTTTGCTACAAATAAAATAGTCTTTTGAACTAAACCTACCTTGATAAGGCTCATGACAGCTATGCCACTTACAAAAAAAAAAAAAAAAAATCAAGATCACCACTGAATTATGCATAAAAAGAAGGAGTTCAGTCACATCAGCGCATGGCACCTATCATCATCCATTTACCAACCACATTTAAGAGTGGGATACAGCCAGGCACACAATACCTGGGCACTGTGTCATTATGGAACTGAATCAAATGAGGTGAACACAGAAGGAGACTTACCTCTCTGCATCCTAACGATTTTTATCTCAACATTGGAAAAAGCAGTATAATTCATGCAAACACTTATTTAAGTTTTTACCATCAATAGGCTGGTTTAAAAACTGGACCAACTAAGTCTATTTATCCATTACACTGAAGATATAAATACTCAGGTATAACTACAGAATGATAAATGTTGCATCCATTTCACCATCTACTACAGTAATGATTCAATAGCAATGCACCTGTGGTAGAGAAATAATCACTAAATGGTCTGCCATCCTTCCATTTAAACAATACCTGTAAAGATTTTGATGGAGAAATGGTCACATATTTAGTTCTAGTATTGCAGAATCCAGCTACCAGCCTTACCATAAGTTCTGAGAAGACTGTTCTGTGCCCTTTTCTATAGTCTAGCACTCCTCCTTCAGCTCAGAGGAAGACAATAGGGGGCAGTACAGTTGTTTTTTAATCATCTGCCGGACTAGGATCAGTGGTTACTGAACCATCCCAGTGTCATAACCAATACTGAGAATAAACATTTCCAAGAGAACTCTGTTTTTTTCAACAAGATTTGTGATCAAAATCAAGTCAAGATAATTTCAGCTTTAAACAGAGATATCATGGGCTGAGTTACGAAACCCCATTGTATGAATCCTCTCTACTGAACTGAAGGAACCAATGCATAATACAATGGCGCCAAAATAATTTTCCTGAAGAAAGGCTGCCAATAATAACCTAGAAAAAATAGGAGGGATGTGCCCCACCCATTTAAAACAAACAAACAAATCACATCGAGACATCCACTGTTCTCCTGTTAACTTAATGAGTTCAGCTATATCAGATCACTAATCAGAGACATCATCAACCAAGGTGTGGGGGGGGGGGTTGGGGGGAAGCAATTGAAAAAATAAGAATTACAATGCTGGCACATGAAATAAGATTTCATTAATCAATGGGCCAGCTGTTTGGACATAAGGCCCCAACTGGAAAAAGCAGAGCCATGAACGGCAGGAAAAAAATGCTTTTATAAAGACTGCATAAAATTCACTAGAGGATGGAGTTTACCCATCCTGCAGGGAATGAAGGAAATATGCATCAGAAGGTTTCATTAAAAAGAAAAGGAGTACTTGTGGCACCTTAGAGACTAACCAATTTATTCATTAATCCGATGAAGTGAGTTGTAGCTCACAAAAGCTCATCCTCAAATAAATTGGTTAGTCTCTAAGGTGCCACAAGTACTCCTTTTCTTTTTGCGAAGACAGACTAACACGGCTGTTACTCTGAAAAAAGGTTTCATTAGTTTCATATTGAGCAAACAGGAGTTGCAGAACTGTAAACAAAAACCAGCAGTTACCACACTATCTTTAAAATTTCAATCATTAAAACAATCTTTAAAAGAATGAACTAAGGGAGCAGTCTGATTGGTTGATGAGGATACACTGACATGTATTCACAAGAAGAGCCCTACACAGATACAAAATTTATATGGATATCCATGGATATAAAGTGGATATCTGGTGAGCTGCAGGGCTCTACCAGGAAATGTAGTAGCGAAAGCAGCAGCATGTCAGGCAGTCGCTCGCAAGAGCCAGCGCCCATCCTGGGCAGTTCCTCTGAAGTGACTGTACGACCCCCCACCAGGCTCACCAGCAGCTGTCCCTGGTCACGCTAGTGTGTGCAAGCAGCTCATATGCTCCCGGACAGGAGTCCCTTCCATCCAGTGGTCTGTATCTCCTGCAGTTTTGCCATTGCAGTTCCTGGTAGAGCCCTGCAACTCCCCGGATAACCACTTTATATCTATGGATTATCTGCATCCGTGGATATAAATTTTGCACCCGTGCAAGGCTCTATCCACAAGTCTCAGAAACAAATGAGCAAAAACATTAAAGTGGTTGTTTTAAAATTGCAACACTATCCAAACATGCTAAAATATGTATATATTTTAGAGTATTTCAAACAAATTCCTCACAAACATCCCAGGCAAGCGTACACATGTCCCAGAATTGGATATATTTCCCTCATTTATTGCTCAAATTCACAAGCCTTGCCCAGCTCATGACTTCACTAGTTAAGAGCAGTCAAAAAACAATAAGATAATTTTTTAAAAAAATACTGCGCTATAGTTAGAACTAACAACTCTAGACACTAAAACTCAGCTATTGCCCTCCCTCTATTCTTTTTCTTTTCTATTAAGAAGTTTGTAGAGAGGCAACTCTGGAGATATATGCAATCCTTGGATTTCCTTGACATTTAACAGGTGCATCTTATGTAAAAGAAAAAAAACAGAATTCAGATCTAGTTTCCTGTAGTAAACAAGTGAGAATAGACTAAACTAAAGCCTCAGATGAGAGACAGAGCTAACACTTATATAGTAGAACTTCAGTTACGAACACGTTGGGAATGGAGGTTGTTCATAACTCTGAATAAAACATTATGGTTGTTCTTTCAAAAGTTTACAACTGAACATTGACTTAATGCAGCTCTGAAACCTTACTATGCAAATGAAAAATGCTGCTTTCCCTTTTTCCCTTTATTGTTTTAGTAGTTTATGTTTAACAAAGTACTGTACTTGGGGTTTTTTTGTGGGGGGGAGAGGGGAAGAAGAGGAGGTGTCTGCTGCTGCCTGGTTGTGTACTTCCAGTTCTAAATGAGGTGTGTGGTTAATTGGTCAGTTTGTAATTCTGAGGTTCTCCTGTAGTAGCTTCTTAGGGTATGTTTACACTGGGAGCATGCCTCCCACCCTTGGTAACAGACACATTCTAGCACCACTTGAGAGAGCACGCTAAAAATAGCACTGTCCATGTTGCTGCCAAGCAGTGGGACCCAGACATTTGGGCTGGCTTGCCACCGCCAAGACACCTCAGGATGACACCTCCTAACATTTTGCTTCATTAACATTATACTACACCTCTACACAGCATTTTGAAGTGAGCCTTCGAGACATACTCAGGCTAATGGTATTCATCCTAGTACTCTACAAATTGCTCTCTAGACAGCACTCTTTGAAGTTGCAGCTCCAGATCTGAAGCCCACACCACCCTCTAGGCTTCAGAGCCCAAGCAACAGCTACAAGACTCCGTCTGTACAGCTATTTTTAAAGCACCCGTTTGAGCTCCAACTACCCTGAGTGTGTCAACCCGAGCTGGCAGGCTTTCTCCAAAATGCTGTGTAGACACACCCTGTGTGTTGTACCAATGTAGCTAAAGCACATCCTTGGAATCAGAGTACATTCACCTCACCAGTTATCTCATACCAAGCCAATTATTCCACCTGCCAAAATGGAAATTCTCACACAAGTTGCAGGACGCCCTGCTACGTCCTGTTATTATTTTCCACAAGCGTGTTGCCTCGTGCCAATGGCTCCCTTCCTCCTGGCTCATCTAACCGCTGGCAGAGACACAACAGCTCCCACCTGCAGCCTACACCACGGGCAGCTGGTCTTCCTGGTGCCATGCCATATCATGTCCATCAGTGCACCATTTCCTCCACAGCGTGCTGGATTTCCCACCCTTCACACCATCATTATCTGTATTGCCGTGACGGGCTCCTCGGGAGAAATCTGGGGCCCAAGGTACATCCTGTTCGCTGGGTCCCACCTCCTCTCATTTCACTTCATTGACACAAACGTTGGGGGGAAGGGCTGACGAACTCTGGGCCCCCCTCTCATCAGCCCGGCACCTAGGAGCCCCACTGCCCCCCGCGACCCGTGCCCGCCCTCCCCTCACCCTGACGTGCGGCCCCTCCGCATGCCGCGCCGCCAGCGCCTCCACCAGGTCGCCCCTGAGCTCCATCAGGAAGCGGAGCCCGCCCTCCAGCCGGCCCAGGTGCTGGAAGAGGCCCCGGTAGCGGGGGCTGAGGTAGTAACGGAGCCGGTCCTCGGCCTGGAGCAGGGCGCCCGGCTCCCTCTGCTGCTCCCGAGCCTGCAGCACCTTGGCGCTGAACTCGGCCACCCGTCCGTGGTCCACGCCGAAGTCCCGGGCCAGGCGGGCCAGCAGCTCCGCCCGCGGGGGGCCGGCCTCCAGGGCCCTGTAGGAGCGCATGAACTCCGCGCTGCGGAGCTCGGCCGGCGGCGGCGCCTTCTCCCTCGTCTCGTAGGGGGGCAGCGGGGGCACGGAGCGGCTCAGCAGCTCCTCCATGGCCAGGCTCGGAGCCGCTGGGCCCGAGCACAGGGAGGCGGCGGCGGCGCCTGACCCCGCTAGGCCCGCGCAGGGTCCCGTCACTATGGAGACGCCGCTAGGCCGCCTCGGCAGGACCCAGGGCCGGCGGAGCAGGCGCGGCGCAACCAGGAAAGGGCCCAGCCGGCTCATGCTGGCCAACCCGCACCCGGCCGGGACCCCCCGGGCCAGCGGCGCCGGGCTCCTCTCTACGCCGTAGCACTGCTAGGCCGCACGTTTTCGGCGACCAGCCAAACAAAAAGGCTGATTGGGTGGTGTTGCAGATTGCTGGCGGCGACAGCCAATCAGAGAGGGAGTGGGCGGGGCGTTAGCGTGCGTCCTAACTGTGTCTGGCCGCCATCTTGAGTGTGGCCTGGAAAGCTAAAGGAGCGGTAGGACGTGACTCTTCCTCCAGGGTGGGGAAGCAACGGCCGCGCTCCGCCTCTCCTCTCCTCTCCTCTCCCCTAGACCTGGCCTTCCGCCCCCATTTACGAGTCTCTCCCCTCAGGGCTTTGCCCTGTTGCCTCCTTCCCCTGTAGCCACCCGCTTTCCTCTTCTCCCGCTGTGTCCTTCTCCTCAGGTAGCATGGGCCGCCATTTTGTCCTCCTGCTTCCCCCTCCGCCACGCACGTTCCACTCATGCCTGCTACTCCCTCCTCGCCTCCCTTCGAGGGGGACCCCGTTTTCAAAATGAAAAAACAGGACATATGCCAGAGCCCCACCCCTCTCTGGGGCCCCGCCCCTGGCTCCTCCTCTTCCCCCAAGGCCCCGCCCCCTGGCCAAGCCGGGTGCCAGAGGCAGGCGGTGACCAGCGCTGCAGAGCATCGGGGGCGCTCAAGAGTAGCCCCGGGCTGGTGTTCCCGCTCCCTGGGACGTGCTACCCAGGGCAGATGGAGAGTCTAGGACTCCGAGGTTCCCCACAGCGGCCTGGGTTCCCTGGGCAGCTCTTACTACTTCCCAGCTCTGGCTTCTGGCCTAGCCAGGGGCAGGGCCTCGGGTGGAAGTGACTGGTGCCACCCCTGAACCTCAGCCAGGTGCAGCGCTGCAGGGAATCCAGGCAGCAGGGCAAGTCGGGCGGCACCCTCCAGTACGCAGTACCAGCAAGAGATTTTTAGCAGGTCTGGGGTAGCGGAAAGAGTTGGGGCTAGCCCCCTTCTCTTAAAGGAGCAGAACGTGGCTAGTGAGGGCATTCATTCTTTATATGGCTTTAACAGCATAATACATATGCTAACAAAAGCTTTGTTTAAATTTGTTAGCATATGCATTGTGCTGTTAAGTTGGTCAGGAGTCTTCAAGAGGGGCAGGGTGAGGAGGATGGAAGGTGTTTAAACATTGTTTTTGATTCTGTTTTTCCCCATTGGTCTGAATTATCCATGACGTTCATACTGCATCACATCAAGTCCAAATCATTAGAGGAATGCCTCTGCTTGCACTGACTAGAGGATGTTTGGATTCTGATGTCAGCCCAGGCTGACAGGAATCAAGTGTTGTCCCCAGTGTACATAGAATTCTTCTTTTCAGCCAAAATAGTCTAACTTGCATTTTGTTAACTGGAACTGGAGCAGCAAAACAAAGAAAACAAATGCCTCATTTTCCAGCTTTGTGGGTGAGAAAACTATAAGTGAAGATTATAATGCCGGACACTGACGGCCTTAAACTAGCTGCCTCGGGAATCTGCCAAGAACTTTGCTGAAAGTTACTCATCTTAATTCCTAGCTTGGTAGTTATCACACATCTGCCCACCTTTATTCGAATGAAGCTCCTTCTGATCTGTCAGCTCAGGCATTTTTCAGAGGAGCAGCCGTGTTAGTCTGTATTCGCAAAAAGAAAAGGGCTACTTGTGGCACCTTAGAGACTAACCAGTTTATTTGAGCATAAGCTTTCGTGAGCTACAGCTCACTTCATCGGATGCATACTGTGGAAAGTGTAGAAGATCTTTTTATACACACAAAGCATGAAAAAATATCTCGCCCCACCCCACTGTCCTGCTGGTAATAGCTTATCTAAAGTGATCACTCTCCTTACAATAAGAAAAGGAGTACTTGTGGCACCTTAGAGACTAACCAATTTATTTGAGCATGAGCTTTCGTGAGCTACAACTCACTTCATCTCACGAAAGCTCATGCTCAAATACATTGGTTAGTCTCTAAGGTGCCACAAGTACTCCTTTTCTTTTTGTGAATACAGACTAACAGGGCTGTTACTCTGAAACCTCTCCTTACAATGAGTATGATAATCACGTTGGGCCATTTCCAGCACAAATCCAGGTTTTCTCTCCCCCTGCCCCAACCCCACTCTCCTGTTGGTAATAGCTTATCTAAAGTGACCACTCTCCTTAAATGTGTATGATAATCAAGGTGGGCCATTTCCAGCACAAATCCAGGGTTTAACAAGAACGTCTGCGGTGGGGGGGCAGGGGTAGGAAAAAACAAGTTTCATCCAGAACAATTTCAGTTTACAACCTTGGAACCTAATTCTGTAAACCCTTAATCGTTTGATCAATTCCATTGAAGACAATAGGACTATTTGCATGACTATGAACCACTTTTGTGGTAAGAGTTTCTGGAGTCTGTTCTGTTCCTATAAAGGAAGTTGAATCTCCCATTGAAATGCAATATTTGGATGTAATACCATAATGCGTTTAGGATACAGTTCTACTTAACATTTGACTTTTATCAGGTTTCAGAGTAGCAGCCGTGTTAGTCTGTATTCGCAAAAAGAAAAGGAGGACTTGTGGCACCTTAGAGACTAACCAATTTATTAGAGCATAAGCTTTCGTGAGCTACAGCTCACTTCCTCAGATGTCAAACATATGCTGAAATGGCTCCTCACACAACTCCAATATTCCATATAAACAGACTGAAATACTACATATTTGGGGGGAAAGTGAGTAGTTAAGCATGTTGATGTTTGTATATACAAACACCCATTTCATCACTGTACTGGAAAATATAGCTGAATTTAATTTTCTGTTGAATTTGAAGAAAGTTTAACAGCCCTAGTTGTTTTCTGTGTTAATCAATCAGTGCGTACCTGAAAAAAATGCATGCCTTCTAAGAGAAAAGAATCAGTCCATGCTTACTGAAAAAAAAATTCCTTCCAACTGGTGTTCAGACGAGTGCTACAAGACACATACATAACCTCATGAGCAAAGGGCAGAGAGGATACCCTCCCACATTATGACCAGCAAAATAATAATAATTAATAATAAAATCTCAAAGAGGCAGAGATTCACAGATTTGCAAACCTAAAAACATGTGTTATGCTAAACCACCTCAGCACATACAAGGCCGATGAACATTAAAAAGTTAACAGTGTGATGGGGCAAGGCCAGATGGCTATAGAAAAGTAGCGGGAGATAGATATATTAGCTCCAGGCTAAACAAATCCCTGGCACCAGGATAAGTGAAATAGCAGCTGCTCCAGGTCAGTTAAGACACCTGGGGCCAATTAAGAACTTTCCAGAAGGCAGGGAGAATGCTAGGTTGATTGGGACACCTGAAGCCAATCAAGGGCCAGCTGAAACTAGTTAAAAGCCTCCCAGTTAGTCAGGTCGGGGTGCATGTCAGGAGCTGTGGGAGGAAGTTGTGCTGTTGGAGAGACTGAGTAGTACACACCATATCAGGTACAAGGAAGGAGGCCCTGAGGTAAGGGTGAAGTAGAGCTTGAGGAAGTGAGGGCTGCTGTGGGGGAAGTAGCCCAGGGAATTGTACATGTCATGTTTCTAAAAGGTCAGCTACCATAGCTGATACTATTAGGGTCCCTGGGCTGGAGCCTGGAGTAGAGGGTGGACCTGGGCTCCCTGCCCTTTGCCCCCAATTAATCACTGAGACTGGGAGACAACAGAGACTGTGCAAGGAAGGATAGCTTCTCCTCACTTCCCTAGCTGGCTTATGATGAAATGGCTCTGTAGACTGTGACCCTTCTCCCTAGAGAGAGAGAAGGGTTCCGTGGAGAGTCACAGCGAGCCTTAGAGGCTTGCTAAATCTGCCAGGAAATGTGGGACCCATGGAGGCAAGGACAGAGCTTTGTCACAACACCTAAAAATTAACCTTGCCCTTGGTACTTATGATTATTCTCTTTCTATGCATGTATATTCATCTTGGTATCTGAAGTTATGAATATTAGATATGTTTGCTTGCTGCTGTGGTAATGCCTACAAAGTATTTAGCCAGCACATGAAGAGACAAGTCAAGTTGAATGGCCCATTGAGGAACAGTTAGCTCACAGTGGACCCTAGAAAACGCCTGTCTACATTTAATGGACTCTTTGTGAATGTTCTAACTAGAATATGGGCTGGGCTGATAAACATGTAACTTGCTCATGTGACTCCAAACACCATCTTTCACAGTGAGAACAGATTTCCCTTTACTTGGCTCTTGGCAGAAGCTAAAAGGCCCTGGCCTTGAAACATCTCCATTTTGCCTCTTTCCTGCTCCAGCCTCTGGACTATGAACATATACTAATGGGAGCATTCTAACCAAGAGACTGAGGACTTTAATGTAATCTGGAGCCTTCATATTTCCTTGATCCTTTGCAGATAGATTTTTGAGTTGGATATGGTACAGAGACTGTTCTAACCTCATTGATTGCTGATTTCTCCCTTGCAATAGACAAGATCAGATATCTGACTTTCTCACATGAGTCAGCAACCTTCGGTATTTGCAGCATAAGCACACCTTGCTTGAGTGTTTTTTTCTTTCCTCTCCAAATGTCAAAACCTGTTCCCATTGAACTCAATAGCAAAACTCCTTTTGATTTTAATGGGAACAGGATTTGGCCCCAAGAGATCAGAGAATGTGATTTTGATCAATTGCTTATCTCTCCAGAGACAGTTCTCATGCACATTCTGCCAAGCTGATTTTGATTGCCCTTCCTGTATGTCATGCTGAAGAAAATAATAAAACAAACTGGGCTGTAGATCTATCAAGATGTACATGACACACACAGTTCTATGTCTCTTTTCCCTCAAACCCAGATAGCGCAGTATGTTTGCTTTCCTAGTGCCTGGCACTTATATTGGGCCCATAGACACTGCTTATTGCTTGCAGTGTCTATGGGCCCAATTTTAATTCAGTGTAAATTGGCTATTAACATAACTGGGATCAGTATTGGGCCCCATAGATCTGATCCTGAGAGGCACTGAGTGTCCTTGACTCCCTTGTACTTCACTGGAAGCTGAGGATGCTTGTCCCCATGCAAGATCAAGCCATCTATGCTAGTGAAAAGCAATACACAAGAGCAAACTATTGTTAGTTATATTATGAAATGTAATTAAATGTTTCTAAAACAACACACTAGGGTCACAGAGGCAGAACAGAAAACAAGATTGTCACAGCAGTCTCACATTTGTGCAGTGTAGGTCATAGACTCAGATAATTGAAGGGGGGAAGGCAACAAGACTCAGGAGCATTAAAATATGGAAAATAAATATCTATTAAAGTGTGTGAGGACAGAATCTAAAGTTAACTGAATCAAATTACAGAAATTCCCACAGCAACCTCAGAACAGTATAGCACCCGCTAAAGTAAAAGCCCCTGAAGTTGCAACAAGCTTTTATCTGGGCTAAACAAATCTTTTCAGGCTGCTGAGTCCCTCTGTCAGACCCTCAGACTAAACTCAGGGCTCAACTACTCTTGAAATGCTACAGTTGCACTGCTGTTGTGCTTCAGTGTAGACGCTATCTACACTGATGGGAAGGGTTCTCCCATCAGCATAGGTAATCCACCTCCCCTTCAGTCAACCTAGCACTGTCTACACTGGAGGTTCAATCGGTTTAACTACACTGCTCAGTGGGGTGGATTTTTTCACATCCCTGAGTGATGTAGTTAAGCCAACTTAATTTTCTAGTGTAGACTAGGCATCAGCCTTTCCAAACAAGAGCAAGCCTCCGTGAGTAAGGTTCACATGCTAAATTTAGTTGTAGGCTAGCTGTATTTCCCAAACCTGGAGCAGGTTTCTATCTAACCCTAACCTTCCCAGGCCAGACTGACTCTTTCAAAGCTGGGGCAAGCTTTATAGCACATGAACCGTGTTCTCACTAAATTCCAGGCAATTAGCTAATATTATCACCTTAATAAAAACTTAAGGTGAACAGCAAAAATGGGATTACCCATTTGTACCCAGCCAAAGCTTGGTTTAGATCTCATGGTGTTACACTGGTGTGTGACTTCCATAAAGTTACTCCTGATTTACCCTGTCATGAGATGAAAATCAGAACCTGGCATCTGGCTCTATGATTATATAGAAATACATTTATTCCTCCATGACACAGTTTCCATTAGACCACATGAGTTTATTTTAAAAGCACATATAGTGGCATCGTTAAAGTATTTGGCTCAGATTTGAGTTTCAGAATAGATTTAAGTGAGCACATGATTGGGCCCTAAATGATTAGATTCTGATACTGCAATGACTTCCATGGGAACCTATGTGCCAGGCGCATCATTTGCTATGGGACCAGAGATCCATTTACCCACCCCCCAGCTTTTTATAGGTCACTATGCTCCATTATGGCTTCCACTTCCTGCCCCCAACTTTGATCTTAACTCTTGCTATGCCAGCAAGCATTCATTATTCATCTATTTTTGCCATCCCCAGAAGTTTTCTGAAGTGATGCCCTGCTCTATGCCCACAAGGTGCCTCATTAACTTCAGTGTGGCTCCACATGGGGATAGAGGCTCCATCTAGATGGAGCTCATTGCAAGGCCTTAGACTTAATATTAGAACAAATATCAAATTTTTGAAAGACTGCACTGTTGCATTATTATTCCTTTCCCCCCTTCTCTGTAATATGATTGTGGATTTTCAATTTAATGAATAAGGTAATATTGATCCATTCAGATAAATTATTTATTTAAAATTGCAGTAAAACGTGCACAGGAGGAATGTTTTATTCAATTTATTTTAGTGTCACTGTCACAGCTCTTAAATACTTGACAACTTTGTGTGATACTGTCACATCTAATTTTAATCAATTTTCCCCCCCAAATGCACAGTGTTAATCAAAATCAATGTCTGTCTTCAAATTTAATTTAATTGTAAATATGGGGGCAAAATCCCAAATTGCTAAGTACTTACCTTGTGAGGATGCAATACCAAAAAAACATAGGAAGAGCTGTTAAGATACTATTGACTTATTTAATTTCTTTTTTTAAAAAGTATTCTACTACAGAACCAAGTCTGAGGGTCCTTGCTGCAGTCATTTTCCATTGTCAATGGGTCAGATTTGGAGCTTGTTAATTTTTAACATCCTCCACAATTGGTATTTCTGTTGGAGCTATCCGCAGGCTAAGAAATGAATGATCATGGAGAAGGTGCTACCCTCTCACCCTTATATTTGGTTTTTCTGCTTCATCACTGGCACGTACAACATGCCTATATTTGTATCTGCTCAGTTGACAGAGGTACTGCAGCTTTAAATGGAGTCAAATAAACTGGCACCTTTCACAAGATCTTTTTTTTTTTAAAATCACTTAAGTCTGAACGAAAGACAAGAGTATCAAACAGCAACATTCGTTAAAAAAAAGAGTGGACAAAATGAAACCAAAACGATGGAGCTTTTTTTAAACATTTTTCCCCCCAAATTATCTAGCTCAATTAGTTTAAAAAACAGTTGTCATGAGAGGTGTGACTATGCTAGGTAACGAGTGTGTCCAGCAAACCACTGAGGGCCTGATCCTGCAAACATTTAAGCATATGTTTAATTTAACTAGCATGAGTAATCCCACTGAAATCAATGGATTTACTCATGGTAGTAAAGTTAAGCAGATGCACAAGTGTCTTCGGGATTGACACCTTTGGTTCTGGTCCTGCATCCCTACTATTCAATGGGAAAATTCTCTCTGACTTCAAAAGTATAGGATCAACCCCTTAGTAAGCTCCACTTCCACTTCTTAGTGTTTGCCTCAGGTGGCACATGGCCAGGATTCATTACCATATTTGGTCCCCTGGTTGGATTATTAGTTTCCCCAATTTGGGTCAGGTACCGATGGATAGTGTGACGTGAACACTAATCCATGCCCTCCCACTCCCACTGAAGGCAGCAGAGGGAATTGACAGCATGTAGGCTCAGATCCTCAGAGGTATGTAGGGACTTACCTCCCTCTAATTTCAATGGGAAATAAGCACCTGAATACCTTTGAGGATCTGGGTCTCAATACCTCATAGAATCAGGCCCAATATTTAAACCTTAATTACATAAGTATAAAGTGCTTTTCCTCCCCTCACTCTGATAACTCTCTAGATTGGCCCTTTTCCTTATTCTCACAATTTGTTTCTACATAAACTATAAGCCATTTAAAAATGTGCCTACATGCATTGCTCACCCACAAGTGCCATCATGAAGTAAGAGAGAACTTTTTATTAAAAGTTAGACTCATTATTAAGTAGATTCATTTTTTCAGGAAAAACAAGTACTTGCATCAGTGTTTTGTTGGTTTTAAAAATAGAAATGTTTCTTCAGAGGGAAACTTGAGTTTATATCCAAAAGGTAGGTAAGCAAGTAGTTCGGGTCCAAAAATGTATTTTCCTTGAAATCAGATTTTATAAAACCCAGCATGAACAAAAATGTTTTCATGACATTTAAACATGCGAAAAATTCCCTGGCTTCATTGAAAAACCTGAACACAGTACTATTGTGCTAGTTTCTGTAAACCAGAAAGTGAAATAGAATGTAATTACACTTTAGGAACTGTAATTTGAACCAGTAAAGTTTCACAATCCCAGCAAAAAGCAAGCTACCAGTATAACTGGTGAAAAGTCAGGCAGATCATTCAATTGCTCAGGTGATTTCTACCCACCTTCAGATTTTTATTTTTTAAATGAAGCCGCACAGTTTTCAAAATAGACAAAGGGAAAAATATTGTTTTGTACAAAATAACTGCCTGGGACTGAGCTCCTTGCGAAGTGCACATTTGCTAAATTTTATTACAATGTCTACTGAACGATACTATCATTTTAAGAGTAAATTCAATCATGAAACCGTTTATTTGACACAACAATCCATTTACATATGAAAATCATTTCTGACATTATGGAGTATCTAGTGTTGTAAATAAAAACATGCATCGCAGTTCAAGTTCACTCCGGACTGAAATGCTTAAAGGAAACGTATTGGAGGTTTTTATTTTTATCTTGTCTAAGCCTCTTCCATCTGCAAGTTGTCAATATACAGTTCTAATACTAGTGAAATCTATTTCACTATCTCACTCACTTAATTCCCATTTTCAATAGATACCTCTAAACTTAAATATAAAAAGTTTATCATTAAGATCCCTGATCCTGCAAACACTTATGCACATGCTTGCCTTTGCTACTGTGAGTAGTCCCATTGACTAGTGAGACTATTCATGGTAATAATGTAAAGCACATACATAAGCATTTTCAGGATTAGGTCCTAAATAGAGATAAAGGCCCCAATCCTGCCTAAATTATTCTCATTCTTAATTTTAATATGTCATTTTAGATGTAAAGTAACAGGAAAAAATTGTAGTCCAGATTCTCAACAACTAGAAATTTGCTTAGCTCTGTTGAAGTCAAGTAAATGAAGCTGATTTACACCAGCTGAGATTCTGGTTCTAAGTTTCATTTTATCAGCAGCCTTTTTAAAATTTTTAGTCAAAACTTGTGGCACCTTAGAAACTAACCAATTTATTTGAGCATAAGCTTTCGTGAGCTACAGCTCACTTCATCGGATGCATACCGTGGAAACTGCAGAAGACATTATATACACACAGAGACCATGAAACAATACCTCCTCCCACCCCACTGTCCTGCTGGTAATAGCTTATCTAAAGTGATCATCAAGTTGGGCCATTTCCAGCACAAATCCAGGTTTTCTCACCCCCCTCCAGAAACCACACACACAAACTCACTCTCCTGCTGGTAATAGCCCATCCAAAGTGACCACTCTCTTCACAATGTGTATGATAATCAAGGTGGGCCATTTCCAGCACAAATCCAGGTTTTCTCACCCCCCTCCAAAAACCACACACACAAACTCACTCTCCTGCTGGTAATAGCTTATCCAAAGTGACCACTGAGGAGAGTGGTCACTTTGGATAAGCTATTACCAGCAGGAGATTTTGGATAAATCACAAGATAAAAAAGAAACAAGTTTCACTTGAACTTTGCGCATGAGAGTTGCAGCACATATCCAAAGACATGATCCATTTGAATGGAATGGTAGTTACACATAAGTGTAACTACCAAGTATTTGCATAAGTTTTTGTAGGAAAGGGGCTTAAATGAGGCCTGGACCATGGTGCCATTGAAGACAATGGCAAAACTTCAATTAATTTCAATGGGAGCAAGACTAAACCCAAAGTACCCAACATAATGTCTTACTAGGAGAAAAGCCATTCAGCGCAGGTGTATAGTGCTGTCTCGGAGGTGCTCTGTGGGGAGATATTATTCCACACCTGCAAGAAGGGCACGATGATTTTAAAATATTGTTATACATCAAGAATTGAAGCATACAGGCGCTTTCCATTGCTTTCAGACTAAAAATGCTGAAATAAATGTTGAACTGATAGAATGTATTAAAAAGGCCTAATGGTGTATTTAATTTAGAACAGCCTTTTTCATTTTAGAATGAGTAGCAAGGATAAGAGGTGGTAAAAGGTTTCCCTTTTAGTGCTTAGTAAATTACAGGTGGAAGCAATAGTTTCAGGTTCACAGCACAGCAGTAAGTTGTTTTAAGCACATTTGTTGATGGATTTTTGGGAGAGCCTTTAGGATAATTTTAAAGAGGATTTGGTTTTGAAGATTTCATAAATCTCATACTGCATTATTGAAAACAAACTGACACTAGTTATTTTGTAGAAAGCAGAACTTTTTCAGATGTAGCAATGGGCCTTCAATTATTTAAACCCTTCAGTTAGGGTTGTTAAATCTGACAGGATTAAGGGCTGTTTAGTTACAAATCCAAAAGCTTTTTGTTGTTTACTAAAATTAAATGACAAAGTTGTACTCGTAACTGCAACTAATGCTTAATTTTAGACTTAATTTTAGATATGTACAGTAATGTCAGTAGAATGATTTAGCTGTAAATACAACTCTACTTCTTCATAACATTAGGCTAAACTCGAATCCCAAAGCTTCCATTACCTTCAAATAGAATTTTGTTTTTAAGGATTGCAGAATTCAGCTGTATGGCCCCAATCCTGCAAATGCTTATACATATGCTTAACTTTACTATCTTGAGTAGTCCCACAAGAAGGGGCTCAATAACATGCACATGCAGTTATTTTGTACAAAATAATTTTTCCTCTATTTTGAAAACTGCAGCTTTATTTAAAAAATAAAAATCTGAAGGTCAGTAAAATCACCATTTTATTAATGACAAATCAAAGATAAAGCTATTATGTTTTGAGTGTGTTGGCAAGTGCTGCAAAGTTTAATATTGTGGGTGAGATTCACAAGGGAGACTTAGATGCTGCAACACCGCTTAATTTTAAAGTGCCCTGCTGCCTAATAGAATTCACAATCCTAAATTAAGGTGGCCAGGCTCCTTATACAATGCATGGGAGAGTTAAGTGCCTAAGAATGGCATTCACAAAAGTCAGCATACTAAGTAGGGAGCCACCTAAACTAGCCAAAAGGAAATGGTGGGAAGAAGGGTGGAGCATAAATCCTGCCCCTCCTAAGAAGTTAGCTACCTAAGTCTGGGCCAGAGGGAGATGCCTGTTTCCACTCGGCATTCACAACTGTGAACCCTCTTCTGGAGTTAGGTGCATAAGCCAAATCAGCATTCTTTCAAGAAAAGTGGTTGCAGTGTTACTGCTGCTCTACCCTTATAACCTGAAGCCCACCGGTTAGAACAGGCTGTGGGATCAAATCTTCCCTCTGCCTGATGTAGAGCAAGAATCTGAATTTAGGTCTGCCTCTCAGGAAACAGCTCTTAACGACTGAAGTATTCTGGGACAGGCCTTCCACCGTCAGATTTTAAGGCCAGAAGGAGCCATTATGATGATCTAGTCTGACCTCCTGTATAACATAGGCCATAGAAAACTTCCACAAAATATTTCCTATAACATATTTTTAGAAAAAAAGCATCCAACCTTGATCTAAAATTTCAGTGATGGAGAATCCACCATGACCCTTGGTAAATTGTTCCAATGGTTAGTTACTTTCACCATTAAAAATGTATGCGCTTTTTTTTTTTTCAGTCTCTTGTTAAAGCTATTCCACTGTGTAAAATACTTAATGTTCGTGTACATATGTTACAGGACAACAGCAATTTTCACCTTGCACTTGTTTGTTTTTGTATCCACTTGTTACATTTTTTACCTTGACTGAGCTAGCTCTTTTACAATTGCATGAGTTTTTGTTTCCAAGCAGCAATTCTTAATGTGATTGAATGCTAGCCTGCAGTAACCAGATTGACTATTGTAGTGGTAGACTACCTTCACTTTGTTCCAGACCATAACCTGGATTATAAAAATGGGGGGCAGAGGGAAGTGCAATAAAAGCTCTGCATAAAAACTGAATATGGAAGAGAATTTACATTCTAGCCTTTTCACGTAGTTCATCACTGACGCCATTTGGCTTCTTTAATGAAAGCTCTCCTCTTAATGACCTGTCCAATCAGATAACTGCCCTTTCACTCTCCTCCTCATCCCAGTGTCTATGACAGGGGTGGCCAACCTGAGCCTGAGAGGGAGCCAGAATTTACCAATGTACATGGCCAAAGAGCCACCGTAATACGTCAGCAGCCTCCGTTCCCAGCGCCTCCCGCCCACCGGCAGCTCTGCCGATCAGCACCTCCTGATCAGCTTTTTCATGGCGTGCAGGAGGCTCTGGGGGAAGGGGAGAGGAGCAAAGGCACGGCAGGCTCAGGGGAGGGGGCAGGAAGGGGTGGAGTGGGGGGCAGAGCCAGGGGTTGAGCCGTGAGCACCCCCCGGCACATTGGAAAGTTGGCACCCGTAGCTCCAGCCCCGGAGTCGGTGCCTGTACAAGGAGCTGCACGTTAACTTCTGAAGAGCCGCATGGGGCTCCAGAGCCACAGGTTGGCCACCCCTGGTCTATGAACTGGTTATAGATATTGGACCAAATTCATCCCTGCTGAAACAAAGCACATTTTAGAATCTTGCATGAATTCCTTGCAGTCCTCTTCACTTTTCTCTCTCTCAACATAATAGAGGAGCAGTTAGATTAACAGTTCAATACAGACTAGACAAAATTCAGTTTGAGTATATTGTAGCACTTAGAGGATAAATGGCCTGCAGCCCTGGAAATCAAAGTCCTTTATTAAAGCAGAGGGCTGCTGGGTGTAATCGGTTTCAGTTCAAGCTGATACATTGTCCACCAATGACCTCAACATTGACCCTGGGAGGACCAATCTCTTTCTCTGCCTCCTTGAGATTAGGGTGATTTAGTTTCCATGATTCAGCCCTAGCCTTGGCTGAGCAGACATGTTCAAGAGCGTAGAGTTTAGCAAATTTTATGAGGAGCAGTTTTATGATGTACTGTAGGCTTCTGTTTACTCCATAAATATTATTTCTCTGACAATTACTGTTTGGACCTAAGAGGTGAATGTAAATTATTGGTTACAGTCCAGTACAACTTTATTTTGTATAGAGTTTTTCATGTATCCAAAAATACTCCGTAGAATTAAATGAAGCAGAATAAGAGAAATTAAAAAGTATCTTCTAATTTCATTAATTGTTCTTTGCAGCACACAGTGCAATGTTTTGGAAGTAATGTGGTTGGATGCTTTGGGGTTTTTTTACACCAGAATAATGGCTTTTGAGTATCTTCAGATGATGTGTTCTATATTAATGGGCGTATTGGAAGAAAAACAATTTTGAATAAGGCCTGACTATGGAATTTTTCGAGGAATTAGGGCAGAGGACTAAGAATTGGCATTCCTGGCTTCTAACCACTGACTTTGATCCTGATCCTGGCAACATGTAAGCATATGAGTAGTTTTACACATTGCTCATATGTGTAAAGATAAGCTTGTTCTTAAGTGTTTACATGTTTGGGGCCTTCACCTTGCTGGAACTCACTTTCCTCCTATGAAAAAATTAGGATAATATTCTACTCACAAGGATGTTGAGGCTTAATTACAGTGAAAGCTGTGCAACATTAATCTGTCACCCGCTCTAATGGCCAGTAAGATCTTTGTTCTCATGAAGGTTTCTCCACAGCAATCCCACCGTTGCATGACTACCCATCATTGACCAGAAAAACAGAAATCCCTCTAGTGGCCATAGTCATTAGGTTTCACTGTATTTGATGCTTATAAATTGCTTTGGTTTTCTCAGATGAAAGGTGCTGTATGAGTGGAAAGACATTATTTGCTTAATGTAACTGCTGTGAGGATGACTTGTTTAGGAACCACTGAGCATTTATGCCTCATTCATTAGTGGGTAGACATTCATTTTACTGTTGTACTGTAGTAGTGCCTAGAGACTCCAATCAAGATCAAGGCTGCATTGTGATAGGCAGGGCATGAGTGTAAAGTAAGGTACAGTCCCTGGCCCAAGATGGGGAGGGATATAACATATGCATTTATGAAATTAGCAAGATGCCTATTTGAAAGAATAGCTGCTAAATTTGTGGAATAAAATGTACTTTAGCTCTCTATTATAATAGCTCAGAAGAGGCAAGTATAAATGCCTCCTCTCTAGAATCCTCCTTTCTTTTTCACAACTCTTAGAAAACCACTTCCATCTGAAATGAGTTATGCTTTTGCTTTCCTGGGGGCAATGTCTGGTTGCAGACGTCACCTTTGCTTTAGGCAACCCAATGTAACTGAAGGATGCATGAGGCATGCGTGTGTCAAGGAAGGGGATTTGAAAATATGTCTAAACCATCATGAGGGTGGTTAAGTCATTGGTTAACAAAGTACCGGCATTACCTGTGGGTCAGTGCATGTACCTTACATTTACAGGCACACAGATTTCAATTTAAACTCGGTGTTGCACTGGCCTTGAAATAACTGTGCAAACCACAAGCTACTATGTCAATGGATTCAAGGCTCTAGGGATAAAATGTAATACATACTTATTTTAACAAGCTTTTCCAGAATGAAATTTCAGCTGTGGTGCTATGTTTATTCCAGGGTCTATTTTTTTTTCAACAGAACTATAAACAGTTGATGTGACTAGTGTATGCCCGTGAGGTCTGCAGGCAGAAATTGCAACGTAAATGTTTGAATCCAATTTAAGAAGGAAAAAACTTTTGAAGTTTTGCACGAAAGTGTGCAGGTGTTAGGTTATGTCATTACTTAAAAATGTAAATGCAACTCTAGCCCAGTACATAGTTCTCATTTAAATTTTCATTGATTACTGACAATGAAAAAATTACCAGCAGACTGGAGCATGAAAGACTAAATGTGGGTGGTGAAGAGATTTACTTCAGTTAATGTGGCAGTAAATCTAGTTATTCAGAAGGAGAAGAATCCTTTGAGGCCTTTCTTATAGCTACTGTTGGTTCTTGCAAATACTGCACTGGAGTTTGATAAAATTTAAAAATGTGTAGGCAAATTACAGAGATATGGATACAAGATCAATTTATAGCACAAAAGAGATTGTAAATTGTAGGGATTCATGGGGAATGCTCCCCATGGGAGGAAAATGCTGTTTTGGGTCTCTGGATACACCACTGTTCATCTCTGTACTTGAAGCTGAGTGTTGTAGAGAGGATGTGCTGAATTTCTGGATTGTCTGTTAGAAATGATAGAGAATAGAGCAATTATGGTTCAGCCACAAGTTTCACATTGCAGTTATGGAGCAGATTTTCAAGTTTTGTTGTGCACAGATGCATGCATATAACTGCACACATCTACATGGTGTGCACATGGCATGTTAGGTTCCCAGTAGTCAGGTGAACATATCTGGTATAGGCATATGTAATTTAGGTATCTACAATTTTGTGTGTGCAATTGCATACACCTAAATTTGAAAATGTAGCTTTGTTTGTGCACATTTTAATGCAATAATTCATTATTACAAACACAGACTAATGATAGTGGCATGCGGGGCTGAAGCAATTAAATAATCTTCTTTTACACATTGTTTGCAGTACCACTTGATTTTAAAATCAAAGACTTTTTATTTCCAGATGTTCTTTCAATTGCATTTGTGTGGATTAACGAAGACTAGCCTGGGAGTTTAAAAATTGAGCAGTTTGAGATATAGTGCTTTGTATTGCACCTTACATCCTGAATCTTAAAGCACTTAATAGATAATTCAGTTGTAAAATACCAGTGTATTAGATAAGTATTTTATAATTAATACTAATGTGCCATTTTACATCTTTGAAGTGTTTTACACACAATTGTCTACCTTACAGAGAGGTAGCAAGAGAGACACAAATTGAATTTGTTCAGGACTGCACAGCTACTCATTAGCAAGCCTGAAAATGGAACTCAGGAGCTCTGGTTCCCAAGTAGTGTTCTCTAAACTCTGTGCAACACATTATTTGAGATTCCCAAAGAATATAGTATACAACTTGTCAGCTTTGGAAGCAGTTGAATTCAGGTGAGACTTTGTTGGTCCTCACTAATTTCAAGTGAAATAAACAAAAGCAAGAAGTTTTTCATGTCATTTTTTAAAGGATGTTTGTTGACCCCTTTGGCTGAAGATTCCTTTAAAAAATAAGACCTTCTGTTTTCCTTCCCTGGTTGCGTTTCTAAGTTTTTAGTACAATAGCCTCATCAGGGATCACAATTGTAATCAGCAGGGTAACCAATTATGAAAATCTGGCCTGCCACTCATGGGGAGAACCTGCATACCACATCTAAGTGGAATGTTCAATCAAGCCAAATGCTTCGGTGTGCCCTATAGCAAGCCAACATAAATTTAGGGTTTCGAATATTTTAATACTGTTTACGTTCATTGTAGCAGCTATGAATCCGATCATGGGAACAACAACTGAAGTATTTGTTTCACATGGAGAATGTAGGACTACGATACTTAATTTCCTCTGATGCTTATGATGGCTACTGCAGACAGCGCCCTCAAGGAAAGCTGTGCTTGAGATATAAAATGGTCGAAGCTGAAATGTGCAAAGAGTGTCTGGATACCCTACTAAAAAAGGAACAATCCATAAACACACTGAATTCTTTTTCTACTACTTGGTATCCTTAAATATATTAATATAAAAATGGGAGTATCGTAGTAACTGATACATACAGCATTATTTTTTTCAGAACCCAACTACACTTCAGAAGAATAATCGAAGGACAAAATCGTACTCTCCTTTATTTTCCAGTTATTTGAGCTTGCTTTATAGGAATTCTTTGTATAATACTTGCCAAGTCAGTCATATGAAAAGGATTCATGTTTGGAGTTTTTTTCTAACTCTTTTTAGCACTTGCTGAGTTTTTAGCAAGCTAACTTTGACTGCCATAGGTTTGTGTGTTGCACTCTGGGTCAATGCATGCGTCTGTGAGCTATAAATTATTTGTTATTTACTCAGTATTTTATGAGGCATGCAATGAAGGGCCACTATAACAGCCATTATATATGTACTATGTCAGAAATACGAGTTTTGGTCTTTTGAAATCTTCTGGGATGTTTAGGAGTTAGTTCATGACCGTGGACTGTGAAGTTAAAGGATAGCTCTCTGCTCTCTAAAATGTCTTTCACTTCTGAATTTAATGTGTGTTAAATATTTCCAGACACTAATGAAAACCACCATTCCCTTCAGCATTTTTACTACAGACATTTGAAACTTCCTTTAATAGAAAATTAATAGCTCTCAGTGAAATTAATACCTAGTTTATGCAGCCCATTAGGAGCCAAATTCACCGCTCTGGTATAAGCAGATTCTTCCACTAACTTTTTTAGCAGAATTGAGCCCATTTACACCAGCAATGAGTTTTGTACCAAAATCTTCAGTGTTTTGTAAACACCAGCTAATTCATTCAATGTACAATAAAGCTGTAAGCAGATGATGCTAGCGTAGACCAAGGTTTCAATTCTGTAATTGCATATTGGTTGTTCCCTGTGATTGCATGAGTGGAATGCAGGATCAGGACCTGAGATTGCCACCAGCCTAGTTTTGGGATCTTGAGACCCGGGATTAATAAGGAGAGAATGGCCCGTTTGCTTTATGAAGAAGAAATATCATTATGGCTCATAATATCATCCACCACACTTAAAATCCTGTACTGTACAGTGCATTGCTCTTTAGCATTCTGCAATAGTGAATTCTATGAGATGACTTCCTGGTGCATGTGAAGAACTTCCATGTTATTTGTTCTGAATGTACCTGCCATTCACTTGATCCCTTGTTCTTAGAACTACTTAATTGGACACAATAAAAGTAAATGTCTGGTCATTTGTTGCATATATAATAAAGGAGGGCTCCATTTTTACATTTAAACAGACTTAAACAAAAAGACGCAAATACAGGTTAAGCCTGGCCCACTCCTTGTCAGCTCTTCTCTGTCTTGATCTAGGTAAATGAGCATTGAGAAATGTGTTTTTCCAAGCAAAGTTTCTAACTCGGTGTCTGCAGCGCAATCATTTGCCAGAAGTGTCATTTCTTTATCCACTCTACAGTGTCTCATTGCGAAGATTCCCAATTATAAGTTGAGAGGTTCAAGTTGGCTATTATCAGTGTTTACTTAGGCATGCTATTTGTGTCTCATCCTGTAATTGATTTCCATATATTCTGTCTTGGGATCTGACACATTTCCACGGTATTATCCTTCCAAGTATATTGCCTGAGCAGCACTAAGAAAGGTGAAAACTGTCTGTGCTGGGTGTTGGCAAAATAGCAGGACTCAAAGGAAAATCTTTCTGTCTTGTGAAAAACATTGCAGAGTTTTGGTGATTTATCTAGTATCCAGGTCTCACAAGAGCACACGCTCCCCATCCCCTTTCTGCTGGAATTCTATTTGCCAAAAATGCACATGGAAGAACCGAAAGCAGAACAGGATGACAATTACTGATATGAAAACAGCGTTTGTTTGTGGTGGACCTTGATGATATGACTACAATTGGCACTCTAACATAGGATAAGAGGACATTAAGTATTGAGAACTGCCAACTAAAAAGTTAAATATGTATCAGAAGAACATAAGTAACCTAAGCAGAAACCCAGTCTGTATGAAGATCTTTTTATCAGAAAGACAACACTATCCACTGATATCTTATAATTGGAGGATAATTGTTGGGCATCAATTTTATTTGCATTTTGATAGCCTCTAGAGACCCCAACCAAAATCAGTGTCATTGAGCTAGGCACTGTACAAAAATATACTAAGACAGTCCTTGTCCTGCGGAGCTTATTCTAAATAGACAAAGGGTGGTAGGAGATGTAGCTTGTCCAATGTTGTGCAGTAACAGAATTCGGGTCTCCTCACTGTCCTTCCAAAGCCCTGTCCATTAGACCATGCTACCTTTCCATTATGTTTCCCAACTTCATCTCTGGGGTTAGCTTTGGTGCTTCTAAAAGTGTTTTTTTTCAGATGTGTAGTCACTTGTTTTCACTTTTATTTCCTGAGGAATTTCCCCTGCCCTGGGGATTAATTTATCTCCTTTCTACCCATGGTACTTGTGTTGTTAAATAACTTTTATTTAAGCCAGGAATCGGCAACCTTTGGCACACAGCCCACCAGGGTAAGCCCCCTGGCAGGCTGGGCCGGTTTGTTTACCTGCCGCATCCGGAGGTTCAGCTGATCGCAGCTCCCACTGGCCGCGGTTTGCCACTCCAGGCCAATGGGGGCCGTGGGAAGCAGTGGCCAGCACATCCCTCGGTCTGCCCCACGTGCCAAAGGTTGCTGATCCCTGATTTAACCCATGCCCATATAACCTAGTTATTTTCTATTTAAATGTTCTTCATGTTTAGGGGCTGGAGTGTCACTTCAATTTAATTTAAAGCCTTTATTTTCTGAATTCTAGAAATTGTATTTTTCACCTGCTTTCATAGTTCATTATTTGTAATTGGAGCAACATGACGTTTTTTTCCAAAAATGTCTTGAAACCAGGTCATGGGATTTAATTACTTTACTGATCCGAAACTCAGGTCAGGTTTTCAGATGTTTGCAAACCTATGGGCAGAGTTTTGAGCAAAGCTGGGCAGACTTATGATTTTAAGTAAAAACTCAGCAAAACCCTGTCGTTGTTTTTCTTTAGCATCCTTTTTCTATTGTCCCCTGACTCTTGTTCTTCTGTCATGTTGCCCTTGGGAACCAGTTAATCACTTTCTTTCTTTAATCAAATCTTTCCTTAAAACACACTTTTTAATTAATCTGATCAACAATACCCGCCACCCCCAGAATGGAAGTATGTAAACTTTAAAGAGAAATTGGCACCATTTAGGAGACTATTTTACCCAGTGCATTGTCCTAGCACTGTATTGCCTAACGTAGGCTTCAATACTGCAAACACTTCTACTTGCTTATCTTTAGATATATGAGTTGTCCCATGGACTTGGTATTTGCAGGATCTGGGCCATCCTAGGTGAGTGGCCCATAAGCCTCTGATTTGAACAGCACTGAGCACATGGGCAGCAAACAATAAGCAAAAGTAAACTTGCTGGCAGCCCCAGAGGCTCTAATGTAGCTTGTGGAGGCTTTCAGCAGCGACTAACCATTCACTTGTTTGCTGAATACTAGCAATGTGCACAGTGTGGTACACAATATGGGGGGCCTTGTTCCGGTTTTGAAAACCAGTCATGACTGAGGGGCAGGACACTATGGTGGAGTTGGTGATGCTGATACTCTAATTACGGTGGTTTCTAATGATCTATCACTAGAAGAACATACAAATATATTCATTGGTTATGCATTGGACAGTGTATTTCTGAGCACAATTCTGCACTTCACTAACTGCAGGCATCAGTGAGACCATGATCCAGTTTTCTTTGACACCCACACCTCTTCAGTTTATGCTTGAATGATTTTTAATGCTCTTTTTGGTGTGTACGTATGTCAGATAACTCATCAGGCTGATGGAATACATTTTGATATGTTTCAGTGCAATGCCCTTCAGCCAGTGACGGATCATTTTGTTTTAGTAGGGAAGAAAAAGAAATTTTACTTCTGAAACAACAAGCTTTTCCTAATCTCTATGGCTAACCAGCATTGGGCTGCAGGCAGACAGATCTCTGTACTGGGGGATAGCCAGGCTACTATAAACTTTGCTTGGAATGAAACATTCCTCTAGAACTGGAATGTATGTGGGTCATGTATCTGATAAGGCCACTGAGGCTGGGTGTGAAGGGTGAGGAAAAGATGTTTTCTTTTTATTGCCTATGCTCTGTAATTTGAATGTATCAAGAGCTTGTAGGAATGTATGGGATAAACAGTAAATATCATGTTTACTATTGGCATTATACTAAGTGCCTTGAAGCTCAACTAAAACAAGGACCCCATTGTGCTAGGCACTGTATATGCATGTAATGAGACCGTCCCAGCCTTGAAGATCTTACAATCTAAAAAAACAAGACCAATTCTACAGAAACCATACTAGTTTTCAGAGTAGCAGCCATGTTAGTCTGTATTCGCAAAAAGAAAAGGAGTACTTGTGGCACCTTAGACTAAAATTTATTTGAGCATAAGCTTTCGTGAGCTACAGCTCACTTCATCGGATGCATGCAGTGGAAAATACAGTGGGGAGATTTATATACACAGAGAACATGAAACAATGGGTGTTACCATACACACTGTAACCAGAGTGATCACTTAAGGTGAGCTATTACCAGTGGGTGAGGGGAAGCCTTTTGTAGTGATGATCAAGGTGGGGCATTTCCAGCAGTTGACAAGAACATCTGAGGAACAGTGGGTGGGTGCGGGGGGGGGAATAAAAAGGGGAAATAGTTTTACTCCCTCCCCCCCCCCCCCCGGCACCCACCCACTGTTCCTCAGACGTTCTTGTCAACAGCTGGAAATGGCCCACCTTGATTATCACTACAAAAGGCTTCCCCCCCTCTCCCCCCACTGGTAATAGCGCACCTTAAGTGATCACTCTGGTTACAGTGTGTATGGTAACACCCATTGTTTCATGTTCTCTGTGTATATAAATCTCCCCACTGTATTTTCCACTGAATGCATTTGATGAAGTGAGCTGTAGCTTGCGAAAGCTTATGCTCAAATTTCTTAGTCTCTAAGGTGCCACAAGTCCTCCATACTAGTTTTGTATCCTATTCATCAGCATGTTTTAGAATTCTATTTCGTATTATCTTTTCTTTCCATTTACCTGCTAATTAAAAAAAAAAAAAACCTCCATAGGTTTGCAATTCTCAAGTTCAACCCCAGCACCATCATTTTTTAGAGGTCTGTACACCTTTGCTGTCCTCTGGCCTTCTGGTATGGTTATTGGTTTTAATATGTGTGTGTATTTTTGTTAGCAGTTCAATCACTTTAAAGTTTTTCAGAATTCTTTAATATATATCTGATGCTCTTTAATCTGATTTATTCCAGTAATATCTATTCTGACACCCCAATATCTGAAAGTGCTTCATCTTTATTACCTGCAGACAATAGGTCCAGGGTAGATGTCTCACCGGTAACTTAGCTTCTCAGCAATGTTGTCTCTGTTCCTTTCACTCCCTGATAGTTCAGCACACCCACCAGTTTTCTAAGGGACTTCCTGCTTCTGTTATGCTTAAAGAATTCATTTCAAGTCTTTGAATATCTACTTTTGAAGATCCATTTTAGTATTTCTAATTTCCTTTTTATATTTTAATTGCCATACTTTAAGAGCCCTTCTATTGGTTTCACTAGCATTGGATTTCAATCATCTGAAGTATCTCTTTGGAATGAATGACCTCTTGAGCTTTGCCATTCAACCATACAGGTCTTCCTTTTCTCTTGCCTTCCTTGGATATGGAGAATTAATGGTAGATTTTGTATAGGAAACAGCAAACTTAATAAGGACTGTGAGGTGTGGTTTGTTTTTTCTTTTTTTTTAAACCTGGTAAATTAACTATGTATCTTTAACCAGTTCTCTAGCCTCAAGGAGTTTTTATTAAAGTTCTTTACTGCTCATTCAAAATATTCCATTTCCCCCTCTGATTCTGTGTTCAGCTGAGTCGTTCACTCAGACACTCTTGAAAGGTTTCAGAGTAGCAGCCGTGTTAGTCTGTATTTGCAAAAAGAATGGACACAAATCAGATGTCAAGAATTATAACATTCATAAACCAGTCAGAGAATACTTCAGTCTCTCTGGTCATTCGATTTCAGACCTAAAGGTCGCAATATTAGAACAAAAAAGACTTCAAAAACAGACTCCAACAAGAGACTGCTGAATTGGAATTAATTTGCAAACTGGATACAATTAACTTAGGCTTGAATAGAGACTGGGAGTGGATGTGTCATTACACAAAAACTATTTCCCCATGTTTATTCCCCACCCCACCCCCCACTGCTCCTCAGACATTCCTGTTAACTGCTGGAAATGGCCCACCTTGATTATCACTACAAAAGGTTCCCCCCTGCCCCCTCCCCCCCACTCTCCTGCTGGTAATAGCTCATCTTAAGTGAAAAGAAAAGGAGTACTTGTGCCACAAGTACTCCTTTTCTTTTTGCGAATACAGACTAACACGGCTGTTACTCTGAAACCTGTCATCTTAAGTGATCACTCTCCTTACAGTGTGTATGATAACACCCATTTTTTCATGTTCTGTGAATATATAAATCTCCTCACTGTATTTTCCACTGAACGCATCCGATGAAGTGAGCTGTAGCTCACAAAAGCTTATGCTCAAATAAATTGGTTAGTCTCTAAGGTGCCACTAGTCCTCCTTTTCTTTTTTTCTTGAGAGGCTGTCTTGTTCTTTGTTAGGATGTTGGGATGCAGGAGAATTTTTAACAGGAATGGGAGGCTACCTACATCTCGGTGTTGATTCAGTCCTCAAAAAAATAAGGATTTCATTAAGGTCATTGATGTTTAGAAATGACACTTCTCACTTTAAAATATGCAGCTTCTGCCTCCAAGTTGTCTCTGGAGGCTCTTGTATTCGTGCCCAGAAGCATCACCGCTGCGGCAAATTTAAGATCCTTGGTGCAAAGTTCAATCATTATTATTTTAGGCGACTGAACCCATAGACTGAGGTTCTTGTTAATTTGATTGTTTCTAGTAAATCTTTCGGCAAATTCTCCTGTATCCCCAGACTGCCTGTCTAGCAGGATCCTGTGACGGATGCACCATTGCTGTACTGTGTGTGGCATATATTAAAACAAAAGCAAAATAAAATGAATCCCATGTGTGCCTGTGAAGTGAAGGGAGGGTGGTGGTATTTGTTTGCGGGACGGGAGGAGGGGAGAGAGACAGTACCTTGGTTATTGGAACTGAAATCTCTGGTCAGCAGTCTCTGCAGTTGCAGGTGCCTCCTAACATTGATCTAAGCCATAGATAAGCCTTAAGCATATTACATTTACAGAAAATGTATCTTGATCCTAAAATAATAGACCTGAGCCAGCAAGTTCATTTAAACAAATAAAACCAAGCAAACCAGAAACTTCCTATGATGATTCGAGTTGGGAAAATGTTTAATCCTGCAAACACCTAATACTGGTAGCAAACACTACACCCATTAGTAAGCATTTGCAGGATAAAGCCCTTGGATTGAAAGTTCCTTGGGGCAGGGATTACCTTGCGCAGGGCTGAGCATGTTATTGACACTTAATAATTAGCCTGCTATTGGTCAAGCTAATACTGTATCTTAATTTCGGCAGAGGAAATAAGTTTTTTGATAAGCTGGCTGATATCTTTTATGAGCAGAGTGTGTCAGGAGTGTCATGGAAAAGTGTCATTTTCATCTGTGTCTTCACTGTGATGGGAGCAGAGAATAAAGCCAACACTATTAAGAAAGTAATGAAAACTAAATCCAGATCTAATGAGGAGCCAACAGAGGAGCTGTCTTTAGACAACTATAGCGTCAAAAAATGACAGTTTGTTTAAAATTGGAATCACCATGGAATATAACTTTGTGTCTACAATGTGTGCAAATATTCTTGAAAATGTACATGCATTTGGTTACTGGCTGCATAGAGAGCATTAATGCTGACAGCACGCATCTCCACTATTTGCAAAGCTGTTGTCTAGCCACACTGAAGAAGGAAAAAGTATGTTGCTTTGATTTTGTGTGACCAGCTTCTGAACTATTGTGAACAGCAGATATTAGTGGTTCACTAGCATTTCAGGTGCTATCAAAGTGGGGTTGTCTGATCAGTGTTTGTGTGTTATGGAGGTTGTAGAAAAGAGCTAAGTCAGGAGTAGGGTGTGTGGCACTTTCCTAATGAATTTCAAAATGGGGTGGAACTTGGGTTAGGGCTTCAATACTTGAGTTAGGACCAGCTAAAGGTTTGCTGCTGATCCTGAACTCTTCAGCAAAAATGAACTGAGTTTCAAGTGAGGTTGAGGTATTGTTTCATTTGAAATCATGTGGAATTGGTAGCTTCTGTCCCAAACCAGAGACACTCACACATTGGCTTGAGTTTAATTTTTGTTTCCTTCATGAAAATGAACTTCCCCAAGATAATTCCTTTTCATTTTGTATTACGCAGTGCTTCACAGCACTGTATGAACATCAGTTCACTCTACCACTGTGAAGGCATTAATCATCCTCATCTTGCAAATAGCAAAGCTGAAGGAAAAGAGAAAAGGAGTACTTGTGGCACCTTAGAGACTAACCAATTTATTTGAGCATAAGCTTTCGTGAGCTATAGCTCACTTCATCAGATGCATGCAGTGGAAAATACAGTGGGGAGATTTTATATACACAGAACATGAAACAATCTCCCCACTGTATTTTCCACTGCATGCATCCGATGAAGTGAGCTATAGCTCACGAAAGCTTATGCTCAAATAAATTGGTTAGTCTCTAAGGTGCCGCAAGTACTCCTTTTCTTTTTGCTGATACAGACTAACATGGCTGCTACTCTGAAACCCGTCATTACTGAAGGAAGAGGCATTCAGGCATTTGCCCATGGTCATACAGCAAGCTTCTGACCGAGCCAGGGTTTGAACATACAAGTTGCTGTCTCTCTTCTCTGAGCTCAACTCACTAAACCATGCTTCCTTAGAGTTAAAAGTGGGGGGAAAAGTTTCATGTGAATCTCAGTAAATTAAAACCAGTGAGGGGTTTTTTATCACTCTAGTCTAGAGGAGTGTTTAATTCTAATATGCTCTGAGCCACTTGCTTCTTCGGGAATTTCAAGCACACTTTTTGACCTTCTTGCCCTCCTTTCAACCCAGTTGGAACAAATGGGGAAAACGTAATGCTGTTGGAAAGGAAGAGTCTATACATGAATGGAATGAAAATGGATGTGATTTAGGGTGAGCAGGTGTCTGGCTTTTGGACTGGACCACCCGGTCAAAAAGGGATCCTGGCGGCTCTGGTCAGCACTGCTGACCAGGCTGTTGACTGTCCGGTTGGTGCTGCCGCCACGCTGCAGTGCTCCTGGGTCGGGAAGCAGCTGTCATGTCCGGCTCCTAGCCTTAGGGGCGGCCAGGGGGACCCGCGTGCTGCCCCAGCCCACGGGCGCAGCTCCCATTGGCTGGGTCAGGGCAGGGGTGGAACTAGCGTGAGTGCTCAGCAGGCGGCTGTTGAGGGGTCGCATGGCACTCGCCACTTCCACTGCTGCACGGCCGCCCTCCTGTGGCCGGGCTCGAGCTGGAGCGCACGCCCTGCTGCGAACCACAGTCTGTCACCCCATTGCCAACATCCAGGAGTTCAAAGTATGTGTATCTCCGTCTCCAAATGCTGGGAATGTGGCTGCACCCCAATCCCCCCCCTCACTGCATCCCTCTCCCATCCCATCCTGTTCTGCCCCCCACTCCTACCCATCCCAGCTCTGTATCCCCTACAGCGCTCTCCCACCCATCCTCTCCATCTCCCAGAGCTGCCACCCCCATGTCCCTCACCTCCCACAGACCGGCACCCCATTCACCTCCATACACTGCTGCACTCCCATTATGTTCCCCACAACCTCATGCACCTGTAGCCTTCTGCCTCCCCCTGCATTACCATCCACCCCCCTTCCCCCCCCCACACCTCCTCCTCTCTCCTTCATTGCCCCCTCTCACCCCCACCCTACTATCATCCTTGGCCTCTTTCCCTCCCCATCCCCTCTCCTCCAGCCCACCCTCCTCCCTTCCTGGCTGGGTGATTTAGGCAACCCCTGGAAAAGTGTATGAAAGTGTCTCTATGTAGGCAAGTGTGTGCATGCATGCATTGTATGTGTGTAAGACTGTATCTTTGTGTAGGGAGGTGTGTGTATTGCAGCATGTGTGTATCTGTGTGAATAAAATTTGCTGCTTAACTTTGATTTTTTTATTCCTTTTGTTGGCTTGCGCACCAAAAAATTGACATAAAATGTGTTCATTTCATAACAAGTTCTTAAAAGAGAAGAACTCTAAAAGAAATGTATTATTAAAAAGTGAATGTTGTTGGCTAGTAATTGTAGAAGAGCCAAATGTATTATACATTTCTCCCCACCTTTGTCTAGCAACATTATAAACTTTGTTGCAGACTCTCTCGTCATGTGTATGTCCAGCACTTACCAACCTGGAGCCCGATCTTAGTTGGGGACTCTAGGCACTAAACAACAATTGTAATATTAAATGTGGAAGTACATGTGTTAATGCATGCTGGATGTGTACACATGAATACACCTGTATATCTGCAAGTAGGGGTGGGAGTCGGTTTCTACAGATTTATTTATACAGGTATCTGGACAGGTGCATTTCTGTGGTTGTGCTCTATCGATTTGTATTTGGGCTTCAGGAGTGGGCCTTTAATGGATCTGTTGCTGCTATGATAATTGTGTGGTCCTAATTCTACACTAACATTACAATAACTTTAGAGAACAAAAAAACATGGAGCTGGTTACAAAAAAGGGGAAGAGGGGAGGGAAAGAATCATGAAAACCTTTGTGAAATTTCTTTTTATTTAATTATCCTTTTTGACTGTTTTGTTGCCAGCTCTAGCATCGTGTAACAAATAAAACCTGAACTTTGCATAATACATCTGTCAAAACAATAAATATGCCTGTTTGGGCCTTGCAGTGAAAATGAGCACGTGCGAGAGGATGGGGGGGAAAGCAAGTGACGGCGGTAGGGGGGGACATAGTGAGCGAGTCGGGGCCTTGGGAAGTGGTGGGACAGGGTGGGGCAGTGGGCAGGGCAAGGGTGTCCATTTTTCCGGAATTAGAAAATTGGCAATCCTAATAGTCTGCTCCACAATTTGATATTTCAAACACAGCTCTTTTTCTGACCCAAATGTGTACAAATGGGTCTAAATTTTGCATAGTTATGTCACTGGATTCTGTGTATTACTGTCTTCCTACAGTTTTTCATCCTTGTTTCCTGCATTTTCTTGGCTTCTGTTTTTAGCTCTTTTTATCACGCCAGTGCTTAAAATGAACCTTTTAGGGCCAGAATTTCAAAGCTTACTTGTATGGTTATAAATTGAATTGTACAGATATAAGTAGGGTGTGCAGAAAAGTGGACTATAAGATATTTTCATACTCTTAATATATATGCTTTGCTTTTTATACTTTATAGGCTTCTGCTACTGATTTGTATGGTCAGTCACTGTAAATTTCTTAGGATTTTTTTTAAACAGAATTTTCTTTCCATACCTCCTCCTCCCATTTTAGCCCTTTAGCAATCCCAGTTTCTTACAAGTTTAGTTGGGTCTTTGTGTCCAATTTAATTTATGCTTCTGCCAGTGAATGTTTTAAATAAAATTTGACTAACTCTACAAGAAACCCCTGGAGGAATACATTTTTTCAAGAATGAGATTCTTTCCCCCAGGAGTAAAAAATGCTTATGATGATTTCCTTCTGAGGCTCCTGTGGTCTGTTGGGTTTTTTGATTTATGCTGTAAAGTACACAGAAAGGTCTGGGGTTTAAAGACGGGGTGGAAGTCCACATTACCAGTTGCATTACTACTGTTTTGCCTGCAATTTTTAGTGCTGCCATAAACATGCCCAACCCTATTGGAAGTTCAAAGTTCATACACTGGTGATGGTATGAAAAAGATGGAATGCTAAAAGTCTGTGGGTTATTGCCATGCAAGGGAGCACACCAAACATCATGTTGCTTCAGAATTCTTAGATCCTTAATCTGTGACATTGCCTCAACAAGAAACTCTCACGCTATTTTATTAATTTAAACTTTTATTGTGTCTCACTCTCCAAGACCAATTATTTTTAAAAAAATCAAATGCTAACACTATGCAATGAATACATCTCAAGCAAATCTTTTAAAAAAAAACAACATTCCTAGAGAAATTCCTGAGGTGTAGAATATTTTTTTGCCACATTTATTTGAACGTTCTTAGGAGTCTCCATGGCAACCTCCCAACCTCAGCCCACCTGGCCAATTCCTCTTTCCCACCCACCCAAGAGAAAGTCTTAGAGAACAGGTGCATCTCTCTGGTCCTAAAAGTAATCAAACCTGAATTTTAGGAAATCAAGGTAAGAAGGGAATTCCAGAGTTCAGGAGCCCTTGTGCAGCTACTGTTCTATCATATGAGGAGAAGTGGTTCTGGGTAGACAGGGCTGGAACCATTTTGGACTCTGTCTAAACCTCTTTTAAACTTTGCCTGGAAATCAACTGGCCAACCAGCAGCCAACGAAGTCCATGAGACATCAGAGTCACATACTCCTGATGGAATTTGGGGATGCCACATCTTGAACTAGTTTCAACTTCTGAATTTTAAGGTGCAGCCTCGGCTAAAGTCCAATCTAAATATCAAAGTGCATTATTATAAAGATATCTTGCACATCACACTATACGCAATGTAGCGTGATCCATCACTGAAAGAATAAATGTATTACTGCTCAAAGTGACGGGGGGGGGAAGCAAGTGTCCATAGTGTTGTTTGCCAATTACTTGAATTGCTGTAGCTGGGATATTTCAGACTACGCCTAGTGTGAACCCCAGGAGAAACTATTCCTCTTTCTCAGACTGGTATTTGATTATCTCTGTGTGTGTGTGTGTGTATAGAAAACCTATTAGTTTGCAAGTGTAATTGGATCAGCAAAGCTTGATAATGCCAACAATTTCCTGGGGATTCCACTACAACAATCTAATTAAAGGGGTGGAGACTTGAGGATTTGAAAAGAGAACCTTAGAATATGCAGTGCAGAAGAATAACAAGTTTCTGAACAATGTGTTGTTGCAAATAGCTGGACTTCGCTGTGCAGTTTATTACAGCACATCTGGCATTGCATATACCTTCACATGGGAGTCTGTCTCAATCCAGTTAAGCAGAATTAAAAAGAGGACTTGGGGACTAGCTACATATCAATTAATTGGGCAGTGATAGTGACAGAATAGACTTTCCCAAATGTGTGCCATTTTTGCTTCTGTTTTAAAGACACTGAGAATTTCTGTTTAAATTAGAGTGTCACACTTAAGGGGGGGGAAACATTGCTGGAAAGACTGGGAATTGATAATAGACACCTGGTCAGTGACCTTGGATTGAGAGTTCACATCTCAGAAAGGAGCAACCTAGATTGAGTCTGACTGTGCTGAGGTTAACGGGGTTTTGCGTTACAGCTGTACTTATTGTGGTACAATTTAGCAATTTCAGTTCTGGCTGAACCACTCACTTTAGATGGAGGTTTAAAAACAAAACAAAAGAGTTAGGGGAACAGGACACCAAAGGAAATTTAAAGAATTGTTTAGGGTTAACCAGCCTTGTGGAAAGCTGTCTCATAGCTCTTCCTGGATTAGAAGTACTTGATGTGGGCAGGAAGGTTTTCTAAACCATGAAGACTGAATAAGAGAACTAGCACTGAAACCATTCTTTACATCGAGGGCTGCTATGTAATACCTGACAAACTTAAACCTTTTTTAAATGTAGCCTATGTTACTGAAATACATCAACTACTGGTTTGGGGTGAGACATCCTTTTTGCATTTACAAATCAGGTATTGTGTGTCTGGTGTGTGCCTGTTTGTCACTCTTCATTGTGTTCCTTTTCCAGCAAAATGATGGCGACCTTCCCAGAGGCAGACTAAGAGCCCTTCTGTACAGCCAAGGAGGACAGGAAAGAAATAAGGAAAAGAAGCTAAAAAAGATACTTAAATCAGGGGACATCAATAACAGCTGGAAATTTAGTTTGCATGATAATTTAGTGGTGACAGAAAGGAAATCTGTATTTCTGTATCTAATATAATCTGTCATTTGTACTTAAGTAATAGAACAAGACAGGATCAAAGACATTAAAAAAGGAAAGTGAGTCTATAAGGTGCATGACCGAAATGTTCATTGCTTCCAATCATTCCTATGGTATTCCTCTCCTTTTTAGGAAGGAGTTTTAGGAAGAGTATTAATATTGCAGTACTTTATAAAGATCAAAGGATATCTTTTTCTCTGTCAAAACTTGAAAGTCCATTTCAGTTCAAAAACCAATCAAAGAACCAGAATACTCTGATTTCATGCCTGTCCACCAAGAGCCAAGGAAAAGATAAGAGGCCAAGGATGGACGAAGTGGTTGTATGAGTTACTCTGAAAACCATATGCACTGGAGAGTAAGGCAGGAGAATGAAGTTGGATGGTTCATTCAGTATGGCAGATGAAAGAAAATCTCTATGGCATGTAATAAGGCAGCTATATAAAAGCACCTGATGTACAGACATGGATGAATGGCAGCTGGAAATGCAAAAGGGGGTGGGGGTAACAAAATAGTGGAATGCCAAAAAATAGAGGAATGAGAACTACATACAGATTCTGGCCCATACTGCTGTCACATTTCTCTGTTGCATTGTAAATGACTTACCACATCAGCAATGCACTGACCCAGCACAACCAAATGAAGCCACTTATGCTGAAAATGTTCAAGTTGGTACCAAACGAGGCAACCCTTCTGCTTTAGCAACACAGCTTACCATATGCTGCATTCCCACTGGGCATGGTCCAATTCTAGCTCCATCAGGGCTCTGATATTCAAAGGCCTCCATGAGATTGGTCCAAGCCAGGCATAAAATCCACACCAGTCCAGGAGTGCTGGAACAATTTTTATAGTGCAGGTGCTGGGAGCCACAGAACCAAACTGTAAACTCTGTATAGAATGGGAACCACTTCAAGCCAGGGGGTGTGGCAGCATCCCCCACACTCCTAGTTCTAGCACCTATGCACTAGTCTCTCCAAAGGTTGTGGTACACAACATGGAAGTATCCAAATGTGAGCCAGGTTAATTAGATTAGACAAGCAACATAGGTAATGCAAATAGCTTTGTGCAGTCTTCAGCTCTTCTTCCTTCTCTCCTTCTAGGAAGGCCTTCCTGGAGAAGGAGTAAATAGGGTGGGGGTAGATAATATAAATTTCATTTTGGTAATAGTGTGTAGTACACAATTTGGGCCCAAAACCTTAAAGGTATTTGGCTTCTAATTTCCATGGAAATTACTGGGAGTTGTATGCTTAAACATCTTTGAGGATCTTGGCCTTGGTGCTTTTTTTGCATCTTTAGGCTTTTGGGGTAGGGAAGCTACTGAATCAATCTCTCTCTCACACACTGATGCACAAAATCCTGAACTAAATTAGTAACAAAAAGCAGGAACAACCGTACCCCAAAATGTATAACTTGCTGTGCATCTAGGAACACCCTTACAGGGAGTTTATTCTCATTCCCAATGCATTAGCTTTCATTTCCAGCTACTTGACAAACATTGCTTCTGACTACATTCCTGTGAGGTAGGAGAGTATAATCCCCATTTTACGCAAGAAGAAGTTGAATAACACTTGCAAGGCCACAGACAGAATCATTGTTGAGACCTGGATTATACAATTCTTGCTTTTCAGTTCTTTGCTCAAAGAGTAAACCATGCATGATATATGATAATCAGCTGAGCTACTGGAAAAGTGATCCATGCGGAGAACATTGCCAAGGTTTAGATTAAAAAAAAAAGTTGGAATTAAAGAGATTATCACTATATAATGGAGATGTAGCCATAGTTTAAAATGTTCAATTTGGGGGTGTATGGACTGCTTATGAAAAGAGAGAGCACATTCAATTAGCAATTAATTATCCTTCTGCAGTGGCAAAAAGATACTAGGATTATATTACCATCTAACCAGAGAGCTAGAGCTAGCCAGATTATTGTGGATCACCATTACAACAAACACATTTTGCTGTTTTTAGACCATCAGTATCTCAAAAGTCAATGGGGAAAAAAAGCTTTATCACACCACATAAATATTACATTGTCTGCAATGTGCTACAGTATTCTCTGTACACCCAAATGCCAGCGTTTAATGAATAGAAAACATTTTTACAGAACCTTATGCCTGTCACAGCAAGAAGGATTTTTCCAATAAATTTATATTCTTCAGAAAGTTCCTCAGCTGCAACTTTGTACAAAAGCTTCTTATTTTGTACAGATATTAAGATTCAAAGCTCTGTCAGTCTGAATCTTCTCTTCCTAGAAATGGAGCCTGCTCTTACTTCAAAGACATTTTCTTTCTTCAGTATGCATTGCAAGGAGGCAGTCATATCAATACATAGCAGAATGCAGTCCACGATCTATTGATTATTATTCTCCATATAAGAAAACAAAGATTATTTTGAGTTTACAGAACCAAGGGTGGTTTGAGTTTTGACAAGCTGTAGATTCAACATACAAGATGAATGAATAGCTTGCAAGCGTGATATAAGTTCCAGTGTGTGTGTGTACACACAAGTACCTTTTGGGTGGGATTCTGTTTGACACTTTTTATTCTGTGTCTTAAATGTATTCTAGGGTAGTTGGGAGAAAAGGGTAGACAGAGGATTAGGTAAAAGGAAAAACAAAGGAAGGCAGAGGCAAGCAGGGGTGTGATGCAATGTACAAACCCCACACAAGTCAGGAAAAGGTTTATGGGCAGCTGGGGGCTAGAGGGAGGAGCTAAAAAAAGGTGAAGCCCTGCCTAACTGCTGCCTGGCTAGGTGGAAGAGAAGTCTTTGTGCTCTCAAGTGGGAGAGAAGTCTGGCTGGGGTCAGAAACAGGGAAAGACTGCTGCCTATCCAGGCCTCCCTGAAGGAAGGGATGAGTTTTACATATCATTGTGTTTAATTTGGACTTTGGGTACCCTGGGAGGGGTAGAACTGTTGTGTGATCTAGCCAGGGGGCTAAGTTACCTCAGCGTGGAAAGTGCTTGGAGGATGGATGGATCTGCTGAAGGCACAGTGGCAAATAGACAGAGCTCCTGCCACACAGAACCATGCCAAAAGGGGGCATGCTAGGAGGGTATGTGGCCACAGGAAGAATAAAGAAGGCCATGGAAGGCAACTGGAGCAAGGCTGAAGCAAAGAAAGTGGGAGGTAGGGAGGAAGGAATAGGTGGCTGGAACAAGTTGGCACAAGGTAAAGAATATTTAGAGAACTATCTGAGGACAACACCAATATTCAAAGGCCCCTGCTTAAACATTCTTCCGGCTTTTGTGTCCAGGTGGCTCCCCTCCAGGGTTGTTTTTATTTTTTCTTTCCTTGATTCCCACATCAACATTAGAATTTTATGAATGAATTAAAAGTGTGTGATGCCATCAAGCACCAAACATGATGATTAGATTAAACTATAACTTTTGGTTTCAAGTCTCTTCAAAATTTCTTGCTCTTTATCTATTAAAGGGTCAGATCTTGCTATGTCACACATTAAAGCTTTAAACATAGGTTGCCAGTTTTGCCAACATAAATCCAACTGAACTTTTTATTTTAGTATGGTTGATGTGAGTTAAGTGCATATGAAAATGGGAAAATAAGGGCACTGGCTGAGAGCCAAGCAATGTGAAATTATGCACGGAGTTTTTCTCTGTCCCTTCTCCATGCAACTCTCCCAAGATTTCTCAGCCCTGCACTTACAGCAGCCCTGCCATTTGTGTTTTATTGGTGCCAAGTTGTGTTGGTTTTGTGTTGTGGTTAGATGTTTGCTAGGAACTAGGGTGGCATCAATCAATACAGGTTCCTGGTGAATCTCCTGAGTTTAGGCCCCAGATTCTGGAGGGGAAAATGCACTAGTCCGCTACACCAATAAGATATCTCCAGATCAGGGTTTCTAACATTGTGTTAAATTCAAATAACATTAAAAAATGCAGGTGGTTGTTACCTTTTTTTTAATATATAAAGCGAATGAATACCTGCTCTTCTTCTGCAGCTCTTTACATTTTGTCAATTGTTTCATATGCCTTTTTTCAGAGGGAGAGAGAATCTAAAGACAGGAAAGGAACAGGAGGAAACGTCAAAAGAAAAACCAGAATGATGAAGTGAATAGCGACTGTCTGCTTCAAAAGGTTGGAAAATACAATCTTCTGGCTTATAGGACAAACTCTGTGGGCAAAAAATGTGTACTTCCCCCAGCAATCAATTTAAAGTAAACTTACTGCTGACTGATTCCCCATTGACTTCATTAGCAAAAAGAGAACTTTTTCAAAGTGTTGTAGGTTTGACTGTCATTCAGTTTAAAGAAACAAGGTAGGTGAGGGGGTAATATTTTGGACCATCTTCTGTTGGTGAAAGGTACAAGCTTTAAAGGTAAGGAGTGAATTAAACAAAATCATACAGGGACAAAACTTTCCAAAGAAAAGCAAAAATAAGTGTACCTCTATTCTAGAAGCCAGGAATTCTTCCTTTCCACTGAATGTTGATGGTGGTTTAAGTTAGGTGGTTTAAAATTAACTGAAAGACTCTTATTGACTTCAGTGGGCTTTGGATCAGGTCCAGATTGAATTATTAGAATAGGTTTTGTTATACAATGATGGTTTTTATTTTTTCCTCATATGGGGTAAATCCTTGCTCAGAGTGACTTTAGTCTGCAAGTAGTCCACTGAAATGTATGGACTACTCAGGTGCTGTTGTATTGAGCATGACTAACCAAATCAAGCTGAATTCTGTGGCAGAAAGATGTATGTTAAAGGCATGGTAAAAGATAGGAGAATCCCAAACGGAAGGTTACGCATCTGAATGTAACCAACAAACGCAGTCTGCTACCTTTATAATAAACTATGCAATTTGAAATTCACTTGTGATTATTCCAGAATTTGAGCTAGAAATTCACTTTTTGCAAGAATTTGTGCTGGTAAACCTTAAGCACTCAAATGAACCTGAACATGTAAGGGACAAGAGCACTGTCAAATCATCATAATTTGCTTCAAATTCAAATGACAGTAGTTGGGAACTTCTTTCCTAATTTTTTCCTCAGTGTTAACATTTATACCAATTCATCCAAACGTCTAAAATGTTCTGATTTGAGTCAGTCTTTGAACTCTAGCAGCTTCATTGTCCTTTCGCTCAAAAATGTTTCTCCTGATGTTTCCATATAGAAATTAAGGTCGTTGACCTCTTCATTACACACTAAATATAATTTGGGTGCAAGAAGGTAGTATGTTCATAAAGGTCAGCTGACTTTTTTGTAACAGAGCCACTAAGAACCTGCTCTTTCCTATCTTCAAGACTGCTTAGAAATTAGCAGCTTGCAAAATTCTGAACACTTAAACCATCAGAAAATGATGAAGCCACAATAGGTGATGGCTTAAATCTACTAGGATACCAGCTATGAACTCATTCCGATGTATGAAGTGAATGAATTGGATGAGTAATGTGGAACCGTTATTAAGCCCTAAGGTTTTCCAAGTGGAACTTAGACAGTTGCTCCTAGAAAAAGTGCAACATAATTTTCTTGGGTCAAACTAGCTTTAATGAATAATAAATCTGGAATGAAAAGGCCATTTTAAGTTACACCAGGCTGGCATACTTCCAAAGATGCCAGAATGATGTTTGGAATTCAGATGCTATTAAGTTTCTTCTGAGAGTTCTGACTGGGAAAATAGCATATCCTTGTCATAGCACCATCTGAAATGTGTAATGGAATGCACCCCTCTAGTCACACCCTACATACTATTGTAGTAATCTTTTCACAAAGTATGCCTTGTGAGGTATCATCTGAAAACTCATAACTTGCTGATCAGTAATATCATGGTAAAATTCAAGTAGCCATATTATGTGTGTGTATTATGTGCAACATAAGCTGAGATCATGACTGAAGTGTGTTTTCCAGATAAGTCTGGGGAGTGGCTAAACCAGTTGCTCAAAGACAAAGAGCAAGCTGATGCCCCAGCCAGATATCTGCAAAGCTTATGGTCCATCACTTATCAGGTGGCCATTCTTTGGCGAGAAAAGGGGTCAGGGACAAAGAGCTCTGCATCTCTGCAAAGAAGCAGCCTAAGGTCTGCTTCCTCCATCAGAACCCCATGTCTTTTGGTTCTCATCTGGAAATGCTTTTCAAAGAGGGGCTGAAACTATAAAAAGGAGGGGCAAACACCCCAAAAGGCCCTCCATCTCTCTCCCTGTCCCTCTCACTCTTTGCACATGAAAAGGCTAAGGAAGAAGCGGTTAGACTCTGGAAGACGGTCCTGACCTGAAAGTTTGATCAGTAATACTGTTGGAAGCACATGGTAAGAAACTATACTTGAATCTAATATTAGTTTTAAGTTTAGCATTAGAAAGCATTTCTTTATTTTTCTTGTAACCATTTCTGACAGTATTATCTATGCTTATTCTCACTTAAAATCTCTTTGTAGTTCATAAACTTGTTTTATCTAATCTAGCGTGTTTAAATTAAAGTGTCTGGGTAACTCCATTTAAGGTAGTGAGTTATGTGTATATTATTCCCCTAAAGGGACTGTCCAGGAGCGGGCTGGGTAATACAAGATATACTTTTGGGGGTGAGGAAGGGGATTTTGGAACTTGGTAGTGTGTTGGGGTCACCCTGTGGAAGTAACCAAGGCTGATAAAAGCCAGTGTGTAACCCAGATGTGGTTGGCAGATTGCAGTTACACACAGACACTCTGGGTGTGACTTGCATGACAGAAGGCTGTTTGTGAGGGGCTAGGTGGGAGCTACTACAGCAAGACTTTGTAAGGCAGCCAAGGTTGCAGCGCAGGGTGACATAGCCCTTCATGGGTCTGGATTGCACCCCAATATGTCACAGTAGCATCATCTGAAATGGGCAAGAGTTTTTATCCAAGGAGAGTTTTGCAGAGCAGTTGCCTTTCTGATCATGAAGTACAGAGAATTAAACTAAAAAAAAAATATTCTCCAGAGAGCTGGGGAAGTGAAGCCAAGTGAGTTATAAAAGCTTTTCCTCTTGATTGTTAATTTTCAGTCAACGCCATATCCAATGCAAAAGCCACCTGTACTCAATTTACACCAAAGCATTTTCGTCTCAGACCAAGAGTTATTTCCAACAGAAAATAATGTTCTAACAACAAAAAGGGATATAAGGGATAGAAGCACTAAGCTGGGAAATGAATATGAAATAATCCACTATTGCTCTTGATTATGAAGTGGAAAACAATTCCTATAGAAAAACCATACAGGAAAAACATTTGAAGAAAAAGATGGGTAATAAACAACCTACCTACCTTTTCCCATGTCCTTTTTCAGGCTTGCTTCAAAACAGCTGGGAAATACAAGAGTCATGTATTCTTTTATGCTTTTGTGAACTCTAGGAAGAAGTATTCTAAAAATACACCATAGACAAATTCCTCATCTATTTCATTTTGAAGAGAGTAAAAAGAATAACCATCTTTGCAATCATTATAGAATGACTTATTTCTCTTGCCAGCAGACAGTCAATTTTGTTAAAGTTTGAAGAAATAAAATCCTGACTTTCCTATAGCGGACTCTAAAAGGCAAAGTACTCTAAATTGTAGTTATTTGTGTAGAATTGGCTATGAACCTGATTCTGCCAACGTGCATGTGAGTAACCTGATTTGTGACCGGACAGAAATTGTTCCCATGCATGAGTGTTTGTCGAAGCCAAGTCTTAAATCAGAACATATACAAAACGAGCTAAAATTCTGCTTAATTAACACCCTATGCAACCCTGTTTGTCAGGTGGGTTGCACAGGATTTAAGTTGGGCAAAAACATGGCTGAATATTTGTGCCAAAACAAAACCATGAAAGTACCTCCAAGGGGAGGCAAAAATGTTCACTCTGTACAACCTTGTCTTCACTAATTGGATCTTGAGTATGGATAGCAGGGTGTTGCCTCTGTTCCCTTAGGAAGTTAATCAAATCATGCCACATGACACTTCATTCTGCCTGTGTAATATAATAATCTCATATGCCTCTTTAGCAAAGGACGCCACTGAAGAAGTAAAGTTACACCACACGTTTTAATGGTGAAACCAATTATCACTTGTGATGTCATGGTGTCCATGATCAGCTGGCTAAAATTTATGAAGAAATAAACCATTCCCATGCTGCTGATTACATTTCTTAGGCCCAGTGCCCTCTGCATTTAATCAGCACAGAAGGAGTCATTAATTAGTTTGTAAACCCCTGCCAATAAAACACTATTGCTCAATTAAGTTGCTCTTGACTAACTGCAGAACTATTAAACAATAAGACAATAGCAGCTGAATTATTACACTATAATTAAGTCCTGAAGTGTTGAAGTAACAGCTTTAGATCCCAAATAGTTTTTAAAAAATTTTAAAAGATCAATTTTAAATAAATCCATTAAAATCCTTCATCAAAAGAAATTAATTCAAGAGAACTTGGTAATATCATAGACCAAGAAAACCTGGCCAGATTTGCATCCACTGAGGATTTGGCCCTTTAAGTTTGTTTACATTTATTCCTTTAACTTAAGGAATATAAAATTCATCTGCAACATCAAAAAAGTTTTAAGGTTATTCTTGCTAATATTTCTATGCTTTTTCATAGTTGCATATGCAGATGCTGGTATGGTTAACGAGTTGTGACCAGAGATGTTTGTACATTGCATTACAGTAGTACAAGTCAGCAAATCCAAAGCCACCTTTCTTTCCTCCTTCCATTATTATAATTTCAGTTAATAAGTTTCAGAGTAGCAGCTGTGTTGGTCCATGTCTGCAAAAAGAACAGGAGGACTTGTGGCACCTTAAAGTCTAAAAAATTTATTTGCGCATAAGGTTTCATGGGCTACAGCTCACTTCATCGGATGCATAGAACGGAACATATAGTAAGAAGATAAACAAACACACACACACACGAAAAGGTGGAGTAAGAGGCTAATTAAGATGAGTTATCAGCAGGAGAAAAAAAAACTTTTGTAGTGATAATCAAGATGGTCTAAATGGGCCATCTTGATTATCGCTACAAAAGTTTTTTTTTTCTCCTGCTGATAACTCATCTTAATTAGCCTCTTACTCCACCTTTTCGTGTGTGTGTGTGTGTGTGTGTGTGTGTGTGTGTGTGTGTGTGTGTGTGTGTGTGTGTGTGTGTGTGTATATCTCTCTCTTACTATATGTCCCATTTTATGCATCCGATGAAGTGGGCTCTAGCCCACAAAAGCTTATGCTCAAATAAATTTGTTAATCTCTAAGGTGCCACAAGTATTTTTTTTTTTTAGTTAATTATAAGTGTCTCTTTCTGTGTTTAATACTTCATTTGTTAGAGGAATTTGTGGAAAGGCTTTTTGACTTAAATGTTCAATGAAACTCACTTTCTTTTGTTTTTTTTAAAGAGTGATCTGCACCTGTTGAGTATACCTAGTTCTGATATGACAATTGATAGTCCTTGCTAGGCACTTAATGTCTGAAAGTTGAGTTGATAGTTTAGTTGTTAAACATGCTTAAATGCTTTGCTGAATCAGGGCCTTAAAGAGAGAATGTTATAACAAAGGACCCAAAATGGGAAGTATGTTAGTTTTCCTGGTCACTGTTCAATGTTAGTTCACTAAGTAAAGGTATATTTGTCAGCTCTGAATGTAAGCTTTTCTGTGGGACATCTACTTCAGACAACATAATAAAACTCTCTAATTCTGACTGTTGCTGTGTGTATGAGGGTAGGAGGGGGGGTTCCCCCTGCTGAACTCTAAGGAAATAGAGCAGGAAACACAGACAACTAAAGGAGTGAAAAAGAAAGCTAAGCAAGGAGAGACTGCTTCAGCCCTGAAAGTGAAGCAGCACCTGCAGAGGAGATGGTAAATACCTGTTAAATTATACGTTCCATTTTAACAGTAATGCATCACAGTGAGAGAATCTACTCTCCGATCCTTAAGCACTCTAAGTAAATATATGCAAACTACCATTTAAGACATGTCAGCTGCCTTTTGTTGACAATAGAATCTGTTCTGTAATTGACAATCATGATTATGCACTTATAAAAGAAAATTCTGGTTGAATACACTTACCTGTTTTCAGATTCATCTTGGAGAAGAAAGATGCCAAACGAGTGAAAAGCAGGGTTTAAATTTCATATTTCATCACATCTAATTATCTCTGCGGGTTTAAATAGCTTTGTATAACTTGAGGTAGCATAACATTTTTTCAAATCACAACCTAAGACCATGTGACCAAATTCTGTAAAGGCAACAGGGTAAGGGTAGAATTCTACAGTGTTCCACTACAGAATTTTTTTAAACCCAACTATGGTCCCAAACCAACTCCTGGAGGTACAATAACTGAAACTCCTTTGATATTTTGTTAATGGCAACCTGTTGTTGTTCCTCTTAATATTGTATCCTGTCCTATTTCCTAAGGATACTGTCCTATCCAAGGCCAAGACAAACTGAAGTGTAAACATTGGGTCAACTCCACAAACCATTTGGGTTTAACAAGCCAAATAAATAGAGCCAGATCCTGAGCTATGGCTAAGATATGCTTCTTACAGCTCAAGATAAGAGGCACATTAAGGACCTTCACTGATTCTCAGCTTGCTAGGTGGCAGGCAAGTCCCTCAGTGTGTTGGGGATGTGATGCAAAGCCTATTTAAGTCAAGGAAAGCCTTTCCATTGACTTCTGTGGGCCTTGGATCAGGATGTAGGGGGATTATTCAAGTTGCTGGGTAAACCAGCTTTAAGGTTGTTTTTTTTTTCCTGTCCAACGGTCTGACCCGTAGCTCATATGTAAAGTATTTGCTGAGATAGTAACAAAATATCTTGTGGCTAACCTAAGTTTTCCGCTTATTGGTGTGCAATTATGTGACATGACAGCTTAATGAGGAAAGGCTAAACATTCAGACTAATGAAAAAAAGTCTGAAGGGAAACACAAGTGTCTATAAAACCCACATTATAACAAGGACAGTGATTCATTAGTGTCACTAGTCAATTTGGAGAGAGCACAAGCTAATGAGCTGAAGATGCCACTTAGCTTAACTGTTATGAAAAAAAATTGACTGATAGGAAATGTCCAGAATTGGAACAAGCTACCACAGGAACCAATGGATTTGTCATTGTTGGAGATATGAAAGGATCAACAAGTGGAAAGATTGGGTGACTAAGGATAGTAATATCAAAGGAAATGTGCAAGTGAAGTTTAAAGTAAATGTCTGTTTATGTCAAGGTTCCTCCCCCACTCTGAACTCTAGGGTACAGATGTGGGGACCTGCATGAAAAACCTCCTAAGCTTATCTTTACCAGCTTAGGTCAAAACTTCCCCAAGGTACAAAATATTCCACCCGTTGTCCTTGGACTGGCCGCTACCACCACCAAACTAATACTGGTTACTGGGGAAGAGCTGTTTAGATGCGTCCTTCCCCCCAAAATACTTCCCAAAACCTTGCACCCCACTTCCTGGACAAGGTTTGGTAAAAAGCCTCACCAATTTGCCTAGCTGACTACAGACCCAGACCCTTGGATCTTAAGGGCAATGAACAATCCTCCCAACACTTGCACCCCCCCTTTCCTGGGAAATGTTGGATAAAAAGCCTCACCAATTTGCATAGGTGACCACAGACCCAAACCCTTGGATCTGAGAACAATCAAAAAGCATTCAGTTTTCTTACAAGAAGACTTTTAATAAAAATAGAAGTAAATAGAAATAAAAAAATCTCCCCTGTAAAATCAGGATGGTAGATATCTCACAGGGTAATTAGATTCAAAAACATAGAGAACCCCTCTAGGCAAAACCTTAAGTTACAAAAAAGATACAGACAGAAATAGTTATTCTATTCAGCACAATTCTTTTCTCAGCCATTTAAAGAAATCATAATCTAACACATACCTAGCTAGATTACTTACTAAAAGTTCTAAGACTCCATTCCTGGTCTATCCCCAGCAGAAAACCAGCATATAGACAGACACACAGACCCTTTGTTTCTCTCCCTCCTCCCAGCTTTTGAAAGTATCTTGTCTCCTCATTGGTCATTTTGGTCAGGTGCCAGCGAGGTTACCTTTAGCTTCTTAACCCTTTACAGGTGCGAGGAGCTTTCCCCTGGCCAGGAGGGATTTCAAAGGGGTTTACCCTTCCCTTTATATTTATGACAGTTTATAAGAAGAAATATAGATATATCTAGCTTTATTTTGCATGTAGTTCACCCTATTGTCTTTTTTTACTTTTTTGTAAGACACCACTGGCACTGGTCAAAAATATCTGTCTCAATAGGGGTTTTTTGTTTTTTGTTTTTTTTGGGTTTTTTTTGCAGTAAAATGATGGCTCATTCTAAAATATTTTTGCAGTCTTTGTACTAACTCCATAATTTGGACCGGTGAGCATTTGCTTCCACTCTCCTGATTTTTAGTTTATTGGTAAACAGTATAACTTGTGTGCATCCACTTCTCTTGGGTTGATAGCTCAGGGTTGTGAAGCTGATAGCAATAAAATATGTAGCTTTTAATAGCTGGTATTCAGGAGTGTAGGCGAGCATGCTGGCCCTCCGTTTCGGGGGGAGGGTCGCGGGGGGGGGCGTGCCATCTTGAAGTCTGTATCTACTGAAGCCTTCTCTGAGCAGAAAGAGTGGGGGAATGACTGATTTACAAAAGGGCCCGGCCTTCAAGTGAGGTGGGCCTTATACAGTTTGGGCTCTGGTTTGTGACCAGGGAGAGTTGCAATGGCCTACTCACCCAACCCTGCAGTTAGGCTGAGCTGCGGCAGTCTATTCCCTGGGTCTTCAAGCACGGTGGGGGTGGTACCAGTTAAACTCTGGCCTGCAATCAGGCAGAGTGATCATAGTCTATTCCCCTGGCCTTTAAGCAGGGTGGGGCAGTCAGCAGTTAAGGCTCTGGCCTGCAATCAGGCAGAACAGTCATATCAGCCCAGTGTATGGGGCTCCGGTTTGGGGTGAGTGCCACATGGTCTGTGGGGTTCCGGTTTACAGTGAGCGCCACACACAGTCTATGGGGCTCTGGTTTGGGGTGAGATGAGGAACACAGGCCTTCTGGCCTATGGGGGGAGAGTACTGCTACCCCACGGTTGGGGTGGCAGGGGGGATGCAGGCCTGCCCAACTCCACCGCGTCCCAATGCAGGGCCTTATCAGTGGCGGAGTAGTCCACCACTTGGTCAGCGGGGATCCACCCGCAACATGCTGACCTGATTTCAGGCTCACTCTCCGCCAGACTATTGCCTGGTTCCCCGGGGTTGCTTCCTTCTCTCCCCACCGGCATACCTGTGTCCAGGGGTCATCGTCAGTCTCCCCATGATAGACTGCCAGGGTAGTGGTAGCAGTTCCTCCACGTCAAGAATGTCAGTGCTCCCTGGAAGCGCAAGTGGGTCCCTGGGGCAGCAGCAGTTTCCCTTGATGCTCCTGTCCAACAGCGGGGAAGAAGCATCTGTCTCCTCTAGCCGCTCCCTGCCAACTGAGCTACTGGACTGGCCTTTTATATTTTCCCTTCCTCTCTCAACCCTCTGCTTCCGGCATGTGGGGCGTGGTCCTCCTGGCTCACCCACTAGTGGCTTGCAGTGCTCCCTCCGCGTCTGCCTTTGAGAGGGGCCACACCGCCTCACTACAAGGAGGAAAATCAAAAGACTGAGCCTGAGAAACTCTTGGTCCTGGCTCTTCATTACTCTGTGAACAGAGGGAGATGGTGGATCTCTTATGTGAAGTGGCTTTTCATTAACGTCACTGTTTATTCAAATTATACTGTCACTATTATAGAACTGTTACATTTATGCTTACTTCTCATGGTGTTATGTTTGTTTAGAGAATAAAGCCAGGTCTACTCTACAAAGTTAAGTTGATGTAACCCTTCTTACGCTGACCTAGTTGTGCATGTGTCTACACATAACTTTGTCTCCCACCAATGTAAGCGTCCCATTACTGTGATGCAATAACGCCACCTCCCTGAGTGGCATTGAGCCATGGTCAATGCACTGAGGTTGATGCAGAATGAGTGTAGATACTGCATTACCGATGTCAACCCTCACAGTCTTTCAGCAGCTGTCCAATAGTGCCTGGCACTGACTGCTCTGGTCAGAGTTGTGAACTCCATTGCCCAGAGGTCATGGAGACCAGAAGCCTCCCCACTTTTAAAACTGCAATTTTTAAATGCTTTTTCCAGTTCAGCTTTTTGAGCGCACCTAGCAGTTCTCCATTATTGAGTGCAATTGCTCAGCTGGCAACGCTGTCTTCAGCTCCGGACACGCTCCTGCCTAAAGTAAACAGGAGGTGTTGGATCTCCTGGGCCTGTGGGGAGAAGAAGCTGTGCAGGCACAGCTATGGACCAGCCATAGAGATGTGGACAGCTATGAGCAGATTGCATTGGGGATGCAGGAGAAGGTGTACGACTGGGACCAGTAGCAGTGCCGTGTGACGGCAAAGGAACTGTAGCAGGCATATCAGAAGGCCAGGGAGGCCAACTGTTGATTCAGTTCCAAGCCACAGACCTGCTGCTTTTACAAAGAACTGCATGCCATGCTTGATTGAGACCCCAACACCACTCTGCAGACCTTTAATACCCCTGAAGAGCCTGAGTCAGAGACCCATCCTGTGAACAGCGAGGAAGAGGATTGGGGACATGTAGCCAAGGGATCCACCTATGCTGTGAGCCAGGGCCTGTTTGAGACTCCTCCACAGGCCAAACAGGTTTGGCAGTTGAGTATGGCTGAGCAGTGTATATCAGGCAAGTGTATAAATGTATTTCCCTTTACAGTGAGGCACACATCTATCAACTTTTAATTAATTTACTTGTACTAGAAGAAATAACAGTACAACAAATAGCAGTAGGGTTAATATCTGCTTTTCATCCCCCTGTACAGCTAAGTGGAGGGATGTCCCTAGAATCCCTTCAAGAAATTTTAATACAACTTTCATGGAGGTACTCCTGTTATCCTGTCCTGAAGGTTTCTAGGGATGGCAGCTTTATTTCTTCCTCCGCTTCCATGTTTTCCCATGCTCGTCGGCAAGAACTTCTGCGAGCACTATTGAAGTAAACAGGCTAATGGCCTACAAGCCTGGGTAGCTCTGGGACACCTGCAGCAACGATATGCTCTGTGCCTTTGTCGCCCTCAGGAGTGAGGCATCCGCTAAAATCACCAGCGCTTGTGGCAAATGGTGCCAATAGTCAGTGCCATCACCATGTACTCATTGTTTAATGGAACTGAGCAATTCCCTCTTCTTTTCCCTCACCCTTGGCAGGCCATACTGACCATGGCTGGTGTTTGAGTGCTGTCATGCACAAGCACTGTGAAGCAGAAGTGTCAGTAAGTATGTCCTGTTTAAAACTTCAGGGGGAAAAGAAAGTTAAGATTCAGAACTCCGCTTTCCATTGTGACTCTACTGACAATGGTCCCTCTGTGATTTAGCTGTAGCTGCTGTGGCCTTGAGGGGGTCCCCCTCCACACTTGCAGAACACCTGAACCTGACAAAGAGGAGAAAGAAGAGGGCTTGGGATGACCTGTTCAGCTAGATCCTTCAGGCCAGTGCTGCATCAGACCACATGCAGAGGGTTTGGAGGACGAACATTGCAGATTGTATGGAAAAGGAAAGAGTGGACAGCAGAAAGTTCCAGCAGGAAAAGGAGAGGGAGATACACCAGGACATAATGGGGCTTCTCTGGCAGAAAACACAGATGCTGCAGACTCTTGTGGACCTACAAGCTCAACAATCGTGGGCTCGACTCCCTTTGCAGTCTGTGGAGAAGTCCATTATAACATCTCTTTATACCTACCCCCTCCCAAACATTCCATGTGGTATGAGGGGCCACATCCTTACCCCCCCCCGTTCCATCCCGGGGGGACATAAAGGACAACCACAGCTTCAAATACACTGACCTGTAAGAGCCACGGTTGCTGTATGTGTAAATAAAATGTACCTGAATGTTCTTTCCCCTAAGTTCTGTTCCATAAACTTATCTCATTTTTAATGTATTTGCTTTTAAGTTGCACAGAGGTGGGGGGTTTTTTTCAGTGTTTTTTGTTACTCAATAAAATTCTGTTTGGAAAATAATTCATCTTTATTAGTTCACTGCATATGCTGCAGCGTGCCTAGCGGTACTGAAAGCACCCATTTGTTATTGTACAGTGTGACACAACTCACAGGATCAGTGACAAACACAGTGTAATAATCATAAATGTACAGCAAGCACCACGAAATTAATAGGTGCATTGGCAGTGTTCTATTCATAAATGTACACCAAGCACCACACAATTTCTAACAGGCCCCAAAACAGCAGGGGTAGGTAAAGCACAGTACACCACAACGCATTATTGTGACTCACTGTTTAAAGTGCTCTTTCAAAGCCTCCCTGAGCCATATAGCTCCACACTGAGCTCTTCGAATAGCCCGTGTTTCGCTGTTCAAACTCGGCAGACAGCCATTCCACTTCTGCCCTTCACCCCGGAGCCAACTTTTCCTCCTTGCTTCATCGACATTATGCAGGACACAGCAGGCAGCTATAAACATTGGGGTGTCTTTTTCACTGAGATCCAATCTTGTGATTAAACAATGCCAGTGTCCCTTGAATCTACCAAAAGTCCATTCACCTATCATTCTGCTCCTGCTGAGCTGGTACTTGAATCTTTTCTGGGTGCTGTCAAGGTGGCTGGTGTACAGGTTATGAACTAGGAGAGTAAGGGGTACCCTGGTTCCCTCAAGATCACTACTGCCATTTCAGCATCGTCAACGGTAATCCATCAGTTGGGGTGGGAGTCCCTAATTGTAGCTTTCTGAACAGTCATGTGTTCTTAAAGATGCAAGCGTCAAGTATGTTCCCCAATCAGTGTTCTCCCAGTATTTCCAGGTTCCCACGCTACTGCAGGAAGACTGGAAGCCCTGGAGTCTCTCAGACCTTGGGATAGACAGCATGGTGGGGCTGCTCTGGGGCCATGCACCCAGGAACCCTTGGACCCCGGTACCTTGCTAGGAAATCTGTCAGGGGACCAGGCAGGCTGGTTTCAGCTGGAACTCTGGCAGTTAGGGTGCAGCAAAAAGTCATCAAATCCCAAGCATTTCCCCAAAATATCAGTGGGAGTCCCTGATGAACCAGCAACTCTTCCACTAATGTCGAAAAGTAGCCGTTTCTGATGTACATTATGGCAAAGTGGACTGGTGACAAAACAGGAATATGTATGCTGTCTATTGTTCCATTGCAGTACAGGAACCCCATTTCCACAAATCCATCCACATTGCCCAGAGTCACAGTCATGTGTAGCAGGAGACGATTAATGGCCCTGTATACTTGCATGATGACTATTCTAAACTGATTTCCCATTGACTGGTGGCAAATTGGCATTGCAAGTTTCCACAGTGCTATCCCACTCACTCATCCAGCGTCAGCACAGCTTTCATTGTGGTGTCCCTGTGCTCGAGGGCTGGGGCGAGCTTGGCGCACAGATCCAGGAGTGTGGCCTTGCATGTCGGAAAGTTCTGCAGCCACTGCTCATCATCCCAAGCTGTGATGCCGCTGGTCAGTGCTCATTTCTCAGGCCCAGAAGCGGTGCTTCACCATCTCCAGCTGCTCCGTGAATGCCATCAACAACCTTGAATTGGTTCATGCGATGTTCCACGTCAGTCTGTCCTCCATGAAATTATAAAGTTCCCAGCTGATTTGGTTTCTTTTGTGGCTCTGCAAATATCAGAAGATTGTGTGTCCTGTGCTTGCAATGCTCATGACAACAGTGCAGAGGGGTGCAAGCTCCATGCTTCTGTCAGAGATGGCAGACAGCAAGGAGACTGCACAGGTTTGTGTGATTTTTTTTTTAATTGTGAAAATTATGGGATGTAGATGATATTATGGGGATGATGAAAGTTGCATGCTGGGAAGTTGACCCTTGCTCCCAGTCACCCCTGCGTAACTCATTTCTGACCTACCATGCATTGCCAAAACTTCCCAAAAAACTGTGCTGGATGATGGGGTGAATTGCATACTGGGATACATACCCATGGTGCACTGCACTGTGCATAGACACAAGCACTCCTAGTGAGTACATGCACGGTCAATGGAAGGAGCCAAGTATGCATGTGCACAAGTGATATACGAACTGAGGCAGCTCTATGCTAATGTAACCTGCATCAGCAAAAGTTTGTAGTGTGGACATGGCCTACATTAGAAACATTTCAGAGACATAACCATGCTGAAATGTTGTGAGAATCCAGTGAGAAATTGCTTAGTTAGTGCTGATGAGTGCAACAAAACCATTTGGACTACGTTGTTACAGAAACACTTGCTGTGTATCTCCATTAGAGCTGGCTGAAATTCAGAATATCTGGTTTGTGGGAAATTTAATCCTTTCAAAATTTTGTGTTTGGTCCAATTTAGACTGAAACCAACTTCGTTTGAAATTTACTGTCAACTGGAGAGTCCAAAAACATTTATTCTGGAAATCCTGAAACCTGGTGTTTCTATAACAAAATAAGCTCCCTGGATCCTGGACAGTTGCTCACTGAAATTGACATGATTCATGCTGCTATTTGGTAGTGAACTGCAAGGAAACTGACATGAATCATACCAGCAGCTGTCAAGGTTCCCCTGGGCAGTCCAGACATGTGGACTTCCCAACTCCCAGCCTAACTGGCTCCTGGGCTGCCTGACTCCCACTGAGTCTGGCTTAGTGACAGGGAGCCTGGAAGCCCTCAGAGACTTGGCTTTCAGGGGTTGTTCTTGCATGATCTGGGGTTCTCAGGGTTTCCAGGTTCCCTACTGCAGCGCTGGGATCCTAGACCCCGAGAACCCAGGCTTGAGGTGGGGCTTCTGGGGCTGCCATAATTCCAACTCTGGCAGCAGGGAGCCTGGAAGCTACAGTCAAGCTAGGAGCCAGGAGTCCCTTGGATTTTAAGGCTCCCTTCTGCAGAGCCTGGAGCCAAGTCCCACCTAGGGTCAAATCTCCCAGTACTTCCAGGTTCCCACGGTACTGCAGGGAGACTGGAAGCCCTGGAGTCTCTCAGACCTTGGGATAGACAGCATGGTGGGGTTGCTCTGGGGCCATGCACCCAGGAACCCTTGGAGTCCCCTGTACCCTGCTAGGAAATCTGTCAGGGGACCAGGCAGGCTGGTTTCAGCTGGAACTCTGGCAGTTAGGGTGCAGCAAAAAGTCATCAAATCCCAAGCATTTCCCCAAAACACTGTGGTTTGACACATTGCCATTTTCTGACTCAAGTCTTTCATTGGAAAACTTCTGATCAGCTCTAATCTGCATGATCGTTGCATTGGTGGGAAGGGAACTGTATTTAGTCTTAACTTGTCTACATGTGTAGAATCAGAATTCTTGTATCTACAGTAGACCATGCCAGACTGTCCATAGAAATATTGTTGTTTAGTATGTGGACATCCACAAAAATATTTTTGTGAATGTTTTTCTTGCACATCTAGAAGGATGGTCTGGAACAGCAATGTCTCCCCACACTTTGCAATGGCAGGAAATGGATTTGGTCAAATATTCTACCTCTTCTAATCAATGAGTCTTGCTCTATGATCTGGGGAAGGATTATCAAGGTCCTCTCAGCTGCAGACTCATGGGTTTGTGTCCTTTTGTTGCTTCTCTATGAAGTCAAAAGAAGACCTGAAAGGGTAGTTTTCTCAAGAAAGAAGATGTAGATAGGGATGAAAGGTTAAGTGAAGAGGCAAGGGTGATAAATATTTTTCCAGCAATTTAATAGACATTAGAGTTAACACCTATTTAACACAGCACTAGATACTGTACTAAAGTCTGCACTTAGTATTTTTATAGTGCCCATCTCTATCTTATCTAAGATAGAACATAAATGACCCACCCCAGCCCAAATTACTGTCCTTCAATTAATCAGTTGTCACTTCCTAGGTGCCTGTGGTGATATACATGTTCTGTTTAGGTTTTTATATCTCATTCATTACCCTAGTGTCTGAGCACCTTTCAGTAGCATTAAACAATGTGACCAACACCTGTCACGTGGTGTTTGTTTTCCCATCCTCTCCCAAGTGGGGAGATGCTTGTGCAGTGGAATGTCTTGTTTTGTCAGGTTTTTTTTTAATGTTGCTATGTATTTGTTAGTGAAATCAAAGTCAATGAAATATGTCTTGCACTTGATGCAGAAAGTGGTGAAGTTTGTGATGGTCCTTAGCTTCTGGGGGGGGTCTCCATTCCAGTCTCAGAGCAGCCCCTGAGGAAAGTTTGGGATCCTGCAAAGATGAGCTTTACCCTTATTGTAGAGTTCCATTGTCAACTTAGGTTCTTTTTAAAAAGAAAAGGAGTACTTGTGGCACCCTAGAGACTAACAAATTTATTTGAGCATAAGCTTTTGTGAGCTACAGCTCACTTCATCGGATGCATGCAGTGGAAAATACAGTGGGGAGATTTTATATACACAGAGAGCATGAAACAATGGGTGTTACCATACACACTGTAACCAGAGTGATCAGGTAAGGGGAGCTATTACCAGCAGGAGAGTGGGGGCGGAGGGGGAAACCTTTTGTAGTGATAATCAAGGTGGGCCATTGACAAGAACGTGTGAGTTGCGGGAGGTGTGGGGGGGAATAAACATGGGGAAATAGTTTTACTTTTGTGTAATGATACATCCACTCTTTATTCTTTATTCAAGCCTAAGTTAATTGTATCCAGTTTGCAAATGAATTCCAATTCAGCAGTCTCTCGTCCAGGCCATGGAGCGCTATAAAATAAGGACCGAGAGAGTGAACTTGATTTGAAATTCTTCGGGAAGACAGCATAGGTGCTGAGTTTCTAATTTGCCGGGGGGGGGGGGGGGAGTGCTCCGCCCAGGCCCCGCCCCCACTCTATTCCTTCCCCGAAAGCCCCGCCCTGCATCTTCCCATCCCACCTCTTCCCACCCCGCCTTTTCCCCACCCAGTTCTGCCCCCTCCCCCAGTGTGCTGCACCCTCGCTCCCTCCTCCTCCCCCCAGCACCTACTGACACCACGAAACAGCTGATCCAGGGCAGGCAGTAGGTGCTGGAAGGGAGGGGGAAGTGCTGATTGGCGGGACCTGCCGGTGGGTAGGAGGCACTGAAGGGAGGGAGAGGCATTGATGGGGGGCTGCTGGTGGGGGCAAAGCACCCACCATTTTTTCCCCTGTGGGTGCTACAGCCCTGGACCACCTACAGAATCAGCGCCTATGGAAGCCAGTGTAGGGAGTGAAGGACGGGTCTGATCAGCTCACGGCAGCCTGTGTTGCTGAGATGATGCTCTGTGGCATTCTGTACTAGCTTCATGCCCAGGTATCTCATGTGGCTGTAGTCCAGCTGAGAGTTGACAAAGGCATAAATAACTGAGGCCAGGCCATCATCTGTCAGGGTTAGCATCTCCTAGTCAACTGGAGAAGATAGAAAGCGCTACTCATAGATGCTGCTATGTGAGAGCTTAATGGGGAAATTCAAAAAAAGAAAAGGAGGACTCGTGGCACCTTAGAGACTAACCAATTTATGTGAGCATAAGCTTTCGTGAGCTGCAGCTCACTTCGTCTGTAGCTCACGAAAGCTTAAGCTCAAATAAATTGGTTAGTCTCTAAGGTGCCACAAGTCCTCCTTTTCTTTTTGTGGATACAGACTAACATGCTGCTACTCTGAAACCTGGGGAAATTCAGGAGCTATCCTAATCTACAGACTGAGTGGACCAATTGTGGGTGTGTGCTTTCAACCAAAGGAGATGGCACCATGACAGCAAAATCTCCAAGACGCTTTCCTCTACCCACGAACATCACCTCTGTCTTTCTAGGGTTCAGCTTCACTCAGATGTTTGTCACCCTTAAGCTGGTCTCATCTAAGCACAGGGTCACTGTCATGGTAGTGGAATGACTATATCTAAATATTCTCCAGGGGTCCAGAGACTTCCAGGAAAAAAGCAGAATTAAAAGCCCTGAATTCCTGATGGGGGTGGGACAAAGCAGAATATTTGTGGGGTTGGGGGGACTTAAAGGCCTTTATATGTTGTAAAGAGCCAAAGAAGACAAACATCCAATTTCCTCTCCACATTTAATGACAGCTTGACAAAAATAAAATCTGGATACAACCTGCATTCTTCAAACCTTTCCACTTTGACCTTTTCTTCCTAATCATGATTCTGAAATAAATTAATTTATGGCAACTCTATTTGTCTGCACAGGTGAGGTTTAAATCAATGTACAATAGCTTCATCTGTACATGCATCTGTACATTTCTGACAGTAATAGACACAGGAAGAAATGGAATATTGTATAATCCTCTAGTGGAGTTAAAGTAATTACCAAGGTGTAGAACACAATTAAGATAAAGTGAATACTTGTCTCCCAATATTAGATTAATCTCTTGCTTATCTGTATTTGCAGATAAAATGGTTACAAGATTTATGACTTCTCTTTGGGCAGTCAGTGACTTTCCTCTTTGAAAAACTCAATGTTGCTTGAGCAAAAACTCTGGGGTAGCTGCTGGCATCCTTACTATAGAATCTTTTACCAAGGTCCCAGTTTCCTATTCTGTTTTCCTAATGATGTTCCACCCCACTTTACTCTTCCTGACTTTCATGAACTGGCCTAACAGTTTTGAAAAGAAACTCTTGAGAGACCACATAGACTCACATTTGGTTGATTCTTCAGTATAATCCAAACCCTATTGTAGCTGCATACAAAAAAATTGTATTAAAAGAACATTGAGGATCAAGAGCTCAGATGTTACTATGTGCCAGAATTAATGTAGCCCATGCATGACTGTCTAGATAAATTTCGGGCCCCAGGACATCATGTTTGCGGGGACCCTATCCCCTCCCATTTAACTTTCTTTACACAGATATTACAGACACTTTGGGGGCTTCTTAAGCATAATATAATTGTCCCCCCTTCCCTCCTCTGGTCGGCCGTGAGCCTATGCAATCTTAATTCAGCCCCCTTGTACAGATGCATTGTGATGGTGTTGCCCGTGAAGACAGATGAAGTCTCTCGAAGAACTAGAAATCAAATCCAGCTCTACTGGGTCCCAGTCCAGTGCCTACAACATAAAAGAACATCCTTTTCTTACTTGCAATACTCTGCCACTTTCATTGTCTATCCTATTTGCTGATGAGTCGGGGCTCCTGTACAACAGAGTACATAATCATATAATTAAATACCATATCATAATGCATATGATCAAAGGGAAAGATTAGGCACACTTAATTCTGGTATTTTGTAACTTTTGCATACTTGACTTTGCAATAGCAACATACTTTCAGAATGTTTTTGTATGTGATTCCCAAGTTTGCTTAAAAAAAAAAAATCTGAAAGAGCAGAAATTCCATCCTGTGGAACCTTATTGTCTGCTCTTTGGGTCATCAGAGAGAATATATCCTAGGACCTTTACATAGAGTGATGGATAGCAGTAGGCTGTTATCCTCGATATGGCCTTACCATTAGATGGGGCATGGCACACATTTTGCCAATAACTTATACAACTGTTTTCTCAACAGCAGTTGGGAATTGCAAATTGGGGTTCTATTCCTGGCTTTGGAGGAGTGTGTGGTCACATGGTCAAAGTCAGCACAACAAAGTACATGCATTCTGAAATAGAATATGATTAAGTGGATGAGTTGTGGGTCTACCATATTGGAGACTAGAGGCAAGATGCTGGTTCCCACTTGTATGCTGCTCCAGCAGAATTGTGTTCACAGACATCCAGACCAGACTTGCTCCATATTTTTTAACCCAAATCCCAGTAAATTTGCAAGGGAAGTGTGCTCCTCTATTTTGCCCTACTTATCCCAGATGAAATATTCCTTGACACTGGTTACTGGCGCTAACCCAGATGTTTTTATATAAGAGGATAGAAACATCTACATAATTCTAACCATATCTAGCTTTTCTCTCTACCATTTGTAAAGTTAAATGGCTTTGCTTTTCCTGATGCTGTACTTTGATGTCTCTGGCCAGCTGAAGGTAGCACTGCCATACGTATTAAAAGGTGAAAAGCTGCTGTTTGCCATTTTTCTACTGGAAAGAAATGTCCTGTAATATGCTGAATGTGCAGCTGGACAACAAACTTTAAAACCTCAGGCATTCTGTTGGTGGGGATTCTGGATGCCCAGGTGAAAGTCTCATTCCTTAATGCTAGAATTTTATATGAGAACCTGCAGGGGTCCCTGAGCTGCTATTTTCAGTTGCATGTTATGGGCAGGTGTGAAAAGAGAGAACTGGAAGTAACTGTCAAAAATTTTGCCAGAATGAACTTCTATAGCTAGGAGAAGTAGTGCCATGGGGAACTTAGTCCTGGCTTTCAGTACAAACCTATAAAGAAAAATGATTTATTCCTAGATTCTCTTGCCAATTCTGGGACACCTGTACTCACTTGGACCTTGTCAGCATAGCAGAGCCAGTGCAGCTATAGGAATATAGATAGATGGATAGAGCTAAGCAGGAAATAGTTTTTCTGACCTGTAAAAAGATAGATTAGATTAGATTTTCATTTTGTCCCTATTCTGCATCAGAATGAAACCTAGAGTTTTTCTTAAAAAAAAAAAAAAATGTGGAAAAAACAGAGACTGCCATCCCAGAACAGCTGTCTGGGCTATTAGCTATTCTGGGCTGGGTCTGACCCTTTGGTTTTGACCAGAAATCTATCTTGAACTTCAGAAACCTTCCCAATGAAGATTTCATTGGAACTGGTACATTCCTGCAAAAAGGGTACTGTTTTGACAAATCTGCATTTTCTGACGAAAAAACAGTTTTGCTGAAAAATTCCTCTGCTCCTGGATTCTGTTCTGCCTCAGGCTCCTTCAGCAAATGGTCAATGGAAAACTTGGTCTCTTTCATGCTCATGAAACTTGAACTCATTTCATGGACTCTTGTACAAATGTGAAAATGACACAAATGCTGCGAAGCAAATTAATACTTAGATGCAAACAAATATTCATGGGACGTGTCTTCTGCATTAATTACTCCCACAGCATGAGTTGTGAATTTTGCAACTGAATGTGCAATTCTAAATTTGCTTTTAGCAAATATTTAGTCTTGTGCTAAAAATCACATTTGATGTCGATTTGCATTAGTAAAGCTTAAATGTTCATGAAAAACTAACACGAAACTCTTGTGAATACTGATGAACAGAACCTTTTCCAAATTTTCATGAATATCTGTAGGCAGTTTTTGCCACTATTTGCTCCAGCTGCATTAATGACAAGCAAAATTAACACATATTGGACTAATGGAGCACTGTATCTACAAGTGAAATAGCTCAGGTGCTCAAATATTTGCCCATGCCTATATCTGGTGTGTTTAGATGATTCCTAGTGCTGCTTTGTTCTTCGAAAAAAACAAGCTTTTATTTGCTCTCTTTAAAATCATATTTTCGTTTTCTGTGAGCAATCTGATCATACTGACTTCAGTTCATGCTGGTTTTAACTCCATGGCTTATCCCTTTAATCTTGTTCCAAACCCTCAAAAGCATTCCATTGTTCTTTATTCAGTGGGAGTCTTAGACAGAAATGCCTTAAGTAGAATTTTGATAGAGGATCTGCAAAGGACGCTGTACTGTGGAAGGAAGAGAAGTACGCTATAGGCGTATGCTGTAAGGAGGGATGCCACAGCTTGTACAGTGTGACCTAGAGCAGACTCTGGAGCAGGCCTGCAGCAGACAACATCAGGCTGACTTTATTGATAAGTCTTGATCGTGAATTTAGCCCCTGTTGCTTGCAAATCTTTTGTGTACTTTTCTATATGTAGACAGATCTGTAAATACGTGTTCAATAGCTTTTGCAAATAAATTCCAGACTCTGCACTGCTGGCAAGCTATTTGCCTTGGGCGTGTCTGATTTATTCTGTGAATTGTCACAAGGCATTGCTTCTGTTTTCTGACTGAGTGACTTTGAAACTTTACAGAGAAGATAAACAAATGCTGAAGAATGCACTTCTGGTATGAATTTTCAGATGAAATGTCACTTGTGCAATTTCCAGGATTCATGAATATTTCGGACAAACCAGTGCCCATCCAAATATTTGCTAACAGATTATCTGAACCTATGAATAGTAGTGGTAAGTTTGCAATGTTTAGTCATGAAAACTATTTTCAAACCACTTTCTTTGGAAAGTTCTATTCCTTTCTCCTTTTTCTACTGAAGCAAACTAAGATCCTCTTCTTTCCAGCAAATTGCTGCGGTTACCTTTTGAAAATGAATAGTTTTCCCAATGCAATGCCCAGAAACAATCAAAGCATGCTTTCATGTCACAAATCAATTCCTCATAAATATCCGCGTTCACCGTTGGGTTAGTATTTATTGTACTAGCCTTTTAAAATTATAGTGTTTACTGGTAAACACTTTCTTTGTGCATTAACTAATATCCAACACTAGAAGGACATGGTCCTATAGAGTGCCATTGATCTATTTCCAAACTCAACCAAAACTTGCACTCTTTCATTGCCTGCACCTTTCTCATCCGTTTACATTTGTTATTTTTAACTTTGTAAAGCATTTTGGGCTAGAGGGCCTGACACAAAGCCCTTTGAAGTGAATGGAGAGGCTCCCATTTGCTTTGATGGGCTTTGGGGCAGACTTAAGGACGCTATATAAAGAAAATAGTATTGTGCATATTTCAGTCCAAATCCTAAAGTCTTCAGTAGGGTTCTACCATATTGAATTCGATGGGATGAGTAAAACCTGTGTAAGAGCATCAGGCATTTGGCCCTAGGTGTTTATATAATGGTAATACAGGGTACTGCATCCTACACTTACGGAATTTTGCTTTGTAATGTTAAAAAATGTGTGTGTGTGTGTGTGTGTGTGTGTGTGTATAATTAGCTGGTATTAGAAGAAATGCTATATATAAGTAGAGCCGGCCGAAAAACAAGAATTCCATATCGCAGTTGTGACATTTGTTTTTCATTCCCCATTGGAATTAAATGGACCCCAGTCCCAAAATAGCCAATAACACGGGGATGAAGGCACTCCCTGGGGATGTAGAAGATCCAGGTTCAGGCTCTGCCTTATCCGGAAGAGGGCCTTGAACGTGGGTCTCCTACATTCCAGATGAGTGCTCTAACTGCCAGGTTATGGAGTTAATCGCTCCCTCTTCATCTGGCCTGTTGAAGCTGTTTCATTTTCTGTAACTTAATTAAATATCCATTGGGCCAGAGACAGCAAGACTGACTCTATTGCCTGATCGTTAGGGGGCTCACCTGGGATGAGGGAGACCCATGTTCAGGTCTCTGCTCTGAATCAAGCAGATCCTGAACCTGGGTCTCCCTCTTCTGAAGTGAATGCCCTAATAACCACAGGGGTATTTTGGGTGGTTCTTTTCTCCTCCTCTTTCCCTTCTCCCTCCCTCTCCACTGTTTTGACCAGAAGTTCTATCCTGGACCTGAGAAACCTTTCCAACAAAAAGTGTATGGGGATGTGTAGATGTCTGGGATGGTTTCCTCTCTCTCTCTGCCCTGTCCTGTTAAACTGAAATATATCTGTAGGCTCCTCCGCTAAATAATTTACTGTAAATATTTCACTATAGCTTGAATTAATGAGGGATGGTGGGGAGTTACTTCCATTTTCCTTCAGCATTAAACATAACGGAACAGCAGATTCTTTGCACTTACTTTAAATGGCTTTGGGAGAATGTGGATTCATTCTCCTGGATAAGTCTTTGGCTTGGTCTACACTACTGCTTACGTTGGGATAACTTATGTCACTCAGCTATTCTCCTGAGCAACGTAAGTTACACCGACCTACTCGCTGCTGTGGACAGCGCTATGTTGGCGGGAAAGCTTCTCCTGCCGGCATAGCTACTTCCTCTTGCAGAGGTGGAGCTAAGTCAATGGGAGAGCTCTCTCCCGTTGGCATAGAGCGTCTTCACCAGATGTGCGACAGCGGTGCAGCTGCATCACTAGCCCTTGGTCTGTGACAACTACATTTGACAATGGTGAGGCAGCTGGTGTGTGAGATCACTGCCTAGTGTGCTGACCAGGACTGGCTCATTGTTTCTCTGGAGAACAAGGAAAACTGATTTATGGTCCCCTGTAGCACAGCACTTAGCACGAGGGGGTCCGGGTCCATGACTGAGGCTGCAAGGTGCCACCGCTACCCTAATCTTGAATAATTAAAAATGAGCGGACTTGATCTGAGTAGGTGAATTGTGGCAGCCCAGTGCATCTATTTGTTCTGTAGGTGAACTTGCAGCGCCATTGGCATCCCCATAGATAAAGCAGAGGCCTCCAGCCTAAGATTTTGCTAGTGAGAACTCAACAGAGAAGCTGTATTTAGAAACAAGAAGAAGAAGAAACCACTGCATAAATGTTTCATTGAACCTGTGGAGGGTACTTTGTTTGATATTTAGCTTGGAAGCCTGAAGTGTCTGAAGCAGGAATTGCTTGTAGGTAGAAGAATATTATGTATTACCTGTCTCTGTTCAATCACCTGTCTTGCCTGCCATCTATACACATGTATAGAAGTATAGTAGAACTGGGTGAAATCTAGAAAAAAAGATCTGTGGGTATTTGTACTGGAAAGTGGATTCTGCTTCAACTATGCTTCTACCCCTTTTCACTTTCATAGACTCATGGGACTGGAAGGGACCTTGAGAGGTCATCTAGCACTTTCCTCTGGTGCTTATGCAGCTGAGTTTTACGAGTCTGAATACTGATAGAAGGCCTGCTCCGAAGCCCATTGAAATCAGTGGGTGATTTTCCCATTTACTTCAACAGGCTTTGGACCAGGTCCAGAAAGGAACCTTGAAGCTGGCATGCTCAAACACTCATGGAAATCAAACATTAAATTTGCTTTTTGGAGCCTTCTATCTAGCAACCTGATGATAAGTTATGTTCATCCAATTGGGGAATAAAAACAATACCATGAGTGACTTACACGTCAACCATAACTGAGTTACAAGATGAGTGCGGTAATATTTTTTTATCAGGCCATCTTCTGTTGGGGGTCTCCCTCACCCACAGAAGTCGGTCCAATAAAAGATATTACCTCACCTGTGTCTCTAATATCCTGGGAGCAGTGCAACTCCTACAACACTGCATATAACTGAGCTGCACAGTTTGGATTGGGAAGAGCAAGCCATTGTAAATGAATTTGGAAGAAAAAAAATCATTGAACAACAATTTGAGAAAATTGTCTGAAAAAAGATTGCAATCTGAACAGAAAGGAAATAAACTCAGTCAATTTAATTCATTTATTTATTGCCCAGCATTCATGTAAGAAATTATTTTAAAATGGTGGTTGAACCCCCACAAGAAAAGTTTTTAGATCTGGATTCACATTTTTTCCCAAAGCTCCAGCAACATGGGTAAATGGCGTTAATTGTCCCATCTCTAGTGGACAATACAGATTGGTTGTTGCTTTCTTTTAATAGCACTTTCACATCCAACAAGGGTGGCAGAATTGGTTTCCGAGCAGATGCTGTTGTATGCTCTCTAAGTCAACCACTAAAGAATGGGATTGTGTGGGGTAGTGGCGGGTCCAGGAGGTCAATATAAGAAGGAGTAGCTAGGATTCCCTTTTAATATACCCCATCTGCATTGAGACTGTCAGGATTCTCCAAAATTGCATTTCCTGGGGAAGCGGAGAGCCTGTTTGCTCATCAAAAGGGCACTGGTCCTTTGTCAAAGACAAGGAAGATGTATTTGAAAATTAAATGGCTGGGTTTTTTTCCCCACGCAACTTTTGGAGAGAGTTTTAAAGTGAAGTTTACATAGTGTAATGGAAAGCTCCACTGTACTATTTGGGGAGATAAGCTGCTGCTCACTGAACTTCTCCAAGCATTGTACTCTGGAAGCAACACTCAGTGAATGCTAATGGGAACCACAAAAGCACTTTTTTTTAATCTCGGTCGAGGATCTCTGTTCTTAAAGCTAAATCACTCATTCCCCAAGGGCAGCTGCTCTTTAATAGTCTCTAACCTCACTGAGATCTGTGTTTTAGGCCCCTTTGTATCCCTCGTTATTTCTTGAAGAATTCTGCATCTGTGTTGTATTTTTTCTTTTCTGATCTGTGATATTTGTGATTCTTCATATCTGGACTTAGTTCCCGTTTTTCATGTTGTTTTACGTTCTTTTTGTAGGGATGATTTTTTCTTCCCTGGGGTGAGTTAGTATGCAGCAGGTTTTGGATCCCACGTTATTTCCACAAACTGGAGGCAAAAAAGAGGTTTTCTTCTTTGATATCCTTTATGCATTGTTTCAGAGTTGTAAAGGGACTGTACATGCTATTTTTTGATAGAGAAAAAGGTTATTCTGCCAAATCGATATCAAATCTAACAGACTGAAGCAGACGGGTTCTTGGAAATTCAATATGGGCAAAGTTTTGACTTCAACAAACACTTTCTCACCCTAGAATTATAATGAGGAATGACAAATAGATGCTTCAATTACCTGATTAACTTCACAGTAGTTGTAATTTTTAAACCTATTTACTGATAGAAAGTGACTCTGGGTTTTTTGATGACAGTTAAGGAGAGAGCTTTAATTTCATATTCCATCACAATCTGCTAGTGTTACATCAACTCTTTCTGATGTCCTGGAAGAAGACTTGAAATGTTGCCAACAGGCTCATTTCACCTGAGTTCAAGAAGTGAAATAAATTGCTCCCATGTGAAAGAAAACCTTGTCTGCTTCCTGTTGTTGACCAATGCACCGTACAGACCATTCTGAAGGCATTTTCTGATGGAAGAAGTCCCCGGGATGTAAATGTAATTCAAATACTTCTGAGAGCTGCGCTTCCACTTCAGAATTTTATGAAAACTTGGAATTGAGGTTTGGTCCTAAATACCTGAATATTTCTGAGATATAGAGCTGAGGTTGGGTGTGACTCTTGTCTCATGGTTTTTCCTGTCGCAGTCCAAGTCTTCCTTTTTCGCTTTCTGCACAGTATAAGCTACAGGGCTACTCCTGAATTGTCCTCAAGTCAAAGGGCCATTTTCAATTTAGACCCCAATTTACCTCCATCCTGCACAGGATTAACTTCCTCACTTTTACTGTTGTAAATTATTGCCATCAGCAATGCTGAGTCATGAAATAGACATGCTATATGCTAAAAAAATATGAAACCCACAGCGTTTTGTTTTTTTGAACAATGGCTCCCCAGTGTCCCTAGGCCTTGGTAAATGGAGAAGCATGCTTGCTTGGCTACTACTTGCCACATTCTGAAACTGGCTTTTACCACAGGCCCTCTTTCTTTTGGCTAGAGCTGTCCCAGTTACTAGTGTCTACCTTTCATCTTCATCCATTGCTAGCCTAACTATTTATGCATCAGCTCAGCTTGCTGTATCTTTTTGATCCTTTACTGCCTCTTCAAACAACCATACCGTTCTTGTGAAAAATAATAGAAACATTTGCTTTTATGATACCATATTCTGAGGATCCCTGGGAAATATTAGATTATTTTTCCCCATTCAAGCCTACAGGGTGACCCATGCTTAGCAACGTCTCATTTAATCCGGAATTTCCATGTATAGTGGCAGGCCTGGGCGTACTGGCTGAACCTAAAATAGGTACTGACCTGAACCATTGCCCAAACATCAAATTGGATCCTAAATTCATGTGAAGCTTTTTTTAAAGTTTAGATAGCACCCACTCCTCACTCTGCTTTTTTCCCCTCGTTTAGTGAAACTGGCAGGATACAATGGGAGACTTTCCTCCCAGGTTACCTGGCCTGAACAAAGCCAGAAGGAATTCAGGGAAGAAATCGAGAGAGCCTGTCCTCATGAGATTACTGGGCTTGCATTTTACACGCCAGACCAAAGAAGCTGAGATATTTTGGATATGAGACAGTATCCAGTATCAGTGACATGATTCCTTGAGTGGTTTATCTGCATGATTTGACCCCAGGGCTTTTGGATCTAAAAGCATGAAGCCTCTACCACCTAAATTAATAGGCCAGTGCTAATAGGCCAGTGCTGTTAGCGTGGATGCAGTAGCAGACTCCTAAACCTCCGTATGGTCCATCTGCTACCAGGCGACTAGTACTAGTGTGGGTCTTTATCTGGGTTACATATGCCTTCAAACTGTTGCCTATGTGCCGGGCTGGCCCAAGGCATGTACAGTACAAAGCTGCAATGGACTCCAGTTTTGGGGACCTCATGCCCCTGGAGCAGGGATATAAAGGACTAGCTGCTTACCCATGTGGACAGTCTTGAAGAGCACATACCTGGTACATGCAGCCTGGTTTCTCTCTTGCCCCTTCCTGACGCTGAATTCTTTTCTTCAAAATATTTCATAGGAACCCTTTTGAAAAAGAAAAAAGCTCACGTCAGTACCCTTGAAATAACCAGTTTATCCCAAAATAACCAAATACCAGCCAGAGACCAGTCTGACCAAGTATCAGCCACAGTCGCAACCTGACTCTAGCTGATAGCAAAGCACAATTTTTCATCTGCCCTAGCCTAAGTGTAAGCATTGTGGCTCCTTATTTATGCTAATAATGGTGTTTGAACTGTACTTGAGCATCCCTTAACACTTATTGCTCCCAGGAAGAGCAAAATCTTCGAGTGAATAACCCTTGTGTATATATAGTTTTATATGAACAATCCTATTGTCTGATACCGAGAGGGGCGTCAGATTGCTCAGAGGTACTTGTACAGATGTTTGAAGCCTCAAATTGTAGCAATGCTAGGATTCTCGTTAACGTTACATAATACTGCAGAGCTGGTTCCAATCTGTTCACTTGTGCACATTGTGTATCTGTTTATTGCACTTTACAATAAAGAAGAACATCCAATATCTGTGAAACAAAGAGGTACTTATGAGAGCCCTGGTTCTGAACTCTTTCCCCCTCTCCACCCCTTCCATCCAAGTAGCACGGCTCATATCAACTGTTCAATGTATATGATGCATTGGGTGACATGCAAATTGATAAATCTTAAATTACTGATTGGCCCTTTGTTTCCTGAAATAGCTGAATAGTCCAAAGTAGGCTCAAGTAGGAATGTTGGCCATCATTTTCAAAAGTGATTTAGGCATGTAGGAGCTTAATTCCTATTGAAAGTCAATGGACCTTAGCTTCTTGCATCAGTTCTGTTCTTTCACCAATAGGAATCTCGATTGATTACATTTCTTTCAAACTTTCACCTTCCCTGATGTTGATAAGGGTGCTGCCTAATGGTATGAGCATAGCGCTGGGATCCGGGAACTACTCCTGTGTTCTAAGCTTGGACACAGACATCTTTTGTTGTGTTGGACAATTCACTTAACCAGTCTTTTTTTCCCTTTTTTATAAAATGAGGTACTATTTCAATACATACTTTAGCAGAGTCCTGTGAGAATTAGTGCTTGTAAGACCTTTTGGAGATGAAAATTATAGAAGTCCTTATTACTGAGGATGTTACATTGGGATCTTGGAGGTGAAGTTGCATAGTTTGAAGATGCATGGAAGTTGCATTGATTTTGTTGTGGGAGCGGGAAGATTGGGTGGATAAGAGTAACTCAGTGGGGAAGAGATGAAAGGATGAGCTGGAATCAAGTACTGGCATGAAAACTTTTGAAATGCTTATGCTTTATAAAAACATCTAGCAAAATAGAAAGCAAGTGCCATGATATGGTCAAAGATCAATCCCTTTTGATTTCAAAATTCTAGCATGGGTAAAGTGAGGGCTAATATAACAGATTAGTATCAGTGCTTTTCTTCATCACACTGTAAATAAAGAACGTTCAGCATCAGTAAAATGTGACCCTAGCTGTTTCTATCCTGAGGAATTGTCTTTCTGGTAATTAAAAATACGTCAGACCCCTGCTGGAGGTAATAAGTGAAAATTCTTTCATTCAGCTCCTAGAAATGTATTTGCCTTGTGAGTGGCTCCCAGCAGATGTCTGTGGAAAGTTTACTTCCCCTATTACGAATTGCACATGGGAGGAGAGGAAATAAGATGGTATCAAATGAAAGTTTCTGGAACACCAGGGTCCTGTGTTTTTGCCCCAGCCTATGATCCGCTGCCTGCGGTTGTGAAGTTTTATTATGATGGTAATCACCTACCTAGCAAGAATATTGCTCAGTGGGTATTAATGTCCTGTGTAATGAGCTCATGCATGCTAATTGTTTCAATATGGATTTTTATTTGGTACTAGGGTAGCCACTGCAATGAGTATGATAGTTTATATAATTGATCTATTCAGAGCAAACTGAACTCTGAATCAAGAAGATTGTGTGTGTGTGTGTGTGTGTGTGTGTGTGTATAGATATAGATTTTGTCCGTGTATTTGCTGTTCCTGGTAGTAACAACACTTTATCCTATAGCAATACCATTAGGAAAAGAGCCATGAATTCTGGTGCATGTGGGGAAATGTCTCAGTTTAAAATATTAATTTGAACACTCTGCCTAATCCCCACTCCCTTTGAAAATCAAATATTGCTCATTGATAAATCCTGGGATATCAGTGTGCTCCTGCACATTCTTATTTTTTCTGCATACACACAATAATATAGATAAGACACATGGGTCTGATCCAAAGCCCACTGAAGTCAAGGGAAGATTTTCCGTTGATTTCAATCAGGCCAGTGTAGCAAAAAGGAGCCAAGTTCAATGCCGGTAGCAGTATATGCAAATCCTTTGACTTTGTTAGAGTTACCCCAATTTATAACTGTGGCAAGATGGACTCCATATGCCCGAATACATAGGAACACATACACAGTTTACTTTAAAATGCCAAACTTCCAACATAATCAAATTCTGAAGACGCACTAAAGCATTTTCATTTGTAAAATCTAAGTGTGTCACTCATGGAGGGTTTTTTTTTAATTATACGATATAGTTTCCAATTTGCAGACTTTTTTCCATATAATGGGTGAGTGTTTCTCAGATCAGGTTGCATATTTGCATGTCCACTGAGGTTTGCATGGCCTTAGCAATTTATTCAAAGTTCAACAAAAAAAAGTGGGTGGGGGAAGAGAAAATTAAAATATATGTATTAGGTTCAACAGTGCCAGTTCTGGTATATTTTCCACTTTATCTTTCAACCTGCATTAGAAAATGACTAATTTTATTTTATAACTCACTTGAAAAATGCACATAGGCTCCAATGTTTAGTGGGTTTTGCAAAGGTTGACCTGTGGGTGCCAGCGACATAAATTGCAACCAGGTCAGCTCTACTGTCCATAATTCGTATAATTTAATGCCTCATAAAATGTGAAAATGAATACACTGGAATTTGTGGAGGGGAAAAATCCTCCTTCAGCTTTAGGAAGAGCAATAAAATGTTGCAGTATTTCTCCATACAGGAGCAATAAGCAAAAATTTTCTGACCAATAATCTGATTTAATGTGAAGAACCATCAATTTGCTTAACAGTGAAGCTTAATATGTATTTATAGTGCACATAGCTTATGTGTGCGGGTCAAGCTACATCAATAATGTGGTGCCTATTCTGATTTTTCAATAAAATAATCTCAGCGAGGCTCATATTGCTGATTCAGAGACAGAATTCCTAAAAATGCTCTGGCATTGGCATACCACTGTTCATTTTAAGATGTTAAACAGAAAACTCAGTTCGGAAATTTCTCTCTGCCTCCCAAACGTCTTCCTCCATCACTAAAAATTATTTACATTTCAAAGTAAAATAAAATAAGGAGTGTGCATGACTGAAACTGGGGCCTCTGTGTCAGTGAAAAGGGATTTATTTCGCTTAGGTTAGAGAGAACACAGAGAACACGTCATCATCATAGCTTTGGAGTACGGGACAAAAACTGAAAATCAAGTGGCAACTGCATGACCGACATTAAAATATGTCAGAAAAATCTACGATAGGTTTAAAAAGGGATCTGTGTTTTAAAAAGATGAAAGGGTAATTGACGAAATGGCCTTCCAGTAATACTCTAATGTCCTGCTGTAGCTGAATGAGGAAAGCTATTGAAGTAATTCTGTAGTTTCAGCAGAAACTATTCCGAGCTTACCATGCTGATTAAACCACATGCACTTGTAATAGCTTTAAAATTCCAGGCTTATGAAATACAAATCAAACACTATGAATATCTTATAAAGCCAGCTTCCAAATGCGAAGTTTAAATTTAACTGTAAAAGAAACAAAACAACTGAGTTGAAATAATTCCCCTTTTATGAATGCAGCATGTGACATGCTGCCGTCACTGTTACCATATACTGCTCATCCACCTTTCCCAAATCCTCCTCCATCAAATACGTGTATAGCACAAGGCACATGGGCCAAATGCTGCTATGTCTGCTTCTGTCTGTTCAGTCTCACAAGGAGGAATGCAAGCAGAATTTGAGCCTTCATTTCTAGAGTTCCTGGTTCAAATCCTGCCTGTGTTGGTGCTGATCTGAAGTTGCCATTTGAGGGCTGTTTAGTCTTGGGTTTCTTTGTCTCCGGCTAGTTACCAGTGGCTAGATGACTGAGCAGTAGCCGTTGTGGCAATTCATGCTAATTGGCACTTTCAGCAGAGAAACAAAGGTTTGACCAGACAGGGAAGCTGCCCATTTCTGTGTTACCCCGAGAGGTGTTTAGTCTGGGACAGGGTGGGACCAGGGCTCCGGGGACAGGACTCCGGCCGCCACTACCACCCCGGGCCCATTAAATCGTCCCCAGAGCCTGCCGGAGCCCTGGGGAAGTGGTGGCAGAGCTCCGGGGATGATTTAAAGGGCCCAGGGCTCGGCCGCTGCTATCGCCCTGAGCCCTTTAAATCGCCCCCCCAGCCCTGCCGCCGCTACCCCAGGGCTCCGGCAGCGGGGCTCTGGCAGCAATTTAAAGGGATGGGGGCTCCAGCTGCTTCTGAGAGCCGCAGGCCCTTTAAATTGCACCTGAGGAAGCCGATCCACCCCAGTACAGCGCACCGGCTTTTGCCGGTACACTGTACTGGGGCGAACCGGCTTACTTTCATCTCTGGTGTGAGCCCCTTACTGAATGAGGGAGGCAGCCTAGTGACAGAGGATGTGGAAAAAGCTAATGTACTCAATGCTTTTGTTTGCCTCTGTCTTCACGAGCAAGGTCAGCTCCCAGACTACTGCATTGGGCAACACAGCATGGGGAGGAGGTGAGCAGCCCTCTGCGGAGAAAGAAGTGGTTCGGGGCTATTTAGAAATGCTGGACGCGCACAAGTCCATGGGGCCAGATGCGCTGCATCCGAGAGTGCTAAAGGAGTTGGCAGATGTGATTGCAGAACCATTGGCCATTATCTTTGAAAACTCATGGCGATCGGGGGGAGTTCCCAGATGACTGGAAAAAGGCTAATGTAGTGCCCATCTTTAAAAAAGGGAAGAAGGAGGATCCGGGGAACTACAGGCCAGTCAGCCTCACCTCAGTCCCTGGAAAAATCATGGAGCAGGTCCCTAAGGAATCAATTCTGAAGCACTTAAAGGAGAGGAAAGTGATCAGGAACAGTCAGCATGGATTCACCAAGGGCAAGTCATGCCTGACTAATCTAATTACCTTCTATGACAAGATAACTGGCTCTGTGGATGAGGGGAAAGCAGTGAATGTGTTATTCCTTGACTTTAGCAAAGCTTTTGACACAGTCTCCCACATAAATCTTGCCAGCAAGTTAAAGAAGTATGGGCTGGATGAATGGACTAGAAGGTGGATAGAAAGCTGGCTACATTGTCGGGCTCAACGGGTACTGATCAATGGCTCCATGTCTAGTTGGCAGCCGGTATCAAGTGGAATGCCCCAAGGGTCGGTCGTGGGGCCGGTTTTGTTCAATATCTTCATTAATGATCTGGAGGTTGGCGTGGATTGCACCCTCAGCAAGTTTGCAGATGTCACTAAACTGGGAGGAGAGGTAGATACGCTGGATGGTAGGGATAAGATACAGAGGGCCCTAGACAAATTAGAGGATTGAGCCAAAAGAAATCTGATGAGGTTCAACAAGGACAAGTGCAGAGTCCTGCACTTAGGATGGAAGAATCCAATGCACCGCTACAGACTAGGGACCGAATGGCTAGGCAGCAGTTCTGCAGAAAAGGACCTAGGGGTGACAGTGGACGAGAAGCTGGATATGAGTCAATAGTGTGCCCTTGTTGCCAAGAAGGCCAATGGCATTTTGGGATGTATAATTAGGGGCATTGCCAGCAGATCGAGGGATGTGATCATTCCCCTCTATTCGACATTGGTGAGGCCTCATCTGGAGTACTGTGTCCAGTTTTGGGCCCCACACTACAAGAAGGATGTGGAAAAATTGGAAAATGTCCAGCAGAGGGCAACAAAAATGATTAGGAGACTGGAACACATGACTTATGAGGAGAGGCTGAGGGAACTGGGATTGTTTAGTCTGCGGAAGAAAAGAATGAGGGGGGATTTGATAGCTGCTTTCAACTACCTGAAAGGTGGTTCCAAAGAGGATGGATCTAGACTGTTCTCAGTGGTAGCAGATGACAGAACGAGGAACAATGGTCTCAAGTTGCAGTGGGGGAGGTTTAGGTTGGATATTAGGAAAAACTTTTTCACTAGGAGGGTGGTGAAGCACTGGAATGCGTTACCTAGGGAGGTGGTGGAATCTCCTTCCTTGGAAGTTTTTAAGGTCAGGCTTGACAAAGCCCTGGCTGGGATGATTTAGTTGGGGATTGGTCCTGCTTTGAGCAGGGGGTTGGACTAGATGACTTTCTGAGGTCCATTCCAACCCTGATATTCTGTGATTCTGTGATTCTATAAAAGCAGCGCCCAGCCTTCAGCTATATTATTTCAGCTATTGTGTCTATTCCACTCAGACTGAAATGCCACCCCGCTTCCCAGCTTCTCTTCCAGCCCTTAGCTGATCTGCTAACAACTGAATGTTTGCTGCAGCACTGGAAGTTCCATAATTAAGAGGAGGAGCCCTGTTTTCTAGCTGCCGGAGGTTTAACGAGTTAAGGAAGACATCAAAAACCTTCGCATAAGTTCAATGGCTCTCATTTAAATTTAAAATAGATCTATCCACTTATGCGTGAGAGCGGGAGATGGCTGCTCAGACTTTTTTCCATGGACTCATGTGGGCAGTAATTGTTTTTTCTGAGAGGCATAATTCTCATCAATAAATCATTGGATTTTTCAGGCCCCGTCTGATGCATTTTTATAACTTCTCAGGGAACATTTACTTCCAGCTGCTGAAATGTCCCATTTGGACACACTGCAATAAAGTCTTTTAAAGCCGAGGTCAAAAGTTTATCAGGATATTTTGTTTTTCCTTCAAGATGTCAATTTTCAACTAGGCCTGTGGCACAAAAGAACAATTTTGCGGTAAATACACACAGAGACGTGCTGGTGGTTTTCGTTGCTCATCATATCCACTTGGTTGCATGTTTCAAAATTTTGACGATAACCTTTTGGAGATAGAAATACTCAAGCTCGCTCTCATTGAGCTAGCATGCTGAATATAATAGTTTAGTGCCCATAGCGCGGACAGTGGTGGGCTGCAGTGTAGGCTGCCCCGAGTACAAACCTGCCTTGTTCCATTAGGTCTGTACTTGGGGTGACCGGCACTCACCACTGTTCATGCTACCGTAGCTCCACTAGTATCTTTTGTGTGCTGGCTCAATGCGAGCGAGAGCGAGGCAATCACTCTCTTCGCTCTGAGTGCAGACGGAGCCTTACTGTTACGATCATGTGCTGCCTGATGCTGCTAGGATGTCTTTATCTTTGGGTTAGAGTATAATGCCAGGACTTTACTCGGGCTCTTGAATTCTGTTCCAGCATTGTCACTGTGACTGGGCTGTGATGTTTGGCTAATTCCTTTACCTTTTTGTGCCTCAGTAGCTCTCTCTGTGAAATGGGTATAAAAATACCTGTCTTTGGGGACTGCGGGTGAGGGCGGGAGGTGTGGCTGGCTTAGGCTGTTTCTAAAGCTTTATAAGATCCTTTTGATGAAAGACACTAAATTATGGGCACGCCACACTGGCACAGCTGGATTTCAAATAACCATGTTTATGAACTAGGTACAAATATACAAGGCTTAGCTATCTATGCACATGGCTGCGCTGGCAAAGTTCTGATGACTTCTGCAATAGAAGACAGGATGGCCCTCTAGAGGGTTCCCAAACTCTTTAAAGGGATATTACCCAATTCATTGGCTGTGGAGTTGTGGGGAACCATCTGGACCATGGCCCAATCACTTTTTGGCTGGGCCAAACCGGAGTAGTGCTGCAACCATGCACATCATTTTTCAATGACATGCACTCAGATTTTGCCTGGCCGCCTCTCCAGGGATGTCTAGGCTAAATTTGAGTGAGCGGCATTGCAACCTGGTGCGTAGGGTTATGGCAGCACTCTGGTTTGGCTTGGCCACCGCTCTTTGATGATGGAGAGGTGGCCGGGCCAAATTTCAGTGCCTGGCTTTGCAACCTGGCATACAGGGTCACTGCACCCTTCAGGTTTGTGCCAGGTCACAAAGCCACTCACTCAAATTTGGAGTGGGTGGCTTTTAGATGCTCATGAGCATGATGGGTCAGGTTGCTGATGGAGGTGGGGGTGGGGAGGCCTGAGAGAGAAAGAGGAGGGTCAGGCAGATGGGGCAAATCTAGGGCACCATCACTTTCAGTGGTGCCCCATAGCCCTGATCCAATTCCTATACACTGCAACCTTTATCAGTAACGCAATGCGTACTGACTGTATGTGTGTAATTTATTTTATTTATCATTTAAATGCAGAAATCTGGCTGCCTGTGGAGAGGATATGGGACCCACTACTGCTCTCATCTAAGGAAGTCGAAGAAGCCTGTTTTCTGTAACTGAAAGAGCAATGTTCTAGTTCTGCTTCTTCATGTGAACTTGAGATTTATGAAGTAATTGTCTGTTGTCTGAAGTGCATGGATTCCTTAAGTTAGTAGCTAATTCATTAATGGCCTCACTGCGGCCTATTCTGTAACCATGGCTGGCGGTGGGACTTTTGCTGTTGATTTCACTGAGAACAGGAACAGGCCTTTTGGTTTGGAAGAGCTTGATCTGCTTTAAGGGCCCAATCCAGTGAGGTCCCCAGTTACTCTAGTGAGTTGTGCTTCAGGTCCTAATTCTGCAAATACAAATGTGGGAATCAAAATCAGAGGATAAATTTATGTGTGTCAGTAGATGTTCCTCCAAGACTGTACATTGCCTTTATTTTCTCCCACCCTAGAGTTGCATTATCCTTTCATGATACTAAAGGGTCCAGGAGAGAACAAGAGTATTTACATTCAACCGGAGGTGTCAGACAGACAGACATCTACTTCTGGCCTGGCTCACACTTAGATTTCACGCTGCAGCTGATGCCTTTTGTCAGAACCAAAACCAATTTTTCATCCTGTCGTAGGTCAGACTTTTGCTTTGTAAAGGGATAAAAGCTCTCATAAAAGATGCATGCGTCGTTTTGGTGTTTGTTCATTGGTCTCAATGTGTTTCTTTGCACTTTCCTTTCAACAGTACATCAAATACTTAATAGACTACCAAAAATTAGATGTAACTGGGGCCTCAGGCTACCTGTGTACTAATGATGGAGTTATCGCTAAATTGTTATTCCCATATTGAGGTGTGATTCCAGATAGATACGTGCTTCTCTAATTATCTGCAGAGAGTCTGTTTCTCGACAATTCCAGGCTCTTACTCATTTCCAAGGTAATGATACGTCAGAGTTGGCAGATGTGCCTCTGACTCACTAGAAAAGCTCCCCAGGGTGTCCAATCCCATTTAGAACCCTTGTTAAACCGTATGGGAGAATGCAGTATCTTCTTGATCAGTAACACAGGGAATCTCAGATAATTTGTATTCATCAGCCTGAGCTAAGTCCTTCTGAGTATGAGTAAATTCGAATCTGACTAGGTTAGCTTGGGCTTCAGAAGTGTATAAGCTCCTAAAATGTAGCCAAATATAAACGGTCTCTTAAAATGATGAGTCAAGCTTTTTTTCTGAAGGCATAATTCCCTTTGTTATACTGGGGAACTTTCTTTAGGAGAGGCCTGATTGCACTTTGCGCCTACTCTCCAGATCCTACGGACTGCTTTTGAGTGAAGCATACATAGAGGGAAGTGGAAAGAGAGGGAGTCTTTAAAGTAGCTGGTCCTAACTTGTTCAGGGCTTTAAAGATAAGGACAACGACTTTGCAGTTTACCCTAAAACTAGATTGGCAGCCAACATGTAGTTTGAAGTAATGGTGAGATGGGATCTTGCCAGTTGGCCCTTATTAGAAGGTGGGCACACCTGTCTGCTGCACCTGTTGCCCTCTATTGCTATTCTACCTGGGGCCTAAGGGAATGAGCTTAGTTGTCAGGAGCAGTTAGCAGGCCAGTATAGTAATGCAATACAGCTCATAATTTGACCAGTGGAAGGCAGTTGAGGGTGTTTTATCAGCATGCTCCCCACTGCCTCTGGCCTACCTGGATTAGATTTGAATTTACTGTCCTTAATCCAGATGCCCACTTCACTCAGACACTGTCATTCAGGGAAATGGGGCACTGAAATTAATGGTCTTATTTCCCTAATTCCCAAAAGGAACAGTTATTTCTATGGCACCCATTACTACAGCATTCAGGAAATGCACGTCACTTTAAATACTATATACTTAAGTTGGTCAGGTAGGCATTTATGTAGAAGCCCAATGGCTACATCCATTACCAGTGGACCTCTCTTCACTGCCATTCTCTTTGCCCAAAGTCCTGCTTAAACAGAGGCACCTAACTGTAGCTATAGTCCTCGAGAGAGGGTGAATTCCATGGGCCAGGGGCTGTCTTGAAAATGCACCACCACTCCGGGAAAGTTCTGTCAAAGGATACCAAAGCAAAATGCTCACAGCCAGTCTTAAATCTAATTGATAGATGAAAATTTGTCATTTCAAAACCTGAATCCATCTTGGAAACCCCAGTTCTCATTTCTCAAGCTGTTTTAACATCAGAGGTCTATCAATAATAATTATTTTATTAATTTCCTACTACCAAAAATAACTAATTGCTCACATTTTTCAAAATGTGCAGCAAATTAAGAGGCTGGAGTGCAACATCTTTTGCTAATTATTGCAGGGAGAGCTAATACACAGTGTGTGTGACCTTTAGTAAATTTGGATTCGGATGGCATTTTCCAACAGAACTGAGCATTGATCTCCATACAGTTAATTTATTGTTTAATTAAAAAATCATAGTTCACTGTATTCTGATTGCACATCCTTTTCCCCATCAGCCAATTAAATGTGGAGAGCCATCACGAACCTGTCATTTTTTATTATATTTTTTTTATAATGGAGCTTCCCAGAAACGCAGGTCTCCTCTCACCTAACCCACTAATGGCTTGGAAAGTCTTTAGCATAAACGACCTGCTTGAACTGCTCTGGAAGATAAATTCTGAGCATCTATCATTATGGTGCGACTCTGAGGTGCTAAACTTCCTGGACTAGATTGAATGATTCTGGAGCTTGACTCTGCCTTTTAGGTCACCAAAACCTACCATAAAATATAGATGGGCGGTTATTAAACTACAAGTCATCTCAGTCCATGGTGGTTCGCCATACTGTTCTTGTGCAACAGGTGAAGAAGCTATGTTTCTTTCTTGTATGAGACAATAATACAATCAAAGATTTCACCATCTGATTCCCCTCCTATGGGTGAAAAATGGTGCTTAGAATGCTATGTGAGTTACTGTCAAACTGGCTAGATAGAACTATAGTTTGCCTATATGAATACGAAACATAATAGAACAATGCTTAGAATGGCAACAGCAATTCTACATAAACTTTGAGAAGGCTTTTGATAGCATTCACAGGACCAGCCTGTGGCGCATTCATGGAATCCCTCTCCGTATAATCAACATCATTAAAACTTTTTATTTCAACTGTACATGCAGTGTTGATCACAGTGAGCTCAGTTTTGAAGTTAAAACAGGAGTATGTCAGGGGTGTGTCATGTCTGCAATCCTCTTCAATACTGCCATTGACTGGGTAATGTAGTGTACAACAGAAGACATGCCAAGAGGCATTAAATGGACACCCTTCTCATCCCTTGAAGACCTGGATTTCACAGCTGATCTCGCTCTCCTATCGCATACCCAATACCATATACAAGAAAAAACAACTTGACTCAATGCATTCAGCCAGCAAATTGGTCTGAAAATCAACCTCAATAAGACAGATATCATGACCTTTAATATTGCCTCACCATTACCATTACAGATAGAGGATCACGTTCTCACCAATGTAGAAACATTCACATACTTGGGCAGCACCACCAGCCAGGACGGTGGAACAAGCCGGGACATCTGGAACAGAATCAGTAAAGCCAGGAACACCTTCAGCAGCTTAAATACAGTCTGGAAATCATCAAAATACAACACCAAAACCAAACTCAAGATTTCTCAGAGCTGGGTACTTTCAGCATTACTTTATAGTGCAGAATGCTGGGGAATGAGAAAGTATGACATGTCCAGACTGCCTTCATTCCATACAATCTGCCTCAGAAAATTCCTCCGTTTCTTTTGGCCCAGAACAATTTCAAGCCAAGATCTATTGACACAGTGCAGCCAAGAGGATAAAGGCACCATCATTGACAAGAGGCGTTGGAGATGGATTGGCCATGTGCTTCAGATGGAAACTGATTCCATCACCAGAACAGAAATAAGATGGACACCTGAAGGCAAGCGAAAATGAGGCTGCCTGAAAACAACATGGTGAAGAGCTGTGGAAGCCGAGCTGAAAAACCTGGGGCACAGCTGGGGAACCACTGAAAGCCTTGCCAGAAGCAGACAGGAGTGAAGGAGCTTCGTTGTTACCCTAAACGCCAGAGGTGCAGTGGGAACATGATGATGATATTAAGTAAGTAGATTACTACTCTCATCACATAATGCTTGTTGGCACTATCTGTTGAAACTGGATTGGTGATTTTAACATCTAGGTAAGCTGACTCAAGCTGTGGTGTACTTTGCAGAATGTCTGAGCATTTGGTCCCCAAGAGCCTTGAGAAAGACATCATAGAAATGAACTCCTCATTTTCCCTTCCTTGTGTTTCTATGGCTGAATAGTTTATTTAATTTATACTTTATTGAAATTTAATGTCTTTTTCCCTTGCTTGATGCTTCATCAAGAATCCCATGTGAGCAAGCTTTTAAATCAAGAAATCCTGGTGGGCCCAATTCAAAGCAGACACCTCTTCACAATCAGATCTTTGGAATATATTAAGATTGTTAGGATATAGATATTCAGGCCTGTTTGTAAAGGTCTATACTCTAAGAATTTAGGTGTATTCTTATCACTTGGCTAGTTCTAGAGGTATAAAAGAAAGAATCAAAATCACTGTCTGCTGGTGTAAGAGCCTTCTCTTACTGAGACAGTCTGAGGCCCTATTCTTAGGCTAAGGCCTTTGGCTAAGCAACAGAGACAGCCATAAGTTGGGAAGCAAACGGTCACATCCTCACATTCCAAACTAGTCACATTGAAAGAAGGTGCTATTGGACTGTTAGGAATACACTCCTGTCCTGATCATGCCTATCACCTCCAGAGAAAGGGAAGTGCCTAGAAAATGTAAAAGGAAACTTAGTTTGATAGCATCCTGTCTGGCGAGAACTCACTTATCAATAGCTGGGATGTGAAATCCTCATTTCTTTCTTGTTCTATCACTGTAGTCCCCATTTCCCTATTATTTGTCTGTATAATCTCTGTGTGCTGTATAATTAATTTTGCTGGGTGTAAACTAATTAAGGTGGTGGGATATAATTGGTTAAATAATCATGTTACAATATGTTCGGATTGGTTAGTTAAATTTCAGGAAAATGATTGGTTAAGGTATAGCTAAGCAGAACTCAAGTTTTACTATATAGTCTGCAGTCAATCAGGAAGTGGGTGGGTCGGTGGGGGTGGGGGAAATGGGAATCATGTTTGGCTAAGGGCAGAAATGGGAACAGGGACACAGGTGTAAGGCTCTGTGGTGTCAGAGCTGGTAAGGGGGACACTAAGGAAGCAAACTGGAATCAAGCTTGCTGGAAGTTCACCCCAGTAAACATCGAATTGTTTGCACCTTTGGACTTCGGGTATTGTTGCTCTCTGTTCATGCGAGAAGTAAGTGGGTGAAGGAATAAGCCCCCTAACAAAGATCTTCCCCAAAACAGGTTGCCTTGATCATTTAGGTAGAGCCTTATCATATGAAGTGCTATAAAGTGGTTTCAGAGTAACAGCCGTGTTAGTCTGTATTCGCAAAAAGAAAAGGAGTACTTGTGGCACCTTAGAGACTAACCAATTTATTTGAGCATGAGCTTTCGTGAGCTACAGCTCACTTCATCAGATGCATGCCGTGGAAAATCCGATGAAGTGAGCTGTAGCTCACGAAAGCTCATGCTCAAATAAATTGGTTAGTCTCTAAGGTGCCACAAGTACTCCTTTTCTTTTTGCTATAAAGTGGCATCTTAGTAGATTTATTTAGGTAATGGGTTTGGTTATAGTACTTAACTATTTTTAAAGGTTTAAATCGTTTACTCCTTTACTGGCTAGAGAAGTGATGGTGGGTTTGTGCTGCTTGGTGTGCACAAAAGTTTTACTCCAGCAAGTTTCCTTTTGATTTGTCTGACAAATAGGAGTTCTAGAAATGATCTCAGGCAATCCTGGGGATTGAAAGACTAAAATTCTTGCTTGGTACATTACTGAGCAGGACAGAATTTCCATGGGGAGCTACTGGAGAAAATTGGTCAATATTTAGGAGGGACTAGAATGAGTCTTGGTATGTTGGTTGAAAAATCCTAAATATTATAAAAATGTTTAAAATGAAGTCAAATACAAAGTGTGCATGTAAAGGGGAATTGGTTGAAAAATGCCAATTCTACTGTTTGTGTCCAAATTGTTTTTTCTTCCAAAATTTTCACGGGAACATTTTTCATTTTGTTTTTTAATAAAAAACTTGAATGTTGAAAACAAAAACAAAAAAATAAGAACGGGTTTTGCTTTTTAAAAAAATACTGAAACATTTTTGTGGTTGCTGTGGTTGAATTTTTTTTTTTTTTTTGTTAGGGCTAGAAAATGTTGACCAAAACAACAACTCTCCAGAATATTTTCATTTTGGTTCAAAAGCTATATTTTGTCCAAAAATTTTTTGACTAACATTAATAAAAGACTTCTAACGGATTTTTGTTAAAAAAAAATCTGTTGGCCATCTTATTAGTAAAATTAATTAGTAAAAAAGCCCCAAAACAAGTTTCCAAAGCACAGAAGCTTCTGTTCAGCTAGTTAGGTAAGCCTTCCCTGCCCAGCCGTATTCCAGAAGAAATCACATGTCAAAGCAACATGTGAACAGAGGTCATCCCACGAGCAATTACAGACCTAGTAGGTCTCCTAACATGATACTTTTGAAATGAAAAACAAACTGTTGAATCTCAGAAAACATTATTAGAAGCCCATATTTCACTAAAGCAAGAAAATTAAACCATGGTGGTTTTTTTACAGATAAAGGTATTTCTAAAAGTTAACAGAAACTTTGGATATATCCTGACAGAAGCCCCTGAAAGCAATTAATCTTGGCTCTTTTGAAAAGAGGTGGGTATCATGATCCCTAGCTAGGCTGCCCCTTCTGAGACCCTTTTCTAGTCCCCCAGGTGCACCCCTTTCAGGTGACAGACCCATGACTCCACTTCTCTTTGGGGTGGAACCGTACAATCCAGCCATTCTCCAGCTGTGTCTCTGGGTTACACCTCCTCTGGTTGCCAGCCGGCTGTGATACCTAGTGGGCTCAATGCACTGGGCACCTCCGAGAGTTTTCCTTTGTGAGTCTGTAGCCAGTAAGATCTTAGTTCTCAGTCTCTCAGGCTTGGATTCTACTACCTCTTTGATAAGCTCTGCCAGGGGCCAGAGGAAGGACATTGGTGTATTCTCCCTTTAGTGTTGGTAGAAGGTTGTTTAAGTTACCCTATTGTCCTGTTTCCTGCTTGTTTTTCCAGTCACCTGTGTTGCCGGCACCCAATGCCAAGAGGCAAAACAACAGCAGGGGTTCGTTACCCGGTGTGTTTCACTTAATAATCACAACGAGGTGGAGAAGCAGAAAAGTTTATTTGCAGCTGCAAACAAGGTACAGGGAGAACAGAATCTCAAATCCTGCACCCCAGAGCAGGTCATTACACACACTTTTATATTCCTTAATGCTACTGCACTACACATCAGCCAATTAAAACTTTGTACAAATACTCTGCCTTCCTTATATGGATTACAACAATGTTTATTTCCTGCAACCCCTAACAAGCAGTCCTAGCAACTTAAACAACCAGAACTTTCTGTCTGGCCTTGTAGTTGTTTCTCTCCTATTATCTTTAACTTGGCGTCAGCAAACCTTACACTATAAGGTATTATCTGCGGCTGCAACATTGTTTTAAGAGCAAAAGAGCTTACTCAAACCAGGCAAGCCTGAATTCTATTAAGGGGGGTTGAGAAGAAGCCCTTAGGCCTTCAGCAGGGAGACTTCCTTGGCCCTTATGGCCTTCCATCCCCTCAACTTAACCAATGGCCATGCCCTGGGGTCTCCAACAATTCCCTCCTTTGAGAATACTCATTTTATTGCTTGAGTATTCTTATTTTTATTTACTTACTAGTGGGCTATGCATAAAATTAAAATGTTCAAAACTATGCAAAATAAGCATTTTTACACAGGACCACATACAACACCGTAAACATAACATGATTAATACAGGGGGAAAAAAACCTTAAATAATAGGCTAAACAACTCACTTAGCCACAGGGAAAGGCCCCAACCAGAAAATAGAGAGCCTAGCCAATCCTCCCCAGTTTGCTGATGAATGCCCTTTACCAGCAGCTTTAGGCGTTGTAAATCAGCTTCTACGGATGGCCCTGCATCTGTTATATTAAAGCAACACATGCCTGCAAACTCCTGCATAGGTGACCATGGCGTAGAAGCAAATAGTCTTGATCCTCCCTCTGATGGTCCTTACAGTGTCCCACTGCCACTTCCAAAGGGAGTTGCACTGCCTCTAGAAGCCGGAGAATTTGGGGCCCATACTTGACTGGGGAGCCTTGGGCTGTCAGCATTTCCCTCTGCTTCCACAGGCCAGCATGAGCATGCAGTACACCAAAAGCATATTTGGAATCAGTGAAAATATTGACCTATTTTCCTTTGGACAGTTTGAGTGCATGGGTCAGGGCCACTAGCTCAGCCAACTGGGCAGAGGTCCCAGTGGGCAAACTTTTAGCTTCCACAGTGTCATTGAGGGTCACAATAGCATAACCCGCCCTTCTTTGCCCATTTATCACCATGCTGCTGCCATCAGTGTACCACTTATAATCTGCATTTGGGAGGGGCACATCCTTCAAGTCCGGGAGGCTAGAATATTGGGCATCTATGATCTTCAAACAGTCATGTTCCTGTTTCTCAGTTTCTGGTAAGAGGGTGGCAGGGTTAAGGGATGGACAAGGCTGCAGCGTGACCTCAGGGTTCTCTAAGAGCTTTGCTTGGTATCTTGATATACGCGCTTGTGTGAGCCAGAGGCCGCCCTTAACATCCAGTAAAGCGCGTACCATGTGGGTGTAAAAACCTGTATTGTTCCCCCTAGTGTCAGTTTCTCTGCTTCTGCCAGAGTCAGGGCACTGGCTGCCACTGCCCGCAGGCACTCTGGCCAGCCCTTGGCTACTTGGTCCAGTTGTTTAGAAAAATATGCCACTGGACGTTTCCATGCTTCTAGCAGCTGTGTGAGTACTCCCAGGGCCACCCCCTTTCGTTCATGTACATACAACTGAAATGGCTTGTAGAGATCTGGCAGACCTAGAGCCGGGGCTTCCATTAGCTTTCTTTTTAGGATTTTAAATGCCCTGTCAGCCTCCGGGGTCCAGTGAAAGGGGTCATGGTCTGCTCCTTTTACACAGTCGTACAGGGGTCTAGCCCATAGTCCAAACTCTGGGATCCATATCCTACAGAAGCCTGCCATCCCCAGAAATGCTCTAAGCTGCTTGCGATTACTCGGGATAGGAACTTGGCATATAGCTTCCTTCCTCTCATTTGAAAGCTGGCGTTCCCCCTGCCATATGTAGAATCCGAGGTATTGTACTTGCAGGAGAGCAATCTGAGCCTTACTTTGTGCTACCCGATATCTTCGGAGTCCCACAAAATTCAGGAGACTCACGGTGGCTTTAAGGCAAGGAGTTAAGCCCACAATGGAAATTAACAGATTGTCTACATATTGCAAAAGGAGGGCTTTCTTATTATCCCACTCTTTTAGGTCCCTGGCCAGAGCCTGGCCAAAGAGGGTGGGGGAATTTTTAAACCCCTGGGCTAACACTGTCCAGCAAAGTTGCTTTTTAACTCTCCCATTCGAAGGAGAAAATCTCCTGTAATGAGGTGTCAACTGGGATGGCAAAAAAAGCATCTTTTAAATTAAGAACTGAAAAATGGGTATACTGTCCCCTATAGAAGCCAATAGGGTATATGGGTTAGGGACAAGAGGGTGCAAAGTCTTAACCCGTTCATTAACTGCCCTTAGGTCTTGTACCAGCCAGTACGTGCCATCAGGTTTTCTGTACGGGTAAAATGGGAGTGTTCCAGGCTGACTGACATTCCCGGAGAATACCATATTTTAGAAATTGATCTATGGTTTCCTGTAACCCCTCTCTGGCTTCCTTCTTGATTGGATATTGCTTTACTCGCACCGGGCCTTTCCCGGGTATGAGCTGGACATGAATGGGGGTTTGGTGAGTAGCTTTTCCTGGGATCCCTGATGCCCACACAAGGGGATACACTTGGACTTCCCACTGGTCCCATTCTGGGGCTTGCATAGCCGAGGGTTCAACTGCAAGGGCCATAATCCATGCATTTTCAGGGGGTAAGGTAAGGATTATTTCATCTTGAATAAAATGCAGGGTGGCACCTAGGCGACACAGCAGGTCCCGTCCCAGCAACGGTGTTGGGCATTCAGGGAGGTATACCAGCTTATGGGATATGGTTCTGTTTCCCAAAGCACATTCTGCTGGGGCATACACTAGGCACTTGGTATCTTTGCCTGTGGCCACTGTCACAGTGAGGGAGTCTGCTACTGGCAACTGAAGGGGTTGATTTACAGCAGTTTGCGCCGCTCCAGAGTCCACTAAAAAATCTATTTCTTCATTTCCCACCCACACATTTACTTGGGGTTCCGGGGGTAGGATGATCCGTCTCCCCTGACACCCCTATTCCTGTTCTTCTATCGCCATTATAGAGGTACCCCCCCTTTCCTTCTTGTTTGGGCACTCATTTTTCCGGTGTCCCTCTTGCCGACACAGGGCACACTGATTGCGCCCCAGTCGTCTTTCCCGCGGGCCTGGACGTCCGCATCCACGGCCCCTTCCTTCTCGTTCACTTTCCTTCGTGCCTGCCTGCACCGTCGCTACCATTAATCTCCCTTGCTTCTTCTCCTTCTCCACTTCTCTTAAACTATACACTCGATTTGCTGCTTCTAAAATCTGTGCCATGGTCATACCCATCAAATCCTCCTTTTTCTGTAGCTTTCTTTTAATGTCGGGGGCTGCTCTGCTTGTAAATACTCCTTTAATAATTGCCTCAGTTTGTGGATCATTAGGATCTGCATTGGTATACTGTTGGATCGTGTCTCGAATGCGCTGTAAAAAGGCTCCAGGGCTTTCCTTTGGATCCTGCACTACCTCATATGGTTTAGTCCAATTATTCTGTCTGACAGCTGCATGACGGAGTCCATACAGTAGCAGCTCCTTATAGGAGGTGAGGTGGGTCATAGCCTGATTGTCATTTGGGTCCCACCTAGGATCCTGATTATCTGGGGTCGGGATATTGTTACGGTCCTGGTCATATCGCCTTTTTGCCTTCTCCCTTTAGCTATGATCTGTTCTCGTTCAACCTCAGTCAATAATGTTCGCAGGACATTACAATTATCCCAGTCTGGCTTGTAGCTGCTAAGACATCCCTCAAAAACTGATACAAACTTGCTTGGGTTGATAGAAAATTCTCCAGCCTGTGCTTTGAAAGTGGCCAGGTCCATAGGATTAAAAGGTGCATGAGTATAGACTGCATAGTAAGAGCAGCTTGTTTTTTCTATTGCATTATGGGCGATTTTAGTCTCGGTAAGTAATGGGTATAATCCAGCAGATGGAGCTCGAACCTCATTATGAGCTTCACTAGGAATCTTACTTTGAGCCTTGCTCTGTGTGGGTGTAGGGGCCGAAGGGGACACCGGATCTGCCATTACATTTGGGGTGGGGGTCCGGGGACTGACATTAATTGCTACCGGGCCAATCGGGGTTAAATTACAGCATTGTAAAATATCAGTACGAGACCACAAGGTCATAAACTGGTATCAACTCCAGTTTATAAACTGGTATAAACTCCACTATGTGAGTGCGTTGCACTGTTGCGCCCTCCGGGGTTGATCAAACTGCGTCTCCTCCGAGGCCCCCGATGAACTCACCTGTGCTCGCTGGGCGTCGGTTGTTGCTGCAATCCTTGACCGCCGGAAGGGATCCAGGCAAGGCTAAATTGCAGCCTCGTCGCCCCACGTTGGGCGCCAAAAGCTGTTGCCGGCACCCAATGCTGAGAGGCAAAACAACAGCAGGGGTTCATTACACGGTGTGTTTCACTCAATAATCACAAGGGGGTGGAGAAGCAGAAAAGTTTATTTGCAGCTGCAAACAAGGTACAGGGAGAATAGCATCTCAAATCCTGCACCCCAGAGCAGGTCATTACACACACTTTTATATTCCTTAATGCTACTGCACTACACATCAGCCAATTAAAACTTTGCACAAATACTCTGCCTTCCTTATATGGGTTACAACAATGTTTATTTCCTGCAACCTCTAACAAGCAGTCCTAGCAACTTAAACAACCAGAACATTCTGTCTGGCCTTGTAGTTGTTTCTCTCCTATTATCTTTAACTTGGCGTCAGCAAACCTTACACTATAAGGTATTATCTGCGGCTGCAACATTGTTTTAAGAGCAAAAGAGCTTACTCAAACCAGGCAAGCCTGAATTCTATTAAGGGGGGTTGAGAAGAAGCCCTTAGGCCTTCAGCAGGGAGACTTCCTCGGCCCTTATGGCCTTCCATCCCCTCAACTTAACTAATGGCCATGCCCTGGGGTCTCCAACACCTGCTATTAAACTAAACCAACTTATTCGTGCAGTAAACATCCAATATAGTCATGCAGCACACATCCTAATAACCGGGTCAACATACAGGATCCATAACTTATTACTACCACCACTACACCTGGTATTTAAACATTACTGTAGATAATGCTGAACCTATAAACCATATACTTGAACACTGTAGGTATCTTTTATAATATATGCATTAAAAAGCATTCAGATCCTACTAAATATGCATTTTTAGCCATTTTACTAGGATTAATTTTAACCCAATGGCTTATTAATGAAACGTGGGAAGCAGTGAAGTTGGAGGTAGTGCTTTGCATTCTCAGGGCACTTTAATGAATATTGGCATTTGTTCTGCAGTAGTCCTAATGAAATGCTGAAATTGTCAGTGTGTCAACTTATTCATGATCAAATAAGTTGAATGCAGCCATCCTAAATATTCATGGAAATATCTCATTATACAAATCATCTCATTAACCTGAAGTGTGCTCTAAATGAAGCAACCAAACTGTTGCCTACTTTCCCTTATAATTGCAATTTGAGTATAATTATTTCTCAATGCTTAGTTCTATTTACAATAATAATAGCATTTCACATGTGCTAAGACGAAGTCCTAACAGTAGAATAAACTTCAGGAACATTGTAGCAAAAAGGCCATTAACCTTTCATGTTTGTGTTCATTCTATTCACTGTTAATGTTCATTACTGAAGACGATTGTATTTTACCAAGCGCTTTTATGATCATGTCTCTTCTCTTTCTGGTGACATACATACATGGCACCACTAATGTCACCATCGTTTTAAGGTTATGCCAGTCTGTTACAAACACCTTGTTACTTTATCTAGCTATTTCCTGAAAAACAGCTCAACTTTAATGTAAAAATTATTTCTGGACTTGAAATAAAGTGTCACAACCAGAAGTAAACATGTGACACTACAGAAAATAAAAGAAAGACAAGAGAGTCTTGGGTTTTAGGAAAGCAACTTATTTCCTAATTGACAAACACAAGTGGTTACTCTTCAAATTAAATGGCTACTGCATATAAGAATTATGGGCTTCTTAGCACACATATTCCCCTATTCTTTGTACTCAGAAGCTCTGCATGCTATGAAGGTGTAGTTAGATATGTATCCAATGCTTGCAAAGGCAGAGCCCACCCTTTCGAAAGTCTGAATGACCCATTTTAGCATATTGTCAATTCACAAGGCCCTTAACCAGTAATGAGCTGCCAAAATCTTAACAAGGGGTTCCCTCCTCACCCCATGAGGGGGTCATTGCCCACCCCCGCCCTCCCGGGACTCCTGCTCCATCCAACCCCCCCAGCATTCCTTGACGCCCCCCCCCCAGGACCCCTGCTCCATTCGCTCCCCCTCCCCTGTCCCCTGACTGCCCCCAGAACCGGGCAGGAGGGTCTCGTGGGCCACCGTAGTGGGTGTCCACCCCTAACAGCCAGAGGTACCTGCCGGGGGGGGCGACGTGGGGAGTCCCGGAGGTGCTTACCTGGGCAGCTCCCAGGAAGCATCCAGCAGGTCCCTCTGGCTCCTAGGGGCGGGGGAGCATAGCTAGGGGGGAGCAGAGGAAGCGGCCGCTCCCCCACTGATCACATCAAAAGTGGCGCCTTAGGCGCCGACTCCCTGGGTGCTCCAGGGCTGGAGCACCCATGGAGAAAATTTGGTGGGTGCAGAGCACCCACCGGCAGCTCCCTGCCCCGCGCCCGGCCCCAGCTCACCTCCACTCCACCTCCGCCTCCTCCCCTGAACATGCCGCCCCGCTCTTCTTCTCAGCGTGCGTCCCTCCCCAGCTTCCTGCAAATCAGCTGTTCGGCGGGAAGCCTGGAAGGGCTGAGAAGCAGGCGGCGGCTTCCCGCTCAGGCCCAGGGTGGCGGAGGTGAGCTGGGGCGGGGAGCGGTTCCCCTGCGTGCCCCCCCCAGGTTACCTGCTGCGCCATGGGTGGCCCTCCTTGAGACCCCTCCCCCCACCTCAGCTCACCTCCGCCTCCCTGGGCCTGAGCGGGAAGCCGTGGCTTGCTTCTCAGCCCGCTCTGGCTTCCCGCGTGAACAGCTGATTTGCGGGAAGCAGGGAGGGGTGGAGAAGCAGAGTGGGGCAGCGCGTTCAGGGGAGGGGAGGAGGCAGAGGTGGAGTGGAGGTGAGCTGGGGCCGGGCGCGGGGCAGGGAGCTGCTGGTGGGTGCTCTGCACCCACCAAATTTTCCCCTTGGGTGCTCCAGGGCTGGAGCACCCATGGAGTCGGCGCCTAAGTCGCCACTTTTGGCTGGTTAAATTTAGAAGCCCTTTTAGAACCGGTTGTCCCTCGCGGAACAACCGGTTCTGAAAGGGCTTCTAAATTTAACAACCGGTTCTAGCGAACCGGTGCGAACCGGCTCCAGCTCACCACTGCCCTAAATACTTCCTATTACAGTGATGGCTTATCTGTTTTTGTGAAGAGCTAATGTGACCTTGTTATTTATGAAGATTTTCTGTGGAAGACCCCACGCAGAGAGTGAGCTAAATATTATTTTATACATTAATTATAGTAGTAAAATCTGTTAACATATTACTGATAATTAGGAAGACAAGTTTTTTGCTATGAGGAGTTTACACTCAAGACAGGTAATTTGCAGCTATCTTGAAACTACTTCCCTTATTTGTCAGTTACATGAGATACAGGATGTGAGACTGCCTTTCACCGCGAAGCCATTCACCGAAATACTGCCATTATGAGCCAGTATTTTCTATAGTGACAAAAGAAAATGCATCAACCAGGCGATGTCTCTGACTCTGCAACATCACTCTCAAAAGTTAGTCTGTCTAGGGGCATTTCTTTGGTACCTATGACCATAGTTTTTGAAACACCACTTTCAAGGAGAGAGATAGGAGCAAACTTTATTGGACTGTGTTGATGGTTTTCTGGATACAAGACCTAAGCACCCACAAAAATGGTAATTGGGACTCAAAAGCAGTCAAGTTTAGTTTGGCTTCCCTCCTCTGGCCACATTATCTTTCTTGCTTTACCTGCCTCTCTTTTTGTCTGCTCTCACTAGTTACATTGTAAGCCCTCTTGGGGCAGGTATTGTCTTACAATGAGTTGGTATAGCAGCTCGTGCAATGTGGAGGCTGATCAAGTTTGGGGCCTTTAGGCGTTACCGTAATTCAACACATAAACAGTGATCATTTGTGCCTTACCACTGACTACCTTGAACTGCATTCCATTTGCATACTGGTGGAGAATGAAGGAAGCTAATCATAGAACCATGGGGTAGAAGGGACCACAAGGGTCATCTAGTCTACCCCTCTGCCAAGATGCAGGACGTGTTGTGTCTAAACCATCCAAGACAGATGGCAATCCAGCCTCCTTTTGTAAACCTCTAGTGAAGGAGCTTCCACAACCTTCCTAAACCTCGGTTCCATTGTCCTCCTGTTCTTACAGTTAGGAAGTTTTTCCTGAGATTTAATCTAAATCTGCTATGCTGTAGTTTGAACCCATTGCTTCTTGTCCTGCCCTAATGACGTTTCCTAATGGGAAAGTTGTGTAGGAATTTGGTTACTGTGTCCTGGATCACCACTGAGAGAGAACCGGTGACTTCAGGATAGAACCTCTTGCCTTGCTTTATGGGTGAGGGGATGCTGAAGAAGGGAGTCCTGCCAGAAGATGATGTCATCAAATGCAGCAAGTAGATACCAATTTTGCTTGAACAGGTTTTCTCCACAGTGGCCAGAAATGCTTTTGAAGCTGTGCTGTGGCTATTGTTGTTGCTCTTTCCCTTAGGGGTGGGAGGAGCGAGGCTAGAAGTTGCCCAGGGAATGATATAATTTGAGTTTTAGACATAGGATAGGCACAGCACATGAAGTTTGAAAAATTCTGGGGACAAATTTCATCCCTGATACAATGCCACTGAAGTTAATGTGACTTTCATCGGGTAAATTTGGCCAGATGAGTCTCTGCAAATATATTTTAATAATATACTAACACTCTGCACTTCAGCAGTGATTTTCATTCGACGATCTCCAAACAGTTCACCGCCAATAACAACCCCTTTTGTTTAAACTAATCCAATAAATGTTTCAGATCCTCTTGAGGGCTTTGGATATGTATTGGAATTTTGGTTGTTTTTAACTAATATAGAAAATTAACCAGTAGTGTGGAAGCTTTTCACTCCTGATCTTTATTTCTTTTTTAATATATTATTACCGAGTAGACTCTTCAAGGAAGAGAGTTGGGCACTTGAATGGCTCTATGGTCATAGGTTGCATACCCTGATCATCTATCAAAATCTTTTCTTTTTTATTATAAGAACATCTCTTGCACACAAGGAGTAAAAGCTGGAATTTTTCACATGTAACATAATTTCAAACAAATATCTGCTCAGCTGCAGTGCTTGTGTGACAAGCAGTACCTAGTATGCAATTATATCTGTTTAAACAAAAGATTTCTCCCTTATGATCCAGCTATTTATCCCCACTGCAATAAAATGACCATTCTTAATTCATCACATCATCATCCGCTCTCAAAGATTACGGGATCACCTCAGCTTAATATTATGAGTCTCAGCAATGAGAATGGACTGAAAGGCTCTTCCTAAAACACACACAATCATCAGTCATTTATTATCAGGAACAGGGGGGAAATATTCACTTTCTGATACAAAGGATGGATTTTTCATTTAATATCTGTGAAATTCTTTTCTTGCATATTTTTATTAATGATATCAAGAAGAAAAGTTTTCACAAATACAACCAGTGTATCTGTTTCCTCTGCTAGACCAATAGGATGTTGACTTATACTATGATACCAGAAGAGGTATTTGCTATGTATTGCAGTGATTTGTGATATTGTTTTTGTAATGCTTCAGTTCTCTCTCGTTGGTAATTTTTGTTCATCTACTCTGTCAGGCTTTTTCAAAAGCATTCTACATTAACCTAACTTTGCCTTACACTGTAGTCAATGGGAGTTTTGTGCATGCATGTGAGAAAGAGAAAGACTCCTGTATTCTGAATAGAGCTGAGCAAAAATGAAAGTTTCCGTCCCATGGAAAATTTTGATATTTCAACATTGGTTTTCATTCTGATTCGGGACAAAAATTTTAAATACCAAGATATTTTGAGGAACAAAAAATTTCAATTTGGAAATGGGAAAACATTTTGATTTGATATTTTTGATCAAAGCTAAATGTTTCAGCATTCCTGAATGAAAACATTTTATTGTGGCTTGTTGAACCAAATTGGAAACATTTTGTTTTGAGTCAGTTTGATATTAAACTGTATCTGTTTATGGTGCTGCACTGCCTCATGGGAGTAGTCGTTCAGGTTCCTCTTGCTCCCATTTTCCCCTATCCACTGGGCTCCCTGACTGGATTACTTCTCCCTTGATGAACCACATGGCTTGGTCAGAGGGGAGACTGCAATACATTATGGGAGTCACATGATGGCAGGTGAGTGAGGCACTCATCCAGGAGACCCAATTTAAAGTCCCTGCTCCAATGAATATTATTTATGCACAGTGGAACAGCTTCAACAGGTGAGATTGAGAAACCCAGCCCAGAATAGCCTACAGACTGTTAGTTAGGGCACTTACCTTGGAGGGGAAGACCTGAGTTCAAATCCCTGCCCCAGAATGCGGATTTGAACCTGGGTCTCCCACAACCTTGGTAAGTGTCCTTATCACTGGGCTAAAAGTGATAAGGGGGCCACCACCACCTCCTCCTCTGTCCAGTTTGTGAATCTGTCCCCTCTTTCCTCTCCCCCACTCCGGCCAAAAAAAGTCTGGTTTAAACTATTCAGCAAACCTGTGTTAAATTCAGGAATCAGTGAGACAACTCAAAACCGTATTTTGCCCGGCTCTAGTTTCAGTCTTTGAGAGTTTAAGAGAACCACAGGACTGAAAACCGAAGTTCATCTTCTGGGGGCGGGGGAGGAATTAGTTGCTCCCCAGAAGCAGCGCATCAGGCTGAGCAACCCCACCCTTTCCCCTCTCTGTGACCAGCGCACACGCCGTGGAGGGTCTCAATCCTACCACCTCTTGAGAGAAGGCTGGTTTGTGTCCTCTTTCTGATTCAAAAGGGATATCCCTCCTGGCAACGGAGGGATGACTTTCCAAATGATGGTTTTATCTCCACCCCACTGCCTCTCATTTCCTTTGGCTCTAGAATTCCTTGGGTATTGATTCTGCAATGTTTTTATATCCCTCTCATACCATGCTCTGTTGGCTTGGACAGCTTCGCCATTACTAATGCTGAGCCTGTGAAAGGCTGTGCCTTGCTGATTTGACACGGTGAAATTTGTTGTATTTAATGCTTTGTTTTTTGCTGTGAGGGGTTAGTTGAAAGTTTTTTTTTCTCGCTCACTCTCTTGTTTTTTTCCTGTTTCATGGCATTTTCAACCTAATAGTGAGTGTGCTGTTGCAGCAACGTGTTCTAGCAGCAGGAGCTTTGATCTCCTTGGCTATAGATGGAAACATCCCGGATATGAAGCTTTTATTTCTTCTATTTTTATCTTCATTTGCCATGGTTGCAGCTGTTTTAGATTTGCATCCATTACATTGGGTTAAGTCACTTTGGAAAGCAAATCCTAATGAGCTGTTGAGTAGAGTTAGGGAGATCTGTAAATTGGGCAAATCACATATTTGATTGAAAAGGCACTTAAAGAACGACAAACCTCCAGCTCTGGGTCTGTTCACACTAAGAAACTTTGCACCAGAGTTCATAAATGTAACTTCCATCTTGAACTGCATGAGCGTAGGCCCACCTTCTGTTCTTACAGTACATCTACATTGGGGCAATTACATCAGCGTAGAGGAGACATTTTTAATGTAGAGCAGCCATCAGTGTTTTTAAAGGCTTGATAGTGTTTTAAAGAATCTTAGAACTGAAGGACTGGAAGGGACCTCGAGAGGTCATCTAGTCCAGTCTCCAGCACCCAAGGCAGGACTAAATGTTATCTAGACCATCCCTGACAGGTGATTGGAGATTTTAAAGATCAGATTAAACAATGTTGGAGATTCCACAACCTCCATAGGCAATTTATTACAGTGCTTAACCACACTGACAAGTAGGAAGTTTTTCCTAATGTCCAACCTAAACCTCCCTTACTGCAATTTAAGCCCATTGTTTCTTGTCCTCTCCTCAGAGGTTAAGGAGAACAAATTTTCTTCCTCCTCCTTGTAACATCCTTTTATGTATTTGAAAACTGTTATTATATCCCCCTTCAGTCTTCTCTTCTCCAGACTAAACAAATCTAGTTTTTTCAATCTTCCCTCATAGATCATGTTTTCTAGACCTTTAATAATTTTTGTTGCTCTTCTCTGGACTTTCTCCAATTTGTCCACATCTTTTCTGAAATGAGGTGCCCAGAACTGGACACAATATTTCAGTTGAGGCCTAATTAGCACAGAGTAGAATAGAAGAATTTCTTCTTGTGTCTTGCTTACAACACTCCTGCTAATACATCCCAGAATGATGTTTGCTTTTTTGCAACAGTGTTACACTGTTGACTCATATTTAGCTTGTGATCCACCATGACCCCGAGATCCCTTTCCACAGTACTCCATCCTAGGCAGTCATTTCCCATTTTGTGTGTGTGCAACTAATTGTTCCTTCCTAAGTGGAGTATTTTGCATTTGTCCTTATTCATCCTATTTACTTGAGACCATTTCTCCAGTTTGTCCAATCATTTTGAATTTTAATCCTATCCTCCAAAGCACTTGCAACCCCTCCCAGCTTGGTATCATCCGCAGACTTTATAAGTGTACTCTCTATGCCATAATCTAAATCATTGTAGATGATATTGAACAGAACCAGACCCAGAACTGATCCCTACAGGACCCCACTTGATATGCCCTTCCAGCATACATTAGGTGTGTTTGCTTCTTTTGGTTCCACCCACACGTAGAAGCTGTTACCTTCCCTCCACATGCCAAATTCATACATTACGGACCAGATTTTGCATAGTTGCACCTAGACTCCAATTTTGCAGACTCATCTGCACTGCTCCCATAATTTAATATCTCTAAGTAACTGCATCCACTAATTATATCATGAAGTTGTCTGCCTACCTAATTTACAGGTAAAGTTTGATATTTAGAAGTCTGAAATTTTGAACCCACAGTGAATCTCATGGTAACGTCATCTAAATTTATGATACCTGACAAATGGAGTAACATGCATTATTGCTATTACCACTTTTAATATCCATGTAAATAGTTATACTTTGCAGAGATGTCTTGCCTTTCATCTAAGGATCTCAGTGTGCTAGAGACATTAATTAATTACCGACCATGCAGGGATGTTGTGAGGCTCGATTATTATTTCCCTCATTTTATATGTGACAGAGAAATTAAATGACTTGCCCAGGGTCACATACAGAATATGTAGCAGAGTCAGGAATAGACCCTCCCCACGCACACACCCACACACACATCTCTAGACTCTTAGGCATCGTCTACACCTAAAAATTAGACCAACTTAGTTACATCACTCAGAGCTGTGAAAAATGTCGCACCCTATGTGATGCAGTTAGGTTGACCTAAAACCTACTGTAGACACAGCTAGATCAATGGAAGTCTTCTTCCACTGACCTAGCTGTCACCTCATCCCTAGGTGCTGGGGCTTGAAGTGGTTTCTATTATATACAGCGTTTACAGTTTGGTTCAATGGCTCTCAGCACCCCCACTATAAAGATTGTTCCAGCACCCCTGGATGCATGGACCATACTTGTGCCACTGTAGCTGCTGTAGTGTAGACATATTCCCCCTACTCTTTACTTTCAGCCATGGTACTGCCTTGGAAAGAACTGATCACACACTGTGTGTATCTGCATAGATACCTTACAGACACGCATTTTAAGGAGAATTCTATAGAGGTGTGTCTACTGAATCTTGCACGATAGGGGACATCAACTGTGTTAATGCCCAGAAAGGGAAATGTCTTGAATTTCTTCTGAACGCACACATTCTCCTTGTTGAAAAGTGACACATTCCAGTCCTTATGATCATTTTATGTATAGTTTACAGGTAAGGCAAATATGTGGGAGATCTTATTTGTCTGCAGCAAAAAACCTGTCAGCTACTAGGACAAGATTTTAGTGGCAGGCATTCCAAATATACAGTGTAAGTGAGCTGCAGTCCAGCTTACAATATAATGCATAATAATAACTGCTATTTTAATATTTTGTAGGAGGAAAAACCAGGTAGCAGTAGCAAAAAAACCATGGAGGCAGCATAAGATCATTGAAGTTTCCTCCTTAAACAGAATTGTCTTCTGACTCTGCTCTGAGTCCTGAGAGGGGGTAAAAATCTAGGAGGCTGTTGTCCTTCTAATTGTTTGTTGTTGTTGTTAACGCTGAGTGACAACTGAAGGTCGAAACCATTTGTATTTGGATCGGTCAGCCGCCTTTCGTTACATTATCTGAGAGGCGATGAATGTAGCAGCGTCTCAGCCAAGCTCAGCCCTCCTGCTTCCCTTTCTGAAAATGTCAGCCGCAGCAAAAACTGTTCAGGGGGTAGAGGGCTCACAGAACACAGCAATTTTGTGTTTAGGGATGCCTCCCCTCCCCCCTCTTTCTCAACACACCAGCACAGACCCCACCCACCTCTCATTGTGGGAGGGAGATCTTGATTGGCCCTTAAAGTTCAGCTTTAGTTGTCAGTAGAGCTGGGTGGGGAATAATTTCCCTGTCCCATGAATATTTTCAAGATTTCAAAACATTTCCCATTCTATATCAGGACAAACCCTGAGCCCTTTCGACATTTTTCTCAAAAAATGAGAGAGAGACACCCACCCCAGATTAGTCAATAGCCCGGCAGTTAGGGCACTCACTTGGGAAGTGGGACCAGGGGGTCTGAATCCCTACTCTGCCTGATTGGGAAGAAGGACATGAACTCAGATTCCCATGGAGTGCTCTAACCACTAGGCCATTGGCTATACTAGGATGCACATTTCTCAATCTCTCCTGTTGGAGAGACCCACTTAGAATTACCCTACAATGTGACAGTTAGGGCACTCACCTGGGATAAAATGAAAAAAACAGTTTCATCAAAAAAATCCTGACTAGCTGATCTGAACTCTCCAAATGCCATCTTAATGACTCCCACCACCTGTGTGAGGTGGGCAAGCATTGTTATATCCGTTTCATAGATGGATAAATAGAAGCACAGAAAACTTAAGAGTTTCCCAAAGTAACTCACAAAGGCAATTGCAGAGCTCAGAATAGAACGTCATTCCTCATGCCCAGTTCCCCTATCACACACCCTCTCTTCTGAGGTTTCTTGTTGGATGTATAATTAACAGTTTCTTGCAATTTCCCATTTTTAATAATATTTGCACTTGTACAGTATCTTTATCCAGCATTCTCTATTAGTGCATACAGTTCAGCAATGTTAATTTTAAGATTGCATTCTTGCTTCCGTGTACATCTGAAGTGCTCGTCAGTATTAAAACTGAACGAGTTAGGAGTAGAGCTGGGGCAAAAAAAAAATTGGTGACTAGTTTATTTGACCCAAAAATAATTGCAGGTTTGGGTTGAATTTGGTGAAAAGCTGTGGCCAAAAAAAGTGGTGATGGTGGGGTGAAAATCCCAAAATGTCAGTTTCATTAAAATAAAATAAAATTAAAATACCCGAAAAGAAGAAAATGAAACATTTCATTTTGGGTCAAAGAAACGATTTTGTTCAACCTGAAATGAATTTTGTTTGTTGGGGAGGGTTCTGTTGTTTTGCTGAGGAAAAAATGAAATATTGTCATTTTGGGTTGTCCTGAAATGATTTTATTTTCTAGATTTTTCGGTTCAGCCGCCATACCAAAAAAAAATAATAAAAAAATCACTTATTCACCTAGCTCTAGTTGGGAATTGCTTTTACATATTTTTTTAAAAAGTCAGATAAGCTAAACTGACAATAGGTAACTCTGAATATCAGGGTCCACTGTTTGGAGTTAGTGGGTAGCATCAGTATTTTAATTATTCTATCCACTGTCCAAACTGTTGGAACCATGTCCTCAAAGATAGCAACTTCCGAAAACAAACCTATGACATAATTTCCAAGAGAGACTTCTGGGAGTAGGAGTTTCAAAGAATGATGTGAAGAGAAAGTGGCCTTTGCTGGTTTGGCGTACCCACAGATAGGGTATTTTTGAGGATAACCACAGACCCTTGGTAATGGATATCTCCAATAATATGTCCCATCTCTGCGCAGAGCCAAAAGTTATTTACCAAATGAAGCTTAAAGGAATAAAAGTTTGGTGTAGTGTCTTGGCAGCTTTAAGTCAGCATGAAAGATTCCTTCTTAAAACATAGCAAATATCAGAAATGGGAAGAGACAGATTAAAAGAGAGAATCAGAGAATTATAGGTTAACCTCCGTGGTTTGAAATTAATGGAATAATTTGTGAAGGAAGAAATTGAAAGTTCAAGGTTCTCTGAGGCAGTTGTTCTCAATTAAAAAGACCTGCTGTGGACTGAGTGAAAGTTACTCATTCCTTATGAGCTAGTCATTCCTGTAGAAACGGCAGGGCTGGATAAAAGACATTGGTGATAAGACACCACTCAAGGTAATTCAGGGCCTGTCTAAGGGTGGTCTTGTGATTAAAGCACAGAAGTAAGAGTTGAGAGATGTGGGTTCAGTTCCAGCTCTGCCATGAACTTTCTGTATGATGGTGAGCAAGTCGCTTAACCTCTCTGAGCTAGAACCTTGCAACCTGACCCCAACGCAATGCAACCCGACGGTAAGAGTTGGGTTCCGGTTGGGTCAGATCAGAAAGCAACCCAACACTCTTGGGCTTGAGTTGGGTAGGCTGTGATCGCCTTCTCCTCCATGCAGGGTCAACGCAGCAGCATCTGCATGCCCTGCTCCTGTTGGCCACCACCACCTCGCCGCCCTATGCATGTGCTGTGGAGTGAGTGTGCCAACTAGTCACAGCACAGGCAGTGCAGGGGGGCAGCAACAGCCAACAGCAGTGGGGCACATAGCTGCCGCCTCGCTGACCCCCCTCAACAGAAAGTGGCCAGAGACAGGTCATGAGCAGAGTGCATGGGAAGTGGAAAGCCCCCACCCAGGCTGAGACCCAAGGCCCATGACAACGGCCATGGTGGTGATGCAGATTGGTAGGAAAGGGTCAGGTGTGAAAAAGCCTTGAGACTCCCAGTCTGGGGTTGTTCTCAGCTTGGTTTTGAGTCTGGGTCAAGCTTTCAAATTACGCTTGAGCAGACCTTTATTCTGTGCCTCAACTTGCCCATCTATAAACTGTGGCTAATAGTTTCCCATCTCACTGTGTCCAGCAAACTTTTCATGTGTGAATTTAACCAGGTGTCTGGAGCTGAAGGCTTTGTGTGAAATTAGCCACTGTGACAGCAATTTGTAACATGTGACTAGAAAAAACCCCTCCTGACTACAGTGATTCCAAAATCCACCACCAAGGCTGGCACTAACTGACGTTCTTGTTGGCAGTGTGTTGAGGAGGATCTGTCTAGTTTAGGAGTGAAACACATTAGTGGAGCAGTGCCTCTATCCTGGCTGTGGGTATCCATCACCTCTTGTTGGACATTTCATGCGGTGGGCTTCAGTATCCAGGACTGTCAATGCAGCCCTGTGCAGGAGTCTTAAATGTAATGGAGATAAAACATTCCAGTTTAAAGGAGTGACAAATTACTGTCCTATTCCTGCACAGGTGACACCAGATGCACTAGGGGCTGCAAAGTAGGGCAAACTGAGGCAGGGGACCTTGTGAATTAACTCCCTCCCTAAGCCCATCAGAAACCATTAGTAAAGGCAGAAAAATTAAGTCAATTGAAAGAGTCTCGACAAAGGCCTCGGGGCCTGAGGTCTTGGAATACTCTGTTCTCCCTGAAATAGGAGAGTTTGTAAATTTACCTTTTTTAAAAATTCCTTCCTTTTTAAATAAAATCCTTCACTGGTGACTCTTTCCCTCTCATGTGCCTAGAGGGATATTTCATCTATCATTGTCCTTTCCACTCCCAGGTGGCCTGGTTTCTTTTAATTTTATTTAATTGATTATAACTAATTGACTCTTGCTTTGGGGACTGGAGGCTTCTGAGCCTGCTGGTTTTTTTTATTTTATTGTTTTTGCAAAGTTATTTCTCAGGACGTGAATTTAAAAGTTGCTCTTAACAATTAGAGGAACGTTATTAACTTCCCCCACGTTAATGAACAGAAGAGCAGCTCTTCTGGCAACTGGCAAGGTGGCCCCACTTGACTCTATTATGTTGAGGGGTCAGCAAAGAAGCTGCTTGGGGAAATTAGCTTTTTCACTGCAAGTGTACAATACAACTGGTTGGATAACTGATAGTGGTGGGGATCCATTCAGAAAGAATGGACATCATGCTGCAGAGGTAACCGCCTGTCCTGGCAGCAATGAGAGGAGGCAGTGTGCTTTATTTGTTAGTACTTAGTTCTTCTGACTCCTAGTCCTAAATTCTAATCCTGGTTTGGTCACAAATTCACTCTGTGGCCTTGGACAAGTGTGGTAGGGTGCTCAGAGACCCAGGCGGCCTAGCAGTTAGCACACCAGATGTCCAGCCCTTATTTCCCTGACTAGGTGGCAGTGATCCTTGGTTCCTGATCTTAGGCTGAGAATCTTCTGGCCTCCAATGGCATCTGGGCCTGAGCCCTTAAGGGCATATGGTAGGGGGACCTGAGCCCTCCCTCTCCACCAGGACCCACCCCAGGGCTCTATGTGAAGCAATACTTCAGCGCCCTCCTAGCAGAGAGTCTAAGTCCACTGCCCTGCACTACCTAGTGATATCCCTTTAGTTTGGAATGTGGCTCCTACAGCCCAAACTCTCGGTAGGGGCTCACCTGGAATAGCGCCCCCTTCTGGACTTTTTGTGTTGTCCTGCCGCAGCCTCAGGTCCCTCTGGGCAAGGCAGATGTAAGGTTAGAGGGGGCCTCGCCCTACAATATCCTTACAGTCAAAGAGTATAGGTCAGTCACTGCTGGGCACTTTCTGGTCTCCTCAACAGTCTCTGTCAGTCAGGGATGCACTGCTGCTCCCCGGTGGCTGTCCTGGCCATCAGACTTGTCGTGAAACCCCACTCATACGGAGAGATAGTACTGCCTCTTTGCCAGGCAACCCTAAATTGAGCCAGGTACTCTCCTTTTCTTCCCCCTCCAGTCCTGGCACTGGCTGCAGGTACAGCTGGGCTGGGCTAGCTGGGCCCATAGGCTCTCCTTAACCCTTCTTCTCCTGGTGTGAAGGTTTTCTGCACCATCACAGCAGGTCATTTAGGGCCTCATTCAAAGCTTGAGTCAGTAGACTCCATTGAAATCAACAGGGTTCAGATCTGGCCCTACTCAACTCCTCTGTGTCTTAGGCTTGTGGACACTTAAGATAGGCCAAGGAAGATTTTAAGGCTTGCCTGGGAGCAAGTTTCCCAAGACGCTTTGCAGATAAGATAAAGATGTCGAATGCAGAGTGGAATGTGACTGGCACTAACCCTTAACCTAGTTTGAAAGCTGTTTTCAGATCTATATATTTTATAATGTACCAACTTCAGAGCGTATAGCAGATGAAATTATCCCCCCAGGAGGCATAATCACTGACTAACCACCAGGTGTGGAGACCGTTGGAAAGTTACAGTGGTACAAGGAACCTTGGCAATAACTCAAGACAAGAAGTGTGTGCCAAAAAGAGGAAATAGTTAAGGACCAGAATGCTGCACAGTAAGGGTAACGAGTGTAATTGCCCCTAAATCACAGGGGAAGTAGGACCATGGGCAGGCTGATTGCAGAATGTCAGAAACTATAGGGAAGATCGTCTACAGCTGTTGGTAACCATGTGTCCCTCTGTGTATGTGCTGTCTTTACTAATTGTGTGGTTAATAACGCCAATCAAAGCTGACTTAACCAAGGTTCATTATTATCAAATGAATCTGAATGCAAAATAGGTTACCAACTAAATGTATAATCAAATCAAGAACTCTCATCGGTCATTTGGCTATTGATTGGTTATTCATTATTGACAAATTGTTAATGATCAGTTATCAATAACTTTAACCTCACTGCTTTTTTATTAAAATAAAGTGTGTTTCTACCATTTGTTAACTAATGCATGTTAGCGATCCAGCTCTAAAATCCTAGTGGAGACAAGGTTCTGTAATTTTTACAATGAACTCCTGGTCTGTGACAGGGCTCCTGAGCGCTGTGATAATCTGAATAATAGCAATGCTTCTACTACGGGTTAAAAGCATGTGTGGTCAACCACTGGCACAAAGCACCTTGCTAACTTCATCTAGCTACCTCTTGGTGAAAGCTACAGGTGCCTGGTCTCCACTAGGGTTTTGCCCACACGAGCTATTGCATGTTAGTTGTCTCACTGTTAAAAGAAAAGCACCTTTTTGGCAGTGAAGACAAAACTTTCCCCATCTTTGCCATCAGCCTAATGATCCTTAGTTTCTTATGTAAAATGCCTTGAGATCCTTGAAAGCAGAGGGTTACATAAGTGAAGTGTTTTTATAAATCATTATAATTATTGCTGAGACACCTGGCTAAGCTGTAGAAACCAAATTGCTACTTAATTAGGTGTCAGAGTATAGCAATTTCCTACCTTGGTTCTTTCTTTGGGAGCAATGCCTCCCTTGAGTGTATGAGGTGGGGAAAGGTTGTGGCCTATGGACACTAGTGGCCTTTATATGTATCCCAGGAAACAGAATTATTTAGTGGTGGGGAATGAATAATTGCATATGGTTTCCATATGGTATTTGTTCAGAAGCTGCTTTTTCTCATTTCCAGCTTCTTTTCAGGTCTGGCTAAGGGATGGAGGAGTGCGGGCAATTCCTCACTTCTGAACAAGGTCTTGATCAAATTACCTGTGCAAGTAGTTATTCTAGATGGTCTTTTTATGGTAAAAAAAAAAGGCATTTTCTTAATGGCATAATGCTATTTTCATTAATCTGTTTGTTTTTCTTACGCCCTTCTCTGTGCTCCTTGGCGGGCACTGCACTTGTTTCCCTGTTATCCTTTGTGAATTAAGAGTAAAATATGCAGGCTTCGTGCCATGCCTTGTAAGCTGGTAAATTGTTGGGCTTTTGTTTTCGGGTTTGTTTTGTGAAGATGTGCTTTACCCAATAGCACCATCTTCTGGAAGTCAAGTCACTCCATTGCTTTGCGTTGCGCTGTTGAACTGTACCATGCTTAAGGGGAAGGATGGCTACAGAGAAGTGAGAGCTTGCAAATCTCTGCCCAGGGGGCAAGCTCACTTTTCATTCAGCAAATGCAAAAGCCGCCTGCTCATGTTTGTTAGCTTTCGCAGGCACAGCCTCTTGTTGGTCCGCTCACACATCTCCTCTTTAGCAGCAGGGCTGGAGAGAGAACTTCAGAGCTCCCTGTGTTTTCTTGTTTGGTGGCCTTTGAGTCTCTCTCTCTCTCTCTCCCTAGCCACTTTATTCCCACCAACAGCTTTTTTCTAGCACATCTCTTTTTCCAGTTAGTCTTGGCTGTCACTTGCACTCCACCTCCACTCTAGCTCTCCCCCATTATCGCCCACACACCTTGACCTGAGAGCAAGTCTCCCTGGGAACTGGAAGCCCCGCCCACCTCAGGAGATCACAGCATCTGGAAGAAAAAGTTTTCCTCATGTTTTCAGCTTCTTCAAGCCCAACATGAAACACAATGAATGACCTGAGATTTCAGGAAAGATTGTTGGTGGGGAAATACTGGTTCTGTACAAACTCCATGTGAGCTACTTCCTGCAGCACGCCTTAGAAGTTGAATGCATGCTAGCATGGTTGTGTGCAATGAAACAAATACCTCTTCTATCAGTGAGCCTCTCTCTATATATGCCACCCCAAAACATAGACAGAAATACAGTGAAGCCTTTCAAAATGAATAATTGACAAATTAACAAGCTTGTGAAGAGAAGAAACTCCCAGTGCACCTGTAGATAAATTAAATGGAAAAATACCTGGGGGAACCACGCTGTGTGCATTTCTATATACCAAACCAAAACTCGATTATATAGTAAAACACACATCTCTTGAACTAGTCTTTGTTTACAGATTAGGACTTGTTAAACTTACTGCTCCAAAAGTCTCTTCTGTTATCTATTGCTGTTCCAATCTGAAAAAGAGACAGTAAATGATTTCCATTGATTTCCTCAGAGTTCTTTGTGTCTAAACATTTTATCAGCAGAAGCAGATCCTGTAAGGTAAAATGATACAGCCATTCTCTAATCCTTTCCTTTATGGTCTTTTGTTCTGGCTCTAGCAAATTTTCAAAACAAGCTGATTTTTTTCTAACCTTCCTTTCTCCCTGCACAAACCCTCTGGTATTCTAGAGGAGTTAAACTAGTGACTTAAAGGAATAATAGGTTTCAGAGTAACAGCCGTGTTAGTCTGTATTCACAAAAAGAAAACGAGTACTTGTGGCACCTTAGAGACTAACCAATTTATTTGAGCATAAGCTTTCGTGAGCTACAGCTCACTTCATCGGATGCATACTGTGGAAACTGCAGAAGACATTATATACACAGAGACCATGAAACAATACCTCCTCCCACCCCACTCTTCTGCTGGTAATAGCTTATCTAAAGTGATCACTCTCCTTACAATGTGTATGATAATCAAGGTGGGCCATTTCCAGTATAAATCCAAGTTTAACCAGAACGTCGGGAGGGGGGTACCCATAACTATTTTACATTTGGGGACAATGTATACCTTCAGATCAGCGGCACTGCTATGGGTACCCTCATGGCCCCACAGTATGCCAACATTTTTATGGCTGATTTAGATCAACGCTTCCTCAGCTCTTGTCCCCTAATGCCCCTACTCTACTTGCGCTATATTGATGACATCTTCATCATCTGGACCCATGGAAAAGAAGCCCTTGAGGAATTCCACCATGATTTCAACAATTTCCATCCCACCATCAACCTCAGCCTGGTCCAGTCCACACAAGAGATCCACTTCCTGGACACTACAGTACTAATAAACAATGGTCACATAAACACCACCCTATACCGGAAACCTACTGACCGCTATTCCTACCTACATGCCTCCAGCTTTCACCCTGACCACACCACATGATCCATCGTCTACAGCCAAGCTCTGCGATACAACCGCATTTGCTCCAACCCCTCAGACAGAGACAAACACCTACAAGATCTCTATCAAGCATTCTTACAACTACAATACCCACCTGTGGAAGTGAAGAAACAGATTGATAGAGCCAGAAGAGTTCCCAGAAGTCACCTACTGCAGGACAGGCCTAACAAAGAAAATAACAGAACGCCACTAGCCGTCACCTTCAGCCCCCAACTAAAACCCCTCCAACGCATTATTAAGGATCTACAACCTATCCTGAAGGATAACCCAACACTCTCACAAATCTTGGGAGACAGGCCAGTCCTTGCCTACAGACAGCCCCCCAACCTGAAGCAAATACTCACCAACAACCACATACCACACAACAGAACCACTAACCCAGGAACCTATCCTTGCAACAAAGCCCGTTGCCAGCTGTGTCCACATATCTATTCAGGGGACACCATCACAGGGCCTAATCACATCAGCCACGCTATCAGAGGCTCGTTCACCTGCACATCCACCAATGTGATATATGCCATCATGTGCCAGCAATGCCCCTCTGCCATGTACATTGGTCAAACTGGACAGTCTCTACGTAAAAGAATAAATGGACACAAATCAGATGTCAAGAATTATAACATTCATAAACCAGTTGGAGAACACTTCAATCTCTCTGGTCACGCAATTACAGACATGAAGGTCGCTATCTTACAACAAAAAAACTTCAAATCCAGACTCCAGCGAGAAACTGCTGAATTGGAATTCATTTGCAAATTGGATACTATTAATTTAGGCTTAAATAGAGACTGGGAGTGGCTAAGTCATTATGCAAGGTAGCCTATTTCCCCTGGTTTTTTCCTACCCCCCCTCCCCAGACGTTCTGGTTAAACTTGGATTTATGCTGGAAATGGCCCACCTTGATTATCATACACATTGTAAGGAGAGTGGTCAGTTTGGATGAGCTATTACCAGCAGGAGAGTGAGTTTGTGTGTGGCGGGGGGGGGGGGGGGGGTGAGAAGACCTGGATTTGTGCTGGAAATGGCCCATCTTGATTATCGTGCACATTGTGGGGAGAGTGGTCGCTTTGGATGGGCTGTTACCAGCAGGAGAGTGGGGTGGGAGGAGGTATTGTTTCATGGTCTCTGTGTATATAATGTCTTCTGCAGTTTCCACAGTATGCATCCGATGAAGTGAGCTGTTGCTCATGAAAGCTTATGCTCAAATAAATTGGTTAGTCTCTAAGGTGCCACAAGTACTCCTTTTCTTTTTTTTTAAAGAAATAGTAAATTAACATACAAAATAGTTCTTGTACTGACTGTCGCATTTTCCCTCCACTTAAGAATTCCAAGATTCCAGAGCTTCGGGACACAGGTGGAAAGAAGTTAGTCATGACAACCCAATCACTTGGTTGGCTTCTTGGACAGAAAACGTACAAGGATCTGTCAAGCGCATCATGCTGAATGCCAGCTCTAAAATGAAGGTTAGTAATGCCCCAGGGTTAAAAAACCAAAAAGTCTACAGGAAACCTAGATTCATAGGAATTAGAGGTGGAAAAATCCTCTTAATCTTTCCATTGCAGAAGTCATTGTAATTCTCGGAGGGAGGATACATTGGATACCAGACTGGTACCAAACTTGATCTTAGCCCAAGATACACGGGTATCGAGTCGATGTGCAAAGCAAACACAGAAGCTTGACCCCACTCATGATGATGATTTTGCTTCAAGTGTCTGTCCCTTTTTCTTCACAAACTAATACTTCAGTCCAATGGTTCTGCTACACTGGTCTCCTGGAGCTTAGCACTGAAGGTATTAGCACTCGGGCTTGCTTTGGGCCCTGTGCATTGTAAACGAAGCGATATATGCTAAGATTTACCCTCCAGGATCCACATCAACCCTTGACAGACAGGAAGAACTATTTATGCCCTGAGTAAAACATTCCTTACAGATGAACAAGTTACAGTAACTGGTCTCGGGGTCTATTTTAAACTGCATAATGTAGTGCTCAATATCCTTATAGCAGAGATTCCAGCTGTATCTGAAGAACGCTCCCAGTGTATAAATGCGCTTCAAGTGTTGCAAATGTATTATTTACACCAAATACTTTTTCTATTGCTCCCAACAGTTTATCCCCATCCCTGAATTCCAGCCTGATGAATGACGGTGGCTCCATCTAGTGGCTGTGTGCAGGCACTAGCCGGCTCCAGCTCTGTCAGAAGCCCTGCGGCTTTTTAGAAGTGTTCCCAGCAAATTAAAAACAGGGATTGAGAGCTGCTGCTGTTGTGGCTTGTGAATATTTAATGTTTAATAATTTAGTAAAGCTCCTTCAAGAAATAGAAATTGAAATGTGACTTATGGTTCCAAGGGAGCACAGAAATTTGCTACATTTTGACAAGTACTGAGCAGACCCTTGTAAGATTCACCTTATACTTGATTTTGCCTTTGTGAATATCTTGGAGATCAGTCAAAGCCACAATATTTGGACCTGTAGGCTGAACACACCAAAACTTGGGGATGCTCAGATCGAGAGACTTCGATTTGCTTCACTAGAGAGATGATTCGTCAGTACCATAATATTGAGACCTCTTATATGTGCCAGACAGAAGTATGAAATTCAATCCTGGATTTGGATTCCAAACCTCCCAGAGATGGGTGATATCTGGTTTTGGGGTTGGTCCCATCTCAAATGTGTTTGAGTGAGAGAAATAATATTTGCAGTCCCTTTATTCCGTCTTTTGTTTCTTTGTACCAAGGAGAAAAGGACTGGGGAAAGTATGAAATTGCCTGAAAACTGAAGGCTTGTGTGAACAGGATTTGAGCTTAGTACTGCCTGGACTGGAAGTCCAAGGAAATGAAGTTGCAACATCAAGTGGTTGTACTTTTATTGACAAGAATGTAATCTTGAAACAGAATGTCTGAGGCCCAGAGAGGGTGGGGGGACTGAATGACTAAAGGAGATTGATAATGGGCTACAAACCATGTCTCTCTGGTTTCAGTCCAATTTAATTGTTCAAATCAAGACCAGGTTTGGAAGGACCTGTCTGTTGCTATCTGACATCCAGTCAATGAGTTGATGACCTATATGAACCTGGTGGTTCTTAATCAGAACCCTGCTGGTGCCGATTTGTACCAGTGCTGGTAGTCTCCAAAAAGAAACCCAGAACAGAATGAACACGGAGACTGAACCATATCCTTAGAGGGTCCATCTAGGTTAGGGCTGAGGGTGTTAAGATAGGGCAATATGATGGGAGCTTGCCTTGCCACCATACCTCTTCTGTGGACTAACAGGGGTTTCATTCTCTAGGGTTGTCAATTCAGAACCTTTCATGAGCACTAAATTCACATAAAAACTGCCCCCCATTGTTTGGTAGAGCATTGGACAGTTACAAACATCAGCACATCTCTGTAGGTCTCTTAATGGCACAGCATATATGGTACCTGTCAGGTTTGAGAAGTTTTCCACCAGGGGTTGCTCAGTTGTCTCTCGATGTAGAACTACATGTATCTCTGTCCCGTGCCAACCTGGAGTTATCAATTATAAACTGGCAAAGAGTCCTGTGGCACCTTATAGACTAACAGACGTATTGGACCATAAGCTGTCATGGGTGAATACCCATTTTGTCGGATGCATATGCAATTATAAACTGACCTCAGAACTTCTGAATGGAGAACTAGAGGCTAAGGAGGAGGTTGCTTTTGATAAATAAATGTAATCGTCACCCCACATACACATTATTTCAAATCTTTGGCTCCCTACCATAGTGCTGGGTGCTATGGGATGGGCCTTTCAGGAGCCCCGGTTTGCATGTGATGGGTACCATATGTGGACGGGCCACACTGGTTCAATTATAAATAGTGCTGTCCTCTGGATTTCTAAATGACCGAGGACAAATGAGAGAGCCAACGTTTTGTGCGGCCAATCCCGCTGCAGTGATCTCCTCACTTAGTGTGTGCTTGCCCTTTGGGGAAAATGATGCCTCTGAATTGCCTGCATGTGTCTGCATTTCCTGCTGCCCTTTGACAGCAATGGATGGCAGCTGAATATTGGGGATCGTTCCATCCATCCGCAAAATATGACAATCCTGGGCATTTTGTCATCCTTTTAAAAGTCAAGGCTGTGTCTATAATTCATTCCCCTGTGCCAGGTTGGAGGCAGACATCTGGTCAGTGGCCACTTTATGTATTGTCTTATATGACTTGCAATAGCTGCGGACACAACTGGACATGTGAAGTTCTTGGCAGGTAAGGTCAGCCCTTTTATTCTTTCCCCACCAAAATGAATTTAGTGCTGGAGAAAGATGTCAGGCTTCCAGCCCTGTCTTTAACCACCAAGTGGGCATTGGAGGGAGGCAATGGGAGGATCCAAATTCTTTTGTTTTCCTTTCAAATCGAAGTCTCTCTCTCAAATCTTGCTTTGAGAGAGACTTCTTGCCCCAGGGAGATACTGTGAAAGGTTATTAGGCTCACCCTCTTTGCACTGAATTGCCCATGAATAATTCAGGCCCCTTTATTAGCATGGATCCACATCACCTCAGTTGTCACTCACTAAAGATTACTCTTTCCATCCTTGTTCAGTTGAACTTGTCCCCAGCCACCTCCCTTCACCTTCACCTCCACCCCCCTCCCTTTTTAAATGGGCACCGGTTTTACAGAGACATTGCCTGACTGTGCCAAATTCTTTTCCAGCTTGACCCCTCAGGACCCCTCTTATAATTCCAAAGTTCAGACGCACAATGGGGATTTCCTATCAGTGTTGTTCAGGCCTCTTGATTGTACAAACCGCCATGCCAGGTTGGTGGAGACCAACTCTGGGACCTTCAGCACCAAAAGCACAAGCCTCTCTCACCTGAACTAAAGGAATAAGTTAGCTGGTAGCAGTAGTAGGCTTCTATCGCCACCCGCTCCCTTCCCCGCCCCCCAGCTGTTATAGGGGGACATAGCACATTTCATGTGTTATAGATGTGACTCCCTGGGTACCTCCTGAGCAGACTGGCAGGTAAACTCACCATCCTGGGGTGACAGGAAGGTGTCTCTGGCAATGGCTGACGCCTACTCTCCTACTTCATCTTCTCTTGCGCACTGATCTGAAATAATAATATTTTGCGGCTCTGTAGTGCCTTCAAGCCTAAGGAAATAAGGACTTCATCCTTGAATCATGCCTATGAGGAATTTCCCAGCCAGGGGGGACACGAGGCCTAAGGAGGCTGAGTGATGGGCAAGTTACAGAGTAAGTTTTCACCAGAATCAGGGTGTAGAATCCAGATCTCTCAACTCCCAGGCCTCTGCTTCCCCTTGTCCTTCCTCACAGTGCTTTTCTGGGACTGATTCTGTACACTGTGGTGTACTAAAAATGGTGCTAAAATTATGAACTACTGTATCACTTTAATTTCTCAGGCATTTTCCTGGTCCCACTTGCACGCTACAGGGCTCTGTAGAGAAGCATGACATCTAGGTCTTTCAGCAGTCAGTCTGCAAAAAGCCAGCCTACAGCAAGATGGGTTGAGCTGTACTTCTCTACTTTAGGGAGCAGCCTGCTTTGTCTCTCTCTGGTTTTGGTTCTTGCATGTTAAGGTTCTGGATTTTAAGAAATAAAGAAGTGTTACACTGCAACCTTCCAGAAAGAGTGTTGTATGTTTTTAATCTATCTTCTCTGTGTGTTTTCTGTGAACATAACATACCCCTGGAGTTGTGTTGTCAAATTTAAAAAGGCAAGGAGGTGGGGAAACAAAACACAGTGTTGGTGGAAGGTCCTAGATTGACAAACTTGGAAGAGAAAGTCCTGTATTTATCCACAGAGCTGTTAGAGCATTGTCAATGGCAGTGGAAGATTCCTTACCCTGTCTATCAATTTGTCAACTCCAGGGATTGCCACCTAGAACTCAGGGCTTGTCTGTGGTCAGTAGACAATTTTTGTACACCCATCAGTCCACAGCCTGCAAGAGCACAGCTTCAAGAGAGGAGTCCTTAGTCCATGCCCTTTCAACTGAGAATCTTGAGATGCTCCCATCTCTCTTCCCTCTATACCTCTTGTTAATGTATTTTCTTAGAGCTTCAGGCTGAGACTCCAAAAGCAATCTGGGGATCTGGGTGCCCTGTTCCCATTAATTAAGTAACTTTGAAAATCTCTGCCTAGCTATCCAGGATAGCCTGTGAGACATTCCGTAATGACCTGAAATTCAGTGATCTAAATTAGAAACAAGATTTGTTTAGGAAAGACAGAGATCAGATAAGAACAAAAGAAACACTCTACATAATAAACCTAGCTCTTCTGTTTCTAGAGTTGGATGCCCTGTCCCAGCTTGTGCTGTTCTTCCTTGCCCACTTTAGCAGAGAGTACATCAGAGCTGCAGTCTTCCTTTCAAATGTCTTGTGTTCTCTCCTAACTTTCCTCTTCCTCACTCAGAGACCTGTTGTACTTTGCCTGCTTTATTTGATGTGCCTGGATTTTTATCATATCAAATGCTCCTCAACAATGTGGTGGCCCTCCTGCCTTTTCTATTGTCTCTATCCCAAATCCATCCATTCAGGGCTTTGGATAAATAATTTCCATCCTGTTCTCTTCTGACAACTCCCATGAAGCGGATCGTGCTCTATTTGTTCCTCTATCCATCTTCTCACCTTTACTACCTCAGATTTTCCTGCCCCCATTCTAAGAGCAGTCAGCCCTTTGGTTGTCCTTAGCATCATGCCTTTGAATATTAACTGACCTGACTAGAGACATTAGCCTGAAGCAAACTCAGTCTGATTTTAAAGATAAAGAGTGTATATGACTCTTGACATTAACTCTAGCTCATACTGACTAAAAATTAAAATCTTTTTAGAAGAGTTAATCTGTCCTGGCGTGTTCATTCTTCACACCCCTTCAGCTGGACTGGCAGACAGAATTCCTGGCTGTGTGTGACTTCAGCTTCCCTGCTGAGATTCCAGTAAGGAAGCAAAGTAGTGGTGGGTTAATCCGGTGGATGCCACTAGGTTCATTTCACACAGACAACTGAACAGCTTTAGACAGGGCCAGCCTTAGCTCGCTAGGTTGGATATTAAGTGGCAAATTGAAAGTGACCTCTTCTACATTCCATTAACAATGTCCCTGGGCCAGAAAGTCTTCCCGGGGAAAGCTGAATGATGCTATCTCATCAGTGAAGGTCTCCCAGATTTGAGTTTTAGCGAAGATAAACACTGGCACAAGCAAAATGACCCTGAATTGTGACCAAGCTTACTTTTTAAATTTCATTCTGCATTTGGAGAGGCGTTTGTAAAGGAGAAAGACCCAGAAAGAGACACAGCTACTTTTAAGCAAAGTCTGCCTATCCCCTTTCTAGTACAGAAGGCTGTAATGTCACTGTAGCATGATGTATTGGGGCTAAAGGCAACAGGAATGCTGTCCTGTTTGTAAGGCGGCTCTGAGAGCAGGTAATGAAAAAGAAGGGGAGATGGGAGATGCTGTTAGCTGAGAGTAGAGTATGTTAAATTGCATCTGGAGCTCCATGGAGAAAAACGTGTGATTGAATTTGATTTCCTGGGTAAAGACTCCATCTGATACTACAGCAGTGTCTGTGGAAAAGAAGGTAAAAGCAAAGGTAAATGAGCCATAAGTATTGAGGAGGCAGCTTGGTCTGAGGGAAAGGGCACTGGACTGGGAGTCAGGACATCTGGGTTCCTGGCTCTGCCACTGGTGTGCTATGTGATCCTGGGCCAGTTGTTTCTGGGCCTCTGATTTCCCCCCACACCTTTCATCTGGCTTGTCTATTTATATTGTAAGCTTTTGGAGGCAGGGTCTGTGGGCTCATCTGCGCTAGAAAACTGAATCTGTTTAAAGTGGTATTTTAAACTGACTTAGTCCAACCTGTGACGAAGGTACAGGCATACTTATTTTGGTTTAAAAACAACTGACTTGCACTTGGTTTGAGTAGATTAGGAATCGGTTTAAGTGACATCAGAATATGCCACTATTAAAGAGACATCAGTCTATATTGCACTTTCTTTAGTTTGACTAAATTGGTTTGGAGTCACACCTTAAGGTAAACTGGTGCAACAGTCCTGTGCAGGCTGGGCCTGCCTCACTCTGTCTGTGTGTACAGCACCTTGCACTCCGGGGCCCTGATCTCAGCTGGAGACATGGTAATACACTAAATAATAATTTGCCCAGAAGGGGAAACAGTTCAACAGGCACCTCTTTTGCCTGGGGATGCTGGGGCTATGCAGAGCTATTTGACTCTGCCATTTGTCAACGACCTAATAAAAAACCCTCAGTGATTTTGCAAAGGGTAAGAGGATAAAGCTTGGCTATTTTGTGCTGAGCAATAAACCTTCAGCATATGGTTATAATACTGTACTGCCTTTAGAATATCTCCCACAGAAGAATCTCAAGGCATTTTCCAGTAGTTAGTTAATTAATGTCCATAACATCCCTGAGAATGGGGTGACTATTATCTACTATTGTACAGATGGGCGAACTGAGGCACAGAGAGGTTAAGTGTCTTGCGTGAAGTCAAATAATGAGTTGGAGGAAAAGTTGGGATTAGAATCTATGAGTCTCAGGTTTATAGACTTGGCTTCTCCCACCCACTATGTGTGTGTTCCAAAAGCCTGCCTATCTCGCTAGAAGCACAGGTTCCGTTTAAAGGAAGGGAGTCTAAATTCAAACTTCTCATTGATGTTTTGCCAAACATTACCTCCTTTAATTGCAAGAGAAATGTTAACTACACACACAACATGTATTTTTATGTCTTAACCAGAAATCTGTATGATACAAACAATGGTTTCCTGTTTGAAAGGCATTCCAGGCCTCCTTACATTCCATTTGAAAAAGCCATTGCAGTTTGCTGAACAGTGGTTGAACCTCAAACTAGAGCCTGGGATTTTCTGAGCGACTTCTAAATTTGGCAAAACAAGCTCTCCTGTCCCGAGGGAAATATCAAATATTATACTAGCATTCGGCAGATTTTATTTTTATTTTTTTTGACCACATGCTTTTCATCGAAATGGAAGTTTACGAATGGCCATTCATTTGCACATGCATCTGGAAATCTGGCATTTCACCTTTTAGATCAGAAGTGGGAAAACTACGGCCCGGGGGCCACATCCACCCTCCAGATGTTTTAAGCCGGCCCTCGAGCTCCCGCTGACCGGGGCTTGCCCTGCTTCAGGGCTCCAGCTGGGGAGTGAAGTCGGGGTCTTACCCCACTCTGCACATCTCCCGGAAGCAGAGGCACGTCCCCACTCAAACTCCTACGTGTAGGGGTAGTCAGGGGACTCCACACACTGTCCCCCCCCAAGCGCTGCCCCCACAGCTCCCGTTGGCTTGGAACCGCAGCCATTGGGAGCTGCAGGGGCGGTGCCTGTGCACAGGGCAGTGTGCAGAGCCGCCTGGCCATGCCTCCACATAGGAGCTGGATGGGGGGACATGCCACTGTTTCTGGGAGCTGCTTGAGTTAAGCGCCACCCGGAGCCTGAGCCCCTGACCCCCTCCTGTGCCCCTACCCCAGCCGCGATCCCCCCTCCTGCCCTCTGAACCCCTCATTCCCAGCATGGACCACCCTCCTGCGCCCCCAACTCCTCATCCCTAGGCCCACCCCAGAGCCCGCACCCCTAGCCAGAGCCCTCACACCGTCCTGCATCCCAACCCCCAATTTCATGAGCATTCATGGCCTGCCATACAATTTCCATACCCAGATGTGGCCCTCAGGCCAAAAAGTTTGCCCACCCCTGTTTTAGATCGAGGACTTTGCACAACTTGAGTTGGGACGAGGGAGCTAGGAATCTGTTACCTGCCTCACATGGAGTAGTCTGACTCAACCTAATCGCCCAATACACATTGTGTGAAAAGGTGCAGACTCAGAAATATAGTAGTTTAGTGCCGTAGATTCTCTCAGACATGATCAATGTAGTTTCCTGCCCATTGCTGACAAGTGCCGTATTTACTAATGCAAACCCTCCGGACTCGAAGTCTATCTTCAGGATGTGCTGACGGATGATATTCTGCTCTGTTTTGTAAGGTGTTTACAAATCTCCAGCCACTTATGGAGAATAAGCAAGAGGGAAATGATCTATATGACAGGCTGAACGTGGGTATGGGTCTCACGCAGACCCATCGTGGGGATGATGATTAATGCTCACATAGTGAATTTGGCAGTGCTTATCCAAGCAGTCTCCTGCCAGATGGTGAGAGAACACAGGGAGGCAGGAAAGAGACTCTTCAATTGCTGCTTTTATCTTGTCACCGGGCTTGATAGATGGTACAATGAGAGAACAGGAGGAGTGGGGAGAGTAACATCCATGCATGATTTTGTGGGGTCAGACAGAGGCAGGTTCGAGTCCCTTTCCCTGTTGATGCCAAATTCAGGATAGGTCTTCAGGAAAGATCAGTTGAAGAAAAATGTTTTTCTCCAATGAGGGAAATGAGCATCAGTGGCCTCATTCTAACCCTCAACAAATTACCGTTGTTCTTCCAATTAATTTAGCCTTTGCTTAATGTGCAGCAAATGTATAATAAGCTCCAGAAAGAGACAGAAATGTTATTTCAGAAAGCTGTTTGAAATATCCCAAAGAGATGTTCCAGCAGGTTTTACCCAATGTTTCCTCGTCTCTGGTCCCACTTTAATTATCACTGAGCCTCCTTGTTTAATGCTATTTTATGGAGCACGTCTTTCCTCTCTCCTGCTATTAGAAACCCACTGGTGTGGAAAAAGCATGCAAAGTGTCACTGGGAGGTTCGTGGCTGAAGGAGTTCATTTCAAAACACTTCAAAACCTAAGGAGAGGTTTGGATTCTTAAAGACTAAAACCCCCAGACACGAGGACACTGATAGATAGATAAAGCTCCACAGAAAAGTGCTAAAACTGCCAAACTTCCCCACTTCACTTGGGGTAAGTGGGATTGCAGGGAAGTATCTTCTCTCTCAAACCCACTATGAATTTCCTGGTGAGTGGCATTAAGGTTATGTCTTCACTGCTAGGCCTAGACACAGGCTTGGGCCCAGACTCCCACCCCCTTCCATCTACACACAAATATATCAGACTAGGGCTTGGACCTTGATTCCTAGGACCCTGCCGGGCTGGAGGGTCCAAGCCCAAATCAAGCTCTGACCCAGGTTTCAAGCCCTATTGCTTTGCAGGGTAGATGTAGCCCCCTGACTCGAATTCTGGGAGTCTGCCAATTGTATCCCACAATCCCTTGGGCCAACTTTCTTTGTCCTCCCTATCCCAAGAATCTCCATTCAACTACAGGGAAAACAGAAGCAACCCCCTTGGCATACAGCAGCAGCTCAGTGAGTCAGCAGTCGGAGGGAATCATGGCTGTTCTGCACTTCTCAAATTGAGGGGAGCAGGTCAGACAAAAAGAGAGGTTCATTCTCCTTTCCTCAGAGCAGAACAAGGCAAAGTGCAGTCCATGGTTGCCCCATCTTCAGTCTCCCTCCTTCACCTCTCCTCTGAGCACCAAGCACCCACCAAGCCTGCCACCTGAACTATGGGTGGGAAAGCTGGGATGGAGGCAAAGAACCTGCTCACCACTGACAGATGCAATGAAACAGCGGAGTGAGGAAGGTCCTGCTCCATGAGCCATCACTGCCCCTAGATACCAGTAATTTCAGCCAACTGTATTTTACCAGTGGGACTCTGGACACTTATTTTCTGCCTGCTGACTGATGGTTGGTCCCTTTGCTGCTATCCTCAGCTTTCCCTCCTTGCCTCAGCCCCATAATAAGAACAAAGCATGTCATTGGCACTGTGTGCCAATCCACCATCCAGACATTTGTCTCTGATAGCCTTTCCCTCCCTCTCTGTCTAGCTGGCGTCTTCTAGACAGTAAGCTCTTTGGGAAGGGGGGTATTATTCTTACACGTCTGTACAGCGCCTAGCACAATGGATGCTTTGGCTACTGCTGTAATATAAGTGATAATGAATAGAGCAGCCCAGCATTCAAGGTTCCAGATGAGTCATTGCATTCCAGGGCCTGTATCCGTCATGGGGAGAGACCGCCACACCTACAATGAGAGCAACTGCAGTGGTCTGGGCAGTCGTGGTGTAGCTCGCAGGCTCCTGGAGAGTTGCCAGTGTGGCTCTCAGAAGAGTTTGTGCTCTGCTGATTTACGTAGTAGAGGATGAAAAATGTTATGGTATTAGGGTCATTCCGGAAAAATATAGGGGAAGGCTCCTGCCAGCTTACCCTCTTGTGCATTTCTGCTAACTGAAGATTTGGGGAACCCACTTGACTAAGTAGAGGAGGTGGATCTTGAAAGCTAATTTATGGTATTTTGATTGCAGACCCCAATGCTTCATAAGTACTTTCAGGCTCTGATGGAAGGGTTTGACAGCCCAGGTTTTTCGATCATACAATGCCTTGATTACCCTGCAATGGTAGCTGAAGGTGCTCTTGGATTGTAAATTCAGAAAGGGGTATGTGTTCCTGTCAGTGTGTCTGGTGAGGTGACCATGGCTCACCACTTTGCCTCCAGTGCTGTTCCAAGATGAACTAAGAAACAGAATATCAGATGTTATCCAATTATTTAAAGATAAACACAGCCCATATGTTAAGGGCCTGATTCTATCATCCTGCTTTTGAGTCCGAGTTTTGGCTCCTCAGTCAGGATCTAGCCAGGCCAAGTGGTGGGCAGCTAGAATGATAGAAAGGAACTGAAAATGACAGGATCAGGCTATTCATGTCAATGTATTTAATAGAGGAGTATATCTACCTATTTAGGGCCTGATTCTCCTCCAGTCTACTCTGGATTTCCACTGATATGTTGCTTCTTTTTTTGCACTGGTGTAAGTGAGATGGGAATATGGCCTGTACTGTGTAGTGAGACAGTCATGCATTGGACTTTCACTTTTGAATGTTGTTTGGAATATTCTGCTTGAATCAATTTTTGTAGCGGAAGCCAAGCTGGAAATGGCTGTTCCTAGTTCTTCAACAAGACTACTTGGCTAAATGGATCTGGGGTGTTTTGATCTTCCTAGCAAAAGACAGCATCCCAGCCAAAAGCCTGTCTTAGGATAGAATGAACAGGGCGGTTGCAGTATTACGTAACCACCTGCACACCACTGAAGACCTTTGAACAGGCATGGCTATACCAGCGTAACTGCATCCCTGCTAAAGGGTTGTACTGGTGTAAGTAGCAGTGAAAAATCACACCCCTAGCTGATAGTTACACTGGTACAAAATTTGTGTGTAGATCTGGCCAAAAAAGCACTCTTTTAGCAGTGTAAATTACTGGTGACTGCAGAAGTTTTGACTAACATGGTGGTGGTGTGGTTTCAATCTTCTGCTTCCTCTAACAGAAGTGGAGAATGGTGAATGAGTCATGACTTAGTTGGGGGTGGTCCTGCTTTGAGCAGGGGCTTGGACTAGATGACCTCCTGAGGTCTCTTTCAGCCCTAATCTTCTATGATTACCTGTGCAGAACATATAAGAGCCACCTGAATGATTTGGTGACAACTCTGCAGAGTTGGTATGTTAAAATGAAAATGTTGAAGGTGACCTGTCTAGTGGACTGACCTTGGGACTAGCAACAGAAATGTATAAGGGTATGTCTAGCTAGGCTCCCAGAGTAGTGAAGTCCCAGGCATGTTTCAGCATGGGCTAGTCCTGGGTGTAATTACCCATGATTCTGAGCAGCCTGTGCTGAAGTTTGTGCTGCAGCAGCTTCACTATTCTGGGCCCCAAACTAGCTAGTTTAAAGCTAGCGCAGTTATGTCAGCTCAAGCTACAAATCGCCCCCCTGTTATTACAGAATGGCCGCATCCTAAATTCTATACCTGGCTTTGCAGTTGATTTGCTGTGCAACATTGGTGAATCACTTAAACTTTCTTGCCTGGATTTTCCAGAACTCTGTGAACAAAAACATGCACACAATTGTGCTCATAGGTCTTGGTATTGCAAATCCTCAGATGAGTAGCCCCTTTTATTTCCATGGGACTATACAGCTGCGAGCAGGCCAACTTATTTCAATAGCATTAGCTTGAATGAGTTACCTATGTCTATAGACTACTTTTATGAATAAGCATTTGCGGGAGCAGGTCTTTCATTTGTGCATGCAGTTTTAAAGTGTTTATCTGAGCAACCAGCACATTACATGTCTAATTGGCCATTTGATGTGTTTACATGCAGACTTCTTCATTAAGGGACAAGTTTAATCATAAGAGGCTGTTCATCCCTTAGGAGCCTATCCAAAGCCCATCAAAGTCAATCGGAGTCCTTCCTTAGCTTCAAAGGTCCCTTAAGCACATGTTCAAGGGATTTTCTGAATCAGGGCCTAAGTCCCATTTGAAAAACTCCCACAGATTTCAAAGAGCTTTGGTACAACTCCCTCCTACAACTATCTCCAGGGTAGTAGAGACAGTGTCTTTAATTTTTCTGCAACACTCCATGCGTACCTAGCGTGTGAACATGCTAATGTTAAGTAATAATTCTTTCCAGGTGTGTAATTTGGGGTGTTCCATTGGAGAAAATTTACAGCAAGACCCATCGAGATAAAGTTACTTGGGCACCAAACATGGCAGAAGTGGACTTTGAATTCTAATCTTTACCTTTCCTGGAGTATTTCTTGGTCCTACCAGCTAATGTAGTGTCGGTATGGTGTGTTAGCATTTGGCATTTGAAACAGTGGTCCAGGGGATAGCGTATAAATTGGTTTGACAACCGAACTTTAAACTAAGCCGTGCTGCTTTGTTAATGTAACCTTGCACGTTTTAACTGGTTAGCTGCCATCAGTGGAGCAATTTCATAGTTTTTAAGATAAACTATAGAATGAAATGCCAACCTGTTTTTAAATATTCCTCAATTTCAATAAACCTTTGTTTTTAATTTTATGTGCTGCGGGAAGCAACAAATTGTTCAGCGCTTGGTGGAGCGGGAGGAAAAACAGTGTTTGCTAAAATGGGACTGGAATAGGCAGTAAATATATGTGTAGAGACAGTGTGTGGGAATTTGCATTGTTCCAGCCTCTTTACAGTACTTGACAGCACCCCCATAAAGCCTGCAGAAGTTCTGGCCTAAAGGGTGCGATCAGGGGCATTGCTGTATTCTCATTATTGTTCTGGAACAGATCCTTGAGGCTATACGCAGTCAAGTCTAAGTTGAACCATCCTCATGTGGCTGCTCTTACTTAGACCAGGAGCTGGACCCAGAATGAAGGAGGACACAAAGGTAGCTTGGCTGCCTTTATTCCTCCTCCCCCATTCTTTTCACATCCATCACCGAGGCACGAAACCTGCTCCAGAAGGCTCTGGCTATTGCAGAACCAGTTGCACATTGAAAGGAATTTGCTGCATCCATGCTCATGCCCCTTTTATGTTTTCTTTCCAGGAACGTTTGAATAATTGAGCTACAGTAGCAAAGTGCAATAATTTGTGGAAACTGAATCTTAAATTTCCATCAGAATCGCTTGTGCTGTCATCTAATCAAGGAGCAGAAACACGGTCCTGGAACTTAGCCAACCAGTCACAACTAATCACAGCTCTAATTCTGAGTATTTGTAACCAACCCGTCAATTAAAGCATTTGAAAGCAAAATAAAGATAAAAAAAATATTAAGAAAACTGCTATCTGGTTCCAGGTATTCCCCGAGATGGAGGAGGCTAAATTTGTCAAACTATACATTTCCTATTATTTTGGAAGCATTCAGAGGCTGTAATTGAAATTGGATAGGGCCAAAAAGCAACAGCAGCACCACTGTAATTGCTTCAGTGCAGATACTTGCTGTAGAGACGGATGGGGTTCTCCTGCCTCTGTGGTAAATCCTCCTCCCTGAGAGGCAATAGCTAGGTCAATGGAAGAATTCTTCCATTGACCTATTAATGTCTACATGGGGATTTGGGTTGTCTTACTACATCACTCAGGGGTATGGATTTTTAACACCCTTAAGTGACATAACTGGGTCAATCTAATTCTCTAGTGTAGACCTGTTCTAAGAGACTGCCCCTGCCCCAAAGAGTTCTAAATTTCAGGCAACTTTAAATAGTGGTGTGACAGGGTGTACCAGGCCCTTTGAGACCCTCTGGAGGATCCTGCAGTCTGACCACATCCCACTCCAGAAAAAGGTAGTAGAGTAGGGTCCTCCAAGCAGCCTAGAGAGGCTGCCGGGCAGGCAGCCAATCAGGGCCCAGCAGGCTAGTATAAGAAGAGCAGCAGGGCCAGATGAGGTCAGTTCCTTGTGGGAGGGAGGGACTCAACCAGGACAAGGCCCTGAGGTAAGGGTGAAGAATATGCTGGGGAAGTGGCCCAGGCAATCATAGCAGTGATGCAGCATAGATAAGAGACATGGTGGATGGCAGCTATCTATAGGGTTTCTGGGATGGGGCCTGGAGTAGTGGGTGGGCCTGGGTCCCCTCAATTGATCACTGGGGAAGTGACTGGGGCTTTGATTTACCTCAGAAGGGGAGCTGAACTCTGTTAGTGGCCCAACAGGAGCACTGGGGCCAGAAAAGCCTAGAGAGGGCAAGGACATCGCTTCCAAAGAGGGTGTCCTAGAGTACAACTCAATGCCAAGGTGGAGACCATTTGAAGACTATGTGACTAATTAAGGACCTGAGCCCAAGAGAGAGAGGCCATGCCACCAAGGGGAGTATAACAATCTCAGAACTAGGTGTTGTCTACATTCTTCTGTTGGCATAGCTGTGTTTACACTCGGAGTTGTCATATAGCTAGGTCACTACAGGGTGTAGTGTTTTTGCACCCCTAACCAACAGAGCTAGGCAGACAAAACTTTGTTGCACAGATCTGAGCTTAGTCATTTGCCTCAAGTCTTGCCTATGCCCTTAGTGAAAAACCCAGGTGAGAGAGAATTAGGAGGCGGCATTAAATGGGAACAATGAATAAAAATCTGTGAAAGGTTTTGACTTCTCTGCAGTATTGGGTGCTGGACTCTCTCTCAAGGTCCCTTCCAGACCCACTGCTCTATGAGAATGAGCTGTTCATGGCAGGAACTGTCTCTCACCATGTGTTTGTACAGTGTAGAGAACAGAGCTGGGCAACATGTTTTAAGCAAATAGTAAATTTGCCAAACATGTATTTTGGGGAGGGGGGGCACCAAGCTATCCGAGGAGAATTCGGCAAGTAGCTTGAAGCTTGTATGTTCAAGAAAATCTTGAACATACAAATTTATGAAATGTTGAAATGATTTGTTTTGCAAAAATTGAAATGTTTCAAAGCAGCATCTTCTAAACAAAACACCTTTTGAGCTGGATGACTTTTTTTAATGAGAAAAAAACAAAAAAGGTCAGTTTCAGTTTGTAACTAACTGAATTGTTTGGATTTTCTAGTTTGGAAATCAATTATGCGCTCAGCTCTAGTGTGAAATGAAGGTATCCTGACTGAGGCTTCCAGCCACTGCTTTAATACTACCAACAACAATTATATTAATAATAAGGTAATGATGGTTAAGTGACTTGTTTGGAGCTCCATATGTCTATATATGAAAACTCAAGGTCTCTCACTACCAAAACTCTGTGTATAATGGATTAAATTTTAAATTATACTCAATTTTTAATTCAGAAATGATTCTGGCAAATGACTTTAAGCAGGCATACACAGTCAATATGAAGACCTTGTACATACAATAAAATTAAAGCACTTAAAATGAGATTATCAAAGGCACTCTGATTATCTTGCTTGCTACCATCCCTGCTGAGCTCAAAGACTTGAAGAGCACTTGCCTACAGATCTGGTTCTGGTTCTGAATTTATTTTTTTATTAAAATGACATGTTAAATATGGGAGGATTTAGGCTCCTCATTAAGGCAAGAGCAAGGTTCTTCAGCCCTCCCCTGTAGGAATAAAACTATCAAGTTGGCAGAGAAAAGACACTTGCAGTGAATCTGGACCTAGTAAAAAGCCTACTCAATGGTTAATTGTCTCTTAAGATGCACCAGTGGCCTCTTGTATAGTATGGACACCAAACTTACTAAAATGACACATTTATTTTTAACCCTCTAATAAGAAGATGATTAATTTTTTGCCTGACTTGTTGGAGATCCCAGTGTTGTCACTTCTAGTAAAGGTCAGCTTTATTTGTCATCAGTATTCACATTTGAAGTGCCATTAATAATGTAGAGGTTTTGTTTTTGGTTTTTTTATACAGCCCGGGCCTGACTGCTAACGGGTTTGGTCTGTCATGTAGTAGGAGCTTTGGCATTGCTCAGGAGAAAGATAAGGTGTTTTGTTCTGTTTCTCCCTCAGTATATCACATGCTTTATCTGGTACTATATCTGTTTTGGGGTGTTTTTTTTTAAGTATAGCATAGCATGATTGAGGCACTGATTGTGCAAACACTTGTGCATGTACTTAACTTTAAGCACGTGACTAGTCCTGTTTCCTAACTCTGGGTAGTCAGTTATTGTTATGAAGGAGTGACAGTGGGAAAGCATCTCAGTAGGTGCAAGAAGGAATTCAATGTGCGCACACACATAGCCCTTTCCTTCCAAAGTATGCTGGTAATGAACCTTGGATATTTGTTTGCCTTCTTCTGCGACTCTAGCTGCAGACTGTTACTAAGAACAAGTGAGCATACCCTGAAGGATCAATCTGAGGTGGACTCTTTGTTCTTCCTATCTTCATTTAGCTCTCTGTATCCTTTGGTCCACACACCCCCCCCCCCCCCCCGATTCCCAGTCTAACTCTGCACCCTGTTTCTTTGAAAAGTGCTTGGGGGAGAGACTGAATTTCAACCAGGTTTTCTCTGTGCTCAAACTGAATTGTGCATATGCCAACATGCTGCACAATGCAAAAGAGCTTCTGTCTGTAGCTGTCAACTAACTCCACGAAAAGCAGTTCTGCCAATATAAGCCAGTCTAACATAAGAATGGCCATACTGGGTTAGACAAGTGGTCCACTTAGCCTAAAATATCTTGTCTTCCAACAGTGGCTAGGGCTAGATGCTTCAGAGGGAGTGAACAGAACAGGGCAATTGATCAAGTGATCCATCCCCTTGTCATCCAATCCCAGCTTCTGGCAGTCAGAAGTTTAGGGACTCCCAGAGGATGGGGTTGCATCCCTGACCTTCCTGGCTCATAGCCATTGATAGACGTTATCCTCCATGAACTTACCTAATTCTTTTATGAACCCACTTATACTTTTGGCCTTCCCAACATCCCAAAGGCTGACTGTGCTTTGTGTGAAGAAGTACTTCCTTATGTATGTTTTAAAGGTGCCGCCTATTAATTTCATTAGGTGACCCCTGGTTTTTGTGTTTATGTGAAGAGGTAAATAACACTTCCTTATTTTTTTTTCTCCTCACCTTTCATGATTTTATAGACCTCTATCATATCTCCCCTTAATCATCTCTTTTCCAGACCAAGTTTTTTCAATCTCTCCTCAGATGGAAGCTGTTTCCTATCCCTAATCATTTTTATTGCCCTTCTCTGTAATTTTTCCAATTCTAATATATATCTTTTTTTGAGATAAGGTGACCAGAACTGCATGCAGTATTCAAGGTGTAATACCATGGATTTATATAGCGGCATTATGATATTTACTGTCTTTATTATCTATCCCTGTCCTACTGGTTCCTAACATTGTTAGCTTTTTTGACTGCAGTGTAAACAGAGCAGATGTTTTCAGAGAACTATATCCGCAATAACTTCAAGATTTTTTGAATGGTAACAGCTAATTTAGACCATATCATTTTGTATTTATAGTTGGGATTATGTGTCCCAGTGTGCATTACTTTGCAATTAACACATTGATAAACAGTCCAACAGTCTCTTTGAGCTGCTTAGGGCAGTGTCTCTTTTGAGTGCCCTGTTTTGAATACACAGTATGTCATAAAAGTGAGGCTATGGTATTCTCAGGTGCAATATTAATGGTTAGACACTTAGGGTGACCAGATGCCCTGATTTTTATAGGGACAGTCCCAATATTTGGGGATTTGTCTTATATAGGCACCTGTTAGCCCCCCTTCTCCCTGACCTCCCTGATTTTTAACACTTACTATCTGGTCACCCTATAGAGACTAACAAAAATCCTTATGCCTGGCAGGATGGCCTCTGTCAAGATTGTTCTGTGTTATATGTTTCTTCTCCAAGCTACACAAAATCCTTCCTCTGCCAGAGAATAAATAAAACCGTGTTAGGAGTAGGTGTTGTAAAACTCCCTGGAAGACTGTCTGTCTTCCTATGCTTAAGAATCTGGCTATGTTGGTGGCTTAATTCTGTGGTCTCCAACATCATGCTGATTAAGATGTGAAAAGACTGCCCTAATGTGCTTAAAGCAGCAGGGATTTGTAAAAAGTGCACAAGTTTAATTTTTGTGTTTCCTAGCATATGCAGAGATTAAGAATTGAATCCTGCCTTTCAGTTGTCTGGACTTCTCTGATGCAGCTTCCCTTTCTCAATCTGGCAACAGTGTTCACAACAGTCTTAGATACTATTTTATCAGCAGTGTAGTTAAGGCTTCCAATTTGGTTCTTGTGTATGATCAGGCTTGCCAACTTTTGGTGGCAGTAAAACCTTCAATCATGGCCAACTCTTGAGGTGGTGTATCTGGCACCTAGATAGAGTGATATGCAGAATAAAAATAACTGATGCATGCTTATAACAGGAACCAGAATTTCCATCCTATGGGAAATTTTGCAGTTCCAAAACAAAATTTTGTTTGGGAAAGAACAAAGTCAGAAATGTGACATTTCCCATAGGAAGAACTCCATTTCAGAAGACCCAGAAGTGAATTTTTCTAGCATTTTCAGCTGGGGAGCCAGCTACCCCACCCAGCCATACACCAGATGGGCAGACCAGGTAGGCAGCTGCATTGGTAGCCCAGGGAGGTGGGTAGTTGGCCACCTGAGAAGTTAGGCAGTCCAGGAAGCTAACCACCCACAGAGTCTTGGGCATCCCAGCAACTGCCAGGCAGGCTACCGGGGAGCCAGGCAGATGAGCTGGCAGGAAACCAGGCAAGCTTTCATTAGAAACTTGCCTGACTTTTGTCCATAGTTTTCTTGAAACTTATACATTCCTGTGGAACTTTTTGAAGAATCAGCATTTTTCAATGGAAAAATGTCAGAAGTTTTCCAACCAGCTCTAATACTTGTATACAACACATTAGCATACTCTCTCAAAATATGAGATGCATGTTGCAGAAGTGCTTTGAAGACTATATAGCATCTGGGTATTCTCATTTGATCCTTTAAAAAACAGCAAAACACACTCCAGTGTAGGAGTCATGAAATGAATAGGTTGGTCTCTGATCAATATTTTCCAGGTACGAGTGCTGCCTGATGAATCTGACAGATAGAAGGGTATTTAATTGCATACTGTGTCTGAAATGTAGTGGAGTCTGTTGCTAAGTCATTGAACTGAGACCTGGATTATGTTCCTGTCACTTAACTGCTCTCTGACCTTGATTGAGACATTTAATCTCTCTGCCTCTGTTTCCCCTCTTGCTCTTTGTCTTCTCTATTTAGACTGTTTCTTACTTTGCATTTGTACAGCATCTAGCACAATGGGTCTCTGATCTCATTCAGGGCTTCTAGCAACTACTGCAATATAAAATCTGTGTTCTTGGGAACACTTTTACATCCTTTACTTCAGTTCACTTTCTACATTCATGGTCAGATTGTTTTAGATTGTAAGCTACTTGGGGCAGGCCTCTTGTCTTTCTACTTTATGCTAAACAATAAGAAGTTGGCACTTTATACATAGTGTTTCAGCAATCTAGCAAAATGTCTTAATGATCTTATCTAAACTGCTATGTGTATGTATGTTCAGGGGAGAAAATACCCTTTAAATCATTTTTTTAAGACTCAGTTAGGACTCCTGCATGATTATTCCTCAGTTTTTCTGTTTTCATGCTTTATTTTCCTACTGATCTAATTTTATTAACGCTACGTTAGTCAGGAAAAAAAATCACAGCAAGCATCCAGTCCCATCTGACTACAGCAGGGTTTAAAAGAAGCTTAGAAAAGGATTTGTTTATCTCATTAATTTCCTTAATTGTAAACACAGAGCCAGAGTGCCTTGTATAATCACCACATTTCAAAGCAGCATGTGGCCCATTAAAGCCCTAACATCTGAACTGTTATAAAGGTAACCAAATAATTAATCTGAGAGTTTTAATGCAGTGTCCACTAGAAGGCACTGTGTGCTAGAGAATTATAATCTGAAAATACCTGATGGAATAATGTAAGGTCATGTCTACACTACAAAAGTACTCCGATTTTACAGAATTCAATTTTTGGGAACAGATTGTGTAAAGTCAAGTGCATGTGTCCACACTAAGCACACTAATTCGGTGGTGTGCGTCCACAGTACCGTGGCAAGTGTTGACATTCCGAGCGGTGCACTGTGGGTAGCTATCCCACAGTCCCTGCTGCCCATTGGAATTCTGGGCTGAGCTCCCAATGCCTCATGGGGCTAAAAATTTGTCACAGGTAGTTATGGGTAAATGTCATCAATCAACCCTCCCTTCCTCCATGAAAGCAACAGCAATCATTTTGCACCCTTTCCCTGGATTGCACAAGCAGACGCCATAGCATGGCAAGCATGGAGCCCCTTCAGCTCACCGCAGCAGTTATGACCATTATAAACACCTCACACATTATCATGCAGTTTATGCAGAACCAGCACCTGAAAAACCAGGCGAGGAGGCAACGGAAGCATGGTGATGAGGACATGAACACAGATTTCTCTAAAACTGCTGTCCCCAGCAATTTGGAGATCATGGTGTTACTGGAGCAGGAATGCCATGGAATGCCAATTCTGGGCACAGGAAACACCCACAGACTGGTGGGACCGCATAGTGTTGCAGGTTTGGGATAATTCCCAGTGGCTCTGAAACTTTCGCATGCATAAGAGCACTTTCATGAAACTTTGACTTGCTTTCCCTTGCCCTGAAGTGCAAGAATACCAAGATGAGAGCAGCCCTCACAATTCACAAACGAGTGGCAATAGCCCTGTGGAAGCTTGCAACGCCAGACAGCTACTGGTCAGTCAGTAATCAATTTGGAGTGAGCAAATCTACTGTGGGGGTTGCTGTGATGCAAGTAGCCAACTCAATCATTGAGCTGCTGCTATCAAAGGTAGTAACTCTGGGAAATGTGCAGGTCACACTAGATGGCTTTGCTGCAATGGGATTCCCTAACTGTGGTGGGGCTATAGACCAAATGCATACCCCTATTTTGGGACCAGGGCAGCCAGTACATAAACCACAAGGGGTACTTTTCAATGGTGCTGCAAGCACTGGTGGATCACAAGGGATGTTTCACCAACATCAACATGGGATGGCCGGGAAAGGTTCATGACGCTCACGTCTTCAGGAACTATGGTCTGTTTAAACGGCTGCAGGAAGGGATTTACTTCCCAGACCAGAAAATAACTATTGGGGATGTTGAAATGCCTATAGTTATCCTTGGGGACCCAGCCTACCCCTTAATACCCTGGTTTATGAAGCCATACACGGGTACCCTGGACAGTGTTAAGGAGCTGCTCAACTATAGGCTGAGCAAGTGCAGAATGATAGTAGAATGTGCATTTGGACGTTTAAAGGGTTGCTGGCACAGTTTATTGACTCGCTCAGAACTCAGTGAAACCAATATTCCCATCGTTATTGCAGCTTGCTGTGTGCTCCACAATCTCTGAGAGTAAGGGGGAGACGTTTATGGCGGGGTGGGAGGTTGAGGCAAATCGCACAACCAGACACCAGGGCGGTTAGAAGACCACAGCAGGAAGTGCTGCACATCAGAGAAGCTTTGAAAACCAGGTTCATGACTGGACAGGGTACTGTGTGACACTTCTGTTTCTCCTTGATGAAAACCTGTCCCCTTGGTTGCCTCTAAATTTCCTGTAAGCCACCTGTCCTCCCCTCTTCAATCACAGCTTGCTTGCAAAGGAAATAGTCACTATCATTTAAAAAAACATGTATTCTTTATTAATTGATTATAAAAACAGGGAGATAACTCACAAGGTAGCCCAGGTGGGGTGTGGTAGGAGGGAAGGAAAAGGCCACTTTAAAACTTCTTGAATGCCAGCCCTCTGTTGCTTGGACTGTCCACTGAGGTGGAGTGGTTGGGTGCCTGGAGCCTCCCCCCCCCCCCATGTTCTTGGGTGTCCGGGTGAGGAGGCTATGGAACTTGTGGGGGAGGAGGGGGTTAAACAGGGGCTGCAGCGGTAGTCTGTGATCCTGCTGCCATTCATGAACCTCCACCAGATGCCAGAGCATGTCCATTTGATCCTGCAGTAGCCCTAGCGTTGCCTCATGCCTCCTCTGATCTTCTTGCCGCCAACTCTCCTCACGTTCATCAGCCACTTTCCTGTACTCTGCTATTGTGTCCCTCCACACATTCTCCTGTGCTTTGTCAGTGCCGGACAACTGCATGAGCTCAGAGAACATTTCATTGTGCGTGAGGTGGGGTTTTTTTTCGCCATCTTATCTGAGAATTTGGTTTGCAGGTGGCCACGGTGAGCCATAGTCTTTTGGCTTCTGCAATCTTCATAACAGCAGCGCCTTCCTCTCCCATACCAAGCAAAGCTCGTTGAGTTGGCCAGTTAGTGCTGCGGTTTTCCTGCTAACATGCAGCAGCAGAAACCAAACTAACCACCCTCCCCACATCCAATTCTCTGGGATGATCGCTTTACCCCTCCCCCCACCACGTGGCTGGTATCAGGGCAGATCCCTGTTAGCCAAACGCAAACAGCTCAGTGCCAATGCCCCCCCACCACCACCACCGTGCGGGGAGGACTTCTTTTTCAGCCACAGGCAAACAGCCCAGTAGGAATGGCCATCCCTGAATGTCCCTTTAATGAAATTCCCCTATTTCAACCAGGTTACTATAAATGATATCACTCTCTTGAGGATAACACAGAGATAAAGAATGGATGTTGCTTGAATGCCAGCAAACACCAGGACCAGACGCTGCCAGGCTTTGTCATGCAATGATACCAGATTACTTGCTACTAGCATGGTGTGGTAAAGTGTCCTACCATGGAGGATAGAATAAGGCTGCTTTCCCCAGAAACCTTCTGCAAAGGCTTTTAGAGTACCTTCAGGAGAGCTTCAGGGAGATGTCCCTGGAAGATTTCCGCTCCATCCCCAGACACATTAACAGACTTTTCCAGTAGCTGTACTGGTCACGAATGCATCCCAAGTCCTCAGGGCTACTTAATCATTAAACACTTGCTTTTATAATATGTATTATTTTAAAAGGTACACTCACAAGAGGTCCCTTCTCTGGCTTCGTTGGGTTGGGAGGGTATTTCAGTCAGGGTGATAAAAAGATCCTGGTTGTTGGGGAGAACAGTGTGCTGTGTGCTCTCCTCAAGCTCGTCCTCATCTTCCCCATCCACAAAATCCTCTGGCATGGCAGAGAGTACCCCATCATCGGAGTCCACAGACAGGGGTGGGGTAGTGGTGGCGGCCCCCCCCCCTAGAATTGCATGCAGCTCAGCATAGAAGTGGCATGTCTGGGGCTCTGTCCCGGAGCGTCAGTTTGATTCTTTGGTTTTTTTTAGCATGCTTGTCTGAGCTCCTTAAGTTTCACATGGCACTGTGCTGCGTCCCTGCTGTAGCCTCTGTCCCTCATGGCCTCGGAGATTTTTTTTGGAACGTAGTTCTGATAGCACGGATTCCTCTCCGCATACAGCAATCAGATCCAGTACCCATTCGGTCCATGCTGGAGCTCTTGTTTGATTCTGGGACGGCACGGTCGCCTCTGCTGATGAGATTGCCTGGCCAAACAGTAAATGAGATTCAAAAGTTCCCGGTGTTTTTCCTGTACACCTGGCCAGTGCATCTGAGTTCAGAGCGCTGTCCAGAGCGGTCACAATGTTGCACTGTGGGATAGCTCCCGAAGGTCAATACCTTCAAATTGCATCCACACTAACCCTAATTTGAAACAGTGATGTTGATTTCAGCGCTAATCCCCTCATTGGGGAGGAGTACAGAAATCCGTTTTAAGAGCCCTTTATGTCAAAAAAATGGTTTTGTTGTGTGGACGGGTGCAGGGTTAATTCGATTTAATGCTGCTAAATCTGACATAAACTCATAGGGTAGACCAGGCCTAAGTAATTCCATCCCAACAGTGGTAAGAGCACTTGTGATGCAGTTTAGTATTGTTTTAGGAAGAGGATAGACAGTGTATTTAGCCTTGATCCCAAATATTTCACATCAGAGACATTAAGATGCTAATTTAAAACCTATTTTCTTAGAGGCTAGATAATTTATATCCCTAAACTGAAAATAACTAAACAAATGACAGTCTGAGAGGAAGGATGGCCCAGTGGGGTCACTAGCCTTGGACTTGGGAGACTCGGGTCCAATTCCCTGCTCTTCCAAAGACTTCCTGTGCAATGATGGGCAAGTCGCTCAGTTTCTCTGCGCTTCAGTTCCTCTTATGTAAAATGAGAACAGCAGCACTTCCTTATCTCACAGGGAAGTTGTGAGGATAAATCCATAAAGATGGTAAGGCGCAGGGTGGCCCAGAGGAGAGGGGAAAAGAGGGCAGTTGGCCCCGGGCTGCCCATTTGAAAGGCCCCCCCCAAAGCAAGTGGCATTGTGATCTGGTGCACTGGTCACCATGCCAAACCCGAGATGTGCTGCAAGCCTGCGTACCAGGTCGTAACACCCAGAGCAGGAAATGGGGTGCTGGGCCCAGCCCCATGGGACAGGAGACACCATTATGGACTGAGTGTGGGACAGGCTCACTGTTCAACCCCTGGGGTCTCCCCTCCATGCTTTTACACCCTTACTGTTTGGTTTCAGATTTTGCCCTGACACCCCCAAAAACCTCTGTGTGGCCCTGGTAAGGTGCTCAGATGCTAGGGTAAGTAGGTTATATAAGGACGATAGGTGGATGTGGGGGGGAATTATTAAAAATGGCTGTAGTAAACTTACTGTAAGACTGTGGTGTATCCGAACAATGGCAAAGTTATTCTTTAATCTCTTTATTATTAAACTTGGGACAGTTGCTATTCTTTTTAAAAAAAAAAACATGCTTCTTGGTATATAACATATCTTCTGTCCATTGCTTGCCCTGATATACCATCCATAGCCAAGTACTTCATACTTGCCAAGCCTCTCTCTAGGAGGATGTGACATGCATGAGGTCAGTTCAACACTTTTTTTTTTTTCTAATTAAGCTACTATACAGGAAAAGAAATGGAGGTAAAATCTACAGTAGATCTAATACAAACCACTATTGGTTTCAGACCATCTCCATTTTGCTAGCTACCCAAGAAATAAAGAGGGTGACTGCAAATATGTTGTTTCTGTTTAACTCAGGCAATATGTTTGCTGTTTTTTGTTTTGGTCTCCCCGGCCCCCTCAGTTAAATGTGATTGTGTTTTTCAGTACAACACTGTAAATTCTAATCTAGAAAATTTGACAAATAAAAACAGAGAACATGACTCATGAACAGAGTAGAAGCTAAATAAGCATAGGCTGGATATGAAAAGTCCATCAGGAGGTGGAATCTGAGATCCAAACAGCATGGGGACTGAGCATCCTCTCAGTCAGGAGGAGATCAAGCCTCATTGGAACTGATGCAGATTTTGGATCCAGGCATCAAAGCACTTACTTGAGCATGGGTATGGGTTTTTGTAGGGAAAGAACAGTGCTTCAAGGGAGAACACTAGATTTGTTTATGGATAAACTGATGGCTCAAGGGAGGATACCAAAGTTGTTTTGTTCAGGCTAGACAACAGGATCTGATCATTCCTGGCTATGGGACTGCCCCTTCGAGGGGGTGCACAATGCAATTAGGCAGCTTCAGTATTTTTGATACCAATAAAGGATTATTACTAGAATTGGTCTGATAACTACTGAGCTGGGTCTGTGCAGGTGTGGGTTCATTAACATCTGGAGCAGAGATTTCCCCATCATGCAGTGCTTTCCTGGTCCAAGATTTGAGTGTAGTTCTTGCCTTGGAATCTCTGTTCTCCATTCTGTATGCTAAGGGGGATGCCTCCCTGTCCCATATTCAATGCAAATCGGGCTAGGGGAGCATCCCTCATCCTGTCACCCTTGTCCCAGGGGTTTAGGTGTGTCTTCCACCAACTTTTCATTGCTTTTTGTAAGGCTTTCTTCCGATCGGTTTTGGTTCAAGCAGAGGCTTGGGGGGTGGAAGGTCTTTTGTGAGTTAGGCTGGGTACTGTGCCCTGGTTCCCACAGAACTCAAAGCTGATTGGTACTTGAACTTGTCACGTAATACATTAAATTGGATTTTGGCACTTTCCTAACTGTATGCGTGAAGTTTAATATCCATGGCAGCAGTGTGCAGACACTGTTCTGCTGCTGGGATTACAGTCCTCTTCCAGTAGAGCTTTCTACACTAGACACAAATGCTGGGAGTTGCTGAGAAAGGAAATGGTCCAAAGAACAACATTGGCACAAGTTGAAAATGGTTGGTGACAATAGTCAGTTTCCTAAAAATTTCTATTGTGTGTACTCAGTTTCTCTGTCCCTTGAGAATATAGGAATCTACAAATTGCCATACTGGACCAGACCTGGACTTTATATAGTCCAATATCTCGTCTCTGACCGCAGCCAGCACCAGATGCTGTAGAAAGAGCAGGGATAGTCTACCTTCCATAAAGGTTTCATCCTAACAGAGTATAGTTAAGCCCTGAAGCATGAGGTTATATCCCTTTCAGAATTATTGGCATTAACTACAACTCTGGATGTTCTTGTTACCCATATAAATGTCCATGCGCTCTGATTCTTGTTAAATTCTTCACCTTGGCAGCATCCACAGTGTAATTTTACATTGTGTGAAAATTTCTTTTGATCAGTTTTGAAATTGCCAAATTGGAATTTAACTGAATGTTCCCTCCCCGACTCCGCTTTTTCTTCCCCTTGTTGAGAGACAGGAAGAACAAATGCTTCCAATGGACAATGTCTAGACTATTCATGATTTTATATACTTTTATCGTGCCCCCTCTTATTTACCTTCTTTCCAAGGTCAATAATCTTTCTAGATTTTTTTTTTCCCATACACATAATCCTTATTGAATGCCACACCAGAATTCACAGGTCTGACAATAGCTCTGCCATGGCAAAAGTGTACAAGCAGTGGAAAGCAAAATAATGTCAAAGCATAATTTCTTTATTTCCAGAGACTCTGCCAAATGGAAATGATATCTTGTGTAACCTATCCTTCTTGGGTCCACAAGAACACACACACTAGATTCCTGAGCTGTTTAATATGGCTGTGAGATGAGAACATATATATATTTATAGCTCTAGGATCCATAACATCAGTATCTGACTGCCAACTTCACGTTTTTCTAGCTCACATGACTTTTTGTAAAATAAGATCTTAACTCACTGACTTTATGGTAAATGTGGATCAAAATAATTCAGTCTACTTCTCTTGCTGATTTTTAAGCAACATATGTGTTTGAAGGAGATTCATAAAAGCTATGTACAGTACTCACCAGTCAAATGGCTGTTTAACCCATCAATGATGGGGTGAAGGACAAAGTCAGCTATATTGGAACCAGCCCCCACGTTACAGCTTCTTACCTTACAATCCATAGCCATGGTTAGGATGGGAACCAGCTAATCCTATCAACATGGCGTCCCAACTGGAATTCTCAACCTTCTGATTTCAAGAGAGGCCCATCCTATTCTTGAGTTAAAGGCTAATTATTCAAAGTAGGGCTTCATTACTATTTTTCAGGCTAGCTGCTAGGATGAGAAACACTGAAGCAGATTTGAAATCAATCCTGTGGCATGCAGAAGCCACCACATTACAAGGCATGGAGAGCTGGAACAAAACTAAACCAAATCATTACATCAATATAGACTTTTTGGATATTCTAATAAACCTGAATCAATAAAACTAATATTGCTCTGTATTCATGTAATCCTTAATGTTTAGAGAAAGGAACAAAACCTAAATCTGAACTCGGGATTTAAGATAAGGATGTTCAATATTTTAATATGCTAAGGAGATATAGTGGAGCTGTGAACTTGGACCCAAACCCAGTAATGAAGTTTGCTTTCAGAATTTTTGTTTGCCTATGGCAATTTTCTTGTCAAATTCTTATTTAATGCTGTCTGGATGTATATTAGATGCAAGTTAAGCTGTTTTTGAGTTTGCAGGTAAGACTGACTGTATACAGTCACTTGCCTTTAATTGATTAATTGTAAAAGAGAAATCAAACCAAAAATTACAGGTATGCATTTCATGATGTGATAAAAGTAGTCATTAGCAAGAATATATGTGCAGGTGTTTCATATTAAAATATGCAGAATACTTCAGTCCTATATTAGAGATGATTAAGCTGTCTTTAAATGCTAATCTCTGCCTAAATCATTCATATCTTTAAAAATATTTCATCTCAAGATGTACACTAAATGATTTTTCTAATTAGTTATCAAATAGAAACCTTAATTTATTCAGATATTGATAACTGCATAGTAGCTACTTATTTCTCAGCTACATCAATAGTGAGTTACTAGACCTCCCGATTGAATTATATAGTTTTTATATAGAATCATAGAATATCAGGGTTGGAAGGGACCCCAGAAGGTCATCTAGCCCAACCCCCTGCTCGAAGCAGGACCAATTCCCAGTTAAATCATCCCAGCCAGGGCTTTGTCAAGCCTGACCTTAAAAACCTCTAAGGAAGGAGATTCTACCACCTCCCTAGGTAACGCATTCCAGTGTTTCACCACCCTCTTAGTGAAAAAGTTTTTCCTAATATCCAATCTAAACCTCCCCCACTGCAACTTGAATTATGGTATTGAGAGACAGTCCTTACCCCGAAGAGTATACAATCTACACAGACTTCCCTCTTCCCCTCCCATCTAGCAGGTTTAAGGCAAACCTCCTAGATGACCCAGACTCAAACTAATTAAGGATTAAATGTCACTATAAATACTTTCAATTTCACTGGGGAGCCCCAAAGGCAACTTGTCCAGTTCAAAGTGCCAGTGTTATCTGCCTCCAACATCAAGCTCCATTTAATAAGCAGCTGCAACATTCTAGACTTAGCTGCAGCTTCCAAATAGTCTCAAGGAGTCAACAGCACACTTCAGTAGTCTAATATTGAGGTATCAGAGACCAGGATAAGCACAGCACAGTCTACATCCTGAACAAAGAGTTGCACTAGCCTTAGCAACTACGGATTAGAAAGCACACTGTTCAACACACCTGCTGTATGGGCATAGACTAAACCTGACAAGGTGTGGGGTGACATACTTTCATTTGTAACTCAATTAACTTGTGAATAAGAGTGCGAAAATACACAGCACAGGATGCCAATGTAATAAGCGTAAAAATAAAACTCTTTTGCTTTTCATAAAATAAGTGATAAATCAGATTTTAGTGACAGGACTTTTTGCCATCTGACTTTTTGTTTCCTACTATAAAGTTAACAGGCTGAAATATCAAATGGCAGCCCCAGGGCTTAATGGAGCAGCTTTGATAATTTGGTTTGAGCTTATTTATTGTACTTCAGGGTAAATGTTTCAAAAAAGATAAATGAGGAACTGTCCAGCCTTTACTTCAATGAGCAGTTGTGCCTGTTCAAGTTGACGGATTAAGCTCAAACTGAATGCTAAATTGATTCTTCTCCCATCAAAGCAGAATAGAACCTTGATAATTTATACTTATAGCTGAAAGACTTCTGCCAACCAGCAGGTCCACACACCACAATTAGAAAAAGTAAGAATAATGGATCGGTTTTAATTATACCTCATAATAAAAGGCCTGTCCTGTATTTTTACTTTATATGGATTCCACATTTAAGAAAACCTAACTACAGAATTCTAATTGGAGGAAAGTTGGAAGTGGGGAAATTGCAACTTTTAATCGATAAGCAGACTGCATATTAAAAATGTTCTATTGTACATTAATTATTACAGTTTGAATGTATTAATACAGTTTGAATGTATATTTATCTATATTTGACAAAAGGAACCTTACTTGGTTAGATTCACTGTTAAGATTTATATCTTGAACAACTTTATTGTAAGTCAGTTAGTATGAACAGTCTATGCAGATCTTAAAATGATATGTAACTGAGTGAAAGGCATTCCTCTGCATAAAATTAAAATTACTGTTTTCCAGATTAACATTTATCTATTGACACTGGTCAGGTAGCATTTCTAACTTTAATCTTTTTATCAACTTTTCCATTAAGCTGAAATATTCCACTAAAATATGTTTTGATGAGGAAATTTACTTACACTTCAAGGAAAAATTCTAATACCAGTTCTCTGACCAACTTTTGCACAGAAATTCAAATCTGATTTTTTCTATAAAAGGTTATTGCTAATGTCTTCATACAAAAATACCAGCATCTGAGAATTAAAATGACACTGAATTTTAACTTGACCTTTTACCATAGTATTGGAAGCACACAGAGATATAATTTCCATAATATTGAATGTTATGATATGTTAAATCTAGATTAATAAGTGTACATCAGATAAATTATTCATTACACTTAACGTAGCTGAAATATCCCTGCCAAGGCCTTTTAGAGATTTGTACAATGTCCAAGTTAAAAGCTCTTGTGCAGGCGCATACAGTATTTTACATTACATATGATCTGACTATTGTAAGTTACATTTAAGTTTTATTCGATATTTTAATGACAGTACAACAAATGTAAGGCTGGTGGTACAATATACATTTCCTACAATCATAAAATTTCTCCTAACATTACTATGAACTCAGTACAATTTTCCCTGTCTTAAGAAATGACATACACCTACATAATGCCTTCATAATTCCAGTGAAGTTAACTTAGAGGCACTCATACCAGTATTTAGTGTGGTATAAACAGCTAGCATGATATCTGCTTTATGCTGTTAGTGGCTGCTTAGATTAATCTCTTAAACAAGTTGTTGAGGTATTGTAGCAGTCCTATAGTATCCTTGCATTGATCAGAGTCATTTTTCTTCATAATGGTGAAGTGAAATCGTATGGAAAGGTTCTTTAGACAAACACTTGTGACTTCCAAATGCTCTGACTATGGAATTTAAGGACCAGGTAAAAACTGGAGAAAAGTATGATTAAGAGAAGTAACCAAACACTTTCTAAAACAAGGTATTATGAAAACTCCCCGCTATTTGTTGCTCACATAGTAGCAGGATTTTATAACCCTGATAACTGGATCCCTTCCTTTCCCAGGATTCCTGAATACTCCGCTTCTCATTTTAGCAACTTAGTTTCATACAGAGAGCCAACGACTTATGTTCAAAGACCAGATACCTAGCATTTCCTAGACAGTGCCTTAATTGTAACAGACCATTACTTTGATGCATATTTTTCAACTATGATACTGTTTGGTGGACGTACACTAGCAGGGTTTCATTGTAGTGTCTTGCAATATTATTACAAGACTTAGCTATTATTACAAACCCTTCATTATGGGATTTATTAATAGCACCTCAGCTTTCTAAACGAATAATCTATTTGAGCTACAGTGGTTGCTTACCTTTGGAGGGATGTTTCTATCATATTTCAATTCTTAGTCATGGCAACATACAGTAGGTAAAGTAATGCTAGGAGTGTAAGTAAAAAACTGATTCTTTATGCTTGACATCTTAAGTATCCAAGAGCATCTTACTGGGTGTATTAAAAACATTACTAATATATCATTTTGTACTGGTACAATGACTGATGCTATCTCAATAGAACTATAACTCAATTTCAATCTTGTGATTCACTCCTGAAAAGTGTTAAGTTACCATATGACAAGTAGTTTTTCAATTTGACAGAAATCACTAGATTTTTTTCAGCCATCAAAATGAAATTATTAGAAAAGTATAGTAAAGAAAAATAAATGTCTTCACAAAAAATCCACTCAAATTCAGTAGTTTTAGTTAAGATCCATCAAATGTGTTTAATACAATTGATCCTTATAACAATTCAAAAAGTGTGAAACTACACTACACAAATCAAAATATACTAACCTAAATCTAGCTATACAATATACATCAGGAATGCAAGCTCTATAACCATATAAAATGCTTTTACATACACCAGTTGCAAAAAACTGTTCTGTAATCCTGTGGACTTGTAAAAAAGTGGATTCCAGCATTCATTTTAAATTACGGGCAACCTGTTGGGGAAGACAGAATATTACTATTGATAGGAATTTCATTAGATAAGTATGCTCAGCAGATATACAATAATTGTGGGATTCAAAAAGTAAAGCTCCATCCAAGCTTTCTAAAAAAATAAGTTTTAAATAGACTGGAAATAGTGAGAGACTTCCCCATTTATGGGATTCCATATCCTAATCCTATGACCTAGAAATGTAAAATTCCACTTATCAGATTTCAGAGTAAAAGCTAAACTCGGGGGCAACTAAAGTATAAATCATGTAACTATTTACTTAAAATGCTTAATTTTACTCACATGAATAATCCAATATAATTCAACAGAAATACTTATGAGTAAAGCTGGGGTAAGAGTTTGCCAGATCAAGACTTATATTCACTTCACTTTCTTAACTTAACATCTTGAGAAAATAAATTTCTTCTGGTATTCAAGATGAAAGCATAGCCTAAACTCTGTCTCCTCTGCAGAGACTAACAACCACTTAAATCAGGTAGTGCCCACAACAGCATTAGAGAGAAGTTATCTTGATCTATACCTGAAGTTATGAAACTATTCCAAAAGCATTTCACTAGTCACCATAAAACCACTGCTAATTTACAATCTTGCATTGGTATGATTAGTGCTTTACTATGTTCAATCAATTGCCCTCCTATAATTACAAAAATGGACTTTTTGGGCCTAACTCAGTGAAATCTCAGTGCCCATGAAACTTATCCCACTAATTAAAGCCCATGCACAGGGTGAGCATTGTCATAGTAGCTTCAAACAGTCCATGATCTGCAACACACTTAATTAGTCATGAGATTTTCTTAGTGGGGACTTTGTCATTCTTTAAATTTATTTATCTGCTGCGCCAGAAGCCATACCTTACTTAGCTGTTGCTTGAAAAGCAGTTGAAGTATCCACTGTTTCAATTGTGTAACACATACTGGTCGTACTGCCAGGGAGGCAGACAGGTTTCAAGCAATGAAATTAGATGGTGAAGGGAGCATTTAATATTGTAGTTTGTTCAAACGTTAATTGTACGGTGTCAAGCTGAATCAACAGTAGAGGCCATGTGAAGCAGTTTCACCACTTTTCTCCCTTAATACGTTGTATTTTTTTATTTTTACTTCTAATATTCTGTATCACTTTTCACTTAAAAAAAAAAACAGCCTGTCTGAAGAGGTTGGTGGGAGCTTCCAGTTTTTCTGTATCCTTTGCTAAAGGGAGCAAACCAATGCCCTAGAGCTCACTGCATGACAAAATACATTTTTTCATTACAGCACTTTCAGAATTATTCTACGGGGATTTCTGACCCACAAATCAGAGGGTAAAATCCTGGCCCCTTTAAAGTACATGGGATTTTTACCATTTCAAGCCAGGATTTCACTCAGAAAGCTAATAAGCAATTCACTCACTTAACTCTTGTGAGTAGCAGGCATCTTGTTCTCTCCTTCCAATTCTTCCACTCCTGCTTGTGTCATGAGGTCTGCAATGTTTTTCTCCAGGTCATCAATGCGACAACTCATGTCATCAAGTTCGTTTGAGTTAAAGAAAATGAACTGTAATGTTTAAACTGCTACTAAAGTGTATCATTTGACCATAGCTTCACACATTGTTACAATGGCTTTAGAAATCTCACTTGCAAGTTTAGAATTTAATATACATAAATATTTGTACACTTTCCTCCATCAGAGGCATTTTACAAGAAGAAAGGATATTTCTTCCAATAATCTGGTCAGACATAGTCTGAAATTTGTCTTGCATCTGTTGAAGCAGTGTCTGTACCTAACAGGGCAAAAAAAATTAAGTACTTAATCAAAATATTCCTTTTTACAATACTTTAGCATAATGCAGTCACTGTTGAGCTCAACTTGTTTCATACAAAATCATATGTTTGGACAGCATTGATCGAATGTTAAAAGTAACACAAACTACTCTAGAAACTTCATGCCAAAAATAATACAGCACTTATGCAGCACCTTTCTTTACAAAATAACAAAGCACTCCACCACCACTCACAAAACCTTAAAGCAGCCCTCTACATGTAACTATGGTAAGTAACATCACCCATTATACAAATTAAGAAAGCTAGGCTGAGTAATTTCTCTGAGGTCTACAAACTGAGTCAGTGTGAAAAACAGAACTGTTGTGCTTTAGCCACACAATCATTGGTTTCAGAGTAACAGCCCTGTTAGTCTGTATTCGCAAAAAGAAAAGGAGTACTTGTGGCACCTTAGAGACTAACCAATTTATTTGAGCGTGAGCTGTAGCTCACAAAAGCTCATGCTCAAATAAATTGGTTAGTCTCTAAGGTGCCATAAGTACTCCTTTTCTTTTTCCACACAATCATTGTGCATCTCAGCCATGGAAGACTTTGAGGCAAACACACTTGTTTGTGCTTAGTATTTTCAAAATACAACTCGCTCTTACACACACAAAAGTTCTAAAATTCCGTGACTAGCTCTGAACTACTCTTGCAGGTAGACACCTACCAAGAGCCTTATGACCCCAATTAAACTGAGGGGGGAACGGGGATAGCAGCCAAATACCTGGGTTTTGGAAACCATCACACTGAAATGTCCCCAAAAGAAGACCAAGGACAATGGTGGCACAAACCAATGTTTAACCCAGCACCCCTGCCCCCCCCCCCAAAAAAAAAAAAAGGTTACAGAAGCCAGGCGGGGATGGTTTGGGAACACCTGTGTTGTAATCCTGGATTTGACACCAAGCCCCTGTGTGCGTTTGGGTAACTTTGACCTCTCTGCCATGGCTCCCGCAGCTGGGCAGGCCTGAGGATTAGTGCTGCTAAGGGCTGGTGCAAATGAACGGTACCAAATCCACACTGCCCAGGGAAGAATCGGGTTTTACCCCTTTTCTCTCCATCGGGTGCTTTTTGTAATGCTGTGATGAGACCTCAAGTAGGCTGGGGGACAACGGGTGCCTTAGAAATGGGTCTTCCCTGAATGCCCCTGAGATTTGAAGCACCGCCTGGGTAACCGTGCCCCCCCCCCCCGGCATTGCCTAGCCCCCTGGTCTCAGTCACTGCTCCCCGCTCCCCGCCCCTCCCATTGCCGTCCCCGCCCACCGCCCCGGGCCCTCCTTGGGCCGCGCTCGGTGCCCCGGGCCCGCGCAGGGAACAGCCCCGGCCCCAGCTAGGCGGACTCCCGGCACCGCCCCCCTCGGGGTGAAGGCTGAGCCCGGAGCCGCCCGCTGCGCCGCCTCCGCAGGCCGACCCCCGGCCCGGGCCCCTCACCACGGCGGTGAGATCCTGCACGGTCTTGGGGTCAGTCTCGGCCATGGTAGCGGGCGGCGGCTCCGTCCAGTCAGTCACGGGTAGGCCCGGGGACCGTCTCCAAGCTACGGGAACTTCCGCGCCTCGCACCGAGATTTCCGCCAGCTCTCGCGAGGACAGGGAGCATGGTGGGGAATGTAGTTCAGCCTGGGTGAGGCCTCGCCAGAGCTAAGGGGGGAGGGGGAGGGGAAGCAGGATATTAGTAAGGAGGGAGGACCAGGCCTGGGGAAAGAAACATGGGGTCCTGGTACCTCATGTAGGATCACTCCCATTCACTTTAGAAACACTGGCTTTACAGGCATTCCCGCCACTCTGGGCTCAGGCCCTTCCTGCTCCCCTTCTCCTCAGCCTTGGGGCGGGGAGTGGGAAAGAGAAAAAGGGGATGGAGCAGTTGGGAGGAGGGAGGCCCTGAATCCCGTTCCACGCTCAGGTGCTTTTTTAGTTGGTTGTGTTCTTGAGCATCTTTTAATACCCTGCCCGTGGCCAGAAGGCGCCTGGTCGCCCTGTACTAGTTGCTCAGCTTGGCTGCTCTATTTATTTCCCAGCCACAGGGCCTGCCGCTCGGAGCCCACTCCCTTCTCTTCTCACCACGCCTGCTTCCCTGACGCACAAAACATAACACCCCAAATGCATGCAGCTTTAGTCTTCAGACCATTGATAACGCTTGCCGTTATGTAAAGTGTGCTAAGAGCAACTGAGCTTCAGGCTTCAGGGCATAAACCTGTTGCCTGAAGCAGTTAGGAAGGAGCTTCACCTCCAGAAGCATTATACAATTGACTATGTACAATATGGGGGTTTGCACCTACTTCTTAAGAATCAGGTGTTGGCCCCAGCTAGAGGCATGATAAGAAATGTAAGGTATCAATGGGTCTTTATCTTGTACAATAGGCGTTGTGTTTTGGTGTGTTGGAGGTGGACTGTATAATTATCAGGCATTGAAATTGATTAGTGTAAAGAGCACTTAAAAAACCCTCATAGGAAGTGAAGGTTTACCCTTTCAGCCCTTTTTTGCAGAGGGTTCAGCTTTGAACCTAATTTGGCTGTTTGTTCTTGTGTTTAGAACAAAAGCTTTGTTCATACTGAGATTTAATAGTTTTGTTTGTGCACTTACAAAATAACTTCACAAATTGGAGAGAGTAAAAATATTTCTAGGCTCAAAATGATTTTATCTGAAGTAATCCTCCATCCTCTTTTGTCATTTAATTTTGGAGGAGAGCTAAATGAGCGGTTAAGCCTGATTTGTAAGCATTTACAGGTAATCTGGATTCAGAAGGGGGATATCTGTAGGAACAGTATCATTATGTTTTTGCAATAAAAGTCAGAAATGTTACATAAATGGACTGATGATTAGATGATTAAAAGAAATATATTTAGGGATTTGTGGCATGTTGTCTATAGGAAAGAAACTATAAGCAAAATGTTGTGATTGTGAGCACATAGATCACACACAGTTCATGCCAACCACTTCTTAATTATAATAGTCTTTGGTGTATGGGACAAGGATATGTGTTACAAAACTGCCTAGAATAAGATTTCACAATGGGGAGAGATACAAATGAAGCATTTACTAGGTATAGCCAGCTGGATGCAGGCATAACTCCCTGTCACTCATTTGTGGTTTTCTTTTGTCAAGTCCAATTCTAGACTGTGAGATAGTATATAGCTGACTGTGCACTGATATTTAGGCTGAACTGTGGAAAACAAATGTGCTGATTATGAGCCTTCAAGTACAGAACATGTCTCATTATCCACAAATGATCTTCAGCTGGAACCTTCCATTTCATCCACAAGCTGGAGTGCTGCATTCATGACATATCTCTGACTTGTCCTATAGCTAGTATGCACAGATTTACATTAATACTATTCTGATGAGTATGTTGTTAAAATATCACAAGCATTATGTGTAAAAATGTCCTTAGCTATCTTTTAAATTGAAGACCAGTTCTAGTTCTGAGAAATGTAAAAGAAATTAACTTTCATTTACTTGAAGGGAGTTGTTACAATTATCTTTGGATTGTATGGCACATTGCTTCTTGAAGGCCTTTAAATTTGACCTATCTTTTGGTTGCTAAGCACCTGTGTATATGTGCTGCACATTACTAATTTTTCTTTTTCTGCCTCTTTTATATGCTGATGTGATTTTTATTCTTATACATGTCCTTCTGGTAAAACTTAATTGCCATTAGTTTCCTATCAATCTCCTTAATACTCTTTGCTGTTTTAGGGGAAGTTGTTTTATCCCTTGATTCTGATCATCACTTAACCTACTGTGTACTGTTTCCATCTGCCTGTGCCCCAAGCAATGGCAGGTTAGAGAAATGATAGGTCAATTTTTTCATTCAGTTGCACCAGTGAATCCAGAGTAACTGATTCACTTGGCTCTGTCCAAAGAATAAAGGGGTAGGTGGGTCGGGGAATGGGATTCGTACCCTCAACTATTGTGCCATTGTCCTGGCTGCTATTCTAGCCTCTAGGCTAGACCCTCACCTCATATGAGTGATTCACTCGATCTGTGTAAGTGAAATGCCGACAGACCCTGGTCATCGGTGGATGTTATCAAACCTAGGACCTCTGGAGCTTAGTGCATGAGCCTTGACAGTATGAGCTAAAAGCCAACTAGCTGTTAGCTAAGCCTGTAGAGCAGACTCATTTTATCTCTCTCTTTAAGTGGTCTTGGTGCCACTAGATGAAACAGAACACCACACCCAGAAGGTGTGTGGGTTACATAAGCATGGTTCTCATAATTGCTTCCCAAGTCTGCCCCTCACTGTCAACCTATTTTGAGTTGGTGTGGAGATTCCTACTATTAGTAGAAATTAGTAGGAATAGGATATTCCCCTATTAGTAGGGGAAGCAAAGGTGGATGGGAAGCTGAGAGGCAGTGACCATGAGATGGACGAGTTCAGGATCCTGACACAGGGAAGAAAGGAGAGAAGTAGAATACGGACCCTGGACTTCCGAAAAGCAGACTTTGACAACCTCAGGGAACTGATGGGCAGGATCCCCTGGGAGAGTAACATGAGGGGGAAAGGAGTCCAGGAGAGCTGGCTGTATTTTGAAGAATCCTTATTGCGGTTACAGGGACAAACCATCCCGATGTGTAGAAAGAATAGTAAATATGGCAGGCTACCAGCTTGGCTTAACAGTGAAATCCTTGCTGATCTTAAACTCAAAAAAGAAGCTTACAAGAAGTGGAAGATTGGACAAATGACCAGGGAAGAGTATAAAAATATTGCTCGGGCATGCAGGAGTGAAATCAGGAAGGCGAAATCACACTTGGAGTTGCAGCTAGCAGAGATGTTAAGAGTAACAAGAAGGGTTTCTTCAGGTATGTTAGCAACAAGAAGAAAGTCAAGGAAAGTGTGGGACCCTTACTGAATGAGGGAGGCAGCCTAGTGACAGAGGATGTGGAAAAAGCTAATGTACTCAATGCTTTTTTTGCCTCTATCTTCACGAACAAGGTCAGCTCCCAGACTGCTGCACTGGGCAGCACAGCATGGGGAGGAGGTGACCAGCCCTCTGTGAAGAAAGAAGTGGTTCAGGATTATTTAGAAAAGCTGGACGAGCACAAGTCCATGGGGCCGGATGTGCTGCAGTCACTGGAAAAATCATGGAGCAGGTCCTCAAGGAATCAATTCTGAAGCACTTAGAGGAGAGAAAAGTGATCAGGAACAGTCAGCATGGATTCACCAAGGGCAAGTCATACCTGACTAATCTAATTACCTTCTATGATGAGATAACTGGTTCTGTGGATGAGGGGAAAGCAGTGGATGTGTTGTTCCTTGACTTCAGTAAAGCTTTTGACACAGTCTCCCACAGTATTCTTGCCACCAAGTTAAAGAAGTATGGGCTGAATGAATGGACTAGAAGGTGGATAGAAAGCTGGCTAGATTTTTGTGCTCAATGGTAGTGATCAATGGCTCCATGTCTAGTTGGCAGCTGGTATCAAGTGGAGTGCCCCAAGGGTCGGTCCTGGGGCCGGTTTTGTTCAATATCTTCATTAATGATCTAGAGGATGGCGTGGATTGCACCCTCAGCAAGTTTGCAGATGACACTAAACTGGGAGGAGTGGTAGATATGCTGGAGGGTAGGGATAGGATACAGAGGGCCCTAGACAAATTAGATGATTGGGCCAAAAGAAATCTGATGAGGTTCAACAAGGACAAGGGCAGAGTCCTGCACTTAGGACAGAAGAATCCCATGCACTGCTACAGACTAGGGACCGAATGGCTCTGCAGCAGTTCTGCAGAAAAGGACCTAGGGGTGACAGTGGATGAGAAGCTGGATATGAGTCAACAGTGTGCCCTTGTTGCCAAGAAGGCCAATGGCGTTTTGGGCTGTATAAGTAGGGGCATTGCCAGCAGATTGAGAGATGTGATCGTTCCCCTCTATTCGACATTGGTGAGGCCTCATCTGGAGTACTGTGTCCAGTTTTGGGCCCCACACTACAAGAAAGATGTGGAAAAATTGGAAAACGTCCAGTGGAGGGCAACAAAAATGTTTAGGGGACTGGAACACATGACTTATGAGGAGAGGCTGAGGGAACTTGGATTGTTTAGTCTGCGGAAGAGAAGAATGAGGGGGGATTTGATAGCTGCTGTCAACTACCTGAAAGGGGGTTCCAAAGAGGATGGCTCTAGACTGTTCTCCGTGGTAGCAGATGACAGAATGAGGAGTAATGGTCTCAAGTTGCAATGGGGGAAGTTTAGGTTGGATATTAGGAAAAACTTTTTCAATAGGAGGGTGGTGAAACACTGGAATGCGTTACCTCGGGAGGTGGTGGAATCTCCTTCCTTAGAAGTTTTTAAGGTCAGGCTTTACAAAGCCCTGGCTAGGATGATTTAGTTGGGGATGGGTCCTGCTTTGAGCAGGGGGTTGGACTAGATGACCTGCTGAGGTCCCTTCCAACCCTGATATTCTATGATTCTATGATTACATGCAGGGTGTGGAAATCTCTTCTAGCTTCTTCTAGAATCTCTGTTCTTTGTTAAATAATCTTTTACATGTTTTCATTGTACACAAATCTAAGTGCTGTGTGTTAAGTGGAGCTGTGGTATAAGGTGTAACTGGTTAGCTGGTGTGTACTATTCCTTTGAGAGTAACCGATGTATGAGTGCCCAGTGGAACAGGGGCTAGACACTTCAAGGGGATGCTCAGTGTGGTCAGGAGTTGGAGTGCTCCTATTGCTTACCTGCGGTGAGTGGGGAGAGTTTGTGTTGCTGGGGGAATTAGGGAGCTGATCCCTAGCAGGTACAGACAAGACTTCCTTGCACGAAGAGCAGATGGTAGCAAGGTGCCTCACAACCTTGGGTACCCTCAAGAAATGTTACAGATATCATATGGGTGGTTTAGATTAAATACCACTTTTAGTAGTGCACTATGCCCCTCTGTAGTTAGCCTAGGCTGCCGTGATTTGGTACATCTTGCCTCTTTATCAATTCAGTAACTTCCCTCATTCAGCTCCATAACCTCAGCTCTCCTAGAATGGAGACACTCCTAGAGTGTTACTTCCATTGACTTCAACGGGAGCAGAGTTAGGCCCTGGCTGAGTTAATTTGCAAACCCTACCCACAATCAGTGTCCGTGCCCTAAATTTTTGAGATTTAGTTTTTCTTTGGCCTCCTGTGCCCTTCTGTAAAATGGTGATGTTAGTTAGTCCTGTCTGCTGGGTGAAATTCTTTGGCCTTTGTTATGCAAGTCAGACTAGATCATCATAATGGTTCTTAGATCTATGAAAGTGTCTTGCAACCTCTCTCTGATTCTCATGAAGTTTAAGATTTGTATTCTGAGGATGTGGGTTTTGAAGTGAGGGTTTTTTTTCTTCTTCTTATCATTCACTTACTCATGTGGTGTATTTAAACAAAGGCTAATTTTTGAAAATAATGTATTTTCTTTCACTTCTTTTTTCAAGACTGGACTGAGGCAAAATGCGAAGCAAGGGAGGAGAGTGTGGATTAATGATCCCTTCACGGTAATGTTCAGAGATAACTAAAATGAACAGAACAGCAGTAAGCTGGGCTGTTCTTTAACCAGATTTTTAATGGTGAAGTCTTAATTTAGAATGAACAGACAAGAAGACCTTTAGAATTGATAAAGGAGCTGTGAGGTTCCTTAAAATCAAGGGACCTTAAAATACAGTTTAATTAATTCCAATGCAGAAGGAGTTAGCACTATGACCCTACAGAACAATGAGTCATAGTCAGACTGTACACCAGATCTGGCACATTAGCATCTGGTCATTATCATGCATCCTCCGAATGACAGGTTATTCACCTAGTATCTTACCTTTCTGTAACAGTTTTAATCAAAAGCACCTTGACTAGCCACTTAACAGTGAAGAGAAACATAGGACAGCTGAGAACTAATTTTATCTTTGTTATTAAGCTCCTTTCACGTATCCACAATATGTAAAGAATTAAGACACAAAATAAAGAAGCATCCAGTTAAACTAAAGGGAGTATTTGGGAAGCAGAATGCAATTACCCAAAGGGGAGTTTTGTCAGGATACCTGGGTTCATGCTGTTACTATTGAAAAACAAGTAGTCATGATCTTAGCATAACATCTCATGTAAACTACAGCCCATCCAGCAGCCTCACATCCTTGGTGCAATACTGGACCATTTGCACAACAGTAACAACTCAGAAAAAAAGATTATATTATGTTATGTATTCTGTAAACCGGTAAGCAGCCCCGATATACTAATTATTTTAGACATAAGAACATAAGACGGCCATACTGGATCAGACCAAAGGTCCATCTAGCCCAGTATCCTGTCTTCTGACAGTGGCCAATGCCAGGTGCCTCAGAGGGAATGAACAGAACAGGTAATCATCAAGTGATACATCCCCTGTCACCCATTCCCAGCTTCTCCAGAGGCTAGGGACATCATCCCTGCCCATCCTGGCTAATAGCCATTGATGGACCTATCCTCCATGAAGTTATCTAGTTCTTTTTTGAACCTGTTATAGTCTTGGCCTTCACAACATCTTCTGGCAAGGAGTTCCACAGATTGATTGTGCATTCTGTGAAAAAATACTTCCTTTTGTTTGTTTTAAACCTGCTGCCTATTAATTTCATTTGGTGACCCTTAGTTCTTGTGTTATGAGATGGAGTAAATAACGCTTCCTTATTTACTTTCTCCACACCAATCATGATTTTATAAACCTCTCTATATCCCCCCCTTAGTCGTCTCTTTTCCAAACTGAAAAGTCCCAGTCTTATTAATCTCTCCCCATATGGAAGCTGTTGCATACCTGTAATCATTTTTGTTGCCTTTTCTGAACCTTTTCCAATTCCAGTATATCGTTTTTGAGATGGGGCGACCACATCTGCACGCAGTATTCAAGGTGTGGGCATACCAATAGATTTATATAGAGAAAATATCATATTTTCTATCTTATTATCTATCCCTTTCTGAATGATTCCCAACATTCTGTTTGCTTTTTTGGCTGCTGCTGCACATTGAGTGGATGTTTTCAGAGAACTAACCACAATGATCCAAGATCTCTTTCTTGAATGGTAACAGCTAATTTAGACCTCATCATTTCATATGTATAGTTGGCATTATTTTTTCTAATGTGCATTACTTTGCATTTATCAAAGTTGAATTTCATCTGCCATTTTGTTGCCCAGTCACCCAGTTTTGTGACATCCTTTTATTGCTCTTGGCAGTCTGCTTGGGACTTATCTAATCAATCTATCTATCTATCTAGACCTATTAAGTGCAGTTGCCATAGTGTGGGGAAATGTAAGGACTGTGTAGTTACATGATATTTAAACTGTCCTGCATGTATCTAGGATATAAGCACAGTATTTATAATCTTTTTGTGACTCTGAAATCAGTTTTATTGCTTTGCAGCTTGTCCTAAAACAAGGACTGTTCGTAGCAAAGCTGTTTTCTATTGAGATATAGTGGTGCTGTTGGGAGATTAGAAGGAAGATATACAACAGCGGGTTTTGTTAGTGAACTGAAGACAAATGCAGTAATACTGGAGTCCTGAGGTCTCTTTCCCTTGTTTTTTTAAAGCATCATTCACAAGAAGAGCTAATCAGAGCATTTCACTTTGGAAATATTTCTTGGTAGGCTGATGCAATTTTTTCCTAAAAAGGAACCCTAGTATTTAATAAGATTTATTTTGACAACATGAAACATCATTTCATATACTGGGGCAGATTCTAAGATGGTGTAAATCAGTATAGCCCTGTTGCCTTTAGTAAACCTATGCCAATTTCCATCAGTTTAGGATCTAATCCACTAAATTTTCTGACTTGAAATCTGATTAAGACACTGGAGTTGTACAAGGGATGAATTTTGCCCAGTAGGCCAAATTCAGACCTGGTGTTAGCAGGAGAAACGCCAGTGGGAGAGTCCATGGAACTATTTATATGTGAGTAAGGGGTGCAGGATTGAGCCTGTACTGGAATTGTGGCACCTTAGAGACTAACAAATTTATTTGAGCCTAAGCTTTCATGAGCTACAGCTCACTTCATCAGATGCATTCAGTGTAAAATACAGTGGGGAGATATATATACACAGAGAACATGAAACAATGGGTGTTACCATACACAGTGTAACGAGAGTGATCAGGTAAGGTGAGCTATTACCAGCAGGAGAGCAGCGGGGGAAGGGTGGGGGAACCTTTTGTAGTGATAATCAAGGTGGGCCATTTCCAGCAGTTGACAAGAATGTCTGAGGAACAGCGGGTGCGGGGGGTGGGGGGAATAAACATGGGGAAATAGTTTTACTTTGTGTAATGACCCATCCACTCCCAGTCTTTATTCAAGCCTAAGTTAATTGTATCCAGTTTGCAAATTAATTCCAATTCAGCAGTCAATTCGTTGGAGTCTGTTTTTGACGTTTTTTTGTTGAAGAATTGCCACTTTTAGGTCTGTAATTGAGTGACCAGAGAGATTGAAGTGTTCTCCGACTGGTTTATGAATGTTCTAATTCTTGACATCTGATTTGTGTCCATTTATTCTTTTACGTAGAAACTGTCCAGTTTGGCCAATGTACATGGCAGAGGGGCATTGCTGGCATATGATGGCATTATATCACATTGGTAGATGTGCAGGTGAACGAGCCTCTGATAGGGTGGCTGATGTGATAAATTTGTAAGTCTCTAAGGTGCCACAAGGCCTCCTTTTCTTTTTGCAGATACAGACTAACACGGCTGCTTCTCTGAAACCTGTACTGGACTTGACAACTTTGGTTAAGTTCTCTATGATCTGAAATATCTTTTTACCTGAAATCAGATCACGTCCCCTAATGTTTACTAATTACATGGAATATTTCCTCAGTTATCTGAAACCTTCACTATGAGATCTTATCTGAATGCCATGAGGCAACACTGAATAATTGCAGTGATTCTGAACATACCAGCATGTGTATATTGATTGTGCATACGAACTGTGCCATCAGCATTGCCCACTGCCATCATTTTATTGTGCACAACTTATAGAGTTTAAGGTACCTTCTAGGCCTTTAAAATCACATATGCCTTTTTGTGTTCTCTTGCTACTTAAGCCAGTGAATTCAAAGTATACAAGTTATTGAACCCAGGTATTCAAAGTATTCAAGTTATTGAAATTTTAATAAGTCAATTACTACTTGGGTAGATGAAGGCTGAAATGATTAATATTTTCCCAAAGTATAACAAACAGAACTCATCCGTAATTTTGAGAAAAGAAATATTCCTTGGCAGTTTTCAAATATACATGAGGTTGGGATATATTAAGCAAAGGACTGTAATTAGAAAACATCTAGCAAGGGAAAGATAACAGTTCTAACTTTTGGTTTCATACATCATGTGAATTATGTTTAACTGAAACTGTATTAAATAATTATGGGGAAAAGCAACATTAAGACTAGAATAAATTGGAAAGTAATTTGTGGCAGAACAGGAGCAATTCATGGTGTTTTTTTCAGACCACATTTTCAGAAACTAACGCTAACTAGATTTTTGTGTGGGTGTGCATCAAATGTGATGTTACTGTCCAATGGACAGTAAAATCATACTTGTTGCAGCTTTCCCCCTTACTGGTTTTTACCATGTTGTATGTACAGTGATAGAACCATGTGCTGTTATCATCCGAACTGATCCAGGTTGGGGAGACTTGCCAATCGTACACTGACATCAGTAAAATTACAAGACCCAGAACTGGGGTAGACTACTGCACTTAGAGTCCAATCTGAATCTTTGTTGGGGAGACCCTGTGGCACAAGGCCCCAAATACCCCCACTCCCCTCAAGTCACAGGGGCTGGGGGAAGCAGAGCAGAAACTCCTGAGAACAGAGGGACTTCTCTCCCACCCCATAGCAGGAGCTGGGTTCAAAAGTGGGAGCAGCAATGGGGTAGGGTAAGGGTGGGCAAACAATGGCCCCACATCCAGCCCTCCAGATGTTTTAATTTGGCCCTTGAGCTCCGGCCGGGGACCAGAGTCAGGGTCTTGCCCGACTCCGCATGGCTCCCGGAAGCAGCGGCATGTCCCCGCTCTGGAACTGCAGCCAATGGGAGCTGCAGGGCCGGCACCTGCGGACAGGGCAGTGCACAGAGCTGCCTGGCCGCACCTCCACATAGGAGCCAGAGGGGGGACATGCCGCTGTTTCTGGGAGCTGCTTGAGTTAAGCACCACCTGGAGCCTGCCCCTGCCCCCCTCCGGCACCCCAACCCCCTACCCCTGATCTCCCACCCACCCTCTGAACCTCTCGATCCCAGCCCGGAGTACCCTCCTGCACCCCCAACCCCTCATCCCCAGCCCCACCCCAGAGCCCGCACCCCCAGACGGAGCCCTTCCGCTCTCCCGCACCCCAGCCCCCAATTTCATGAGCATTCATGGCCCGCCACACAGTTTCCATACCCAGATGTAGCCCTCAGACCAAAAAGTTTGCCCACCCCTGGGGTAGGGTGAGGCCAATGATGTGAGCACATTCTGCTTCACTCTAGATTATTCTTACTCTCTGCCAATTGGTTGCTTCTGCCTATGTCCCCTCACTGACACTTGATTAAAGCACTTGGGAGTTTTTGAATGCTAGCTCCATGGCAGTGATTCTAGGCCATGCTTGTTATTGAGGGGTGAAAGGCTTTTGCAAAGAGATGGATCTTGCATTTTAGAATCCATAGTTTCCCTGCTTTCTGGTGGAAAGGAAGTTCTGCTGTTGATGGGCCACTACTGAATCTGACCATCTCTAGTAAAAAGGAATCCAGAGACTCCCTAAAGATCTGCAAAATGACCCACATTACCATAATTCTTTACTGTTTGGCCAAAGCTCTGGAATATGTGCAGCATCAGTTCTGTAGCTTGCGGTTTGGAATGGATGGCTTAGAAAGTTCATAGGCTTTATGGACATGTATGCGGCTTTGTTTTACCAGCATTGATTATATTGATAGCCAGTTTTGAAAATGGTACAGCCCTGTAAATTGTATAGTTAAACAAATAATACCAGGTTCCTAATCACCTGATTTATTGAAGCAGTGACGCAAGTACACTTAGGGCCCCTAGAGATCCAAACCTACAGGGTGGATGGAACCCACAACATGCATGTCACACTGGGGTTTGTGAGTGCACGTAGGCACTTTTGATTTTAATGGGCTTCAGGGTGCTTAGCACTTCATGGGATTGTATCCATAGATTTCTTCTTCCTTGAAGAGTTTAGAGTGCATCTTTAACCTGCAACCCATCTGCAGTTACGTTCTGGAGTCTTTTTGAAATGCTTAGAAGAAATTCACATTATTTAAACTGTTCTTAAAATGTGCACTTTAATAACTGGCTAAAGTAAGTTTACAGAGTGATAGAAGCTCACTTCTATGCAATACTATAATGTAAATACAATGTCAATAGAAATAATATGGAATATCTCACGCTGTTGTCCATGTGCTGCTGCTCACCTTGACTTAAAGGGAATAATCTATAGATTAAATGCTATTTTATTCTCCTTATTCATTATTCAACCCACAGGCTGCTTTAAGCTACCATCTGTCCTCTGTTACGCTTAATGTTTGGAGGTATTGATCAAATACTGACGGGTCGGGCAGGCATAAAAACTGATTTGATGGAGATCTATTAAATGCGATAATTACTTCTCAAAGTTTCATGACGAGAAAGGCATAATTATCAAAAGGTGGAAAGTTTAAATAGTAACTTTATGAAGCAATCTTAAATGTATATATTTTACAATGGTCAGTCCTATATCACATGGGGGGAAAGACTGCAAAGAAAAGAAAGATAAAATAATTATTCTCTCTGTCTAAGAAAACATACATGAGAAATTATGGTATTAAAAGCAGTTTTTCTAAGGCAGTAGGAATGGGAATCGACATCTGGCTTATATTGAAAAGATAGTTACAATCTTAGGTTCTGATTGGGCACTGGGAACTGTGTGTTTAGACCCCTGTGTCTGCATGGAGTCCCACTGACTTCAATGACACTCAGTGCAGAGGCAGGATCAGGTCCACAGGGGTTAATATCTAGGACTTCCATAGGGACCTAATAGTCAAGATACTGGCCCAGACTCTGGCTTGTGCTTTGTCCCTTTTGCTGCTCAGGTGGCACAAAGGGGGTGGATTCTGGCTCCTGGCATAAAGCTAGCTGAGCCAGCTCCTGCTTCACCCCCATGGCAGTTTAAGAAACCTGGCAGAGGAGTTCCACTCTGCCACTCTAATTTTCCATTGGTGTAAAGTCTAGCAGCCCCAAGGCTTCTCTGAGCACTGGGATTATCTGGCTGCCTAACACTCTCAACATCACTTCTCTGCACTAAGCAGACCTCAACTGCTGTGGAGAATCTAGCCCAATGACTGCAAGATGCTGATTGCACTCATTTGACTTCAGCAGGGAGTTAGGGTGGCCAGCACTAGGAGAAAGAATGCTTTGCAAGTGCCCCATGGAACTCAACAAAATATTGCCCCAGTTGAAGTCTGTGGGAATTGTGGGCACAGATCACCATCCAGGGTAAAGATAAAAACTTTGTTGGTTGAAGCTTTGTTCTTGGCTGTTTGCATCATGAACTGTACCTCAGATCTAAACATTTTTTCTCTCTATGGATTTCAGATGCATTTGACATTTTATTGACTGAAATACTTGGGGACCTACCTTTTAAAACTCTAATTCCCTCTTCTCCATAATTTATATCCATTCCAGAGGGTGTCTCATTAAAGTTCCTAGGAGCAGCAGTCACAAGTAGTAATTTTGTAATGGTAATTAAATGTAGTTGATTGGATTTCGACTTGAGTAATTAGTGAGAACTTTGGCTGAAAGTTTCTATAGCAAAGACAGTTTTAAAGGGGTGAGAAAGGAGAAGTTCTTAGCGGAGATTCTGCACCCGGCGTGACATCAGTGAGAGATTCTGCAGCCCGTGGAACATCATAGGCACTGGCTGTTTATGCAGGTCAGTAACAGGATTGGACCCTGTATGATGAATAATCCTCTTCCTCTCTCACATGGATTGCTAGATCTGACTAAACAGAACACGTTAACCAACAGGATGGTCCTAAATCATTGATGGCTTGCTTTCCAGAGGTGCTGAGCACCCTCAGGTCTCATTGCCTTTGATGTGAGTGACAAGATACCCTGCAAGAGCTCAGGATTTGGTCCTTTAGCAGAAGAGAACTTGTTGCTGCAATGGTGGCAACATTTCCCAGTTATAACACATTTTCACTGGAGAAAATTAACAAAAAATTTCAAAGATTGGCCTGAGAGTGAACAGATGGCTGGTTTTTATTCACAAAAGACCCAGTTACTGTTGCTGGTGGAGGTGGCAAAACTGGATCAGTTTTTCAAAATCCCATTCAGTGCTTTAGTCACAAGCTTCTGCTTTAACCGCAAACTAGGATATGTTCCTGTTGGTGGCCAAGCCAGTACAGTAATAACTTTTGAGTGGATGATGATTTCTCCATAACATACAGGAAGCACAGTTATGAACCCAAGAATTGAAAGAGCAATACTTGACCTTTACAGCAATTCTGACTCTTTCATTTCACTCCAGAAATCTTAGACTCACAAAAAGCTTTCAGTAAATTTCAGTGGAATGGCATTTAATGAGTCTAGGAACTGAGGGTAATATTTTGAAAAGCACCTAAGCGAATGAGGAATCTAAATCCCATTTTCATAAGTAATTTAGGGTCAGATTTTTAAAAGGATGTAAGTGCCTAAAGATGCAGATATGTGCCAACTAGTGTTTTTCAAACATCATTGATTTCAATGGGAGCTAGGTGCCTAGGTACTTTTGAAAATCCCAGTACGCTCTTTCCTGCATCTTTAGGTGCCTAAATAACTATGAATATCTGTCTCTTAGTGCCTTTGAAAATGGGACTTAGGCACTTTTTAAAATATTACCCCAAGTCTATAGTATTACTGTTTGCATTTCCAAATTAGACAATTAAGTGTGATAATACATATTTAAGTATGTAGAAGTATTTGTTGGAGTATATGCATCAGGAACCAGGATAGTTGTTGGGTGTGGTTTACTTGAGGTTTTTAATTGAAATTATAATAATGAATTAAGTTATTTTCTACTCTTAATGCAGTCTTTGCATTTTGAACCTAATCAGTTGAGCCAGGGAGTCACTGGAATATCTCACAGAGATAATACAATGAAGTTATTTGGTGGTTTAACATGTAAACCAATAATCCTATGTCTCATTAATTAACTCTACCTTCTTCTCAGCCTAAGAGAATGTAAATTAAAAGTTTGATCCTGCAAGATGCTGAGGACCCTCAACTTTCACTGGGAATTTTGGGTATTCCGCAGCTCCAGGAATTGCTCGATTGCAGAATTGAGCCCTATATGTTTTGGAGTTCTGGGTGTGGCTGGCTCCAGCCGGGGGTGTGGCTGCGAGCTCCTGCTGCTCTGAGCAGCATGGTAAGGGGGCGGGGAGTGGGGGGTGATTGGATAGGCGTGGGAGTCGCGAAGGGCCTGTCAGGGGGTGGGGGTATGGATAGGGGTCGGGGCAGTCAGGGGACAGGGAGCAGGGGGTGTTGGATGGGGATGGGGTCCTGGGGGGCGGTTAGGGTTGGGGGGGTCCTGGGAGGGGGCAGTCAGGGGACAAGGAGCAGGGGGGGTTGGATGGTCGGGGGTTCTGGGGGGGCGGTCAGGGGACAGGGAACTGGGGGGGTTGGATAGGTGTGAGAGTCCCGGGGGGGCCTGTTGGGGGGCAGGGGAGTAGATACGGGTCGGGGCAGTAAGGGGACAGGGAGCAGAGGGGGTTGGATAGGGGGTGGGGTCCCGGGGTGGGGGGCAGTCAGGGGACAAGGAGCAGGCAGGGGTTGGATGGGTTGGGGGTTCTGAGGGGGGGAATCAGGGGGCAGGAAGTGGGAGAGGGAGGATAGGGGGCAGGGGACAGGCTGGTTCGGGTAGCATAGCCTTCTCTATCTGGCCCTCCATTTAGTTTTGCAACCTCGATGTAGCCCTTGGCCAGAAAGTTTGCCCACCCCTGATGTAGGCTGTACATGTGTGTGATGCCTACACTTAAGGTGTTGAAGTTGTTCCACTCCAGCCTCCATTCAAAGGGCCAGTTCCTTAGCTGGTGTAAAATGGTGTTGATCCATTGACTTCAGTGGAGTTATGCTATTTACGTCAGCTAAGAACTGGCCCAAAGTATTCCTGCCTATTTCATTTGATGCCTTGCCTGTTACGTTATTTACAAGGGCTTTTAGTATTCAGTAGGCAGTGCTATACCATAATGATTTTGTAGGTTTGGTTGGATGAGGTAATGCTGGCTCTTAAATCTATCTCACTGAACAATTTCTTGAAGTTCTCATTTCTGTCCACCAAGATCATAGTATTTTAATGAGTTATTTACTAGTTGTAATTTGTCTGGCTGATGTTCAAAGTCATTTCCCCATGGCTTGTATATCTGCTTCTTCTGACTGGGTGGCTAAGGTTAGATGTGCTCTGGCTTTTCAAGGTTAACAATATCCTCAGAAATAGCTGAAAGGAGATAAACGAGCCCAACCTGGACACTTTTTCAAGAAATGAAATTGAAAAAAATACACACATTTTTCAAGAGATGCTGACGTGAAGTACTAAGTTCTCCACAAAAAATGCTTTGTTATTGAGTCTCCAGATTCCCTTATGGGCATTACGTTGGGCTGTCAATTCCTCTCAACTAATCATTAATCCCCAGGAAATTCCCCGCACTGAGACACTACAGCACTGCTTAATTTGAAATACTTTTGACATAGCTCATTATTATCATATGTTTTGCCATTCTCAATATTACCTCCACTAATCCCCTATGGAGATATAAATTGTTGCTGAAAGTTGTACTGCTCTTGTCTTGACCAAATATTTCTGGTATTTCTTTTTAAGCTGTTGGTCAGCCCTGGCATTGGAGAATATAAAAATGTCAAGGTCATATGAGCTGAAATACCTTGTCTTTCACATAAACACTTCCAGTAATGTGAAAGAAATATTTCTGGCTCATTCGCTTCTGGGATGCACATATCATATGAACTTGTGCTGAATATTTAAACTGATGTTAGGGGTTAAATATATATATAAATGAATCACCCTACTAGTTTAAATTCACTGGAGTAGAAGGAATATTCCTTGAAGAAATCTCTTAGAGGATTCATTGGGATTTTGATTGCTCTTAACAGACAAAGCTGGATATATTTAATTATAAGAAATACTTGCTGTGTGTGTGGAGGAGAATAGATAATTGTTCTCAGAGTCTGTCTGCCAGGATTCGTTTTTCTTTGCTATTACATTGAAAGAACTTTGCAATTAAATTGGGAACTGGGAGTTACAACTATGTACCTACCCCAGGCCAAGACTAAAGACCACCAAAACCCTTTCCCATTGAACTGTGTCTTCTTTAAAGCTGTGAAAGAGGCATTATTTGCAGATGGACAGGGGTGGGAGCCAGAAAACAAACAGACAACTGTGGCATAGATGTTGCAGCACCCTCTGGCTTGAAGTGGCTTCCATTATATACAGGGTTTACAGTTTGGTTCAATGGCTCTCAGCACCCCCACTATAAAAATTGTTCCAGCACCCCTGAACTATGGAACCTGGCAGGAGAAGGCAGACTGGTAATGGGTAGATTTTGTGGTGTCTGTGAATTATATGAATAATGGATATATTACAATCGCTTTGTAGAAATATGGAACTATAGTACTGTATCAGTTTTTGCATAAGGGCTCACCATTGGCTTAACACTGCTCCTAATAAAGTCCATTGTTAAACTCCCATTTCTTCTCAGCTATATAGTGATTTGAGGTTAAATGAACACATCATATGTTGATTTGCAGTCATGATAAGGTTGCATGGCTTTTCTAACCCCAGTATTCAGGTCAAAGAGGGTAAGTACTCATGCTGCCTACTTCTTCACTTTGAATTGTGGCACACTGTTGCTTTTCTTCCCACTGCATTTAATTATTGGGTGGTCTCTATACTGTAAATAGGCAGTGAAAGTCTCCTCTCTGTTCTTCAGTGCTGATCTATCTGTTGGCCAGTCTACACTGTCTTTAAAGTTCAGCAATCTAAAAAGGTGCCTCTTTTCCATCTCTATCATATTAAATGTGTTGGGGAAATGGCAGCTGAGAAGTAATTGCCTATTTTTAGATAGAGTTGATGATGCATAATTTTCAATGTTTTAATGTAGCAATTCTAAAATACAAGCTTAATTTTAGACCAATGAATGCATGACGTTCAAACATGAGTTTTCTGTACAGGTAAATAACAAAATATAATAACATGCAATATATAAAAAGAACAAGTATATGCAATGCTATTATAATTCGTTACCTAGACACCTCCAATGCATCCAGTGCTGAACAAGAGAGTTTATTAGTCCAGTCTAATAATTTAGGGCTAGATTGTAGCTGGGATTTTCAAAAGCTCCTAAGTGAAATAGGAGCACAAATCCCATTGAAAGCCAATGGGATTTATACTCTTAGTTCAGATAGGCATTTTGGAAAATCACATCCAGTGGGTGAAATCCTGACCTCATTGAAATCAACTGGAGTTTTACCATTGATTAGGACTTCACCTTGTGATTTTAAGTACAGCCCGAACAGGGGGATGATACATAAAGTGCACCATCTCAGGAATAGCCCTGTGCTTTAGACATACCTTTAAGTCACAATTCTTCCCTTTTTTCCCTTCTGGCTCTCGGAGGGTAGGTGCAACTGGTCTTACACTGTCAGTACAGTCCTGATTCAGCAAAATACTTAAGCACTGAAGTCAATAGGATTTAAACATATGCTTTAATGCTTTGCTGAACTGGGGCCTAAATCTGGAAGCCTTCAAGATGAAAGCTTTTCCCATATGTTATCCTGCCCTGCCACATCTCTCATACCCCTTTAAAAAAGAAAAAGAAAAAAGAAAACTGGACAAACAACCCTACATTAATGCAAAGTTAAGGTGATCTACAAAAATGAAGGCTTAATATGTAGCTTTAACTATACCCCCTAGCAATGCAATACAACTCTTACAATAAAAGGCATGTTATCTTAGATACACTTTTCCACAGTTTAAGACTGTAAAATAAATTGTATTGAAAAAATATATTTATATGCATAATTGTAATTGATAAGTGCAAGGGGCAGACTTAAGGTTATGTAATTTAACTTTCTGATTTCCTGAGTTTTGAGCGCATAACTTTGGCAAAATTAATTCTCCATTGTCATCTTGTGGATTTTTTTTTTGTTTTTCATTTTAAAATAAACTAGAGCTTATAAAATATTATTTGTGAATAATATATTTAACAAGTATTTTTCAGTCAACTGTTGAATACATTATTCATAAATACTGGGTTCCCATTATTTGACGAGCCATCGTATAGACTCCATCTAAAAGGAGAGATTATTTGACACTGCTGCCTGCACTCCTTTACATCAAATACTGTAGGAGTTAAACCTCCTCAGGCTTATTGATGCAAACTGATTGTTTTAGTTATCACCACTGTTCAGATCTGTGCTATTAATATGTAAGGAGCACAAATGGTGATAGGTATAGAACATATGTAATTTCTGTTGCAAATTACTGTATTGAGCCTGGCAGAAAAAGTGGGTAGGAAGTTAGTCTATTAGTTAGTTACCTCCACCTCTTTTATTGCTTATACATGCAGCACAGGAATATTGCAGATAAGGAACAGGGTCAGCACTGAGGATGCATATCGGAGGGCTAAAGATCACAGTGCAATTCATTTCATTCTTGAAGCAGGTTAAGAAAGTCTGAAATTGTTGGGGTAGCACATGAACAATGTTACAACATACGTACAGGGGGAGGGGAAGATGATCCATCCGTGTGTTACCACCAGTATTGATGTAGTGTAACAGAGTTTGACTAGGAAGATAAAGAGGAAGTTAAGTGTAACACAGTGATAATGGAATGATCAATGCTGCATTCTACAGTAGCTTGTGTATGTAGCTGAAAAGGAAGATGTTTCATTAGTGCTGGGTGCAGATATTGACAGATGTAAGTGAGATGCAAGCTGCAATAGAAGTGGTGGTGACCAAGCTAAGAGGCTAGCATGGGGCAATTAACATTTGTTAATTAACATACTAACAGGCAGGAAGAAAAAGGACCAGAAAGCACCAAGGCAATTTTAACCTCACCCTTCCTGAGTGGTGTCATGGACTTTGTGCCCATATTTGAAGATCAAGGCTCTAGTCCTCTAGGAGTTTCCCACCATGATTCCCGATTTAGACCTCAATCCAGCAATCACATGAGTTGTCCTATTAAAGTCAATGGGACTACTCACATGCTTAGAGCTAAACATGTGCTTAAATGATCTGCTTAATCGTAGCCTTATAGTAGCACATTTCTGACCTAGAGAAATGTACCTTATATGTATCCTTTTTAAAAAAAAGTCAGAAAACTTGTAAGAATAATCATAGATTGTGCGGTATAAATAAGTTATGGAAGAGGCCTATTAGGTCATGCCCTTGAATTTTCAGGTTGGTCTCTTAGAGCATGCACTACAGTTTCAGAAAAATATGTAGTTAATTATGCACATAATGTGTACATTCAATAGACACACCCCAATGATGTGCTTTAAAATAATCTAAGTCAAAATAATATTATTTAAATCCCTACCTTGATCATGCATGAGCTCATTGAATTGACAGTGGCTTTTGCACAACATTACATTGCATGGTGGTGGGCTTTCATTCTATCTTGGACAGTTTCACTAGCTTTTTAATATGATGCCAGATTTTTTGCTGAAATCCTCTCTCTTCTAGTCAACTTTTATCTTCTGGCATTTCTATCTAGTTAGGTTCCTTTGTCTTTCATTTCTTTATCACATAGGCAAATGAGGTTACTTGATCTTAAAACTCTGTCCAAACCCAAGTATCTTTAGATCATCACCTAAATTTGAAACTGAGGAGCTAAACACATTAGGGCTACCATTGTTTTTCCTGGATATCTATAATGAACAATGTGCACTGTCTCCAGCTGTAGAGGGAATGTAGAGATTTGGCCACCACTTGCTTAGAAGAATCAAAATGGTTGTATACTAATTCAGCTAGGGGATATAAAACAGATCCATGTGACTTACCTGTCCAATCACAGCTCGGAAATACTATTTGGATTTCAAATGCAGTGTATGGATCAGTAGCAATCTGTAGAGTGAATAAAGCTGGGAGAAAAATCATCTGCTAAATTCCTAAAGTTGATAATATTCTGAGTTGAAAAGGAGGCTGATTTTCCCAAATTTGCTGTGAATTATTTGCTAAATTCTAATCATGATGATATTTATCAACTTTCAGGAAGGAAGCATTTAGTAGCAAAGCGTGTAAAATAAGACATCCCAGGAGATTTGTCATGGGAGTTCTATTAGTTAGAATATGGGCCATTTCTGCAGTCTCTAAATATTATCTTGTTGCCCTGGAATTTGACATTCCTGCGTATACCCCAGAACTTGACAGGACTGCAGTCAGCCGTTTTGTATGTTCAACCACTGCCAAGGAGGGGAAGAATGGGTAGAGGAAAGAGCCAGAGGGAAATTGGTTGGCCCGTTAAAACAGAGCACAGCCTTGGGATGGCTGGCAAGGATAACTGACACCCTCATTCTCATTCTGGTGGATGTGGTGGCAACTCCCACTCACCTTTGGAGTCAGGATAGGTGTTAGGGGTACGAGTTCCCAGATGCTGTGGCCCACGGAGCCCCACTTCTAGATTTGTTGTTGCTCTCTGTACTTTTCTTGGCTTAGGGTATCCTTTCTTCCTAAGTCATTTTTCACACACACACCCATCTCCCCCCTCCTTCTGTTTTCCCTTCCTCCTCCCCCCCGCCCTGACCTGTCTCTCATTTTTCTTCTGTGGTGTGTTTTTGTTTCGCCAAGTTAAGGGTTAATGTCACAGCTAAAAGTATTTTACTGTCCTTGAAGATATGGTTTTGTTGCCAAGCAATAAGGAATGTTGCTACTGATTTTGCTTGGAAGCAGTTTTGAGGAAAGCAGTAAATTAACAAAAGAAGGATCATGCCCATTGCTGTTTATTTCATGGCCATAAGGATCTGTGGCTCTGCCTGAAGCAATCTTGTTTAAAGCCATCGTCTTCCCAGTTAAGATTTTTAAGAAAGGCAAGGGCTAAAGGGGGGGAGAAAGAGAAGAGAGACAGGCCCTATAAAAGTTGGGGCAGAGCCACTGTTCCTGATAGGTGGAAATTTGGAGACGGGCTCTGTGGACTTAACTCTGGGATCCAGCTAAAGACCAACTCTGGTAGGATTTTTAACCCCTGCAAAACCAGACTGTAGAAGCCAGAGCCTCAGACCACATGACTCTGGTCATTGGGAGGAATACATCTGTTTTATTGGGAGTGGTGAGCATTAGATGCTTGGTGTGTGTATTCTGTTGATTTGTTGATACATACATGTTTAAAGATATTCACTGTGTGAAGGCTCTTTCACTGGGAAAAGGTCCTGCAGACCCGTAAAACCCATTCCCAGTGGACTTAGGGCATGTGCGCTGAGCCCACAGAGGGCTAGAGCCCTGAGCTCACGGAGGGATAAGGTTGGGTCCATTACGACCTGAGTACCTATGAAGAAGGGTAGGGGTGGGAGTCTTAAATTGTGCGGACAGCCTAGGTTGTTTGGACTGAATTGATTGAGCCAAATGCAGCCGTTGGAGAGAAAGAGACGTACCCTTGGGATAGCCAGTAAGGACATGACTACACTACAAAATTATATTGACCTACCTTACATCGGCATACAGCCACCGCAGTCATTGAATCACTTGTGTGTGTGCACGTTTGGCCCCTTGTGTCAGCGGGGCACATCCTCACCAGAAGCGCTTGTTTCAATTGTACTGTCAGTGTGGGGCATTGTGGGATGGCTCCTGAAAGTCAGTAACAGTTGTTGCAAGCAACGCAGAGTGTACAGTGACCTAATTACATCGACCATGACTCCGCCACTCAGGGAGGTGGTGTTACTAAACCGATGTAGAGAGGCACCTAACGTCGGCAGGAGCCAAAATTAAGTGAAGACACTTTCATAGCTAGCTCAATGCAAGACATCTTACATCAATCTAATTGTGTTGTGTAGACCGGGCCTCAGTCCCTGTGAATCCAGCAGAGCAAGGACTCAAACCTGGGCCTTTTACATCCCAAGTGAGCATACTCACCAGTGAGCTATTGACTACTCTGTGGGTGGAGTTGGTCTCTCGTTCCATTCACAAACCATTTCAATAGGTTTAGGTTTCTTCCTGCTGTGGAATGGTAAAACCTTTTGACATCTTAAATTTGCATGGGAAGGGGAAACAATTTCCTGCCCAGCTCTGCTTCAGATACATTGAGCTTTGGGCTCCTTGTTATACAGTGTTTTTTGCTAAAGTACCAGCTGCAAAATGAGTGTCTCCCTGAGTAAGTCAGCCTTGATTTAAATAGGTTAAGCAGAAGGAATACAGATGGGGTTTGCCATGTTCCACTCAGAAAGACTCACCCTGCCTTGCCAGGAGAACAGGCAGCAGAGCTATTTTCATCTAAATGGGGATAAGATGTGCGATTTAGGTTTTTCACGTCTCTGCCTTTTACACTCTAATAATAGAAATCATTAGGAATCCATTGAAACATTCCATTTATTATAGTAAACTTAGATGGCTAGTGACATTAAGTGCTGCTGTGGGTCCAGACCATGATTACTGCCAAGCAGAGTCCTGTTCCAGCTGAATGAATGTGCAATAATTCAAGTGGTTAAAGTATTTATCTGTCAGGGCTACTGAATCAGGCCCAGCCTCTCTAGAAAGACAATCTCTGCTCAAAACTCCAGTGCATTTATTTGAATGAAGAGATAGAAAAGTGGGCTCGTGGGGCTGCAGCTATGTGGGGTGTCTGGGAGTGAATCAGGAATAGTTTGGGGTGAATCTCCAAAGCTTTTGTTCTTGGGTTCAGATAAGTAGCATTTGTATGTGTGGATGTTGTCTGAACTTTTCCAAATCTCTCTGGTCTGGCAGTTGCTTGATCTGCGGGGAACCAGATTTGCCATAAGAACATTTGAATTTTTCAGAGATGACACTGAGCTACTAGTGTGAAATAGCTAGGGCCCAGTCCGCAGCTGTGCTAGAGTTTTGCCTCTCTGGCAAAGTAAAGGAGCCTTAAATGGGAAGGAACAGGGGGTGTCTTTGATCAGCATAGAATTGCTGTAAGGACCATGATGCCCTGGGAATGTCGGGAGCAGTATGAGGGTTAAGACTAAGCTGTACCTTTGCCCTTGCTTTCATTTTCTCCATGACACCCTTTCCAGGTGACAGGATTAAGCCTGCAATTTCCTCAGAGTGAAATCCCATCTCACTTTTCAACTGAATCACCAGGCTAAGCACTCCCTGCTTACCTAGTGTAGGTTGGTGGACTCCATCGTCAGCCTGGGAAAGCAATCGGCGTTGCCCAGTTCAGGCTGCAGCCCTTATTGCAGGCCCCTTTTTAATTCTCCAGCACACAAAACAAAGAAACACAGAACAATAACATAAACCTATTCCCAACCTAGGTTGTGGGTCTTCTGGCTTTCAGCATCTTAATGGTCAGGACCTTCGTCAGGCTAAGGGTCACGCAATCCACAGGGCCTGCTTGCCCTGCTGTCCCAGTAACATGTACATTCCACCCTCTACTGGTCCCCTAGTTCCTCTTTTAGAGCTGAGCCCTCATTTTTATTCCCCAACGGGGAACTGTCAGACCCATTCACTTGGTGCCACCCAGCTATATCGGATGATTCCCAACATCTGCGTGCTTGATTCTTCTCCAGCAGAGGCTGGCTGCCCTCCAGCGCTCCTGGCTCTTAAAGGGGCAGACCTCCATGGTGTACCTATTATACTACCTCAGTGCGGCCACCTGAGTTTTCTACAGCTACAGACTTTTCTTTGGGATCTTGTGGCCAGTATGAAATTGCAGTGACTCAAGACACCTTCTTCAAAACAGGTATAATTTGCATGTCCATCAGACAACATCACCATCAGAGAGAGAAGGGTTAAAATAATAAGACTCTAAACACATATTGTCTTACCTAGACTTAGCCTCTCCTTGCCAGTTTTAGTAGGTCCCACTTGACCCAGGCACCCCTCAGCTTTGGGGGATGGGTTGAGTCAAGGTTTCATCCTGCACCTTCAGCCTCTCTGGTAGTCTGATCCCCAGTCAGTGCGTCCCCCTCATGTCAGTCTCTTATTTATCCAATTCCTTTGTTCAAGAGCTCCCACCCAAAGACACCACGAGATTCTGAGCATGGCTCCTGAACCTAGCTAGACTGGTTTCTGCATTTCTCCAGGTGGGTCAGGGGCAGAGTGTTAACACTGGATTCCTTGTATTGTCCATTGGAGCACTGGGCAATTGAATGAGTCAGTGTTGAGTTCCTGGATGCCTGGTGAGAGCTCCAGCTGGAATTAACACTTAGGACTCCACAGAGCCAGCCACACAGTAACAACCAAGTACACACACACACACACACACACACATACATTTTATAACATTAATATAGCTCTCTCTCTCTCTCTTCACCCCTGGGAAGGAGAGGATGAGGCAGACATGGCTGAAATGCACTGTGCTATTCTCTGCTTTCCAGGGGCTATATGGGATAGTAACTTTACATTACTCTCTACACGTGTGAGGGAAGCAGGGTTTAGGCCTCTCTGGAGTACCATCCATAGTAAGATCATTCCTATAAAGATCCTGTTCAAATTGTGGGCAGAAAAATTGGGTTCTTATTTTATCTATCTTGATTTTACTATATTTATTCTAAAGTTGCACGGCTTTAACTTGCATGGCTGATAGAGACTGCTCATGTGACAGCCGTGGGTGTGAATTCAGAAAAATAGGAATAAGCAGATATCACCAAGCGTTTGAAATTCAATTACTATTTTCTTCAGATAAGTAAAAGTGAACGGAAGCCTTCATGATACAAGCTATTTTACCACCTGGGGGCCTGATTGTCAGTTATGCCCAGGCTCCACTGAGTGAAAAACTGGATAGGTGGGAACTAAGATGACTTTGTCACTTTCATGCTTCCTTACTGTGATGCATTCTATATGATTTTATAATATATGCTAATGAGTGTGAATATAATGTAACTGGAATATGCTTCATACAAAAGGTCTCTTGTAGGGTATCATTACTAAGCTTATAATCTACTGAGTGTGGTCATCCTAGTTGTACAAATGTATCACTCTTGTATCTGAAACTATAAATATGAAATATAACTCTGAGGGCCTATTGTAATTATGCAAAGTGTGGGCCATTAATGGTGGTTTGGAATCTTGATGGCTCTCATCAAACAGGACAATTGACTGTGGATGGCTCTGTTTGCAGGCAGGCCTTCCTGTGCTAGAAAGGTGTTTGGTCTTAGAAAGAAACTTACTGAAACATCTCTAAGGGTGAGATTTTATCTGCATTCAATTTTTATTACTGTACTAGACTTAGACTTGCGTGTTTTATTTTATTTTGCTTGGTAATTCACTTTGTTCTGTCTGTTACTACTTGAAACCACTTAAATCCTACTTTCTGTATTTAATAAAATCACTTTTTACTTATTAATTAACCCAGAGTATGTATTAATACTGGGTGGGGGGGGGGCAAACAGCTGTGCATATCTCTCTATCAGTGTTATAGAGGGTGAACAATTTATGAGTTTACCCTCTATAAGCTTTATACAGGGTAAAATGGATTTATTTAGGGTTTGGACCCCATAGGGAGTTGGGCATCTGAGTGTCAAGGACAGGAACACTTCTGTGAGCTGCTTTCAGTTAAGCCTACAGCTGTTAGGGGATGTGGTTCAGACCTGGGTCTGGGTCTGCAGCAGGCTAGCGGGTCTGGCTCAAACCAGGCAGGGCACTGAAGTTCTAAGGGCAGGAAAGCAGGAGCAGAAGTAGTCTTGGCACATCAGTTGGCAACCCCCAGGGGGTTTCTGTGATCCAACCCGTCACACTTACACTAAGGGATGCTCTAACCTACGCTCAGCTGCCTATGTATAGTGGGGGAATAGTCCCGCTCTTGTGGGAAACTTTCCTGGCTTCTGCACTACCCCGGTGAAGTGGGCTAGCGAAAGGATCGAGTCCTCTCTCCCACTTCCTTTACCCAGTGGCCTCCCTGCCCTTGAGGGCTCCCCTTCCACTCTCCTGTCTGGAAGAGTCCTTGTAACCCCAACAAGGCTGGGCCCAGGATTCCTGGGGGGCTCGACCCCCAACCCTGCTGTGGTCACCTAGGACAGGGGCTAGGGTGTCCCTACTCCAGGGTACTCTCTCTGCACTGGGCACTTCTCTGACCCACTGATCATTACATACAAGTTAAAGCAAATGCAAGTTACTTAATCAACAATTAAATTTAAAAAGAATAAGGAAAAATGGGAAAGGTTAAAGGAAACACATCACCCTGCTCTGTGGCAGGGAACATCACAAACGGTGTCTCTGGAACGTCCGGGCAGTTCACAGTCTGTTCCTTGTAAGTCCCAGGCCTCTTTCTCTGGCCCTGGCTGTGCTGCAGGGATGCTGTGGGTTGGACACTTGCTCTGGTGGTGGCCACACGCTCTCAGGCTCTAAGTGGTAGGACCCTTCTTCCCAGTGTTGCCCCTGCCCTGTCAGGGTTACGATCCAAGCCTGGCCTGCAGAGCTCCTTGGCTGAGGCATCTCCCTGTACTGGGCCTGCTGCCCAGGGTCCCCCTTGGTCTACCCAGCTGCTCACCGCACCCAGCTTCAGACTGCTCCAGCCCCAGCTGCATCACTCGGTCTCTGCACTGCTGCTGCTCTGCCTCCAGCTCCCTGGGCTGCTTCTTTGGCCCCTCTGGCTCTGGTTGCTGCAGCTCTGCTCCCAGGACAGGTCTGCTCTACAGGCTGCTTCTGTGACTCTGCTCCCAGCACTGATCTGCTTCCTGGGCTGCTTTTCTGGCCCCTCTGGCTCTGGTTGCTGCAGCTCTGCTCCCAGGGCAAGTCTGCTCCCTCTGGGCTGTGCCTCTGGCTTTGGGGCTGCAGCTCTGCTCCCAGGACAGGGTCTGCTCTCACTGGATCTGGCACAGCTCAGCTTGGGCCCCTGCTTTCTCCTTAGCTTGGCCCCACTCTGTCTGTCTGACCCAGGCAAATCCTGCTCACACAGAGGACAGGACCTCCCTGGCCTCCTGACTCCCTGATTAGCCTGCTCGCCCTGTCATTCAGGCTGACCTGGAGCATTGGCCTCTTCCCATTGTTCCTGGGAGCTGTTAGTCTCAGGGTCCTGATTCCCCATTGACCCTTCCCCCTTTTTAGTACTGGGAGCTAGAAAACCAAAACAACTCCTGTACACTGACATATGTAAGGGGACTGTTGCCCCCTTACTAACATTCAGTGGGGGTAACTCACCACAGGAGCACCTCCTTGTGGTCAGTTGTGGTGTAGCAGCTGTCTCCTCATATGGCACCCTCTGCCAATGGTCACTCCATTACTGTGGTGGGATCTCTTCCCACAACTTGGTCCTCCGGCCAGGTCACCCTTTAATCCACCCCTTCCAGGGTAACAGAGTTCAACCCTTCTGTCTGTCTCTGAACTTCATGGTCCTCACTCCCCTTGCCTCAGGGAGTTTTACCCCACCTTCCTCGATGGCTGGTAGGGAAACCTAGGTGCTCCCTCTGCTCTGGGTTTCAGTCCAGGGACCCTGTAGCTAGCAGCCAAGGTCTACTCCCTCAGGCTCCTTGCTGGTTCCCTGGACTGTTTCCTATCTCTTATCCCCCTTGAGATTGATGGTAGCCTCTTTCTTCCACACACTTCCTGGCTTTATAATCCTCACCCAGCCCCGCCCCAGCTGGGCATCATTATCAATTAAGCTTGCCTTTCTCTCTTTCACAGGTGCTGCCAGGTACATTAAGTGGTCTCATAGGCCCACATTAACCCCTCTAGGGCATATGTTGGGTACACACCCCATCTCAGTCCCCAGAGGACAGCTGCCAAGACTAGCCACAGCACATGGGTACACTTGCCATGGCTATTTTCCCCCATCATGTCTTCTATACCGGGGACTGCTGGGAAGATGGGGTAAAAGTCACTATGTTGGCTTTACACCAATCCGGGAATCACCTGTGCCAGGCATATTTCCTGGTGGCCAGATGTTCCGGCTTTATAGTGCCCTCCCATAAGGTGCTATGCATCCTTAACCTTCATTGAAGTCAATGGGTGTTGTAGTCATTCAGCAATTTGCAGATGCTCAGCACCAGGCAGGATAGGGCTGCTATGCCATGAAAGAGAGACATGCAGGTAAAGGGATTTGGTTGTGGAGTAATTGGAGTAAGCCAAGCAGTGGCAAGATAGGTTATCCGAACTGTTGTTATAAAAAGTTATGCCCACAATTTGCTTTTAATCCACTCAACTTAACTTGGATCCAACTTAACTTGGATTTTAACTTGAAGAGTGGTCAGTTTGGATGAGCTATTACCAGCAGGAGAGTGAGTTTGTGTGTGTATGGGGGTGGGGGGGATGTGAGAACCTGGATTTATGCAGGAAATAGCCCAGCTTGATTGTCATGCTCATTGTGTAAAGAGTTGTCACTTTGGATGGGCTATCACCAGCAGGAGAGTGAATTTGTGTGGGGGGGTGGAGGGTGAGAAAACCTGGATTTGTGCTGGAAATCACTTTAGATAAGCTATTACCAGCAGGACAGTGGGCTGGGAATAGGTATTGTTTCATATTCTCTGTGTATATATAAAGCCTGCTGCAGTTTCCACGATATGCATCTGAGGAAGTGAGCTGTAGCTCACGAAAGCTTATGCTCTAATAAATTGGTTAGTCTCTAAGGTGCCACAAGTCCTCCTTTTCTTTTTGCGAATACAGACTAACACGGCTGCTACTCTGAAACCTGTCATCTCACTAGGTCCACATTTCCTCAGATGGTTCAGTTGTTCATTTCACAGAGACACTAAATTGTTTCTATTCCCTTAATTGCTATACCCTTCTCAGCTAAAAGAATTTAACCGGTCAACTGTTGCATTTTTAACCATTATTTGTCATCTTTTAATATTTTAAGAAGCAAGCAAGAGTTATTGATTCTAGCTGAAAAGGAAATTAGTCAAACTCAACAAGTAAACGACGTACCTGCATCACCACTCAAAGTTTGTGCTTAGTGATTTTTAAAGTTCTCATCCTATACCGGGGTATGTATTTTGTAATTCAGATCAAGCCTAGCATTAATGTTTAATAGGTACATTTGCAGAAGAGCATGTGAGAAGTCATTACAGGTTTTTTTAAGGCAAAATAACACAGGAACTAACTACTTATGAATCTTTTTCCAGGGAATCTGTCGAAATGGCTGTGATTTACACCCTGCTGAGATAATAGCCTACTTTTCAAGGCGATAGAATTTGCCCTGCCTTTGTTATCCCTCTTTATATTTCCTGGTCATGAAAAAAGTCAGTTTCAGGCCAAACTGAAGGAGGGAAGAAAACTTTTTGAATTTTTAAACATTGTAAGTTATTCAGTGCAGTTCATTTTCTTGACATTTTGTTTATTTAAATTGTGTTGCCTTTAATGTGACTATTCACACTATTGAACTTGGGTTAGTTTGGGCAAAATCCAGCTTTCAGTCTGGATATAATGGTCCATTTATCTGCAGTGCAGATCTTTACCACATATTCCTTACCCTCAAGCCAGGCCCTTTCATTGATGTTACTGTAAGCCATGTCTGTAGGGAGAGGAGAACATCAGAGGCATACCTCTCAACCAGCTACTACCTTGTTGGGGGACACAGTGTGTGCCAAAGATCCAAAAATGAAGGACATGTGAAACTGAAGCAGTATGCAGACACTCTCAGATACTGTGGTGATGGAACATGATATGTTCCTAAATAGAACAGGAAATGTAAAGTACAGTGAGATTCATTCCCTTAATGTCATTCATCTATAATAGTTTCAGGATTGTTTGTTTCTGAGGTAAATAATTTTCCATGATAAAAGTAGAGCGGACACCAAATTTGTGTTCAAGATAGGCAACTTGGAAACTAAAGTTTTGTCCCATGTAATAAAGGATATTGGAAAGAGCTGATCGGTGGTGAAATCTGCTGTCAAGGTCTAGAAGGAGGATTTTGTATTTAAGAATCTTTCTTTGGTGGATTAACACTGAAAGTCATTAGACAAGATGTGTGCCTTAAATGGTGACTTGAATTTAGAACTCGTTACCTCAGTATTTCCCTTCCAGGACCCTCTCTTCATCTCTGCCTGAAGAAAATCCTCCAAAGTATGAAGAAAGCTTTGTCAGTGATCACAACTTCAAGTCCCCTATTCCCTCTGCTCACCCTAGTCAGATGGCTTTTCCCCAGCCCCTCCTGACTTTGGCCAGTTCATGGGATGCCTCTATTGTGTGTTGTCTGGACTAAGCACCCCACCTCATTTACCTTCTGCTCCTCCTCTGCCTGTCACGGACGTCAAAGTTGCTTTTCCTTTGAGAAGGTACCACAGTGAAGTTACCCCCAAAGAGAGCTTAAGACTCAAAGTACCTAAGATAAAAAGTTGTTTATCATAGTAAAAAGAGAGAGAGAATTTAACATGATAAATTGCAACTCTTTGGTCCTCACTTGGGAGGCAGAAAAATTCTGTGTGATACAGATAAAATTTAGTCTTGAGAAGCTCATTTACTGCATTCTGCCTTTTTTTCTGTGACCCACCTCATCTAAACCTCCCAGTTTTATTGCATCCAGCTCTGATACTTCCCAGTGAGTCCTCTCTCCCCCTTCTCCAATTCTCTGGGCCTCCCTGTTTGCTTTGTGCATGGCCACTCACACTCTCCTGCCCTGTGTTAGGTGAATAGCTCTGCCCATGTGATCTAACCTGTCCCTTGCAAAACAGTTCCTGATACCTGTACTCACACTGAGTAGTGCCTTATGATCATGACTAGCCACATTGAAATCAATGGGACAGGTCTTGGAGTGAGGTGGTTCTCTGCAGGAGTAAGGGTAGCAGATTTTGGCATTTAGTGTTCTCCCTCTTCCTCCCACTAAGTCATCAAACCTTCTCCTCTCTCTCTCTGGTAATCATTACTCATCTATAATGGTGTTAATGACTTCCAACCACTCTGTCAATCTGCTCCTTCAGAGTCCTCAGCACATGGCCTTAATTCCTCATCGGCCTGGGATTTAACATTCCCCTGCTACAAGCAAATTATACCAACATCTAACAACATGCAAGAGAATAGCATGTTTCTCTGCTACAGAATTTAAGTTCAATCTGTCATAGAGGCCTGGAATTCAAGCAAAACTCAGTATCTTCCCTGATTTCCACTTCCTCCAAATAGACTTCTGGTTTAACAGCCAGAAAATCCGGTTAGCTTATCACTTATAAATTCACTGCATGAGTTCTTAATGGAGACTGTACAAATTGCACTTTCATTATCTAAAGCGAGGCAGCATATATCTCCTGACAGTAAAAGAAATGACTCACTGCACTCGCCAGACCCAGTATTTATTATTCCTTGAAAGCTCCTGCCTTCAAAGGTGCAACTACTGGACACATAAGAAGATAAGAATGGCCATACTGGGTCAGACCAAAGGTCCATCCAGCCCAGTATCCTGTCTACCGACAGTGGCCAATGCCAGGTGCCCCAGAGTGAGTGAACCTAACAGGTAATGATCAAGTGATCTCTCTCCTGCCATCCATCTCCACCCTCTGACAAACCATTCCTTACCCATCCTGGCTAATAGCCATTAATGGACTGAAACTCCATGAATTTATCTAGTTCTCTTTTAAACCCTGTTATAGTCCTAGCCTTCACAACCTCCTCAAGCAAGGAGTTCCACAGGTTGACTGTGCGCTGTGTGAAGAAGACCTTTCTTTTATTTGTTTTAAACCTGCTGCCCATTAATTTCATTTAGTGGCCACTATTTCTTATATTATGGGAACAAGTAAATAACTTTTCCTTATTCACTTTCTCCACACCATTCATGATTTTATATACCTCTATCATATCCCCCCTTAGTCTCCTTTTTCCCAAGCTGAAAAGTCCTAGCCTCTTTAATCTCTCCTCATATGGGACCCATTCCAAACCCCTAGTCATTTTAGTTGCCCTTCTCTGGACCTTTTCTAATGCCAGTATATCTTTTTTGAGATGAGGAGACCACATCTGTACACAGTATTGAAGGTGTGGGTGTACCATGGATTTATATAAGGGCAAGAAGATATTCTCTGTCTTATTCTCTATCCCTTTTAAAATTATTCCTAACTTCCTGTTCGCTTTTTTGGCTGCTGCTGTGCACTGCATGGACATCTTCAGAGAACTATCCCTGATGACTCCAAGATCTCTTTCCCGATTAATTGTAGTTAAATTAGCCCCCATCATATTGTATGTATAGTTGGGGGTATTTTTTCCAATGTGCATTAATATCCACATTAAATTTCATTTGCTCTTTTGTTGCCCAATCACTTAGTTTTGTGAGATCTTTTTGAAGTTCTTCATAATCTGCTTTGGTCTTAACTATCTTGAGTAGTTTAGTATTGTCTGCAAACTTTGCCACTTCACTGTTTACCCCTTTCTCCAGATCATTTATGAATAAGTTGAATAGGATTGGTCCTAGGACTGACCCTTGGGGAACACCACTAGTTACCCCTCTCCATTCTGAAAATTTACCATTTATTCCTACCCATTGTTCCCTGTCTTTTAACCAGTTCTCAATACATGAAAGGATCTTCCCTCTTATCCCATGACTACTTAATTTACATAAGAGCCTTTGGTGAGGGACCTTGTCAAAAGCTTTCTGGAAATCTAAATACACTATGTCCATTGGATCCCCCTTGTCCACATGTTTGTTGACCCCTTCAAAGAACTCTAATCGATCAGTAAGACATGATTTCCCTTCACAGAAACCATGTTGACTTTTGCCCAACAATTTATGTTTTTCTATGTGTCTGACCATTTTATTCTTTACTATTGTTTCAACTAATTTGCCCGGTACTGACATTAGACTGACTGGTCTGTAATTGCCGGGATCACTTCTAGAGCCTTTTTAAAATATTGGCATTACATTAGCTATCTTTTAGTCATTGGGGACAGAAGCTGATTTAAAGGACCCACTTCATGTTCCAGGGCAATGTGCCTCTGAGCACCTACCGGCTCATTGTCCACTATGGAGAACTGTTTGCAATGTTGTTGTAGTCATGTTGGTCCCAGGACATTAGCAAGACAAGGTGGGTGAGATAATCTTTTATTGGACAAACTTCCATTCGGGAAAGAGGCAAGATTTCAAGCTATACAGGGACCGAAAGAAGAGCTCTATGTAGCTCAAAAGCATAAAGGATATTACCTCACCCACTTTGTCTCTCTACCATGAAGATCATCAGTTTCAACCCCTACACCGCTTGCTTACCTGGATAAAAAGTGACACTGGACTTTTAAAAAGGAGAAAACCCAAACAGCTGTAGGTGCATCAGCTTTAGTAGATAAAGCAAAATAAAAGCATACTTTAAAGGAAAAGGACTTGTTTGGCTTTGTGTTAAACCTCATGCCATGGCTATTTATTGTTATTTCCAAGACTACCGGCCACATACAAGCAGCAGCGAATCCATGTGAAAATTTTCTCCTGAAATGCTAGCAAAACACCATGCTATTTTGAATTATCTTGCTGCCTAGAGTCCAAATTGTGCAGCCTTTACTCAGGCATAACTGCTAGTCAATGAGTGAGATGGCCCCTATTAGGACTAAATAATAGTAATCCTTGTTATGCCAATTTAACAGATGGGTGTAAGTGAGTCTGTGATGACTTGGGAGGGGACTACGTTTGTATAATTTGTGAAGCCTGTGGGAGATTATGAACGTCATGTGTCTATGTCAGGCTGCAAACTCCATTCTGAATGTGCAGCTTTTTGCCTTCTCTATGGCTTGTCTCCATATTGGGTTGAAATTCCAAAGGCTGGTGGCAAAAGAACTTGTTTGGCTTTGTGTTCAACCTCAGGCTACTGCTATTTATTGTTATTTCCAAGACTACTGGCCACATACAACAGACAGCTGCAGCAGCACAGGAGCCAGCAAACAGTTGTAGACAGGGGAGTCTGAGTGGGAATTCTGTTGGAGGAGAAGATTCACAGGATTTCGGTGGGAAGGCTGTGACAGCTACAGAGGCAGCAGTGGGAGTGACCCATGTAGTGGAAGGCACAATGAAGAAGACTGGAAGTGGAAGCTGCGGTATGTACATGATCCTGGAGGGGGTACTGGAAAGAGTTTTGTCTGCATGAAGTGGCGTCTGATAGAGCTGATGGAAGAACAGATCCGAGGATTGGAGACACAGGTGAAAAGTCTGGTTGAGTTTAGAAGGGGGTTCGAGCAGATTATGGAGCAAAGACATGAGGCAGCTGAAGGGAAAAGCTCAGACTTGCAGATAGAAGCAGGACTGAAGAATTCTGAGGGGAGACTGCTGGGTGAAGAAAATGGACAGTGGAAGCATGTGACCAAGAGAACCAGGCAGAGGAAAAGACGGGCTAGTGAAGGAGAAATAGAGCTCAAGAACAGGTTTGCAGAGTTGGAAAATGAAGAAGGGGCTCAGCAGGTGGTCATTGAAGGTGGAAGGGCAAGGAAGAAGAGAAGAGCTGCTAATCCTATAGGAAAAGGGGAAGAGTCAATGGAGACTATACCAAATATGAGCCCCAGGAGGATACAGGATGGGTTGAAGAGGATTACAAGGGAGAATAGGAATGAAAAGAACTTGCAGCCAGAGGAAACAGGGGATAGACTGGAGAATCACACCGTCACCAGGAAAAGGCAGGTCTCCATGATCAGGGACTCCTTACTGAGAAGAATGGACAGGCCTGTAACCAGAGCTGATCCAGAGAATAGAAGGGTGTGCTGGGTGCTAAGATATAGGATGTGGACCTGAGGTTGAAAAGGATCCTAAAGGGAGTGGGAAAGAATCCACTGATCGTCCTTCATGTGGGAACAAATTATTCCGGTAGATTCTTGCTGGAACGTATCAAGGGAGACTATGCCAGGCTGGGGAAGACGCTTAAGGAAATTGAGGCTCAGGTGATCTTCAGTGGGATTCTGCCTGTTCCTAGAGAAGGGCAACAAAGGTGTGACAAGATTATGACTATCAACAGATGGCTCACGCAGTGGTGCTAAAAGGAGGGCTTTGGGATGTATGGCCACTGGGAGGCATTCATGAACAGAGGACAGTTCTCTCAGGATGGACTGCATCTGAATAGGGAAGGAAATAGACTTCTAGGATGGAGGCTGGCACAACTGATTAGGAGAGCTTTAAACTAGGAATTCAGGGGAGATGGTTGGGAGATGTCCAAGTAATCTCCACGCCGGATTTTAGCATTGAGAGGGAAGAAAACAAAGTAAGAAAGGGTACAGCCGTGGGTAGGAGAATGGACATAAGGAGGAAGGGCAGTGTGGATACCAGTCTAATAGGTCATACTGGCTGTAGAATGACCGTGCCTAATCGGGTAAAGAATGTGAGCGAGGCCAAACATCAAAAATGAAGATGTTTGTACACCAATGCGAGGAGCCTAGGTAACAAAATGGAGGAACTAGAGCTACTGGTGCAGGAAGTGAAACCGGATATTCTAGGGAGAACAGAAACATGGCGGAATAGTCGTCATGACTGGACTACAGGTATTGAAGGGGATGTGCTGTTTAGGAAAGACAGAAATAAAGGTAGAGGTGGTGGAGTAGCATTGTACATCAAGGATGAGGTAGAATGTAAAGAAATAAGAAGCGATGGAATGGATAAGACAGAGTCGGTCTGGGCAAAAATCATATTGGGGAAGATAACTACTAGAGCCTCCCCTGTGTGCTTGGGGTGTGCTATAGACCGCCGGGATCTAATCTGGGTATGGATAGAGCCCTCTTTAATGTTTTTAATGAAGTAAATACTGTGGAAACTGCGTGATCATAGAGACTTTAACTTCCCAGATATAGACTGGAGGACAAGTGCTAGTAATAATAATAGGGCTCAGATTTTCCTAGATGCGATAGCTGATGGATTCCTTCATCAAGTAATTGCTGAACTGACAAGAGGGGATGCCATTTTAGATATAAGTCAATAGTGTGCCCTTGTTGCCAAGAAGGCCAATGGTATTTTGGGCTGTATAAGTAGGGGCATTGCCAGCAGATCGAGGGACGTGATCATTCCCCTCTATTCGACATTGGTGAGGCCTCATCTGGAGTACTGTGTCCAGTTTGGGGCCCTATACTACAAGAAGGATGTGGAAAAATTGGAAAGAGTCCAGTGGAGGGCAACAAAAATTATTAGGGGTCTGGAGCACATGACTTATGAGGAGAGGCTGAGAGGACTGGGATTCTTTAGTCTGCAGAATAGAAGAATGAGGGGGGATTTGAGAGCTGCTTTCAACTACCTGAAGGAGGGTTCCAAAGAGGATGGATCTAGACTGTTCTCAGTGGTACCAGATGACAGAACAAGGAGTAATGGTTTCAAGTTGCAGTGGGGGTGGTTTAGGTTGGATATTAGGAAAAACTTTTTCACTAGGAGGGTGGTGAAGCACTGGAATGCGTTACCTAGGGAGGTGGTGGAATCTCCTTCCTTAGAGGTTTTCAAGGTCAGGCTTGACAAAGCCCTGGCTGGGATGATTTAGTTGGGGATTGGTCCTGCTTTGAGCAGGGGGTTGGACTAGATGACTTTCTGAGGTCCCTTCCAACCCTGATATTCTATGATTCTATGATACATTTCTATAATTCTGTCTGTAACAGAGGCACAGAAAAATCTAGGGCCTGATTTTCAGGGCATCTTTTGTCCAAGGTCACAGACAGTGACAAAGCCAGGAATGAAACCCTGGTTTCTTGATTCCCAGTGTTGTATCTCAGCCACTGCACCATGTACCTTAGGACAAGATCCTGAAAATTTTACTACGTGCCAATCACATCTACTAGACCATCCTAGAACTTTGTGTAATGTGTGCACCTGTCTTTCAAAAAATGTATTCTGACCTTCTTTCATTTCTGTTCGTAAATCTGCATTCTCTTTTTGCATAAGCTGGTTCCCATCATTCTTCACTCCTTTCTCGCTTGTGCCAGGCATCTGTCCCACAGTGTGCTTTGAAATCCAGATCAGTTAATATCAGTTTTCATGTAACATGAGAAAAGCTTGTTACGAGATTTAGCTGTGTAACCATGTGAAAGCAGAGCAGCAATTAGAAGATGCACAGCACAAACGCAGCACCATATGTAGGGCTCAAACTGTCAGCCAAAGAGCTGGTTATATATATGATGGCACAAGTTGATTTGTTATAGCATGAAAACTCATGTTTTAGTGGGCAATTAATACGTGCCTCAGGGATGTTGTGACTTTGAGACAATGCCATTAATTATCATGCTGTACAGCAATATAACAAATTAATGACTTCTTCAAAGTGAATATTGAGTGAGCTCAAACCAGGAGGAAACCGGTGGCCTACCAGATAGGTACTAAAATCAGACATCTGCAAGAAACAATAGAATGACATGAATCAGTCATTGGACTGCAGGTCAGGTAACTTGGGTTCTGTTTCTGACCCTGCCACTGCCTGGTTTTGTGACATTAGGCAAAGCTCTTGGGGCCACATTCTTGGCAAGAGCTCAGTTCTCATTTAGGCAACTAAAGGAAATGGGCAGATTTTCAAAAGCCCATGGTAGCCAACAGCTCTGACTGTTCTCACTTTTGAAAATCCGGCTTCTTCATGTAGATCCCTAACTGGGAGCTGAGTTTTTGGGCAAATCTTGCTATTGAGGTTCAATGTTTTTCTTCAGACATGCTGAATGTGACTGGGTGTATAAACCCTGCACTAGAACCGAAGGGGTTAAAGAGCAACTCTGGCCCAGATGACCCTGCCCAGCCATACCTGCAGATTGTGCACCAGCTGAAGGTGGAGCATAAAAGGGACTCGGACAGCTCAGATGGGGGCTGATGAGGTGGGGAGAAGGACCTGCCCTGAGAGCTCCTGAGGAAGAGTGCTGCAGAACCCTTCTCCTGGAGAAGAAGAGCCTGCCCTGTGTCCAGATGGCCTGAAGATTCAGTTAGTACCCTTTTCTGTTACTATTTTGGGACAGACGGAAAGACTTGGACAACAGAGTGAGTGGTATTTAGTGGCCCACCAGAGGCAGCCATAAGGCGCCCCTGGGTGCTGGGCCAGAGCCCGGTGGAATGGGAGGACCCGGGCTCCCCTACTAACCCTACCCCCCTATTAAGAAGGGCATGGAACCCCTGACATTCTAGACTCTCCCCTGATGGGAAGGAAGGGAAGTATAAGTACCTTTTGAAACCTCCGGCTGGGGTTGGCACTCATGGGGGTCAAAAGCTGAATCCCTATCTTCCCAGACACCCTGCCCCACTATGGGGAGATAGGGCTGAATGGATAACCTGACCTGACCACAGGGTCGACTCCACCCCCAGGATAACTAAGACTGACACCAGGTGTGAAGGTGGTCTGGGGGAAAGAATAGGGGTGTGGTAACAAAAGATCTGATTCCCTAACCACCAGGCGATGCAGCCAGCAAGCACTGGCCATCACACTGAACAATTCCAAATGCAGTCAATAAGAGCAGTGAGTACTCAGCACCTCTGAAACTCAGGCCACTGAGCTCTCTACACCTCAGCTTCCCCATCTATAAAATGGGTATAATATATTACTTACCCACCGTTGTAAAGTGCTTAGAGATCTACAGATGAAAAGCAGCATTTGTGCGGTTATTATTTTTGCAGAAATGCACATGCTACTGCAGACCTATGTGACAAAGCGTTTTCTAAAGAGATTAAAAGTTATGGTTTTAAGGTATTCCAATAATAAAACAATGGAGCAAGTTATTTACCTGAGTACATAGAGGCTTTAAGAACTCTGCCAGCCAAAGAGCAGGCAGTTGATATTCGCTATCGTAAGATTTGATTAATTAGGATTGTCAGGCTCTGTGAAAAGGGAAAAAAATATATGCTGAATAACTCTTTGAGTTTGTCTCCCAATATTAACGCTCTGATTCTTTGTGGGACTATAAATAACCCTAATATTTTCAGGGCTGTAACTTTTTTTTCCCCCCGGTAGGAAGCTGAATAAGAACTGAAGCCATTTTGGACAGTGTTAGTAAAACAAAATTGGGTAGCATCAGAAAAGAAAAGTCACACAATGCTGAGACCTTTTACAATCTAATTCAGCATTCCCTTTTCATTTAACAATTCATTCTGGTCTTCCAGTCAGATATCCTTACTGTGACAGGTAATAGTATGTAGCATGGAGGGCTTAAGTGACTTGCAACAGGCCACAGCTAAAGTCTGTGGAGAATCAGAAACTGAATGCAGAAGTTCTGAATCCCGATGGCTCTAAGCAATAGATTATACTCCTGCATACCCTTTGCAACTTTGTAAATCACATAAATTGCAAGAAGTTGAAATATATGAACACTGCTCATATACTAAAATTGTCTACATCTCAAGTGACTGTAACCCAGCCTTTTAGATTCATCTCCATTCTCAAACCTGAAGCGTCAAATAAATCTAAAATAATGTGCGGAAAGTGACTTTAGCAAATGATTTATTTATAATGAAAATAATATAAAATCCCCCAAATTCTGCAGTTCTTTTCATTTTTCAACCATTTCAGCAAAACTTTAACATTTGTTGCTATAACTCCAAAAATTGACACATAAATATTATAAACTGAACATTCTGCAACATCACTTTAAAAGTCTTGACACTTATATCTGAATGTTGCAACTGCTTTAGACAAGTGAATTGTGAACCCAAGTCAATAATATACGATGGGCCATTGTGAGAAGCAGATCATGATTCATCAACTTTTTTCACCCAAAATGATTCTTCAGTGGGAGGCATTTGTGACTGCACAAAAGTTGTTGATTGAAGAGCAGCTGCTGAGGTCTGAGGCTTCACAGCCTGCATTGATGTTGGTTGGTTGATTTTCAGGAAGATATCCTGGGTGCATTACTTTGCCTACTAAAAAATGGAGAGGTCATTGTTTCATCTTTCTCCTCCCTTGGACCATGCATGGAGAGAACATTTCGTAAAGTTCATTTTAGGAATGATCAGTCAGATCCTTAGCTGGTATAAATCTACATAGATGGCATAGCTCTTCTGACTTCAATGGAGCTATGCCAAACCAGTTGAGGATCTAACCCAGATTCCCTAATTTTCTGCAGATCCTCAAATTGGCCTTCTATTTTTCACCCACTAGTAGCTGTAGACGCAGTCTTGGTGGGAACAGTGATTGTGAGCTTTAACAAAGAAGACTGACTGTATGATTTGGGAGTGTTTTAGGTGTAGAAGGGCTGTAAAATGCACTCAGCAATTATATGCAAGGGCAAAATGATGCCCTATGTACATTTGATTTAAAATATTGGAAGTAGAAGATGCGTGTATAATTATGAAAAGATCATGGCCCAGATCATCCAGGGATTTAGTGCCTAACTCCCATTGGAGTGAATGGGAGTTATGTGCGTAAAATTCTTGGAGGGTCTAGGCTTTGTGTATTTTGAGCTTGTGTCTAAATAACTGTCAGCAGAGCTTCCCCCTGGCCAAAGAAATCCATGCCCTTTTACTTACGTGGTCAGAAATCTAAATCTCCCAAGGAAGCTCATTATTAAACAATAATATTCTGCTAGACTTTGTTGTTAATGCTTGTTCCAAAGGAGCTGTTTAAGCTGAACTGCATCCACACCGGGTCAGAATCAGATGCACGTATCCCTCACCCTTTGCTAGCACCAGCTGCTGCTCTGGCAAGCACCACTGCAATACCATCCATCAAGAGCATCACTGAAGAGAAACATTTGTTAGATCTGACTGCCAACCTGAGTTAAATCCTCCTCCTGTGGATCAAAAGTAGGATGCTCCTACTGCTCCTCCCCGTCTGAGCAAATCATTAAGAATCCATGGATGAGCTGTTGTGTGGATAACTAGCTGCAAAGAACTTGCAGCACATGTTAAATACTTTAACAGTCCTAATAATAGCTATAATAGCTCCAGCACTCCTGATAATCATGCAAGCTCTGAATCTCCAGGATCTATCTCTTTCTGTCCCATTCCCTTGATCCAGCATTGAGGGTTTGGATATAGGTGTATCATGCTCAGTGGAACTGGACGCAGAAGGCCCATGTTCCCTGGAGTGACTGTTATTGAAGAGACGCCAGTGGAACTGGGAATGTGGAGAGTTATTCTGGAAGCAACTTAGCCATGTGGACAGAGCCATCCACAGGGTTAATAAAGTTCCACCTGTTCAGCTTGACCTGCATTCAGCTTCTTGCTTTGCAAATAAAATAGTAGGGGCTTGTGGCAAAGGAACAAGTTCCTGGGTGAATCTGTTTTTAAAGTAAGCTGGTTGCTTACTGGTTGATAATAGATGTTCCATTGCAGCCATTATTGGTCCCCAGCAGTCATTTGTTATCTCACACCAGCACCGAAGACATACTTGTTTGTACAATGTCACATTTCATGTAGAGGACTATGAAGGGGCTGATGGAAAGCCCATTGATGTCAATGGGATGCTTTCCACTGATGTCAGGGAACAGTAGACCAGGTCCATAGCTCACATTATTTTTAGAGGCAGAAGGTAGGATTGAATGAGAACTCTAGAACTTCAAAACAAAGAAAGGAGAAGAAAGAGACAAGGAAGCGTCTCTGCAAGCTTGTCTAAGCTCCCTTCAGTCTCTTGGGGTGCGCGTTTTATGGGTGGTATGTGAATACATTTGCGTTACTGGGTGGACCTTTGCACCAACCCTACCAGAGGATAATGGCGCACAAACAACATAAATAAATAACATGACATAAGAGCAAGAGAGTAAAGACATGATTCCTTAGAGAGCCCTAGGTTTATTACAGATTGGATTTACAAATATATTGGATAGCTATAGCCTGGTGTATCGAGACGGATGGTCTTGTGTCTAAGGAAGTGGTCTGGGACTTGGGAAATAGGGGTTCAGTTTCCATGTGTGCCACAAACACCCTTGGGCAAGTCATTTAATATCTCTGTGCCAAGGTTGCCCACCTTTAAAGTGGGGATAATAATCCTTCCTCTCCCACACCTTTTGTTTAGATGGTAGGGTCGATGGAGCGGGGACTGTGTGTCTTTACAGTTCCTAGCATAGTGGATCCTGACCTAAGCGGGAGCTTCAGTACTAGCAATCATAATTTTTTTCAGAGAAAATGGAGACCCAGAGACTCAGACTTTTCAACAGTTGGCAAGTTGCTTTGCTTTGTGTTCATTTTTGATTGCTTTAATGCCACTAGTGCCTTGCCTGAACTGGTTCACCAAGCCATCACCCTCCTCATCTTCAAAAACCTCCATAGGGCCCATCTGCCCTGCTCGACGACTAGACATGTGCCATGGCATTTTTCTCTCTAGGGGCTATTTATTATATATTTAAAACTATACATAAATATTCTACCTGGTTTATGTACATACATTGGCTGAGTAACAGCATAATCCTTGAGTTTATTTTTCTTTCCCTTATCTTGTATCCCACCCTTTTGTTGCCTTTTAATTGCATCTGGTGTGCAAATAGATTGCAAGCTCTGCTGGGCAGGGACCTAGGGCCTGATCCTCAACTGGTGAAAATTGGTATAGCTCCAACTGACTTCAGTGGAGCTCTGGCAATTTACACCAACTGATGTTCTGGCCGAACATGCAATTTATGAGTACTGAGTTATCAATTTTGGCCCTGGGAAAATAATAACAAATAATAGGAATAAATCACCATGTTAACTGTCAAATAGATTCAAAAACTGCCAGGACTTTCTGGTGCTTCATGTAGATCAATGAGAGCAAAGGGTAAAAGCTAGCTGTTGTTGGGATGTTTAGTCCACGAGCTAGCAAAAACTTTTGAGTATAAATTGGGCAGGTCTGCCTTCACTGAGTTGATGGTACCAAGGGGGCAGCACTTCCCAAGAAACAAAGCCAACAAATCCAGGTGATTTGTTCAAGGTAGATGCAAGGGGTCGGAATTCCCATGAGGCCAAATGGAGAGAAGTGTAAGGTAAGGGAAACCAAGAGGCTATAGCTGTTGAACTTGCTATTGCCCAGGGGTGAGGTAGGGGGGAGGGCAGGCATGAGAAACTTTAGGGGAAAAACCCTCACTGAGCACATTTTACCCACAGTAATGAATAACTAGCAACGCTGGTTCCTCCAGACATATCGGGTCATCAGACGGTGCTATGCATTTGATTCTAGGTGACGCTGTGCATTTTGATGGATTTCTGTTAAGCTTGCCTAGCATTATACAAAGTTGTTGCCATCTGTACATTAATCCGTTTGCTACGACTCAGCATGCACATTAATGGCAAGCATCAACTGGAGTCGCAGTTTTGCATTTGCTCTTATTACAATGGATCATACTGTTTTTAGTGAGAGTCGCACATTGATTTTTTTTTATTGGTATTGTGTGGCGGGAAGGGTGTAAACTCAAGACCAGGATATGGAGGGAGAGAGGGGTTAATTGGGAAATATGTGGATAATAGCTGTCCCTGACACCAACTGATAATTTTCTAAGTATTAAGGCTGTATGACAGGGCAGAATGTAGCCCCGTATTTCCCTATAAATCACTACATGCCAGGGAGTTATTCTGATGCTAATACCAGCACCTTTTGGAATACTGGGCCAAATTCTCAGCTGGTGTAAACTAATGCAACTCTGCTGGAGTCCATGGAGCTATGCTGATTTACACCACCTGAGGATGTGGACCATTGTGTGCAATGAGACCGACCAGGTATAGCAGAGAATAACCAAAGAAGCTCGGGAAGCCAAATTCTGCTCTCAGTTATACCTGCATGTCCGCACTGAAGGCAATGGCGCTGTACAAATGTAAGGCCTCAGTCCTGCAGCTGACCGTGTAGGGGCAGACTGTGGGGAAGCCGCATTGAAGTCAGTGGTTCTCTGCCTGGGTGCAACAGTCTGCCCACACACTGTCAGTTACTGGGTCTGGGGCTTGACCGACGATATAAGAGTTCATAGAATTGCCCAAGGTAGCCTCTATGGATGTTGTCTACAGAAGCCATTCTGTTTCTATTTGTGTTACCCTGAAAGGAAAGGCACAGAGTGATGCATGGTTATTGAGATAATTAATTTCAGCAGCTGCATATGTTGAACTGGAGACTTTTAACAGAGCATGGCTGCAAGGCTAAACAGGAGCCTGGAAAGAAGTGGGAAATCACTCAGCTGTGAACACCAAGTGTGTCAGAGCTTGTCTCACTTGGACAAGTTCTCCCAGACACTGCAAATGATTTGTGCCACTGCCTCACTAGGCAGACATTCCACTGTTGGGGACTGAGATTTCCACCAGTGCAACTGAATATACCCAGTTTGGTGAATAATTACCAAATGGAAATGCATACAGGGTCACTGAATATTTGGCATTGTCTCCGCAGTGCATCATAACTTTATATACACAGGCTAAGATTTTCAAAGATACCCAGACAATCTGGGCACCCAATTTTCAAAAGACAATTCAGACAGTTTTCAAAAGTGTCTAAATGACTTAAGTGCCCGGCTCCCATTGTCAGTCGTTGGGAGCTGGGTGCATGAATAACTCCTTTAGGAGCTTCTGAAAATCTCACCCTGGCTGTCCGAGCCCCCTAGCTCTGAAAATCTCAACCAATGTATTTATGCATACATGCATCTTCCTGTGTGACTCACTTGTGACAAGCCAAGTCTTGTGACTTTTTTCATGAGTCCTGGGATTTCAGTTGGATGGGCCACCTCCTGGGAAAGAGCATCCATTGAGGGCTGCAGCAGGAAGCAGGCAGAGCTCTCTCCCGCTCCCTCAGGAGTTGGTACCATTCTCACTGTGGGAGGCAGGAGAGAGAGAAAGGGCCCAGCAGCTCAGGGTGGCTACACTCCCCTTTTTACCCTCAAAACAATGGGACAGCTCCTCTACTTCTCCCCCTCCATCCCTGCAAACACCCAGCAGGGAAAGGGACAAGGGGTGCAGTCTCCCCCTCTAGAACTGGGAGAAAGGGGATGAAGAATCCCAGGAGATGCAGGGTTTGGGGAACAGAACTGATGTGGGGGCTGGGCAGATGTGGGGGCAGAACTGATGTGAGGGCTGCTGAGGGATGGGTAGAATTGATGTGACAGGCAGCTGTGGAAGCAGAGTTGATGTGTGGACTGTGAGGGAGATGACTGATCTGGGGGCAGAATTAATTGCTGGGCAGGGGATGGGCATATGTGGGGCTGAGAACTTCTGCATGGGGGCTGAAATCACCATACTCAATACATTTGGGAGAGTGGGCGACAGTAATTGTCACATGCACACAATGCGGGTGGGCAGGGGGTGTTCAAAAACACAGACCCAAAACCACAGTATAATCTTTATTTTGAAAAGACCCTCATGATTTTGGGGGTCTGACTCAAGATTTTTGAACCTTTGGGGGTGGCAGTACTAGATATTTTTGTCTGACATGTTATCTTTCCTCTCTTTACTACAGCCCTGACTTTAACTGGCATTTCTAATACAAAACTTGGAGAGAGGCATAGATTCAAAAGTAAAATTTAAATGCAAAAAAAAATCTGATTTGGATTTACATCTGGTGGTTGGCTCTGAATTAATCATCTTTCTCATATAAAAATCAACATTTCCTAATTATTCCAGTAAATGTCCATTAATCTAATTAATTGCTTTCTTTAATAGCATGACATTGCTGCTCAGCTGAGAATTCAATATAGCGTGTTCTATCAGTGTTTGTCTTTGTTTATATTATAAGGTATGTATAGTAAATGAAACTTTATATACTTCTTCCATGTTTAGAGATAGCATGTCAAAAGTTTAGATGGGAAATGTGTCTGATTTGGATACTATTTACAGATTGTCATCAAAGCACAATAAAAAGATACTACATATGACAGACGTTTATTTATAACCTGCATCTTTCTGATCTCAAGTTGGGTACCCAAAAATTGAATCACTGTTCACTTCTGAAAATTTGGGCCTAAATAAGTAAAGGTTGACAGCAAAGCAACAATTTCCTTTACAGGGAAAGCTGTTTAGCAGAGCAAAATGTGTCTAACTGATCTAAATGTTCAGTTAGGAAATGGAACCTAAAGCTGATAAGGCAGTGACAAGCACTCAGAATGTGCAGGCTTTTATATTGTGTATTCAGTTTGGAAATGAAAGTGGAATCTGTGCAAATATGAATAGTTTTCTTTTTAAAATAAACACCATTCAGAGCATCATGTTTCATATCAGCAATATTGTTGAACACCTCTTCAAACTTTATAACAACCTGATGTGTTAGGTACATCCAGTTGTGTTGGACACTTGTGCCCTATGCAAGAGAGAATTGCCTGATTATAGAAAACGTTAATTAATGAATTACTTGCTCGGCTGTCAGAAACTGAACAAAGGAAATCAGCATGAGTCTCTAATGCTTTATGATTCACGATCATCTGTAATGCACAGTTGTTGAAATGCAGCATTCTGCTGAGAGATGTGACCAGCAGTTTTGCTGTTTGGAAAAAAAACAAAACCTTCTTGTCAAGATGGCAAATGGGAAACCAGCCTCTGAAATGCTGAAAATTGTAACTTTTCCATCCTGAATAAGAAACAAAGCATTTTGCCTTGCTTTTATGACAAACAGCTCTTGTTTAATCTTCCAATCTTTGGATATACTGAGTCAGTGACTATTCTAATAGCAATATATTAGTTAATCCTTATGGAACATGTCGTGATAATTCCACCTAGAAAACAATTCAAGGTTTAATGGCTACCAGATGAAAGCTGATGTTAAACTTTCCTGCTGTTCTAGAGTAAAAGAAATGTGGGTGTTTTCTCTCCTGGTTTTTTTTTTCTGAAATTAATCTTCTGACAAGAGCACACCGAGTTATAGGGCCTAATCACATCAGCGACACCATCAGAGGCTCGTTCACCTGCACATCCACCAATGTGATCTATGCCATCACGTGCCAGCAATGCCCCTCTGCCATGTACATTGGCCAAACCGGACAGTCTCTACGTAAAAGAATAAATGGACACAAATCAGACGTCAAGAATTATAACATTCAAAAACCAGTCGGAGAACGCTTCAATCTCTCTGTTCACTCGATTACAGACCTAAAAGTGGCAATTCTTCAACAAAAAAACTTCAGAAACAGACTCCAACGAGAGACTGCTGAATTGGAATTAATTTGCAAACTGGATACAATTAACTTAGGCTTGAATAGAGACTGGGAGTGGATGGATCATTATACAAAGTAAAACTATTTCCCCACGTTTATCCCCCTCCCTCCCCGCCCGCTGTTCCTCAGACGTTCTTGTCAACTGCTGGAAATGGCCCACCTTGATTATCACTACTATCACTATCCCCCCCCACCCCCGCTTTCCTGCTGGTAATAGCTCACTTTGGTTACAGTGTGTATGGTAACACCCATTGTTTCATGTTCTCTATGTATGTAAATCTCTCCACTGTATTTTCCACTGAATGCATCCGATGAAGTGAGCTGTAGCTCACGAAAGCTTATGCTCAGATAAATTTGTTAGTCTCTAAGGTGCCACAAGTACTCCTTTTCTAGTTATTTCAGAATAACTTCCTCAATCATACAAGGTGATTTTTAGATGGGTTTCATTATGAAATGCATTCTAAATTCTCTTTGTGCAGATGGATGGTAGGAAGAGTAAAATCTTCCCACAAAATAGGAAACAAAGGGGAAAAGAGCTATTGATGAAGATCCAATTCAGCTTCGCGTAACTCTGTGAATGTGTATGTTTAAGCCAGTCCGCAAGTTGATAATAAACTTCTCTTTAATGCCATATGAGGTAGTAAAATATCTGAAAGTGAAAAAATGTGATATGTGTGAGAATTACACTGAATTGTTCCCCAGGTTGCATCACTGAAATATTGTCACTCAAAAGAGGGGAAGAAGAAGGAATAGATGAATATTAGATAAAAGAACGAGCTATACAGACTGAATTCTGAGTTCTTATTTAAAGCTGGTTGAAAAATGAAAACCTATGTTGAAATTTTGAACTTGTTTTCCTTTTAAAGTCTTTGGAATGGACCCATTTTTCATTGTTTTGAACAACCAGGTTCTTGATAAACAAAACATCTTGACAGAGGAAAGGCCCAAATTTTCACAAATGATGAAACATTTTGACAATGTCAACAATCTTTTGTGGGAGGGAAAAATCATTTTCAAAAAATGGCTGGGTTTGGATTAAAAACAATAACAACAAAACCCCGTCCCTTTTCATTCAAAAATTTCAACTCGCTCTGTCTTATTAGTTCAAAATGCTACAGATCAGTTTGCGCGTTCCTGATCTGTCAATTTGTGCTCCTGTTCTTTATAGAGTTAAGCCCTGATCTTCAAAGGAGTTTAGATGCCTTACTCCCACTGATTTCTTTGTGGATCTGGATCTCCCATTTCAACAGCAGCAATCACAGAAACCGGTATTAAAGTGGCAACCGCAAAATCAAGAACTAAGAGGGCAATGCAAAAGAATATATGATCAGCACTGACGTGGGTTTCGCATGGCCTTTATATGGAGTCAATATTCTGCTTCACATTTAATATGTAATATTTAAGTATGCCAAGATACCTGTGTGCTTCCTTAATACATAATATCTGAGAGGCAAAGATGCAGTTTTGGAAAAAAACAGGAGGTTTAAGGCTACCATTGCCATTCGGATCTGACCCTAAACCAAGTGTAAGGTTTTGGTTTCAACTTGATTGTGCCAAAGTTCTTTGGGCTGTTCTTGCAAGATTTTAACCCCCAAACGGTGCCAGCAATGGCTCAATGAACTGCAGGTTTTACATAGGTGTGCTCAACTCATTAAATAGCACTAATTCATGTAGCCCTCATTCAGAGACATACCCGGGGCAAGCAAGCATATTTGCATCCCCTAGAAGTGACACAAGGGGGTCATGCAGGGTCATGTGCTTCCCCCCCACCCCGGATTTCTACCTTCCATTTAGCACAGAGGTTTTCAAACTGTGGGGCGCACTCTTGCCAGGATCCGCCTCTTGACAGGACCCAGCGGATCGGAAGTTGGCTGGATCTGCCTGGCTCACTTGGCCCCTGGCTCTCCACTCTGTGAGAGCTGGGCAGTGCTTAATCTGTAATGAAAGGGGTGCCAAGGCTCAAGCAATTTTTTTTTACTTTCACAACTGATGCAGCAAGCCCAGATTTGCCAGGGCTATGAACTGCCAAGCCTAAAGGTGCTGGGCTCAGGCCTGGCACAAATATAAGCACTGGAGCTGGAATGCTGACTGGCTGCCTGGCATCCTTCCCTGCCCTTTTCCCTGAGCCAGGCCACCTCTACATGGCCGGGCGCACCCCAAACAGAGTGGAGAGCCCAGCTCTGAGCTGCACCCCTGACGAGCTCTTGCCTCTCCACACCAGCCCGGGAAGCCCAGCTGCCATGAGATGCTCCCCAAGGCACTCGCTCTCCTCTTCCTTGGTGCTCCTGGTCCTGGAGCAGCAACAGAGCCAGGGGAGCATCTCATGGCAGCTGGGCTCCACAGGCTAGGGCTGTCTCCAGGGGCTGGCAAACACTGATCAATGGGACTACATACAGTAGTAAACATTATGCTCAGGAATAGATATTTTCAGGATCATGCGCTATGATTTAATTTTTTTATGAAGTAACTCTTGGTTCTGAATATTCCATGCAAAGATAAATTGCATATCAAAAACCAACTTCTAATTATAAAACAATGACTAATCAATTAGATCACTGAGGATTTCAAAAATCTTTAAAATACTGGATTTAAATCTTCACAGGTAAAATTATGTAGAATAATATTTGACATTTCCTGTTGCTCTCTTGATCTTACATATAAGTGCATGTCTGAATTCTCTCCTGACCTAGTTTCTAAGACATTTGCTATATATGATTTTTTTCCCCAGGTCCCTTAGAGATTTATCTGCTGGCAGAAGACTGAGGATATGATCAACTGTCTCCTGCTACTTAGGACAAAGCATCAATTTACTTGGCCAGGCTACAGACCCTCTTGTAAGTTTCATGCTAACAGGGATCTGATTTGCATACTGTTCTATGCATTATATTTGGATTATAAATGATGAAATACAGACAATTATGGGTTTTTTTAAATTGTTGATTGGAACACCTGCTCCAAGACAAAGAATGAGTGTAATGTATTTTGCCATTTCTCCAACTGATACTTGAGCTTTTAGCCTGGAGCTTCCTTTCCATGAACATACGTTCACTAGCTCTTTTCAGCATGATGGAATAAAGCTACATCCCATAATGAGACGTGCCTGTGTTCAGTGCTTCTGGATTATGAAAGGAGCTGACCTGTGTTTAAATTATAGATCAAATCCTGCATCATCCTTTTAGTTTGGGTGAAAAGACTGAAGCGTTTTAAACTAGAACATGAACAGTATTTCTGTAACACAGTGATTCCAAACTGTTTATCTTATTTACAACACACTGGTTAGGAGATCCCTCCTGTTACATTGTGACATGAGGGATTTAACCATGTCACTGAGTTCCCAATGTGAGTATTTGGAGGGGCTCCAGCTAAGCCTTTTCTCTCTCACTCCCCTCTTCTTTTAGTGGTGTCATGGGGCACACAAAGGGTTAATGATTCAGGGCAAGGGCTGGGGGGGGAAAACATCCCTCTGTTAATTGGGGATGAGGGCCAGCTGGAGATCATTATAAATTTCTAGAGGCTGTGACCCTCTGTAAAGCACAGAGATTTGGGGGTGAGGATGAGGATTGGGTCACAAGAAGTTTAGGCTGCTCAGTGTTGATAGATAGGAAAGAGGAGAAGGTTTCTATCCATACTGAGCTCAAGCTACAGGGAAATTAGAGATGGTGTTCCCTGTCAGTCCAAGGAGCAGTCAGCTGCTCCTAGAGTGTTCATTAGTATAAGGATTTCATTTATTCTTACTAGCTGGTGAATCTTGCCCACGTGCTCAGGGTTCAGCTGATTGCCATATTTGGGGTCGGGAAGGAATTTTCCTCCAAGGCAGATTAGAAGAGGCCCTGGGGGTTTTTCGCCTTCCTCTGTAGCATAGGGCATGGGTCACTTGCTGGAGGATTCTCTGAACTTTGAAGACTTTAAACCATGATTTGAGGACTTCATTAGCTCAGACATAGGTGAGAGGTTTATCGCATGAGTGGGTGGGTGAGATTCTGTGGCCTGTGTTGTGCAGGAGATCGGACAAGATGATCATAATGGTCCCTCCTGAACTTAATATCTATGAATCTATGTATGTTGGAGAAACATACTGGGCCCAGGATCTTTAAAAAGTATCACGTTGCTGCTGTGATATAATGGGCTGCCATAGGACCTTTACTTTCATAATGGATAGTTAGGGCTTGGTTGTGTCTGGAATGAGGGGAGGGCACAAAGAGTGCTCCCCAACATGCGCATGGCTTAGGGGACTTGGAAAAGCCGTGTCCTTGCATGTGAGAGTGTGAGGGTTCTGAAAAGCTAGTACCTACCACAGCACAAAGGGAGTGGGAATGACAGCCCTACCTCATCTGTGACATTGTGATGGTGCTCCATAGAGCCCCAGGAGGCAAATTTGCCTGAGAATTTCTGCTGGAGAAGTACAACTGCCTCTTCATTGCAGCCCTGTGGCTGAAGAGCCCACACTGACCCCTTACAGTTCTTCTGGGACTGTTAAACTTGTGAATATTCCTGCCCCTATGATAAACCAGACTGAAATGTACTCTCAGCTTTTCAAAGTCTCCGCTGTCAGGCCAAATGACCCAGTGCAGCTTTTAATGTGTTTGTGGTTCTCCACACTTCAGAGCAGCTTAAAGGAAGGGGCAACCATGTAAGTTTAGAAGCTGGCGATTGACACCTGTAATTAGGAAGGAAAGCAACAGCGTATCCATCCTAGTTACAAGTTATACATTACATGAGTACCTGTTAGTTTGGTATGTGAGCGTTTTGAGGGTTCATTCTTCTAGCTCTGCGATGTGTGGTGTTGGACTACGGCGAGCAGCGTGCTCTGGATTGCTTAGAGAAAAGGAACTAGAAGGGTAACTTATGGAGACAAGTATACAAAAAAATCTGTAGGTGATGCAGAGGGCAGATGGTATAAAGGTGTTGTTTCTCATACAAAAGGGGCGAAAAGAAGCCGAGGAAGGAATCGGAGGAACTCAAATGAGCTGTCTGTATGCAAACAGTAGTGAGTATGGTGAATAAACCTCCAAGTACAGGAATAGCAAGTTTAGCCAGCCTTGAAAAAGGGCTTCACAAGTCCTTATTTTGTTTCTAATGTTAACTGAGTAGCACAGAAGTATGTAAATGCAATTCATATACGAGCACACTAGAGGGAGGACAAGAATATCAGGATGGTGGGAGTTCTCTTGCTTTTCTTTGAAGAAAGAATCTGATTTAGACCTACTGACTGCTAGCTTACTTCAGTCATAAGGCAACAGCTTGGAGGTTAAATGTATTGTAGGGTACAACTGGCTACCATAAGCCAAAGAATGGGAACAGACACAAAAGGATCCCAAGGTTTCCTTATATCACCACAGCATTCAACATTGTCACATATCACCCTGCCTAATGCAAGTTGTCCATGTAATAAATGGTCATTCTATTCAGAACAATGAAAAAAAAAATTATTTTACATTTTATCTTAATTCAGTATGAACCAATCAAAGCTGTGAATTCCATTTTTCCTAGACAGCTGTTAATGCCAGTAACATCTCTCCTCCAGTGGAGGGGTTATCTGTTCAATCATCATTCCCTGTGTAGCACACATGGCACTAGGCGGTAGTAGTAACAAGTACTGCTAAAGCAGCAGTAACAAGACCTTTTTTAAGCAGCCCAGTAAATACAGTGGGGGCTTAAGGGAAGCTGGTTTCAAAAGTGCCTCCTGACCCGAGATTTTGATGGCGAGTCTCCACTATCAGGGTAGGGGAGATGCTTCGGTGTCACTGAAATAAAGAGAGAAGAGAAGAAAAAAGAGAGGATTAGTCCCTTTAAACTGTATTTGCATAACAGGAGCCCTAGATGTCAATTATAATTGGGCCTTTCATATGGGGCTAGAATAAAATATTTCATGGGCAGAATATTGCATCACTGCCTGCTACAGGATTTCTTGCACCTGAAGCATCTGTCACAGACAGATGGATCTTGGTAAGATCCAGTCTGGTAATTCATACGCTACAGAGAATAAGAACTCCTCTTGCAATCCCCTGTAAGAAAACAGTGCTACAACATACGAGTATTTTCCTTCACGATATCCCCACTTAGTATCATTATTTGCATTGCAGTAGAACTTTGAGACCCCAATTGAGCTGAGGGTACAGTTGTGCTAGGCATATATCTGAGTGCTTTACAAAGGAGGTACCGTTATCCCCATTTTAAAGATGGGGAAACTGAGGCACAGTAAGGCGAAGTGACTCACCTAAAGCCACCCAGGAGACCAGTGGCAAAGCTGGGAATAGAACCTAAGTCTCTTGAGTCTTCTAGTGCTCTCTCCACTAGACCACACTGCCTCTCCATTCCATTGAAGGCTCTAGTCAGGCAAACACAGTTCAGTGGGACGTCCCACATATGTGTTAGCAGGATCAGGCCCTGGGTTAGCTCTTCTCTCTGCTTTTCCCTTGATTATATGAATGCAGTTCCTTTAATATGTTAGGAACAGTATCCTCTACCACTAATTAAAATACATCCACAAAAGAGTGCATGCTTGAATATTGCTGAAATTAAATACAGTCTTGTGTTTTCATTAACTAAATGAATATTGTGAGATCTCTGATTACAAAGACCATGCAGTGGATACAATTGGAAACTCCTATTAAACTCTTAGACAGTCTTGGTGATCTGCGTTCCAGTGAGAGCCTGGAAGAAGCCACTTGGCTAATAAGCTCTCTTGAAAAAGAAAAGCTTCCAAACCTAGTAGAAGCTTGATTATTCAACAGAGAAATCACTTAGGAAAAATGAATGCTTCTGTGGGCTTGTTTTGTTTCCGGAGACTTTCTTTGCTGATTGCTCTCACTCTCTGAATAAAATGAGAGAATCACATAAATAAATAATGGCAACTCTCAGAGCTGCTTTTTTATCCAGCTCTTAGCAAGTAAACAACTGTGATTACGCTGGCTTTTCTAAATGATCAGGCCCTAGAGGAGCTTGTTCAACAGCTCCCCGGAGCTCTAATTAAAATATATCCTCTCCTGACCTAGGCAAACTAGCATATAGCAAGCACACAGCCGGTTTCTAATGGACAGCTGCAGGTACTGACATTCCCACCTCTCACTTCTACCTATCCAATATATATCCCCCTTAACCTAGCCTCTCCCCTCTCCCTCTGGAGAGAGTAACATCAGAACTAGCACAGAACAATGGTTCCATTGTAATTGGCTTCTGTACAAGGATAAGGGGAGATTTCTTGTATGTTCTTCTGCCACCATGCAACACCATTGCCCATTCTTGCATCCCACATGGAATCAGCCACAATACAGATCTGAACATGAGACACCCATTGTTTCATGTTCTCTGTGTATATAAAATCGTCCTCCTGTATTTTCCACTGCATGCATCCAATGAAGTGGGCTGTAGCCCACGAAAGCTTGTGCTCAAATAAATTTGTTAGTCTCTAAGGTGCCGCAAGTATTCCTGTACTTAATACAGATCTAATATGGGATTTGAATGTCCTATTACGATCCCTGCCTTTCAAAAACTGGGATTTGAATGTCCTAGTGCGATCCCTACTAGCAGATGGCCTTACAGTTGTGGCCATTTCAGAGAATGGGTCGTATATGCTTCAGAGGGTTGTGGGGGAAAGGTGCTTGCAATGGCAGAGTGCAGTTAAGGATGGAAATATACAAGGGTCTATATTTGACTTGCATGAATTTCTGGGGCCTGCAGTTCATGACAGCAAAACTGCTGAAGGGTAAAGTGTCACGGTCAAGCCAATCTGGTGGATTGCTCTTCCCACCATTCTTATGTGCTGATGGTAAAAAGGATGAATAATCTTTTTCTGTCTTTCTTTACAATACTCTGTTTTACACCTCTGAATAACACAATAGGCTTAATGCAGCGTGCTGAATGACAAGGGCGGAAGAGAGATTGCTGCAGCAGAAAGAAGAACATTTAGGCTCAGACCCCAGAAGTATTTAGGTGCCTAACTAATCTGGGCCTTAAAGTGTTCTCCTCAACTGGTGTAAACTGGGAAAGGATCATTGATTTCAATAAAGCTATGCTGATTTACACCAGCTGAGCATCTGGCTCTGATTCTCCATCTTTTGGCATCCCACAGGCAGCATGAAACTATCTACTTTAAAACAATCCTTTTTAGGACCAGTGTTTTCCTGAGAAAGCCTGAGTAAATCTGTGCCAGAGTTCTAGATGAAGAAGAGCATAAAACTAAACTGCTGTACCTTAACCTTCAGCAGATTTCTCATGCTTTTGCAGTGTGCTGGGCGGCTCAGCCTCTCTGCACTTCCATGAGTGCAAAAGGCTCTTAGCAATTTAAAGAAAGTGTTCAGGACCTTGCAGGATCAGGGCCTTAATTTGTTGTTGTTTCAACAAACAGCGTGATTAAAGACCAGAAAGTCTATTAGCCAACCCCGCGGATATGCTTTGTCCCCAAGGGTGATCATTTAAAACTCATTTTACCTTTTGTACTTTCTAGTGTGACCTCAAAGGAGGTGTCTTGCTCTGGTGATGTCCCATCTGCGATTTTACACCGCAGATTTTGCCCCACCACAGCTCTCTGCAGTGGACTCTTAGTAACAATCCTATTCAGAAATGCAATTCAGAATTCTGTACTCTTTCAGACAGGATATTTCACAATCTCAGATTCCCTTGTTGCATAAATCTCCGCCTACAATTTCCTGTAAGTATCCTCTTCTAATATGAAATAAGTTGTTTTGCTTTGTTTTGTTTTTTTAAAAAAACACATATCTTATTGAGCTGGTGGAATTATCTATATTAACTTTCAAAACTATTGTACTAAATTCTGTTGGTTTGCAAACACTTCCTACAAAATGAGCAGATTTATCAGCTATTATAGAGCTTTTAAATGGATCTGGCCAAATAGCATTTGTCAAAGCAAAAATTTAATGAATTTAGGTCTTTTTGTAGTCTATGAATCATTCAGGAACCATTCCTGATTTCAGTGAATATCTAGTATTTGTAAGTATTTGAAAAATAGTTGGGGGGGGAATACTTTCCAAATTATTGACAGTTCACTCGCCATATACCTTGACTAGTTATTTATTCACTTTTGGGCATGTGTGGTTTGTCATATAGTATATTTCTGCTTTCTGGATGGACATCTGAAAGTTCTTAACAGGCGAATAATGAATGGCAAAGAACGAACAGTGAATAATCTGCTTCTGGTTCAAATGGGTAAAACAGCTGAAAATCACAAATACTTTGGTGAATATAGGTAGTTGTACAAATAAAATAATGCATTATATGGCCCCAAGTTTAACAGCAAATTTAATTTGAGATTCTTTTAGTGAATCATACTTTTTTACTTATTCAACCCGATCTACCTGTAAACTAGAGCCTTTTATTAGTAACCTCTTCATAACTGAACAAATCAATAGAACTTAAAACACCAACTGTATACAGGAGCTGGTCTCACAATCCTCATGCCTGACCACAGGCAAAATTCTTATTGTAGTAATGGGAGTTTTTCTGTATGGTGTTCCTGTATATTCAGGCTCAGAGTTTTTAAAACAGAGTCGAATTCTGTTTCTCATCTCATTTTTACAGATTACTGAACAGACTCAGATTTGAAAAGTAGTTTCCTCCCTTCGGTAAGGACCTATCTGTTCCTTCTACAACACTGCTTCAGTGGAACTAGGCCTCTTTACATCAGCTTAGAATCTAGCCCATTGAAAAATATAGTTCTTTGTACCATATTGTTTATCTGCTGTGTTCCTGTAAAGAAGATACTTTAAGAAAGAAGTAATTTGCAAGTGAAATTTGTAATTAGAAAACCTTAACAGATTTGCCTATCTGGCAGTCCGCCTGCCTGATGATTAACAGAAACAAAAGGCTTACCATATGTTTTATTGGCTTTTTCCATCCATTAATGGAGTCAAGTAATTGTCAGTGTTTATTGCACTATATCCATAAGTTTGGGATTGGGGAAAAATATCCTTTATTGAGATAGCACGTCTTCTGGAAAACTGGCATTTCCTCATATAGATCCATGTGCAAGCAGGCAGAAAAATGAACTCTGGAGACACAGAATTTAGAATTTATCCAGTCTAGTCCTTGTCCATCTTTGTGGGTGAAAGGGACAGAAACATTAGGCTGACTAAAAGACAAGCTATGAAAACCTCAGCAAAGTTTTTGTTATAATAAAAGTTCATGTCATTTGTGATAATATGATGCCGGTAATTAGTGTGATCTGAAAAGTTATTGTACTGGCATGGAGATACCATAAGAGCACACTCTCCACTGTCTTACAGCTTGTGTCATCATTTTCAGCTGTGCAAGGTGGGTATAAAATGCAACTACTCCAATTTGGAAGCACTTTACTTCCACTTTGCACTGATGTAAATGGCATGAGGAAATGGAGAATCAGGTCCCACTGATGGGCTAGAAATAGATATATATTGCAACCTTTCAGGTGTATATAAGTCACTTTAATTTTAAGGAGAAGACTTTACACCTAATTTGTTCTTGTTGATAAAAGTCAGTATGATGACAACTGGTGATAATAAAGGTCATGGAAACACTCAAGATGATAACCAGTGATTTGTGCCTAATATCGAACAGTAACTGGTACATAGCTGAACCCTAGAACTACTGAGCAAGAATATTTGAAAGATATTACTTTATTGCCTACATATACAGAACTCTGGCCAACTACATTAAGTATTAGAGCAGTGATGCTCAGACCTCTGTGGTTCAGGAGCCAAACTTACCCAAAAGAGCCACAGTAGTATGAATTCATTATTTCATTTACTACTTATAATATATAATTCTGCCAGCAAAATGACTGACCAAGTATTCTACAATTGGTTAATAACTTAGACTGGTTAATAAATAAATCACAATGTTTTAATATCATGTGCTACAAAGAGCTTCGGGAGACACATTAAAGAGCCACTTGCGGCTCCTAAGCCTCAGTCTGAGTATCACTGCAGTAAAGTCTATTTAAAAAAAAAAAGTAAAATTGCCAGGTATGAAGCAGTGGACCTCGTATTAAAGATTTAAAATTTCAAATACCAATAGGTGTTGTGTCTGCTTGATTACATTTCATTACGTAGTTATGGAATTTATTAATGGTGATAGAACAGATTATAACTTTCTAAAAAATTATCCAAAGGGTCTGTTCCAACCATTTCCTATTGAACACATGCATTTCCTTATTGCAGGCCATTTGGTATTTTCACGGGTGATCAAATCAAGAAAAAAATAAAATCCAGCCTGACTATTCAGCCTGTCCCCAAGCTGGCCCCCAACTCTACTTTAAAGTTTGGCTAAGATGCTTCATAGGCTTTCCTCCCATGGTGCTGATGTTCCTGGTCCCCGTTACTGTACCAATCTCTTGGTCCCTGGTGTCAGTCCGAATGGAAATCTCATTCATAAAAGAGGAAGCCCCACAATGCACTGCATGTGAGAGATTTTTCATGTAGACCAGGCATTGGAACTGAGCAGAGAGACTACAACAGCTGCTGGGCACATAACTCACCTTTAGAATCAAAGATAGAACAAGCTCCTGGGAGCTGGGGTCAATTGGAAGTAGAATGTTAACACTTGTAAAAGGGGATGGGGTGGTGATCACAGAAAAAGGAACCACAAAAATTCAGATACTTTTGGGGAGACTTCCCAACATTTCAGTGCTTATGTTAGCTACGTAGAATCTCTGTTCACTTAGATGTTGAGTGTGAATTTTTGCTAGTTATTCTCTCAGCCACAAATCCTCCTCCAAAAAGCCACTAGATCTCATTCATTTTTCACCAAGTCACACTACATTGGCCATGGGAGATATCAGCAGTACATGTATAAAGGATCCTGTACAATGGCCAGCTGGAAGAAGGTTGTGTTTTCATAGTGAGACGGCATTAATGAAGAGACCTCAATAAAACTTTTCATATATAACACCAGAGTGACCGAATCTAGAGAAATCTGCTTCCTCATAGATGCCTTCCTAAATGCATATGTATTTTCAGAATCCATGGATGATTTCTTATGAATAGGGCTTGGTCAAATTTTGCAAACAGCCATTCAAAATTTGAGTGAATATTTTTGTTTGATGATGTTTGTACATCTTAAAAAATCACTATTTGTGAAAAAATACATTTGTTTGCAATTTAGGGAAGCATTGTTCTTCCTACCAATACTCCTCTTTGCTTACATACACAGGTGCCTATGGACAAACAAGTCTGTTTACAAATCATTCTTTGTTCTTCATTCTTCATTCTGCTGATTAAAACGTTTCAGTCACCCAGAAAAAAAAATGCTATGTAATTTAGGAGACCAATCCTAACATTGCAAAAAATGAATAGAACAAATGAACAGCACCCATAAGCTGAAAATTTTGTCCACTATGTGGTGAACACTTACATACAATGAAATAGTAGAAATCAAGATAGATAAATGTTACCTGCGTAGAAACAAAGAGTACTATTTTACCTAGTTTTTGTGCTTTGCTTACAGGGAAAACCCACCTGACTCTCTCAAAAGAGAGGCCAGAAAAGATACAAGTGTGTATGTTAAAAATGTTCAGTATTATTCATATATTATTAGAATTAATAGGTCTTTTCCATCTGTAACTTCTGTGATTCTGGTATTAAGCTTGTGCAATAATCTTCTAAGGGAAATAGTGGAAGCCCTGTCATCTGAGATATTTAAAACTAGATTGGACAGAACAGTAGCTTACGTAGCATAAGGAACAATCATGCATTAGCAGGGAGCTGGGCTGAATTATCTGGCCTTTCACCTTCTATGACTGATTAGAAAATGAATATTACACAGTAAATCTTCACTCTTTGTTTTATTTTAATGAGTGATTAAGAAAAATCACTAGTGTTAGGAGACTAAAACTTTCTCTCAGCCGATTAGAGAACTTGTTTTCATTTTCATTTTCATGAATATTCTTATGTCTTCATCTGTATTTAAAGGTTAGTATCAAGCTTTAAAATAATTTACTGCATAATAATCAGAATTCATTATGCACAATTCATTATGAATAAGATTTAGTTGAGGGTGCTTAGTCAATTTTATTCAGCAGAAATGTATAATTCTCCCTTAATTAATAAAGTTTGAAATAACAATACTGAGTGCACCTAAATTGCTTCACTTTGCTGTCTGATTCATGATTAAATTATGCAGTACATTCAGGAGTAAATTGTAACAGAATTCATCAGACTATCACACTAATCGCACTGATGAATTTATCTGAGTTAAATATTAAACTCTGTATCCTTAATTATATATGCATGCTAGTGTGTGGGATACAAACCTCAGGCTGTACAATGAAGATAGCTGTTAAGCTGTAGCAGATTCCATGACACCCAACAAAAAACTAAGCTAACAAAATCCTCCACCAGTGAAGTCAGTGGGAGTTTTGCTAATGATGTTATGATAATAACAATACATACAATAAAATAAAATATAATAATCATAATGCCTAGCTCTTATATAGATATAGTTTTTTATCAATAACTTGCAAAGTGATTTACAAAGATCAGTCTCATTAGCTGCATTTTATAGATGGAGAAACTGAGGCACAAAGGTGATGCCCTCGATCCACTAGGCAACACTGCTCTATATGCATTAATTTAAGGTGGAAAAATATTTATAATAAAATTCAAAACACTTTTATTTATTTATGAGACCATTTATATGCAAGTTCTCAAAGCAGTACCCATAGCAGAATGATTCCCTTTTTCTCAATGAAAATGGATGTTTTCGAGAAAAACAGGCCTGTTGCCAAGATAAAATGGTCTTTGCACTGAAAACATGTGGAAATTTATATTTTTGATGCAAATATAAGCACACACTGAAATTCGAAGTGCAAACCCACACTGGCAAACATTCCCCTGCAAATTTTTGAAAGGAAAATAAAATGGTGGCTTTCAAACAGCTGTAATTTGTATTCGCACTAGGAGAATGAAGCACTGGTCTGGTGAAATTTCTGGGGCAGCTGCAATGAAATAGAAAAATAAGATCCTGGAGGTCTGACCTGGAACCAGTACACTAGTGTGTGGGTTTTGTTCAGGGAATCCAAATCCAAACTCCAGCAAAGTTCAAAAGCAGGTGAGGGTCTATGATCCTTGTTTTGATCCATCTCTAATTAATATCTTGAGGGATCCTTCAGATTGTGTCAATTTCTCACTGAAGCCCCTACATTGTACTCTCCAACCATTTCGCTTGGTCACCATGGTCTCCAACTATTTCGCTTCCTCTTTCAGCAGTTGCTGTGGCAGCAAATCTGAAGCAGGAGCCAGACTAGTCTCTGTGGTGTTGCCCTCCATGTGTGGAATCAATAGCTGGCTTGCAGGATGAGGTCTCTTCCAGTTTCCCCAAACATGGAAGCATGAGCAGGATTTGGAAGGGGAACCCTGTGACCCAGCTATGACCCAGCAGCAGGTTGACCCCAGAGACAGAGAGAGGGCCTGTGCTTTAAAAGGAATGTGATGCTATCAGTAAGAGCTAAAATTATGGTCCATACCTTGATAATAGACCGTATTTCTCAGTGCTGCTGATTGCTGTTTCTGAGGTTTAGCTGAGGGGAAAAAACAGAGCTGAAACTAAGAGCAGCTGAACGTCAGGTACCTCAACTATTCATAAGTCTGGTTATGAAATGATATGTACTTGGCAGCAACAACATCCGTTAATTGTAACTGCCTGTACTGAATTCATTACTAGACTGAATTATACAGGCACTAAATGTTCCTTTCAACACATTTTTTTTTCTTTCTACTAACACAGTGAATCATGAAGGCCAATTTCAATGGAAGCCAGTGCAGCCCAGACCAAGCTATAGGATGAGATCAATTAGAGATAGAAATGTATCTTAAGGCCCTAGCATGGAAACACACGCTTCAGCGGAATCATGCGACTAATCTCTACTTCTGTTCAACAGATGTATACTTCATTGACTTCAGTAGGACTTACCTGTGTGCTTAAGTGCTGAATTGAGGCTTAGCTCATTGGGACCGTTGACTGAGCATGATATAGCCCCTTGACAAAGGGCGCATCAGAAATTAAACCGATACGACACTTGACATCAACAAAAAGGCCATGCACTTACCTGGTTATTTAATTTTTTTAGAACAATTTTGCTGGGCTTGATCATGTTGAAATAATTCTTAAACCGATAAAAACTACTAATTTAAGAAAGAAAATCAATGGCATTGACTAATTATATATGTTTCCAGAGAATACCAATGCTTTAATGTAAATGTGTATTTCACAGAGGTATATACTCTAAAGCAACGGTGCCCAAACTTTTCCTGTCAGGCCCCCCCTTACCAATAATGGAATCTGTCTGCGTCCCCCTCCCTTATTGCACAGTTGGCTCAGCAGAGGAGCTTGGGCTGAAGGCAGAGCTGGGGGCTGAACTGGGGATGGAGGAACAGCTGGTGTTAGAAGCGGAGCTGGCCTGGGGGTGGAGAGGGAATGAGGGCAGAGCTGGGCAGGGGGCAGAGCGAAACTGTGGCCGGAGCAGGGGATGCTGGCCCAGGCTCTGCTGCATGCCCCTCACAGTTTGGGGACCAGTGCTTTAAAGACTTGCTGGCAGGTAGGACAATATGGGTTAGCTTAGTTACAGATAGAAATCAGGTGGATAGAGGTAAAAAATAGGGCAGAATTTGGTTCAGTGTGTGAAATAAGTTTAAATGCCTCAAATACAGTATCTTCATGCCCTGATTATGTTGGAGCATCAGATCTCTGACCTGCTGAGTTTTCTTTGTTTTAGGTCACAGGGTCAAACGCCAGACAATACAGGACATAATTCCAAGTCATGTAACCCTCTCTCAGCTCATTGCAATGATAAGTAATCCTGGTTGTGGTTTACTATTTATAAACAATGAGGCAGTTAGGATAAATACAAATTCTCAAATATCCATATGAAGGGTGAGCCACACAAAATGTGTAAACACCCATTGCAGTCACATAACACTGTATTTGCACGTTTGTATGTGCAAATAAGGTGATTGCATGTGCAATTTCCTGAACAATTATATGTTTACAATGAATGTGAATGCATTGGGGCTTTGTCCTGCAAAGTACGGTGTGAGATTGGAGCTTTGCAGTGGTGCATATATAACACAGCCCTTTGAAAATTTGGACCATAATATTCACTTTCGTGGGACTTTAGTAAGATTTTAAAAAACACAATAATTTAGACTGCCAGTCAGGTCTGAAACTTAATTAATTTAGGCTTTGATTCAGCAAGGTACTTAAATATATACTTAACTTTAGCTAAGAGACTAGTCCCATTGAAGCCTATGAGAATGTCTATAGGACAAGTTAGTGCACAGCAAGCTAGGGTGTACTGGCCATGTGGACACTGCTACCATGCACCAAAAGTTCCCTCGGGTGCTTTGTGCAACAGCAAAAGGTCAAACACACTAGGGAACTTTTAGGGCCTATGTGGACAGTTAGTGTGAGGCATGCTAGTGTGCTGTAAATTTATGCCCCAGCTTGCTGAGTACTAACTCATTGTGTAGACAAGCCCTACATGTAAGTACCATGCTGAACTCAGGCGTTAGTTCATAAAGTTAGGCCCCACACTTTACATTAGGTCCCAATTAATTTAATTCAGAGCATCTAAGAAGTTAGAATTGCAAAAAACTGTCTAGGCCATCTAGATTATCCCATGAGGTAACATTGCAGCTTATTACATTGTCTAGTGCCTTGACCTGTCTGGATCTAAATGTCTCAAGTGACGTGTCCACAATTTTCTGTAGGAAACCAAACCAAATACCTTTCTGGAAATGTTTCCTGATATTCAACCAAACCCTTTTCTGTTTAATCCCCTCATTCCTAACTACACCCATTGTCCCATCCTAAATAATTCATTTCACTGTTTCTAAATATTAAAAGGGCATCAATATCAGAGTGCTATCATGTCTGCCAGATTTATTTTTAACCTTTCTTACATGGTGACACACCATCACACTCCAATAAACAGGATAACATTGATTCCTCTCTTTTAGTCACTAAGCTTTTTTAATTCTTTCGTCATTATCTGAGTCGAGTACATGTAAGAAAAAAGCCTGAAAACTTTTTGTATCTAGTGTGAAATGTTTACAGATGGCAGATTGAAATTGCATTTTAACCAAAGTCTTTTATGGGATTATGTAAATCATTTACAGTAGCAGTGCAATTCTTTACTTATAGATAGATCATGTAACTGCAGAACGAGCTTTAAAAACTTTTATTTTAGCTTGTTGGTGCCTTTGGATATAGATATGTATTGATATCAAGGACTCTTTTATATACCAATTGATGAGCATTGTAAAAAGGGCAATGATGCGTAGCCCTACAAGAATCCATTCTAATGCTTGGCTCCAGGTGTTAATTGCAAAGAACACTGGAAACTCAAAGGCAAACAAAAGAACAATTGTTATTTAGGCCAGCAAAATTCTGCTTGCTACTCATTCAGTGTTAGGGATTCAGCTGGATATTTTTTATGATATAGACAAAGTTGGACTTTATCATTAGTTTTATCAATAAGAAGAGAATGGTAGTGCTTAATAAATATCTGTTGTTGAATAACCCCTGACCTTTGACTTCCTTAGTCAAAGTGATGTAAGACTAAGTCCATAGTGATGTATTGTCAGACTCCATTTGGCTTGGTCAATTTATTATACCCATTTCAGCAATTGCATTGCACATGGTAAGTCACATGTTGTTGCTTTGCTTTATTCGTGTACTTAAAGACATTTTGCAGCAAGCCTTAGTTTCCTCTGTAAATGTACTTAATCGGCGACATTGGCGCCTCTGAAGTCAAACTGTCTGTCTCATTGAAGGTATCAGTTTCATCGGAGTGATTGATGCTTTTTATCCTGTTTAGCTGGGACTGTAATCTTTCATGTTGTTGTCTCAACTCTGAATAGGAATGGGAGAAAGTGTGGAATATCGAGGTTGCTGGGAAAGCCATAATTAGAATCCCACTGAGGATGCTACTCAGAGCCACCATCTGGCCTGGGACACTTCTTGGTACCATATCTCCATATCCCACAGTGGTCATTGAGATGATAGCCCACCAGTATGAGGCAGGAATGCTTGTAAATTCAAGGACCTTCCCAGATTCATTCTCAGCCAAGTAGACCAGGGGAGAAAACAGGGTGACAGCTACACACAAGAAGAGCAAAAGCAGGCCAAATTCTCGGGTGCACCTTCGAACCGTGAGCCCCAAAGTCTGCAGGCCTAAGGAGTGCCTGGCAAGGCGCATTACATACAAGATCTTCAAGGCACGTAAGACTCGTAGCACCAGTCCAATCTTCTCCAAATATGAGTTGCTGCTCGGCCTCTCAGCCTCCTCACTTGGCTCGTCATCTACCACTATGAGGGAAACATAATAGGGTGAAATAGCCAAGAAATCAATTATATTTAGGGGGCCTCTGAAGAAGTGACACTTGCTCTTCGCCTGAATGAATCGGAGGCAGAGCTCCAGCGAGAACCAAGCCACGCAGATGGTCTCGATGACAAAGATGTAATAGCACTTCTGAGAACATTCACCCTGGCGCAAAACAAACAGAAGGTCAAATAAATGAGCAATCTCTGAACTGACATCAGAAATCATTAAAGAAGAAGAAATGTGCATCTTCATGGGTGTACTGGTATTGGGGGGAAACAAACGCAGCAAATAGCTACTTCTATAGCAGCCATGTTACATTCTGTTAAAAAGCTATTCAAGTGAACTGGTGTTGTTTTAATTGTATTATTCTTATGAGTCTGAATGGATGAAATTTATCTTTGTGCAAAGGCCCTGCACAAGGCATATGGACTATTTAAATCCCACTTAAGCCCTGAAAATAGAAATTAATTGAGACTTAAATGGTGCATAAGTCTGAACAGAAGTAAATTTAACCCTAAGTGAGGGATTATTTTATGGATGTTCTGGTTCTCTTTCTGCTCTGTGTGTAAAGTACTATTCAATCTGTGGTGACTGCACAGATACTAGGTAATTTGATGTAATGAAGGGAAATAGTTCAGAGATGTAGAAGACTTACTAGGCCATTTAGACCTTGCCCCTAGTTGAGCCCTAGTACGAACCACATCTTTTCTTCCAGTATCTGCAAGTATGCTATAACATTCAAATCAAAAGGAAGATTAAATTTTAAAAAACACTCATCCAGCAGGTGCAACGTACCAATGGAGATTTCTGTTCTAGGGTTGAGGTCACATGTCAAGGTTCCTCCCCCACTCTGAATGCTAGGGTACAGATGTGAGGACCTGCATGAAAACCTCCTAAGCTTATCTTGACCAGCTTAGGTCAAAACTTCCCCAAGGTACAAAATATTCCACCCTTTGTCCTTGGATTGGCCGCTACCACCACCAAACAAATACTGGTTACTGGGGAAGAGCTGTGTGGAAACGTCTTTCCCCCCAAATACTTCCCAAAACCTTGCACCCCACTTCCTGGACAAGGTTTGGTAAAAAGCCTCACCAATTTGCGTAGGTGACCACAGACCCAAACCCTTGGATCTGAGAACAATGAAAAAGCATTCAGTTTTCTTACAAGAAGACTTTTAATAGAAATAGGAGTAAATAGAAGTAAAGAAATCCCCTCTGTAAAATCAGGATGGTAGATACCTTACAGGGTAATTAGATTCAAAACATAGAGAATCCCCCTGGGAAAACCTTAAGTTACAAAAAAGATACACAGACAGAAATAGTTATTCTATTCAGCACAATTCTTTTCTCAGCCATTTAAAGAAATCATAATCTAACACGTACCTAGCTAGATTACTTACTAAAAGTTCTAAGACTCCATTCCTGGTCTATCCCCGGCAAAGGCAGCATAAAGACAGACCCACAGACCCTTTGTTTCTCTCCCTCCTCCCAGCTTTTGAAAGTATCTTGTCTCCTCATTGGTCATTTTGGTCAGGTGCGAGCGAGGTTACCTTTAGCTTCTTAACCCTTTACAGGTGAGAGGAGTTTTCCTCTGGCCAGGAGGGATTTTAAAGGGGTTTACCCTTCCCTTTATATTTATGACATGCCCCCCAAATCTCAGCTAGGGTGAAACACTGGCTGGGATTTCTTCCTGGAGCTCTAGGAAAAACAGAGGTAATAAGACACATGCATCTCTAAATATACTACCACGTACATAAAGACTAACAATATTTTCCACATCTCAAGGACGATTTTAACCAGTTGATTCTGGGAAACTTTCACGGGAGAGTGCATTAGCCACTTTGTTAGAAGCTCCTGAGATGTGTTGGATGTCGAAATCAAAATCTTGGAGAGCTAAACTCCACCAAAGAAGTTTTTTGTTAGTTTCTTTGACAGTGTGAAGCCACTTCAGTGCAGCATGGTCGGTTTGCAGGTGGAAACGCCGTCCCCAAACATATGGGCGTAGCTTTTCCAGAGCCTAGACAATGGCGTAACATTCTTTTTCAGTGACTGACCAGTTGCTTTCCCTCTCACAGTTTTTTGCTGAGAAACACTACAGGGTGGAATTCTTGATCAGGTCCTTTCTGCATTAAAACTGCTCCCACACCACGCTCGGACGCATCTGTGGTTACTAGGAACGGTTTGTCAAAGTCTGGGGCCCTTAGTACAGGGTCAGACATGGGTGTCGCTTTAAGCTTGTTAAAGGCCTTCTGACACTTTTTGGTCCACTGAACAGCATTTGGTTGTTTCTGTTTGGTTAGGTCTGTTTGGTTAGGTCAGTGGGGCGGCGATTTGGCTGTATTGTGGTACAAATCGTCTGTAATAACCGGCCAAACCTAAGAAGGATTGAACCTGTTTCTTTGACTTTGGGACAGGCCACTTTTGGATAGCATCCACTTTGGCCTGTAGGGGGCTGATAGTTCCTTGACCCACCTGGTGTCCAAGGTAAGTCACTCTGTTTAGGCCTATTTGACACTTCTTAGCCTTAACAGTTAGTCCTGCCTCCCTTATGCGCTCAAGGACTTTTTGTAGATGTTCCAGGTGGTTTGCCCAGGAATCTGAAAATATGGCCACAGCATCAAGGTAGGCGACTGCATATTCTCCTAATCCCACTAGGAGACCATCTACAAGTCTTTGGAAGGTGGCAGGTGCATTTCGGAGCCCGAAAGGGAGTACATTAAATTCATACAGCCCGAGATGTGTGGTGAAGGCTGACCTTTCCTTGGCAGATTCATCTAGCGGTACCTGCCAATACCCCTTGGTTAAGTCCAAGGTAGAGATGACTTAGATGATGTCATCTCTACCAGATGAAACTGGCCCATCCCAGTTTCTCTAATAGTTCATCTGTGCATGGCATTGGATAGTTGCCTGGGCGAGTTACAGCATTTAGCTGACGGTAGTCCACGCAAAAACGTATTTCCCCATCTGGTTTGGGAACTAAAACCACTGGAGATGCCCATGCACTTCCAGAGGGGCGGATTACACCCATCTGTAACATATCCTGGATCTCCCGTTCTATAGCAGTTTTAGCTTGAGGAGACACCCGGTAAGGTTGGACTCTAATTGGGTGAGCATTACCTGTGTCAATGGAGTGGTATGCCCGTTCAGTCAGTCCTGGGGTGGCTGAGAACGTTGGCGCGTACCTAGTGCACAGCTCCTTGATCTGCTGTCGCTGCATACGCCCAAGGGTAATGGAGAGGTTCACCTTTTCCCTTCGTAGTAGACACCTTCAGGCCACTCAGCATCGTCTCCTCCCTGGGCTGTAAACTGACAAACCTTTAATTCTCTGGAATAAAAGGGCTTTAGAGAATTAATATGGTACACCTTAGGCTTTTGGTTGGAGGTGGGGAATGCTATGAGATAATTAACAGCTCCCAGGCGCTCCTGGACCGTGAATGGCCCTTCCCACGATGCTTCCATTTTATGGGCCTGGAGCGCCTTTAAGACCATGACCTGGTCTCCTACTTTGAAGGAACGCTGTCTGGCATGTTTATCATACCAGGCTTTTTGCTCTTTTTGAGCATCCTGTAAGTTTTCTTCAGCAAGGGCTAAAGAGGTTTGGAGGGTGTTTTGTAGGTTGGTTACAAAGTCCAGAATGTTAGTTCCTGGAGAAGGTGTAAATCCCTCCCATTGCTGCTTCACCAACTGCAATGGCCCCTTAACCTCACTGCCATATACAAGTTCAAATGGGGAAAACCCTAAACTGGGATGTGGTACAGCTCTGTAGGCAAAGAGCAACTGCTGCAACACTAGGTCCCAATCATTGGAGTGCTCATTTACGAATTTACGTATCATGACCCCCAAAGTCCCATTAAACTTCTCCACCATGCCATTTGTTTGATGGTGGTAAGGAGTGGCAACCAAGTGATTTACCCCATGAGCTTCCCAAAGGTTTTCCATAGTTCCTGCCAGGAAATTAGTCCCTGCATCTGTGAGGATGTCGGAGGGCCAACCTACCCTGGCAAAAATGTCTGCTAGTGCCTGGCACACACTTTTAGCCCTGGTGTTGCTTAGAGCTACTGCTTCCGGCCATCGGGTGGCAAAATCCATGAAAGTCAGTATGTACTGCTTTCCTCTGGCTGTCTTTTTTGGAAAAGGACCCAGAATATCCACAGCTACTTTCTGAAATGGAACTTCAATGATGGGGAGTGGCTGGAGAAGGGCTTTGACCTGGTCTTGGGGTTTTCCCACTCTTTGGCACACCTCACAAGACCGGATATAGGTAGAAACATCCTTGCCCATTCCCTCCCAGTGAAATGACCCCCCCCAAACGGTCTTTGGTCCTGTTCACCCCAGCATGGCCACTAGGGTGATCATGGGCTAAGCTCAAGAGCTTGGCCTGGTATTTAGTTGGAACTACCAACTGTCTCTGAGGATGCCAGTCTTCCTGGTGTCCACCAGAAAGAGTTTCCTTGTATAAAAGTCCTCTTTCTACAACAAACCTGGATCGATTAGAAGAGCTGAGAGGCGGTGGGTTGCTCCATGCCGCCGTCCAAGCTCTCTGGAGGCTTTCATCTGCTTCCTGTTCGGTCTAAAACTGTTCCCTTGATGTTGGAGACATCAGTTCCTCATGGGATTGTGGACCTATGCTTGGTCCCTCTGGAAGCGATGTAGGGGATGGAGCTGTTTCTGTTGACGGTGAACCGCTCTCCGCAGGTGCACTGTGTTGGGATTCAGGCTCCGGATGAGCCTCTTGTGTAGGATTATCGGCTGCTGCCAGTTCAGGTTTGGTGGGGCCCTCTGGTGTTGAGGTTGCAAGTACTGGATTCAGTGCTGGCAATGGGTCTGGTGTTGGTTGTTTGGCTGGTTCCGGTTCTGGGACTGGTTCCATCTGGATCTCTGGGACTGGATCCACTACTGCTGTTGCAGACATTGGCCTGGGGTCCGGGTCCATCACCTCTGACCGGGTCCTGATAGAAGTTTCCGGAACAGAGCTAGGCCTCACGGCTTCTTTAGCCTGGCTGCGGGTGACCGTTCCCACCCTCTTGGCCTGCTTCACATGATTGGCCAAGTCCTCCCCCAACAGCATGGGGATGGAATAATCATCATAGACTGCAAAAGTCCACGTTCCTGACCAGCCCTTGTACTGGACAGGCAACTTGGCTGTATGCAAATTGAAAGAGTTGGACTTGGAGGGTTGAATCGCCACTTGGATCTCTGGGTTGATTAAATTGGGGTCCACTAAGGAAGCATGGATAGCTGACACTTGTGCTCCGGTGTCCCTCCACGCGGTGACCTTCTTCCCGCCCACACTCACAGTTTCCCTCCGCTCCAAGGGTATCTGGGAGGTATCTGGGCCTGCGGACCTCTGGTGTGATTCCGGTGCAATGAACTGTAACCTGTTGGGGTTCTTGGGGCAGTTGGCCTTTACATGCCCCAGCTCGTTACATTTAAAACATCGTCCAGCTGACAGGTCACTGGGGCGAGGTGGGTTGCTGGAGAATGGGGTGGTGGGACGATAAGGTGTCTGGAGGGTTCTTTGGGAGGTAGGTGGGGCCTTGGGCAGCCCCCGGTAATAGGGTGTGGTTTGGGGTTGTCCCTTCTGGTCTCCGCTCCAACTGCGACCAGTTTTCTTCTTCTCTGCCACCTCCACCCATCTGGCTCCAATCTCTCCTGCCTCGATTACAGTTTTGGGCTTCCCATCTAGGATGTATCTTTCTATTTCCTCAGGAACTCCCTCTAAGAATTGTTCCATTTGCATTAGGAAGGGCAAATTTACTGGAGATTCAACACTTGCTCCTGATATCCAGGCATTCCAATGTTTCACAATGTGGTAGGCATGTTGGGTAAATGACATGTCTGGTTTCCACCTTAGGGCTCTGAACCTCCGACGAGAATGCTCGGGTGTTGTCCCCATTCTGACTCTCGCCTTGGATTTAAACAGTTCATACTTGTTCATGTGTTCTTTAGGCATTTCAGCTGCCACCTCAGCTAAGGGTCCACTGAGCTGCGGCCTCAGCTCTACCATGTATTGGTCAGTAGAGATGTTGTACCCAAGGCAGGCCCTTTCGAAGTTTTCTAGGAAGGCCTCAGTATCATCGCCTGCCTTGTAGGTGGGGAACTTTCTGGGATGAGGAGTGGTACCTGGAGAAGGATTGCTAGGGTTTGTTGGTATATTCTGCTGAGCCTTTACCTTCTCCATCTCCAGTGCATGCTTCCTCTCTTTTTCCCTCTCCTCCTTCTTCAGCCGCATGAGTTCTATCTGTCTTTCATGTTCCCTTTGTTTTTCCTCAGCCTGAAATCTGGCTAATTCCAGCTTTTGTTGAGCCGTGGATTTTGTCATTCTAACCTCTCTGTTTTTAACTAACTTTACACCCAAGGTTTAGAAATAAACAAACAAAACTTGGCTGTAAAATTTTGCTGTGCTGGAATAGAATACCTATTCTCTGATAGGTTTCAGAGTAACAGCCGTGTTAGTCTGTATTTGCAAAAAGAAAAGGAGTACTTGTGGCACCTTAGAGACTAACCAATTTATTTGAGCATGAGCTTTCGTGAGCTACAGCTCACTTGTCAGCCTACAGAAAAAGACAATTCCCTTGTCTCTGCTCTGGGCCCAAATCAAAGCAAAAAACCTCCAACTACTTGGAAACCTGCTTACCAGCAGCCTAAAGGAAAAAAAAAATTCCTTTTCAAACTTGTGCTCCTTGTAAAAAATCAAAATCCTAAAAAAAAAAAAAAAAACCCTGCCACTTTTGTCTCCAGGCAAATCGGTAGAACACTTCCCCCCCCCCCCTTGTTTACTTTTAGGGGAAAAAAAAAACTCTGGGTTGGAAGACTGTGAATTTCCCTGCAGGAGTTAAGTACCCTGCCTCCAGGCAAAGAAAACCTGCAATTCACAAAGATAATCCCCTTTTGTCTCTGCTTGGCCACAAAACAGAGAAAAAACAAGCTGCTTTCAGTTTCAGCTGCTTTCTGGACTTCCTTTCTAAAGGCAAAAAAATTTCCTTTTTAAAATCTGTATTTCTAGTTCAAAAAATCTCAACTGGATCTCAAAATGATTTCAGATTAATCCCACCACTCTGCCACCATGTCAAGGTTCCTCCCCCACTCTGAACGCTAGGGTACAGATGTGGGGACCTGCATGAAAACCTCCTAAGCGTATCTTTACCAGCTTAGATCAAAACTTCCCCAAGATACAAAATATTCCACCCTTTGTCCTTGGATTGGCCGCTACCACCACCAAACAAATACTGGCTACTGGGGAAGAGCTGTTTGGAAACATCTTTCCCCCCAAATGCTTCCCAAAACCTTGCACCCCACTTCCTGGACAAGGTTTGGTAAAAAGCCTCACCAATTTGCGTAGGTGACCACAGACCCAAACCCTTGGATCTGAGAACAATGAAAAAGCATTCAGTTTTCTTACAAGAAGACTTTTAATAGAAATAGGAGTAAATAGAAGTAAGGAAATCCCCTCTGTAAAATCAGGATGGTAGATACCTTACAGGGTAATTAGATTCAAAACATAGAGAATCCCTCTAGGCAAAACCTTAAGTTACAAAAAAGATACACAGACAGAAATAGTTATTCTATTCAGCACAATTCTTTTCTCAGCCATTTAAAGAAATCATAATCTAACACGTACCTAGCTAGATTACTTACTAGAAGTTCTAAGACTCCATTCCTGTTCTATCCCCAACAAAAGCAGCATATAGACAGACCCTTTGTTTCTCTCCCTCCTCCCAGCTTTTGAAAGTATCTTGTCTCCTCATTGGTCATTTTGGTCAGGTGCGAGCGAGGTTACCTTTAGCTTCTTAACCCTTTACAGGTGAGAGGAGTTTTCCTCTGGCCAGGAGGGATTTTAAAGGGGTTTACCCCTTCCCTTTATATTTATGACATCACATGATACCAGTGCTATCTTCTGAGCCGCTACATCAAGACAGTTTTGCAAACGTCAACTGCCATGGGCTGTGATGGATTCACTATTTCCCTTGTCCCTGGCTGAGCCTAAAAATGTTATTTGTTCAACCTGAAGGCAAGAGTCAAACACAACTTGCCTCCCCCATCCCCTCAGTCACTTAGGAATTGGATAAACTTTAGAAAATGTCACGTACATGAGAAACTACATTGAGCACTTCACCTCAGTGATAAGAGAGTCAAACACTGGGTCTTCTGGCAAAGTCCAGATGATCAGAAAACCATCCAGTGGTCACAGTGCGTCAGACCTCAGCTGGTGTAAATCAGCATAGTTCCATTACCTTCAGGTCCCCCAGTGTCTATGTAATTAGAAGAATTCACTGGGCCATAGCAAATTGACACTAAACTCGATAATAATCAGCATGACTTAGATCCTCAAAGATATTTCCATTGGAGTTAGGTGCCTAAATATCTTTGAGGATCTGAGTCCATATTGCTCTCTCTCTCTCCCGAATGCTCCATAGTACCCATCATTTGCTCTTGCCTTAAAATATGGTCCACCTGTCCAATAGATTAACACATTAAAATCCTACACCTTGGGATAGTAAATTAATATGAAACCTGCTCCTGATGTTTGACTAAAACTGAAATGTTCATTTAAATATTGTGAATAAACCTCTGGAAAACCACCATTGTGACAAAGACTCAAAAGACACAGGTAACTGCATAATATTTCCACAGCAGGATGCTATAACTGTTAAGGAACACATGCTTTGATGCATTATAGGCCTGATCCAAATCCCAGTCAAGTCAGCAATGGGTTTTGAAGCAGGGCCCATACATTTTTTGTTACTGAATAGATATTCAAAATGAAGGCATCTCAAATGCATTAGCCGTGCAGTCCTTGGGGGGATAAGAATTCTATTATTTCCCCATAAATCCAGGATGGTTTTCTATATGAGAACAGGAGTAATGGGTTAGTAAAATACTGTTGTCATCATCAGTTGAAATTTCATGCTGGGATTACACTAATTAGATTGCCAGGGAGGCTGTAATTACGGGCCCAGGGGAGTAGCAAGGGGATGCTAGGGAGCAATAATTTCAGCTAATGTTGTTAAGAGGCTTGAAAATGAGACTGAAATATCTGCTGCTCAGGGCTAGATTGTGGCTGCCATTTTGTGGGTGCAGAAAGGCATGGAGAAAGTCCAAAGAATCTTATTTTCCTTTGCACCTGCTGCACAAGGGCCAGCTACAATTGCATGCTCTGTGCTCAAACATAGCTCCTTGGTAACACCCCTAAAAGATCATGGAGAGGTAGGAGGACCATCTACAGAGAGGATCATGAGCTGTACCTGTCTAATGGGTAGCACAGTGGCCATGATTCTTTTGTGGGCCAGTGAGAAAGAGGAGGAACGGAGCCCAATCCCAGAGCACTCTCAGGGGAGGTGTAGCATGTGAACCTGTGACTTCAAGACACAGTCTGGCCAGAGTGGGACAGTGATTCCAAGCTTAAGAGCTCACCATGTTGCTAAAGAAAAAAACCAGAAGACAACCCTATAATCATGTAAAGCTAGGCTTCTGTCTTTTTTCTATGCTTATCTGTTTTCTCTCTAAAGTTATGGGTAGAAAGAATGTGAATTGTGTGTAACCTGTACTCCCCGTTTTGGGGAAAGAATTCCTTATACAGATAAGCCTCCATGTTCATACCTACCCCAGAACTTCAAACAGACTGGGTTAACCGGTTTGAACTGGAAGAGATATCACAATGTATGTTGAACCAGGCTATAAAAGCTCATCTCTGTTCTTTGTTCGGGGCTTTGCCATTTTCCTCTGTGAAGGAATTGGTGAGCCCTTCAGCTGTCGTACTTGCTAGCATTAAAGTGCCTCACTTTATCCAAGAGCCACAACTCTGTGTTTTGTTTGGCTAATACAGAAGTCCAGGGAAGGCTACCCTCCTAACCCTAGACAGGAGGGGAAACCTTTTTCCCTAACAATGTGGTTTGAGTTTGGAGGAAACTTAGTGAGAATAAGATCACAGAACTTTCCTCCCCTGAGCTGCCTGCTCTGAGATTGCCCTTAAAGGAGGTGTCCTGATGCTTGGCTCTAGAATAAGCAGTTTGGGTTTTATCTCTAGCTTCAAGATTTAGGCTTGAAAGCAAGCACCTCAAAAGATAATGAGGAATCTGCATCCTTTGTTTTATTCATAGGGGATCAGATTTTAGCCTCATTGAAGTCAGTGCCATGGACTTCAATGGGCTGCGCATTATGTATGGAGAGTTTGCTGACTTAGCTTGATGTAATTGCTTATAATCAGCAGTCACAGTATGCAGAGTTCTCTTTCTCCAAGATGGAAATTATTCTTTCAGCACAGCCTGTACTTTGTCTGCCTGTGGTCACTCTAATGACTTGTGAATTATTCATTATTTTCAGGCGTGATTTAAAATTTTTGGTATCTGGGCTGAATTACAAGTACATCAGCTACTTCATTTAGCTTTGTACATTTGGGCTTGTGTGCCAAATGGAGGAATATTACCTAAGATACAATAAAGCCTTCCAGCAGGGTGCTTGTTTTGAGATTCCACATCTCTCTGTCAGGCCCCTCAGCCTTCATGAGTCTCCTCTACCAGGAAACCACAGGAAAAGAAGTCTTTTTGCCAAGAATTTTAGCCATAAAACAAAACGGTCTAAGCTGCCTCCTGGTGAAATTTTCAGGTACAATTTCTTCAGAACTGATTAGTTTATTTCACCCCACACCTTTTGTTACCCTCTTCTCTCTTCCCCAGCCCCCCCCCCCCCCAGCCATCCAGAGGTAGATAACTTACGTCTGCTTTCGTCCTTTGAAAGCTGAATGATCATCTTCCCAAACGCACTATTACCAATTTCAGTGAGAAATAACCTTCTACTTGCACATACTAGGAAATCTTACTCTGCTTTTTTTATTTCTGCCACGACTTATCTGAGACTTATTGGACATAAAACTTTCTCTTGAGTAGAACAAAAAAAAAGACAAATAATATAAAATAATAATTCCACACTCTCCATCACAGTGTTGAAAGCACACCTTTCCCTGCTTCAAACAGTCTATTGAAATAAAAGATTTATTGTTTACTTATTCAGCCAATTTATATAGTATATCTGCAAAAAAAACCCAACCTCTAAGCAAATGCTCAAAAAATATTAAAATACATACACATTATATGCTTCCTGAAAATAAAATCTGTCTAGTTGGCTATCTAGAAACACAGGATGAAACCCTGGTCCTATTGAAGTCAATAAAAACACTCCCATTGACTTCAGTGGGAAAATAATTTCACCCAGGGACTCCATATGTGTGTTTTATATATTAGGACTATTTTTATATATTAGCCTATATATATTATGTTTTGGATATAATATTCCTCCCTACCATCAATCTTTCTAGGGTTCAGTAGATGACAGTCCTATTCCTGAGCTTCTCATTAGAACAAGACTAACATCAAAACTCTAAAGTAGCAAATGTCAGAGGAAAAAAATAGGAATTAAGTATCAAAGCCAATTTCAGCTCCTCCCAGTGACTTTCTCAAAGCATCTCATATTCTGCTTATGATTGTTACCCAGAGAGCATGGAAAATGGCACATCCCAATGGTCCTGCACTATGAAATGATAACATGTGCGCAGATATAAGTCTCCTGTAGTGTAGATTAAGTAAAATGTCAGTTGTCTGGTAGCACGGGACAAGGGAAATGATGATAAATTCCTAGTTTCTCCAGTGCTTTGTAGGGCACTGTTGAAAGAAAGTTAAAAAATATACTTCCAATATGTACAATTAATGAACATTCCCATAGATAAGGAGAGAGAGTTATAACAGAAAATACTAAAATAATAAACAGGAGTTTTGGAAGAGTTATAAACTCTCCTGCTTCAGAACATAAACCAAACTCTAACTAATGGGGACTAGGAAGAATTTTTTTTCTATGGGCAGGTTATTCCATAACTGCTCACTGCAGGGCTTCTTACACATTCCTCTGAAGCATCAGGTACTCGCCTGGTTGACGATGGGCTACTGGACTAAATTGACCATTGGTCTGACCAGTATGACAAGAATTTGTGCAGCAGTGTGTGTGTGCATGTAATGTATGGAGGAGCAGCTTCCTAATTCCACATGAAATAGTCATTCCTTGCAAAGTTTCTTTATGTTAAAGAGGATGTCACTTGTTACGTTATTTATCATGGCCATCAATTTCTTTGTTTTGTGATAAGGTAGAAAGATGTTTCACAAGCCCAGTACCTAAGGGGTTAACCCAGACCTTTGTCTTTCACCTGGGTGTTCGGGGTGGGGCTAGGAAGGTGAGGAGAAAGTGGTGTTGGAGAAACTGTTGAGAAACTGGAAAGGTCTTTAGCAATTGGGGCTCCCTGTTCTGAGTAGTTGAGTGGCCTGAGAAAAGACACTGAAACTCTGCTGCTGTTGAGAGCAGTATTTTTCTTTCCAGGCTCATGGTTTTATCCATCGGCCTACATTTTTATTCAGAACTTTTCTTAAGAACACAAGAATGGCCATACTGGGTCAACCCAGTGGTCCATCTAGCCCAGTATTCTGTCGTCTGACAGTCACCAGTGCCAGATTCTTGAAAGGGAATGAACAAAACAGGTGAGCCATCCCCTGTTGTCCGAGTCCCAGATTCTGGCAGATGGAGGTTTAGAGACACTGTGAGTATGGTTGCATCCCTGACCATCTTGGCTAATGACCATTGATGGACCTATCTTCCATGAACTTATCTAATTCTTTTTCTGAACCCAGTTATACTTTTGTCCTTCACAGCATCCCCTGGCAATGAGTTCTACAGGTTGATTATGAGTTGTGTGAAGAAGTACTTCCTTTTGTTTGTTTTAAACTTGCTGCCCATTAATTTCATTGGGTGACCCTTGTTTCTTCTGTTATGTAAAGGGGTAATACTTCCTTATTCACTTTCTCCACACCATTCATGATTTTATAGACTTTTATCATATCCCCTTTAGTCGTCTCTTTTCTAAGCTGACCATTTCCAGTCTTTTTAATCTCTGCTTGTATGGAAGTATTTCTGTACCCCTAATCATTTTGTTGCCCTTATCTGCACCCTTTCCAATATATCTTTTTTGAGATGGGGCAGCCAGAACTGCATGCAGTGTTCATGGTGTGGGTGTACCATGGATTTATACAGCGGCATTATGATATTTTCTGTTTTATCTGTTCTTTTCCTCATGGTTCCTAACATTTTGTTAACTTTTTTAACTGCTACTACACATTGAGCAGATGTTTTCAGAGAACAATCCATGATGACTGTAAAATCTCTTTCTTGAGTAGTAACAGCTAATTTAGATCCCATAATTATGGATGTGTAGTTGGGATTATTTTTCCAGTGTGCACAACTTTGCACTTATGAACATCAAATTCCATCTGCCATTTTGTCACCCAGTTTAGTGAGATTACTTTTGTAGCTCTTTGCAGTCAGCTTTGGACTTAACTCCACTGAGTAATTTTGTTTCATCTGCAAATTTTGCCACCTCACTGTTCATTCCCTTTTCCAGATCATTTATGAATATATTGTACAGCACAGGTCCCAGTACAGAGCCTTGGGAGACTCCGCTATTCACCTCTCGCTATTGTGAAAACTGACTATCCAATCCTACCCTTTTGTTCCTTCCTTTTAACCAGTTACAGATCCATGAGAGGAACTTCCCTCTTTCCCATGACAGCTTAGTTTGCAAAAGAGCCTTTGGTGAGGGACCTGGTCAAAGCCTTTCTGAACATCCAGGTATATTACATAAGTGGCTGAATTTTTCCCATGTCTATAAAACTTGATTGAAGACTTCTTCAATTTTGTTATGACCTTCCACCATAGGGAAAGAGCTGCATGATGTTATACAAGAGAAGGACCGGCAAAGTGTATGACAATCTATTACTATATTACTTAGTCTTGGACACTTGAAGTTGGAGGAGACGCGCTAAGAACTCCTGATGGTCTCTAAAGTCCTATGATGATCTCTTTGTCTATGTTTCTTTGATTCTTTACTGAGGCTTTAATTAGTTAGAAGGGTTGCTGACAGTATTTTTATATTCACTTGCACAAGTTCTCTTCTCTTACTATTCCATGCTGGTCCAGCCTTCGGACACATGACCTCTTTAGTGTGACATACACTGATCTAATTTTGAACACTGCTCTTCTTTTTAGTAACGAGCTTGGAGAGGTTTGTGTTGCATCTGTGGTGTGATATTCTGCCTTTTAATTGTGTTCACGCCTTATGAAAACTTAATTGGTGCAATCAGGTTTTTCTGTGAGGGAATAGCATGTAGAGTTCAATTGCTATAGGAAAACTTTGCTCCTCTCGTGAGTAGTTTTACTGCAACTGTAGTTACAATTCATCTTGTCTGTTCAAACGACATAGAGTGCACCACCATGTCAGCTAACTTAAGAAGACCATACCGCGCCAGGGTAGAAATGAATATTGATAATGGACTCCAACTGAGTGAAGTGCCTCAAACCAGAGGCAGATTTACAGAAGAGATCCTGGTAATCACTAATAGTTTTCATGCTGAATGAAGTGGGGTGAAATGAGCCACTTGCAAGACAAAATAAACAAGACAAATTTCTGATTTTCTGAAGTACAAGAAGAGCAAATCTCTATTATTTATCCTGCCTCCCTCCTTGTTTTGTCTCATCAGCCTTGCTCATGTTGAGGACAGTGGCTTTAGGTGGTTTAAGCAATGAACACCTGACCAGGTGTATATTTTCAGATATCACATGGGCCAGGATATACTATTACTTGTAGAGTATTTTGGTAGCATATGTTGGTGTGTGGATTATTTCAACAGCCTGTCCACCATTACAGAAAATAATATTTTTCAAGTAGGGTGGCCAACTTTCTCATTTGTGAAAACCAGACACTGAGAGCCAGAACCTCCCCCCGCCCCCTGTTCTGCCTCTTCCCCTGAGGTCCTGCCCCTGTCCCCTTTCCTCCCCCTCACAGAGGATGGTGGAGAGAGCAACGAGGTTTCCTTTTTGACTGGACATTCCGGTTGAAAGAGCATGTGCTCTTAACATGAGCTGCTAGAATATAGTCCTCGGTGACCCTATTTCCAAGCCATATATTGGAGATTCAAATCCTGCATTAGCCGAATGTATACAAATAGCTTAATCAAGGCTTTGAAACTGTGACCTACAAAGAAGATTAACAATATTGTTATTTTAGAATCCAGCCTCAAGTGCTGGAGCCTCGAGTGCTTTACAAAGAATGAATTAATCAGAACACCCAGTGTGCAAAATATTGTTATTCCAGTATTACAGACAGGGATACGACTTGCTCATCATCACACAGCAAGTCAGTGGCAAAGTCAGGAACTGAACCCAGAACTCACACAACCCACACAGATGATGTAGGTATCAGACCTGTCCCTCCTCAGTTAATAGGGTTATTAGTATTCCACAGTCAGAGTTATAGGGCTTTGCTTTTTGTGAAATGCGGTAGGCACAAGATTCATTAGTATCCTGCAGAATACCATAATCCAACCAGATGTGCTTTGAAATAGCACAAAATCAGTGGTAAGTGAACCCAGAAGAGTTTGTGTTTGACTGTTTACAGTAGCCCAAATTCAAACTCATACTGAAGCATAAGGGGGTCTGCCTGGATGAGTGTATTAGAAAATGGTTGGCTTTGCTTTGCAGCATGTGCTTTTAACATGGGCTGCTGGAATATGGTCCCCGGCAACAGATCAACACAGCACTGCAGTGTGGTGAAGCAAGGTCACAACTCAAACATCTGCTAAACTTATCTTGGCACATGCAGATTTTGTTTGGCAGATTCAAATGTGGCCTATTACTGCCCATTTCCTCCCTTCAGCCTTACACGCAATTATATGGATTGAGGTCAGTGTCCACTAAGACACCGACAGATGGGAGCAGACAGCGTTGTTGCTGTAGGCTATTCGAGTTATAGTAGAATAGAACCTGCCTTCTGCCTGCTTGCACAGATTGATCATTATCCTAGCAGGGTTCATTTGCACAGCACTGTGGTCCACTCAGATGGAAATTATTCAGGCCTGTATTTAGAGGATTCAGAAGTATCTCTCGTAAGCAACCATAGGAACTTGCCACCTCATTTCCCCAGGCAACTTGCTTCTTGGGCCAGATTCAGCATCACCATCCAGCCCCGTCCCCTCTGAGACAGCACAAAGGGCTGGATTCTGGCCATAACTTGACAGCAAAGTATTCCCCAGGTGGAGTGAAACTTCTCCAGTAGGGTAAAGCTGGGAAAATCAGCTCCTGCACCAGGTGTTCCAGCAACCTGTGTATAGGGGACATGTCAGAGGAAGGAGGTGTGTTGTGTGTGGGAAGAGATGGACCAGCACTGTGGCCTGCTTCTGCCAACCCTTCAGTGGTGTAAGGACCATTAGGGAATATACATCAATGGCATATATTATAGCAGCCCCTAACTTGCTCTAGTTCATGCCTGGATTGGGCCATTGCAGAATCAGAGAGCCATAACCAGGCCCTTTCCCCCCCTTCTCCGTGTGCTAAGCAGAGCTCAGATGCAGGAGAGAACTGAGACCTTTCGACTGGAAAATCAGAATTTGGAGATTCAGCATATGCACCATTCTGATTCTGTTTCTGATTTGGAGCAGCAGGAATCTGACTGCACTGCCGCTGAGTCACCATGCCGGCATTGCTGCTGCTGTTTGAATAATTAAACTACGCTCCGTTAAATCAAACGACACTCTGGGAGAACTTGAAAACTCCCTGTTATGGATGCAGTGAAATGAAAAGGTTGGATGCCTGTGGAAAGAAAGACTATAACCTATTTGCAGGACCGCTAGCTGTTAAAAACATTGTGTACTCTAGTCACACAGCGATCTCCCACCCAATTCAGCTTGAAAAAAAATAATCCAGACATCTGAAAACTACTGTTAAAACTAGTACAGGCTTCAGGTCCTTTAGCAGGGCTCCAATGCACTCAAGTAGTATACATAATAAATAATAATAGTGTTAATATTGGGTTTGTAGTAACATGGGCATTAGCAAATAAATCGAGATATTATGTTTGCATATGTACACAGTACACTGTCTTTTATTGGGAACAAAATATTAAAATGGAAAAGTAATACTTTATTATTTTATATTAATTTATAATCTTTATTATATTATTGTGTTTCTATATTATTGTATTCATGATCTTTATTATGTTATATTAACTAATTCATAATCTTGAGTCCTGAGTAAAAGTCTTGACAGACCTGCTTTGCTACAGACTTGCTGCATAAACTTGGGCAAGTCACTTATGCACGGAAACACTGAGTCCCGCAGCTGTTCAATGGAACTGTGATACCACTGCCCATAGCTGGCAGAGTATAAGAATAAATATGTTAAAAGTTTTCAGTGCTCAGACACTATGATGATTGGGGGACATATAAGTACCTAAGAAAGATGATGACTTGAAGGTATGAATCTGACTTACACCAGCTGAAAGTTGGCCCTTCTGTTTCTGGGCCCAGAATATGAAGGATGGGAGGTCGCTATGCAGGAATTATTGTATTTCAAGGAGCAAGCTTAGTGGAACTCACTTTTTAAACATGAGAAGCAGCATAGTCAAGTGGATAGAGGCCTGGAGTGGGGCTCATGTGATTGCTGTTAGACCTGGGACAAGTCACTTTCTCCCCACCATTTCTCCTCCTATTTCTTGTCTACTTAGATTGTCAGTTCTTCAGGGTAGTGGTTGTCTCTTATTATATGTTTGTGCAGTGCACAGACCAATGGGACCCCTAAACATGATCGAGACTTCGAGATAACACTGTAAGTTAAAATAATACTGCTAAAAAAGGATGTTAACATTCCATGCACAATTTCATAATCCATCCATAGTCTAAGCAGTATCTTTAGCATGCCTGAGATAGAACTGTAAAATCTCATTAGCAATGAAAGGCCGGATTCTGATCTCAGGTACACCAGGCTAAATCTGGACTTAACTTCACTGAAATCAATGGATTGAGAACTTTCGAAAACAATATATCATAATGGAGAAGGAATTTCACGGGTGTAAGATTAAGGGGTTTGTTACACAGAGGCATTATTGTCATAAAATTAAAGTTTGTGCTGGCTACTGTTGACCTCTGTTTTTGGAAAGGTCTAAAACGCAAGAGGAGATGCCTATCACTCCAAAGGAGGTAGCCATTACACAGTTATTCCTGTTGAAATTACTCAGACTACTTGTGTGAGTAAAGTGAACTGGATTTCCTTCCTTAGAGGTTTTTAAGGTCAGGCTTGACAAAGCCCTGGCTGGGATGATTTAACTGGGAATTGGTCCTGCTTCAAGCAGGGGGTTGGACTAGATGACCTTCTGGGGTCCCTTCCAACCCTGATATTCTATGATTCTATGATTTGGTCCTACTGTAGGTATCTGCAACTTCAAAAACACAAAAAAGGTCCCCTATAAAGCATATTTATCCAAATAGAATGCATGTGATAGCATACAGAATTTGAACTGATTGGGTGCTAATAACAGCTGTGTGATCCACTGGAGTCGAGTGAGAAGCCAAGGGACTACTGTAATACTGTTGGGAAATAGCCAAGACTGGACTAGTGTAAGGCAAACTAATAATTGTTCCTCCTGAATATTGGACCTGTACTACTGGCCTGAGTAGCCTGGGCTATTTCAGTGTAAGAAGGTGCAGTGCGTTTATAGGCAAGAGACTGAGTAGTGGAGTTATTAACCCTGACAATACAAATAGTTGGTCTTTGATTTTCCTCTTTCCCTTCCCAATAAGGTCAATAAATTGTCTTTTCACCTGTGTGGTAAAAATACTTCAACTGCTCAAGATGTTTTTTTCTCTGTAGTTTCCTCTAGAGTCTAGGGACATTTTCAGTATGATTCATACAGCATTCAAATATCACAAACCAGGGCCCCAAAATACTTGATAGGTTTCAAAATCATTAGATTTTACCAAATAATGGTTTAGAGGCTCTTTTTATTTGCCCTCTGGTTTGGGGGTCTTTATGCTGCACAACTTGGGAAAAGGCAGACTACCTTGAAAAAGCTTGGACTCCACATCCAGGACCATAGGACTAGGGTGGAGTCCATGTTTGGGGGCTGTGTTGCCTGCTTTTGTTAACTTTAGTTTTCTTTTCTGAGGAAAAGGCTTTGCTGCATCTTTTCTGCTTAGTCATCCCAAATCTCCCCCGACTCTTCAAAAGAAACTTCCACTGGTGTCCAGTTCAAAGCAGATCCTTTCCCTAATCAAGCACTTCTATAGTGGTTGGATTCCATTCTGGTCACCTCTTTTATCTTCGGATTAGCTACACTCTTTATCTCTGCAGCCTGCTGAAAACTGTGCAATGACCATTATGGTGACTTTTCTGCCTCTCAGGTCTTTGTGTTTGAATTATAACCCTGGAGCAGAACCCTTTACTTGTCTATAATGGATTGAGCTAACCCCCTTTATCTGAACAGCCACTGCTCACTTGGGAAATTTTGAATCTGGATTTTATGGCTTGTGTCTGCCTGCTCTACATCATCTACTTATCTGCAGCACAGTTCTCTTTCTTCCCAACTCTTGTAAGGAAGTGCCACATCTACATCTGTGCACCTCTGTTGGGATTATTTCATTTTGTACACTCATAGATGACATTATGGGACAAATTTCCAGAAGCCTGCATGATCAAAGTGCAGATAAAAATACAGATATTTGCATGCCTATGAGTGCCTTTTCCATAACTGCATATGCACTTGTATTAACTGTTTGCACAAATGATCCAATTTGTCCTTGGGCCATTTTATACTCTTTCTTCTGATTATAAATTAAGACCAATTGTGACAGCTACCATCTTGCCAAATAAACCATGGATTAAGCCAGGAACTTCGAGTCTAGAGCAATAAGCTTGTGTCTCTACTTCTTGAACTAAAGATCCAGTTCTCTGTACTGGGGGACTCTAACAGACTCATATCCTTTGTGGTCTGGGTACACTGGGGGACTCATAACACTAACCAGTGGGTTACATAAAGTATATACAAATTGTATGTCCTTCTCTCTGTGTCTTTCATATTTCCAAGGTGCTTATAACTGGGGGTCTAAGTATTGCTTGAAATACCCATGGGAATTTACATGGCATTTATTGTTCTTGTGGGCAAGCCCTAACACAGAATGAATCAGGGTCTTCATTTTGGCCATGCCTCAGAAGGGGATTACAGGAAACACAGACTCCTAATTTTCTCTTCCTCATTTGCCTTTAAGTGGGATCTGTGCCTTTACAACAGTCATAGAATCATAGAATATCAGGGTTGGAAGGGACCTCAGGAGGTCATCTAGTCCAACCCACTGCTCAAAGCAGGACCAATCCCCAATTAAATCATCCCAGCCAGGGCTTTGTCAAGCCTGACCTTAAAAACTTCTAAGGAAGGAGATTCTACCACCTCCCTAGGTAATGCATTCCGGTGTTTCACCACCCTCCTAGTGAAAAAGTTTTTCCTAATATCCAACCTAAACCTCCCCCACTGCAACTTGAGACCATTACTCCTTGTCCTGTCCTCTTCTACCACTGAGAATAGTCTAGAACCATCCTCTCTGGAACCACCTCTCAGGTAGTTGAAAGCAGCTATCAAATCCCCCCTCATTCTTCTCTTCTGCAGACTAAACAATCCCAGTTCCCTCAGCCTCTCCTCATAACTCATGTGTTCCAGACCCCTAATCATTTTTGTTGCCCTTCGCTGGATTCTCTCCAATTTATCCACATCCTTCTTGTAGTGTGGGGCCCAAAACTGGACACAGTACTCCAGATGAGGCCTCACCAATGTCGAATAGAGGGGGACGATCACGTACCTCGATCTGCTCGCTATGCCCCTACTTATACATCCCGTAATGCCATTGGCCTTCTTGGCAACAAGGGCACACTGCTGACTCATATCCAGCTTCTCGTCCACTGTCACCCCTAGGTCCTTTTCTGCAGAACTGCTGCCTAGCCATTCGGTCCCTAGTCTGTAGCTGTGCACTGGGTTCTTCCGTCCTAAGTGCAGGACCCTGCACTTGTCCTTATTGAACCTCATCAGATTTCTTTTGGCCCAATCCTCCAATTTGTCTAGGTCCCTCTGTATCCTATCCCTGCCCTCCAGCATATCTACCACTCCTCCCAGTTTAGTATCATCCACAAATTTGCTGAGAGTGCAATCCACACCATCCTCCAGATCATTTATGAAGATATTGAACAAAACCGGCCCCAGGACCAACCCCTGGGGCACTCCACTTGACACTGGCTGCCAACTAGACATGGAGCCATTGATCACTACCCGTTGAGCCCGACAATCTAGCCAGCTTTCTACCCACCTTATAGTGCATTCATCCAGCCCATACTTCCTTAACTTGCTGACAAGAATACTGTGGGAGACCGTTTCAAAAACTTTGCTAAAGTCAAGAAACAATACATCCACTGCTTTCCCTTCATCCACAGAACCAGTAATCTCATCATAGAAGGCGATTAGATTAGTCAGGCATGACCTTCCCTGGTGAATCCATGCTGACTGTTCCTGATCACTTTCCTCTCATGCAAGTGCTTCAGGATTGATTCTTTGAGGACCTGCTCCATGATTTTTCCGGGGACTGAGGTGAGGCTGACTGGCCTGTAGTTGCCAGGATCCTCCTTCTTCCTTTTTTTAAAGATTGGCACTACATTAGCCTTTTTCCAGTCATCTGGGACTTCCCCCGTTCGCCACGAGTTTTCAAAGATAATGGCCAATGGCTCTGCAATCACAGCCGCCAATTCCTTTAGCACTCTCGGATGCAACTTGTCCGGCCCCATGGACTTGTGCACGTCCAGCTTTTCTAAATAGTCCCTAACCACCTCTTTCTCCACAGAGGGCTGGCCATCTATTCCCCATGTTGTGATGCCAAGCGCAGCAGTCTGGGAGCTGACCTTGTTAGTGAAGACAGAGGCAAAAAAAGCATTGAGTACATTAGCTTTTTCCACATCCTCTGTCACTAGGTTGCCTCCCTCATTCATTAAGGGCCCCACACTTTCCTTGGCTTTCTTCTTGTTGCCAACATACCTGAAGAAACCCTTCTTGTTACTCTTGACATCTCTTGCTAGCTGCAGCTCCAGGTGCGATTTGGCCCTCCTGATTTCATTCCTACATGCCCGAGCAATATTTTTATACTCTTCCCTGGTCATATGTCCAACCTTCCACTTCTTGTAAGCTTCTTTTTTATGTTTAAGATCCGCTAGGATTTCACCGTTAAGCCAAGCTGGTTGCCTGCCATATTTACTATTCTTTCGACTCATCAGGATGGTTTGTCCCTGTAACCTCAACAGGGATTCCTTGAAATACAGCCAGCTCTCCTGGACTCCTTTCCCCTTCATGTTAGTCCCCCAGGGGATCCTACCCATCCGTTCCCTGAGGGAGTCGAAGTCTGCTTTCCTGAAGTCCTCCCCTCCCTATTGCTACATTTCTGTAGAAATGGCCACCTTCCTTCCTTTCCTCTCTCCTGTTACTATGGCAGCTGGGCTTCCCTGATGCAGATGCTTGTTACTTGGCTGAGTGCCACATCTCTCAGCAGAGCCCGAGTTTTCGCTTTCCCTTTGGTGGCAAGTTGTTCTGTTTGTTGTTCTTCTGCTTGCCCAGGCAGCCCGTTTCTGGGATGCTTAGCTGGAGCGAGAAGGGAATGTTACTGCAGAGCATGCAGTGCGGAGACAGCCAAACCCTCCGACAGAAGTCAAGCTCACCTTGTATTATTCCCCCTTCTCTTTTTGCTTTCTTCCTTCTTCAGGCACTGGAGAGCAGCCAATTCTGACACTATGGAGTGTGGCTGGGATGCTGAAAGGAGCCCGGAGAGATACATGTGGCAACAGAGGTAAAATCTTTCTTATTGCTATCTTGGAAGCAATACACCCTCCTTCCTGACATGGGGGAATTGACCCTTACAATACCTTTCAGCAAAGTTCTGGTCAGAGGTGGGTCCAAGCCAAAACCCCAGAACTGAACAGCCCTCAACTTTGGACTGTTTTGAATTCAGATCTGGATCTGAACGTTGCTGCTGGTTAACACCGGAAACCTGATTCAAAGAGCTGCACTCATGTAGTCAGTGGAAAGAAGCAAATCACATGACCTTTGTGTCTAGTCCGAGCAGCAAGAATTTCACATTCTGAATGCTCATCTGAAGCTGCTGGTGAACATACCCCCTGCTAGGCACCCTTTACTTGAAGTCATGCGGGGAATACTTTTGAATAACAAATACATTCAAGAAAATTGTAGATTATGGGTGGATGAGTCACAGCGACAACCAAGAAGCTACATTTCTTGACTACATTACTTGCTATGAGTTACTTGCCAAGCTCTAGATAAGACACTGTTCTGAGGCCCCCCAGAAAGGAGACCTTCGGTGCTGCAGCGCTTTAGGCATATAGGGTCAGTTCACAGCCTCATAGAAATGACAGAAGGAAAATACTTATTAAATAAATCCTGTAGTCTGTCCCTCCACAAGCCAGGTCAGTTCACCACCATACATTCTCAAGTGCTTTGCCAATCTTGGTTTAAATTGAGTCAAACAATGGGATTATTATAACTTTGTACGTGGTCCCTAGAATGCTATTACACAGTCTAATAGATTCTGATATTGAGACGGGAAATGCTATAGTGCTTGAATGTAGACACTATTTACACTGACAGGAGACGTTCTCCCGTCAGAGTAGGTAATCCACCTCTCTGAGAGGCTGTAGCTAGGTTGATGAGAAGAATTCTTCCATTGACCTAGCGCTGTCTACACCGAGGATTATGTTGGTATAGCTAAATCTTTCAAGGTGTGGATATTTCAAATCCCTAAGAGACATAGTTCTACCAATGTAAGTTCCCAGTGTAGACCAGCCCTAACTTTATCCTTTGCTCAACTTCACCCCATTACTCCCACTTCCCCTGCAGACTCTTTCTCAAATACTGCAGCATCTCTGAATGGATAGAATTCTATGATTCTATATTATTTATGTCTTAATCCCAGCTTTTTAAAGTGTCTAGACATTAAAAACCTGACTATATATGAAAAAACCTATGCTCATTCACACAGCTCTATTTTACAGAACACTCTGGCTGCAGTGAGGCTGCTGCATCTTACTACCAGCTACATTTGTACCCCTCTGCTCAAAATTCTTGCCTTCTAAAGATAGGGTTAATTTTTAAAAATGCAGCAAATTAGACCTCGTTGAGATCTGATACACCAATTATGTGTTTTTTATTTTTCTTTAAAAATAGTTAGACAAGAGTTCTCTTGTTTTATGTTTTAAATTTGAGATAAAATATGCATCATGCTCTTTTTTAGGAACAAAGTTAATAGGAAGCAATATTTCCCATAGAAGTCTTTGTGTTCATTTTGCTTATAGCCATAAAAACATGCTCTGTGTTTAAGCTGCGTCTTGGAAAAGGCACTGAAACATCTTAACAATTTTGACTTCAAAATGCAATAGCTTTGGGAGGCTCTTAGATACTCAGAGATATTACTGAAGGGATTCAAACTTTTTATATAAATGTAAGTAGAAATTCAAGGTTATATAGAACAGAAAATGATCTCTTTAAATCCCAGTCTTCTGTGCAATCCTTAGCCTTATTGAAAGACATCAAATATCATGACATATCTTTGATGTGATTGCATTCTGTGCCTTTCTGAATTACTACTTTGACAATAAAATGACACAGCATATTGTGCAATAAATGTGAAAATGGTTAAATTAAGCCATGCACAATAAACTGATAAACTTATCTATGGCATCAGTGGGGAAAAATGAATGTGGCTTGTTTCTTTAATCTTGGTGTCAGTATTTTGAAAAGTGTCATGTTACTTTCAGAATCAATTTGTGGAATAGCATGCGGAAGAATTCAGTGGTAGTTTGGATGTTATTATACCTAAAATCACATTACATTCTTATCTCCATTTCTTTTCTTATTAGAATGACTGATCTTTAAAACATTGAAAGTTTCTCCTACATATGATATAAGTTTGATTTTATTTGCCCTTAATTATTTTGGAGAAGTGTTTTGAGAGGGTTTATATGTACTGAATGGGTTAAAATTTCAGCAACACTTTAATAGTGTTTCTGCAATTTGTGTGTGTGCCAAATGCAGGGTATTACAGACACAAAACTTGTGCATCCATTTTGGAGGCAAACTTTGAAACTCCGCTTCTGTGGTGTTGTTTGTTTGTATATCATACTGTGTTATCATTGCACAAAATGTAACACAATATTGTTCTGGAAAAATTATTTCAAGTCTCCTAAAATAATAACTACATCAGAGTTGATCTAGTTATCACATCAGAAGACAACTTGCTATTTTTAAAAATAAAGATGCAGGGGAAAATATTTCTTTCACTAAGTCCGGTTGAAATATTGCTGATAACCAGAGTGGATCCTATGGTAGGATAAAGCATGTGGTAGATGAAACTCTGCTATGACGGAGTGTGAGACTCCTGCTAGCAGCAAATAAAATAACTTTTGTTAACAACGCTTTCCTAAGCTGTGGGTAAGGTGGGGGGAATGCTGTGTTACAATGTTGAATACTCGGTATTTGCTAATTGCATGCGTATTTGCTAACTGTATGATCTTACTTCTTTGATTCCATTCAGAAAGCCTTTTCTATATCTCTGGCTGACAAGCACTACAAAACTTTGTTTAATTCTTTGTGACTGAATATGACTTTGAAACTGATACAAAGTCAGTTTCAGGAGTTATTTCTATTTATAATAAATAATATACATAGGCAAATTTTGATATTGTTTCCTGAGGATTTTCTCTGAGGATTGTTTTATATCTTTTTGTGATGCATGTTTAACAATGGCAGGTTTGTTTCTTGTAACACTATAGTAGGTTTATAGGGGGTTGTAATACCAGCTGAAAGGGGACTTACTTACCCTGTCTTCTTCGGCTCTTAAGTCCGGCATTGTGCTAACACAAAGGCTTATAGCTGTGGTGGCCACAAAGAGGATGGAGAGACAAGCAAAGACTTTTCCTGGGAGTCCTGACTGGGGATTTTCGACCATATCCCTGAGTTTATTCATAAATTGTCCAAACTGTGTTTCCTCAACCAGGACACATGTGGTCTCCTTGCTCATTTGCATCTCTTCCTCCTTGTGCATCTCTGCCAGCTCCTGCAGTTTTTGAAACAGTTTTCGGAAGCAGCATTTCTCCAGGTTGGATTCCTCAATTCCCCAGTATCTCAGCTCCTCCTGGAATGACAAGGCACACATGTCTTGGAAGAGCATCAGCTTCCCTGCTGCTAGAAAGCTGACGATCATCCCAAAAGCTTTGGGATTCCGGTCGAAGAAGAACTCATGGGTGTCTTCATCATAATCATCACACAGCTGAATAATTTCATCGTAGCTGCTGCAAAACTTTAGCTTGCTTAGCCGGGTCAGTGGGAATTCGTCTAAAGTGCTCCAAGGCAGTAGGTATTTGATTCCTCCAACATTTATTATGATCTCCCTCTTCACATCAACAGTACAGAGCTGATCAGGGTGGTAAATCCTGCTGGCCCTTTGATAGTGGACCCCTTTGACAGAAGGGGTGTCAACAGAGATAGGGAAGAGATGGTTCAAGGAACTACAAGAACCGAAGCTAACATTACTATAGTCCTGGTTGCTGCCTCCCGAGACAATAGGCATTTCTGAGAGCTCTTACTGGGACATCCGAAATGGCACCAGAGCAGGGTTAACTCTTCACCCTAAAGATGGGGGTGGAGGAGAGAAACATAGTAAAGGTTATTATGAGTTAAAAGGCATCACGGGCTACTTTCCCAAGACATTCACAAAGCGCGTGTGTATATAAGTCATACTGCACCTCTTTTTGAAATCTGCAGCCTGTGAATCCCCTGTCATTAATTTTCTGGTAACACACACACATATACACACACAGAAAAAATGAAGCCTTGTTCATTATTATTGCAGCGCACTGGATGACTGCAAGTCATAAAGTGAACAGATCGGTCTCTTCCATTTGGAGCTCGTTTTCGTCACAAGCATGTCTTTGTATTTGCTAGCATTTGCTTGTCTCATGCCTCTGCTATTTCTATAAACACTTAAATATGTACCAGCTAAAGGAAGCTGCTTAATAGTTACTAAAGTTAGACTGGTCAATTACCCATCATCAGCTGGATGCATGGTTCTTCTAAATTGTTTTAACTTGAAATGTACACAGATTGAAATTCCTCCTTCTCTTTTTCACTATGCTCCCTCCTTACCAACCTCTCCTGGGCATTTGTACAGTACTTTTGAAGATAGAAAGGGCTATATAAATTATGAGTAGCCTTATTTATCTACCGCTGTTCATTGCAAATTACTGAGAGGACATAAGTAAAATTTGCCCAGCCAGAGAAAACTTTGGAGTATGCACAATCCCAGAGAGCAAAATATTATCCCAGTTTATGGGCTGATTTATAGTCTCCTAATAAAGAACAAAACTCTCTTTTTGTCCTTGATCTGTAACAATCATTAGCAACTAATCTCCTGAACCCACCACAACAATAAAAATCCCAAAGCAACTTCCCCAAAGTTACTTACCACCCTGACATAGGCTGCTTCCGGGTATCCTGCTCCCCTGCACACATGCTGCAAACTGAAGACTTTCCTCTGGTACCAGTTAGCAGAGAGACTTGGGCATATTTTAAGAGTAGTGATTACATGGAGAATCTCTATTGCACCCAGTAAATCTCAGTCCCTCCCCTCTCTCTCACTCTATCCCCTGTGGAAGGAATATATCCATATATTGACCAGCAGTCCCTTTGCAAAAGGGCATCCTCATAGGCTATCAGAGACTCAGGAGGCAGCTCCTTATCTGGACTCCTGGGGCGACATGGTGAAATCAACTGAGGGAGAGCTGGTGGAGCCTGCCCTCTTCCCCATCTGTCCTCTGCTTCCCTTGGGGATTGTCAGTGTGGTCCTGAAAGAGCAGGGAGGGAGAAGGAGGAAGGGCTTAGAAATAATCTCTCCAGCATCCATCCATCCAGCAGGCAGCAGCAGCAACTCAGTAGCAGTCTGCAGTGAAAGAGGCATCCCCTGTAATCATGTGCAGTAATAAATAAATTCTGGCAAACAGAGTTAATAAAACAACCCCTGTCCCCATTAACACCTGCTACCTATATGAATCTTCATAGAGTTGTTTGCTTTGGAGACACCAGCTGAGTACTTTGGGAGCAGCTTCCATTCACAGCACCGCTGGCCATCTTCTGAAATAGGGACTGACTAATGGGATTTTACGGGGAAAGGTAAGTTGCTTGGTTGCTGGGAGGATGTATCCCGCCTCCCTCCTGGTTGCTGGGAGAAGACATTCCCCGGCACAGTGGGTCTCCCTACCCACCTGCCCCCTGAGACCTGGGCGTGGGGTCGGAACCTTCCATTTCCCACAGAGCTGCCCAGAAGACTCTCAGCCCCCACCCCCACCCCCCGCCCCCCAGGGCAGGGAGAGTATTCTCATCTTTTTATTACACAAGTAGTTGAGGCAGGAGGATATTCCATATATTCCTTCTCTCCCTTTCTTCCACATTTGATCAAGGGGGATTGGATATACCTGGTGGCTGCAATGCTACTGGGACTTGGGGTTGAATGATGGGAGTGTAAGAAAGGAGGCATGGATTAGATCAGTATTCCACTCACCGTGCCACAGTAGGATCAATGAGCTGATCAGCAGATCCCCAAAGGCTTGTGCTCCCAAATGGTGAGCTAGCTCTGCCCAGGCAACAGCCTTAGGATGTATAGTACCTGGGTTGTCCAAAGTCAGAGCTCAGATCCAGAGCTGGATTTTAACACAGGGTGTTCAGACCCAAAGGTGTTCTTTGGCCCATTGCATGGATAAGGGCTATTTGCAAAAGTGTTCCTCAGAGTTTGGATTTCATTGGCTCTTTGGGTTTTGGTTTGAGTGCCTCTCTCATTCACACAGTCAATGTACTGTGCACTTTGGCCCAGATCCTCAAAGGGATGGTGGCTCCTACCTTCCATTGAAATCAAGCCTAAATATCTTTTAGGATCTGGGCCTTTGTTCCCTTGGCTCATTTTGCCCCACTTCCACACTTAACTTTTGGAGGAATCACCTACCACCGAATTGCAGCCCCTTTGAAGCAGAATGGTGCAGCTGTTGATCAATGTACAGTTATGCTTGGGCACCGTTTAGGACAGGAAGGCAACTAGTTCTAATTGGTCACTTTGGCACATCTCCTTTGGCCCACGTGGTGCCCAGATGATGAACTTCTTATCCAGTTCCCGCACTGGAGTTTACACACAGGTGCTAATCATGCCATCTACTGAGAAGACGAGATAGATGCCTTTAGTCAACAGACCCCTGGGAATGTAGTTCAAAATCACTAAATCCTAGCACATTAAAAAATGTAGCTGTTTACTCTTCATATCAGCCATTCCCATGGATTTCTGTGCAAAGAAAAAACAATCCCATTCTAATTAACTTTGGATAAATTATTTCATAAAATGGCAAATCAATCAGCATCGCCGAGTTACCTCTGCGCCCGCCCCCCCCCCTCCTTCCCCCCGGTCTGGTATATTTAAAGGTAATGTTTCTGAAGTGTATTGAGACAAGAATGTGTCCAACAGCAATGCGCAAAATTGCACTACGATGAATAATAAAATTTTATCAGTGTTCACCAAAAAATGTGTGTTTATGACTATTTAATGCCTCATCCCTGGTATTAGGAATCTTATTATTTGTTTTACAGTAGCGCCCCCAGCTGAAATCAGGGCCCCATTGTGCTAAGCAGTATTAGCATTAGACAGTCCTGAAGAGTTCACAGTCTACATAGACAAGGTGGAAATATCATTATCCCCATTTTGCAGATAGGGACTGGGGCACAGAGAGACTCAGGGCTTGTCTAGACAGCGATGACAAGCTGGGGAATAAATCTACAGCACACTAGTATGCTGTGCACTAACTGTCCATGTGGATCTTGGTATCACGCACTGAAAGTTCCCTCGTGCACACTGACCTACTCCCATTTCAAAGCAGAGTAGATCAAAGTACACTAGGGAATTTTTAGTGCACGGTAGCAGAATCCACATAAGAGAGTGAATGTCATGCTAGTCCACTTGCCATGCACTAACTGTTCACTTAGACAAGCCCTAAATAGCTTTCCCAAGGTCACACATGGAAGTCTGTGATGGGGCCAGGAACTGAACTGAACCAGATCTCCTGCATCCCACTCTTAACCCTCAGACCATCCTTCCACTGTATCCAATTCTTGCTTTCTGTTTCTCCTATTTTGTGCTTTTAAGGACACGTCACTGTATCCCCTCTACCCAATTCATCTCTCTCTTCTTATAGTTGCACTTCTGTTACCTTTCCTTGTCTTTTAGTTACCGGTCTTTTTTCAAGCTCACTCCAGATGGTTCCCAGGTAATTTTCTTTCACTGTAAATTTCCCTCACTCACTCAGTTTGAAACTCGCTATCCCTCTCTCCCTTTTCCTCCCTCTCGTTCGATTTCTCTTGCAGTCTCTCTAATTCTTCTCATCCCTCCTTCCTTTATTACCCACCCCCTCAGTCATATCAACTCCTGTTATCTTTCTGCTACCATAAATTCAGCCCCAGCCTCCTGATTATTTTTACCTGCTAAGTGATGACGATGTCCCTATCTCCCTTTCTTTTGTTCATGGATGTTTTTGCTATTCTACTGTAACTTGCTTTTATGGATGCCTAGTGCGTCTCCTTTGTACCCAGCCAGCCTATGATTAATAGTGAGGACACCCTGAGGACGAAAGCAGGAAGAACTCTCTGGGAAATTGTAGGTGTCTTTCTGTTTTCTGCAGTGGGAAAACAAATATTGAAAACTCTAAAAGGCCCAAATGCTGCCACATGCAATAATTGTTAATGTGACACAAGCTGGTTGAGTTGCACCGGACTATAAGTAATAATGCTCATAATGGGCTAAATGGTCCCCATCGCTTACTCAGCCGAGCAGGGGAATAGGAGTGAGTAAGGACTCATGTACTCTTGTTTGGCCCATGTGCTTCTTAAGAATGGGGTGAAGCCCAGTCCTTGCTCTCCAGATACATCACCTGGGAGTAAATGTCTGGAGAGAGGTGGTTTCCCCATCTATTTGCTGACCAGACTTGGGATGTTAGCTGCCTCCTTTTGAGGGGTGTAATTCTCAGAATTCCCCCTTTCCTGAGTAAGAGTGGAGCAGGTGAGGAAGTATGACTCTGCTCCTGGGGCAAAGCAGTTGCATATTTCCCCTTACTCAGAACCAAGGCTAAAGACTCAATCTAGCCATGTGTGAACCTAAGTAAAAGTTTCAATCCTGGTTCCGTGAAAATCAATGGCAAAACTCCCACTGACTTCCAAAGGAGCAGGTATATAACGTTAGAAATGACAATTCAACTATGTATATCCAACATGAATCCACCCAGGTGGTGGGTGAGTCTGGTTATGTGTGGGTCTTTTCCAGTGGCCAAACAAACTGGAACATACGTGAGTCTGGCAGTGGCTTTTTAAGGAACAATAGGCCATATCTAACTGCAGTGGCAACACAGATTTTCTGGATTTCCATAGTTCGACACTGACACAATTAACATAGTTGCTCATTAAGTTTTTTTATCAGTATATAGATTCTGCAGAATATGAGGAGAAACAGTGGACGTTGACTCCATTTGAGTCTTCTTCATTGTGAAGATTTAATGATCATTTTCTTTTCCTTTACCTTCACCTCCAGTTATGCCAGGATCCCATATTGATTCAAAATTTCTGCCTTCCCAGTACAGAATGAACAGGGGCTCTGGTATTTCTTGGTGTATCTTGTTTTCTGAGCACACAGTAAAGTCCCATGTTCCTCAAAGGATTCAACTTTCCAGGCGGTGCATGGCCATTTTCCAGATTCACGCAGAGACCATAATCTTCTGAGCATCATTGCTGTATGCATTTACCATTCTAGCTTGTAAAATTTGTTTGATCCATTTGGAATATTCTCTCTTCTCCAGGCATGTCACTACATAAGATATGGGCAAAAAGTGTCCTGGGAGTTGCTAGTTGGCCGCACTCCAGTTTCTGGATTTGTTGCATTGCCAGAGCAGCACCAAGCTGCTGGAATCAGGGCCAGATTATTTATCATTCATTGCTAATGTTACTTGTTTGTAACAGACAATCTCATGGAACATAGATTTTACATTCTGAAAATTTACATTCTTTTGAGGCTTCCAATCCTTCTGCAATGAGCAGCCATGTAATTTCATAATGGCGCTATTGTCAGTCTTCCCCTCCCTCCCAGCCTCTTTGTAATGCTTAAATCTAATATGAAGATAACGCTTTCCCTGGCATCTATAGCCAGCAGAGGCATTTCATGCTTCCAAAGTGAGAGAAAATAAAAGTGTGAATGGAATTAATTATATAGAGAAATATAAATGCACAGTAAGAGCAAAAATGTAAGCACCCACAAACCCCATTCTGAAAAAAGAAAAACCAGCACACACAGCAAAAAATAATCCACCTGTAATCTTTCTTCATTGGTTTAGAAAAGATCTTGGGCCCATAGGTGTAATTCCACTGAAGACAATAGTGTTGTGCTCATTTACACCAGCTGCAGATCTGGTCCTTTGTCTACTAAGAATTCTTCTCTCTAGCTCAGCTTGTCCATAAATGTATTCATCCTGCCTTCTGGTTCTTGTTGCTCATACCACATGAATTCCTGAGATAAATAAAATGATTCTCAATTCCATTTGCAGAATAAATAAGACGCAGAGTCCAAAGGAGTATTTTAACAATCGAGAATGAATTTAAATCTTTCCATTGTGTTTCCAGTTGGTTAACAGTTACAGCATTAATTGAATTTAGATAGCCTTGTTACGTGGAAATTCAGTGTGCTTTCAGATCCCCATCTTAATATTTGGACATAGGTAGAGAGCTTAGTTTTCTTTCCAAGCTTAATTATGACATAAATTTCCAAGTAAACTTTTAGGATTTACACCAACATTTGATTCAATTCAGCAGTATTAGCTTCACGCTATGATGTCTCTCCCCAGGATTTGTTTTTACTACACAACAGAAATATTTTTTCTTGATAAATGCCTATTTTGTATGCATAATTAAATTGAATACACTTTGGCCAGCTACTGCATTACTCCAGTTTGACACCATTGTAGCTCCATGGAGTCCATTAGAATTATGCCAGTATAAACCTAGAATTATCCAGTGGTAGATTAGGCAATGTGTACTGCTGCTTTGTTACACAGTATGACAAGGCACCCCATTTAAACCACTAGACAGCTGACATTTTAAAATATTGAGTCACATCTTCATTGTATTTTATTCTTGTCACTCACTGTCTTTTGTGAAAACTGTTTATTTTCTTTTTTGGATTGGATGAATGAACTGATCGGGTCAAATTCTTGGCAGCCATGACTCCATTGAAGTCAGTGGATTATTCACACACATAATGTTACTCATTTATGCAAATATCTGCAGCACTGGGTCAATGGTATGCAGTATGGACCAAATCTATATATTCTCTCTCTCTTTTCCCCAATATTTTCACTATATGTGGGGCAAGAAGACTAGAACAGAACAGGGAATTTGCTTCAGTTTTATTTGCACCTTTTATGTGCTCATTTTCCATGGATCTTCCAGAAAATGAGTTGACAGGTAGGTTTGTTCTCCAAAAAAGCGAATTTTAAGTGAATAATTGACTGTATTCGATGAAAGCAAATGTCAAATGACCGATCATGAGTATTCACAATGGAATTCTAAGAGTGACATTCAACTGGAACATACCAAGTAACCTTTATGTCCCACCTAAACAGCTTTAGTTTTGAACAGTGGACAACAAAACTATTTAAATAAGCTACGGGATAAGAACAGATGAAGAATTTTAAATAATGAATAATGACTATCCACCTGGGACCAGTTTCTCAGTAGGACTCAACAGTTCTCATTGAAAACAATGGAAAATACTGGTCCTCAGTCTGGAAAATCTGGCCATTCATGAGCAGAATAAGAGGCAAAATTTGTTGACAACATTATTCATTAATATTAATTATTACCTTGGATATTATGAAAATCAATTGTGTGGCCTACATTTTGTCCCTCCAGTTACACCTATGCAGTCACACTGAGAGCAGGCCTACTGAAAGAGCTGGAAAATGGTCCCTGGGAGCAAGCAAAATGGCGCTGTTGGTACTGGCATAACATGCAGGAGCCTTCAGGTTGCTCTAAGATATATTGGGGTAGCGCAAGGTCCATCTCTACGAGTCTATGCCCCTCTACTGTGCAGTCCTCAGCCACAGCAGAAGAGCTAGTCCATTCTTGCAAACCGTTCCCTCTAGTCTCAACCTGTACCTTTACCTCCTGCCCTGTAAAGTCAGAAGGTATCACCATCTATCAGTGATGTCATACCTAAGGGAAAACATGCTCATTCAAACACTGTTTGATTTCTTTTTGATCTTAGAACAGTCATCACACTGATTTTGAAAAGGTCTGACTTTTGTGGGGTAGAAGAATACCCCATGCACTTGTATAACAGCAGATGTCTCAAATACTAAAAAGGCATTTTAATGAATACTAAAGCCCAGGGAAGTGCCCAGGAGGATAGAGAGAGAACCATAAATGGACTTAGTAAGATTAAAGAAAATGGCAGGCTTTAATAAAATTAGATTGAACCTGGAAAGCTATTACAGTCTGGTGTGTGGGCGGAATAATCTGAAGGAAACAAGGCTATATGATAGGGCGGGAGAGGTGTATAATGGAAGAGAGGTGTCTAGAAAGCAGTAATGCTGAAAGAGCTTGTAATGTAATATAGTAGCATCAAACAAGAGAGAAAAAAACTACCGCCCGCACACACAGACAACCAACAAATCAGAATATACTGGTACGTGTACGCATAATGTCATGGATTTTCTTTATGTAGAGTTGGGTTTGTTCCATTTCTATGTCCCACGTTGGATTTTCATAGCTCAAAAAAAATATTAAAAATATGGAGGTGGCTCCAGGGGAGATTGACAAAGTTGACTAAGGACTTGGAAGTACTGACTGACGAAAAGAGGCAAAAAGAATAACAGCTAGAAGATTGTTTATGGGTTATATGAAAACTGTCTGTAGATATTAAAGGGTGTCAACGTTAAGGAAAGTGAAGAATTCTTCAGAGTGGTTCAGGGTGGAATACTTGGCAAAACTTGACAATTTGAAGGTTTAGACTAGACAAGAAAAATATCCTACCAAAAAGTTCTATTAGACTTTGGAAGGGAAGTGCTGGAATCTCTCTACTTAAATTATTCAGTTGTAGCCTTTGTCTACACTGGGGATTTGCTCTGACTTCAAGTGTCTTTTGGGAAGGCTAAAAAGAAGAATAAATGAATAGCAGCACTTTGTGTGGGGGCGTGCATCTTCCAATAGGATGTATTTAAACTTGTGTAATGATTATGAATATCAAAGGACCCTGGCTCGGAGGGAACAACACAAGATGCCATAAATCGGGATAGTATGGATTCCCTTTTCAGCCAGAGTGGATAGTCAAAGTTTGGGGCCCTGTGGGGCCCAGCTAGGAGAAAAAATTGACAGTGGAGTTGAGTACCTTTGTTGAAAAATACATTTTTTTTAATGTATTTTCCTCACAACACCTCTGTGAGGTAGGTCAGTGCTATTTTCCCCACTTTACAGATGGGGAACTGAGGCATAGAGTGACTAAGCAGCCTGCTCAAATTCACGTAAGAAGTCTATGGTAGGTTAGGGTATTTAACCCTGGTCTCCTAAGGCCCAAACTAGCACCCTACTGACTACACCATCCCCTTTTCCATGCTGCTTCTTACCCTAGTACAGTGGCCTTCTAAAATGAGGAGAAATCCCTTACCATTTATGAGCTTGTGGGGATAACATGAAGTTTTGCAAATGTTTCTGTGTATTTCTCTCCGTGGAATGTAGTACATGGTATGCAGCAATTAGAACCTCACCAGAATCTGGAAGCTGACTGAAGTGTTGACCCACGTCCTAACTCTCTCAAAATATTTCTGTCCATATGTCAAAATTTTCCAGTGGGAGTGGGATTTGAGAAGGCTGCTTCTTATGAGAGAATGGAATCTAGATAGATTTTATGAGGGTTTTTTTTTCCAGTGGAAAAAATCAATGAAAACGGTTTTGGCAAAAAACTTCTTCATAATTTTTGGACGATTGTTGAAAAACCAATACATTGAAAACTGAATCTTGTTTGGGTCTTGGTACCAAACAAAAAAAGAGGTTTTAAATGTATGGTTTTGGGTTGCTGAAAAGTGATAAATTTTTGGTTTTCATGTTTCCAGGTTCTTTTTGTCAAAAACCTAAACATGTTTTACAAAAACAGAATTTTTGTCTTTTACAAAAATGTGTTTCTTCAGAAAGCCATTTTCCAGTGAAAAACATTTCAGTAAAAAAAAATATGATTAGCTTTTTAACTAGGTTCTGGTTTATGAATTGGTACAACACTCTCCGGGATGAGAGACTGGTCCAAATTCAAACCTTGCATAACTACACTGCACACCAGGGATGACTTTAACCCACTCAGTTCAAGAGCTGTCTGTAAAGGACTTGGTCCATCTTGATTGGTACTTTAGTAAACCATAAAATAAGTGAGTTCAGCTGCCAAGGTAAAATGAGTAAACATGTTTCAGAGAGAACTGAAAAAAGAGGATGAAAATAGCGGGCTTTTATAGTTAATTTGATTATTGATAATAATAGTATTTGTAAGAGTTTGGGGTGCTGTGAAACAAAGCTGTGTCCTTTTCTTTCAGAGTACTGATGCCAAAGTGTTTTAATTGGGTTCAGAGTTGAAAGTGTGGCAGCTTGCCAAGGTGAGAGCTGGTTTTTGAGATACTTATCCTGTCAGCTTTTTCAAATCTCAATCTGCAGATCTGTAAAAGCTGATTTCCTGCCTGCTTCTTATTAGTCAAAACAGAGTTTTCTGGCAGGAGAAATTAAGCCATAGAACAAAAAACTGCACATCGGTATGAGTGATCTCAGACCCAGGTGTACTCTCCAGTGCTCTCCCACATATGAAGAAGATGCCACAGTGGGGCTGCACAGAGAGAGAAAGTTGCTATGTAAAGGAAAGTGGCATCCATGCAAAACATATTCACAGCCCTTTGACTGTGTGGAGAATGTGGTCAGAACCAAAAGTAGTTCTGTGGGAGGACCCAGGAGGAGGCGCATTAAATAGCAGGCTGCCCAGGCCAAGACGGTAGACAGCCACAAGAAACAGTTATCAAGAACTGATGCTGTTTCATTCCTTCATATTTTTTCCCCTCACAACAGCCCAAATCCTGAAGGTCTTACTCAGTCCTTACGAAGGCAGAACTCTCACTGGAGTTAATGGAGTTTTGCCTATTTCAGGGCATGGTACATTGTTTAAAAATCTGTATGGTCAGTACAACTTATTGAAAGTTTTAGAATGAAAAGGGATTTATTTTTAAATGAAAAATGGGCTTTTATGGAAAATGGAAAATGCTGTGAAGCTGGTGGCTTTTCTACAACTTTTACTTTTTGCAAAAAAAAAAAAAGAAACATTTCTAATGATTAAGTTTTTCATTACCTGAAACCCCATTTTTCAACAAACGAAAAATGTCCATAACTAGTTTGATAGTGGTTTCGAAAGCATTGGCAATAAAAACAATTGATAAAAAGCTGGATTACAAAGTTCTGTAAAATAATTAAAACATTGTAAATTGGGTCAGTTTTGACCACTGCAAAACGGAAACAACTTTGAAGTTTCAAAATTTTTCATTCCCCCCCGCCCTCCCCCAAACAAGTTCAAATCCCAGGAGGTGTACTCCTAAACCACAGAGGAACTTTTGAAAATCTCATCCCAGCGTTAATGCTTTATCACAGGGGTGGGCAAACTTTTTGGCCTGAGGGCCACATCGGGGTGAGAAACGGTATGGAGGGCTGGGTAGGGAAGGCTGTGCCCCCCAAACAGCCTGGCCCCACCCCCCATCCGACCCCTCCCACTTCCCTCACCCTGACTGCCCCCCTCAAAATCCCCCACTCATCCAACCCCCCCCCCGCTCCTTGTCCCTGAATGCCCCCTCCCGGGACCCCCGCCCCTAACCATCCCCTCCTGGGACCCCCCCGCCCCTATCCAACCCCCCCTGCTCCTATCCCCTGACTGCTCTGACCCCTATCCACCTGACCCTTATCCCCTCCCCCTCCAGGGACCCCCACTCCCTGGCAGGCCCCCCCGAACCCCATCCCCTATCCAATCCCCCCTGTTCCCAGTCGCCTGCCCACCCCAAACCTCTGCCTTATCCAACCGCCCCCTGTTCCCTGTCCCCTGACTGCCCCCAGGACCTCCTGCCCCATATCCAACCCCTGGCCCTGGCCCCCTTACCATGCCGCTCAGAACAGAATGTCTGGAGCCGCGCCGCCCAGCTGGAGCCAAACACTCTGCCCTGCATGAGCGCGCAGCCCCGCCGCACAGAGCGCTGCCAGCGTGGCTGTGGGGAAAGGGGAACAGCAGGGGAGGGGCCAGGGGCTAGCCTCCCCGGCCAGGAGCCCAGGGGCCGGGCAGGACAGTCCTGCAGGCCAGATGTGGCCCACAGGCCATAGTTTGCCCACCTCTGCTTTATCATGAACCTTGCATTATTGTTGTTATTCATGTAGTGTACGAAGTAACAATAGAAGACATTGCTATTACAATAAGATGAGCCAGAGTAGAGGTTACAAATGTTTTGGGACATAAAAAGACAGCAGATGAAAAGTATAGTGAAAAATACCAGGATTATACAGAACTGAAGCGAGGGAATAAATTAAGCACAGAAAACCATTTTCAAAGGCCCAAAGTTAGAGTATGCCCTTTCAAGTATGACCTATATGTTAATTCAGCCTTGTCCACATGACTGGAAATGGAAGGAATGAACTATTCTTTCTTTACTGTCATGATTTTGTATTTGAAAGTAATACCAACAAGGTTAAACTAGATCCTTATTTTGTTGGCTTGTGTATCTATATCTTTCACCTTGACTATGTTGCTCTGGTTTTAATAATATATCTAGATGGCAGGGGTTATGTTTCGGTTTTCATAGTCATTGTGCTGCTGTTTTAAATCATTTTCAGGCAGTTGAGGGTTATTCGCACTCACATCTCTAGATAGTATGTAGCATAAATGGAGATTATCACAAAGCAAATGTCAGATCATATCTGTGTGGCAGAACAAATAAGTATCCAAAGAGCAGGCCATAATGGATCCTAATAACCAAACTGCCCTTTGTGAAATAAAACATGAACCAAGCAGTTGCTTTAACTTTAATGAGCTCCAGCCTTTTGCATACTTGTTATGGCTGATTGGTTCCAGATCCATGCAGGTTATAGAACCTGAGCTTTCTAGAACGTTTTACTGTAGCACAAACCTGTAGCCTAAACCATTTTTGAAGAGTTGTGGTGGGGATATTTTTGGTTTAGGATGTAATTCAGAAAATCAGGTAGCCATCAAATATATCAGTCAATACGTGAGCCGGTGTCCTAAGCAGAATGGTTTCTTGTTGCTCTTTTATGACTTGGTTATACCAAATAGAAGTCAATTTAGATATCGTGAGCCAGCCCCTCACCTGTGGTAAATCAGCATAGTCCATTGACTTCATGGACTACACCTGCTGGGGATCTGACTCCATAGTTTTATTTCTGGAGAAATCAAGCCTTCCGAAGAAAGATCTCCAAATGGTTAAATACTGTGGTTAACTATTGGTAAGATTCCTTTGCAGAACAGGGTGAAAGTGATGCGTGACAGACTGCTTTTGGTTCTACGTCCAACTAAACTGAAGTACTTGAAGGATGAAGGTGCCAGTAATTAATTATGAATATTGTAGAAATCATTTTCAGCACCTGACGTTAGGTTACAAAGTTTTTGGCCCTGACTCTGAGCTGTGGATGGCTAAATTCAGCTCACTTTTGTGCATCATCATGGCAAATCCAAAAGGGACGTAGCCTCTTTGCAGACTGAGCACCACTTGGATCAGTCTGTAGCTAGGTCCTTAACATGGTCTGGCTGCGTATTCAATTTGTGTCCATCGCTTGTGATCTTATTGCTCCACTGAAGCTTTTGGAATCCGCACAACTGCTAGCTGTATTCGGGCTTGGAACACACATTTCATTGGGTTGCCCCACTGCAAACCTGGAGCCATCCACTCTTGCCACACCCCCTTTTCCAGAGAATGCAAGCTGGGGTGGGGGGAAGCCTAGTGCTAGTTTAACACCAGCTGGGAGCCCTCCTAAAGCCAGGGATGTTCAAGGGTTTCAAAGATTTTGTGGCTCCATTATTACAGGCCTGACAACATAGGGGAGCATGGCGAAGGCCAGAATTGAGGTGTTTATGTCTGAAATATCACGTCTAGGGCAGTTGGGTTTGACAAAGAGCCAGAATGCAACAGAATGCCCTCTGTCTGTGGAGGCAAAAGTGGTTTAACCAGGATAGGAGGACAGATTGTCTGTGTCCACGTACCACTATGCACCACTGCTGAAAAACAAAAAAAAAACCATACAGAGTCTAAAGTAGTTTGAAAATGACAGGTTTCTGAGCTGTCGTGCTCAGAAAAGAAGCAGTTCAAAGGCTTGTCATTATCAAGCTTCAGAGACAGCCCCCATGTGTGTCTGACAGCATGTGTGGTGAGGGGAGATAAGTAGATGAGAGATGGAGAAGATGACACCGCAAGGAAAGGCATGAGGCAGCCAGGCAGAGAGAAAATGGAAACTGAATTTGATTGAAAGATAAGTGAGCTGGAAACGGGTACAGGAGAAGAGATGGGGGGAAATGAAGGGAAAGCAGCAGTTGGGAGACAAATGAGAAAGAGGATCAAAGAAAAGATCAGAAGGAAAGAATCAAAGGAAAATAAAACAAAATGAATAATAAGGTCAGAATAAAGGGAAATAGATATGAGGGAACAATATTGGTTAGTGGTAGGCTGTAGTGGCTGTCAAAGAAAGGGTTAATGCTCTCTCCCTGAACAGAAGGTCTATCACAGGTGTATGCCTTCTTTGAAAAGATGGCCAAGCACCCAACCCTGGGTGAAAGAAGGCTGAGCTCAGCTGGAGTGAATGCCTTAATCAGGAGGAAATATAAGAGGAGCGAACTCGGTAGCATCTTTCTTTTCCTGGGTTTAGACTGAGCTTAGAAAGTAGAGCCTGTCTGAAACCTTCTGCTTTCATTTATTTGATCCCCAAAGTCATGAGTGGGGCCTGCTTTCTCATGCTGCTGACTTTTTGCAGAATGAAAGTGTAAAATGAGGTGGGAGGGGAGAGAAAAATAGCATGAGAAACAGCGAGTGGAAGGGATTAAATGGTAAGCAAAATCCCCAAGCCGATCGTGAAGGTTTAAAAACTTTTTTTGCCCCTTTTACAGTTAATTAACCTTGCAATGGGAGGGAGACAAACATGTTTAGTTGGGTATGTAAAGAAAATGTGTCACTGTATAATGTGACCCTGTACTTCTTATATTAAACTGACATTAAAATACACAATAACATTTGCATTTGGGGGGGGGAGGGAGATGAAGAAATATTCCTCTGATCCCCCTGTGCACACGCACACACACTCATACATTCCTACATCCAGGGGGAAGGTTTTACGATAACAACTAGGAAGAATATGTTTCATTCACCAAAGCTCAGGCTTATTTTGGAACTTTCAATAACTTGATAGAGGGATTTTTAACATTTGAATTTTCCCCTGTAAAATATTTTAATGAAACTCCCTTCTTCCTTCTCCCTTTCGCATGGATAGGTCACATGTTAAAGAAGAGGGAAAAGTCATCTGATAGCATCTCATATTAAGGAATTGCTCTTTTATCCCTTTTGGAAGGACTGCCCTTTAGTAAAAGTTGAAAATCACCTCCCTCCTGCCGAAATGAGCATGTTGTGCTAATGCCTGCCATGCATGTAACAGTTCCCAACTCTTGAATATTCATCAGAACATAAGAATGGCCAAAGAGGGTCCATCTAGCCCAGTATCCCGTCTTCCAACAGTGGCCAGGACCAGTTGCTTTAGAGGGACTGACCAGAACAGATCAATTTTTCAGTGATCCATCCCCTGTCATCCTCTGGCAGTCAGAGACATAGGGACAGCTAGAGCATGGAGTTGTGTCCTTGACCATCTTGGCTAATAGCCATTGATGTATCCTCTATGAACTTAACTATGTCTTTTTTGAATCCAGTTATACTTTTGGCCTTCACATCTCCTGGCAACAAATTCTACAGGTTGACTATGTGTTGTGTGAAGAAGTACTTCCTTTTGTTTGTTTTAAACCTGCTGACTATTAATTTCATTGGGAGACCCTTGATTCTTGTGTTAAGTGAAGGGGTAAATAACACTTTCTTATTCACTTTCTCCGCACCATTCTTGATTTTATAGACTTCTATCGTATTCCCCCCTTAGTCGTCTCTTTTCCAAGCTGAACAGTCTCAGACTTTTTCATCTCTCCTCATATGCAAGCTGTACCAGACCCCTAATCATTTTTGTTACGCTTCTTTGTACATTTTCCAATTCTAATGTCTCTTGTTTAGATGGAATGACCAGAACTGCCCACAGTATTCAAGGTGTGAGCGTACCATGGATTTATATAGGGCATTATGATATTTACTATCTTCTTATCTATCCCTTTCCTAATGCTTCCTGACATTCGGTTCGCTTTCTTGACCACTGCTACACATTGCACAGATGTTGTCAAAGAACTATCCACAATGACTCTACGATCTCCTTTTGAGTGGTAACAGCTAATTTAGACCCCATCATTTTGTATATTTAGTTGGGATTATGTTTTCCAATGTGCATTACTTTGCATTTATCAACATTAAATTTCATCTGCCATTTTATTGCCCAGCTGTGTGGTAACTTATAGCTGCTGGCAATTACACTGTTCATAGCCTTTGGAGAGAAAGCAAAGCACAGATGCTGACCTGATGAGTCAGATTAGCCTGCTGGGAATATCAAGTGTTGGGAGGGAACTGTGCAGCCTGAAAAAACCCCGGTGAGAACGGACAGAGACACAGGTCTCTTCCCAAAGGACATGATGGGTGAGCCTAGAGTGGGTGCCCTTGAGAGACCATGAAGGGGGAATACAGGTGCAGTTGCTCTGAAGCGTGACAAGTGTAATAACCATTTGAGTAGCATTACAATCTCACCTGCTCCAGTAAAATAGACTGAGCATGCATCTGCTTGTTTAGTTTTTCATGCATGTTGTAATTCTTTCCTTCTTACAGAGCGTAGAGGAATCCAATACAACAGGATGTAGGACACCTACAAGTCGTTAAGGATTATGTTTGAATGGAGATGGACAAAAAGAAATTTCTTTCTAAGAAATATTTCTTAGGCTGTAGAAGACTGGGTTCAGCATTTGCAGATGTGTTTAGCAAGATGGCCACTAGATTTTAATAACTACAGAATGAGATGACACTGTTTAATTTGGGGTGATCTCCATTACCCAGGTCTGAGTTAATGTCTGCAACTATTTTTATAATAGCTATATCTATATCTGTATCTATCTATCTATCTCTAGCTCTCTCGCTCTCTCTCTCTCTATCTATCCATCTATGCACAGTATGTGTTGGGGAGATAGATATAGGTACATATAAACAAATACAATTTTAAAAATAAATATCTATGGCCTGATTCAAAGCCCATTAATATCAGTAAAAAGGCTCCCATTGACTTCAATGCGTTTTGGATCAGTCCCATCAAGAACAGGGCAGTTATGTTATTTTATGGGTGTGAGTTTGCACAGAGTAAAAGCAAAAGGAAATTGTGCAGGTCCCCACAAATGAGTCCCAGTAGCACCTCTGTACTGTGTCACATCATCATCTACTGCATATACAACTTTTTAACAGAAAATAATATTTTGCAAATGCTTAGAAAGTTTCTAAAAATTTTATTAGTAATATTTTTTGTTACATGCATCCATCCATCTCTAAAGACAGAAAGCAAACTATCCAGACCATTGAAGGAAAGAAGAAATAAAACAAAGTTTTAAAATCTAAAAGTGCTTGTCTAAAATAGCCTCTGTATAAAAATTCAGTTGTATAATCTGCTGTCTCAGCACCCTCAGGGCTAAAAGGAAATCTGCTGTTGTGTATCCCACTGGAAAGCTTGCTAATCTCCTTTTCTAAATTTGTATCAAGCTTCAATTCTAGCCATGTAGGGTTGAAATATGATAGACTTCTGACAGCTCAGTATTCCAGGCCTCAACACTCTCCATGCTGCACCACGGGCTGTTGTTACCTTAGCTGGGAGTCCATGATCTGGGAAGAAAGAAGCAAACTTTTTGGGAGTAGGTTCATTCTCTTTGATGTGCTCAGAGATTTAGAATGTTAGAAGCTGTTCCAGCAGCAACCCAATAGTGGGGAAAGTGTAGGTGAAATGGTCAAGGCTGACTGATAAATGCAGTTTACCAAATTTCTCTGCATTTTATCACCTGGATAACTCCATCACCTATATTTTATAAGCGGGCAACAATGCGGACCCTTTCTAATTGGGGCCTCTAGGCATTACTACAGTACAGATAATAATAATAATAATTAATAATTAGAAGCCTTCGACTTTTGAATGATTTGACTTTGGGTACTTCATTTCTCAACCTTAATGGTGCTGTAATGCCAGTTTTTTGCATTTTGTTACCCTAGCTTTTTAAAAGAAAAAAAATAATAAAAGAGAAAAGGAATACAGAATTTCTGGCAGTCTTTAAGTACTTAAGAGAGCTCCACACAGTCTGTGATGACATCAATAGATATTAAAAGCACTTGGTTCAGGCCTATCTTTACCTGAAAGCAAGCTGTCTTCAGGTTACTTTTTGTTAATCTCTGGTAACTCTTATTGTACTTTGGAGGCGCTCCTCTCTTCACTCATTTTCTGGACACCAGGGATGCGGTGTTTTCAATAAGCAGAGGAAGCTAATACTGGCTCTGTGTTTGACACATCCAGCTGTCAGGTCTCTGCCGTAATTAAATATAAGAGCATTTCTTACAATGGCCAGAAAGAACAACTGATACTCATGCATTCATTCGCAATTCAATATAGCTACAGGAAACTGTTACCAAAGTTTCTGAGATCACATGGATTAGGTACTCATTCTAAGCGTTACAACTAAATTTGATACAGTATTATGCCATTCACCTGACTGCCTCTTAACAATCTTCTGTAGAGCTAACGGGGTTCAGCTAACATCTCCTTGTTACAAAATACTTGGCCTTACTAGAACTGAAATATTTGTAAATACATGGCACGGGAAAACGCACCAGCATTAAGCATAACAAAATACAGTAGAGAATGTTCATGCTGCTTGATTCTTGAACAACTCCTTATATTTTTAAGAATTACATATGAAGCCTAATCTTGCTTCCATAGAAGTCAATGGTAAAGTGTGTGTATGTGCACAGGTGTACATATAAGGCCAGAAGAGACCATTAGCCTATCTAGTCTGACAGACTCTCTGATTTCCTTCCCCAGACTTGAAGAAGAGCTCTGGGCAGCTCGAAAGTTTGTACCTTCCACCAACAGAAGTTGGTCCAATAAAAGGTATTAGCTCACCTACCTTGTCTCTCTCCTGGGACCAGCACGGCTACAACAACACTGCACACTCCTGCGTGACACAAGCCATAGAATTTCTGCCAATTTTTCTTGCATTGAACCCAATAATTTGTGTTTGGCTAGAGCAAATCTTCCAGAAAGGCATCTACTCTTGATTTCAAGGCTTCAAGCAATGGAGAATCCACCACTTCCTTTGATAGTTTTCTCCAGTGATTACTTACTCTTCCTGTTAAAAAATTGCCATTCATTCTCATTATGTCTATCCATGTATTTTCTTTTAATAAATTCAGAAAAAATAGTGAACCTATGCAAGACCAAAGAAAGAACTGATAGATCTCTGTAAAATGATGATAGATGCAAAGTGTATACTGTATAATACTGTGATATGTTTCCATGCTAAAATATTAGCTGTTTACTTTTCTGTTTCTCCTCTTTCTTAGATTCTCATGGTAAAATAACGGGGATGTAATAGAGCAGAATAAAATACCTGCATGAAAGCTATACCTCCTATACCATAACCGAGGTATCTCAAAGGCACAGAACAAGAGGAAATCTGATTCCTGTTCAACAGCCTTTTAGCCAATTCACAAATTGTGCGTGCTCACGCACAGATTTTCATTACAGTAAAGCCAACTGCTAATTTTAGGTCTTAGGTTATTGATATCAGGAAGGGTTGCACAAAGGAATAAGTAGCAGGTAGGCCTAGTAACTATTCATTTGTCATAGGATGTCCCAAAGACCTCTGGATTCCTCACAATCTACATGAGTGACAGCAGCTATCTAAAAAAATAAAATTAAAAAAAGTAATGCAGCATATTAAATCAATTTCTGCATTGGTGCAGATACCACTAATTTAGTAGATCCTATACATCCCCCACTGTCTGACAAGATTTTGCTTAGGGGAATAGGGTTGCTTTTTACCCAGAGAGGAAAGCTCACTCCCAGAATCCTCTACGCCTAAAGGGAATATGGAAATCATTCAATAGTAGTGTGTAATTATACTATTTACAGCTCCACCGTTACATTTTTTATTATTATTTTAAAGGATACCAGGGCATCTTCTATTGCAAACTCTTTGGCGCAGGAACTGGCTCTTGTCCTGTGTTTGTACAGCACCTAACGCAACAAGCTTGGTTGAGGCTTCTCGGCATTACAATAATACAAATAATAATAATAATCAACCAGGTTCTGATTCTGCATGATTGAAGTAACAGAAGTTTTGCCACTGATTTGGAACAGTATTGAGGCCCAGGAGAGAATTATATTTGTTTTTTGTTTTGTTTCTTTATGACAGTTTCAGCAACCCAATAATATGCTGAGCATGTACTATGTGGACTAGGTTGTATTATAGACCAAGGCTATTAAGGCTAGACATAACTACAATACCGCTGTAACAAAAAGTGATAAACAAAAATATGCTGGACTGTGAATAATTCATTGATTCTAAGGCCAGAAGGGACTACCATGATCATCTAGTCTCACCGGCATAGTGCAGGCCATAGAACTTCCCCAAAATAATTCCTAGAGCAGATCTTTTGGAAAAACACCCAATCTTGATGTAAAAATTGTCAGTGAGGGAGAATCTACCAGGTCCCTTGGTAAATTGTTCCAATGGCTAATTACTCTCAGCTCTTTATAAAATTACTGATTTAGGTCCTATTGAGAATGTATGCTATGAATATTTCTGGAAACATTTACAAAAGAACTCTTGCCATGCCTTACGGACACCAACTGACATTTAATGCCAAATATTTATATGGAAGACAACATAAGGGATGAATCATTTAAAGCTGATTTCTAGATTTAAACACTAAAATTCAACATAATTTAAAATGAGCATCAGAGCAAGATTTAGATTCCACCGGCTTAGAAGTGAAATACAATGATTTGCTAACTTCTAACTATAATGTAGCTAAAGATTCTAGTTCAAAATGTACACAGTGAAGGTCATTATGAATTAACGACAGTAGAAGCCTGCAGGAATGATAAATCGTGGTTTAATATGAGTAATAATTTGTGTAGATGTACACCAGAGCACTTAGGAACACATGTTATAGTCCTTTGAGGTTAATTAAAAAGATTCTGGACTAATGTGCCTGATAGAAATGATGATATTATTGCACTCTAATGTTACTGTGTCACAGAACTACACTATATGAAACCTCTTGACACAACAAGAAATGAGGTAGGCTCCATGAAAGCACGTTTGTGGAGGATTGTAGAGAAAATGATTCTCTCTCACTGGAATGATCAGGTTCTTCCAACAGTACATATTAATGAAAGGATAACATTTAGAATAGAAGACCATTTGCTGGAGAAACTCAATCTATTATTGAGCTATATAATAATAGGTGTAAGTTAAGTCAAAAAGGCCAGGTGGTAGGAGAAAACAGGTAAGAAGAATGAATGTCCACTTTCCTACACCCTGAAGTTATTGGTTAAAAGTTGAGGTGGGGTCATTAGCTCAGGTCTCCCGGAACCAGAGCAGACTACAATCGTTTTTTTCCCCCAGCATGCACAAGAAGACACAAACAATGCAGCAGCAAGTTTAGCTGGTCCTTATAGCTCTATACACAATGCAATGCCTCAGGTGTGGAAATTATCCTGCCTCGTGTGAAAGTGCCCCTGCTTCCAGCAACTCTCCTGGGCAGTATGGGAGAGGTATTTGTAGCATTACGTATGAAGATAGAGAGATGCGTAAGAAGTCATAGAATATACTGATTCAACCCTAGTTGCAAGGTGCCCTATAAGCAGACACCTCAAAACTATCCTGTTCAAAACTGTTGGCTATGCAGAAGGGGACAAGCTAAGTCACGACAGAATTGATCCTCTAGTCTTTCTCTCTTTTTATTTCAATGGGTGGCATGGGGTGAAAGTCAGGGCAGAATTTCGCTGTAAGCCTGCATTTGACTATACGCACCAATGAACTAAAACCCTGACAGAGGATTCCTTGTCTGGCACATATTATTTCATCAGATGCTCTTGGAGCTCAAATGTTTCACCCACCCAGTTAGGTTCAGAGAGTGCTAGCAAGTTTCTTGTATTTTTTCCTGTTTGTTAATTGGTTGCAACTTTTATAACATCAGTTCCTCTTGCCATAGCAAATTATACAACCTAGCTCTGAGCAAAATGTGCCCAGTCCACTCCCTGCCAAAGTCTGAAAGAAATGTCCTTAACTATTATATGTCAAAACATGTAGCTGTAGCCTGACCTGTCAAAGCTGGTGGCTTTCATCCTTCCCCTTGTCTGGTGGATCGTGACCGTTTCAATTTCTTTTTCACAATTTTCTCCCCATATCAGGTGATGAAATGCGGCACACATGGCAGCCAGAAATAGCCTGACCTTCTTCCAGCAAAATATCAGATACCCGATAAAGATCCCAATAGCTTTCGCTTCAGTGCAGTTTCCACCACGCACATAAGGTAGATGTGCATGCAAGGCTATAGGAATGGCCATCTACTCAACATACACAATGCCTGTGGTAAGGAGTATTAGATTCAGCCACTCCAATTTCAGTAACATATGGAATGGGTGGCCATCAATAAGAAATGAGATGGAGTCAACAAAAAGGAAAAAGACAATGCTGATATCAGCTGTGTGATGTACACGTGCTACAGCGTTCACTGGAATCTTCCATCTCCTTTAATAGAGTAATAAATATTACATTAGCTGTATGTTAGCTTTCTGATGAATCAATCCAGGAGAGGGGTTTCCTTTTGTAGCCTACATCCAAGGCAGTCTGGTTCTTATATTTCAAGCAAGTGAAAAGGTAAAAGCTTTGGGCCAAATTCTGCTCTTATTTACAGTGGTGTAAAGCTATAGCTACTCCATCAAAGTCAAGGTGTTTACTCTGGATATGCACCAGTGTAACCAAGAGCAGAATTCAACCCTGTTTAAATAACTCATTGTATATGCACAAATCTATGGGCCTGATTCCTCTCTCACATGTCCCAATTTTACTGGAGGTAAATCAATGGGAGAAACCTGCAAGATGAGCAACACAAAGCCAGTCGAACAAAGTTTACAGCTCACTCTCTGGGCCAAGAGTACGGTGCAGGTGTAGAGAAATCAGCATAATCTAGTGGGCTGAGTATGGAACCAAGAAGTTTCAGTCTGGACCTGCCATTCACTCACTGTCACTTTTCCTCGGGTTCTTCATCTGGTCAATGAGAATAGCAGCACGGATGGGCTGTAAGGATTAATTGATTCATATTTGGAAAGTGCCTTGAGGATGAGAAGCAATAGAGATGTGTTATGTGTTAAATAATAACATACATCAGTGGTGAGTCTGTGGAAGCTACAGAAGCTTGTAGCAAGGGAGAAGGAAAACAGGTCTAATGTGAAGGAAAAAGAATGCCGATTCAGAACCATACCCAATGCGCACAGTAGAATGTATGGCACTCATCCTGCCCCCGTTTACTCACACTGAGGAGTGCCTTGCTTTGTGAGTAGTTCCGATGTATTTCAGTGAGACTTCTCTCAGTGTGAGGCGCCAATCCATGTGACCCTAATGTCAGAGTGGTCAGAATTCAGCCCTTCCCTATTTTTATATAGCGTCTTTCTTACTCAAACATGAATAACACTTTCCCTGTTGTCTGCAGCTTCACTACACAAATATTTTTGAGGCAGCATACACAGGCACTGCAAGCAACCAGCATCAGCACTTAGCATGGTTCTCCCTTGATCTTTTATGTCACGTTCTCCTAATAAATTAAACATCTGCCATATGAATATACTGGGCAAGATGGCTACCCCCGGCACTGCTTTTCAGCATCACATTTGCACTGTCTTAAAACATTTATGGTTAATGCTTGGTTTTATATGGCCATTAAGTGAGTAGAACACATTGCCAATGAAAAGAAAAAATGAATATTTTTGGTTGTATTGAGTCTTTATCCCCTGTTGTTTGCAATCTCCTTTTTAAAGCTTGAAATAAAGACTAAAAATCACCTAATGCTTTTAATCCTTTCTGATTTGCAAATGTTATTTTCTATTTTGAATTCTGGTGCAATGAAAGAACAAAAATGGAGCAATCTGGAGATCCAGGGCGCTAAAATTTAATATGGAGATTTTCTACCCTGTGCCCTAATTTAGCAAATTAAGTATGTGCTTCACTTTAAGCACATGCTGAAGTCCAATTCACTTCACTTGGATTTAAAAACGTGTTTAAAGAAGTATTTCCAACAAGGAACATTAAAAAATATGAGTCAACACCACCACCACCCAAAGTCATGGGATTGACTCAAAACTCATGAGATTTTTTTTTTTTAAATTGGCAATACTTTTATTCGCCTGCTTCTTTCTTGCCTTTATGGTCCATTCCGGTCATGTTTTCAGCTTTTCTCTGCAACCCTAAAGCGTAGAAATTCACTTTTATATTTAATGAAAACTGAGATTCTCACATAAATTAATTGCCTCCAGGACTTGGAACGTCAAGAAAAGAACCAAATATCGTGAGACTTGCACCAACATTGCAAAGGTTGACAATACTATTAAAGTTAAGCATGTATGTTGTTGAATCAGGGCCCTAAAGACTGAATTCCATTGAACAACACTGAATTGCTGTAACCAAGACCCTCCTCTGCAAGACAAGTTGAATTTTATGCCTCTGGGGTTTGGTTTTGGTTTTCTTTAGCAGCAACAACTTTAATTGAAGCCTTATCGTGCAAAGATGGTTCCCTTGGAAGAAGCAGGGCATCTCTACAGTCTCTCATCAATTTTTGTGAAAAAATAGTAAGTAGAACATCGTTCCAGAACTGAAAGCTTCTTCAAACAAGTTTCTACTCCAAGCAAATGTTTACCCCAGAGTTTATAGCCCCCTGAAACGTTTAATGACACTTAAATAGAAAATTTCTTGTGGGCATTGCTAAAATCGTCTTATTTTAAATTCATGTTCAGTCTTTTCTCTGATTTACCGTAATTTTATTGCCTCAGGTTTAAAATTAACAGCTGCAAAGTAATAAGCTCAGACTATACATTCTGTGAGCAGAATACTGGTTTCAGTCATGATGGTGTAGATCTAGAGTGACTCCTAGGGAGCTACTCAGGACATACTGAGATCAGAATATGGTCCAGTTGCTGGATCAGGATTAACGTATTCAGTAACTTGCAGGTTTCAGCTCCTAACGAGTAAGCCAGGGATGCCAAGCCATACCATCATAAAAGGGCTAATTATTTAATATCCCAGCTGGCTATTTAATTTGTTACCTCTCTCAGTGGAAAATTCTTTTTAATTTAATCAAATGCCTGCTTTTTGTCAGGCCCACGCCATTTATTCTCCTGGCTACGAGCACCATGCCAGCTGCTTCAAACACACCAGAAGAGAAGGTATAAGAGGGGTTTGGGGGTTAGTTTCTAAACTGATCTGTATCCATCAGCCTGGCATAATTAATTCTTCTGTAATTTGCAGAAATGGAGCCTGATGCTTCCTTCAGTGCCCACACCAGCAAAACTCCCAGTAGGAAACAATGGGACCTTTGCCTGAGCAAGGACTGCAGGCGTTGAGCCAAATTCAAAAGTGTCTAAAGGAGTTAGGCTTATAATTCCCATGTAATCACAATGAGATTTGGACCCTTACTTCGCATAGGCCCCTTTGATTATCCCAGCCTTAATTTTAGTTGTGTTTCTCAGTGGCGTTGTTACTTGAGATATGTTTCATTTCTCCTGGCTCCTTGCCCTCGCCAGCCCCCAGTCAAACTCCCCTGCTGCTTTTATTCCTCCTCTATCTAGAACCCTACCAGTCCCTGATATGTGCCAGGCTTTCCTAGCTGCAGCAAAAGAGAGAGAGGAACAGAGGGAAGGACTGAGAGGGAGGAAGAGACAAAGACAGAGAAAGGAGGATGAGGGGCGACTTACATTGCAGAAGCGAGTGGAAAAGAGACCTCCTAGATACATGGTAGAAAGAAAGAAACACTGAAGAAGAAATCAGAGAAGACAGAGGCTGAAGGACCAGTGCAAAGGAGACAAATCCAGTTCAGATATATGTTATTGCCTAAGAGAAAACGTAATGCTATAGCATTAGGAAAAATAACCCAATTAAAAGGTCATTAAAAAGTAGATTGACTGAAACGGAGGGAGCAGGGGAGACAACTATATTCTGAAGTTTGCTTAAGGCTGCAATTTTACTAAGGCCATCCTGGTTCACTGAGGAAAGAGAGCAGCCAAACTGCACCATTGTGCAACAGCACGTGAGCTGGGCTTGGGGAGGAGAGTGCGTTTGAGCATGTATATCAAATGTTGCCAGAGGGGAACATTTTCATTTAGCTTCTTTAAGGAACGATAGGTCTGATCCTGTCCAGTACTAAACAGCTGCTGTGCAACCATTTTGACTCTCAGGACATTGTACTGGGCCCAATATGTCAATGTCCACATCCTTGCTGTGAATTTGATGATGGCTGGGGTTTTTTTTCCCAATATAGTTGACACTTATTTACAATGACTGTTCTTCAGTGTGCTTTTCACCCCATACCCCACATCACTTTGCAGTGTTATTATTATATATTATATATAGGTTGTACCTAGGAGCCCTGATCATTCACCAAGACCCCTTTGTGCTTGGCGCTGTGCAGACAAGTAACAAAGAGATGTTCCATGTTCCAGTGAGCTTACAATCAAAGTATAAGACAAAAGACACAGACCGATAGTCATTGTGACAAGTAAGTAGTTAAGAAACACCGTGTGGCAAAATGTTTGCTGGACTGTTATGTAACTAGGAGAAAAAGTTCCTACCCAGATAAACTCAATCTATTTTACCACGATGGCCAAATTTCTTGTCTCCTTGTTTAGAAGGATCATGCTTTTATGGCCCATATTTTGCATCCTGTATAACGGTAATAGTACCTTTCTGTCAAACAGTCTACAGGACAAGTGGTATAGCTCCACGCTTGCAAAGCAATGCACTGAGGTGAAATCCTAGCCCCACTTAAGTAAATGATTGTTTTGCCACTGAGCCAAGATTTCACCCTAGAACCTTACAGTGAATAGTCAGTTGCACCGCAGGTCTGTTAACATCTACCTCATGGTAGCTTTCCTGGATAAAAGAAGGAAGAAAGAGGTATCCTGTCTCGAGGGTACCGCCAGTCACTTCTGTAGAGGAAAAGGCTGTTCCAGTACCTTTGTCTAGATATCTACATGCTATCCCATTCCTTCTGAAGCCTCATCACATGTTAGAATTTGGAGAGACTGGTGAAATAGGAAGCTGAGTTCTGGGATATGAAAACTCCTATTGTTTGAAAGGTCTGGATCTCATTGACACAAAGCCACTCTTACACTGATCTCACAGTGTGAATGGGCCTTAAGGTAACAGCCAGAGTGGTGTAAAGGGGCTTTACTGTAAATGAGAATCTGGCCCTAAAAAAACTAACGTGAAAAATCCCCCCTGCCCCCAACCAATTCTTGATCACGGTTAACCAGTTACTGTTTTATTATTTCAGCAGAGCAGTGACCATTCACCCTTAAACCAATCCTCAAGATTTTTTTTGTGTGCTGCCTTTTCTTCTTCCATGTCCACAGAGGGTAGAGAGAAAGCAAAAATCCAAGCAGACAAACAAACCAAGCATGCACTGGGCATTGCAATCAAACTGCTCTTTGTTATAGGTCAGTCCATAACTGACATTTATTGACATGCTCTGTGTAAACTAAGGATTGTACTGGTTTCCTCAGTGAGTAAAACTGCATGGATGCTGGGATTTTCTGACATGTATTTTATTTCTTCCTACACACTAGCAGACCAATATCTCACTAAAATTACATAACTTTACTTAGCAGGTTACTTACATAACTTTTGAGAGAGAAGCAAGCCTCTGATTGTACACTGAGAACTATCTGTTGAAATCCTAAAGTCGTTAGCTTTATACACCTGAAATTTTGTCAAATGGGATTTAATATTATGGTTCGTACAGTACAATCAACACAGAAGCCAGGCCATTAAGGCAAGTGAATCATTATATGTCCCTACATCTCTGTGTGTGTGTGTGTGTTCTGTTTAATGTACAGTGTGTGAAAACTGCTTAAAACAACAAAAACAACCAAAGAATTACTGCCTACTGTATTGCAACCAGCTGATCCCGGTGGTGTTCAAATATGGGGGACATTCAGATCCAGCTTTGAACTTTTCAGCTTGGACTCGCCTCTACTAAAGCCATACCTGGACAAAACCATTTGCCCCCTAACCACAAAGGATCTTTTGTGAGCTTCTATACCCTAAAATGCAAATTTACACTATAACTCAGAGTTCTACCAGTGGTTACAATGTGACTGTCAGAGTTTTGAAATACCATGCCCTCTCCAAATCCGTTACATTTATAACCATGCAATCCAAAGCACACAGAAAATGCTGATGATGAGTGTTCTACACTTCTCTGGGACGGACAGCCTTAGAAAATGAACATTACATAAAAACAATGACACAGTATTGTTAACTGTATCTCTTTACTAGAAAAAATATGCTTTAATTCTGTTAAGTTTCACTTTAAATAATAATTTAAAAAATGCTAGAAATTACCATTTTTTTCTTGATAAAGAGCTTGAAGAAGGTACGTACACATCCTTTTATATCTGCACAATACCACAGATTTATGAGCTGTTTCCTCCCCAACCGTTCTGGTTCCACCTGCCAAACATCATTCATCTCACCCCCACACCCCACTATTCTTCCAGTGTGACCCTCTCTCATCTCTGTGCTCTTTCACAAGCGGGGCTGTGCTGGTTATGAAGTGATTCCATTGCTAAGATTCTCTCTCTCTCAGAACATGTTATGCTAACCCGGGCCATATTCTCAAATACCTTGGTATGATCTGGTGTCAGTCCCATTGTGAGGCACAGTTAGTCTACAATATTATTACTCTTAGGGATCTTTATAAAGGGCCTGGAGGAGGAAACTTCCAAGTTGTTGCAGAGTGATGGAGCTCAGTGCCATCTAGCAATTGGATGAGGACAAACTAGACAGCACTGCAGCAGATGTTTGCGACAATTTCTCTTTTTAAATCAGATTACAGCACTGTAGTGGTTCAGTCTATTCGGGATTGCTGTACAGTGACAAAGGAGATGGCATGTGAGACCATGTTCAGACAGCACCATAACAACAGGTGTCACGGCATCTGCCTTTAGCACTTCCCAAGCCAGGCAGGATATGCAAACACTAATCGCAGATCCATAATCTCCTGCTACATTTCGTTATTGTTTGTTCCAGCACGTGTTCCAATGGCATTAAACCAAATAACATTTGAATTGACCTTTCAAAATTAACCAACCAAAAAAAAAAAAGAACCCACAACTTGGAGACTAAAAGAAAAATAAACCTCCAAATTTTAGAGCTGAGCCAAGACCAAAGCCTGTATTATAGTTACCATGAAGAAGCTAGCATTTATCAGAAAGTACCAGGCTATGGTATCATATACATATCTATGTGTGCGCTGTATCTTCTGGGTAATTTACAATAATTAAAATGCAATAATTGTAAATAAAACACAAATAAAGCACAGGAAGGAACCTCCCAGCTAGGACCATGGAGTCTAGAAAAATAATTATTTGAAGTTAATAAAAACTAATCCCAGGATGGTGTTGTGGCTATCTCTCTTACATAGAGATCTTGGTTCAGTTTCTCGCTCAGATATGAACATCTCGTGTCGCCATGGGCAAGTCACATAACCTCTTTATATTTCAGTTCTCCACCTGTAAAACTGAGGTAATTGTACTCTCTTAACTCTGAGGCATATTGTGATGATAAAATCTTCAATATGGGTGAGGCACTCAGATACTATGGTGAAGGGACAATTTATATACCTAGGTAAATAGATAACTCTGGCCCCAACCCATTCTGTATTTTGTACTATATCCCTGTATTTGGAATAGAGAATTCTTGTTAGCTCATTGTGATGTTGATTCTTTTAATGGTGATGTAGCTGCGTAACTGGTTCCCACAAAGCATATGATTCCGGAAAAGTGTTGTTACCTTCAGAAATTGCTGCCTGAGGATGGACCAACTATAGTCATATTAATATTCAACATGACAGACAGCCTGAACCATCGACTCCATAGGAAAAGAGGAAGTAAAAGCAAAGAGGTAAGAAGGAAAATGTAACTCCAGAGGTGACTGGGGTTTGGTTGGGGGCAATGAGGCATTTCTCTTCAAGGTCTCTCATTTTTATTTGGCCCATGGACTGTAAAAAATGTTACCACGCTCACTCCAGTCCTGTCTGGCAGCCAGCTCTTACCTGGCCCTGTGCAAGTGGGAGGAGAAGATGGCTCCAGGAGACTTCTCTCCTCTTTTCCATGTGGTGCTGTGTCAGGGGCCAATTGCAGTCCAGGTGGGAAGTGCAGGGAATGCACTGGCTGTGCTAGCTGTTCCAGTGAGGATGGGGAAATGGAGGAGGATGAGAGGGAGCAACCACTGCTCACTCTGAAAGAGTGGGGGTGGAGCTCTACCACCGCCAAAGTCCCTGAAACAATTATTCCTTCAGAGGTTCCACCTCACCCCTGTTACCCCAAAGTGATCAGTGCCCTTAAACTAGGATCTAGCCTTTGTTGTCCATATAAGAGAGTAAACCATGTCAAAACTGACACCCTTGTGAGCAACTTCAACAGAGAAGGAGTGGACGGTATGAGGATCAAGGAGGATGGGCCCAGCCAATCTCAGAGATCCTCTCTTCAAGTCCAGGTTGAGACACCATTGCAGGAGACCATGAAAGATGACACTGCTATTGTCTGTGCTGTATGAGTCCTGTGGATAAACTACGGCAACTTTCACACATACTTACAACTTATTTTAATAAACAAACTTTGCAGCACTTCAGCTCATCTCTAGGCATGGGTAAGTCGATGCTGACAGAGAGAATCCTCATTGTCCCCCAGATACAAAGTGCAAGACTGTGCACGAACTCTCTCTCTTGCTTTCTCTCTGTGTGTAGTTGGATTAATTTCAATTTTTTCAGTTCACTTTCCAAATTTTTTGAAAAGTTACTGCCATAAGCATTTAAACATCCTGAATAGTTCTTCAAAGAAAATGGCTTCCATTTTCAAACAAGAAAGCAATATGTGGTTTAATATTGCTAAATGTGTATATTTAGGAGCAAAGAAGGTAGGCCATACTTCTACAACGGGAGGACTCTATGTTGTGAAGCAGTGACTCTGAAAAAGTCTTGGGGGTCATAATGGCGAATCAGCTGAAAATGAGCTCCCAGTGAGATGTTGGGGCCAAAAGGGCTAATTCAATCTCGGGACGCATAAACAGGGGACTCTCACGTAAGAGAAGAGGGGTTATTTGACCTCTGTATTTGGCATTGGTGCAACTGCTGCTGGAATCCTGTGTCCAGTTCTGGCGTCCACTATTCAAGAAGAATATTGTTAAATTGGGAGAAGAGCCAAGAGAATAAATGAGGGACTAGAAAACAGACCTTATCGTGATAGACTCAAAGAGCTCGATCTCTTTAGCTTAACAAAGAGAGTGTTAAGAGGTGAGTTGATTACGGTCTGTATGTACTTGAAAGGGTAACAAATATTTAATAATGGGCTCTTCAATCTAGCAGAGAAAGGTATAACACAATCCAATGACTGGTAGTTGAAGCTAGACAAATTCAGACTGGAAATAAGGTGTAAATTTTTAACAGTCAGTGTAATTAACCAGTAGCGCAATTTACCAAGGGTTGTGGTGGATTCTCCGTAATTGACCATTTTAAAATCCAGATTGGATGTTTTCCTGAAAGATCTGCTTTAGGAATTATTTTGGGGAAGATCTATGACCTGTGTTATAGAGGAGGTGAGACTGGATGATCACAATAGTCCCTTCCGTTCTTGGAATCTATGAAACCAAACTTTCCATGCCATTAGCTGTGTTGCGGTTGAGAGTCATAACTATTAAGAACAAGGATGACTCTGGCTATTCAGCATTGAGCTTTATAAACCACTGCAGTTAGAGATATTTCCTGAGGCTGATAGAAAGAATGCAGAGAAATTATAAGATGTGGGTATAGGATCTAAATACAATGGTGATTCTAGCAGATTAACCTCCAATGCTCTGAAATATCTACCTATACAGGCATATACTCAAAGAGTGGACACAGTGTTAAATGACACATGCAAATGTCCATTTAAATGCAACATAGTCCATATCCTGAGAAGTTAAATCAGGCATGGGGGGTTTAATTATTAACATATTTTTTTATAATATGGACAAATTACATTTAGTGATGTTTTGATTGGAGGATTAATTGCAGAAAATCACTACATATGAAGAGGCTGCTTGTCAGAATTTAATATATTTTAGCAATGGATACATGTTGATACACAGTGAATGGGTTTTGAATATGGCTTCTATGCCCTGAACGTAGAAAAGACTTGGTCACAGAGGGTAAATAAAGAAGGTCCCCTTGGTTATGTAAGAACTAGAGAGAAATATCTCACTTAAAGCTGGATTATAAAATCCTAGGCAAAGTACAGTATTAGCCAAGAGCTTCACATCTGGAGTCAGAAATCAGGTGGGGGTAGAGGGAGCATTCATTAAAAATAGATCTGCAGAACAGCTAAGATGATTATTGGACCTGATTTGCAAGATTAGAGACATGCAACATTCTGTTGGTCCGTTTTTTTCTCCTGCAGCTGCACAAAAGACCTTTATCACCGGAGGCAGGGAATGCTCAGACTTCTCCAGGGTTCAGACAGAAATTGATTGTGTGGCCAGAGTTCACTGAAGGGGAGAGAAAAGCAGTAATTGTAGTGCAGTGATGAAAGGGATGTTCCATCTAGCTTACTCTCATCTGAATTTATGGCTTCTTCTCTTATATCCTTCTCCTTTGTGTAGTGATGTCTAAGGGTATGTCTACACTATGGAATAAGGTCAAATTTATAGAAGTCGGTTTTTTAGAAATTGGTTTTATATATTCGAGTGTGTGTGTCCCCACAGAAAATGCTCTAAGTGCATTAACTCGGCGGAGTGCTTCCACAGTACCGAGGCTAGAGTCGACTTCCGGAGCGTTGCACTGTGGGTAGCTATCCCACAGTTCCCGCAGTCTCCGCTTCCCATTGGAATTCTGGGTTGAGATCCCAATGCCTGATGGGGCTAAAACATTGTCGCGGGTGGTTCTGGGTGCTGGCAGACGCGGCACAGCATTGCTACACAGTAGCAGCAACCCCTTGCCTTGTGGCAGCAAACGGTGCAATATGACTGGTAGCCGTCATCGTCATGTCCGAGGTGCTCTTGGCCGCATCGGCCAGGAGCGCCTGGGCAGCCATGGGCGCAGGGACTAAATTTGGAGTAACTTGACCAGGTCATTCTCTTTAGTCCTGCAATCAGTCCTATTGAACCGTCTTATGGTGAGCAGGCAGGCGATACGGATTGCTAGCAGTCGTACTGTACCATCTTCTGCCGGGCAGGCAAGAGATGAGGATGGCTAGCAGTCGTATTGTACCATCTTCTGCCGAGCAGCCATGAGATGTGGATGGCATGCAGTCCTTCTGCACCGTCTGTTGCCAGCCAAAGATGTAAAAGATAGATGGAGTGGATCTAAACAAGAAATAGACCAGATTTGTTTTGTACTCATTTGCTTCCCCCCCTCCCCTGTCTAGGGGACTCATTTCTCTAGGTCACACTGTAGACACTCACAGAGAAGGTGCAGCGAGGTAAATCTAGCCATGTATCAACCAGAGGCCAGACTAACCTCCTTGTTCCAATAAGAACAATAACTTAGGTGCACCATTTCTTATTGGAACCCTCCGTGAAGTCCTGCCTGAAATACTTCTTGATGTAAAGAAACCCCCTTTATTGATTTTAGCTCCCTGAAGCCAACTCTGTAAGCCATGTCGTCAGTCGCCCCTACCTCCGTCAGAGCAACGGCAGACAATCGTTCCGCGCCTTTTTTCTGTGCAGACGCCATACCAAGGCAAGCATGGAGGCCGCTCAGCTCACTTTGGCAATTAGGAGCACATTAAACACCACACTCATTATCCAGCAGTATATGCAGCACCAGAACCTGGCAAAGCAATACCGGGTGAGGAGGCGATGTCAGCGCGGTCACGTGAGTGATCAGGACATGGACACAGATTTCTCTGAAAGCATGGGCCCTGCCAATGCATGCATCATGGTGCTAATGGGGCAGGTTCATGCTGTGAAACGCTGATTCTGGGCTCGGGAAACAAGCACAGACTGGTGGGACCACATAGTGTTGCAGGTCTGGGACGATTCCCAGTGGCTGCGAAACTTTCGCATGCATAAGGGCACTTTCATGGAACTTTGTGACTTGCTTTCCCCTGCCCTGAGGCGCATGAATACCAAGATGAGAGCAGCCCTCACAGCTGAGAAGCGAGTGGCGATAGCCCTGTGGAAGCTTGCAACGCCAGACAGCTACCGGTCAGTTGGGAATCAATTTGGAGTGGGCAAATCTACTGTTGGGGCTGCTGTGATGCAAGTAGCCCACGCAATCAAAGATCTGCTGATATCAAGGGTAGTGACCCTGGGAAATGTGCAGGTCATAGTGGATGGCTTTGCTGCAATGGGATTCCCTAACTGTGGTGGGGCCATAGACGGAACCCATATCCCTATCTTGGCACCGGAGCACCAAGCCGCCGAGTACATAAACCGCAAGGGGTACTTTTCAATAGTGCTGCAAGCTCTGGTGGATCACAAGGGACATTTCACCAACATCAACGTGCGATGGCTGGGAAAGGTACATGACGTTCACATCTTCAGGAACTCTGGTCTGTTTCAAAAGCTGCAGGAAGGGACTTTCTTCCCAGACCAGAAAATAACTGTTGGGGATGTTGAAATGCCTATATGCATCCTTGGGGACCCAGCCTACCCCTTAATGCCATGGCTCATGAAGCCGTACACAGGCAGCCTGGACAGTAGTCAGGAGCTGTTCAACTACAGGCTGAGCAAGTGCAGAATGGTGGAAGAATGTGCATTTGGATGTTTAAAGGCGCGCTGGCGCAGTTTACTGACTCGCTTAGACCTCAGCGAAACCAATATTCCCACTGTTATTACTGCTTGCTGTGTGCTCCACAATATCTGTGAGAGTAAGGGGGAGACGTTTATGGCGGGGTGGGAGGTTGAGGCAAATCGCCTGGCTGCTGGTTACAGACACCAGGGCAGTTAGAAGAGCACAGGAGGGCACGGTACGCATCAGAGAAGCTTTGAAAACCAGTTTCATGACTGTCCAGGCTACGGTGTGAACTTCTGTTTGTTTCTCCTTGATCAAACCGCCCGCCCCTTAGTTCACTCTACTTCCCTGTAAGCTAACCACCCTCCCCTCCTCCCTTCGATCACCGCTTGCAGAGGCAATAAGGTCATTGTTGCTTCACATTCATGCATTCTTTATTCATTCATCACACAAATAGGGGGATGACTACCAAGGTAGCCCAGGAGGGGTGGTGGAGGAGGAAGGAAAATGCCACACAGCACTTTAAAAGTTTACAACTTTAAAATTTATTGAATGCCAGCCTTCTTTTTTTTTGGGCAATCCTCTGTGGCGGAGTGGCTGGTTGGCCGGTGGCCTCCCCACCGCGTTCTTGGGCATCTGGGTGTGGAGGCTATGGAACTTGGGGAGGAGGGCGGTTGGTTACACAGGGGCTGTAGTGGCAGTCTGTGCTCCAGCTGCCTTTGCTGCAGCTCAGCCATACACTGGAGCATACTGGTTTGGTCCTGCAGCAGCCTCAGCATTGAATCCTGCCTCCTCTCATCACGCTGCCACCACATTTGAGCTTCAGCTCTGTCTTCAGCCCGCCACTTACTCTCTTCAGCCCACCACCTCTCCTCCCGGTCATTTTGTGCTTTTCTGCACTCTGACATTATTTGCCTCCATGCATTCGTCTGTGCTCTGTCAGTGCGGGAGGACAGCATGAGCTCGGAGAACATTTCATCGCGAGTGCGTTTTTTTTTTCTTTCTAAGCTTCACTAGCCTCTGGGAAGGAGAAGATCCTGTGATCATTGAAACACATGCAGCTGGTGGAGAAAAAAAAAGGGACAGTGGTATTTAAAAAGACACATTTTATAAAACAGTGGTTACACTCTTTCAGGGTAAACCTTGCTGTTAACATTACATACATAGCACATGTGCTTTCATTACAAGGTTGCATTTTGCCTCCCCCCACCGCATGGCTACCCCCTCAACCCTCCCCCCTCCCCGTGACTAACAGCGGGGAACATTTCTGTTTAGCCACAGGCAAACAGCCCAGCAGGAACGGGCTCCTCTGAGTGTCCCCTGAAGAAAAGCACTCTATTTCAACCAGGTGACCATGAATTATATCTCACTCTCCTGAGGATAACACAGAGAGAGAAAGAACGGATGTTGTTTGAACGCCAGCAAACATACACTGCAATGCTTTGTTGTTCAATGATTCCCGAGTACGTGTTACTGGTCTGGAGTGGTAAAGTGTCCTACCATGAAGGACGCAATAAGGCTGCCCTCCCCAGAAACCTTTTGCAAAGGCTTTGGGAGTACATCCAGGAGAGCCGCGAATGCCAGGGCAAAGTAATCCTTTCACATGCTTGCTTTTAAACCATAGTATTTTAAAAGGTACACTCACCAGAGGTCCCTTCTCCACCTGCCGGGTCCAGGAAGCAGCCTTGGGGGGGTTCAGGGGGTACTGGCTCCAGGTCCAGGGTGAGAAACAGTTCCTGGCTGTCGGGAAAACCGGTTTCTCCGCTTGCTTGCTGTGAGCTATGTACAACCTCATCATCACCATCATCATCATCTTCTTCGTCCCCAAAACCTGCTTCCGTGTTGCCTCCATCTCCATTGAAGGAGTCAAATAACACGGCTGGGGTAGTGGTGGCTGAACCCCCTAAAATGGCATGCAGCTCATCATAGAAGCATGTTTGGGTCTCTGACCTGGAGCGGCCGTTCGCCTCTCTGGTTTTCTGGTAGGCTTGCCTCAGCTCCTTCAGTTTCACACGGCACTGCTTCGGGTCCCTGTTATGGCCTCTGTCCTTCATGCCCTGGGAGATTTTGACAGAGGTTTTGGCATTTTGAAAACTGGAACGGAGTTCTGATAGCACGGATTCCTCTCCCCAAACAGCGATCAGATCCCGTACCTCCCGTTCGGTCCATGCTGGAGCTCTTTTGCGATTCTGGGACTCCATCATGGTCACCTGTGCTGATGAGCTCTGCATGGTCACCTGCAGCTTGCCACACTGGCCAAACAGGAAATGAGATTCAAAAGTTCGCGGTTCTCTTCCTGTCTACCTGGCCAGTGCATCTGAGTTGAGAGTGCTGTCCAGAGCGGTCACAATGGAGCATTCTGGGATAGCTCCCGGAGGCCAATACCATCGAATTGTGTCCACAGTACCCCAAATTCGAGCCAGCAATGTCGATTTAAGCGCTAATCCACTTGTCAGGGGTGGAGTAAGGAAATCGATTTTAAGAGCCCTTTAAGTCGAAATAAAGGGCTTCATCGTGTGGACGGGTGCAGGTTTACATTGATTTAACACTGCTAAATTCGACCTAAAGTCCTAGTGTAGACATAGGCTAAGCCATAGCTAGGCACAGAATTGATCCCTCAGAGATTTATGTATCTCACATGGTACAGATGTAAATTATTAATATGATCTTCCTACCTTATGCTCTGAGCCTCTTCCCCTTTGTGTCTAGAGATTTACAAAGTTTGTTGAAATTACAGAAGTAATAGAAAGATTGTAGGTCTTTTTACCTGCCAGGAACAGTAACTGAGGAAAGAGCTACATATTATCCAGAGATTTCTGGGCAAATTGGGCTGAGTAAAACCAGTGGCTAAATTTCATAGGCCAGAATTAAAGATCTCAACATGAAAACCTCTCAGTAAAAGAGCTGGCTGATTAACGGGAAGAAAAGTGAACATAATTGTAAAATCCAACTCAAGGTTCAAACTGGTGGGATTAATTTATCTTTGTTCATTATCTCTGCACATTCAGACGTGCATTTCTTCTGCACAATTGTTTGTGGAGCTACTGTTATTTGTAGGAAAACCCATAATTGAGAGTGAACATTGATATTCACTAGTTGCTGGATAAATGGAAGTTTTATTCATCCAATCAAGGAACAGAAACAATGTTCAGTCAGAGAACAGAATACCATGTGTCGTATGTGACTAATCTCACATAATGAATAATCATAGTGATTTATTTCCACACAATCCAGAGGCTGTAATTTACTCAGACAAATGACATGACAAACAATTAGGAATAACAAACACATTCAGGAAAGCAGCAATCAGTTCTTGCAAACAGGAAAAAAGGTTACATTAATCAAAGAAATGGTTACAGATTGTTTGTTCACTTCTACCTAATTCTAATGGTTGAGAGAATACCCGACTTCTTGTCGAGCCATTCTAATTAAGGGCAAAGCAAAGATGCAGCCCAACCACGTGTATACAGAGAACTCATGGACCATTACTTTAACTGCACATGCTAGGACTGACTATAGACCTACTACGTTAGAAATGCAGATTCATGCAATGACTTAATTATTGTTGCACGGGGTAGTTTGCCACCGGATAACTACATAGATACAGCTTTAACTGTGGTTGGCTGTTAGTCCGTGTTGACAGTTGTCCAAACCATCTCTGCACATACTTGAGTATCAAAAATGCACTTTTCTCTCTGTACTTTGAGGGTAAGTATCTATGATTTGGAAACAGCATTTAAGGAAATGTTGCTATACAAGTGCTTGCTCGTGACAGATTACTGTAGTTCGGGACAAACAGAGGTTAAACATTTTTTGATTCCCCGAAATAGGTGGATGAGAATGAGTTCCACATCTCAGCTAGTCACCAACAAAAAAACAAACAAAAGCTCACAAACCCAATTATTGAGACTCTTACATGCAGCAGCATTTCCTACAGCTAATCGCTATCTCAGCATGCAATTTGGAAGGAATCTAGTTCAGTGCTTCCCCTGTAAATAATAAAATACACTGGATCTGTGGGAATTAAGTCAGGCGGTGAGGTCATCTGCACAAATTCAGGCCTCTCTTCATCTAGAGAGCTTGCATTTTGGAAACGTGTCATCGTTATATAATATTCTTCAGTCCATGTTCGGCGTCGGCTCTGTTGCATCAGGCTTTTTCTCATTACTCTAATAATCTGCATCTCCAGCCTCTCACAGTTTATCTGAAATATGTAAATAGGCAAAAACAAATCAAGCCTGCATCTTATAAACCCATCATCATTGCTTGTGAAGATATAATGAATAGAGGTTGCCTTATCTAAGTGCAGTTTGTTTCTTATCTCCAGGAATATTAATGCTTTCTTTCCCATGATCTAATTCAGCATAATGGAAGGGATTTATTAGAAATTAAGAAGGGGGGCAGTTTAGGATGAATTTGTGGTCTTCAGACTTGATCCTGATGCCAGGGAAGTCAATGGGAGTTTTACCATCAACTTCAATGAGAGCAGGAGCTCATTGTCTTAGAAATTAAAAGCCGAAAAATAAATCGGAAAAAGGGTCATATATTATCCTAGAGCGAAAGAGTCTCAGGAGAAGGGAGAAATGAGCAGTGGAATTTCAGACTCCTTGCTGCATAGCTGGAGGGGCACATTTGTCCCATGAATCACTGCTCTCAGGCCTTGATCCTTGAAGGCACTCAGCAAAACTAATACCACCTGATTTTCAGCAGCCCAGCCTGGGGCAGAAATGGAAGGAAAGGCAGAGGTGGCTTTAAGGTGACTTTGGCTTTGCTGTATTATGGGGTCTGACAAGAGCACAGTGTAAATGACACTTCCCAGAGGCCTCATGGGCATTGAGAAGCAGAGACTAGCCACAGTGTACCCTGGCCATGTCCTCAACACGCCCCCGTCTGCCTCCTTGAGAAGGGGTCTGCTTCACATGGGCACGCCCTAGTGGTCAGATGAGGGCAAGACAGGCGCTTGCCTGTCTTGGCGCCCCCTGCTTATAGCTGCCCCAGTGCTGCAGCGGTCTGTCCCCTTCTGCGGCTCAGCCCTCCAGCTGGGCCAAAAGCTACGTCCACTCCTGCCAGGGTATGTCACGTTCTGCTGCCCAGCAGGGGGCTTCAGGCTTCACCTGGCCAAAGTCCCAGAGTCAGATTTTCTAAGATATGGGGTCTTCCTAGTCTTGAGTGTCTAGTATCAGACTTTTTGCCTCCAGCCCCAACAGGGGGTGAGTAGGGGAACCCAGGCCCACCTTTTCCCCTGGGTTCTGATTCAGGGCCCAAAGGTAGGTAGCGGAGTCCTGTCCCCTGGAGCGCTACGCGACTGCCTCCCTACATCTCTGCTGACCAGCCTCCCCACTCAAGAGGAAATGGCGAAGACATATAAACAAAATAAATGAGCTCTCTAACCTTGCAGATGTCCAGAGTCCTGTTCCCCCAGCAGGTCGGACAGACCAGCAATAGTCACGGGTCCCGGCAGCTGGGCCTCTCACAGGGCTCCTTCTGCAGAGCTTTGGTCTGCTCCCCTCCAGTAACTATGCTGCACCCCTGTTAAGCTCCTCCTCCAGCCTGTGCATGGCGTGGAGCTGCTTGGGCCCAGAGCAGCTCCTTAACCCCGTCCTCTCCTGTGTGGGGTTTGTACACTCACAACACTCCTATATTGCGGCTTGGAGTTGGGCTGCTGAAAATCCCTGATATTAGCTCTACCCTAGCTAGGGTACACAGAAAGCCTCCTCAGTTGTCCATTTCCACATCATGAGCAGCATAAAGTGGCATATGTCTACACTGCAGCTGGGAGTGTGGCTCCCAGCCCAAGTAGACAGACTCACACTAGCTTGAGCCGGGCTAGTGGGCTAAAAAATAGCAGTGTGGACACTATAGCTCTGGTGGCGACTCAGGCTAGCCACCCAAGCTCAGACTCGGGGAGACAGGTGGGCTTGAGAGCCCAAGCTGTCTCCTAGGCCTCAGCATGCTAACTTGAGCTGAGCTAGTGCAAGACTGTCTGCCCAGGATGGGAGACTCACTTTCAGCTGCAGTGTAGACACACCTTCAGGTAAATCCCTGGAGACAGAGGGTACAAGGCACTTCTGGGAATCACACAGCACCTTGCAAAGTCAAGCCCTACATGAGTATAAGGAAATAATAGGTAAGGCCGTTTGCAGTATCCTTTCTTCACAATAGCTGATCCTAGTAACCAGTTTGATCTATATAACAATACAGTTTGATCACATTTAACCCAGATTGGGTTAGCTGAGGTTATTCAGTCATGTGTCATGAAATGAAGATGCTTCTTGTTTTCTAAAGATTCCAGTTGTCTAAGAAACAGTTTGAACATAACTCCTTGTGCTCTACATTGAGAAATGAGATATGAACTTCTTACCTCTACTAATTAATTAGCTAATTAAATAAAGTGCTCTGTAAAAAGAAAAGGGCCAATTATTATTATCAAGATTCTGTGGTCTATGTTATCCAGTGCTAATAACAGGTAGTTAAGACAAAAGGTGGCTGGCAGTGGCTGAGAATGTACGTAAAGTTTTTTTGTTTTTTTTTTTCATGATGTCTAGTTTCTTCCTGGAGAATCTGTAATTGATATTTGTATTAGCAGTTGCATCTTGGTATGGCTGAAACTGTGCTGTCCTGGGATTAGAATTAGGAATTATATAGTGTTTATACAAGTGTCATTTCTGATATGTCCGAGCCATCTGATCTTATTATGAGAGCAAGAGGTAGCGTATGGTCATAATTGTTCATTATGGTTTTAAATAACAGCAACCAGGTTGGGAACTTGACATTGACCGATCTATAGTGAGAACTGAAACAAGACCCTTACATTTCACACTCACACAAAAGGAGCAGAGACCGTTTGAGGGATGGTAATGCAGTATAAAATGTATTAAGGATTGGATCTATGTCACAGAGGAACAGTATTTGCAAAATTCTCCTTTCTGGATTTGCTTTCTAGTGTTTGAAAAGATGAAACGACTAAGAGTGTGATACAAAATGCATTGAGGTCAACAGGACTGCACTGCCTTCAGTGGCTTTTGGAGACAGTTCTATGAATTAGGTGTGATTTGTGAGCCGGAAACATCTATATTCCAAATCACCAAGGATTTGGGGCTTAAAACCATGTGCAAGTGGCAAAGCTCATGACCATATTGAAGCATATCAGAGCTCATGAGAACCAGGCCATGTGGGCCCTAGATCATCTCAGTCATATTGTTTTTTATGATAAACAAACCTAGGGGAAAATATTCCTGAACAATATACTATAGCTGTGACATCTGTGCTGTTCAGTTATCTAAGTTCCCAATGCCAGCCTGTGTATTTCATGAAAATGCAAGGTTGCAGTAATTCTCTGGACAGCTAAATCCAGACAATAATCTCATAATCCTAGTTACATTTACTAGTTTCCTCTTCTAATCATGCTGGAATCAGCATGAATTCTCCCAAATGTTAATGAAAAGTGGGAAGCCTGCACACACTGGAGCCTCTGGAACTAAAAAACCACATTTCCAGCCATTGATAACTAGTGCCCTGCTTCTGGTTTAATATTGCCATATTATTTGTAGGTTTGACTTCCAGACTTCACTCTTTCTTGGGCTGGAATATCTGGGGACTTGAAATGTACAAGAAAGTGCTTTGCTCATGAAAGCAAGGAAGCGGTCTCCTGTGGAAATCTGTAAATATGTGTCATTATAGCACACTCCTGCTCAATTCTCTCCCCACCTGCTTACCAAATCTCCTCTTATATCGCTTTCCATCTCCTCTTCTCTGCCAATGAGGGCAATTTTGTCTGCTTCTTCCACAGCCATTGTTTTTCGGTTCCCCATGCCACCTCTAATGCATGGAATAACTTCCTGGACATGGTCTTGTGAGGCTGCCAGCCTGTCCATATTGAAATCCCTCCTCAGGAACTACATCTCCCATGATAAATGGGTCAGGAAGACATTCCTAGGTGTACATTTGTATTGCAGTAGCCCCTAGGAGCCCCAATTATATAAAATTTGCTTTCATGTAATCTGTATGTGTAACTTTAGCGCCATGCTCTCTAAACCCCAGGGGGTTACATATGTGTAATCCATGCTTGCTTGGTGTGGCGCTCTGTCTCCCTCTAGTGGCGCCTTGCCCAGCTAGAGATTAATGAGTGTGTCACAGCTTTAGCTAAGAGTCATGTGGCTTTTAGCTCATGCAGTAGGGGCTCAGCCACTAAGCTTCAGAAGTCCCAGGTTTGATCTCACCCGCCAATGACCAGGGGTTACATGTGCACAGACCTTTACTATATAACCACTGAATCTTATTGTTGTAGCCCCTCTCCTTCCTCCTCCATGACTCAGAAATGTAGGGCTGGACGGGACCTTGAGAAGTCACCAATTCCAACCCCCTGCGCTGTGGTAGGACCAAGGAAACCTAGACCATCCCTGACAGGCATTTGTCCAACCTGTTTGTAAATTGATGGGTATTCCCAACCTCCCTTGCAAGCCTATTCCAGAGCTTAACTACCCTTATAACCTCTGTCCATTGTTTTGTTTACTTCCTTCACTGCATCATACCCAGAATTATACTATATTATCTTTGAGACTGAGACTGTGTCTTTCCGAGGGGGGTACCTAGCACACCTGTAGGTTATGTGAAGTACTAAATATTATTAAAGTGAATAGTCTTATATCCCCCCTTCAAATAGCAGCATTGCCTGCCAGCATGCTTACTATGTGTACCTACATTCAGATGCTGCTGAGCAAGGAATGAATAATTTGGTACCCATAGAGTTGGTCCTTGTGCTAGGAGAAACCTAGTAGACTTCTTGGAGGGCCCGGCAATTCCACTTAAAATGTGTGCTATGATGTGCTAATAAAGATTCCTTCAGGAGATCCGCTGCATGATACATCTGTAAACAAAAATGTGGTACAAGATCTGACATTTGGCGTCACTAGAGTAAAATGTTTGGGGTTGCTTTGCTCTCAGCTGATTGGCTTATTTTTCGAAGTGGGAGGAGCGGAAGAGGCAGATTTGGAGTCATCTCATGATGTTAGAAAGCATCGGAGGCAGGTAGCAGTAATCCGCAAGGTAGCAGAGGTCACAGGGACCTGGCGTGTTGGTTCTGTAGCCTTTTGAGATATGGAGAGAAGGGGGGGGAGATGGCAACAAACAGAGGCAGCACAAATCTGGAAATGCTGTCAGAAGCTCTAAGGAAAAGGCTAGGGTTAGGGTGAGAGGTTTTCCTAGAACTCAGAATCTCAGGTCACAGTGAGTTTGTGAGGTCTGCTGGAACTGGAACATCTTCCCAGGTCTGTGAATGTTCACAGTCCTGTACTGAGCTTGTTTGTACGTCAAACCCAGAACCGGGGCCACCTCTAGATGTTACATTCAAATCTAGTCCAGTAATGACTAAAAGTCATTATCATCTGATCAATAGTTCAGTGCCCTAAGTGAAATGAATTGCTTATGACCAGGCAATTCCTAGGGGTTGGGACCGCTCACGAGAATAAACTCTGGCAGCCTCAGTAAAGAAAATCATAATTAAATGGGCACAAGGACTGAAGTAGTCTCTCCACCGTGGCTCAGCTCATCCGTGGCTAAGGTGTAAGAGTGGTATAGTCCGGCTTGCATCACCACTTTGCTGCACTTGCAGTGTGGCCAGAGAGTCTCCGTTCCTAATGCTTTCAGATCTGATCTCTTGCGGGAGCATTAATTTTCCTTGTGCAGCATTGTATCTGGTTCAGCTGCAGACACTGCAGGGAATGTGTCAGTGTTCAAAAATGAGTCTGAATGAAGGAAAGAAGTGTTTACCCTTTGACTAATCTCCTCCTGATTTGTTTCTCATCTTGGAAAGCTTGTGGTTAATTTGTAATCTTAGGTAAAGTACCATGTGTGAAGTAATTTGACTTTCTTCTAATCTGAAATGAGAACCTTAAATCAGGCCTCAGTTTCAACACACTACAGTCGTTTCTCTCAATAGTCTCAGCACTGCAGCTTTCTTTTGTTCTTCCCTATTGACTTGCTGTATTTGTGGTAGATTCCTGGCAAGGAAAAAAAATGCATAGAAAAAAATAATTCTATCAATCCAATTTGTGAATTATAACTGTAAACTTTAATCACATTTCTCTTTCTCCAGAATTGGGGAATTTTAAGAGAGTCCCATTATCAATAATTAATTAAATCAAGTGTGACAGAAATGCTGGATGAAATCCTGGTTCCATTGACTTCAGTGGGGCCAGAATTTCACTTGCTGTGTTTTGGAGTCTCATGATCATTATATTATTTATTATTTGCATTATGGTAGTGCCCGGAAGCCATAGCAAAGGATCAGGCCTCATGGTGCTTGGTGCTGCCCAGGCATGTAATAAAGACAGAGAGCTCACAATCAAATGACAAACAGGATGCAACAGGTGCATGAAACAGACAGACCAGATGCAGGTAGGTTGGAAGGAAGAGGGAACAATAAAGCTAACAGTTTGGCATAAAAATAAACAAACTTTAGTAGAAAACTTATCACAATTCCTCTGTCTCCCTATACTTTGGGTCAATTTTTCAAAAGTGCCTGACTTTCAATGGGATTCCTAAATGACTTAGAGTCAGATTTACAAAAGTATTTTGGTGCCTAAAGATACAGATAGACAGGCACCTAGTGGGATTTTCAGCAGTGCCTAAGCAGGATGGGTGCCTAACTCCCATTTAAAATCAATGGGAGTTAGGCATGTAACCTGTTATAAATCTCAGTTGGCACCTATCTGTAGGTGCCCAAATACCTTTGAAAATCTGGCCCAAAGTTCCTTTTGAAAATTTTACATTGTGTCCATAGTATTTTATTGCACAGCAGTTGCTATACTGCTGTTTATCACTGCACATGCCAGTAAAGAGGATAGATCGTGCAATATCAAGGAGTGACCGCTAGAAATTAAACCTCAGAATATAAAATATGGATGGGGAAGAATCAAACTATCAAGCACCAACTGGATTCAGTTGGGTACCAAAATCTGAGACAGATTTTCAGTTGGCCACAAACCAACCTTTGAGGTCTCACGTGCAAATGTAGTACAGACGTCTGTTCATAGATATGAGCTGTGAAAATGGATGCATCAGTTGCTTTAATTCTGCTGATATTATTGCAAAGGTTCCAAATAGTGGAGCTAGCATAAGAAGTACATTACAAGAGTATCAATGAGAACGACGCTCAAGTAAGAAGATACTGGGGATGACCCAGTAGTGAGTTAACTTTACATTTTGCTTGAGAAGATTTGGGGGCTAAGTCCCTCCAGCCCCCCAACCCCAAAAGGAGTTAAGACTGTAGGAGTGCCCAGTGGACACAGAGGACAGAGACTTCCTCCACTCCCAACCCCCAGGGAGACCCATGGCCACGTCAGGGTACCAGTAAGGTCCACAAGGGGTCACTACTCTAGCCACGCTATTACTGGGTGATAAAGATGAACAGCTCTAAGATTCATAGATTCATAGATACTAAGGTCAGAAGGGACCATTATGATCATCCAAATATGAGCCCCAGGAGGATACAGGATGGGTTAAAAAGGATTACAAGGGAGAATGGGAATGGAAAAAACTTGCAGCCAGAGGGAACAGGGGATAGACTGGGGAATAGCACCGTCACTAGGAAAAGGCAGGTCTATGTGATTGGGGACTCTTTATTGAGAAGAATAGATAGGCCTGTAACCAGAGCTGATCCAGAAAATAGGAGGGTGTGCTGTCTTCCAGGTGCTAAGATACGGGATGTAGACCTGAGGTTAAAAAGGATTCTAAAGGGAGCGGGAAAGAATCCCCTAATTATCCTTCATGTGGGAACAAATGATACGGCTAGATTCTCACTGGAAAGTATTAAGGGAGACTATGTTAGGCTGGGGAGGACGCTTAAGGAAATTGAGGCTCAGGTGATCTTTAGTGGGATTCTGCCTGTTCCTAGAGAAGGGCAACAAAGGTGTGACAAGATTATGACTATCAATAGATGGCTTAGGCAGTGGTGCTATAAGGAGGGCTTTGGGATGTATGGCCATTGGGAGGCATTCATGGATAGAGGACAGTTCTCTCGGGATGGTCTTCATCTGAGTAGGGAAGGAAATAGACTTCTAGGATGGAGGCTGGCACAACTGATTAAGAGAGCTTTAAACTAGGAATTTGGGGGAGATGGTTGGGAGATGTCCAGGTAATCTTCACGCCAGAATTTAGCATAGAGTGGAAAGAAAATGAAGTAAGAGTGGATACAGCTGTAGGTAGGAGGAAGGGCAGTGTAGATACAAGTCTAATAGGTTATACTGGTAGTAAAATAACCGTGCCTAATAGGGTACAGAATGTGAGTGAGGCCAAACAGCAAAAATTAAGATGTTTGTACACTAATGCAAGGAGCCTAGGTAACAAAATGGAGGAACTAGAGTTACTGGTGCAGGAAGTGAAACCAGATATTATAGGTATAACAGAGACCTGGTGGAATAGTAGTCATGACTGGGCTACAGGTATTGAAGGGTATGTGCTGTTTAGGAAAGACCGAAATAAAGGTAAAGGTGGTGGAGTAGCACTGTATATCAATGATGAGATAGAATGTAAAGAAATAAGAAGCGATGAAATGGATATGACTGAGTCTGTCTGGGCAATAATTAAATTGGGGAAGAAAACTATTAGAGCCTCCCCTGGGATATTGCTTGGGGTGTGCTATAGACCGCCGGGGTCCAATTTGGATATGGATAGAGCCCTTTTTAATGTTTTTAATAAAGTAAATACTAATGGAAACTGTGTGATCATGGGAGACTTTAACTTCCCAGATATAGACTGGAGGATGAGTGCTAGTAATAATAATAGGGCTCAGATTTTCCTAGATGCGATAGCTGATGGATTCCTTCAACAAGTAGTTGCTGAACCGACTAGAGGGGATGCCATTTTAGATTTGGTCTTGGCGAGTAATGAGGATCTCATAGAGGAAATGGTTGTAGGGGATAATCTTGGCTCAAGTGATCATGAGCTAATTCAGTTCAAACTGAATGGAAGGATTAACAAAAATAAATCTGCAACTAGGGTTTTTGATTTCAAAAGGGCTGACTTTCAAAAATTAAGGAAATTAGTTAGGGAAGTGGATTGGACTGAAGAATTTATGGGTTTAAAGGTAGAGGAGGCCTGGGATTATTTTAAATTAAAGCTGCAGAAGCTATCGGAAGCCTGCATCCCAAGAAAGGGGAAAAAATTCATAGGCAGGAGTTGTAGACCAAGCTGGATGAGCAAGCATCTTAGAGAGGTAATTAAGAAAAAGCAGAAAGCATATAGGGAGTGGAAGAAGGGAGGGATCAGTAAGGAAAGCTACCTTATTGAGGTCAGAATATGTAGGGATAAAGTGAGACAGGCTAAAAGTCAAGTAGAGTTGGACCTTGCAAAGGGAATTAAAACCAATAGTAAAAGGTTCTATAGTCATATAAATAGGAAGAAAACAAAGAAAGAAGAAGTGGGACCGCTAAAAACTGAGGATGGAGTGGAGGTCAAGGATAATCTAGGCATGGCCCAATATCTAAACAAATACTTTGCCTCAGTCTTTAATAAGACTAAAGAGGATCTTAGGGATAATGGTAGCATGATAAATGGGAATGAGGATATGGAGGTAGACATCACCATATCTGAGGTAGAAGCGAAACTCAAACAGCTTAATGGGGCTAAATCGGGGGGCCCAGATAATCTTCATCCAAGAATATTAAAAGAATTGGCACAAGAAATTGCAAGCCCATTAGCAAGAATTTTTAATGAATCTGTAAATTCAGGGGTTGTACCATATGATTGGAGAATTGCTAACATAGTTCCTATTTTTAAGAAAGGGAAAAAAAGTGATCCAAGTAATTATAGGCCTGTTAGTTTGACATCTGTAGTATGCAAGGTCTTGGAAAAAATTTTGAAGGAGAAGGTAGTTAAGGACATTGAAGTCAATGGTAAATGGGACAAAATACAACATGGTTTTACAAAAGGTAGATCGTGCCAAACCAACCTGATTTCCTTCTTTGAGAGAGTAACAGATTTTTTAGATAAAGGAAACGCAGTGGATCTAATTTATTTAGATTTTAGTAAGGCGTTTGATACTGTGCCACATGGGGAATTATTAGTTAAATTGGATAAGATGGGCATCAATAGGAAAATTGAAAGGTGGATAGGGAATTGGTTAAAGGGGAGACTACAACGGGTCCTACTGAAAGGTGAACTGTCAAGTTGGAGGGAGGTTACCAGTGGAGTTCCTCAAGGATCAGTTTTTGGACCAATCTTATTTAATCTTTTTATTACTGACCTGGGCACAAAAAGTGGGAGTGTGCTAATAAAGTTTGCAGATGATACAAAGCTGGGAGGTATTGCTAATTTAGAGAAGGACAGGGATACCCTACAGGAGGATCTGGATGACCTTGTAAACTGGAGTAATAGGAATAGGATGAAATTTAATAGTGAGAAGTGTAAGGTCATGCATTTAGGGATTAATAACAAGAATTTTAGTTATAAGCTAGGGACGCATCAACTAGAAGTAACGGAGGAGGAAAAGGACCTTGGAGTATTGGTTGATCATAGGTTGACTATGAGCTGCCAATGTGATATGGCTGTGAAAAAAGCTAATGTCGTCTTGGGATGCATCAGGAGAGGTATTTCCAGTAGGGATAAGGAGGTTTTAGTACCGTTATATAAGGCACTGGTGAGACCTCACCTGGAATACTGTGTGCAGTTCTGGTCTCCCATGTTTAAGAAGGATGAATTCAAACTGGAACAGGTACAGAGAAGGGCTACTAGGATGATCCGAGGAATGGAAAACTTGTCTTATGAAAGGAGACTCAGGGAGCTTGGCTTGTTTAGCCTAACTAAAAGAAGGTTGAGGGGAGATATGATTGCTCTCTATAAATATATCAGAGGGATAAATACCAGAGAGGGAGAGGAATTATTTAAACTCAATACCAATGTGGACACAAGAACAAATGGATATAAACTGGCCACTAGGAAATTTAGATTAGAAATTAGACGAAGGTTTCTAACCATCAGAGGAGTGAAGTTTTGGAATAGCCTTCTGAGGGAAGTAGTGGGGGCAAAAGATCTATCTTGCTTTAAGATTAAACTCGATAAGTTTATGGAGGAGATGGTATGATGGGATAACATGGTTTTGGTAATTAAATATTCATGGTAAATAGGCCCAATGGCCTGTGATGGGTTTTTAGATGGGGTAAGATCCAAGTTACCCGGGAAAGAATTTTCTGTAGTATCTGGCTGATGAATCTTGCCCATATGCTCAGGGTTTAGCTGATCGCCATATTTGGGGTCGGGAAGGAATTTTCCTCCAGGGCAGATTGGAAGGCCCTGGAGGTTTTTCGCCTTCCTCTGTAGCATGGGGCACGGGTCACTTGCTGGAGGATTCTCTGCTCCTTGAGGTCTTCAAACTACAATTTGAGGACTTCAATAGCACAGATATAGGTGTGAGGTCTTTTTTAGGAGTGGTGGGTGAAATTCTGTGGCCTGCATTGTGCAGGAGGTCAGACTAGATGATCATAATGGTCCCTTCTGACCTAAATATCTATGAATCTATGAATCTATGAATCTAGTCTGACCTCCTGCACAACGCAGGCCACAGAATTTCACCCACCTACTCCTGCGAAAAACCTCTCACCTATTAGCAGAGAATCCTCCAGCAAGTGACCCGTGCCCCATGCTACAGAGGAAGGCGAAAAACCTCCAGGGCCTCTTCCAATCTGCCCTGGAGGAAAATGCCTTCCCGACCCCAAATATGGCGATCAGCTAAACCCTGAGCATATGGGCAAGATTCACCAGCCAGATACTACAGAAAATTCTTTCCTGTGTAACTCAGATCCCACCCCATCTAACATCCCATCACATCACAGGCCATTAGGCCTATTTACCATGAATATTTAATTACCAAAACCATGTTATCCCATCATACATCTCCTCCATAAACTTATCGAGTTTAATCTTAAAGCCAGATAGATCTTTTGCCCCCACTGCTTCCCTTGGAAGGCTATTCCAGAACTTCACTTGTATGACATACTGTAGCTGCTGCTGCTCCACAAATAACATGCATTTGTATGTATACCTTCTCTGTAAGCTTGTCTCTTTCACCAACAGAACTTGGTCTAATAAAAGATATTACCTCACCCACCTTGTCTTTCTAAGTTTTCAGCATGCATTTACTGTCCTACTGACAGATCGGTGTATTTACAATGGCAGCAGGGTTTTGTTGCGACTTTCATCATGGTGTGATTTTTCCCCTTTCTGTATCACATACACCACGCACAAATTCATTTCTCTCTCTCCCCCTTGGCAGTCCCTGCTCTAGTGTAGTTCAGCTAGAAGACAGCATGAGGGCAGTAGCTACAAATCATTGTGCAGTTCTGCATGAACAGGAGATGGCTGAAGAGTCAGACTTGTGACACATTTTCAGGTTCCTTTGGTTTCACTCTGCTCTGAGCTGTTAAGATCTTGCTTTAAAATTGAGGTATCAGCAGGCATGACCTCCCCGAGAACTATAGCCTGTTAGTATCAGAAGCAGACTTATTAGTGGGGATTCACATGGGATTTTAGGATAGTATGACAGATCCAGATACAGCAGGTTTGGTTCCTGGATTCTCAATTTGCACTCACTACAGGAATGCGTAGAAATAGATCTAGAGCTATGTTTGTTTTTCTCTCCCAGCTGTGCTTTTTAATTGGATAGTTTTCTATTTTGTCAGTTCAGTTTGGTACAGTTTTCATTGGGAAGCAAAAAAGATTCTACTTGGGTCATCACCACAGCAGAGATGCATTTTGTTGTTGTTCTGGGCATCTTTTGGCTTGGAGCCATCAACTGTTCTCATGTTGTCTTTGGAGCAGCCAGGCACTCAGGATGTTTGGTGGTCTCATTTTCTGGATGGAGGAAGATGTGAAAAGGGAAAAGCTAGGGCAGATTAGTTTGAGTGGTTGGAGTTTTGGGCTACCGCATCAATAAGGAAATAGGATGGCCTGCGTTGTCCTCCACGTGTTCATAATACTCGCCACTCTGAATTAAAACAATGACTGTAATCAAGTCTCATGCTTCTGGGCTTCAGCCCGGCATCTGCAGGGGACAGGAAGGAATATTTTTGCCTGATGCACAATTGGTTGTATCTTGTGGGAATTTCTTACCCTCCTGTGAAGCATCAGAGATGGGCACTGGCGGGAGATGGGACACAGGACAGGCTGGACCAGTGCTCTGAGGCGGTACAGAGAATCTACTTTCTTAGGTGCCTGGCTGCTATGTCTTGTTCACATGCTCTGGGTCAAACTGATGGCCAAATTTGGGCTTTGGAAGGAATTTTCTTCTATGTCACACTGGCAGGGCCCTTGGGGGGGTCTTTGCTTTTCTCTGCAGCATGGGCCATGGGTCGACTGCTAGGATCACCTGGGCATATTTCACCTAACCACTTCCCTGCCATTGCAGGCGCTTCACACATTTGTCACAAAAGTTTAGTCTCCTGAGAACTGAAATGGTGAATTTTTTAGTCTGAGGGCTTGTCTACACGGGGACACTCAGGCATGTTTACACTACACAATGTAAACAAAAATCAGAGTAATTCCACAATACTAAGGGGTCAACCACTTAAAAGTAATTATATACATACTGGCACTTGCCATTCACTATCACTTTCTTCCTCAGTATGTGAACACAGACACACACACATCTGAGTTGAGGATTTAAGGCAAAACATAATTTAGACCAATGAACTAATAGAGTAACATACATTGCAATAGCTGTTCATTAGGGGTCCAAACAGACACAACTCCCATTGACATCTAGCCCTGTCCCTTAATGTAGAAAGCCAGCCCTAGCTGTATAAATGTTATTGACAATGTTTTTGGCATGTCACTTCCCATCTTAGAAGAACCCATAGTTTGATAGTCCAATCTTCAGCTGGTGTAATCGATGTATCTTCATTGAGATTGATGTATAACAAAGACCCAAGGGCTGGAAGTCAAAGTATAAGAAGATCTAGGTGAAGCTAGACAAATTCACACTGGAAATAAGGTGTACATTTTTAACAGAGAGAGTAATGAACCACGGAACCATTTACCAAGAGTTGTGGTAGATTCTCCATCACTGGCAATTTTTAAATGAGGATGGGATGTTTTTTCTAAAAGACATGCTCTAGTTCAAACAGGAATTATTTCAGGGAAGTTCTATGGCCTGTATTATGCAGAAGGTCACACCGGTCACTTCTGGCCTTAGATGGTCTTCCATCAGTGAAGACAGTGAGAGTAGAAAGAGTTTCATAATGGTTGCCCCTTAAATGTGATACACTTAGCAGCTGACAATCTGTGTTGCCGTTAGCGGCTGTCTATGTTGACTATACCAAAAAGCTGGTTGTGAGAGCCTGTGGCAGCCAAGAAAACTGCTGATCTATACATTCTATCCTTAAGGTCATGCAAATGATGGCTAAAAGATAGCCTTTGAACTGACACAAGAACTGAATCAGAACACATGATGGTCATGTATAGGGTTGGGAAGGAATTTTCCCCCAAGTTAGACTGGCAATGACCTTGGGGATTTGTTTGCTATCCTCTACAGCATGGAGGTGTGGGTCACTTGCAAGGATTATCAGGGTATATCTCCCTGCCATTGTGGGGGCCTCAAGCACTGGTGCACCTGGGTCCCTCCTATAGCACATAATAGTCTTAGTCTCCCATGGGCTGTAATACTTTGATCTACTTTTGGTTGTTGGGTTTAGTGTGCGGGTGCTGGCTGGTGTTGCTGGAACAGAAGATCAGACTAGATGATCTGGTAGTCCCTTCTGCCCTTAAACTCTATGACTCCATAACCATGTGAAAGTGAGTAAAGCCAGCGTTCAGAGAAGGATGGATATTTTGAGTAGGAGGGTAAGATGAAATCACCTGCATCCATTCTCAGCACCATGTTAACTCATTGGGGTGACATCTACACAATCATCCCATTCAGATGTCTTGTATGAACACTCAACTAAAACATCCCTAGCACATATGGTCCAGGTACAATTTCTATAGCACTGTTTCTGTACAGCACTGCTGGCAGGGCTAGCTTCTCCAACCAGAGTGGGTCGGCGATGGGTGAGAGCAGAAGCATTGACAGCATTATTGACAGCAAATTGTCCCACAGTCCCAGCTGGAATTCTAGCCAAATTAACCAGAATTCCTCCAGTGGCTACTGCTTCACAGCTGACCTTCCATCCTACCACTGCTCTGTGAACCTGCCCCAAAGCCACTCTATGGGCCAAAGAGGTAGTGATGGTTCCCCAGGTTTGTAACATCAGAGTCTGTGTCTGGATATTAGGAATCTTTTCAAAAGATTTAGATTGTAAGGCTCATAGGTTAAAGTGGCCTTTCAAAGAGAAGCTCATGTTTATTCCAACATTTTTTGAGCCTTGAAATCAGTTGAATAAGTTTAAAAAAAAGATGTTTTTTTCAAATTAAATCAACAACAATAGAACCAAAACATGGCTAACAAAATTGCAGTCAGATTCTCAGTTGAGTTTAAAAGAAAAGGAAATAAGTTTTAGATATGAATTAAATATGTTCTTCAAAGGCTATTAGCTGAAATAGTCAGGGATGTAACCTCATGCTCTGGATATCCTTAAACCTCTGACTCTCAGAAGCTGGGACTAGATAACAGAGTATGGATCACTTGATAATTGTTCTGTTCTGTTCATTCCTTCTGAAGCATCTGGTACTGGCCACTGTGGAAGACAGGATACTGCACTAGATGGACCATTGGTCTGACCCAGTATGGCCGTTCTTAGGAGAGGTCATGACATTTGAAGATGACACTGAGAGCAGCATTACAAATAGATGAAATGCATGTCATCTATTTTTCTGAAAGGCTTTTACGTTAAAGACATTAGAATGCCTTTTGGATTATTACCATTGAGGAGATTAACAGAGTATCATACATTTATGTTGGTGTAATTCATCTTTCACCGTACTTGATATGACTGAAGCAATGGAGAATGTCAACTACAATTTAAGGTAGGGGAAAGGTTGGGTTATAAAATATAAGACGCTATCAAATAAGAAAGCAAAAGAGACCTTGAAGATTAGAAATCTGGAGTTCCTGGCTTCTAGTTTATTACTTGGATGACTAGACCAGAAAACTGGCTTGATCTACAGAGCAAAATGTAGTGGTTTTGCTTCTCCAGGATTCTTGCAATTACATTTGAGATTAAACACATCCCACATTGAAATCAAAACTCAGTCAAAATGTTAGTTTAATCTCAAAATGGCAAGTTCCCCGTGGTTTTATATGAAACCATGAACCAACTGGCTTGGTCAAAAAAAGTAGTTTTCTCCACAAACCTATAGGTCCTTTTAAAACCAGGCCTGTTTATGAGTTTGTACAAAAACCACAAAGGAGGTGAATTTCATTGGGTTTAAAGATTTGCTGTGACCATTCCATATGGCTCCAGCTTCCACTGCAAAGAATGTAGCTGATTTGTGAAATGAGAATATGTGCTATGGAAGGCACCAGCAGGGGATAAACATGTAGCTAGAAGCAAGCTTGGGGTGTAGCATTCAGATCCTGATACACACTTCCCAATTTGAACGTGTTTGATCTGGGATTTTGGTTCAGTCCATTACCACATTTGAATTCTTCCAAGTTCAGCATTTACTCAGACCTGGGATTCAAGCCCAGCTGTATATAGAATACCAAGGTATTGTGATTTTACTCTCACAATTGTGGTATAATCATCTACTTTAAACAGAGTTGAATGTATGGAGTTATAATTCTTGGTAAAATGGGCATGTTATCTCACTTTGATAGCCCTGTATGGAGAGATTCACATGAAATGCTCTTAGGTATTTAAATCCTGACTCCATTAAAACTGCAGGAAATGAATAACCCAAATTGCAAAGTCAAAGAACCGTATTTGTATGTGATCTAATCATAGCTGCCACTTGAAGAAAGGGACCAAAACCAAAACACTCTCATTCAAAATATATAACAAGCAAATGTTTCCTTCCACAGCCTCTCTATTTTCTTTATTACTTAATTAAGTAATTGCAAAGGCTGTCATTACAGACTGAAAAATCTGTGGTATGTTTATGGAACAGGCAAAAGATTAAAAACTTCAGCCAGCTGTCTTATATCTTGCACTAATAAAGGAATGATAAAATGACCTGGAAATGCATTTTCACCTGCCAACCTGTGATATACAGACAGATCTCAGTGCAGATTCTTGTCTCAGTGACTCTTATGTAAGCTGGGGTAGTACCTTTAAAGTGAATGGAGATGAACCAATGTAAATGAGATCAGAATCAGTCCCGCAGAGTGTTGTGGAAATCCAAAATCCAATTCATGATCTGCATTCATTAGGGAATCATTTTAAAGTTTCAAAACAGTTGGGTGTATTTTCTTTCTTTAATGACAACTTCAGAGATAGCTTCAGAAGGGAGAGAAAGAAAAGAGGGAGGCATGTTGTTCCCTGGGTTCTAAATGTGTTCAGGATGTGAATTTATACCTCGGGATCATTGCTTAAAGGGCCTAATCTTGGTCCCACTGAACCCATTGGCATTTCTCCTTCCTACTGATTTCCGAGGAAGCAGGAACAGACCAAAGTTGAGCTGTGAGCAGAAATTGAGCACAAAGCGCCACAGAACATAAAAACCCAAACAAGTTTTTTTAATCACCTACCCCCCTCATCTGCTTCTCTTTAGTTCAGCTCTAACCTGTGGTGCTACAGAAGTACCCAAATATTTGTCTTCTCACTTTGAGTAATGCCTGGGATACCAATGTTCACATTTGTTTCTTTATGCCATTGGCTGTTTGGAAATGCTTTGCATTTGTTCACTGGAAACTTAGACAGGGAGCTCAAGCAAACTGACTAAATTCCTTTTCCAGTTCAAGTTCAGACTAAGATCCTTTCCCAGTCAGCTATTCCAAACAGGACAATCAGTCACACTCCATTTTATAGGCTAAATGGTATTTCTAAACTTTTCACCTCTCTGTTAGGTCTCACAAGTCTTTATTTAACATGCAGCATGGTTTCCAGGAGAGGGAGCTACAATCAAATCCAAAGTCTATAATGGGGCGGATGATCTTGGGGAAAAGCGTGTTTGCAAAAATCATTGCAGAACGATTATTGTTAGCTCAACGCTACAGTTCCAGGCAGAATGATCAGTTTGTATTTGCAGCATCAATTAAAGTAGTGTCCTTTTTAGTGAAATTGTTCAACATGTATTCCTTGTTTTAAATATATTCGCTACCTAAATTGCCAAAGGTGTTTGAACACAGAACTCAAGTGAAATGAATGATGTATTTTACGTGTTATCCACCAGAGTGCATTGCTTTAAACTGACAATCATTAAAATACTCTTCTTTCTCCCCTCTCCTCTGGCTACCAAACCTCTTTCTACTACCATCTTTCTTTGCTGTTGTCATGGGAAAGGAAGAGTGAACTTTACATTTTCTTCCGAAGATCTGTGCTTATTTTAATATCCCATGGAAGTGAGTTCCCCCGTGCTCGTTCAGCTGTTCAGAATGCTGTCTCTCATGAATTTCACCCTTGTGATTGACAGATCAGTAGTTCCAAGGAATGTCACTGTTGAGGGAGATCACTGTTACAGAGAAGAGGCAATCTCTTGGGTCATTTCCATGGAGGGCTTTGAAGATTCATATGGAAACTTTGAATCTGACCTGGTATTCTGTGAGGAGGCAGTGTAATGAGCTAGTGATGTGCTCTTGGTAGGCTGTGTTGCTAAGATATGTAGACAGATTATGGACCATATCAAGCATCTTTTAAGACCATCATTTTCATTCCTAGATACAATGATCTACCGTAATGCACCATACTGACATGGTCAGAAGGAGGTGCAGTCCCCTGGCCACCAAAATTTAGCAGTGGACTTGGTTTCTCATGCTATTTCTGTTGCTGAAAGGAGTGAAAATTCATTCTTACTCTGTCACTGGAAGGTCATAGAATCATAGAATATCAGGGTTGGAAGGGACCTCAGGAGGTCATCTAGTCCAACCCCCTGCTCAAAGCAGGACCAATCCCCGACTAAATCATCCCAGCCAGGGCTTTGTCAAGATATTTGTCAAATATCTAAGGAAGGAGATTCCACCACCTCCCTAGGTAACGCATTCCAGTGTTTCACCACCCTCCTAGTGAAAAAGTTTTTCCTAATATCCAACCTAAACCTTCCCCACTGCAACTTGAGACCATTACTTCTTGTTCTGTCATCAGCTCCCATTGAGAACAGCCTAGATAAAGATGTTGCTGACATTGAAGACTAAGGTGTCTCCAGTAACAAGTCAATGTCTGGAAGAGGGATACTGTCTCTCAAGAAGGTCTCTGGTAGAGAACAATATGAATCCCATTACTCCGTTCTCTTTGAATCATATGACTCATGCACTTCCTGCATTTCTGAGGCTGGAATGGTTGAGCTTGGAGAATTCATGGAATATTCAGCTTTTCTTAACACTCTCAGCCCTTTGAAGAGCTACTTTCTTTTCTCTCCTGTCCTTTTTTTTCTATCGCTGCTAATTGTGCTGCACTGAACCAAAGGAGTAAACCCTCCATCCCACATTTCTATTTAGCATCACAAGCTCTTATTTATGGCCATCTGGGCTAGTGAACCTCTACTCTTTTAACTGGTCAAGTCATTTCATTTTGGAGCCCTCTAGAATATGTATGCTGAGAACAATAAGAGAAAAAGGCAGATGAACGCAATTAAAATCCTGTGTGAAAAAGAACAGTCATTGATGGTTATTTTTAATGCAGTAATTTTAATGGTCTCCCATTTCCTGCTACGGAAATGTGAAACTAATTAAATCTATGACAATAAAAAGTCCCTCTTTTCAACAGAATTCTTTACTAAATAAGTGTCTTCCTGAAGGGGGGGGAACCCTTAAATGAAATAATAAAATAATTTGGCCATAGCCTTTCTACATTCTGATAAAGATGTTGCTGACACTGAAGACTAAGGTGTCTCCAGTAACAGGAATGTTTCAGCTATGCAATAGTTGGGAGTTGGGCTGGAAAATAATAGCTCACCACGTGATCTGGAATTTGGTACCAAGATAGGAAGAGAAGAGGAAAGAGACATTTCCCCTCCATAGCAATAACGCAGTGAGTTCATCTTGTAGACTCAGGTCCTGGTCTTGTTCAGGTATGTCTACACTGCAATTAGACACTCATGGCTAGCCCATATCAGCTGACTAAGGCTTGCAGGGCTCAGGCTAAGGGGCTGTTTAATTGCCATGTAGGGGCTCGGGCCACAGCCAAAGCTCTGGGACCCTCCTTCCCCACAGGATCCTAGAGCCTGGGCACTAGACCGAGTCCAAATGTCTACACTGCAGTTAAACAGTCCCTTAGCCTGAGCCCAAGTCAGCCAGCTTGGGCCAGCTGAGGGTTTTTAATTGCAATTTAGATGTCCTCTTACTGAGCATCAGCTCTGAAATTGCAGTGAGAACCCTATGTGGGTATCAGGGGCGGCGAGTTACATGGGCCCGTGGTGCCCAGGCTCCAGCAATATTCAGGGCCTGGGAGCCCGGCTCCACCAGCCCCACCTGCTGCCCCGGTGCGCCTCCCCCCCAGTGTCCCCCAACCTCTACTTGCTGCCCCCACACACCTCTCCCGGGCCCCGGAGTGTTCCTGCCTCAAGCCAGTGGCTCCGGTCTGCTGGTTCCTGGCATCAGTTGCCGCCTCCACCAGCACAGCCCCTCCCCCTCCCCACTGCAGTCACCGCTCCTGCCCCACACCGAGCAAGGGGCAGCCCCACACCCTCACCCCCCAGTGAGGCTACAGTGAGGGGCAGCAGCAGGGGAGGAGGCGCACATGTGATGACAGCCCCTGCCCCCCTCCCGGCACCCACCACAGGGGAGGCGAGGGGGGCTTCCTTGACCTAGAGAGGCCCTAGGAGTGGGTGTGGTGCCATGGGGGGAGGCCTCCCCTGGAGCTCGCTGCTGTCACTGGGGAGAGGGCTGGGGCGAGTCTCTCCTCTCTGGCCCCAGACCCAGGGCAACCTGCCTGCACCCCAAACTCCTCATTCCTGGCCCACCCCAGAGCCCTCACTCCCTGCACCCCAACCCTCTACCCTAGCCCTGAGCCCCTCACAAACCCCTCATCCCCTCGTACCCTGACCCTCTGCCCCAGCCCTGAGCCCCCTCCTGCATTGTGAACCCCTTATCCCCAGCCCCACCCCACAGCCCTCACCCTGCACCCCAACCCTCTGCCTGAGCCCCTCCCACACCCCAAACCCCTCATCCATGGCCCCACCCCACAGCCCTCACATTTTTACATTGTTTAAATATATATATATATATATATCAGCTTACAAGGCAGATGTGTGTCGGGGGGGGGGACTTGGACCTATTCTGGGCACCACCAAAAATTATACAAACCTGCCGCTCCTGGTGGGTAAAGGTTATACTGTTGAACTGCTGAACCAAAGAAGAGATGGAAAAGATAAGACTAGAACTTTTGATCTCATGCTTCCCAGGTTTGTGCACTGTGTGACTTAGTGGATAAGTGTGTTTGGATCCCTCTCTATTAGCTAGTGCTAGTCCACAAGAAGGTTAAGAATCTATTATTACCAGGGGCACCGACCCCATGGGTTTTCTGGGGCTGGAGCACCCACGGGGAAAAAATGGTGGGGGAGAAGTGAGGACATGGCATGCTTGGGGGAGGGGGCAGAATGGGACAGGAAGAGGTGGGGCAGGGTAGAGCAAAGACTGGTGCTGAAGGTCCCTGCTTCCACCCTTGCTAAAAACCCATGGTGGAGGTCATTGCATCTATCCTTGCACTTCCCCATGGTAGGGAACTCCTTTTGCTCTCCAGCTGAGAAATTTTCTATACCTACCTCTCAGGATAGAGCAGTTTCTAGTTATAATGCCAGCATGATTTTCTTTCTTTAAGGTTGATTTCACTGGCAACAAAAGTCAAAGGTCATGTGAAAGCCAGGCTGTTTCCCATTCTTTCTATTTAATTTATGTTGTCAGTGAGGAAATTGTAAACAGAGCTGTTGGAATTAATAATAATATTTGAAATTATTAATATGGGAAATAATTCCCATTAATATTTGAAACACCGATTTAGTCCTAAATTCCTTTATTAAATCCAAAGGCCACAGGGTGCTTTACGCCATTTCTCTAAACATGCCAAAAAAGCCTAACTAATAAACAATTTAATACATCCAAACAGTAACAAAATATTTATAAGCATTTGATCAATATACTTACAAATGGGCTAAACCCAGGGCTCAGTCCCATATTGGTTGCTCCAACGTGGTCAGGCAGGTATTAACAATGAACCTTTTAAGAGTTTACTTTTTATACCCTTTAACAAACAAGTGATATCATTTTTCAGAGTAGCAGCCGTGTTAGTCTGTATTCGCAAAAAGAAAAGGAGTACTTGTGGCACCTGAGAGACTAACCAATTTATTTGAGCATAAGTGATATCATTGCCAATTATTGACTCCAGTTACAAATGAATTTGAGACCATTCACCCTTATTTCCAGTCTTAATTCAGATAAAATTTACAGTCTCTTTTCTTCCCAAGGCCTTTCCTTTCTTATCTTCTTCCCCACTCCTTGCTTACCAGCAGAACATGGGAAGGTTTGGGCTTGTTTCTTTTAAGACTGTTTTTCTTTGTCTTGTTACTGCATCTCTTTATTTTCTTAGTTACTTTTGAAACCATACATCCTTCGCGCACAACAAGTAATACTTCTTATTATTCTCACGTCCTCTTTTACTTGATGATTGGGGCCTTCTTTACAACACATATATTTATCCTGAACCAAACTTAAGCTAACTTTAATTCTTTAATTTTATACTTATCCTACAAGAGCTAAGGCTTTTCCTCCTCCAGCCCTCTTGAAATGAAGAAACCAACTGTGAAAGAGGAACTCAAGCAGGTGGACAGGGCTGGGTTTGCTGTTTTCCAAAGAGTGCTTCTTGACACTATCAAGTTCCATGTTCCTCTTGTAAATTTCCTTCGTCTCTAGCAGATACCAGCACCTGTAACAGCCTCCTATACATCTTAGGGGAAAATCTTGAAAACCCTGTTGCACATGTTTAACTTTGCTCCATTGACTAGGCCCGTGACGGCAATGCAACTGCTCACATGCATGAAGTTACTTATAGTGTCTGTAGAAGCATTTGTCAAATCAAAGCTCTAAACTAGAAACTATTTGGGGGCAGGTTTCAGAGTAGCAGCCGTGTTCGTCTGTATTCGCAAAAAGAAAAGGAGTACTTGTGGCACCTTAGAGACTAACCAATTTATTTAAGCATAAGCTTTCATGAACTACAGCACTGGCCACTGTCGGAAGACAGGATCCTGGGCTAGATGGACCTTTGGTCTGACCCAGTATGGCCATTCTTATGTTCTTATGTTGCCACTATACAAATAAAAATAATAAAAATAATTGGGCTCTATCCTGTAAGATACTGAGTATTCTGGCCCCAGACCAGTAAAGTCAGTGGGATTACTCATGTTCTTAAAGTAAGCACGTGTTTATGTGCCATGTTGGATTGAGGCCAGAGCTCTCAGAACCTTGCAGGACTGAGCCCCAAAAGAGCAAGTCAGAGAAAAAGAAAGAAATCAGAGAAGGAATCCTTTAGTTATTCCTGGGGTGAGATCTTAGGGAAGGTGTCAAGACAAACCACGAGTAAAGCCTGTGTATTAGTTAAAGCAATTTACTGTAATTTAGTCTTCTGGAGGTTGCAGACATAAATCTCTTTCTGGCTGGCAATCTGGAAATTGCTAGCATTCTAAGTGTTAAATGTAGATTGGCCTGTAAAAAGCACAGTCCAAAGAAGATAAAAACAGTTCTGTAAAATGTACTTTATTATGTATCATCTTCCCCTAAAGTGAAACCACTTTGAGCGTATTCAGACACCAGCAGGAATAATTCATTGTATCATCTCCGTGCAGGGTGGCAACTTGCTTTCATATCCCCTGATGCTTTGAACAAATAAATGCTTTCTGTGGTACCTGTTGTCATTAAACAGCTCCCATAATAACAATGTCCAGCAAGGCTTGAGGCGAGGAAATTATTGTGACAGGGGGTGGAGGGGAGGATGCAGCTGTTTTCCATTGGGCAAGCCGGTTTCACAGCGCTGCCTCAGTTTCCCTTTAAGATAGAGTCTGCACTTGCACAAAGCAGGGGGGTTTGCTTTGTGTCTGTTCATGTTTCATTGCAACTCCACAAAGTGTTTGACACGTAAACTTCATGCCCGACCCACATCACATACCTTCCAGCAAATCAAGTCATGCACAGTGGCAGGCCATATGTTTTGCTTAATCTATTCAGTTTGCTTTGGAGCTCAGTATGACATAATTTATGCCTGGTTTCTGGGCCACATCTGTTGTTCCTAATTGGAGCTTATTGCCAGTGTCACAATAGAGAACAAAAGGGACAGTTCATCTGAGCACAAGGTAATGAGTTAAAGTTGAAATAATGCACTTCAGAAAGGTTCCTCCTAAAACTCCCTGTGACATCTCTACATCTCCTGCTGAAATCAGCATTGGGTGTAATCTCTGAAAAGATTCCAGCAGTGAAGTGTGGAAAGGAGAGAGAAGAGAGCTGAACAATAATCTAGAATGGACCTTTTGAAGTTTTTCATGGAAAACCAGAAAGAGCCACCCACCCCAGAACAGCCCAATAGTTAGGATAGTCACCTCACAGAACCAGGTTCAAGTCCCTCGGAGAGCAGCAATTTGAATCAGGGTCTCCCACATTGCAAGTGAGTGTCCTAACCAATTGGCTATTTGGAGTAGGGTTATCTCTCTCCCCTTCTCTGGCTTTGACCAGAAATTCCATTCTGGATTTGAGAAACTTTCCCAATGAAAGAAAAGGAGTACTAGTGGCACCTTAGAGACTAACCAATTTATTTGAGCATAAGCTTTCGTGAGCTACAGCTCACTTCATCGGATGCATTCAGTGGAAAATACAGTGAGGAGATTTATATACACACAGAACATGAAAAAAATGGGTGTTATCATACACACTGTAAGGAGAGTGATCACTTAAGATGAGCTATTACCAGCATGAGAGCGGGGGGCCTGGGAGGAGAAAACCTTTTGTAGTGATAATCAAGGTGGGCCATTTCCAGCAGTCAACAGGAACGTCCGAGGAGCAGTGGTGGGTGGGAAATAAACATGGGGAAATAGTTTTACTTTGTGTAATGACACATCCACTCCCAGTCTCTATTCAAGCCTAAGTTAATTGTATCCAGTTTGCAAATTAATTCCAATTCAGCAGTCTCTCGTTGGAGTCTGTTTTTGAAGTCTTTTTGTTCTAATATTGTGACCTTTAGGTCTGAAATCAAGTGACCAGAGAGACTGAAGTGTTCTCCAACTGGTTTATGAATGTTATAATTCTTGACAAAAATTTTTGGTGTTTCCATGGGCTGTGAATATCCATCCAGTTCAACTGAAATATGCCAATCTTGATGTGAAAGTATTCATCTATTAAATGCAGTATCAGAAGATAAAATGTTTTAAAGGAGAAAAAATTGTTTAAGAGGAGACTTTAAATCTTTTTCTTTCTGTCTGTCTGTCTTTCTCTTTATAACTGTTTGGAAACTTGAAATTGCTTTCTAACCAAACTTTATATCCTCAGAACAAACAGTGGTTTCTTACTTACGGTTTCTCATGAGAAGCTCGGGTCCTGCTCGCTCTGAAGTTATTTATTTGAGGGGAAAGAACGGCATCCACGCTGCAGCTGCTAATAAAAGTCCATAATGCAGAACAGTGCTTAGTTTCTTGACCACGGGGTATTACAGTATAACATTTCTTCTAAAAGATGAACTAGCCTTTTTAATGTTGTCAGCTCGCCAGAAAAGTTTGATTTGAACAAGAAAGGAGGAATCTAAAATGAATTTAAAAAGAAATCAGTCAGGTTTTATTTGTGGAACGTATGATCTGGGGACATTAAGAAATTAAATCCATGTGGGTCTTCATTGATCAAAACCACCAACGTCTATAAGCACTATAGAGATAAAGGACTCTAAAGGCATTGATGGTCTTGGAATAAACAGATTTTATATTAGCTTTAACACTGAGTTTCATCTCATGTAGTTATAAGAAAGCCATCCTGATATCCTGCATCAGTGATTCTAACTGCTGTAGTGAAACAGACTGATGGTCCACCTAATCTAATATCTGGCCTCCAGCAGTGACCCAATCACAGGTGCTTCAAAGGCAGGTATAATGTCCCCATAATAACATATTTTTGCAAAGCTATGATACTGTACCATGGTTTAAGGCCAGGGGTCCCCAACGTGGTGCCCACAGGCACAATGGCGCCCGCTGGGGCAGTTGTGTGCACCCACAGGACACCACGCCGCCGAAATGCCACAGACAAGCGTTGCCGTTTCTCAGCAGCATTTCAGCAGCGGGGTGTCGGGCGCCCACCACAGTTTTCTGGGAATAGGAATATGCTATTCTCACAGAAAGGTTGGGGACCACTGGTATCAGGCAGTGCAGCTCTATGGAAATTAATGGATTTGTGCTGACACCAAGGCTAGATTTAGCATTTACCGTTCAGTCTTTAAAAGGATGTCACTGTGACGTGTCATTCCATATTCTTTATGAAAATATGCTTATGATATGAATGTGACATAACTGAGATATACTTTATGCAGGATGGCTCATGTAGATATCATTGCAAAGGGTATAATTTACTGAATGCGATGATCCAATTTGTATGCCTGTGTCATTTCTGTATCTGAAGTTAGGACCTGGATCTGTATTTCAACTATGCTACTTTGGGTGACGCCCACTGCTAACACTTCAGGTACAACAATGGACAATGGACCGGGAAAAGCTCGGCCCTCCTGTGGACGCTCCATACTGCCAATGACTCATAGACTCTGTGATACTACAGAGTCAGGTGGTCTTGTCTCCTGATATTAAAACATTACCTGGAACTTCTTGTAACTTTCCATGGTAAGGGAAGGGGGGGTCAAGTTTGGGAAACAAAGGATTCCCGCCTTATGTCAATCCTATTTAAGGGTGGGGAGGAAGGCAAACTGGACTCCTCCTCTCCACGGCTGCCTGCCCAACGAGAAAGACTGTCAAAGCCACCTGAAGGGAAGGCAAGGAGGGAGTCCAGACTGAGACGGGGGTCCAGTCTGAAAAGGAATATAACTGGAACGCTGAACCACAGAAACTTTGCAACCTGCCTGCAACAACATCTAGGGTGAGAAATACTATTTGTAACCAATTTCTTTAGTGAAACTAGCTTAGTTTGCATGTTTACTGACCAAATGAAATCAATCTGCTTTGTTCTGTTTGTTACTCCTTTTACCACTTACAATCTGACTCTTATAGTTAATAAATTTTTTGTTTATTATTAAACCCAGTTTCTGTCATTTCTAACTGGGGGGCAAGAAGTGTGCATGCCTCTCTCCATGTTGAGGGAGGGGGCAAATTTCATAAACCCTTAGGGTTTGTACCCCTTAAAAGGAGTGAGCACCAGAGTGTTGGAGCAAGTCCCTTAAGCTGAGTCTACCCAGAGCTGATCTGCAGCTGGGTGTGGCCCTGTGTGAGAGAGGAGTTTCAATTGCCTGGCTCAGCAAGACGGGTTAAAGGGGGCCCAAGCTGGCAGAACAGGTAGACTCAGTTGTATCTCAGCACATCAGGTGGCTTCCTAAGGGGCATCACCCGTCACAGCCACCTTAACAGCCCATGCCTAAACAATATGCTACTGGTGCCCTCTGCTCAGAACTACAATTGCTGTCTGTGCATTATAATTTATAAACCCTTCCTTTGCCGTAACACCCAACAGTTCCTGGATCTAAAATGGACCTCAAATTACAGCCTGCTGAAGATTACACAGTGAAACACCAGCTGATTTTTGGAAACAAAAACGTGAAGTGATTTAAAAAAAAAAACTGGTTTGAAAAGAAGCGTAATTCATTCACATGTGGATAGTTTGTTTTCAAAAGACGTCACGTTGTAGCTATGTATAGTCTTACCCAAAATTAGAGCAAACGGAATCTAATCCAAGATGTCTGAAGGATCCATTGTAAAGTTGAGAACACAAAAGGGAAAATTTCAGGGTGGGTTGCATTTCCCCCTTGAAAATAAAACATCCTTCATCCATAAACAGCTGGCATGGTCTTTACTTACTCTTGGTACTGACAAGCCTTTGAAACGGTGGGAAATCCTGTCCTCATGTATCCCTGATACTCTATTAAGTTGCAATCTGTGACCTTGCCGTCTGAGCCTGCATGGGCACTGAAATATCTTTCTCCCTCACTGAATCCTAGTGAGAGGCTGAGGTCAGTAGAAGGGCAGTACGCACAGCAGCTACATTTTCTTCCTCTGCATTGGGGACTCTTTGCTGCCAGTTTTCGAGCTTTCATGATCCCTGTCATTCGGTACCTTAAACCAAAAAAAAATAGCATAATGCAAAAAATGTGTTCTCTGGTCACTTAGAAGGGCCCTTTACATACAAGCTGCGGCTGATTAACTGCCTCTGAGATTCGCCTTTGCTTACAACAGCATAAATCTGGAGTAACTGCATGTTAATCAGTGGAATTACTATGGATTTACACCAGTGTAGACGAGAGCAGCATTAGGCTCTTTGTCACCAATTTTGACCCTTGTATTATTCTTGGTGCTGTATTATTTCAACTGAAGTAAAACAGCATAAATCTGGAGTAACTCCCCTTTGGGACAAGAGTTTACACAAAATTGTCATTGTTCTTTCTAAGGAATTTCCACTGCAGAGCTACGGTATATGATTCTCTATGTAAATTTTGGTTCTGGAATTGGTTCAGTATGCTTGGAACATTCCACCTGGTAGCTAGGAGGTTGAATGATGTAGTTAATTTTTTCCACTGTATTATAATATATAGCTCATCTGTATTACAATATACAGTCTGTCCTTCCCCTGGCTGAATCACATTCCACTCTGATTCAGAACTGGGCAAGCCTGTTGAAGTTAATATGGGGTTACACGAGTGTTTTTTTTCTCCTGCTGATAATAGCCCACCTTAATTGATTACTCTCATTACAGTTGGTATGGCAACACCCATTTTTTCATGTTCTCTCTGTGTATGTATATATATATCTGCCTACTGTATTTTCCACTGTATGCATCTGATGAAGTGGGCTTTAGCCCACGAAAGCTTATGCCCAAATAAATTTGTTCATCTCTAAGGTGCCACAAGTACTCCTTGTTCTTTTTACAAGTGTAGCTGATAGCTGAAGTGAGCCCGAGGTGGGCTGAAGGAGATGCTTTTATTCTGAAAACCTCCCAAGCGTTCCAACATGCTTCGAAAAATGAAGGGTCTGACTCCGTGGCGCATTAGCAAAACCTGCTAATGGGTTTGAATCACAATTGATGCAGTTTTTCTAAAGGAAAAACCTTTCCTCGGAATCCCATCTCCACCCAGCAGGCAGCTTCCACAATCATGCACTGTTGCTCCAGTCAAAAGAAATTAAGGGGACTAACAGCATTTTCCCAAGGCTTTCCAATGGAAGCAGGGCTTGCTAATCTTTAGGAAATTATGCTAACAAGATCGAGGCCTGAACTGCAGGAGTTCAATGCACCAGTCTCTGAAATCACGCACGGCCATTAATCTATCAGGGCTTTAATGAACTAGAAAATGTGTGCTAAGCAGCGATAGGAAAGACGCTGTAAAGTTCCTCCCCTTCATAAACTGGGTTGATGACAGTGAAATATGAAAGCAACAAAGGGCTGAGCCAGCCAGAGACTGAGAAGCTCCTGGTAAATGTTGAGCACTTGCAACTCCTACTGAAGTCACAGCACGTCAGCACCTCTCTGGATCAAGCCATTGTGATTACAGATCAATAAGATGTTTGGTGTCAATGTCAGAAGGAAACTTTCCTTTCAGACAATCTTCCATATTTCCTACTCTTTTGGGAGGCAGAATCTGTGAGAGAAACCCTTAGAACACAGGACACATGGCTGATCAAAACACAATCACTCGAACTGGTCAGAAAATTTAAAAATAAGGATGAAATTTTGGCAAATTTAAACTTGTTTTTTTAAAACTCATGTTTTGCCCCATTTTTCCCAATGACCCCTACAAGTTACTTATTTCCTGTGCAATATTCTATTCTGCTTGATTTCTATGGAATAATATTGCTTGATTACTATGGAATAGTATTTCTTATTGGACAGCATGCAGGGTTGATTGGTCGGTAAAAGAAATAAGCTGCTGTTGCATTCATGGTAGATGTCCAATTTAGTTTAATTAGAATCCCACACAATAGAAACTGGAGAGACTAGGAACAAATGATGAGTGAAGTGGGGTGGCCACCCCATTTAAGGGCTAGAAGCCTGGAGGTGACCAGCCAGATCTGTACAATTAGCCCTACCTGCCACACCTGGAAAGCGGGTGGGGTTTAGTTAATAGAACCAGCTGGGTCTAGAGGAGATGATGCTCTGAGAAAGAACAGTGGGACCGGGGATGTTTAGGGAGAGGAACAACAAGAGTTAAGCTGGGGGGTGAGAGGGTTCAGATGAAGCCTGCTAAGGCAGGGAATGGCTGCTAGGAGTAAATAGGCTTCTGCTGGGGGCTCTGAGGTATTAGGTGGGAACTGAGAGACTCTAGAGACTATACACTAACTGCTGCGAGGGAGCAGACTGCAGTCTTTGGGAAAAGACTCCAGGCAGAGAAGGCCTTGGAGGCCCCAACGTGAAGGATTACACGAGTGGACTTGTGGGAGATTTGAGAACTCTGTTTTGGGATTGATTTGGGTACTTTACTTGATAAATCCAGCCCCAGGAAAGGGTTTGGCAAAACCAAAATGTCTTTGTTTTTGGAGGTTGATTTAAGGGGCCCTGAGTTGAAGGAGATTGGAGAAACTGAGGTAGGGCTGCTGCAGACTGATCTCTGGCCACAAGAGGTACTTGGGAGCTGGCTGGCCTGGTTACAAAGGGTTTTATTTGCAAGGAATGCTAATTGGCCATCCGCAAGCAGCTTGTTTTCATTTGCTCCTTAAAAGAAACAGCCTGAGAACTTTTCTTTCACCGATCCTCCGAAGAATTCGATCAGTGTACACATGTGCTTAAAGTTATGCACATGTAAGTCATAGCAGGATCAGTGCCTAAGTTAAGGGGTCTCTGCTTTAAAGTTTATAGCACCGGTGCCTAAGCCATCCTCCTATGATAGCCAACAAACTATAAAGCTTGCCAAGAGTGAGGGTGAGGGATAACTAGCTTTTTTTTAGAAGTTGGGGGAAAGTTTTTAAAAGTTTCAGGGGAGGGGATCAGAAAAATGTTGAGAGAAGTTTAAAAAAATATAGAGGGGTGGGAAGAATCTTGGAGCTAATCACCATCCTTGTGGGGATGGGAAGGATATTTTCATTTGCTTCGCCCCCCTGCCTTCTACTTCAAACACTTGCATTCAAGTCACTGCATATGTTGGCCCCAACTCCAAACAGCTCTGTGGTGGTCTTCAGCAGCACATCAATGGACTGTATACACTGTTTGGCATAGCCCCAGCTTCTGCATGATGTCTTCCCCTAGAGAAGGCCATGGAAGTCTGCATTCTGTGTGTGGGCTTTATATTTGCAGTAATTTAAAAAAATAACACACCATCTTTACTTTTGTTTTTTGGGTCAACTATTTAGCCTTCTAATCTCTGGGGGCAGTTCATCTAAAAACAAAAGGCCCTCAGTGTCTCAGCTGTATTGGGATGAAAGGAGTGTCAATTCTCTGTAGTGTTTTCTAATCTGAGACTGCTCCTCATCTCTCATCAGCAGTTACTGCTTTTATTCTGTAATCTCTTCCAGATTCAAGGGTCTAACAAAGCAAATTTAATGTTTATACATAAACTGCAAAGATATAATACAATACAGTCAGGATTTTCACATATTTCTGATTGTCTTAACCCTTGTGAGATCACTTTGAAGCTTTTAATAAAATGCCCTTTATTTATTACATCATACAATCTACATGATGAAAGGGAAAGCACCAACTTAAACTTGGCTCTGAATTAAAATTTTGTTGAAAGGAGATTCTATGCCCCCTCAGACCAATGAGAATGTTTCCATGCACAAACTTCCCAATGAAAACTTAGCTGAAAGCCAGTATTCACTCCCCTGTAGCGCTTAAAACCCACATATCTCAGCACTGAGTCTGTAATTCTTGCCTTACTTGAGTCTATGGGAGTTTTGCCGTTAATTTGAGGGGGGACAGGATTTCACTATACAGTTCTATGAGCCTATGACAATTTATACCAGCTGAGGATCGACCCCCTTACTGTGAAATTGACCGTAACTAAAAGTCACGACTTGAAAACCTAGCCTGTTTCAAACGAGGAGTGAAAAGTCATTTCAGGATCTTGAGTTCCCATTGCCAAATGTTCTCATTTTACAATCACATTTCCCTTTTAAAGAAAAATGTTTTTCTTTTCCTGTTTATTTTGTAAAAGACTCACATGGACAGCAGGGGTAACTGACTACTAGACTACTAGACACACACAGTTATTCCAAGACACTACACTGACTCCTTAAGGTACCTTTATGTTACCAGAGCCATGTAAAGACGCATCAATGAGAATCAGGCCCAATGTGCTGTCCTGAGCACAAAGTAAATTGAAAAGATAGGGAACTCTATTTCAATATAGGGTGAAATCCTGGCCCCATTGAAGTAAATGGGAACACTCCTGTTGGTTTCAATAGGGCCAGGATTTCACTCCTGATCAGTTCCAGAGATCTTGGGTGACACTTGCTTTTTGAGGCAGCGACTATCTTTTGTGCTCTGTTTGAACAGCACTGGGCACAATGGGATCCTGACTAGACTTCCAGGGCCCTGTGGCAATATAAATAATAATACTTTCAACAACAGGCAGTAAAACGTTTTCAGGCAGAAGTGGCAGTTTAAAGTCTCTGGATGTCCCTTGAAATTGGCCTTCATTGATTTTCATGGCCCAAGATGATAGAAATGCAAAAATCAACGGCTTGTGTTTTACACAACAAACTACCACTTAACATGAATGTTGCTTCTTGCAGCATGCAGGACCTCAATCAGTTGCTACTCAGTGTTTACTCCCTTGCTTTAACAACGAGTTCTGCCTGTGTCAGGAGTCAGTGAAGATTTCAGGATTCAGCCGGATGTCCTGATATTTGGTTTTTACCCCCTTTCAAAGTAGGAGTCTGAGGGAGAGTATGAAAGGATAGCCAATGGGAGCATGTTGGGCCAATCCAATTCTCATTGAGTTCAATGGAAAGATGCCAATTGTCATTGATGGGAGATGGATCAGACCCTTGAGGGAGGGAGGGAGAAAGGGAGGGGTGGTGAGCTGGCCATGCTGCCTGGCAGCTGTGGGGCCAGAACAGGAAGCAGAGTGCAGACATGACACATGTCCCAGGATATGCAGGGATGGAGCCAAGAATCCAAGTGGAAACTCATGCCCAGTTTGTTTCTAGGCAGCACCTCCTGCCCTTTTCACTTCCCTGTGGTTCGGCCAGTAACTGAGCCTGGAGGACAATAATTAGGACACCCACTTAGTGTTTTATGAGCCCTTTCCCCTCTTTTGTGGGTTTTTTCCCATAGACTCAAAACGTCAAGTTTGCAAAGAGCTGGTTTACAAAATTCTGAATAAAAAATTCACTGCTTATGGTTCAGTGAAACGATCTGTCTAATCTATCTATCTAATCTATGCTTTTATGTGTAAATATTCTCCTCTCAAACTGTGAGCCCAGACAGCACTGGACTAGTGCATGAGGATGAGATAGTGAAACTGACTAGAAATCCCACCCCCATCCCTGCTGAAAAGTGAAGCCGACCAATCCATTTCCAGTGTCTAAATTGAATGAAAGGCACTGGGTAAAAACTTCGGGTAGGGGGAACTGATGGCTTTTGGAGCTATGGAACTGATGGAACGTATTAGTATTGGGCAGGGAAGAGAAGAATTTTATCCTGGGAATGTGCCACGTACCACCATCTTAGGCTATGCCCACACTTGGAGCTAGGGGGCGTGATTCCCAGCTCGCACAGACATGCTCACACTAGCTCTCATTGAGCTACTGCACTAAAAATAAAAAGAAAAGGAGGACTTGTGGCACCTTAGAGACTAACCAATTTATTAGAGCATAAGCTTTCGTGAGCTAGCTCACGAAAGCTTATGCTCTAATAAATTGGTTAGTCTCTAAGGTGCCACAAGTCCTCCTTTTCTTTTTGCGAATACAGACTAACACGGCTGCTACTCTGAAACCTGCACTAAAAATAGTAGTGAAGCCAGGACAGCACAGGCCATGGCAAGTGGCAGCAGGTACCCGCAGGGTTCAGTTAGGTTTGTATTCTGCACCGCTCGCCCATGCCACTGCTCGCTGCTGCCCATGCTACCCCCGCTACACTACTATTTTTAGCATCCTAGCTGGATGAGAGCTAGCACCTGTGTCTATGCAAGCTGGGAATCACATCTCCGTGCTAACTCTAGACATAGCGTGAGATGGACATTTTTTAAGGGAGCCTCCTGTGACATTACTGGGTAGAAGTGAGACTAATAATAAACCACCCTACTTTTGGGTAGCCACCTAGTTGAGCACCATGTCTCCATACTCCTGTACATCTCTTGAAGTGACAGTTTTGTTTAAATGTTTTGTTTAACCTGCTTCACTGGGTAGACTGTGCCTAATGCTTTAGTGACAGGTTTCAGAGTAGCAGCCGTGTTAGTCTGTATTCGCAAAAAGAAAAGGAGGACTTGTGGCACCTTAGAGACTAACCAATTTATTAGAGCATAAGCTTTCGTGAGCTACAGCTCACTTCCTCAGATGCAGTCTCCACGATATGCATCTGAGGAAGTGAGCTGTAGCTCACGAAAGCTTATGCTCTAATAAATTGGTTAGTCTCTAAGGTGCCACAAGTCCTCCTTTTCTTAATGCTTTAGTGTATGCATTCCTGAATCTGCATTTGGCTCATCAGCCCAGAGGGAACATACATTTCACTAACAAGCTCTCAGAATAAAGGGCCTGGTTCTGTAAACAATTACTCACATTCTTAAGTGTTAGCAGGATCAGGCCGTTAGCAAAAGAGTAATTTGCAAAGTGTGATATAATGGTGCACCCAATTTTAAATTAACCTGGCATCCGTGATGACGCGCAGACTGAGAACTCGAATGCTGGTTGACAAGAAGCTTTAGAAGAAGTGGATACAAACAGATGTATCTGATTCTGATCTGATTCTGCAAACGGCTTTGCATTGATGCAGGGGTCCATCTGTGCAGAGCAGTGTGTAGGAGTAAGCAGTCTTCACACTAATTTTCCTGCTATGGATTTGGAAGTTGGGTTCAAATTCACTTTCCCTTGATAGGACCGGGTGGAGGTATCTGTAATGACTTATTAATACTGTATGTGACCTGTGTTAGGATATAGATATTCAGGCCTGTCTGCAAAGGCCTGTACTTTAAGAATCTAGGTGTATTCTTATCATTTGGCTAGTTCTAGAGGTATAAAAGAAAGAATCAAAATCACTGTCTGCCAGTGTAAGGGTCTTCTCTTATTGTGACAGTCTGAGGCCCTGTTCTTAGGCTAAGGCCTTTGGCTAAGCGACAGAGGCAGCCATAAGCTAGGAAGCGAACTGTCATATACTCACATTCCAAACTAGTCACATTGAAAGAAGGTGCTATTGGGCTGTTAGGAATACAATCCTGTCCTGATAGTGCCTATCGCCTCCAGAGAAAGGGAAGTGCCTCGAAAATGTAAAAGGAAACTTAGTTTGATAGCATCCTGTCTGGCAAGAACTCACTTATCAATAGCTGGGATGTGAAATCCTCACTTCTGTATTGTTTTGTCATTATAGTTCCCACTTTGCTATTGTTTGTCTATATAATCTCTGTCTGGTTCTGTGATTGTTTCTCTCTGCTGTATAATTAATTTTGCTGGGTGTAAACTAATTAAGATGGTGGGATATAATTGGTTACATAATCATGTTACAATATGTTAGGATTGGTTAGTTAAATTTCAGGAACATGATTGGTTAAGGTATAGCAAAGCAGAACTCAAGTTTTACTATATAAACTGCAGTCAATCAGGAAGTAGGGGGGTGGGGGTTGGCATGCGGGTGGGGGAAATGGGAACAGGGAATGGGGGTAAGGAAATTGGAATCATGTTTGGCTAAGGGCAGGAATGGGAACAAGGACACAGGTGTAAGGCTCTGTGGTGTCAGAGCTGGGAAGGGGGACACTAAGGAAGGAAACTGGAATCAAGCTTGCTGGAAGTTCACCCCAATAAACATCGAATTGTTTGCACCTTTGGACTTCGGGTATTGTTGCTCTCTGTTCATGCGAGAAGGACCAGGGAAGGAAATGGGTGAAGGAATAAGCCCCCTAACAACCTGGACAGTGAATGTTTACTGTATGAATATGTTGGTTTAGTTTAATAGCAGGCTGTTGGAAAAACAAGTGGGAACGCAAGACAATGGCTCCAGTTAAGACACCTCGGGGCTCAAAGACAATGCCTGAGCCATTAACTGGGAAGATCGCACTTCCTTGTCTCCAGCCAAGTTACACAGCTTGGTTCGCCAATGCTGAGAACCAAAAGATCAAAAGGACCAGAAAGAGTTAAAAGGACTCTGGCTAGAGGTCAGGCAGTTGCAAAGGCATAGACTGACTCACAGACAGCTGTTTGGGGGGCTGCCAAAGATAGGCTTTCCTAGGCTTCAGGGGATGGTGAACCTTTAGCAAGACAGGCATGTATAGCTCTTTTATTGTTAAAACCCTCTTTCTCTTATATTCTGCTTTGTTCCTACTGTTCAGAGTAAACAATACTTTGATTTCAGAAAGGTCCTTTGGGTCACTGTATTTACCGTTGGTCACAAGCTCGCAGAGTATCCACAGATACTCAACCCCATTCAGACCTGTTGGGGTAAGCACAGGCGACTCCCAGGGTGCTGTAGCATGAAATCCAGTCTAAATGGGGAGAACTGTATGATTCCATCCCTGGGAGGTAATGGCACAAGACCTCATAATTTTGGGGTTTCACTCAGAGAAAACAGAGAAGGAGCCAGCGGGGCAGCTAACCCTGTAACTGTGACAAGGGCTACCAGTGCTGGCAGCTCTTTAGTTGAGAATCTGGAAAATTTGGCTTTCGGAAAATTAAATGTATTTTCATTGTGTGCAGCAGTAGCATGGATCTATCCAATACACTAAATCTACCCAATGTACACACAATTCTTTGACTGAAGTGCCTATTGAATTCAGAGAGAAAGTTTGCATAACTGCAGGTTCTCTTGAAAAATCTAAAACTAAAAACATAACAAAGATCCCTTCTCCATTATCTCATTGAGAGGTGGGGATTGCTCCCCCACACATACATCTTGCAGAAAAGACTGTGGGGGCTTCCCCCAAACCCAGAGATCTATTTAAGCCCCAGTGCATCTGCACCAGCTCTAGCAGGTCCATTGTGACTGCGCTACTAAGGACATCCTGCCACGGAAGTTGTTCCACAGAAAACATAATCCAGCCCCAAGCTGTGTGATCCTTTTTGTCTTAGCTACGCAGCCCCTCACCCACTACTCTCTCAGCTGGCTCAGTCTGCACCCCCTTCCCACACGTGGACCTCAGGCCAATCAAACACTTTCCATGGGGGTCTGAAGAAAGAAAACTGATTGTGAAAGTGGCTGAGTCCCCACTTTAGCGTAGGTGGGGCGATTATGTAAGGCATTGCCCTCTCCATCCATGGCTCATGAGGGGACAAGATGGGACTTGGAATTTAACCACACAAGAAGCTATGATTTAGTTATTCCACTGTCCTCCCTTTTTTCCAACTCTTTGGGGGACTGAGACCAAGTACGTTACAAAGGAATGCTCCAGGCTGCCAATAATGCAATTAAAAAATCAGGCCTCATCTGGGATTCTGGTTTGGCAAAAATCTCCAGCCTGCTGGATTTAGGTTGGGACAAAATCAGATTCAATAAAGTCTTTCCAGAGAAGATGAGAGAATTTTATTGTGTTCTCCAATTACCTCTGTAGCCACATAAGTAATTCACATAAAAAAAGTACTGCAGAAATTACAGGAGGGCTGGGCAGAGAAGAATGATCATTTGGAATTGAAGTGGCACAAAAGAATTAGCTTCTGGCAGACCCTCAAAGTAGCGAGCCATGGAATGGGATCAGAAACTCATGCAAAGTCAGCCTGTGTTTGTCTCATCCAGTCTTAAGAAACCAGCTAAAATATGATCCACTAAACCTGGACTTCTCTAACTTTCCCTATAACTTTTGCTATAAGAAAAGGAGTACTTGTGGCACCTTAGAGACTAACCAATTTATTTGAGCATGAGCTTTCGTGAGCTACAGCTCACTTCATCGGATGCATACCGTGGAAACTGCAGCAGACTTTTGCTATGTAGGACCAGATGGGTGCTGGATATGTCCCCTCCCAGTAGGTGATGAGGGTATCCATGGCCACAGCATTACAGATATTATAGTGATAAGTATAGTACAGTGTTTCCCAAACTTGGGACGCCACTTGTTCTGGGAAAGCCCCTGGCGGGCCAGGCCGGTTTGTTTACCTGCCACGTCCACAGGTTCAGCTGATCGCGGCTCCCACTAGCCGCGGTTCGCTGTGCCCGGCCAATGGGGGCTGCGGGAAGCAGCGGCCAGTAGGTCCCTCGGCCTGCGCCGCTTCCCGCAGCCCCCGTTGGCCAGGCACAGCGAACCGCAGCCAGTGGGAGCCGCGATTCGCCAAATCTGCAGATGCAGCAGGTAAACAAACCGGCCCAGCCTGCCAGGGGCTATCCCTGAACAAGCGACGTCCCACGTTTGGGAAACACTGGTATAGTATAAGAACCTATATAGAACAGAACTGTCCCCTTCTTCCTCGTACTCTGCAGATGGTGGTCTCCATGGTAGGAATGTGTAGGGGAGGAGAGGCAGGAATTGGCTGAGGGCAGGTAGGAGCAATATGATCCCCCAACGTTTCCACGGAGATCACCCAGGACAACATATAATTTACATGATATATTTAGCTTATATTTCCTTTTTTACTTAAGTTAAGTGTCCTCCAAATACAGAGACGTTAGGAGGTTTCTCTGTGAATTTTGTTCAGGAAAGGAGAAGGAATCAGGAATGTGTTAGGGATGAATGTCTTTTTTTTTTTAAACCAAATACATTGAAATAAAACTGAACTACATACTTTGCAGTGCATTAAATTCACATGACACATGCCAGGAGAAACTACTCCACAGAGAGTTGGGGGTGTACTCTCCTCAGAGCTACAGCTGCGACTGCATTCCAGAGCTTGTACAAATTCATCAGTTCGGAAGGAAATGGCATTACACAGATCTGTAATGCAATCTGATTTTGAGCATTGCTCCTAATCCAAGCTCAGATCCAGTAGGATATCCTTGGTTTTTTTCATTTTGTGTTCAGCAAATGATAACCAGATTGTTTTCCTGCTGAAGCAGTAACGTCCACTGTTAATCCCTCTGTGTAATATACAATATACTCTCATTCAGGCTTTACAATACAGATATAGTCATTTTTCTTGTTATTTCCTATGATGTAAACAGTTCCCTGATTCTTCCAAATCTTCCTTTGGCCTTGGCTACACTTACAGATGTACACCGCTATGAGTTAAACCGGCCTTCGTGCAGCTGAGTAGGGAAAGCGCTGCAGTCTGTCCACACTGACAGCTGCCAGCGCACTGTGGTGGCCACATTTGCAGCTGCATTCGGAGTGGTGCATTATGGGCAGCTATCCCAGCATTCAAGTGGCTGCAACGTGCTTTTCCAATGGGGCGGTGGGGTGGAGTGTGTCGTGTGTATGTGGGGGGAGAGAGAGTGGGTTTTTGGGGGGCAGAGAGTATGTCAGCACGCTGTCCTGAAAGTACAGGCCCCCCTCCTTCCCCTGCCTCTCTCTCACTCACTGAAAGCAATGGCAGCTGTTTCTTTTTTTCCTCATAGACGAGATAAGCAGCCGCTCACTGAAACGTACCCCAATCCCCCCCGCCACACCCCGCCGCCCCTCTCTTCAAGCAAACGTTAGCTGTCGGCACTCCAAACGGAGCCCCCTGCCTGCCTCTCGCTCAGTCAAAGCCAACAGTGGCTGTGTTTGTTTTTTGAATAAGCAGCCCCCGAAGCGGAGCTTTGAAAAGGCACTGCCGCGTCCGGAGTTCACAACCAAACAAGAGAGGACGCTTCAGTTAAAAGGCTTATGGGGAGTTTCCGGAGGTCAATCAGGGCGTAATAACGTTACTCCCCGTTTACACTGGAGCTGGAGCGTCTCAGCCCATGCGCAACAGCTGTTAATCCCCTCGGGAAGGTGGAGTACCAGGAGCGCTCCAGCCAAGGAGTCCGAGCACTCTACATGCCTTGCCAGTGTGGACAGGAAGAAAGGTAGAGCGCTCCGGGAGGCTTGATTGCGGTATAACGTGCACATGTAGCCAAAACCTTTGTCTCTGAAATATTTCGCAGCAGATGCACAAAAGGGAACTGAACGTGACTGAGAGTGCAAAACATCAACTAGTGCGGCTACAGCACAGTACGTCCAAAGTATTTCCATGTTTCCCCTTTATCTCTGGAATAGGAAGATCTCCAATAGACAGCACCTATGGAAAATTCAAGGTCTGCCATGCTTAAAAGCTGTGACTTGCCGGGGACACTGCACTTCAGTAGGGAAGTTATACCACGGGACTCCATTCAGCTGGAAAGTTTTGTGCTCAGTGTGACGGGGTGTTCCAGCCCTGCGCTGGGCTGCCGGGGTGGACCAATCATTCTTGGCCCAGGAGGCCACGCCTCCTCTTCCCTACTGCACATGCTCCAAGTGGAGAACTCCGACAAAAGGAGGCAGCCCAGGCCAGTCGGAGGGAGTGGGGTGGGGGGAACAGAGGAGGAAGGGAGTACGGTGCTGGCTCCTGCAGCGGTACCTGCAGCACCCCTGGTGGTAAAGCCCAGGGACCTAGACTGCCCGCCAGATGACCCGCCGGCTGCAGAGACCACCGTGGAAGCCGAGCCGCCGCCTTCTGAAACTACATCCCAGCCCAGAGAGACATGAGGCCTATAGACTGATTGTTTGCTTGCCTTGCCCCGCCCTGGGGTTGCCCTGCTTTGCCCTGCCCAGGGGGCTAATTCCCCAGACGGTTGGATTGTTTGCTTCCCAAGCCAGGAGGCTGCCAGGCTATAGACTGCTTGCTTATTTTGTCCCACCCAGGGGCCGCAGCCTGCTTGCTGCTTAGCCCTGACCAGGGGGCTAATTCCCCAGACTGTTTTGCCGCCCCAACCGGGGGCTGCAGAGCTACAGACTGTTGCTTATCGCGCCCCGCCCTGGGGCTGCAGCCTGATTGCTGCCAATAACTATCGCCTGCCCCTCGCCAGGAGGCTGCAGGGCCACAGACTGTTTGATAGTTTTCCCTCTCAGAATCCATGGATTAACCGTTTAGGTGACCCCGTCCCGGGGCCGGGCCACACTTGGCAGAAATCACCCACTTACCAGGGAAGCCCACGGCCGAGTGGCGGAGCGGGCCACCCCCATACTGGACTGACGGGGGCACTCCAGCTTGACCAGCAAGGCCCCGCCCATCACACACAGATAAAATGGTGGAAATCGTCAATATACACTTCCGGGCCTGCAGAACTTTCATAAGAAATTCAGCGGGAGTACTAAACCTTTCTGTTCTAGCCAGTGACACAGAGACCTCACACTGAGATACTGATGGGATTGAGACCCTAATATTTGTGCTTCTTCCAAAACCTGCACAAAACTAAGCTATGACTGAGAGGGCCGAAAAAAAGTGACTTGAAAGCAGCTGAGGAAGTTATATCAGCCAACAGCCAGATTAGCAATGACTCATCCCCTTAATTATAGGTTCACAGATTCAAAATGGGCACTGGTTGGGGGATCTTGCATTAGCCCACCTCATTTGATGTTCATAAAAGGTCTGCTAGCTGCCTACATTCAAGTCTCTGCAGCTAGATGGCCTTCTGCCCATTCCCCACTTGTTTAGGAAAGCTATTCCACCTGTGCTCAGCAGTATGGGTTAAAGCGGACTAGCTGCATAATTTTTGGAAGCCATAGTACTTCTTCAGGAAGCTTTTCCACCATTGCTGTATTGTTGCCAGGTTTCTTTTTATGTGATGGCACCTGTTGATTGCTGCATGTGCCAAATAGAGTAACTGCATAGTGAGACTGCAAAGACGGGGGCCAGATTCTGATCTCAGTTACACTAGCGTAAAATTGGAGTAAGTCCACTGAAGTCAATGGAGAATGATATCAGAATCAGATCCAGGAGTTCTGCATGCATTAGCAGATTCCAACAAAACCGTGACATAACTGAGAACCCAAGGACTGAAAGGAACAGCTGGATAAAGGAAATATATGTGATGTAACAGTTTCTGGTTTCCAGGTCCCCTTAGGGTTGCCAGATTTGGTTGGACATATTCCTGAGGATTCATCACATGACATAATCTTTAATTAAAGATTCATCTTTAATTCCTGGAGTGTCCAGGACAATCCCGGAGGGTTAGCAATGCTAGCGTCCTGCTTCAAGCCATAAAGAGGCACTGGAGGATATAAGTCCAGGCACAAACAGTTCAAAATACCACAGCCCGAGGGACAAGTTATGCACTTACCATGAGAGGTCATCAACCAGGTTTAGATACGGCCTTCTCTGAAAGTGTTAAATGAAGGTCAAAGGCAAGAAAGAGACTTTCGTTATCTTTGTTCCAAGGTACGAGAAGAGAAGACAGATCAGCTAACTCCTCATCTAACCAATAGGATGATACAGCTGGATATGACTCGCAGGGCCCACAATGCTTAGGTGTTTTTTAACAAATCCTCGACAAGCATCCTTGCCGGACAGCCGTTATTCCCCTGCAAGGGTGACTGGCTGCCGTGGTGTCAGTCCCTAACAGCCCCCTTACATGCTTCTTTCAGTGCACGGGGGCCACAGTATGTCAGGAGCATGGCTCAAGTTCTGTATTGCCAGCTTCCAGGGCAATGATTTAGCCACCACTGCTGTGGAGAGAGTGTGACGGGCTGAGGCAAAAAGCTCCCATTTTCACAGACATCCTCATGCATTTGCATTGCAAGAGGGGACTGGCACGTTGCTCACAGCCACTGCCAAAGTGACCCAGTGCCTCTCATCGGACACAACAAAAAACGAAAGACGCAAACACTGTTTTGAGGTGGTTACTTTGTTGCGAGCTGGTGTAAAGAGCTGCACAAAGGAAGCCAAGTGCAGTGAACAACAAACTATTGCAGAGATACCCAAACTGTGGGGCATGCCCCCCTAGGGGGGCACAGAGGAACATTCGGGGGGAAGGGGGGTGCAGCAGGGCCCCGGCCAGTCCCCACAGGAGATGGGAAGGGAATGCCATCCAGCCCCACTCCACTCCCAGCTTTGCTCTGGCCCCACCCCCAGCCTCAGCCCCCAACCGCGGCCTGGCCATGGCTCCGCCCATGCCCTCATTCCCAGCCCCAGCCCTGGCCCTGCTCCTGCCCCAGACCCACCTCCAGCTGAGACCCCCTTACCCCTGTCTGCGCCACCCCCACCCTGGGAGCCGCAGCTCTTCTCCCAGCCCCTTATCTAATAACTGTTTAACATCTATACAGCCATAGAGCACTCTCATAGCAGGGAATCATTTGTCTCCTGAATTACACGTAGGCACCATTCAAGCTCTCGGGGTGATGCCCTTTAAAACGTCCATGCAGAAAACTGCCCAACTCAGTCCTGTTTGTGACTCAGCCGACCCAGGATCCAGGCCTCTGGGCTTCCAGAGCAGGGGGCGGCTCCGTGTTCTATCCCCCACTGTCCCTGTGGAGCTCTGACTACCCTCAACATAGTGAGGGCTCTAGGGTAAAGATCGTGCTCTCCCAAGATTATAGCAGTCTCCACAGGGCAGGAGGAGGGCACAGAGTGTCAGACTGGCTCCACCAGCCTACCTAGTCTTCGCCTCCTTCCCCTTTGCAGATTTTGAATGCTCAGAAAGTTCTCCTGGGAGGTATGGAGAGGTGGGGGAGACTGCCACAGAGGAAATGGACCCAAGGGGAGGGAAACCCACAGTTCTGCAGGGGACAGTCCCGCCCACAGGAGCTATTTTGGCTTCCCAAAAGTTCTTCCAAGGGCCTATTGAAATAATGAAAGCTACTCATTGTAGCGAAAAAAGCAAAATTATTCTCCAGACTGAGTAAATGTGGTTCGGAAACTTGCCTCTCTCTCCAACAGAAGTTGGTCCAAGAGAACATACTACGTCACCCACCTTGTCTCTGTAAACTTCCCCCTTGTAAGTGGTAAAATGTTTTGAACACAAATGTCGACGCTTCCTTCTAATTTTGTTAGCAGGACACAGTGTTTCCGTAATCAAATTCAGTTGCCTAATGTATATCTTATGCACCATAAAACTAGCTAAGAGGAACAAACACTTTATATGCCATTTACAGTGCTTTCCAAAGGGATGGGGCCACTTATATTTGACCTTTGCGAGGCTTTGTGATGCCTGAGGCTAGATGCTTAAACAGAATCACCTACCTGCATTTTACATTCCCTTTCATCTTTTATTCCATGCAATAAATTCCCTGCACCCATTGGTAACAAACATCTGGCACAGAACCCAGCAGCCAGCTTTCTGCACTCATAGAAGGAATCTATATTCAAAAGCAAGATTAATTATCTTCTGATGGTACTGAGCCTAAAACCACCACCTCAGAGGAGAGAGGTGTCATCTGGACTCTGTGAAATGAGCAATGTTTAGCTCTGTTCTTAGTGGGCAGTTTTCCACCAGGGGCCAAACTGATTATAATTTTTTATTGTGATCTCATTCCCCCATTTGTCAGATTCACTCACCTGTTTGACCACCTAGAAGTTGCCATAATAGAAATAAATAATAACGCTAATAATAGTTAAGTGGAGTGATGGATATGATGTAGTGGCTTTTTTATTCTACAAGCTCAGACGACCTGTCTTGCATCCCAGGAGCAGGGTCCAAATTTCCAATTGACTTCAACAGAACTTCAGGGGCATTGCTAGGTGACAAAGGAAAGCAGGATCAGGTGTACAGATTTGCATGCTGTGATCATAAGGCTTCGTCTGCCAGGAAGAAGAAGAAGAAGAAGAAAAGAAGAAATAATAATGGTAGATTTTAGCTCAATTTCCTCCCATCCATTCTTCTCTGTGTGCCTATCTCCTTGCTCTAATAGAACAGAACCTAGAGCTGGATGATAATATTGAAGGCTGTTCTTTTGTCATCGGAAGATGTCTCAAAGTGACCAAGCAAGAGGGAGTTTTGTGTAGTTGTGACTTTTTCCATAATATTCAGTTAGTCTTTTGTCAGCGTGGCTAACTTCTTGGTTATGTTTTCCTGTAAGAATACCCCACCAGCTGCATACTTTATCATGTGACACAAACAGTTTTTACTGAAATCCATATGTGTTTCTGTGAGTTGAAGAATCCTCTCCACTCATAGTTCAGTAAGTGCACTTACGCCTGTATTCTCTGATATAAAAAGCCGTAAAGGGAATTTGGATTAGGCCATATATGACTAACTAAAAGCATTAGATCCCTAATGAGCAAGTTATCCCACAAATAAATGGCCTATTTTTTTACAGACAACTTGACCACCTCCCTGGTCATCAGCAATGTAGCATAACAAACTCACTTAACCCCCAGCCTCACTACTGCCCCTTAACTCATCATATAGACTTCATCCAGCAGCTGGCAGAGAAAACAGAAGGGCTGCAAGCTCTCAGTGCAGGGAATTTGCGAGAGCCCTGGCATGAAGGAACTGTGACTGAGTCTGGCCAGAGTGAGTTACCCTATCCTCCAGAATGGAATGAGAACCATGTATTCTGAGGAAACACTCAGCCTGACTTAACCTTTCCCTAACAGCCAGATCTTTCCTCTGGGACAGGGGGAAATCTTGGCATTGCATAGCCAACCTAGTCTGTTTTTGGCTGAGCAATGGCATTTTTTCCGTGGCTGCACAAACCACCCTCTGAGTTCTATTTGGAGCCTCACTGAGAACATTTTTTTCTTGTTATTTAATTAATTTATTCTGGTTCAACAGTGAGAGTCTGCCTCCAAGTGCGATTTTGTTCTCCAAGCCCTACGAAGTTGTCTTCCCATCCAGATGCTGCTAACCTGATCCATCACCCTGTGCTTCTCTATAATGAATAATGCAGCAGGAGCTCCTAGTCATGTCTCGCAGGTCTTGGGACTAGATGCAAGCTTGTGTCATTGGATAGATTCTACGTCCCATCATGGGGGCAAAGCTTCAGCTGCTGTGTATCATCATGACCACAATGAAACTACACCAATTTCCACCACTGTGGGATCTGGCCCATCACTTTGTTTATACATTTGTCGATTGTAGAATTACACTGACCCATGCATGGAGGAATGTGACTCTCCATGTTTCGGGATACTCAGCCAGGGTGATGAAACTTCCTCATCTGACAGTTTTGAAGTCAATAGGAGTTTTGTGCCATGAAGACATAAGGGCCAAGCCCCACAGCTGTCCCATGGTTTTTATACATGTTGTGAGTGTGGGAAACTGGAGTCATTGCAGAATGGCATATACCCATGTTTTGTCCCTTGACAAATAAGAAGAATATGGAATAAAATATGTTATTACGGGAAAGATCTTTTACAAATGAGCCCAAGACAGTCTTTGGCTTTATCAAATATGTCTAAGACATGGTCTACACCTCTTTTTTATGGTATAACTTTCTGTTTAGGAGGGTGATTTTTTACTTTGGGGTTATACTGGTGTAAATATTTATGTGCACGCAATTATACTCGTATAAAGGTGGCTTATACCGAGATAGCTGACTCCCTTTCCCATGTGGGAATGACTATACTGATATAAGCATCTTTATAATGGTATAACTGCATGAATGGCACCAACTGGGGGCTTCCTGGGGGAGTAGCCCCCTGCTCCCCTCCCCCAAAGGTTTTTGCAGTTTCTCAAAATTCCATAGGTTGCCGAGCCAGCGGGGGTCAGAGTCCAGCCATTTTTAAGCAGTGATTCCATACTCAATTACTACAGATGCTAACAAAATGGTCCGGAGCATCTCTCCAGCTGTGTGATCACAACACCACTGAACTTTGATCCAGCCTCTCCTCTGTACAGACAGATGTCTGGGCCAGATTTCCATGAATAATGATGTGATTTGGCGCATGGAAACTGGTGGGAACCAGATTTTGCCCGCCCTCCACCGCCGCCCCAGGAAATATCTGAATTGGTGCCTCTGAACTGCATCCCCGCAAGGAAGATTGTAACACTTTAAATATACCAGTAAAGTTGCATTAATGCATGAACCCCCCAGAGTATGAAAGCGTGGGATCTCCACAAGTGACTACAGCCAGCTTTCTCTTTGCCCTTGTTTCCCATCCCTTCTAGAGGCCAGCCACAAGCTGAGCACAAGAACTGCTTAACTATACCCGTAGAGCTAAAGTGGTACAACTTTTGTGTGCAGATAAACCCTAATTCAACAGAACAAGTGTTTAACATAATCCCTATGTTGCAGTCTCTGTTTTAATACTTTCTTAAATACTTAGCCGTTAAAGTCATACAGTTCAGAACTCTGCTGAGAAATAAAGACAGTTAAACTAAAGATTTCAACAAATCATAAAGAAGGTTAGAGGATATTCCTTTTAAACTTCTAATGATTGCCAGGGCCTCTCTTTGCTAAGGATTTGTGCCTGATTCCGATAATTACATCACAGCCTGCCAAAATCCTTTAGACCAATTGTGGGAGCCATAAACCTGCTGTGAACTACTTTGTTAAACTAGAGGTTCTTCAGCAAGTCAAAGCTCCTTTTTTTTGAATGGGTTGTTTAAATCCAAGTGTAAAAGTGAACTTGACAAAACATGGCAACGGGGAACAAAGCTGCACCAGCTAGTGTGTTCTTCTTGAGTCTACAGCAGAATTAAAGCCACAGTTTCCAAGGCAGGAAGAAAGTGCAAACTACCCTTGAGTGAACCCTCTCAGAGGATAATTTGTCCCACCCTGCCCCAGCCAGGGTGAATCTGCCCGAGTGGTTTTCTTCCATCTCTGACTTCTGAGATTCTAAAATAATTAGCATGAAGGGGCTGGGTCCTCTGAGTCCTTGGGGGATTTTCTGGCTCTGCTAGAACTTATTGCAAAGAATAGAAGCCATGTCATATGAGGAGTGAGGTGGGACTGGTGTGAGGCATTCGCAGCTGAGAGAGAGTACAGTATAACTGATTAAAATAGGTGGAACTGTGTTCACGCACTAGGCCAGTGTTTAGCAATTTAAGTGGCTAAGGCATGGGGGGGAGGAGTCAGGAATCTGAGCTCCATGCCCAGTTCTGTTACTAACCTACCCTGTGACATTCAGCAAGTCACTTTAAATAAAAGCCAAAGCAACCCCCTCTCTTTGACTCAGTTTTCCCATCTGTAAAGTGGGGTTAATAATGCTCCCCACAGCTTTGTAAGATGCTTTGCAAATTTAGGATGAAAACTACCAAGCAGATAAGTGTTAAGATTTCTTAGACCTCATGTGTTGGCCAATGACATGGACAGCTTTAAACTGAGCCCTTAACCACCTCTAAATATTTAGTAATGCAAGGAAATTCTTACTTCCCTAGTGTGCATTCTATAAACTGTAGCACATGTGCCCTTACTTCTAGTGGGTATGTGTCAAAGCTGCATATCTGCCAAGAAAAGGGCCAGCAAATGGTTTCTACCCTGACCATTAATCTCTAGAATTAGTAGCTCCAAATCTGGCATGTGCATGCATTCAACAAAAAAATGAAATCAGGGAGATTTATAGTGAACAACTGTCATGCAATGCAGTTTTTGGTTTCAGAGATGAAGAGAAATAGCTACTCAAGCATCTAGATGAAGTGGGAATACTTTAATGAAAATCAGTTTAAAGCATTCGGTCCTGTCATTTATCACGCAACACACAATAGGCAGAATACTCAGATGCTAGCAATTCTGTATGATCAAAGCTTTATCAAAGTGTTCTTTATTATTAACAGGACCAAAAGGAGGAACCACATTCTAAAAAGAATGAAAACAGTTTGAGGCATATAATCATGTCTGCTCAAGACAGATCTTGCTATTCGAGCTTTCCAAGCAACAACAGAAACTAAAGCCAGCCACAAGAAGACGATTGATGGATTTATATGAGGGATGAATGTGTCTTTGGAGGTACTGAGATATCTGAGCCATCACGGCACTACTACCAATTTATGCTGGTGATTGATTTCAGTCGAAATTTAGGATTCAGGGGCAGAGGTGATGGTGATTTGTAAAGAGACATAAGATCATGAGCTTGAACTTTGGTATTGGAACTGCCCAGGGTGGAGCTCAATTTCCCAGGGAAGGAAGCGGGTCAGTTCAAGGCCCTCACTGACAATAAAGACATGGAATATGGGCCTGATGCCTTTGCCATCAGTGGGGTAACTGAAAGTAACCTGCTAGACAAAACCTCAGCCGTGAGATGGGCCTTATTAAACACAGAGGAAGCAGTGAAGGCTTTTGTGGCAAATAGCTTCCTTCAAGGAAAACCAGTTTGGCCAGCCCTTAGGTGCTCAGCACCACCTAGGTGGTAATGCCTCTGCTTCCCAAAGAGAAGGAAGAGCTCTCTAGAAGGGTCTAACAGAGCACATTGGAGAGACAAGGTGGGTGAGGTCATATCTTTTATTGGACTACCTTCTGTTGGTGAGAGAGACAAGCTTCCGAGCTATACAAGCTTGTCTCTCTCACCAGCAGAAGTTGGTCCAATAAAAGATATGACCTCACCCACCTTGTCTCTCTAATATCCTGGAACCAACCCGGCTACAACAACAGTGTACATCCGTACCAGCGTAGCCCTAAAGACTCATCAGAGCAGTAAGACTGAGCCTCCCATGAACCATGGAAAAGAAGGGCCCAGATCCTCGGCTGTGGCTAAGATGCATACATCACAACTAGGAAGGTGGGAGAACAGGGGTTAAGGCACCTTTGCATTCTCATGATCCTAGGCCAACAGCAGGCCCAGCCAGGCCCGCTGACGGGGATGGGCAGGGGGTGGGAATTGCTCAGGGGCCCAGGTGATTTAAAAGGGCCCGGGGGCCCCACTGCCATGGTAGCGGCATTGGTGGCCGGGAGCCCCGGGGCCTTTTAAATCACCCGGGAGGGACGCAGGGCTCCGAGGTGCGCGTGACTGCTCCAGGCCCCACGCTTTGGGGGGCCCCAAGGGCCGACATGATTGGCCAGCGCAGTCAGTCCCAGCAGTGAAGGATTCATCACTTCCGCCCTGGGCCCCGCACCCCGCTAGGGATGGCCCTGGCCTCGGGGCCCAGAATTGCTTTTGGCGGGCCTGTGCCCAGCGTAAGATAAGGCAGGCCTGGAAGTGACACAATAGGAACGGGCCTGTGTCTAGGAGCAGCGCGATATTGGGGATCTGTTTCCAAATACTTTTCAAGCCTCTTGGACAGAGAAGGAGCACGTCTCCCGAGATGCTGGGAGGGGAGCTGCTCCATGGGGTCCCACTATCACGATCTACAACCAGGGAGGCCTGCTCACAGTGTCCACTGCTGGCATTCTGCTTTTCACCTCCGGAGATAGACCGGTGTTAAAACAATAATGTCTCCTCCCCTGGACCACTCACCCATTCACCCTGGCCTCTGTAGGCAGGTGGTTACGGTCATTCTCCTGAGGAGAGGGGTAACAAGAGGTCCGTCCCCCCTCTGGCTGAAAACTCCACTGTTTCACTTTCATTGGTCACAGACCAGGCAAAACAAGTGTCCTGCATATCAACAGCTCACGGTGGTGCACGAGCAGCACAGATCGGGCAGGCGTATCATGGGGCGTACATACCGGCCCCATCTGTGCCCTTTGTAACTCCTGCTCCACTGAATTCACTGGAGATTTGGCCTGAGTTAAGACTGAGTAAAGAGTTCAGAATTTGTCCCTAAGGGGCAGAGCCAGGCAGGGCCCAGGCCTAGAATCTTAGCTGGGTTCTGGGAAGATCTGCAGAGGGAAGAGTGAGTCCCCCCCACCAAAGCCAAGCTATGGCAGTAAAACTGATCCACCAACACAGTAGCCTAATGGCCTGATTAGACTCTGTGACGCTAACTCACGCACTCCAAGGTGGGGAGGCGTTATACAGCACGGGATCCTCTGCCCAGGCCTCACCTTCAAATACTCCCTGGACACTGCTGTGCAGGTATCCCCTGCAGAGCTGGGCTGCATAAAGTGCAGGGTTCCACATAGCCCTGAGAGCTCCCCCAAATCCTGTCCCCACACCTGGGGCAATGGAATTGCACTTGTTCTGTGCTTGTTGGGAGAGTGTGGACCAGGACTGGCCCCTAAGTGCATGGACTGTGGCAAACACTTGAAATCATTTTAATGTTCCATAATTATTGTGTGGCACCCAAACCACAGAGTGCATAAAACATGGATTTCCACTGGCATCTGTGAATCCAGTCTTCAAATGCAGGTGCATCAGGATTGGGGCCTAAATTCAGGTACCAGCAGCTACCTGCTTCTCTGGAGGCACCTAGGGTTGGATTTAAGTGGCTAAAAACAGGAATTTAGGTGCCTAAATAGTGATTTCTTCAATCAAGTTTGAAAATAGGGCCCTATCTTGTTATCCTAGATAACAGTCTCAAATCCAGTCCCTGCTCAATTCCACGCATTGCATGGCACTGCAAGCCAGCTATTCATCCCATTTTCCTTAAATAAACTCCTTTCCCCTGGCCCAGCATTTCCAACTCGTTCCCAGCGCTTGCGGGCTCCTCTTCCCCCAGTAGCCCCCTCTTCCTCTAATTTAAATCAACCTTCGAATGACAGCTAAAGTCAACTTGTTTTAATGACCACATCCGTGTGTTTTTAAATAATTTCCTTCTGGAAACGAAGCCTCCCTCAGAGAATAAACCACCTTGTAGAAATAGGGTACAAACCCACAGATCAGGGCATCTACTTGGGGGGGGTGGGGGAGGGTGCACAATGAGCGTACTTGTTTTCTTGGAAAGTTTGCAGCTAGAAGCTGCTCGGGGCACTCCTCCAAGACCTTTCTTCCCCCCTGTAGCAGCTGCCATTTGATCCCATGCTTTGGCTTTGAATGGAGCGCCCTGAGAATGCCAGATGTTGTGAACAAAGGTCTAAAAATAATCTATCCAGTGATCATTCAAGGGGAATATGTGCCTCGTGGGTACACGAGATGGGAGAACCTGATCTGTCTTTGAACAAGAAAGTTCAACAGCAGCTCCTGGCTCCTGATTCTGGGCTCCAAAACTTTTTTTGTTTGTTTATTTTTTGCCTCCCAGAAGCTGTTCAGCAAAGAGTCGTTTGCTTCAGCAGTCAGCTCTCTCCCTCCCTCTGATTTGTCTGGCGCCTTGAAAGCTGGGATCCGTATTTTCTTATTTCTCATCAGGAACATGGACTCCAGCAGCAATAGCCTGGGGCCCAAGCTGCATTTCTGCAAAAAGATCTTCACTGCAGCCTTGTGTGTCTCAGTCTTACTCGCAGAATCCGGCTTGGCAAAGAATCTTTGGAAACGTGCCCTCCACCTGAAACTGGCCGAGAAGTATGATGTGAGTACCTAGCTGAGGGGGGACATCGCATGTGAACTAGCAGGAGGCAGGCGTATGTAATGGTGTGTCCAGTGTGTCCTTTGAGAATGATCAGGATTTGAATCCTACGCTTTTGCTGTTTGTAAGAGGGCTCATTTAAGCTTGCTAGGCTGTGTTAAACTTTTACCACCTATTTGCTGCAACATGAGACATACAGATAAGGGCACACTTTATACATTGAAAAATAAATTTGTCATGCCATAGCCACAGCCCAAGGAGGTGCTCTGCACTGGGAGAGGCTGGGGAAGGGTAGCATGACCAGACAGCAAGTGTGAAATATTGGGACAGGGGGTGGGGGGTAATAGGAGCCTATATAAGAAAAAGATCCCAAAATTGGGACTGTTCCTATAGAATTGGGACATCTGGTCACCCTAGAGAAGGGAAACCTGAATGAAGAAAAGGAGATTGTGGTTGCAAGTGCAAAACCCATATAAATGTGCATAGAAGTGCTAGCATAAAATACCAAAAGGAAAGTACCATGGTCCACTGCATAGAGTGGGGGAACTGGGAGTCAGAATTCCTGGGTTCTAAGCCCACCTCGACCACTGGCTTGGTGTGTGTGATCTAGCGCAAGTCGCTTCATCTTTCTGTGACTCATTTTACCCATCCACTGTAAAGTGAGGATAAATATGTAAAAGGGTTTTGTGACATTTAGCTAATGAACAATAGTGTCTTGTGATCCATACAGAAAAGGTACTATATACATATAAAGAGGTCGTTCCTGTCCTGGAGCAAGTAGTTCAAGGGAGAATCCATTCTCAGATTGGCCTCCTTTTATAGAATCATTGAAATTCAGGGCTGGAAGGGATCTGGAGAGGTCATCTAGTGCAGCCACCTGTGCTGAGGCAGGACCAAATATACCTAGAACCATCCCTGACAACAGGTGTTTGTCTAACCTGGTCTTAAGCACTGGAATAGGCTTCCCAGGGAGGTTGTGGACTCCCCATCACTGGAAGTTTTAAACTATCCTTCGAGTTAGACAGTTTCTCCCAGTATTGATCTGAAATCTCCATTGCTTCGGATTAAGCCCATTTCTTCGGTGGACTTGGAGAACAATTGATCACAGTTCTCTTTATAACAGCCTTTAATGTATTTGGAGGCAGTTAGCAGGTCCTCAACCCCCACCCCGCCCCTGTCTTTTTTTTCTCAAGACTAAACGTGCCCGGTTTTTTTAACCTTTCCTCGTAGGTCAGGTTTTCTAAACCTTTTATCCTTTTTGTTGCTCTCCTCTGGACTCTCTGCAATTTGTCCACATCTTTCTTAGTGTGCTGCCCAGAACAGGACACAGTACTCCAGCTGAGGTCTCACCAGTGCCGAATAAAGTTGGGGCAATTACCTCTGGTGGCCTACATACAGCGCTCCTGTTAATATACCCCAGGATATTAGCCTTTTTCGCAACTGCATCACATTGTTGACTCTCATCCAATTTGTGATTCACTATAATCCCCAAAGCCTTTTCTACCGTACTACCACTTAGCCAGTTATTCCCCATTTGGTAGCTGTACATGTGACGGGTCCTTCCTGAGTGTAGTACTTTGCACTTGTCTTTAGTGAATTTCAGCTTATTGATTTCAGACCAATTCTCCAATTTTTCAAGGTCATTTTAAATTCTAATTCTGTCCTCCAAAGTGCTGGCAAACCCTCCCAGCTTGGTGTCATCTGCAAATTTTATAAGTGTACTATCCACTCCATAATCCAAGTCACTAATGACAATATTGAATAGTACCAGACCCAGGACAGACACCTGCAGGACTCCATTAGATATGCCTCTCCCTTCCCCTCAGTTTGACAGTGAACTGTTAATAACTACTCTTTGAGCATAGTCTTTCAACTGCCTTTTAGAAATTTCCTCTAGTTCACACTTCCCCAGTTTGCTTATGAGAATGTCATGTGGAACTGTGTCAAAGCCTTATAATCAAGATATATCACAGCTACAGCTTTGCCTGCTATCCACTAGGAGAGTAACCCTATCAACGAAGGAAATTAGATTGGTTTGGCTTCATTTGTTCTTCAGAGATAAAGTGGGTGATGTAATATCTTTTACTGGACCAACTTCTGTTGGGGAGCAAGACAAATTTCCTTTTCCCCCTATGACTAGAGAGGTGTTAATGGGCCACTTCACCTTGAATGATCCCTTGAAATATGTGTTAACAACTCATGCTAAACAATCTGCTCCACCTTGCATTTAGCTGTGACACTCTGAGTACACTTCCCAGACCTGAGGAAGAGTTCTGTGTAAGCTCGAAAACTTGTCTCTCTATTATCCTGGGACCAACATGACTACAACAACACTGCATACATGATTTGTTCTTGACTATTCTCTGGAAGTATCTCCTCCATTCTGCCTCCCCAGACTTTTGACAGGTGTTCATTAGCACTGCTTGCTGGCGTGGGTTTCTGGCTGACATGCCATCATCTAGGACCAGCGTCACTCTTACCTTCAGGCCATTATAGCTGAGAACAAACCAGTGAAATGCAGGAAACTTCCTGCAAAAGCACAACACACCTTTCTAGCAAGGCTCAAAGGTCTTCTGCCCAGCAATCCAGTTGCAATGTGCTTGAAAACCCTTTGTGGCTAATTAGTGTGTTGCAAAGAGAAAACTAGCCTAGTCTCCAAAGTGGTAGTGGACACTATGACCACAGTGTCCCAGGTCTGAGAGGTTGTCCGTCAGGATCAGTGGCAGAAAAGCTGCAACTGTTCTGTGTACACAGAACAGAAGGGGAGGGATTGGGCCTGAGCATGTTTCTGGAGTTCAAAATATTCTGGGGCCAAAAGATTTTTCTCAGTATTGCCAAAGGTTCAAAAATCATGAGATAGGCTTTAAGATCACAAGATTATGTAAAAACAATAGATTTGGGGTTCTTTTCATTTGCCTTCTGCTTTTTGAGTCTTTAGGTTTGTGGTTTAGATGCACTGGAGGTGGGGGGTGTCACATTTTGAAGCTTTCTCCACAGTCACGAGGGCTAGAAACTTACTTTTTCTTTAAGCATGAAGGCTGAAATCATCACAGATCCACCTGACTCCAGAAGCAGGGGCTTTAAGGAAAACAATCATTATCATGAGACTCATGACAAAATCATAAGAGTTGGCAACACTGTTCTAGACATCAACAAGTAGGAGGTAAAAAGTATACATATTTTTGTAAAAAGAAAATTCCTGACAGTGTGAATATAACAGTTAAAAATTCAAGGCATGCTAGTTAAAGGGGATCTCAGAAAACCAGTTGTTGTTTTTTAAAGTAGCAAATTAAAAAAAATTCAGATTGACCGTGTCCTTTTAAAAGCCAACATTGGCCAATGCCTTTTGCCTCCTGAATATGTTGGGTCAAAATTTCAGCCATTGTTAAGCTGGCATCTGTTTCCAAATGCTCAGGTTTGATTGGGCCCACAAAAGTTGATGCTAAACTTGTTTACGTGTTCACTGTTGGTGAAGGCACCCAGCCACTGCAGAGGAGCACAGAGAACGGGTTGTGGACACGGAGGGGTTGGAAACTCACATTAGCAGGCACAATCAAGGGCCCCGAAGACAAATGCCAGGGGATATGGCCCATGAGGCTGACAATGACATGTTCAGTCACAGATTTGCTCTGTGCACGTGACAGGTGTTTTGTGAAGTGAGGTTCACACACCTGATAAACAGAGGGAGGGTAATCGGAGACGGGTGCAAAATTTCTGCCTGTCACTTCATGAACCTTTTGCAGCAAAATTGTGAGGACAATGAAAAGGCAATGGGATGTTTCACTGTCAAATTTATCTCACTTTGGGGAGTTCAAGAACATTCGCTGGATTTCAGCATTCTTTTGTGAACATGTGAGGCTGCAAATTATTTAATAATATAGAGCAAAGAGCAGTTCTGGTCTGCTAAATCTCCATAACTGCACTGGAAAAATACCATTATTAGTAACAATAATAATTCTGCCATGTTGCAAAACCATTGTGAAGTTAAAATCTGCAATCCTCTGCTTTCCACAAAAACTATGAAGCAAAAGACTCAGACAGATAGAATCCTATGTTTTGATGTTCAGATAGCTTGTTCTAAGCCACAGAATCCTTTCCCTTGGGGATATGCCCTCCTCCTTGAACCAGAGGCTTTTCAAAGGATTGTTTTTCTGGCAGCAGCTAATCCAGGTGCTACTGATCTGTCAAGCTCAAGAGTAATCACTTTCTCTAGGAGGGGGTGGAAGCTGCATTTCTCTGTCCTTTCCCTTGCACGCTTAAAGAAGCGGAGTTCCAATGTCTGACGTTTCCCTTTCCAGAGCACTGGTCCTGGGCTCTCTCTACGTCTCGTGTATGGTTCTGCACACCAATGTGCTGCATCGTCCATGCCTTGCTGAATGCACACGAGTCATGCAGAGTGGGGAATGCTCCTGTGATCAGCATTGTTCTTTCTCCACCTAGACCCTCACATCTCATCCGACAGGTCTGTCTTGTTGGAGAAGAGGGGAACAAATGAGACATTGTTCTTAGTCCGTTGTTTGACCTCCCCCAAGCTAATGTATTTGTTGCCCCCTGCTTATACCAAGAACAGTGTTTAGAATGAATGCAGGATGGTGTTTCAGATCCCTTGCTTCTGGCAGCAAAAGGAAGGAGTGGGAATATTTGGGACGTTCAGTTTAGCCATGTTAGATTTCAGTTGATGGAAGGGATGTCAGTGATACAAAAGTGGCCAAAAGGGAAGAGGTTGGAGTGGAACAGCAGATTTGTGCGGTATTAATGTAGAAGTGCAATCAGATGGAGTCCCGAGGGATAGGGCCTAGTGAGACAGCCGAGGGCCAAGGATGTAACCCAGTGGGAACCTCTACTGAGAGTGGGAGAAGTTTCCAAAGATCCAGCAGTAGCAGTAAAATGTAGATGATGATCCAGCAGGTATTCCTTATCCCCCATTTCTATGAATATGCACATCACGCACAAGATGTTTATTCTTTATTGTTTCAGAGGAAAGATGACTGGTGGCCATTAACTAAACAAATCCCACCAATCACACGGCACACACTGAAATCAATGGCAACACTCCTATTGATTTATAGTGGGCCAAGACTGGGCCATAAGCATTGTCTCACGAAGGCAGGCATCTGGAACAATGAAAGGAAGCCAGCCTCGAACTTAAAGGATCTGACCCTCATCTGATGTACATTGGTGTAGCATTACTGACTTCAATGATGCTGTGCATATTTACACCAGATGAGAATCTGGCCCTAAATCTCTCTCAACAGGAACCCCAGCTAGAAATATGTCTCACCGGATCCATTCTGTGTTGAACTCCAAGGAAATCTAAATAGATTTCTGCTGCACATAAGGATATTACAAGTGTCAGAGCATTGTGCTTAGAGGCAAACTGCTTCTCATTTGTAGACATGAAAAATCTAAGGATGGATGGAATTTTTATGAGGCAGGCCAGATCCCTCAGATGTTACTGAAAGTCTGGGAATACAGTGAGTGATTTAGGGTAATGAGGCTTCATTCCATTTTTTTCTAGTGACTCTGGACTTGGCTTTCCAGGTTCCTCAGCTGAACTTTTAACTTTCCGCTGTTAACTAGTTTCTGGAAGTCTTTAATGCAGCTATCGCCATTAAAATGAGTTCATGAGTCTCCTGAGACAAACTGCAACTTGCCTCCAGGATTGAAAAATATCTTCAAGTGCAGAAATGTTAAGACATGCCAGAGTCCATAATATTTAAAAATCCAAGTCATGCTCACAGCCAAAATGTAAATCCTACCAAGCTATTAAATAGGCACTCGTGGAAATCATTATTCCAAGACAGCAGTAATACAAGACTTTGTAAATGAGGGAATTACTTTCCCCCCCTTTTCCTAAAAATCTTATGATACCCAAAGCAGCGGCAGCATGTTGATTAGTTAAATTTTGCAAACATGCTGTACAGCAGTGAATTTTTAAGTACTGGGATATCAGAACACTAGGAACACTGAGAAAATAAGGCAAAAACTTAGTAGGGAAACAGCTACTCCGGGAATTCTTGGCCTTAGAACTTTTATTGTTCTAAAAGGGAAGTCACATTCATTATGGTCAACTGTTCATTATGAATTTTGCCCTTTCAATTAGTGAATCAATCATATTTGTTTTCTTTTAAGTATCAGTTACCCATCTGTATTTGCTAAATATTTTGGGTAAATACATTTCAGACTATGGGTTGAGTGACAATAACATTTTAAATAGGAGAATAACAACTAATGAACTTCCAAAATGAATGCTTTGATGAATGATCGTCCCTGCTAAAGTCTATGGAACTTTTGGGATTCCTGAACATTTTCACTGATATGCAGTGTTTGGACTGGATTATGAATTATGAATAGACCTGGTTCCACAAAAAGAAAATTTGAAAATTTTGATTTTTTTTAAATTAAAAGTTAAAAATTGGAAGTTAGTGTTCTGACCAATTCTATCGCTGGTTAAAAATGGGGCCAAGGGAGGAATTGGGAATATCTTTGTCAAAATTTTTCTTTTTGTTGTTGCTGTTGTTGTTTTACATTTTGAAATCAAAATATTGAACTTAAAAAAAAATCAAAGAGCTCTCATGATTAATAGTGACAGGTTCAGAGTAACAGTCGTGTTCGTCTGTATTCGCAAAAAGAAAAGGAGTACTTGTGGCACCTTAGAGACTAACCAATTTATTTGAGCATAAGCTTTTGTGAGCTACAGCATCCAGCCAGCATCCAGCCAGTATGCATCCGGTGAACTGAGCTGTAGCTCACGAAAGCTTATGCTCAAATAAATTGGTTAGTCTCTAAGGTGTCACAAGTCCTCCTTTTCTTTTTATGATTAATAATGTGACTCATCAATGCATAGGAAGAAATTCTGATACTCTTCCTTACTTTGAGCAGCACCTTACTCCATAAGTGCCTGTTAAATACATGGACTGCTAGTGGAATAAGGTGCTTGTCAACATGATTAGGCATATTAGAACCTGACAGTGTGAATATAACTTGGTGCTTTCATTTGTGGAAATACTGGTCATAGAATCATAGAATCATAGAATATCAGGGTTGGAAGGGACCCCAGAAGGTCATCTAGTCCAACCCCCTGCTCAAAGCAGGACCAATTCCCAGTTAAATCATCCCAGCCAGGGCTTTGTCAAGCCTGACCTTAAAAACCTCTAAGGAAGGAGATTCTACCACCTCCCTAGGTAACGCATTCCAGTGTTTCACCACCCTCTTAGTGAAAAAGTTTTTCCTAATATCCAATCTAAACCTCCCCCACTGCAACTTGAGACCATTACTCCTCGTTCTGTCATCTGCTACCATTGAGAACAGTCTAGAGCCATCCTCTTTGGAACCCCCTTTCAGGTAGTTGAAAGCAGCTATCAAATCCCCCCTCATTCTTCTCTTCTGCAGGCTAAACAATCCCAGCTCCCTCAGCCTCTCCTCATAACTCATGTGTTCCAGTCCCCTAATCATTTTTGTTGCCCTTCGCTGGACTCTCTCCAATTTATCCACATCCTTCTTGAAGTGTGGGGCCCAAAACTGGACACAGAACTCCAGATGAGGCCTCACCAATGTCGAATAGAGGGGAACGATCACGTCCCTCGATCTGCTCGCTATGCCCCTACTTATACATCCCAAAATGCCATTGGCCTTCTTGGCAACAAGGGCACACTGCTGACTCATATCCAGCTTCTCGTCCACTGTCACCCCTAGGTCCTTTTCTGCAGAACTGCTGCCTAGCCATTCGGTCCCTAGTCTGTAGCGGTGCATTGGGTTCTTCCGTCCTAAGTGCAGGACCCTGCACTTATCCTTATTGAACCTCATCAGATTCCTTTTGGCCCAATCTTCCAATTGGTCTAGGTCCTTCTGTATCCTATCCCTCCCCTCCAGCGTATCTACCACTCCTCCCAGTTTAGTATCATCCGCAAATTTGCTGAGAGTGCAATCCACACCATCCTCCAGATCATTTATGAAGATATTGAACAAAACCGGCCCCAGGACCGACCCTTGGGGCACTCCACTTGATACCGGCTGCCAACTAGACATGGAACCATTGATCACTACCCGTTGAGCCCGACAATTTAGCCAGCTTTCTACCCACCTTATAGTGCATTCATCCAGCCCATACTTCCTTAACTTGCTGACAAGAATACTATGGGAGACCGTGTCAAAAGCTTTGCTAAAGTCAAGAAACAATACATCCACTGCTTTCCCTTCATCCACAGAACCAGTAATCTCATCATAAAAGGCGATTAGATTAGTCAGGCATGACCTTCCCTTGGTGAATCCATGCTGGCTGTTCCTGATCACTTTCCTCTCATGCAAGTGCTTCAGGATTGATTCTTTGAGGACCTGCTCCATGATTTTTCCAGGGACTGAGGTGAGGCTGACTGGCCTGTAGTTCCCAGGATCTTCCTTCTTCCCTTTTTTAAAGATTGGCACTACATTAGCCTTTTTCCAGTCATCCGGGACTTCCCCGGTTCGCCACGAGTTTTCAAAGATAATGGCCAGTGGCTCTGCAATCACAGCCGCCAATTCCTTCAGCACTCTCGGATGCAACTCGTCCGGCCCCATGGACTTGTGCACGTCCAGCTTTTCTAAATAGTCCCTAACCGCCTCTATCTCCACAGAGGGCTGGCCATCTCTTCCGCATTTTGTGATGCCCAGCGCAGCAGTCTGGGAGCTGACCTTGTTAGTGAAAACAGAGGCAAAAAAAGCATGAATTAGGTGAATTAGGCTTTTTTCCCCTCACTTCTCAACAAATTAAAAACCAATCATCATCTGGATTTTCCCTACCATACCCCATGATCTACAAGCTCCAATTGTTTGTTAGAACAATTGAGAACCTGGGTGGGTTTACACTACAGTTCCCACATAATATATTGGATGCATCTCAATCAGAGGGCATTTCAGACATCTGGGAATGTTTCCTATTATTAAGGCTGGTTCTTGTCATTGCACAAATGTATGAGATTGGCTGAAATAAAGAAATATCACATCGTTGTCACTATATGTTATGCATGATTCATTACAGAGAAAGTGGAGGTAAAATCTATCATGTCAGCATTACAAATAATATACAACATTTTCCCCTTATCACGTTGAACGGAATTGCATCAATTTACTATGAAATGAACTATTAGTTATTCCTAATTACATTTTAAAATAACTGATTACAATCCACTCATTCATAACAACAAGGCCATAGTAGGAGCAGTCAGTCCCAAAGTTAATAAATCCAGTTATTTGTGCACCGCCTCTCAATAGTTGCAAACTGAGGCCATCTGGAGGAATCTAAAAGCATTGCAGTGAAGCCTTCAAAATCTTGCTTAAATGTTTCCTTGTATATTGAGGTAATGACAATATTTGAATGAAGGGCTCCCATAATTTTCCCCCCCTTAACCTATGCCTGCTGTGTGCATTTATTTGGGAAGGAGAAGACTGAGTGATTGGAAAATCTATTTGCGTTCTTATTTAAAGAAAAGCAGTTTCCCACACATAACCATTACCAGGCCCAAGGAGAGAGGCAGAAACTCTTGGCAAGCAGGCTTATCTTAGATGCAAATCATGGGAAATGCTTATACATTGTACCTGAGAAATATACTGGATGTGTTGTTACTACAGGGGAGTATCCAGCTTGTGAGTTCAAGGTCTTGCAGGGGATCCTATCGGTATCCTGTCCCAGGAAGTTTGTTTTTCAACATCTAGTTCAATGAGCTGTACCCTAAAGACAAACATTTGCTTTCCAGAGGCGTTGTTGAGTCCCAGGGAGAAGGTACCTCTGGCAGGGATGATTTAGCAGTGCCCAGACATGGGGAGAATCTCTCAGTGTTAATCCAAGTTCCTCTGTAACCTGATGATGCCCTCTTGAGAGTGGCCTGACTAGAGTGGTGCAATGCAGTAGAGAATCTGCCCCTTTGTGACTGATTTGCAAATGCTAGGGTGCTGGACATCATTACGAGAGTGTAGGTAGAGTCTTAAACCAAACAATCTGATAGCAAGTTCTTTTCTTGTCTCCATTTGCAGCTTTATCATTTTGGGCTGAATGCTGATCTCAGTTACAGGGTGTAAATCCAGAGTAACTCCTTTGGCTTTGGTGGAGTTTATTTGGCATTACACCTGTGTTCATGAGAGCTGAGTCTAGTTTGATCCCAATATTTGATTATAGTCAAACTTTTCTAATCTCTATTTCTGAAGTTTGCTCTCTTCAGTTTAGCTTAGTTTCACTTACATTCCCCAGGTTCTCTGTCTCTCTCATGTGCTCACACATACTGACACCATATTCTTTTGCAAATCCAACAAAAGTTATTTTTTTCATACTCCAGAGCATTAATAGACACTTTGCTGATAGCACATGGTAATAGTTAGATAGCAAAAGAGACAAGAAATCTTTGTGTCTGAGGAACATAAAAATTCAGAAGTCAAAAATCATTCCTCCAAGGAGTGATGTATTATTTAGACAATGGGTCTGATTTTCCCCTGCACTGAAGATGCTTTGCATTGTCCCACCAACACAAAGCAGCCCTAAGGCTGACGTAGCTAGCCAGGGAATGCTTGCCGTGATCTGTCAGAGCCATCTGTTGTGGCCTAGAGTCACTATATCTGATCCTTGGCTACCCTCTTCCCAGCCCTCTGCATAGCTTCCCAGCCACTGAGAAGAGGGTGGACCCCAATCCTATTCTTTTCCCCTTGGGAAAAGGGGTGTGATCAAGGGGAAAGGGCATGCCTGGGGCTCCCCATATTAGCTCCTTAAGGAAGTTGGCAGCTAGTGCAAATGATAGCAGCTGCCAGGTTGCTCTAATTGACACCATGGGACTGGCACACAGACAGCTGATGTTCAGAAGGTCACATAGGCACTGCCATGAGGAGGGAAGCACAGGAGGAGAAACATGGCCGGTGGGTGGGGCTGATCCACATATGCAGCCCCCCCCCACCAGGGCAGGTGGAAGCTGAGTCAGCTGTAGTGTCTGCAGAGTGCCTGAGGTGGGGAAATTTTGTTCCTTCCCCTTTCCCACAGAACTCCCCTGCCTCACACTGCATGTCTGAGCGCAGGGATGAAGGCTTTGGCCCGTGGGGAGTATGAATCAGGCTTGAGCCGCTTGTCAATTTCTGTGGAACGCAGGGAGTTGGCTTCTCATCCAAATGCCATCTTTGTGAATCATGTTACTTTGTATGCCGCTGCTTATGCTTGTCAGGGAAAGTACCACGCTCTGCTAATTCTACTTGAGAGTTTTCCTCATCGTTTATGTGTGATTAAGAATAGGCCGTATTTTCCCCATATCCAAATACAGTTTGACTTGGCATAGTATTAAATGGCCACGTGTCCTCCTCTGCAGCTTCTGGTACAAAGCTGGACATTTCATACAGAGGTTTCAGAGTAGCAGCCGTGTTAGTCTGTATCTGCAAAAAGAACAGGAGTACTTGTGGCACCTTAGAGGCTAACAAATTTATTAGAGCATAAGCTTTCGTGGGCTACAGCCCACTTCATCGGATGCATAGAATGGAACATATAGTAAGAAGATATATATATATATATATACACATACAGATAAGTTGGAAGTTGCCATACAAACTGTGAGAGGCTAATTAATTAAGATGAGCTATTATCAGCAGGAGGAAAAAAAACTTTGTAGTGATAATCAAGATGGCCCATTTAGACAGTTGACAAGAAGGTGTGAGGATACTTAACATGGGGAAATAGATTCAATATGTGTAATGACCCAGCCACTCCCAGTCTCTATTCAAACCCAAGTTAATGGTATCTAGTTTGCATATTAATTCAAGCTCAGCAGTTTCTCGCTGGAGTCTGTTTTTGAAGCTTTTCTGTTGCAAAATTGCCACCTTTAAGTCTGTTACTGAGTAACCAGAGAGCATGAAGTGTTCTCCTACCGTTTTTTGAATGTTATGATTCCTGATGTCAGATTTGTGTCCATTTATTCTTTTGCGTAGAGACTGTCCGGTTTGGCCAATGTGCATGGCAGAGGGGCATTGCTGGCACATGATGGCATATATCACATTGGTAGATGTGCAGGTGAACGAGCCCATGATGGCGTGGCTAATGTGATTAGGTCCTATGATGGTGTCACTTGAATAAATATATGGACAGATTTGGTGTCAGGATTTGTTGCAAGGATAGGTTCCTGGGTTAGTGTTTTTGTTGTGTGGTGTGGGGTTGCTGGAGAGTATTTGCTTCAGGTTGGGGGGCTGTCTGTAAGCGAGGACTGGTCTGTCTCCCAAGATCTGCGAGAGTAAGGGATCGTTTTTCAGGATAGTTTGTAAATCTGTGATGGTGTGCTGGAGAGGTTTTAGTTGGGGGCTGAAGGTGACAGCTAGTGGTGTTCTATTTTCTTTGTTGGGCCTGTCCTGTAGTAGGTAACTTCTGGGTACTCTTCTGGCTGTCAATTTGTTTTTTCACTTCAGCAGGTGGGTACTGTAGTTTTAAGAATGCTTCATAGAGATCTTGTAGGTGTTTGTCTCTGTCTGAGGGATTGGAGTTGTATCGTAGAGCTTGACTGTAGACAGTGGATCTTGTGGTGAGTCCTGGATGGAAGCTAGAGGCATGTAGGTAAGTATAGCGGTCAGTAGGTTTCCGGTATAGGGTGGTGTTTATGTGACCATCGCTTATTAGCACAGTAGTGTCCAGGAAATGGACCGCTTGTGTGGATTGGTCTAGGCTGAGGTTGTGGTGGGGTGGAAATTGTTGAAATCATGGTGGAATTCCTCAAGGGCTTCTTTTCCATGGGTCCAGATGATGAAGAAGTCATCAATGTAGCGCAAGTAAAGTAGGGGTGTTAGGGGACGAGAGCTAAGTCAGCCATAAAAATGTTGGCATACAGTGGGGCCATGCGGGTACCCATAGCAGTGCCTCTGACTTGAAAGTATATATTGTCCCCATACGTGAAATAGTTGTGGGTGAGGACAAAGTCACAAAGGTCAGCCACCAGGTTTGCCATGACATTATCAGGGATACTGTTCCTGATGGCTTGTAGTCCATCTTTGTGTGGAATGTTGGTGCAGAGGGCTTCTACATCCATAGTGGCCATCTCACTTTACAGGAAGGTTTTAAATTTGTAAAAGGCTGCTGGCATTAATCACTTACAACAAACACAGAATAATTATGAAACACAGGAACAATAAGGCCTCTCTATCATCATCTTCATTTCAACTTACCTCTCTTTCTCGCTAGAGTATTTTTAAGGCACCGGTTACTGAAGTGCCTACTGCCTCTCTCTCTTACTCTTTCAGACAAGTGTAATGGACATTTTAGGGATTTAAAAATTAAACTCCTGAACGCTTCTACATCATTAAAACAATGAAATAAATAGTAGTACTTGGTATTTAGGTAACACATTTCATCAGCTGATCTCCAAGCACTTTGCTAAGGTAGCAACAGATTAGTATCTTCATTTTACAGGTGGGGAAACTGAGGCACAGGGTGGTGGTATCACTTCCTTGATGAATACGTGAAGTCAGTCACTTCTTAATGCTCACTCCAGCTATGTCACTTTGCAATATGTTTAATGTTGACCAAATGTTCTCCCTTATGCCAAATCTGTGTTTTCCCTTTTCTTCTTTTTTTTGCAAGGATTATGAGTACCCTCTTCATTCTCACAGCGCCCACTACCAGAAGAATGACCGCTGCCCTCCACCCCCGCAGACTTTACCAGAGCGAGCATGTGAGGTGCCCAGCTGCCGTTCAGATTCTGAATGTGAAAGACACAAGCGTTGTTGCTACAATGGGTGCATCTATGCCTGCTTAGAATCAGTACAGCCACCTCCAGGTATGGTAGGCTGTGAGATCAAACTGCCTCAGAAAGAAATGTCCAAGATGTTGCCCAGATACAAACAGAAACAGCTGAAATAACAATGGTAGGCTGTAAAATGGGGGGTGTATCCCCATATATATTAGTGTAGAGAGGTTAGCCGGGGCTTGTCTCTCTCTGGGGAGGCGGGGACCCCCACCGACTCACTAAGTTCGGGAAGAGGTCTAGCAGGGCCCCGGGCTACTTCCAGACTCCCCCTCTTGAGGTACCTGGGTTAGGGTGGTGTCCTCAGGGGGGTCCAGCACCATGGGTTCTTCGGGATAGGTGGCGAGGGGTAGACTCGGCAACTCCTCCGGGTAGCTGGCCTGGGGCAGGCTCAGCAACTCCTCCGGGTAGCCGGCCAGCCCTTGGGTCCACTGCAGGTCGCTGGGGCTTCCCAACCAGGAGGTAGGTAGATGAGTCTGGTCTCCCTGGCGGCTCCTCTCAAGGAGCTCTGGGTCTGGCCTTTATACTTCCTGTGCCATACCTGACCCTCTGGGTGGCGGGCTCAGAGCTCCCTGGCTCCACCCACTCTGGTGTCCAGAGGGGCTTGTCTCTCTCTGGGGCGGCAGGGACCTACACTGCCTCACTACAATTAGGTCTAAAATAGGACTTGGGGTTTGAGCCTGAATCAAGAACTAATCTTTGGTTCCGTGGTGGCGAATAGTTGAGAGCTGCCCTTGTGTGATTTTTGGCTCAAGAGAGAGGAAGTTGCACACATCTGTTGATCTTGCAAGATTTGTAAGATTTGGCAAGATTTCCACCAACTTTGGCAAGATTTGGCAAGATTTCCACCAACTTGAATGGCAGAAATCACGAGATTAGTTATTTTCGCTATATTATACATTAACCCAAGTTCATGGCCGCATGGCAGGTAATGAGAGAGAGTGGAGAATTTTTGAATTTTCAAAATTTAAGTGAAAACTTTGCAAAACTTTGAAAAAAAAATCTGAGTACATTTTTTGCTGGTCTTCAGTCAGTTTGGAACTTTTCCAAAATTCAAAGTTATGACAAAAAATGTTTGTAAAAGGTTTTCTGCATTTTTCAACCAGTTCTGCCAGTAACCTTTTTATAGGAAAAACCAAGATGCTTTAACCAGCTACTTGCCAAAATCAGAGATTTTCATTATTGTTGAGAACTAGCTTTAGGACAGTCATTTTCCTTTTATTATAGTGGATACTCTTAGTGTTGCAATGTATTTAGTCTCTGCCTGTAGATGAATTTATTTGAAAAGTTTGAGCAAAATCCTTTCTTCTGTTTCCAAGTTAAGGGAGAGTTCAGAAAGATATTCCTTTCCAACTGTGAAATAATTCTAACACCATCTTTTTAAAGAGATGGGTGGTCTACACTTACGGCAGCATGTACAGATGCTGCACGCCCAGCTAGTACAGGTATAAATAACAGTGTAGCTGGCGAGGCACAGCTTAGGTAAGTAGCGTAGAGTAAGTGCCCTACATGCCTGAACCCCCAGGGTACGCACGCTACATGGCTGTCTACTTACCCAAGCAGTACCCACCATGCCTACATTGCTATTTTTAACCATGTAGTGTCTCGTTGCAAGAGCCTTTCCCCACTGCAGTGAAAGGCTCCCGCAGTGGTGAAAAGCTCCATCAGCTCCCCACTGCCAGAACCTTTCCCGTTGCCTCCCAGCTGCCAGAGACATTCGTTGCCATGTTTAGCTACACACTGCAGTGGCATGTATGGACACAGCCTGTCTGCCAGGCCATGGGTCGTGACACATGTAATGCCGGTACTCTACACGCCGACATAAGTTTACACATAGCCAGGGAGACAGTCAAAATGGCTTGAAACTTGGCACAGACATCATTCTCATTGAACTCTGACTTCTCTTGGGTTACACAGGGAGCAAGAAAGAAACTTCTGAGCATGCTCCGGGGGGGGGATTTGCTCTGACTTTTAGCAGCACTCAATGAAACTCTATCCAGTTTGGGCCAGATCTTACAAGGTGCCTAGTCATGGCTCAGTCCAAAGCCAACGGAAGTCAATGAGGGTCCTTCCATTAACGTCAATGGATTTTGGACCAGGGTCTCAAAGGTTGCTCAGCATTCTGCAGGCTTAGGCCCTTTGTACGTCCATGTTGCAGGGGTCCTTGCTATGACTGCTGCAATCAGGCTGCGGCTGGGACATTTTGAATGACTGCGAACGTAAATACGTCACTGAAACACACACAGTAAAACCCTCCCTGAATAACTCCGCCTGCCTTATCGTCAGGGACTGGAGAAAATCAGTGGCATGAAAGTAATTATGTGCCCTGTGACTGCTCATCCTTAACAATGTGGGTTTTTTAATAGTTTTAGACTGGTTGGTGCAGCCGAAACCACGTTGGCTTGGAGGAAACGGTTGGTTGTTAGACGGACCAGAGGAAGTTTTACAAGGTACAATGAGCGCAACTCGGCATTTTAATCACCTGGTCATTGTGGGTAGTTGAATTCTGCTGGATGAAGGACACTGATTTGGAAAATAATATGCAAGTCAGATGCAGTTCAGTGCCAATAAATCCGCCCTTTTTCAAGGGAGAATAGTAAATACTGTGGTTTCAGTTCAGAGCCTCAGACCCCTGTGAAACATCACTTAATCTACATTGCAGACCCAGTGTTAGCGTGGAAAGAACACTTCCTGTAAACTAATTGTCCATTAAATGAGATACAGATGTACAGTGCAAAAGGCCAAATAATAACAGATTTGTGATTGTACCCCATGTGGAAAGGTGACTCCAGGGTTTGTGAAGTGAACAGTATTTCAAATCTAAAGCAAAAGATTTGTTTTTAATATACAGCTCTGTTGAAAGCCTCTTTAGTAGGGGCAAAATTCTCTTCTTCCATCTGCCATGCAGATGCATAACCAGTTCTCATTAGTGCATGAAAATCTGATTGTCAGGGAAAGTGATGTGAACAGGATGAGCAAAGAATATACCCAATGCAACTTGTAAAAGAAGATTTTGCCCTCAGAGCTGGGTATGCCATGATAGCATAATCTGACACTACAGTATTGCATGTCATTCTGCATGCATGGGTGTTTGGGTTAGATGGACCAAGTGCAAAGGGGAGAGTCATTTCCTTCCCAATACATAACCCCAACTCCATAGAACTGATTTACATAACTCAATGCGAGATTAGTTTGTGTGTTGTATTTGGTGACCAACGCGATCCACTCCCATTCAAGCTTATAGAGTTTCATGTAACCTTTATTTTGTACATTTTAAGACCGTGCTGTTACCACCTATGAATGCCATATACATTCAAAGAGACAAGGTGGGTGAGGTAATATCTTTTATTGGCTCAACTTCTGTTAGTGGGAGAGACGAGCTTTCAAGCCACACAGAGCTCTTATCTTATCTTGCCTCTCTCACCAACAGAAGTTGGTCCAATAAAAGCTATTACATCATTCCCCTTGTATCTCTAATATCCTGGGACTGACGTGGCTACAACTACGCTGCATATACATGCAAAAACAGATAAGACCAGGAAAGTAATTGATCAAGTTACCTCTCCTGGCACACTCCCTATCAGTACTCAGCCTGGGCCCTGGAAGCTAATGATCCAACCAGTGATGAATCCTGGTCATGGTCCACCTGAGGAACATTGTGTAAACGCTAAGAAGAAGGGACAGGAGGACTTCTTTTGCAAATCTCTGGCCTCTGCTATGTTCTTACGCTGTGTCTTCTTCACTCTCGTGTTGTCTACCACTGTCTTTTATACCCTGTTCCATGTCTTAACTCATGCTCAGTTACCTCATCTGTGAACCTACCCATTCTCAACCTGACTAAACATTTTTATGCATAAATCATAACGAACCTAAACTAATACATTTTTGCTTACCCTGTTAAAACTTTTTTTTGGTCTACTTCTGTACTGATTTCCTTTGTATTCTCTGCTGTTTATTTTACTGGCTCCATCTAATTTTATCTTACTGGTCAGTTTTTGTGACTTTGGGTTTTTGCTTGTTTGCTTGTCTTGCTGGGCACCTGAAATTAACAATTCCCTCATGATGTTCTGTTTCACCCTGCTATTTACATAGATAAGGTTTTACAAAGCAAGACACACAAACTAGGTTTCATGGTTTACACAATCCTTAAGCTGTTATAACTAAGCTCTGAAATGTTGCATCAGCAGGGACACGTAGAAAAGCAAAAATTCTTTTATATTTTTCTACCCTTTAGATAATTCATTTCTCCAACACAGTCCATTGCACTGTTTTCTAACAGATGCTTGAGATGCACTTTATTTAAATGAGTTTTAGGTTAATAGATTTCAAGGCCAGAAGGGACTATTGTGATCATCTAGCCTGATCTCCTCTATAACACAGGCCAGAGGATTTCACACAGTAAATTCCTGCATCAAGCCCTTCAGCAAGTCATGTCCCTGATCTGTCCCTCAGTTTCCCTATCTGTAAAATGGGGATAATGATACTGACCTCCTTTGTAATGTGCTTTGAGATCTACTGATGAAAAGCTCTATGTAAGAGCTAGATGCTATTATCTTTATATCATTGCTAGCCTGAATTTGTATAGTATCAGCTTCCAGCCACTCGATTTTGTTAGGCTTGGTCTTTGAAATTAAAGACCCCTCTCTTATCAGAAATCTTCTCCCTGTGTAGGAACTTCTAGATCATGGTCATGTCAACTCTTAAATAAAGATGAAATCACATCCCATTACAAATTCTCTGAGCTATCCAGTCCCACCTCAGTAGGGAGGTGTGATCTGAGCACAGGCCTGGAAAGTAGGAACTTGAGAATTGTCATTCTCAGCCCTGACACCTTTGGTGGCCTTAAGCCTGTCTCTTGGGGGCCTGATTTGCAGACTCCAGATGTTGCTCATGCAGTTCCATGTGTGTTTCCCATGCATGCACAGCTGAGCATGCAGACAGTAGGTTCCTAAAGTAAGTGCAGGCCTGAAGTCTGAAAATCAGGCCTTAAACCTTATTGCCTCCATTTCCAGATGTATAAAGTGAGCATAAAACGACCTGCCTTGCAGGTTTAATTTATTAATCAATGGTTCTAAAGTACTCGGACAGTCTTGCTTCAAGGCTTCGGCCAGTCATTATTAGAGACCTGGATGAGATCTAAGAAATGGGGCAGATTATCCCACATCTGCCTACTGTGGGGGTCCTTCCACCTTCCTCTGAAGCATCTGGGGCTGGCCACTATCAGAGACAGGATATATGGATGCCGGCTCTGATCCAGACTGGCAATTCCTAATGAGAAAATTCTGCCTTCAACTCCACTGACTTCACTAGGGTTGTACAAATGTCAGTAAAATATACTGCCCCCCCATTTATTTTTGACTCTTATTTTATTTGATTACAGCTGAATGGAGCAGTTAGCATGAAGTGCTCCAGAAGTCGTGTGTGAGAATTAATTTATTAGTTAATAGATGTAGAGCATCTTGAATATTTTGGAACCATTCCTTGCTGTGCCCATTGACCTCTGGGCACAGAAGAAGGGGAGAACTACCAGGGAGTTGGTAACAGTTCCCTGGTTCTTGATCTAAACCCGGGTGCTGGTTAAAGCAGCTTGATGGCTGCTCTAAATTGTGCCAGCTGGTAACAGTCCTGGAGAGGCCACCAACTGTTCAGAGCACTGCCAGCCACCCCTCTTTTCCACCGGTCTCCAGCCCCAGCACACACCCCGTAGAAAGGGCTGCAGGAAGAACAGAAAGGCAGCTAGCTAGGGACTCTCCAGTTAGTGGAAACAGTCATTCTCCCCTCTCTTTGAATGGAGTAAAGCCGTGTCGAGCTCTCTACACGTGTTAAATATTCAATATTACTGTTTGTAAAGCACTTTGAGATCTTTTCCTGGGAGGGGCTTCCAAAGAACACAGCAGGATTATCCTTCTCCGGTTATCCTGGCCTAATAAAATCTAGGTTTATGACACGCAGGCTTGTTTTCCAGCGGAGGCCTGCAGCACCACTGAGGATGGGGATGAGCCTCTGCATTGCCCTACAGGATACGAATGCCACATCATCAATCCTGGCAACACAGCCGAAGGAATCCCCAACAGGGGTCAGTGCATCAAGCTACGAGGAAATCCCGGTCAGTTCATTCAAAAACATCCATCCTTGCTTACTCTGTCCAACGTAGGGACTATGCTGAGGGGTCTCTCACCTGCCCTGAGGCAGATAAGGGCTTGTTAGGTCAAGCTAAGTAGCATTCCTGGGTTTTCACCTCCTCCCTCTTTTAATCCCGGGTTTCTTCAGCGATGTATCTGATCTTTCCACCATGGATCCATCACACTTCCATATGACAAAGGAAATGTTCCTGCTGCGTTGCAGGCAGCTATCCCCCAAGACTGAACATCATCTCCCCCTTGCCCCCCACCCCAACCCCCCGGCAGCCTCTCCATTCCCTGCTGTCTCAGTTGAGTGGATGCTTCGGAACCCAAGTCTCGCATGCACATGGTGCTGGCAATCAAGTCATTGCTTTGGACTTAAAAGAAAATGCCATAAGACCAAATATGGGAGTTAAATTCAGGGGGTGAGGAAGTGGGGGTGGGGAAGGAGTTCCGAGTGAGATGAACACCCTGTATAAACATGGGGGAGCTAATGTCTGCACCTAGTTATACATCAGTTATACGACAGTGGGTTGCCATTACTTAACTGGGGGCAGAATCTGGAGCATATGTTTTTGTGGCTCATCTTTACTGTGTGTTCTTTTGATCATACTGGTATGATTCTCAAGGATAAGGCACTATGAGCATGCAGGATAGGTCACCATTTAATTGGGGGAACCACTGCACAGTTAAAAGCTGTCTATGTGTAACGCCTTAAATCACACGAGAAAATTAAACTGCTGCCTTTGAAAAATCCCAAGGGTACAATCAACACAAACAGCTCATGTTCATGGTCTTTCGGGGCTTCTGGAAAGGTGCTGACTGATCTCAATTTCCAGGGAAGCCAAAGGGAGTTCAGTGTTCGGCACCATTCGGGATCAGCCCCTAAATAAATCCGAGCAGCAATTCACTTTTCTCTCTTTTTCTTCATGTGTGCAGTACATGACATTCTGGACTGTAAGCCAAATTCTCAGCATAGCTCCACTGAGTTCTTTAATTTACTTGACTTCAATAGAGCTAAGCCAATTTACAAGCTGGGGAATAGGCCCTGTAAATTTATTTGATCAATGTCTGTGCATTTGCATTTTGGCTGGGACAGGAAAGAATTTATTCCCATCTACAGACGATAGTAAACCTTAGCTCATTCTATTTAAATATCAAACAGTAAAGTTCTTAAACTACAGTAGAAAATCAAGATTGAAATTGTTTTGTGTCACCTGACCAGAGTTTCTCCTGTTGTTTCAATCACAAAGATCATCCTTTTTTTTTTTCTCCACTGGTGTGTTTGCCAATAAGGGAGCTCACACATGCTGATGTGTTTTCTGAGACCGTTTTCAATCTGTACAAGAGTGTGCAGCTTCTGTAAAAGATTTATGGACTATATACTCTGTGATGCAACTCATCACAGGCCAAAAACATCAGCAGCCCCTTTTCCTACGTAACCACAATAAAAACTAGTAGAAGTATCAAACCAGAGCCCTCTTTTGTTGTGGTTTTTTCCTGTAATAAAGACTAAAGGCTTCAGAATTTCAACTTCCTTTGCCTTTCTTGTGTCTTTGAGGGCTTTTTAAATGTCCTCTAGTCACTAATGTAATGATATATACCTGTGTTTATGGTGTTCATGCACTCGCTGTCTCTTTGAGCTGTAAAAGTTTCGGACACAGTGTGGTCCCTGGTAAACAAAGGAGAGGAAGCTGGAACTTGAACTGTGCGGAAGCCTGTTAGAGTGTCTCAAATTCTAGCTATGTTTTCTTTAATAAATGCTTTATGTTTAAGAAAGACTAATTATTTAGATCATGACTACTTTTAGTGGTCAGAGTATTTAGGAGGAGGATGTGACTGCATGGATCCACTGGCCAAAAGGTACTGGTAGGAGCTACATAGCGGCCTACAGATACCAAGACAACACAGCTGCAGCCATGGGAAGGCAAGATGCATGCTCTGTTCCCTGCCCAATTGTTGAGGATAGGAATCTTGGTCCCCCTAGTTCCCTGTAGAGTTTTCAGGCTATGCACAGGGACCAGGATTTAATCCAAAGAAAGCAGTTAAGAGCGAAGCCTGGTTGGATACGTTATCATAACTAGGCTTGGACGGATTCTATTTTTATCAGTAAATCTCGATTTCACCATACACCCAAAAACTGATGAAAAATACTTCCGTCAATAATATTCTAAATTTACAGATAGGAGAAGTAAGAAAAGTCCTGCTTGTGAACCTGTCAGAGTTTGATTTAAAGCTATTTACCGTATACAGTTTGACATGAGACGTTGACAATTTGTGTTAATGGTTATCAAGCTTTATCTTTTTGAATCTCAACACCTACTGTCATTAAATAATTGTTGTCTGACCCCTCCCCCCCATACATCCCAATTTCCAGTGACTGTGAAAATTTGAATTGATGAAAATAGCCAACAAAATTGCTTAAAAACCATAATTTTGCACAACTGTAAACAATTTGAAATCAATAAAAAGTAGAGAAAAATGCTTTAAAATAAACATGGATAGCATCTGTCAAAATTATTTTAAAAAATCAAATTCTGCCAAGCCTGATCATAATGTATCTTATTGTTTTGCAGATGGACGCAACCTAAGGCATAAATATTACAAGGAGTATTTTGGTAAGACACCTTCTGTGGGTCTTTGGTATTGCTGAGCTTTACACTGGTCACATAGTTTACAAGGAATTTGCTGCCTATGAAATGGCACAGTGGGGAGACATTCGTCAGAAGCTTCTCAGCACACCTTTGCCAGTGCATCTCAGGGCAGATATGCAAAGCCCCTACCACAGCGTCTTCCAGAGCTGAGACTGCCAACAGTGCTGCAATGTATGGTGGGTTTATGATATGGAAGTCACCTCTGGAATGGGAAACACCCAATTCAATTCATTTTCACTTGTGATTTAATCAGGAAAGGAATCCTGTTCTTGGAAGGCGAAAAGCTAGGAAAAGCTACCCACTACTTTGCACCTTTTTTTTTTTTTCCTTGCTGGTTTTCCACACCTTAGTTAGATCACGATCACTCTTCGATCTAGAATGGAATGGTCAATCTCCCTTCAGTTAGTCCTATGCGACCTAACTGAGGTGCTGGGAGTAACCAAAGGCAGAATCACTGGTGTAATTTAAACCTACCACTGCTACAACAGCCCCACCAAAGAACTGGAAAATAAGACTGTCATAAACATACAGCTACGGGTAGCATAAAATCCCTCCTTTACCTGTAAAGGGTTAAGAAGCTCAGATAACCTGGTTGGCACCTGACCAAGAGGACCAACAGGGGGAGAAGATACTTTCAAATTTGTGGGGGAAGGTTTTTGTTTTGGGCTTTTGTTGTTGTTCTCTCAGGAGACAAAAGAAGAGACCAAGCAAGTATTCCAGCTCCTACTGAAATGATATATCTAATATTACAGAAATAGTAAGTAACAGCAAGGAATGCATTAGATTATCTTTTGTTTTAGCTTGTGAATTTTCCCTGTGCTAAGAGGGAGGTTTGTCCCTGATGGTTGGTCTTTTTTGTAACTTTAAAGTTTTGCCTAGAGGGGAATCCTCTGTGTTTTGAATCTGATTACCCTGTGAAGTTACCTTTCATCCTGATTTTACAGAGGTGCTTCTTTTACTTTTTTTTCTTTATAATAAAGTTCTGTTTTTTAAAAATCTGGTTTACCTATTTGGTTGGTAGATTATTCTCAAGCCTCCCCAGGAAAAGGGGGGAAGGGACTTGGGGGGATATTTTAGGGAACAGGAATTCCAAGTGGTTCTTTTCCTGAATCTTTGTCTAACTCACTTGGTGGTGATAGCAGTACCAATCCAAGCACAAGGAAGGATTTGTGCCTTGGGGAAGTTTTTAACCTAAGCTAGTAGAAATAAGCTTAGGGGGGTCTTTCATGCAGGTCCCCACATCTGTACCCTAGAGTTCAGAGTGGGGAGGGAACCCTGACATGGTGGCATTGGTGGGATCATTTTGAACCAGAAGCACAAATCTCAGGATATTAAAAGGACTTATTTTTTTCTTTTGGCTGCTTGGAAAGCAGGGATGTTTTTTTAAAAAAAATGGGGATAAACCTCCCTCTTAGCACAGGGAAAATTCACAAGCTAAAACAAAAGGTAATCTAACGCATTCCTTGCTATTACTTACTATTTCTGTAATATTAAATGTATCATTTCAGTAGGAGCTGGATTACTTGCTTGGTCTCTCTCTTTGTCTTGGAGAGAACACACAAGCCCAAAACAAAAACCTTCCCCCACAGATTTGAAAGTATCTTCTCCCCTTATTGGTCCTTTTGGTCAGGTGCCAACCAGGTTATCTGAGCTTCTTAACCCTTTACAGGTAAAGGAGGGATTTTATGCTATCCTTAGCTGTATGTTTATGACAAAGACACATACCATTTAAAATATACAGCTAGAAATCTTTCTGAAGCGTTCATTACTGAAAGGACATGCCGTAAACCCTAATTTTGCAGAATTTTGTTTTACAGGGAGTAATTCCAATAACGTACTTGGCTACATAAAACAACAGCAGAAGCACTTAGGATAGCTTGGGTAAGTACCCTCTGAATGGGTATGGATGGGATGGATGTGTGAAAATGCATGACGGTTGCCCAATGTACAGTGATTTAAAGACATAGTCTTTTATGAGTGAAATTACCCCTCCGTAGCATCAGGCATATGCTCCACTTAGATGTCCTTGAAGCCCTAGTGGTGCTGAGGCCATAAGAACAGCCATACTGGGTCAGACCAAAGGTCCATCTAGCCCAGTATCCTGTCTTCTGACAGTGGCCAGTCCCAGATGCTTCTGAGGGAATGAACAAATTATACTGGCCCTCTGCACAGGGTTGAAATTCACTCTAGGGGTATGTCTACACTGCACCATAAACCCATGCTCAGTCTCAGATTTGAATCCAAATCCCCCTTCCATCCACACATACATCAGTCTGACTCAGGTCAGCACCTCCTCTGGACTCAGGCCTGTGGACCCTGCTGGAGGGGTGGGTCCGAGCCTGAGTCCTGTTGAGGCTTGAGTCCAGACCCGGTCAGTTTGCAGTGTGGACGCAGCTGAAGCCGCAGACTCCAGTCAGAAGAGCTGCATACTGCAGTGTGGCCACGTTAGCATGATTGTGAGACCTGGATCCAGCAATTGTAAACCCAGGTTTACAATGCAGTGTGGATGCTCAAGCACGGGCTTGGAAACATCAAGTCCACAAGCGCAGGTCCCACAGCCCTGGAGTTACAATGCCGTGTAGATGTACCCTAAGTGAATTTAGTTGAAAGGCATATGCTGACAAACGGGATATGGTATTCACCATCCCAAGGCTGGTCTGTGCTGCAGGGAGATCTCAGCAAAATATTCCTGGTGAAATTCCTCTCCTCAGGTTCTTTTTCATTTGGTTTTGATTTCTCAAAATATGGCCAGTTTCCTGAAGAACCTCTGACATTTGGTATGTTTTCTTTTCCCATGTAGAACAGGACCGTGCAGCCGAATTTTGGGATTCTCAAACATTTCAAAACAGCATAGAGCCGAAGATTAACATTCATGTCCATGCATTGTATACAATTATAGTAAATGCCCAAATGTTTTATATTGCCCATCTAGGGCCCAAGTCTAAGGCAGCCACATCTGATCCGGAATGAGAAAACGCAGAGACCGGTAGTTTAGAAGAAGACTGCATTGGAACCCAATCTTGCAAACTCTTAGGCATAGGAATAACATCACTGAAATCAGTGAAAAGACCTTCAGGGACTTCAGTCGGTTTTTGGGTCAGGCTCATATGTAAGAATTTGCATTATCAGCCAATCTGTCCCACACTGGTGGTGTCTTTATCTTTCAGAATCAGATGCAGCTGCATTAAAACAACAGGGACAAAATGAATCAGTTAACTTTTCATTCGGCCTATGTGAGGCCAATTGCTGAGGTTACATGGTTGGGTAAGAATGTGTTCTATGCAAACACCACAGCACTGATAAACATTTAAATTCCTTTTTTTTTATTATTTGATTTTCATTCAGTGGGACCTAACTATTAAGGAGCTTTTAAAGAAAGCTATATCCAATAGTTGTCTGGTTCAGATGAATTGCAGCCCTCAGTCTCCAGATACAGCTATTCAGCATCTTCCTGATCTCTGCAAGTTGTTGATAAAAGACCTGCATGGTGCAAGAGCAGCTATTCTAGAACTCAGCCCTGTGAAGAGTGGGAGAAATCCATTCCTTTGAAGGCAGCTGTAGTGTTTATGAGCAGCACCTTTACCACTGGAACAGATAACCAGTCTGATCCACAATTTCATTTCAGATCTATATCAGCACAGTACACACTACAATGCACATTAGGGGACTGAGTCTGATTTCGCTCACGTAGGTGTAACTCAGGAGTGACACTGGTATAAAAATGGTGCACGTGGGTTTAGAATCAGGCCCTAGATATAAACAACCAGCTTGATTTTTCTAATATATGTGTGCTGAATACAATCAGTGACTTTCATACTGCACGTACATCATATTAACAGAACTCAGAGGTCTCTTACCCATAAGGAAATGAATCGACTGGTAGCTTATGCATGACAATAGTATGAATGACTTTAATATGTTCGCTCAAGAAAATGGGTCAAATGTGTCTCTATTGTGTCACCATTGAAATCAGTGGAAGCTACAGCAAGGATGAATTTGCCCCAGTGAACAACTATCCTTTTATGACTTAGTCTACAAGGTAATCTATGTATTTAACAACGAGGCTGGAAATGGTCTTCCATGGTGCTCTGTCTGATATTCCCTTACGTACTACAGTATATGCAAATGTTTATCCTTCCCCTAGAGTTTGGAATCCCTATATGGTAAAGGGAAAGTTAAAAATACTGAGCATTTTTTACATAGTTGCTTTCTGTTTATTTGTTTGACCAGCAAAAATGGTCAGGTTTTAAAAAATTTCATTCCAGTGTTAGACTCAGAGACTTTGAGGCCAGAAGGGACCATCGTGATCACCTAGTCTGACCTCCTGCACATTGCAAGCCCCAGAACCCCACCCGCTCCTGAAATAGACTCCTAACCTCTGACTGAGTTACTGAAGTCCTCAAACCATTGTTTAAAGACTTCAAGTTACAGAGAATCTACCATTTACTCTAGTTTAAGCCAGCAAGTGATCCCTGCCCCACACTGCAGTGGAAGGAGAGAAAAAACAACCAGGGTCTCTGCCAATGAAATTCCTTCCTGACACCCCCCCCACAACAAACAGTGAAAAATGTGTACAAAATATTTTACTATTTTTAAATCAGCTCCAGAGCTCAGTGCCCTTAGTCAATGTTATGTGTTTTAAGGACCTTGCAGGATCAGACACCTAGGCTCCGGTCTCATTGAGCAAAACACTCAAACACATGCTTAACTTGAGGTGGGCATTTTGCTTTGCAATGCTAGTTAAGCTCATGGCTGAGTACTTTCCAGGATAGGAGCTGTAGAGCAGGAATTTAATCATTGCAAAATGAATCTTTTAAAAAAAAAAAGAAGAAGAAGGAAGACTGATAAAATAAGGTACTGCTGAATGTTTGCTGGTTACTACATGCTGTAGAAAATCCAGCCTACCTAATGGTGCTAAGGTGTTAATTTTTCTTTTAAAAGCTCTTTTAAATTGTCAAACTCAGAAACAAATCAGCCGGAGCGGAGATCTGAAGGCTACGTTTCCAATATAAACATTCATACTGCTTTTGACAACACCATATATTGAAAGACAAATTTTCCTGAGTTCTTTCTGCTGCCCAGAAAACAAATGGTTTTAAGGCAACATTGTAAAAGCTCAGTAGGAAACTGGTAATGTTAGCTTTTAAATAACACATCATATGTGTGTTTAGTCTCATTTTAAGGCTTGTCTGGTGCTACAATAAACTGTTCAAGTGACGTTATATGCTCACAGTGCTCGCGAGCTGCCAGGGTCTCAGCTGGTGTCAATCGGTGCCTTCAATGGAGCCGCTCTGACCTCCACAACGTGAGAATCTGGCCCAATGACTCATTCAATACTATCACTCCTGTTTTGTGCTGCTTGTCATTCGAAACGTAGGGTCTCCTACTTTGGTGCTCAATAAAAACAAATCCTGTATATTTTTCAACTCTGTCTAGTTTCGGGTGTGTGTTTTTAACACCGACTCTGATCTTCTTTAAATTAAAAAAAAGGAAATGTCACGGTGAATTTCAGTTCATGTGAAAGCTGCCAGAGCAAAACCCCGGGTAACCAAAGCCCTTCATTTATCTGTAGGACAGTATAGCTGGCAGCAGCCTGAGCTTTCCTTAACCTTTGCCCTCGTCACCAATGTACCTTGACCACCTGGAGGCTGGGTTGCTGGAACACTATGAGAGCCATTGACCCAAACTGTAAACCCTGTATATGCTGGACCACCACTTCAAGGCTGCAGGTGTGACAGCATCCACAGTTCCAGCATCTATGCCAGGAGGGGTCGGAGGGTTGAGTTGCCATGGCCCATTCAGTCCTTGGCTTTTCTGCTGCAAGTGCCCACCGATTATCAGGGTGGATTATTGCCATGATGCCAGCTGGGAACTGACTCCACCCAGCTCATTTCACTTACGTCACCAGCCATCAGCTCGGAAATGTTTGGTCACTACGGATGGGCTTGAACTATGAGAGGCTTCACATCCCATTAGAGATGCCCTACTCTGCATCAGAGCGAACAAGAATGTTGCAGGAGAGTAAGGGCTAAATTATGCCTTCCCCTATATGATTGAGCTAAAGAAGAAGGAAGGGGCACAGAGTCTCCACCCCAGCTCACCCACCCAGAGACGGGCTCTCAGCACTGGCTGGTCTCAGCTCAGTGCGGAGTAGGGTCTGGATGCTACTAACCAAGGTGTTTCTAGATGCCAGGAGAGCCATGACCCCCATTTCCCCCTCTCCTCCACCCACACTCTGAGATGGGTGCACTGTACTTGCTGCTCTTGTTGTACAGGTATAGCAAGGGATGCACCTCCCCTCGCCTCTCCATAATTGTAAATGTAGTAAGGGCAATGAACCCACCAGAGAGAGAATAGTTTTGAATTGTGTTTGGGGAAGGGGTTCAGTGGCATTGGGGTTGGACAAGATCAGGTAGAAATAGGATTAGGGCAGGTGTTTGGGTAGATCTAGTGCTAGTCCTGAAATATTCTGCTTTTAGCATGGCCCAGCAGAAGAAGAAAGTCTGGTTTGGCTGTTTAGCTGGGGAGCCTCTGTCAATCCAACTGGTTGGATCTAGCTAATGTATATTGATTGTATACCCACCTCACACCCACACTGAGCACTCAGGTTACATTCTTCTGAGAGGGCCATGTCAGATTCCTGTTTATTTTATGACTTTTCCAGCTCACACAAACACAAGAGGCACAATGAGGCCCAAAGGCTCCGCACACACACGTCCCTGAGGTCAGAGAGAGGACTTGTGTAGCAGGCTTGGCTTCGGAAGGCTCACTGGCAATTGGCAAAGCAATTTTCATTTTAATGGATGCTGCTTCTCTTATGGCAGAACAGATCTCACTGTGAGGCTCACAGCACAGAAGCATAGAAGTGTAGGACTGGAAGGGACATATGTCTAGGTTTTTGATTTCTACTGGTGGCACACAATTGCACATTACCTCAATAGTGGTGGCCACAACAAAATTCATTCTGCACATGGATAGAAAAAATTAGAGGGAACATTGGAGGGGGTGCAGTTAACCCTGAAACTGTGACACTATGGTGGCAGCGAGTGTGTGTGGGGGGGTCTACGTTGCGAATTGCTGTAAGTGCCAACAGCAGGGAACACAAGTACTGTAGGAGGAAAAAGCATCACAGAGAAAACATAATAAGAACAATGCACAGTTTTAACTGCCCACTAAACATACCAGGAGTCACCCATCAGTGTACGGGGCCCTGGTGGGGCCTACTGTGAGCATCAGGGCTCCCCTTGGACAGAAGATCCTGTCTGTTTGCTGGATCAGAAAGAGGCCCTGTGTCACTTCAAGCTCAGCTTTTTATATCAAAAGCCCTTTCTTTGTTTGAGTCTTTGGAAAACTCAGCCTCAGGGGGTGGTGCTTCCCAGCAGCTGTTCATAATCCCCAGGGGTAATCACCCCTCACCTGTTTTTAGTTCCTGAAGGAGCTGTGGTAATCATCCCCCTACCCCCATGAAATAAAACACTCTTTTACATAAACCATTCATAAATGTAATATAGTGGTCCTCAAAGATACTGCATAGGGTTGCACTAGCCCTACACAATACCCCCAGACACACGAACCTTGAGTTCTCTGCTCTGTGCAGGACCTGATTCAATGCAGCCTATCACTTACTAGAAGAGATCTTCACTTGAAAGTCTTGTGTAGATGCCTTTTCATGCTGAGGGCAGGATTTAGCCTATGCCAGAAGCTGGTTGCCAAGATTAAATAAAGCCATGAGTCAGCTGATCTTGAAATGATGATAACACATTTTTGCAAGCATGTATCCTTTTTAGTCTCTCTTAATATTAACATTTCATTGCTAGGAGTCATGTACATATTATCCTCATTAACACCGTATGCAGAGAAGCCTCCTTAGAATGCTGTAGAACCAGATGTTAGCCTTCACCACTCAATTTGATGGTGATCTCTTTGACAGAGGGTGCAATTGTGTACTACATGATTCTCTGCTCCTTGTCACCCTATGTAACTACAGACTATTTGCCTTAATAGTAATCAGCTTTGCTTTAGATCACCGGCAATCGGGTGGCATCTTAATTTCCCCGATGTGCCATTTTGCATTCCTGTAGCCTAGAAGGATGTTAATTTATAATGGTTCTGCCTTCTGTGGTCTTCGGAGAAAAAGATTCCTGCCTATTTAAAATATTAGCATTCCTAGACGGTTGTGGTTTTTTTAAGTAAAATTAAACAGGCACGATATATAATAATAATCATATGATATAATAAGGATCTGAGATGCTATGCCAGCACTTCGGAATACAAGTTGTATCGGGGCCCACGTTGTTAATGTTACTGTCTCTACAAGGATTCTTCATGCCATGAATTTTCTGTACATTGTAATGGCCAAAGGAATGATACTTCCTTTTAAGGGCATGACACACAGAAATCAAAAGCAATAACAAGAGAAAACTTCCTCCACTCCTATAATTCTTATGAAATGTCCAGTGAATATTCTGAGTGAACTGCACTTTCATTCTGTATTTATTCAGCTGAATGGGAACTCAAATATAATTGATTGAAACAGGCCTAAATTAACACAAAAAGGCTGACAGAGCTATGTCTCAGGGTCTTGACCTCTGATAATAGCACTGAATGCTAGCTGAAGCCCCATTCTATGATGGGGCGCAAGCTACAGATTATGTAGCATATGGTATTATGCTTGTCCAGTTGTACCGCTCCACTTCTGTGGTTGGGCAGTCTGTGTTTTTTATCATACTGTACCATTCCATCTCCTCAGCACTGGTTATTCTCAGCTCATATAATGTCAAGGAAATGAAAATTTCAGGCCAAATTGTCCAGTGGTATAACTGGATTACACTGCATAGAAGTCAATAGTGTAAACAAACACAAACAGAAAAATTGGCCTTCCATCTGCTATTGCCAAACGAATCAGTGAAATATGGAAATCAGTAGATAATAACTTGCCAGCCACCTGTGCCTGGCTAAGGAAACCTCTGTTCAGGGACGTTGCACAAAATATATGAATTGTATACCCGGTAGGAAATTGGCATGATCATAGAAGATTAGGGTTGGAAGAGACCTCAGGAGGTCATCTAGTCCAATCCCCTGCTCAAAGCAGGGCCAACCCCAAGTAAATCATCCCAGCCAAGGCTTTGTCAAATCTCTAAGGATGGAGATTCCATCACCTCGCTAGGTAACCCATTCCAGTGCTTCACCACCGTCCGAGCGAAACAGTTTTTCCTAATATCCAACCTAGACCTCCCCCACTGAAATCTGAGACAACTGCTACTTGTTCTGTCATCTGCCACCACTGAGAACAGCCGAGCTCCATCCTCTTTGGAACCCCCCTTCAGGTAGTTAAAGACTGCTATCAAATCCCCCCTCACTCTTCTCTTCTGCAGACTAAATAAACCCAGTTCCCTCAGCCTCTCCTCATAAGTTATGTGCTCCAGCCCCCAATCCTTTCGTGATCTATATATTGGTCCTGTATGTGGGTGAGTTACTGCCATATGGGTGTCTGGTGAGAGCTATCAGACTAAATGGTCTCTTTGTTAGCTGATGATGAAAGAAGTTATTTCCAGACACTTTTGCTACCTGGGAAACTGGGAGACATCTGATATGATCCTAAGACTAAAAACTACAACAGACACATTCAAATGAGTAATTAATATCTCACTTTCTGAGCAGAATTTATTTCCCTGAAAAATGCTTTATCTGGACTCAGCTGAGCCTGCTGGCTTTTGTCCAGATCCATACCTCTTCTTAGGAAATCAGGAAACAGAGGTAAAGCAAATATGGAGCTTAGTGGCTTCAGCATACTGGTGACATGGCAGCTCTAAGTACCAAGCAACCTTGCACAGGGCCCTCCTTCAAACACTGAACAATTTGGGTGATAGATCTGAAAGTAGATGTCCAACACCATCCTCTGGTGTCTTCCCAGGTGAATAAGCATTACCACCTTCCAGCAATTCATGAACCCCTTTCATTTATCCTATGGCACATCCAGAGCAGTTCAGCTGGCAAGGACTTCTCATTAGGCAGCCAGATGGCTAAGAATAGTATAACTGGGCTCAATACTCTAAGGCACATTCTGTTTAAAAGTCTCCAAATGATCTGCAATCAATTAATGACATTTCACAATACCCCTCTGAAGTAAGAACTAGCCCCAACCTTCTCCACCCAGAGCTGTCCCCGTAATCTTTGAGCTAGGCTTAATGGAGATAGGTCTGTAGCATATGCCCTTTGAATGAGTTGTAATGTCTGTGATCCCCAGGGCTCCTGGAAGTCCAGCCTGAGACATAAAGCTTCCAGATATCCCACTGGGGTGGTGCATCTCCACTATAGCTGGTTGGAAATTTTTAAGGAAACATCTTCTCATTAGAAAATGACAGATCATTGAAATTGAAACATTCCACAATAATGTGTTGCTTGTGAGAAAACTTGAGGCAGAATCAAGGCAGGATTCCTACCTGGCAGGCTGCCACAGACCTGGGGCTTCCCGGACGTTAGGGTTATGGCTCCTTAGCAGCTCACCAGGTGGATTGCAATAGAGCCAGGGAGCCAGGACTGGACAGTTTTGAAAAATTCCAAAACTGATATTTTTTAATGACCATCTTGTGGGAAATTTTGCATATCTGACATTTCATTCAGATTCAGAAGGAGGGTTATTGGGTTGTTTTTTTTTTTCAAAAATGCAAAATTTGCTGGGGGAAGAAAATTCCGTTTCCAACACAGCTCTAATCTTCATACCACCAAAAACTCCGGGCTGCGCTTTAATTCCACAAAGTTAGACCTAACTGGCAATTTAGAGCTAAGTGACTTACCTAACAAGTCAATGAAAGCGTTAGGGAGAGAACCCAGGAATTCTGATTCAACTGCCCTGGTTCAAACCACAAGACAATGCTCCATGTCAACAGATGAGAATTTGTGGGCACAGGAAAGGGGTAACTGATTAAGTATTGTTCAAGCAGGTTGTAATCCACCACAAAAATGCTCCCCAAATAGGGAAAGGATCTACAAGTAAATCTACATAAAATTAAACTGGACATTTTTGCTAGGAGATAAAAACTGGCATGAATTCAAGGTGTTTAACAAGTTGGGAGCATCACAGTCTTCCAACAAGTATATTAGAGTTTGTGGTTTCCTCTGTCTCCCCTGACACCGATATACTTCACCTTGAAATGTCCCTTAAATATATGTTAACTACATATGCTAAGCAATCTGTTCCATGTTGTATTTAGCTGTGACATACCAAATAAGTTTCCCAGACCTGGAGAAAAGCGCTGTGTGAGCTCAAAAGCTTGTCTCTCTCACTAAGGGAAATAGGTCCAATAAAAGATATTACCTCACCACCTTGTCTCACCCACTCACACTGAATTGAACATTTCTTAAGGAAGCTTTCCCCCAGTGATTCCCCCCACACTCACCTTGCGAACTTACAAACAGCTCAGCAGTGACCATACCCTGCATTTGCATGGAACTGCCTGTGGAAAACAAGCCACCATTTCTGCCTAATGCTGAAATACAGCATAGGGAAGGAAGGAGGGATAGCTCAGTGGTTTGAGCATTGGCCTGCTAAACCCAGGGTTGTGTGTTCAATCCTTGAGGGGCCATTTAGGGATCTGGGGAAAAAATTGGGGATTGGTCCTGCTTTGAGCAGGAGGTTGGACTAAATGACCTCCTGAGGTCCCTTCCAACCCTGATATTCTATGATTCTATGCTGTTGCATTTTATCAGAGTGTGGGGGAAACAATAGAGCTGAAAGACCTCCAAGTGCAAAAATCAATTGCTTTACACTCCCTTAACAGCTACTGCAGCCTGAGTTACAGCCAAGACTGCTCCATACAAATACTAACCATGGGTTTGACTAAGCACACACAGGAATTCTTTGGCATGGAGTTGAATAAGCTAAGCACCCTGTAGGTATCTGCTGCTCTGAGCGGCCAGAGTGAAGGAGGGTGTGCAGCCTCTCCCAGGCACCTGTTGCTGGCAGTGGGCGTGGCTTCCTCTGTAGGCATCAGGTAACACCTGCCAATCCCTCTTCTGTAGCTACAACCCAGGCTTGCAAGGGAATTTGAGCCATAGCCAGGAACAGGTGACATTCAAGCAACAGCAGCAGAATGAGGAGCTGCTGCTGAGACAAAGGAAAGATGGTAGAAAGACGCTTCTCCAAACTCTTCCAGAAAGGGTCACTTTTCCGCTTAGCCCAGAAATATCAGCCAGTTGGGAATGGAGAGCCGGAACGGGAGGTAAGGATTCCCTATGCCTCTTGCCTGTAAGTTATGAAATGTGGTGTGTAGTTGGGGCTAAGCCTACTGTGCATTGCTGGCAACATTACCTCTCTATTGCTCTGGCAGTTTTGCGGTGCTACTTTGATTTATCATCATATTTAAAATGGAGGATAATAGCAACGACGACACTGACCTGCCTATTGGGGTGTTGTGTGGTTAGTTAATGTGTGTGCAAGCTGAATAGCTCTATGATAAATCGTAAGTATTAACATTCATCTTTATGTCAAGGCTTCGCTAAGAATACTCAGATTTGCAGCATATGTCATTGTGTTTGCACTGATTTTAGGATCAGACATTTTAACAATGTAGGCCAGTACTCTGAGCAGAAAGGCCCAAGGAAATGAATGAGTCCTGAGGATGAACTTCCAAATGGGTGATTCCTTCAGTTCAGAATAGAGCCTATTAGCGAGTGGGATGAGACATCCAGCTGCTCGGATGGCACTTTATCATTATTTTCATTTTTATTTTACAAAATAATCCACGGATGTTTTCAAAATGTCACTCATTTTCAGAAAGATTTTTTTTTGTCTTCTCAAAAATGTTCATGAAATGTGGTTTTGGAACATTTCTGAAATATACCTTTTTTGGTGTCCCCTCTATTTGCCACTGAATGTGAGAGAATGAAATCGTTGGTTTCTGTGGTTTTCCATATGTTTGACTTTCTATTTTACATTTTTCCTCTAGCCACTCTGTAAGCTCTCTGGGGCTGGGCCTGCCTCTGATTACTATGGGTTTGTCCAGTGCAATGGTGCTCTGATTTCTGCTGAGGCCTCTAGGATCTATTGTAATAGAATTAATAATAATGATAGGATTGGATATTTTCAAGTAACAAAGTAACTGATCCTTGCCATACTCATGTGAGGTGTTGACCTTTGGACCCATTCACATGGGTGAGAGGAATCTGATTTCATCCTTTCTTCCATACCTGGATTGATTCATTTTGTTTATAACACTACATTGCTTTCCCTCCTTGGCATTTGCACCTTCCAAATACTTATAGGCAGTTTATGTGCCCTTTAATCATGATTTGCCCAAGCTCTGTATATTGCAGTTAGTATTCTTAATCTTTCTTCAAAAGCTATTCCCTCCAACTCTCTAATCTGCTCTTCAGTCCTTCCCATTTGTTGTCTTCTTTCTAGTATCAAGTTGGCCAAAACTGTTGGCAGTATTCTATGTGTAGCCTCACTAGAGAGGGAGACCGAGACCATCCTCTTTTTGCTCCTCTATGTGATGCTACGGCATACATAGCCCAACTTCACAGAGTAAAATGGAGACGTGGCTGGGATGCCAAAAAAAAAAAACAATTCTGATCTTGCTGTGACGTGAGATAGCAAAATAATCTCTCTCTTTTGGTAATCTGTTAACCCAATGAAGAGGAACATAGATGCAGTTTTTAAACTCTGGTCCATTGATTTGGCCAATATTTGAGTGAGGGTCAAGTCACTTGTCCACAGTCAGGGAACTATAGTCAGTCAGTGGCTTGTTCTGAATTAGAACTTGCAGTCTTCTGGCTCTGACATTCTTGCTACAGCATAGTAAATAATTATGAGTATTTGCTCTCTCTCTGTGAGCACATGATCTGCTTGAATTCCAGTCCAAGTCTATGCAGAACATGATACCACTATAATATGACACTACAATGCGGACTAGCATGTACACAAGGGCAAGCAAGTGCGTACAGTGTATTTGGACCTTCAGAAAGCCTTTGACCAGGTCCCACACCAAAGGCTCTTAAGCAAAGTAAGCAGTCCTGGGATAAGAGGGCGGATCCTCTCACAAATCAGTAACTGGTTAAAACATAGGAATAAATTATCAGTTTACATAGTGGAGAGAGGTAAATAGCAGGGTCCCCCAAGGATCTGAACTGGGACTGATATTCATATTCATAAATGATCTGGAAAAGAGAGTAAACAGTGGGCTAGCAAACTTTGCAGATGATGCAGAATTACACAATATAATTAAATCCAAAGCTGGCTGTGAAGAGTTACAAAAGGGATCTCACAAAACTGGGTGACTGGGTAACAAAATGGCAGATGAAATTCAGTGTTGATAAATGTTAAGTAATGCACATTGGAAAACATAATCCCAACAATGCATACAAAATGATGGGGTCTAAATTAGCTGTTACCACTCCAGAAAGAGCTCTTGGAGTCATTGTGGATAGCTCTCTGAAAACATCCACTCAGGGTGCAGCGGCTGTCAAAAAAACTAACAATGTTAGGAGCCCTTAGGAAAAAGAATAGATAATAAGACAGAAAATATCACAATGCCACTATATACATCCATGGTACACCCACACCATGAATACTGTGTGCGGTTTCTGGTCGCCCCATCTCCAGAATGAGATATTAGAACTGGAAATAGTACAGAGAAGGGCAGCAAAAGTGTTTACTGGTATGGAACAGCTTCCATATAAAAGATGAAGAAGAGTGGGACTGTTCAGCTTAGAAAAGAGACAACTAAGGGGGGACCAGGGGATACGATAAAGGTCTATAAAATCTTGACTGGGGTGGAGAAAGTGAATGAGGAAGTGTCATTTACCCGTTCGCGTAACACAAGAACCAGGGGTCACCCAATTAATTTAATAGGCAGTAGGCTTAAAACAAACAAAAGGAAGTACTTCTTCACACAACGCACAGTCAACTTGTGGAACTCATTGCCAGGGGATGTGGTGAAGGCCAAAAGTATAATTGGATTAAAAAAATAATTAGATAAGTTAATGAGGATAGGTCCATCAATGGCTATTAGCCAGGATGGGCATGGATGCAACCCCACACTCTGGGAGTCCCTAAACATCTGCCTACCAGAAGCTGGGACTAGACAACAGGGGGGTGAATCATTTGACATTTGCCCTGTTCTGTTCATTCCCTCTGAAGCATCTGGCACTGGCTGCTGTCAAAAGGCAGGATACTGGGTTAGATGGACCATTGGTCGGACCCAGTATGACCATTCTTATGTTCCTAAAGGCCTACATTTTCAGTGTAAGTTTAGGAAGAATCTGGGGAAATGATTTCCATTCAAGCCCACAGAGACCTCATTACAATGCAAATACATCAGAATGATTTCAATGCAAGTCTACAAAGATACTAAAATCATTTAAATGTACAACTGGAGACCTTTCCACAATGCCATTAGGATGTGATATTAACATGTCAAAACAATTTCAGTGGTAATCCATGGAGAATCCATTAGGATGCCATTATATTCTGAAATCATAATGCCAAACAGGGTTGTTACATCCAATTGGAAGAAAAGTTTTAATTTACTACACACACAAGTGCTCCAAGACTTTATTATATTGTTGCTATTGACAATCATTGTTTAAATTATGCCATGTTAATGGTTATAATAATAATGTGATAACTCAAGAATCAATTCCCTGCTTTTGTTATTGTCTGGTAATTGACTAATACTCCATCTGTTTTCTACTTGGAAAGACTTTTACAGTGACAAATAGAGGGATAAAGAAGTTTAAGCCCCCCTTCAAAAAGTCATTTAACTTCTGTGTGCCTCAGTTATTGATCACTAAAGTGGGAATCATAATTCTTTTGTCTTTTCTATTTAAACTTCCTGTTTTAAACTTCTGTTTAAAATTGTTAACTTCTCAGATCTGAGTTTTTCTGAAAATACATGTGCACAGCGCCTAGGAAAATGGAGTTCTGATCTCCGTTGATCTCAGTGGCTAGAGTAAGACAAACAACAATTATATGTGAGCTAAGGCGCAAACATGATTCAAACAGAAAATTTGAAAGTGGAAAGTTTAGAATAGAGTAAAAGGTAGACTACTCTGAAATATTTATGTAATGACACCCACAGCCAAGTCAGCTGCTGAGACAGAAGCAAGAACTGCTAAAAATATAGGTTTTGTTAGCTTGAGCTAAAGGCCTGGATCTCCAATGATTTCATTGGAAGCTAGAAGCCTAAATATGTCTGGGAATCTGGGCTCAAGCTCATTAAGGCAGAGCTCAGAGGCAGTAGCCAACTCAAGACCTTTTTCATGGCATTGCCACAACAGGAGGACACAGAGTCATGGGTTATGTTCATATCAAACCTCCTAATATAGCCTCGATTTCAACTTCAGTACAAGCAGACGACAAGGACAGTGGGTGTTCAACCTCCACTTTAACTTCTGTCTCCCCCCACACACACCTTTCCTCATGACAGTCACCTCATTCTCTCTGAAACTGCTGGGATCTGCTCTCTTCCACCCTCTTCCATATATATATATATATATATACCCTTTGCTTGGGGGACTTAGGGCTGGTTGAGGGACCTGAGGGCAGGGAGATGTTCCCCAGAGGTTGGAGTTTGTCCAGCTCTATCCTCCATGATCAACACCAAGTGCTGGTCTCTTCTAAACCCTAAAACCAAACTGCAGAGATCAGTTTCTGAGCTGTGTTACAGTAGCTTCACACATCTCTAATGGTGCTTTCCCCGCACAGATAATGCCTGATATCAAATGGAGATGAATCTGTTCAGGAGCTATCATGGGTCTCATAGTCTCCTACTGCAGCAAAACTCCCAAGAGGGGAAGGATGGTTGGCCAGCAAGGTTTGCTTCCTATCTATCTTCCCTTCATGGGGATGGTGCTCCCCACCATGGTTTGTATCCCCAGGGTTCCGCTGGGAGCCAGGCTGCCACTGGCTTACCCCTGTCCCCTCCCTCCTCGCTTTCAGGCTGGAAGGGAGAGAAAAATCAGAGGGAGGGTTAAAGATTTATGAAGAGGCTCAAAGAGAAGTATGATGCATTGAGTGACTGCTCCCTAGCTCTCCAACATGCCTCCACAAATAGAGTGAGACCCCAACACATAGTATGCCTGTGGAGGGACCTTTGATGAACTCCTGGAGTGGGAAACAGCATGCCATTAATCTGCTGCTTCCTTCTTTTGCTCTCCTCTGTGAGCATTGTTGGATACCATCCAGCCCCGGGGGGATTCTGCAGCAAAGGAGATTTAGGTTAGATATTAGGAATACCTTTCCAACTATAAGGCTATTTAAGCTCTGGAATAGGCTTCCAAGAGAGGTTGTGGAATCCCCAACCCCAGAGGTTTTTAAGAACAGGTTGGACAAACAGCTGTCAGGGATGGACTAGGTTTACTTCATCCTGCCTCAGTGCTGGAGGCTGGACTTGACTTCTCAAGGTTCTGTCCAGCCCTACATTTCTATGATTCTCATAGCTTTGTGTGCATGAGCATTGTAAATACTGTAGCAAGAGTAGAGATAGATGGGCAGAATTATATATGAATATAGATGAGGCATTTCCCTCTCTTTTAATAGGAAAAACGCCCTCTTTGGCTGGAATTATTGTTTGCTGCATTCACACAAAAGCCACTAGCAATGACATGGGCCTTGCAAATATAATCTTTCAATTCCAAAGCCTTTTCTTATTAAGGCAAAGATAGTGTAAACCCTGAATCAATAATTCTGAATTAAAGTCAAGACAAAGTTGACTGTATAACCTTTTGGATGGGATTTTCAAAAAGTCCATCACCCCTGTTTGCAGGCAAAATTTACACCTAAAATATATGTGACCTGACAAAATGAATTAGGTTGCAAATCAGATTCGGTGCATCTCCAGTTAAATGTTTGCCCCCACTGGATTGGAAAATTTGTCCCTTTCCATTGAAGAACTTCTTAAACAGTAGCACTTGTTTAAAAATGTCAGAGCTTGAAATTTTTTGATTGGGGCAGGGGGGGGAGGGAAAATGTCATCCTGAAATGTTTTCCATTTTTCTCCCAGTTCTATTGCTCAGTCTGTTTTTTCCATTCCTTTCATTCTAGTGTGCCTTGTACTTCTTGTGCTCCTTCTCTGTGTTGTAATTTATTCATGTCTCTGAATTTTTCTTAATTTTAGTTTTCTCTTAGTGGAGCTCGTGCTGCACCAGTAGCTTGGGGACGGTACGAAGGGCTCACAGACACACGCACACCGGGTCCAAATGTTCCAACCTTTCTTTTTTTTCGAACAAAAAATTGCAATGTTAGTGAAAGTTGGAATATTTTTTGAAAAAGTTTTTTGAATTCAACTTTTTTTTTTTTCTTTTGGACCAAAAAAAAAAAAAAATCAAAGAGGAACAAAGCAGGTCATGTCAAATGTTTTGTTTGTTTCATTTTGGTATTTAAAACCAAAACAAAATGAACATTTCCGTTCAAAACACACACACAAATCAAAATCTTCCGCAAAAAATGTTAAACAAAACCATTTTGTTCAAGTTCTTCACGGAAACACAGGATTTTTCTACCAGCTGTACATATATATGTACGGGTTTGCAGGATCAGAGCTTAAGTTTGTTGTCCATCCGGCAATGGAAATAGGTTGGCTTTTGTTCTTTGCCCTAAATGTAGTACTGAGTTACAATTCCAGTATATGCCTGCTTTTTTTTTTTTTTCCTTATTTTAACATCTACTGTAATGGGGTGTGTGCTTTTCCCTGCTACTCATTCACTTCCCAACAGAGGTGTACAAGCCTGCCCAATCACTCTTTATTTACTGCTGCTATTGCTTGACTGCATGTTTATACATTGGCAATAAAGTTTGGTAATATGTGCCCTTTAAAAGAAAAGTACCAGGAAGGAAAGGAGGTCTATTTAAAAACAGACCAAATGAAAGGTCAGCACAGCATATCACACATGAGCAAAAAGTCAGAGCCTATTTACATAGTCTTTAAGCATTTGATTAAAGATTTTCTAAGGGAACAAGTTTGCTGGCAGACACATTTAGCTCTTTAGGGGTCATCTTGCCCTTGATCCTTCTGAATTTGCCCCCAGAAATACCAAACGAGAAACATGCTGCCATGGAAACCAGTCCATTGTTATCTTGAATACATTTTGGTTCCTAGTCAGGTGTCCAGGTCTTTGGCAAACATTAACTTCCTTTAACAAAAAGAAAAACAGCTTGTCCCCAACAGGGCATGAAAGGGACCAATGGCCCTAATATTTTCCAGCAAGCTGGGGGTTAACTTCATTCTCTGCAGCTCCCATACAGGTTTACAGGGTGGAGTAATGAAGCAGGGTTGACACTTGAAGGCCCAATCAGGCCCTTAGAGGAAACCCAGGAAACTCTATATAAGCAGCTACCTTACAAAGCTGAGCTTCCAGGGTCCCACCCTGTTGCTGAGTGGAGTGGGTGGGACTGCACTCTGTGTGGGTCTGTGTTTAGGTCAAAAACTCCTCGTGGGTGTAATCTGCACACCCTAAGGCATGAGTGAAGACCTGGAACATGTACTTCCAGTCTGCCTGTCTTTACTTTTGAGTCAGGAAACACAATGAGAACAAGAAGGAACACACTGAAAATCTCTCCCAAGGGAAGAGAGTGAGAAAGCGCTGTGTGTTTGTGTGTATGTGTGTGATATGCTTTGTGGTAGCAGTGTTGAACTAATTGGGGGTGCAAGCTGGCTTGGGCGAGGGGGTCTCTGTACATGGGACCTGTCAACTGTATTGCAAACGTTCAAAAGCCATGAGTGAGGTCAACAAAATCACGAGCCTGGCTTAAAAGTTATTTTAAAATATTTTTTAAAAAATATTTAAAGTTTACGTGTCTTGTGGTTTTAGGACCATCGGTGTTCACATTTTCAGGTTTATCTCTGCAACCATGAAAGCTAGAAACTTTTTTTTTTTTTTTCAAGTGAAAGTTGAGTTTCTGGTATATTCACAGGACTTCAGGGCCTCGGGCTGTAAGAAAAACACCAAATATTTTGAGACTCACAATGAGAGTGGAAGAGTTGGCAACCATGCTTAAGCAGGATTAAACAGCACTCGTGACACAGCACCACAGATGGGGGCGGGAAAATACCTTGTTGTGGAATTCTAGTTTGTTTTTCCTTGGTTTTTGTACTATGCCCGTTGTTGTAATGCCGTACAGAGTAGAACTTTTCAAATATCTCACACTCACACACACACCCTGGAGTGTTAGTCTTTTGCGGGATTGGTTTTCACCCGCTTCCAATAAATACTAAGTTGTGCTCTGTGGGAAAGCAGGGATGAAGTTTTACATTTGGAAAGGCTCCTTATTTGACCAAATCACTCGCTCTCCCAGCTTAGACTTCACCAAATTTAGCTCGCCCAAGTAAATATAGGAAGGAGAAGGGAGCAAACAATACCCCAGAATGAATAACCCTAACCAAACAGAAACGAGAAGTCTTCACACGCTCTGGTGCATTTGAGAGTCGTAGAAAGCTCTGCCTCTCTCACCCTTTCCAGATTTGCTGTGTGTCCCAGTGCAATCTATAATGAATCATAGATCAAAACCAACAGTAGCCAGAGAGCTAAAAGAAGATGTGACATTTTGTAAGGTGTGGTGGTGCAGAACATTATGCATGACTTGTAGCCTAAATGTCTGCTCCTTTGTAACTTGTAGCACTGTCTGTGCTGGCCAGACAATAGTTACACTAACAATTTTTATTTTCTCCTGCCAACCCCTCCTTGAGTGGCGCACTCTTTATTGTATTTAAGTAGATTGTAGCTACATGCTAGTCTAGCATATGCCAACTCATTGCTGGAAATGGCCCACCTTGATTATCATACACATTGTAAGGAAAGTGATCACTTTAGATAAGCTATTACCAGCAGGAGAGTGGGGTGGGGGGAGAGAAAACCTTTTGAAGTGATAAACACCCATTTTTTCATGGTCTGTGTGTATAAAACATCCTCACTGCATTTTCCACTTTATGCATCCGATGAAGTGAGCTGTAGCTCACGAAAGCCTATGCTCAAATAAATTGGTTAGTCTCTAAGGTGCCACAAGTCCCCCTTTTCATTTCAAACACTGTGATCTTTGTCTTGCAAAGCCATTCTGCATTTACTGAGTGGCATGTCCCAATACATGCAGATTAACTCCTTTTAATAATTGTCCCTTTGTAACAATACAGTTTATTTAAGCAAAACTTATAACTTTTATATATCAGCAAAATAAAAAATGTAATGGCTTTCCATGTATAGCTCAAATCAGTAGCTCAAATTTCAGATCAACGGGTCTGACATTTCTCCACCTTATTAAAAGGAGTGAGTGAATTATAATTATAGATATTATAAAAGAGATTATAAAACATCTAGATAAGGCACTGGGTTGAGGCTTAGGTGACCTGGCTTCTGTATCTGGCTCTGTCATTAATCAGCTGTGTGACTCTGAGAGAGTCACTTTCCCTCTCTGTGTGCCTCAGTGTCCTCCTCCACCCTTTGTTTGGATTGTAAAGGTACTGTCTATCACTACGTTTATGTAAAGTTTCCAGCACAATGGATTCCTGTTCTCAGCTAACGTGTCTAAAGCCTACTGTAATGCAAATAATACTTATTAATAATAATGAACATAACATTACCTAACCACCGCTTTTTCTGTAAAGGAAAATCATGCTGTTTCTCTCGAGCAATATTATTTCTATCTGTCCATGTAGGGGCTTGTCCAGCTTTCGTTGGGGTTGTATCTGAGAGCCTTTGAGGGAGTCAACAAATTAAAGGACAAAGGAGAACTGATGACTTATCTGGACACTGATATAGTAATGAAATGTCTGCCTAATCTAGTTGCCCGAACCAGCAACCTGCGAGTGCTGCTGCACAATGATGGCCAAGCGACCTGGGATGCAAATCTTAATAAAGAGTATGAGAAACTGAATGAGTTAATTAAGAGGCCCCAGTCCTAAGGTACTATGACAGTAAGCACTACAGCCAGGTCTACGCCACAAGCTTGGGTCGACACAAGTTACGGCAGCATAAAGCCACCATAGTTAGTATATCGCTTGTGCCAAGTTATCCTCCGATGACTCCAAGGGGGGGGAGGTATCAATGCAGTCCTCTTAAAGCAGTATGGTCAAAACTGGACCATACTCAAATACTGGAGGTCAAGTGGCTTATGCGTCAAAGGCACTAACAAAAGTTGAGTGTTGATATGCTCAGAGAAAAAGGCTTTGACCTTAGTCCATGTGTGTAAAAAGTTTCATGTCTTTATTTAGGGGAGTACAGTGTTAGCTGAAACTGACCATAAACAAAAATAAGGAGGAGTACCTGTGGCACCTTAGAAACTAACAAATTTATTTGAGCTTATTTAAGCTTTTGTGGGCTAAAACCCACTTCATCAGATGCATGCAGTGGAAAATACAGGAGGAAGATATAGTAAACCGTAAACTGCTTATTATTGCCAAAAGGGCCCTTCCCTTCCCCTTCTCCTGCCCACTGAGAATACAGATCTTAGTTTTTCACTTACAAATGTATGATTTGCAAATCAAATACAAACCTGGGAGAGATTTGATGGGAGCAGACACACTCTGGAGAGCATTCAGGGGGAGCAAAGTCCAGAGCTAGCCATTATACATGTCAATTTGATTTTAAAAGAAAACTCTCTGGTCTCACAGGCCATGTGGACTGTGATTATCACAGCAGCAGCTCAGGATGAGAACCTGCAGAATATGATTAAAGCTACTAGCACAGGGTGACCGGGACAGCATGTTCCTAGGCCCTATCACCGATTCAGGAAGAGCTCTCGGTCCAAGGTAGGATTTTGTTTAAAGACACTAGGATGGTGATTCTTAAGGTGTTAGAGAAAAATATGTTAAAAAGGATAAATGAAGGTCATTTAGAGATTGTAAAATCTAAGAGATTCGCCTCAAATTAACAGTGCTTTGAGGAAGTTTTCAAGCCTTGTCACATATGCTAAAAATACAGACGAAGTTGAGCAAAAGAGCCCATGTTGGTGGCATAGGAAAAATTGGCCCCATTGGAGTAAAGTAGGCATAGATTTGTTTATGTTGCCTGGAAAAAACTATGCCCTCATTCATGACTTATTCTCACTTCTCTGAAATAGCTTTACTATAAGGCTTTGTCTACAATGGTAACTGAACGACAAAACTTTTGTCGTTCAGAGGTGTGAAAAAAACACACACCCTGAAAGACAAAAGTTTCGCAGATGAAAAGCACCAGTGTGAACAGCACTTTGTTGGCAGGAGCGCTCTTCTGCCAACAACATTATCACCATTCAGTGCGGGTGGAAGTTTTTTGTCGGCGGGAGAGCTTTCTCCTACCGACAGACAGCGTGGGCTGCACTTGAGTGAACATGAGTTTAAGCAGTTTGCAGTGAAGTTTGAGGTTTAGAAGTTTGTTCGCAATCCAAGGGGCTGGTGGAAAATGGTGTTTATAATAACTTGGCAACTGAAAAAGGCTGTGGATTCAGACTCATATTTAGCACTGTTAAAGGACAGGATGGCACCAATGAAAAGTGTTTTGTCACCTGCAGATGTTTTGCTTAACCAAAAACTTAGAGCCTGTAAGGAGTGAAGCTGACATCAGAGGAACTGGGGATCTGTAGAAGCACAAAGGAACAGATACAGCTAACCAGGAAAGCAATATGATTTGGGTCCCAGGAGCTGACACCATTCCATGCAGTGTGCTCCTGTGGTCCACAGGACCACCTGTGTAAGTGGCTCAGACTCTTCAGGAACCGTGCCCATAATATCCATGTCCCAGCATCCCTAATGAAGGGAGGCAACATCTGTGCTAAGACCCAGAGGAGCTTACTCAGGAAGCAGAACAGCTGCACCTAATTTTCAAAAAAAGCACATGGAAAGAGGGCAGTCTCCTAGGAAGGTGGGTGCTGCTTCCAAAAGAAAAAACAATCTTCTCCACTTCCTGAGTGATTGCTGCAGACATGCACCATTTTTGGCTTGGTTGCATTGCAATTCCTTGCATAGGCATCTCCTGAGGACTTCATGAAGGAGCTTTAATTTGAGCTGACTCTAAGATAAATCACCAGCTCTCTTTCCCAGGAACAGCTTCTCTCTTCTGTACCGAGAAGGATTTCTGGTTATTTGGGAGAAAGGCTCTGGAACTAGACCTGGCCATGTTCACCTTCTGCCTCTTTCCTCTCCAGCCCATTATGTGCAACACCCTTGCTACTTCTCTCTGGAACTACTGCCAAGCGGCTGGCTGTTTTTCTCAGCATTTACCAAAGTATTTACCTGATACTTTCTTTCTCCTCCCCTCTTCCTGTAGCATGGCCTGATTTCCTGGAACCATTGGAGAATAAGTTTCCACTTCCAGCATAAAATGGACACATGCGTGCACACACACAGTATAAGGGGGAACTGTATCCTCTCTCAGGAGCAAAACAACTTGTGAGTTACAGGCATGATTGAGTGGTCAGACCAACCATTCCAGCTCAGACACTGACTACCTCTGTGGTCTTGGACAAATAATTTAACCTCTCTGCCTTAACTTTCCCCATCTGTAAAACAGAGATGATAATATGTACCTGCCAAAGGAGAGGGAGAGGGGTTGCAAGGGTGAATTATTTAGCTGTTAGATAAGTGTGAAGACCTATAACTGAAGGATAAGGGAAGAGAGGCCAAATAAAGGGAGGAACCAAAAAACTAATGAAATGACTGTACTAGCTATGTTCTTCTTCCCTAACAATTGCATTATCTGTATTACTCAGACAGATGAACGGGAATTGACAGCAATTGAACAAGAGAAAGAAGTGAAAGCTCTCCCCCCCAAAGAAGCTTGCAAATGCCATAAAGAAGACTTGGCAAAAAGTTTACATGTAAGGATGATTACATAATGCGTAACCACACTTTGTGGAAATACGGACTCACCCCAATATCCCACATTATTTTGTTCCGAGAGGGAGCTAAGCTGCGAAATTCATATCTAGTTTTAGATGCAAACTTCCTCATGCATCAGATGTGGTTCAGATATGTCCTTTTCATTTGGGTGGCTTTCTGAGACTTAACAGTTGAAAAATTGGTTTACTTTGTTCTGATCAGCGGTGATGGTGAGTTAAGTGAACCTCTGAACCGCAAATGACTTGAGTTAAAGCTTGGGCAGCACAGACCACTAACTACGCTTGGTCCATCACCAACGGGTGGAGGATTTAGCACAGTTCTGCAAACTTACATGCAAGATACACAGCTTTTCAGGTGTGACGATCTTAGTGGACATAGGACACAGGACTGGAAGGGACCTGCTGGATCATCAAGTCCTGTCCCTTGTTATTGCAGGCAACCCTGTCAAGTAATCCCTTTCATAAATGTATCAAGCTCCATCTTAAAACCTGATAGGAGTTTTGCCCCCACGACTCCTATTGGGAGGCTGCTCCGCAGCCTCACTCCTCTGATGGTTAGGAACCACCTTCTAATTTCCAGCCTAAATTCATTCGTGTCCAGTTTACACCCAGTTTACTCTCATATGGCCCCATTTTCTTCCCTTAGTCCCACAGCATTCCAAGCATCTAAATCAATAATATTCATTTTGTAGCTCTAGAACCATAGATGATTCCCTGAAACATCACATGGGGTTTTCCCTGGGCCTGGATCATGTGATTTACACGTAGCCATGTGTAAGAGATGATGTGGGGAAACGCACACATATACACCTCCCCAAAAGGAACACTGGGTTGCATTCTGCCTCTGGAGGAATATTTTAAATACTCAATTTATATTACAGTTTGCATGGGCAAAAACTAATAATATGCTGTAAGGAATATAAACATGATCATATATGTATGAAAAGAATATGCTGGAGGATAGAAATCTAGGAAATGCTGATCCACTAAAGCTAGGGACCAGGGAATATTGTTGTACTAAGTATTTTATATAGTTTTTAATTTTTAGTTTATTCTCCACTACTGCCATCTCTCAAACTTGCAGACCCAATTTATTTCCATGTTTGTTTGTTCTTCTTTTTTATTTGGCAAAACATTGATTATTTTTTTTCTATTGTTTCTAGTGAACCCAGAAGTTAGTTAGTTACTTAGTTGGTTTTTATTTAGTCATTCATCAAATGGCACCACAAATCTGGAAATGGGATTTGTTAATGAATTTGTGCTCCCTCTGCTGGATTTATGATAGTAGCCTCCAAAGATTTGTAGCTGGTACAAAAGCAGTGGTTCTCTTTTATTGTTGTTTTTCATGTCTGATCATTCTGGATATTTGGTCAAGTGTCATCTGTGGGGGGAGTACAAATGAAAGCCATAAGACTTGGTCAAATATTAGATCTGAACTTGTGGCCAAATGTATTTATTACTTTTAATGCAGCTTGATTGCATGATGCAGTTTTCCTGGATGATTTTACACTGATTTTAACCTCCCTCCAGGTTGATTTACAAACTGGACTCTCAGAGTTTTCAGTGCTACAACGCAGAATAACACATGGCTGGAATGAGTTTACAGTAGACAATACAGAACCTATATGGAAGAAATATCTAGACCAGGTAAGGATTACATGTGTAATTATGGTGCAGCCCATTAAAAGGTGGTTTCACATTTGTGCAGTAGTACTCAACAGTGAGAAAATCTGTTCTGATTGGATCTTAGTGCTTCCATATATTAGAAATTGTATGGCTTTTATTCCTGTGGCCCCAATCCAGCAATGATCTCTGCATAGAGACACAGGGGCTCACTGAGCCTGGTGGGAAATCATTACAAACATGGACCATGATCTTGTATTACATGGAGATAGATTTAAAGATCCACCCGTTGCTTAAGATGCTGTACACTGTATAAATCAAGAGCCGTATCGTTCTTTGCACCACTTACATAACAATAACGATATTCATTTCCTACTCAGGCCAGTGGTAAAAGAATGAAAGGTTGTATAAAGAAAGTGGTAACTGGAGTATATTCTGATTTCAGTTACGACATAGTTCCGTGAATGAAACTGATGAGCACTAAATCTTCAGCAAAAAAGGATGAACTGTGTAAAACTCAGATGAAAGTTAACTTCAGCTCTTGTGCTAGAGTAAGAAATGCAATATTGCGATATCACTTTGAAGACTGAGTGATTCAAATAATGCAAGAAACAAACTATCGAGGTGGTGTCTTTAATCTTATTCTTCCTAGGCTGAGTTATCCTTCATTAGGTGCACATGGAATCTCATGTTTATTAATGGATCTCACAAGCTGAATGTAATTTACATCTGTGCCTTGGAGCTTTTACCAGAACAGGGATTATTTTTTGATAGAGATTGATTGTTGTGATTTTCTTACTAATCAGTTTTGCCTCTGGTTGCACTTTAGATGGATCCTAAGGATTGTAAATTTTGTTTATTTTATTTAAGGGTTCATTTTTATTTCACTGATTTCCCCCCCACACACACACACACACTTATTCAGTGTTCTTTAAGCAACTTCATAGAACCATAAGTAAATTTTCTACGCTTGTTTCTAAAGCATTCTTTGTGCCTAATTAAAAATGACACATGGATGCTTTGCTCCCCACCTGCTTGACCCTTTTAGCAAGGGATTTTCTTTTGAGGGTACAGAATGGATTTTTTTAGTACAGTCATGCTCTCTAACAACCCTTCAGTCTCCTTGGAAGTGTTACTTGTTGGAGTACACAATTCACACTGATAAATTTGAATGACCTGTAACGTACATTTTTAAATTTCACTGTGGCCTGGCTCCTTTCACTTACTGTACGGTATTTTATGCAATCTTTTTTGTTAAGAATGGGAACTAAGGACTTGAGTTTCATGATTGACTTCAATGGGAGCTGGCTCAAGCCCAAATTCCACTAAGGTGCATCTTCATAACCTATGGCAGAGTGGGGGGAATGGAGTTTCTTTCTTTATCTTACTTAACTCAATTACATCACTTCCAATGGTTACTGAGTGAGGTCAAGATTTTCACAAATAGAAGCTTAAAATTAGGCTCCTAAATCCATATTTAGGTCCCTAAATAAATGGCCATATTTTCAAAAGACCTGAGCATCCAACAGTTCCTATTTATTTGGAAGAATGATGCAGTAGCACTAATTAAAGGAATTCTTTGTATCAATTAGATGTTTCTTCTTATTTCTAAAGAAGTCCAGCATTAAACTGTGTCACTAACAGTGAACTAATGAGGATTATTTTTCTTAAATAAAATGGTTTTTTGAAACAAAAAAAAATCTCTTATTTTATTTTATTTTAGTTTAAGAATCCGCTCATTCTATTGCTGCTGGCTTCTGCTTTAGTAAGTGTAATTACTAAAGAATACGAGGATGCTGTGAGTATTGCAATGGTAAGTTATTCACCTGGAAGTGGAATCCCCTGGCAATTGAAGCTAGACAAATTCAGACAGGAAATAAGGCATACAGTTTTAACAGTGGCGGTAATTAATCAGTGGATCAGGTTTATGGAGGATTCTCCAGCACTGGCCATTTTAAAATCACGATTGGATGTTTTCTTTCTAAAAGAGCTGGTCTATGAATTATTTTGGGGGAGTTCTATGGTGTGTGTGAGACCCAGGGTCAGACTTATATGATCACAGTAGTCCTTCTGGCCTTAGAATCTCAGAATCACCTGTAAGGCAAGCTCTGCATTAGCTGCAGTTAACATGCCCATGAATTTAATACCTCTTTCTCTTTAGGCAGTAATAATTGTGGTTACAGTGGCCTTCATTCAGGTACGTCCTAAGAATCCTTAACTTTGCAGCATAGCTCTGCATCTCAGTTTATGGCCCATTTGAAGTAATCCTGCTTTTGTAACTTAGTTTTATGCTGCTCTCTCATAAGGAGTATCGCTCTGAAAAATCTTTGGAAGAGCTCAACAAACTAGTCCCCCCAGAATGTAACTGGTAAGTCATGCAGAGCTATTCATTTTCTTTTAGTTCTGGTTGTGGGGAAGAAGCCAGATAATGAAGGCAACAATTCTGATGCTTGTGCATGTAATGAATTGCAGATAACTGTCTTTGGATGGGTGTCCAGTTGGTAATAAGAACAGGAGTACTTGTGGCACCTTAGAGACTAACAAATTTATTTGAGTATAAGCTTTCGTGGGCTACAGCCCACTTCATATATCTCCCTCTTATGACTTGCCCTGGTGTTCGCAGTTGCAGGAATTCTCCTTTAGCAGAGATGGCTGAAGTTCGTGTGTCGCTGCTTACATTCCTGGGGTTCGAGCCCCGGTGGTTAGCATGGGGTTTATATGTGTGTAGCCAAAGGTGCCTTATACATGATCCAAGGGATGAGCTAGCTTCAGTCAATAAGATTGAGAGTCTAGCTACACCTGCAAGTCAAATATTGGTTTCTGAGCTGTGCAATAAAATTTTTTTTGCCAGTGAGCATATGGAAATAACCATCAATCCCAGGTTGGAATTTGTGCTTGATAGACTGAGAAATGATCCTACCATATTTATTAGGCTTCCCAGCCCCCACTAACATGCCCCGGGGGGGAAGAGGGGAGAGTAGGATTTCTCATTCTATTTTATACAGATCTATCTTATTTCCATTTCCTTTTGGTTTTTTGGCCTTGTGACTGAATCCTTGAACTAATCCCCCCTGTATCATCTTTGCACCACTGCTGTCTGTAATTCATATGTACTGAAGGCTGCTCTGAGTAGTACCAGCTGCCAGCGACCCCCCGCCAAAGGATAAATCCATCATCTGGAAATTCCTGAAGTGTAAGGATGGCCCAGACATGTCCCCTTTTCCTTGGATACAGCCCCCCTAAACTGGAAGCTGGAGAGACTGGCAAAGGAGTCACTACAGCAAGTTTACACTATCTGATGATTCCCCAGTACAGGGGGAATCCCCCACTGGCCATATTCTCTGGCATTAGGGTACCTTTACCCTGGGAGATCCACAAAAAGCAACTCTAATGGACTGAAGGTCCTGGCCCATTGGTGTGCATATTAGGGATTTGCATACAACCAAGTTGACACCTGTCTACTGATGTGCATGTGCAAATACCCAATTTACATGCAGGATGTTTGGGCATAAATTAACCATATGTCAATACATGCATTCATTGCACATGCTGAATTTAAAAATGTTTCTCTGCATATGATACAGTTTGACTGTATTTGTGTCCGTTATGTTGTATAGTGTATCAAATCTTATTGGTCTGACTGCTTTAGTGTTAAGGATCAACTTTCTAGATTACAAAAAGCCTTTTACTACTTGTTGTGATGGGTTCGGTCACAGAGACCCCCTTGGGACTGTCGCCTGATGTGCTGAGATTTCCTCTGAGCCCATTTTCCCTGCCAGCTTGTTGAGCCAGACACTGTGTTGTTAGGCTGCTGCAACACAGACCCAGTCTGGGCCATGCCCCCGAAAGCTGCAGACTTTAACCAAAAACTGCTCAGCAAGTCACCTATCTCCAGCACCCAGACACCCAGTTCTCAATGGGATCCAAATCCCAGATAAATCCGTTTTACTCTGTATAAAGCTTTATACAGGGTAAACTCATAAATTGTCTGCCCTCTATAGCACTGGTAGAGAGATATGCACAGCTGTTTGCTCCCCCAGGTATTAATCACTGACTCTGGGTTTATCAATAAACAAAAGTGATTTTATTAATTATAAAAAGTAGGATTTAAGTGGTTCCAAGTAATAACAGACAGAACAAAGTAACTTACCAAGCAAAATAAAACAAAACACGCAAGCCTAAGCCTAATACATTAAGAAACTGATTACAGGTAAATCTCACCCTTGGAGGTGTTCCAATATGCTTCTTTCACAGACTAGACGCCTTCCTAGTCTGGGCCCAATCCTGGTACAATCCTTGTTAGTTCCAGCTCAGGTGGTAACTAGGGGATTTCTCATGACTGGCAGCCACCTTTGTTCTGTTCCACCCCCTTTTATAGCTTTGGCACAAGGCAGGAATCTTTTGTCTCTCTGGGTCCCCACCCCTCCTTCTAAATGGAAAAGCACCAGGTTTAAAATGGATTCCAGCATCATGTGACATGTTCACATGTCCTATGATACCCTTAGTCTCCATTTCTCCAGGGCTGGCCCGCACGTACCCTAGGAGGTTTGCAAGTAAACAAAGCTTTTACAACCAATTGTCCTAGTCAATGGGAGCCATCAAGATTTTAAACCACCATTAATGGTCAACTCTTTGCATAATTACAATAGGAGCTCAGAGTTATACTTCATATTACTAGCTTCAGATACAAGAATGATACATTCATACAAATAGGATGAATATATTCAGTAGGTTATAACCTTTGTAATGACACCTTACAAGAGACCTTTTGCATAAAGCATATTCCAGTTACATCATTTTCACATTCATAAAGCATATGGAGTGTAACGTCACACTTGTATCCTTGAAAATCAGCTCTATCATGACGAATACAAATAAATGGTTCATGTTGAGGTAATAATTATTGTGTCAAAAACGAGGCCTGGCCTTTTCTACTTCAAAGGTCTTAGAACTTTGTACCTTACAAATACTCCGGTTACCTTTGCCTGTTTCCTCCAATGAATTTCACAGAGTAGGCACCTAATCTTTTCAAAGGTGAACATTTAGCACAGCAACATGGAAAAACACCAACGGTAATTCTACCTTTAAACAGCTTGCCAAGTATGATGGTCTTTTTCATCGGCCTGTAAGCAGTCTTTAAAGTTCAAACTGCGGGGAAAGCACTCCAATTCAGGATATTCAGGTTAAATGTACATTATTACTGAAATCTAAAGCTTCCATAATCCACCCATCTGTTTGTGCATTAAAACTAAATTCAGGGTAGGAATATAATCTCCTTTCCTCATTCTTAGTTAGATGATAAACTCTTATTTAGATTGGATCATCTCTGGGGCAAGGACCTGGTCCTTATATTTGCCTAGCATGCTGTTTGGCCTATTTAAATAGTATCATTTTCTCAATGTAATGCAGCATAAGGAAAGGAAAACTGCAGCATCTTCTCGCCCGAGACTTGGTCCCAGGAGACATTGTGTGTCTTTCTATTGGAGACAGGGTTCCTGCAGATATCAGACTGATAGAGGTAAACACCAGCTCACACATAAATGATAACATCGGTTTGCTAGTCTATGTTGTGATAAAGACTCCACATAGTTACATTTTTAATTAGGTTACAGACCTGTTGGTGGATGAATCCAGTTTTACTGGAGAAGCTGAGCCTTGCAGTAAGACTGATGATCCCTTACTGGAAGCTGGAGACCTAACAACGCTGAGTAATGTTGTTTTCATGGGAACACTGGTGCGATATGGGAAGGGAAAAGTGAGTCCTATATACTCTCCATATCATCCACCTCTAGATAATAGCTAGAGAATCTTTTAAGTAAGGTCAGTATTTTGCATGATGCTCATTGCTATTTTCCTAATCCAGGGGATAGTTATCGGAACTGGTGAAAACTCACAGTTTGGAGAGGTGTTTAAATTGATGCAAGCGGAAGAGGTAAGGGACAAGAATTCTGTTTGTTTTGTGGGTACAGTGCTGTGTGGTACCGCCACGGGACCCGAGTCTCCGCATTGTTACACAAATACTGGAGGTCAAATGGCTGTTTGTAGGTAGGGTGGTCATGAGCTTCAGGCATTGCAGTAGGATTTAAGAGAGCTGGGTTCAAGTCCCAGCTCTGCCACAAACTTTGAAGACTTTGAGCATGTTACTTATTCTCTCTATGCCTCAGGTCCCCATCTGTGAACTGACTAATGCTTCTGTCTTGTCTTTTGAGATTATAAACTCTTTAATGGACGTTTTTCTCTCACTGTGTATATGGTGTACAATGCCTGCACAATAAGCCCCCAATCTCAGTTTAGGGTTGCTTCAGTGGTAATAATTATGGCTGTATTTATTGTTACTGATTCTACTCACACACCCCATTTTACATAACAGAAACCAATTTTGTTTTTTTCTCTTCACATTTCCAGACCCCTAAAACACCTCTCCAGAAAAGCATGGATAAACTGGGGAAACAACTTACCCTTTTCTCCTTTTGCATAATTGGTGAGTTGGCCCGAATGCTCTGCATAAACTATGATCCATTCCGGTGTCCCTGGAGCAACTTTTTCAAAAGGGCCCTTTCACGTGGAGTGCCTCAGTTTTTGAGTGTCCAGCCTGCGATGACTTGAGATGAAAGATATCTTGAAATCCCTCACAGATCCTTAACTTCCATTTTTTAACTGGCTTTTTCCCCCTTCTCCTAGGTTTAATAATGCTGATTGGCTGGTTGCAAGGAAAGCATCTTCTCGGTATGTTCACTATTGGAGTGAGGTGAGGATTGGAAAGAACTCTTTTATTATTACAGTGAAACACGTTCCGCTAAGAGGTTGCTTGAGACAATGGAGGGGACTTTTTTCTGTGGGGGAAAAAAAAAACTCAGTACTTGTGTTAGTCTCTTAATATGGGGCTTGGTTCTGCACAACAGAAGCCAATGGGAGTTCTACTGTTGATTACAGTGAATATGGAATCTGACCTTACTATTCATTTAATGGGAAATGAAGGAACAAAAGAAGGCTGGAGATTTTATTTTATTTTATTTTTGGGGGGGAAACAGACTGGTGCATTTAGGTACATTATTTCACTAATGTCTGAATTCTGCCATGAACATATTTCCACTGAGCAGTGCCTTGGAAGACATCCACATAAGCATAGCCTTCCTTGATCCCTGCCATAAAAGTACTGCAAAGTCTTAGTAGGCAGCAATTTTAAAACAAACACAAGAAAGCACTTCTTCACACAATGTACAGTCAACCTGTGGAACTCATTGCCAGGGATGTTGTGAAGGCCAAAAGTATAACTGGGTTCAACAAAGAATTAGATAAGTTCATGGAGGATATGTCCATAAATGGCTATTTAGCCAAGATGGTCAGGGATACAACCCTGTGTTCTGGTTGTCCCTAAACCTCCAACTGCCAGAAGATGGGACTGGATGACAGGGGATGAACCACTCAAAATTGCCCTCTTCTGTTCATTCCCTCTGAAGCATCTGACACTAGCCACTGTCAGAGACAGGATACTGGCCTAGATAGATGATAGGTCTGACTCAGTATGGCCATTTTTCTATTCTTATCTCTATGCTTTAAATTAAGAGGAATATTATATCTGCAAATTATTAGCCCTTCTCTAACTTGTTTATAAAGCCAGGAATGTTACATCTGTGCCTGACATATAGAAATACATGCACAACCCCTTAGTCAAATACTATAAACCAACTGTTTGAGTAATATTTGGAAAATGGATCCTTAAGTGTTGCCATAGCTCTAAGATTACTCATTATCTAGCACTGTGTGGAAATAAAAATATGGATGAAGGTCAACATGGAAGGAACTAAAGTAGTTTGGTTTCATACTCACAATGGCTAGGGGGACACTGATGACAAAGGAGAAAAAAGTTTGTCAGCAATTCTTGACTCAGAATTTCAAAGGTGCTGAGAAACAAAGCTCCAACTGGCTCCAGTTTGGGCTGAATCTGGGTCTACTACATCCCAAGCCAGTGTTCTGACCACCAGTTTATTGGCTATCCTGGGGTCTCTTGCTCGCATTTTTTTGTGATTTTTTTTCCCAAAGGTCTCAGTTTCACTCTTTATCAGAATGAAAACAAATTTCAAAGTTTCAACATTTTCTGGAAAATGGAATTGTTGTTTTCTGGCCAGCTTTAGTACTAATCACCCCAGGAAACTGAGCCCGCCCAAGTTGTCTGAAATTTGACACCCGGAAATTCAGGCAATTGAAATCGGTAGTCACTTTTGAAAATGTTTGCCTTAACTGATGTTTTAATCCTGAGTTAATTTTTATGCTTAATATAAACATTTATTGCCTTGTAACAGCAGATATCCTTTATGACCCATTCATACCTGGCTACAGAACAACAGAGGGTTATAAAATGATTGTCAGTATTTTCTCTGGAATAACTATGCATAGTGCCAGATGCCAGTCTGGTTTACTAGGGCTATGTCTACATTACCGCGGTAAGTTGACCTATGCTACACAACTCCAGCTACGTGAATGATGTAGCTGGAGTCAACATATCTTAGGTCGAGTTACCGCAGGGTCTACACCGCAAGGGGTTGATGGGAGAAACTCTCCTGTTGATTTACCTTACTCTTCTCGTCGGGGGTAGAGCACAGGGGTCGACTGGAGAGTGATCTGCTATCCATTTGGCGGGTCTTCACTAGACCCACTAAATCCATCGCTGGTGGATCGATCTCAGAGCATCGATCCTGGCTGTAGTGTAGACGTAGCCTATGGCACCAAGAGATCCTTTGGGAGTCCAGGCTACTCAGAATAGAATTAACTCTCTGAGAATAGCTTTGAATCATCTAGGAGAGGAGGTCAGTGGGTATGATTGAACCATGCTGCCAAGCAAGGTTGAACCTTCATCTTCAGAGATTAAAAATCTCAAATTCCCAGATGTAAGGAAATGAACTATCCCTGGCAATGTTCAAAATTGTGCTCACTCTCCAGACTCTTTTAAATGGAGAAGGACATGCAGAGGATTATTGTACATATTTATATTGCATTATGTATTGGGAATTTGAGCTGTTAATATTCAACAGTCACGAGATTTCCATTCCAGACCATCACATTCAAGAGGACATTCATGCCTTCTGGAAATGCTTATTTGCAATGTTCGAGTGTATGCGTGGGTGCAGCGCCTTGTGGTGTGACCCATTGTAACTAGAAACCTGTTCTTTTGCTATACTGCAACCCAGCCTGGCCGTGGCTGCCATCCCAGAGGGGCTACCTATTGTTGTCACGGTGACGCTGGTGCTGGGCGTTCTAAGGATGGCCAAGAAAAGAGTGATTGTGAAGAAGCTACCCATAGTAGAAACTCTAGGTAAGGCTGATGGTGGTCACATCCAAAAACAAAGCCATGTATTCATCTGTCCAATCTATACAAATCTGCAACCAAATTGGCTACTAGCTTGCTTAGATAACCCAGGGTTATCTGGTGTTATGACTTGAACCAAGGGCTGGAGCAACCCAATAACCCAAATTCTTAAAAATTATCTCTCTTCACCCCTCACCATGTTATTCATCCTCTTCCTTTAGTCCCAATGGCCACTAAAGTGGCATACCAGGAACACAGCCGAGATCAAATGGCTAATGCGCTGTTGTCACCCTTTCTTTCCTTGGAATTGGCTGTCCTTGACCAGCCCTTCTCTCCTACTAAGACCTGCCTATCTTGCCCCTGCACCCAGGCCTTGCCTCTTCACTTACTTCCCACTTTGTTGGTCCATATGCTTCTCCTGTTCTGTACCTGGCTGGAAAGCAGCTGCTGCCCCTGCAATAGAGCAACTGGCACAATGGTATAGGCCAACTCAACTGCTGTTCTTCCCTGTCTACCTGCCCACCTCACTGATATTCCTCTGCCGCCTCTTCACAATGGCACACCCAAAATCACTGTCTCCTAGTAGGCTCCCTGGCCCTATGGGTTAGTATGGAGCATTGCATGAAGGGAAATGGAGATGTCCGATATTGAGCACCACTCTCCATTCTGATGATGGAGTGCATTTAACTACATCTAGGACCACAAGGCAGCATCATGCAGCTTCACATGGCTACTGTGGAGCCTTACCCTGCATTTATGACACAGATATAACTCCCATTGACTGAGGAACATGGAACATGGGACTGGAAGGGATCTCCTGGCTCTCTGAGTCCAGTCCCCGACTATCACAGGCAACCCTGTCTCATAATCCCATTTTAAAATGAGTTAGGTGGTTTGCCCCCTCTACTTGCATTTAAAGGCTGTTCCAGTACCTCACTCCTCTGATGGTAAGAAACCTTCTAATTTCCAGCCTAAATTTTTATTCATGGCCAGTTTAGCCCCATTTGTTCTTCCACCAACATTGTCCTTAGCTTAAATAGCTCTTCTCTCTCCCTGGTGTTTATCTCCCTGATATTGAAAGCAGTCGTGTTCCTTTGTGCCCTTGTTAGGACTCCAGGATCAGGGTCCCTGTTTGCTAAGCAGCAACAGAGTCCTCTCACCCTTATCTCCATTTTATCTGCACTGACTCTAACGCCAGGACATGTGGAGCTGCCTGCCCCAACCCCATAAAGAATTGATTGGATTCTAAAAGTGCCAGCCCTGAATGGGCCTTTTCATCCAATAACTAGGAACTTTGGAAGAATGTCCAAGCATTACAAGGAGCAACATTCTCCTACTTGTTAACAACACAAGTCCACAAAACTTTTGTAAAGAGCATATTTGTCCTTCATTCAACTTTTTATTTAATTCTGCGAATAATTAAATTCAGACTAATGAAAGATAATGATTTGCTCTGCACTAATCCTTCAAAATTGCAATTAACTTAATCACAGGCCAATCTCCTTTCTTCTGTCTGGGTTCTTGTATGGCCCTCATCATCATCACCATATCTGAGCTAAACCCATTTTGCCACCTTCTGGGGAAATGATTCCGTCCATTTAAGTGACTAAAATTAGAGGACCTGATTTTCCTTTACATGAAAGCCTCTTTGTACTGCTGTAGCAGTGTAAACTGGCCTTAAAATGGGCATCAGGCTAATTCACTCCCACTCTAAATCTGCTTTACGTTGTCAGTGCAGTGCAAAGAGGCATTAGTGTAAATGAGAATCAGGTCCAGAATTTGTGTTGTGTTGAATTGTATTGCATTTGTATTGAAATGTTTTATTATTTCCAAGCAGAGTTTGAATGTGGAATTGCCTCTCTATCTGCCCTAGGGACTCTTATGGCCCCCATTATTGTCATAACTAAGCACCTCAGCATCTTCAATGTAGTTATCTTCACAGCACCCCTGTGAGGTAGGGAACAGCTTTTATCCCATTGTACAAATAGGGAATGGAGACACAGAGGGTGTGTCTATACTGCACCAAAACGCCCGCAGCTGGGCCGAGTCACCTGACACGGACTCGAGGGGCTTGGGCGGTGGGGCTACAAAATTGTTAAGTAGCTGTCTGAGCTCAGACGTCTACCTTGCAATTTTATAGCCCAGGTTCTGCAAGCCTGAGTTAGCGGATTCGGGCCAGCTGTGGGTGTTTTATTGCAGTGTAGACAAATCCTGTGAGGCTAAATGACTGGCCCAAGGTCCCATAAAAGGTTTGTGGTGGAGCAGGGACTTAGAATAGAATAGAATAGAATAGAATATCAGGGTTGGAAGGGACCTCAGGAGGTCATCTAGTCCAACCCCCTGCTCAAAGCAGAAACAATCCCCAATTTTTGCCCCAGATCCCTAAATGGCCCCCTCAAGGATTGAACTCACAACCCTGGGTTTAGCAGGCCACCGAACCCATCTTGACCCAAAACAAAAATAGGTGCCATTGGGATCCCCCTTGCACCATCGTCCAAGAGAATGAAGAACTGCTGAGTGAGTCTTTGGGTGCCTGGGCACCCATTGTCTCACCATCTGTTGGGGTTTTTGTCTTTTATTCCCATATTTCCTCCCAGCTGGTCGGTAACTGCTGCATTAGCACATGATCTTGCTGCTTCTGATCGCTTCCTCAGAAATTAATGCCTTCTCTGAACCATGCAACATGTGATGTTCAAGAGTGATGGAACCTTCCTTCCAATAGCTATCTCCTCCCAGCTCCCAAACCCAAATCATATACATGGTAGTACAGTGCCTTATCAAGACACTGGAGAGGCACAAACATGTTTGCACTGGTTTTCTCTGTAGCCCTTAATGAGGGGTTAGAAAATTCACCCAGCTTTTTGTATTTTGTTCTTTCTCTCACATAGGTCTTTGCCCAGTAATGGCTCATGTTTGTAACATACAAGTAACATGTTATAACATTTCTATGGCATCTAATCTAGTTGTTCATTTACACGTTGCATTAGTTCTGATAAAATTTTTTCCTCCCATCAGGTTGCTGTAATGTCATCTGTTCAGATAAGACAGGGACTTTGACAGCCAATGAGATGACAGTAACTCAGCTAGTAACCTCCGATGGATTCCAGGCAGAGGTATGGTCCATGAAATTATACTGACTTCATCATTCAAGCCCACAAGAAGGTCATGCCTGACTAATCTAATCGCCTTTTATGATGAGATTACTGGTTCTGTGGATGAAGGGAAAGCAGTGGATGTATTGTTTCTTGAATTTAGCAAAGCTTTTGACACGGTCTCCCACAGTATTCTTGTCAGCAAGTTAAGGAAGTATGGGCTGGATGAATGCACTATAAGGTGGGTAGAAAGCTGGCTAGATTGTCGGGCTCAACGGGTAATGATCAATGGCTCCATGTCTAGTTGGCAGCCGGTATCAAGTGGAGTGCCCCAAGGGTCGGTCCTGGGGCCGGTTTTGTTCAATATCTTCATAAATGATCTGGAGGATGGTGTGGATTGCACTCTCAGCAAATTTGCGGATGATACTAAACTGGGAGGAGTGGTAGATACGCTGGAGGGGAGGGATAGGATACAGAAGGACCTAGACAAATTGGAGGATTGGGCCAAAAGAAATCTGATGAGGTTCAATAAGGATAAGTGCAGGGTCCTGCACTTAGGATGGAAGAATCCAATGCACCGCTACAGACTAGGGACCGAATGGCTAGGCAGCAGTTCTGCGGAAAAGGACCTAGGAGTTACAGTGGACGAGAAGCTGGATATGAGTCAGCAGTGTGCCCTTGTTGCCAAGAAGGCCAATGGCATTTTGGGATGTATAAGTAGGAGCATAGCGAGCAGATCGAGGGACGTGATCGTTCCCCTCTATTCGACATTGGTGAGGCCTCATCTGGAGTACTGTGTCCAGTTTTGGGCCCCACACTACAGGAGGGATGTGGATAAATTGGAGAGAGTCCAGCGAAGGGCAACAAAAATGATTAGGGGTCTAGAACACATGACTTATGAGGAGAGGCTGAGGGAGCTGGCATTGTTTAGTCTGCAGAAGAGAAGAATGAGGGGGGATTTGATAGCTGCTTTCAACTATCTGAAAGGGGGTTCCAAAGAGGATGGCTCTAGACTGTTCTCAATGGTAGCAGATGACAGAACGAGGAGTAATGGTCTCAAGTTGCAGTGGGGGAGGTTTAGATTGGATATTAGGAAAAACTTTTTCACTAAGAGGGTGGTGAAACACTGGAATGCGTTACCTAGGGAGGTGGTAGAATCTCCGTCCTTAGAGGTTTTTAAGGTCAGGCTTGACAAAGCCCTGGCTGGGATGATTTAACTGGGAATTGGTCCTGCTTCGAGCAGGGGGTTGGACTAGATGACCTTCAGGGGTCCCTTCCAACCCTGATATTCTATGATTCTATGATTCTAAGAGATTGCTCACATTTAATTTAGCATAGGTCCAGTCCTGGACGTCCATCAGTCTCAGTTCTTTGCATGGTCAATTCCTATATAAGATGTTCTAAATGTATGTGTATTTATATTAGACTACGGGCTTATTCCTTGTGCATCTGAAATTCCCGCTGACATGAATGGGAGTGTGGGGTATTGAAGGAATGCCGAATGAGGCCCCAAAGTCACAGAAGCTGCTCATGCCAAGTGAGCGTGCTGTACTTGAAAGAGCGTGGTTGATGAAATCACATATGCTTTGCACACAAAGCTCCCAGCAATATCATGAGCATAAACATAGCATAGAATATTTAGATGGTCCTGCCAGCAGTGCTAATGCTGCTGTTGGCATTTCTAGCAGAAACATTTTCAAACATTTACTAGCAGGTTGACTTGATGCTTTTTTTTTTTTTTTTTTAAATAGCCATGGGGCCTGATTAGCTATGGCCTTGCATGTTGTTGTCATCACACCAGTGCATAGTGGGTGTAAACTTCTACCATAAAAGACAGTGGAGAATCACACCTTCAGCAATCAATAATCATAAAACAGGAGCATAGGTTAGTATATTGTATTCCAGCTGGCAAATCTAATGTAGCTGCACCTAACTAAGAATTTGGCCCGTTGATTGAACTGTACCCAAACTTTAAAGCCCATGATGATCAATAGGATTGAAAGATGGCAAAGTGAGTTTTCTCATCCCTAGATAGTACTGCACTTTGATTATTACAGTATTTGCCACCTTAGCTATAAATATTGCTCCCAGCAAAACACATTAATCCCAGCATGCCTTGAAAATAGATCATAAATGTCCCCAGAGATGTTGTGCTGTATAAGGAGAAAATATTGATTGTCATATATTTCAGCTAGACACTGAGAAATTTTATGTATGCACCTTCCAAATATATTTTCCCCCAGGTGAGCGGGGTTGGATACAGTGGGAAAGGAAGTGTGTGTCTGTTACCATCAAAGGAAGTTATTAAGGAATTTTCCAATGTCTCAGTAGGAAAGCTAGTGGAGGTAAGTAGAAAATATTAATCAAACTACTCCATTTTCACTCAATTATAATTTATGATGCTCTCCTTGTATGATGAATGTTACTGAAACTGCACTTTTATTGGCTCTAATTGAACATGTCCTTGCTATAGCAAGAGGACCTAGAGAAGGGTTTTGTGCAGTTACTATATCAGACATGACAGTGGTTTATAGCAGGTGACAATCATCAAAATATCTAGGGAGAAGCCAGAAACATTGGCTTGCAGAAATGCTTTGCAATTTTGGATAAGAGTTTATGCAGTGGTGATGCATAGAACAAGGAGCAACTGACTTTATTAGTTTTTGTTGTGTAGAGTAGCTGCAATTCCAAAATACAGCCCGCTGGTTAGGCAGAATCTTCACTGATTTCAGAAGGTACTGGGGATCTGATTTTCATAGACACTCATGTGCAATTTTTACCACTAATTTTGCACATGCAATTGTATGTGGAAATCAGATACTTGCATATGCAAATAGCCTGAACTGGAACCTCAGATTTAATCGCCTTTCAGTTTTGGGAACGGGTTGATCCAAACCCACCCCTCAGATTTATATTGCATGTTAGAGCCACAATTAGAAGGGACTAGTCTTTCCAGGTCGGATTTGTAGAGCTGATTCAAAGAGAGGGAAATCATGAAAATATAGTTCAACATTTGCATGTTCATTTTTCAGAATTTGAAAGATTAAATGTTAGAAGAGGGACAGGCGGACCCGGGGCAGATTGAGTAGATGGGCTTCTTTATTGCGATACTTGTTCCCCTCGACCCAATTGTCAAGTAACCACTGAATTAATTACAGCACACTCCTTTTATCTAAGTTAGTATATAAATACCTACATTTACTACAATGCCTCCAAAACCCTTATTGAGTAATATGAACACCCATATCAGGAATATAATTATTCCTGCCCCTATTTACTGTTTACAACACTAAACATATCCTACAGACATTTTTACTTTGAAGATGCATTTCTCTGCAGTAATTGTAGCCACAAGTTTCCCCTAATCAGCAGTTTGCAGGGAAGGGAGCCTGAGCTCATTTATGTAGCTGGGACAGGACGGGAGAGGGAGATAACCCTGCTTTACCCAAAAGGTATCCTTTAGATCCCCACATTCCTTATGCAGCTACATCACTTATCAATCCTTAACATGGAGAAGGGAAGGGAGAATCAAGCAAAGAGACGGTGCCTGCCTGTGCCTTCCTCCCTAATACCCTGCTAGCGGTTACCCAGGTCTTCACTTAACCCTTACATACCCCAACATTCAATATTTTTACCAGTTCTACTGATTTGGAAGCTCCTCAAACTGGTGGAAAAGTACAAGAGCCATCTTTTGAAATTGCTGGTATTTTGATCCAAAATATTACGCGATGGCTGTGCCACTGAACTTGACCCTTAGCCCTCAGATTCAACCTTGATGCCAAATTCTGACCTTGGGTTTTAACCTATCCTGGATCTGGATCCCACCTCCTTAGTTTAGCTCACCTTGACATGAACAGGAAGCTGTCACAAAGCAGCCATTCTAGCTCTGCAATATCTTACCAGTTAATTAGAGGGAGATATGTAACGTATAATATTTCATATAAAAATAATGTATGCAAATATATCACTTTTAGGCTGGCTGTGTAGCTAATAATGCTATTATCAGAAAAAATACTGTGATGGGCCAGCCAACGGAGGGAGCCCTTATTGCTCTTGCGATGAAGGTAGGGTTTCTTATATTTGTTTGTCTTTTGCAGATTTCTTCAAGCTAGGGTCAGGTTCTGTGTAGGTAGTTAATAGCTCCTTATATGAGCTGGGGAGAAAGAGAATATGGTCCTTTAGTAACGCAGAAACTTGCAAAATAAGCTGAATTCACTGGACATTATCTATTGCAGTCAGTAATTGAACAGACTGACTTCAGATTCTTCTTGCTTCTTTTTGGTCCTTCTTGCAAGAATCTTTGTCCCCTCTACCCCAGCTCACACGTGTGCGCGCGGCCACACACATCTATGCCTGCTGCCACAGGCAAACACCTTCACAGAGCATTTCCATGCTATAGCAATAATGGTTTTACTTGGCTGGTTTGTGTAGTTACACTGCACAATGGATTTCTTTTGGGTTGAAATCAGACTCCTTTCCATTGTTCTGCAGACACCAGTAAGGAAACAGCAGACAAATGAACATACACAAGCCAAATTAGAAGTCATGGCAGAGAGTTTTCTTGTAGTTTTGTCATCTGTTACTTCCTTACCTTTTTTTCCTACAGTTGTGAAAAACAAAGAACTCTTTGATTGTTCTTTTGACCTTCCTGTGTAGAGTGCAAAATACTGTCCACCACAAACAATGGGCCTGATTTAGCACTGCATTGCACCTCATGTAGTCACTTTCACCTGTGTGAATGCTACCATTGCGATTTGGAAAAGTACCAGAGCCGAGTGATTTTTTTTTTTTTTTTTACAAAGCGGTCGAAACCCCCAGAGTGACAGGAAACACCCCCCAAAATGGAACCTTTGGAATATAGCAACATCAGTGCAGGGCATGGCTTATTTGACTACATGATATTCAGCATGTTAAATATGAATCAATATGAATCAATGTGTCACAATTTGGACAGAATGTATTTTTCAACTGAATTAGTTTTCAAGTTGTCAGCTCCCTAGAGGAACACTCTGAGGGGGCTTTTTGGAGTTTAGTTCCTTTCTGAGCTGAGGCTATAGGAAATAAATGAAACCACTGCCCATTCTTTGCAATCTTCCTCTTTTTCGAAGGGTGGAATGTGTATGAATCAACAGAATGATGGTCCTGTAATTAAAGAACAAGACCGGGAGTCAGGAATTTTGGGTTCTATTCTGAGCTTTGACACAGACTTGGGAAAGTTACATAGGCCTAAATGTTCATAAATGTCCATTAATTTCTGAGTGCCCAGATTAAGACATGAAGGCCCTGAATTTCAGAGTTGAACACCCACAACTGCAGATGAAGTCAATGAGCATCATGGCTACTCATCACTTCTGAAAACTGGGCTTTTCATAAATTCCAAGGCCAGAAGGGACCATTGGGATCTTCTGGTCTGACCTTCTGCGTAGCCATAGAACTTCCCCAAAATAATTCTTAGCACAGAGCTTTTAGACAAACCTCCACACAGGCTTAAGGTATATCAAATTAGGCAGCTCAGATAAGCAAAAGCTTCTGAAACTGTGGGCCTTAATCTCTCTCTTTGCTTCTCTGTCCTGCATAAAGACGTGATCATTGTTTAATGTTGGTAACTCACTGTACGTAAAAGTGCTATACAGAGCATGTGCAAAAACTGGCATTGTTTCGTATTTCAGTAATAGTTTTAATTTCCTTATTTTAGATGGAATTAAGTGATGATATAAAAGATATTTATATAAGAAAGAAGGAAATTCCATTTAGCTCGGAGCAAAAGTGGATGGCAGTAAAATGCATGCTGAAAAATCAGGTACAACAATAATTATATAGACTGGTTTCATGTTTCCTATCTTGTATGTGAATATCCATGGAAATGAAATGAAGTTTCTTAGGGTATGTCTACACTACGAAATTAGGTCGAATTTATAGAAGTCGGTTTTTTAGAAATCGGTTTTATATATTCGAGTGTGTGTGTCCCCACAGAAAATGCTCTAAGTGCATTAAGTGCATTAACTCGGCGGAGCACTTCCACAGTACCGAGGCAAGCGTCGACTTCCGGAGCGTTGCACTGTGGGTAGCTATCCCACAGTTCCCGCAGTCTCCGCTGCCCATTGGAATTCTGGGTTGAGATCCCAATGCCTGATGGGGCTAAAACATTGTCGCGGGTGGTTCTGGGTACATATCGTCAGGCCCCCGTTCCCTCCCTCCCCCCGTGAAAGCAAGGGCAGACAATCATTTCGCGCCTTTTTTCCTGAGTTACCTGTGCAGACGCCATACCACGGCAAGCATGGAGCCCGCTCAGGTAACCGTCACCCTATGTCTCCTGGGTGCTGGCAGACGCAGTACGGCATTGCTACACAATAGCAGCAACCCCTTGCCTTGTGGCAGCAGACGGTACAGTACGACTGGTAGCCGTCATCGTCATGTCTGAGGTGCTCCTGGTCGCCTCTGTGAGGTCGATCAGGAGCGCCTGGGCAGACATGGGCGCAGGGACTAAATTTGGAGTGACTTGAGCAGGTCATTCTCTTTAGTCCTGCAGTCAGTCCTATTGAACCGTCTTATGGTGAGCAGGCAGGCGATACGGACTGCTAGCAGTCGTACTGTACCATCTTCTGCCAAGCAGCCATGAGATGTGGATGGCATGCAGTCCTTCTGCACCGTCTGCTGCCAGCCAAAGATGTAAAAGATAGATGGAGTTGATCAAAACAAGAAATAGACCAGATTTGTTTTGTACTCATTTGCTTCCCCCCCTCCCCTGTCTAGGGAACTCATTCTTCTAGATCACACTTCAGTCACTTACAGAGAAGGTGCAGCGAGGTAAATCTAGCCATGTATCAATCAGAGGCCAGGCTAACCTCCTTGTTCCAATAACAACAATAACTTAGGTGCACCATTTCTTATTGGAACCCTCCGTGCAGTCCTGCCTGAAATACTCCTTGATGTACAGGCACACCCTTTGTTGATTTTAGCTCCCTGAAGCCAACCCTGTAAGCCGTGTCATCAGTCGCCCCTCCCTCCGTCAGAGCAACGGCAGACAATCGTTCCGCGCCTTTTTTCTGTGCAGACGCCATACCAAGGCAAGCATGGAGGCCGCTCAGCTCACTTTGGCAATTAGGAGCACATTAACCACCACACGCATTATCCAGCAGTATATGCAGCACCAGAACATGGCAACGCGATACCGGGCGAGGAAGCGACATCAGCGCGGTCCCATGAGTGATCAGGACATGGACACAGATTTCTCTGAAAGCATGGGCCCTGCCAATGCATGCATCATGGTGCTAATGGGGCAGGTTCATGCTGTGGAACGCCGATTCTGGGCTCGGGAAACAAGCACAGACTGGTGGGACCGCATAGTGTTGCAGGTCTGGGACGATTCCCAGTGGCTGCGAAACTTTTGCATGCGTAAGGGCACTTTCATGGAACTTTGTGACTTGCTTTCCCCTGCCCTGAGGCGCATGAATACCAAGATGAGAGCAGCCCTCACAGTTGAGAAGCGAGTGGCGATAGCCCTGTGGAAGCTTGCAACGCCAGACAGCTACCGGTCAGTTGGGAATCAATTTGGAGTGGGCAAATCTACTGTGGGGGCTGCTGTGATGCAAGTAGCTCACGCAATCGAAGATCTGCTGATATCAAGGGTAGTGACCCTGGGAAATGTGCAGGTCATAGTGGATGGCTTTGCTGCAATGGGATTCCCTAACTGTGGTGGGGCTATAGACGGAACCCATATCCCTATCTTGGCACCGGAGCACCAAGCCGCCGAGTACATAAACCGCAAGGGGTACTTTTCGATAGTGCTGCAAGCTCTGGTGGATCGCAAGGGACGTTTCACCAACATCAATGTGGGATGGCCGGGAAAGGTGCATGATGCTCGCATCTTCAGGAACTCTGGTCTGTTTCAAAAGCAGCAGGAAGGGACTTTATTCCCAGACCAGAAAATAACTGTTAGGGATGTTGAAATGCCTATATGTATCCTTGGGGACCCAGCCTACCCCTTAATGCCATGGCTCATGAAGCCGTACACAGGCAGCCTGGACAGTAGTCAGGAGCTGTTCAACTACAGGCTGAGCAAGTGCAGAATGGTGGTAGAATGTGCATTTGGACGTTTAAAGGCGCGCTGGCGCAGTTTACTGACTCGCTTAGACCTCAGCGAAACCAATATTCCCACTGTTATTACTGCTTGCTGTGTGCTCCACAATATCTGTGAGAGTAAGGGGGAGACGTTTATGGCGGGGTGGGAGGTTGAGGCAAATCGCCTAGCTGCTGGTTACGCGCAGCCAGACACCAGGGCGGTTAGAAGAGCACAGGAGGGCGCGGTATGCATCAGAGAAGCTTTGAAAACCAGTTTCATGACTGGCCAGGCTACGGTGTGAAAGTTCTGTTTGTTTCTCCTTGATGAAACCCCCCGCCCCTTGGTTCACTCTACTTCCCTGTAAGCTAACCACCCTCCCCTCCTCCCTTTAATCATTGCTTGCAGAGGCAATAAAGTCATTGCTGCTTCACAGTCATGCATTCGTTATTCATTCATCACACAAATAGGGAGATGACTACCAAGGTAGCCCAGGAGGGGTGGTGGAGGAGGGAAGGAAAATGCCACACAGCACTTTAAGCACAGCACTTTAAAAGTTTACAACTTTAAAATTTATTGAATGACAGCCTTCTTTTTTTGGGGCAATCCTCTGTGGTGGAGTGGCTGGTTGGCCGGAGGCCCCCACACCGCGCTCTTGGGCGTCTGGGTGTGTAGGCTATGGAACTTGGGGAGGAGGGTGGTTGGTTACAGAGGGGCAGCAGTGGCAATCTGTGCTCCAGCTGCCTTTGCTGCAGCTCAAGCATACACTGGAGCATACTGGTTTGGTCCTACAGCAGCCTCAGCATTGAATCCTGCCTCCTCTCATCACGCTGCCGCCACATTTGAGCTTCAGCCCTGTCTTCAGCCCGCCACTTACTCTCTTCAGCCCTCCACCTCTCCTCCCGGTCATTTTGTGCTTTCCTGCACTCTGACATTATTTGCCTCCACGCATTCGTCTGTGCTCTGTCAGTGTGGGAGGACAGCATGAGCTCGGAGAACATTTCATCGCGAGTGCGTTTTTTTTTTTCTTTCTAAGCTTCACTCGCCTCTGCGAAGGAGAAGATCCTGTGATCATTGAAACACATGCAGCTGGTGGAGAAAAAAAAAGGGACAGCGGTATTTAAAAAGACACATTTTATAAAACAGTCGCTACACTCTTTCAGGGTAAACCTTGCTGTTAACATTACATACATAGCACATGTGCTTTCGTTACAAGGTCGCATTTTGCCTCCTCCCACCGCGTGACTACCCCCTCAACTTTCCCCCCTCCCTGTGGCTAACAGCGGGGAACATTTCTGTTTAGCCACAGGCAAACAGCCCAGCAGGAATGGGCTCCTCTGAGTGTCCCCTGAAGAAAAGCACTCTATTTCAACCAGGTGACCATGAATTATATCTCACTCTCCTGAGGATAACACAGAGAGATAAAGAACGGATTTTGGTTGAATGCCAGCAAACATACACTGCAATGCTTTGTTCTACAGTGATTCCCGAGTACGTGTTACTGGCCTGGAGTGGTAAAGTGTCCTACCATGAAGGACGAAATAAGGCTGCCCTCCCCAGAAACCTTTTGCAAAGGCTTTAGGACTACATCTAGGAGAACCGCAAATGCCAGGGCAAAGTAATCCTTTCACATGCTTGCTTTTAAACCATGTATAGCATTTTAAAAGGTACACTCACCAGAGGTCCCTTCTCCGCCTGCTGGGTCCAGGAGGCAGCGTTGGGTGGGTTCGGGGGGTACTGGCTCCAGGTCTAGGGTGAGAAACAGTTTCTGGCTGTCGGGAAAACCGGTTTCTCCGCTTGCTTGCTGTGAGCTATCTACAACCTCCTCCTCATCATCATCTTCTTCGTCCCCAAAACCTACTTCCGTATTGCCTCCATCTCCATTGAAAGAGTCAAACAACACGGCTGGGGTAGTGGTGGCTGAACCCCCTAAAATGGCATGCAGCTCATCATAGAAGCGGCATGTTTGGGGCTCTGACCCAGAGCGGCTGTTCGCCTCTCTGGTTTTCTGGTAGGCTTGCCTCAGCTCCTTCAGTTTCACGCGGCACTGCTTTGGGTCCCTGTTATGGCCTCTGTCCTTCATGCCCTGGGAGATTTTCACAAAGGTTTTGGCATTTCGAAAACTGGAACGGAGTTCTGATAGCACGGATTCCTCTCCCCATACAGCGATCAGATCCCATACCTCCCGTTTGGTCCATGCTGGAGCTCTTTTGCGATTCTGGGACTCCATCATGGTCACCTGCGCTGATGAGCTCTGCATGGTCACCTGCAGCTTGCCACGCTGGCCAAACAGGAAATAAGATTCAAAAGTTTGCGGTTCTTTTCCTGTCTGCCTGGCCAGTGCATCTGAGTTGAGAGTGCTGTCCAGAGCGGTCAGAATGGAGCACTCTGGGATAGCTCCCGGAGGCCAATACCATCGAATTGTGTCCACAGTACCCCAAATTCGAGCCAGCAACGTCGATTTAAGTGCTAATCCACTTGTCAGGAGTGGAGTAAGGAAATCGATTTTAAGAGCCCTTTAAGTCGAAATAAAGGGCTTCATTGTGTGGACGGGTGCAGGTTTAAATCGATTTAACGCTGCTAAATTCGACCTAAAGTCCTAGTGTAGACCAGGGCTTAGGCAACAGCCATACAAAGGGTTTCAGACACAGGTAGATGGTGCTTTCATAAATTACATCATAATTTTCAAAAGCCACCATTTCAAAGACATTTTGCTTTGACATTGTGGATAGCACTGAAAAAACCAGGACGAGATTTCAGCGTAAATGTTTGAGAAAAATTCATCCTGTTTTGCAAACAGCTGTAAAACTAGTAAAAAAATAAATAAAATAAAAGTGTTAATGATTTTTTGCACCAAAATTTCAATGGGAAAAAATGGACAACATTTCCGAGAAACTGCCTCCTTTGTTTCCCTGCCTGCTTTAATTGTCTGAGTTAATTTTATTCTCTATTTAAAAAAAACAAATAAACACTTTTTCACTACCAGGGTCACTCAGATTCATTCCACATAAATGCTGCATTCTATAAGAGGCATGTGTCCATGTGTTTTATGGGATAGATAATGGCATACACAAGGGAACCTGCACATCTCGGATGCAAAGCGTTTAACTGTCAATATTTTTAATGACGTAGCTTGTCTCCTTATTTTAAAGGGGCAGGAAGATGTTTATTTTATGAAGGGAGCCTTTGAAGAAGTTATTCAGTATTGTACCATGTACAACAATGGTGGCATCCCACTGTCTCTCACACCACAGCAGAAAGCCTCCTACATCCAGGAAGAGAGAAGAATGGGATCTCTAGGCCTGCGGGGTCAGTTAGTATTGCATCCTTTAAGCTTACAGGTTATCCTAACTGTATGTTTTCGAATAATAGTAATAATAATAATTAATAACAACTCTTTGCTTCTCTAGTGCCTCATGCACAAGTTGCAGGAGTGGGATGAGTCTTTATATAGCAGCAGCAAAGTACTTTTCAGTGAGAACAACCCCCCATTTTCACCCCATGGAATTCTTCTCCATCTAGCAATAACCAGGCATCTGCCAGTGTCCTTGCTGTCTCTAAAAGTACTGGCCAGGAGAGGATCTGGGCCACTGTAAAAAGCATCAGGTGAAAATTGTTCTTGCATAATGGAACATAAAAGGATTGGTCACTTGGCCCTTACTCGTGTTAGTCGTCCCAAGGAAGAGCCGGGTGTTTTAGGGAAATCAGCACAGATTGGGAGCCAGGAATTCCTGATTTCCAGGCCCAACTCTGGTAGTGACTCTCTGTGTCTTGAGTCAAGTCACAGCACCTACCTGCTTCAGATCTCCCATGTAAAATAAGCTCAAGAATACTTGTTCTATTTAACACTAAGGAGTGTTTGGGGGGATTGTTAGAAAATATAGTGTCAGTTATTGTCATTACTTATATGAGTAACAGCAGCAGGATCAGGCCTGGTTTTTTATATTTTTTTTTATATTTTTATATTTCCCCTCTGTTTCCAAAAGCCTTGTGTGTTGACTGCTCATTTTCTCATAAAAATCTTTCTTTATTGGTGTTTTATATCTGTGAAATGCAAAGGAACTGTATGCAACCACTGGAGAGTGTGAACAGTTTTCCTCCACGAACAATTCCAATTGTCTGAGACATAGGTTAATGCTGTCACTAACAAACTGAACACTGTATCTTGCATAGTCTGTTCTGGAGCCGGGTTTTGGTCAGAGAAGCTATTTCAACAGCAACAAAAAGCACATTTGGAAGTGATACATGGAAGCCAATGGGAATCTTGCCTTTGCAAAGACTCAGCATAGTCAGTGTGAGGATTTCAGGATTTAGTCCTGTGGGCCTGCTGCTGCCCCATTTGAAATCCCTCCCATCGATTTCACTGGGAATAGGATCCAACCCTATATTTCAGCATCGAGTTTTTACAAGTGAAGTTGGTTGATTTTTTTAATATTAGGGAAATATCTAGCCCTCAGTTTGACTCTTACTTCATGTCAACGTATGTCCCACAGACAGACTATACAGAATCAGAGAAATGTGGAAGGAGCCTCAAGAGGTCATCTAGTCTATCTCCCTGTGGTGCGGCAGGACCAAGTATATCTAGACCATCCCTGCCAGGTGTTTGTCTAACCTGTTCTTAAAAACCTCCAATGACAGGGATTCCACAGCCTCCTTTAGAGCCTTATTCCAGTACTTAACTATCTGATAGAAAGTTTTTTCCTAATCTCTAACCTAGATCTTCCCTGCTTCAAACAAAGCCAATTACTTCTTGTCCTACAGTGGCCATGGAGAACAATTGACCACCATTGTCTTTATAGCAATCTTTTAGAGGTTTGAAGACTGTTATCAGGTCCATCCCACCCCTTGGCCTTCTCTTGTATATACATTTATATGTATTTTTGAATATTTATAAATTTCACAAGTTACAAAAAGCAAATGACACGGGACCATCACCATGATCTCACAGTATGAATCTTTAATTACTACCCTGCAGAAAAGTGATTGGCCTAAGCAGCTGATGTGGAGCTTGTGATGGGTTAGAAAGATCATTTAAAACACTTTTTCATACACACATCTGATGAAGTATTCTGAAAGTTACACCTGTAAATCAATGCAGTAAATTCAAGAACTGTAGAATTAGATTTTTAGACGCAAATTACAGCATCTAAATGTTTGCGGCCTTGTCTACCTGGAAAGTTGCGTGGGCTTAACTAAAGGTATGATTTTTAACTGATTTAGTTCAACTGATGCAAGCCTCTGGGTAGGCATTTATTTTAATTTAAGTGTGGCTTATTTTGGTTTAGCTCCAGTCAATCAGCCTGGTCTATGCAGAAGTTTAATTAAATTGGTGCACCTCGGTGTATAGGCACTCTTTTACCAATGTTGGTAAATGTAGAGACTCAACCTGAACCAAGAAACCGAGTTTTAAACCAAGAGAAGAGAATCCACACACAAAAGTTGCACTGGTATAAGTAAACAGGTCCAATTAAGCCCAGATAAATTTGTGACTAGACATGGCCTAACTACCTGATTTTCAGCTGCAAAAGTGGAAGTCTGATTAAGAATCTTTGAAAATGTCAAACTAAATGTAATATGGATTCTTATATGGAAACTAATGTGGAATAACTTGGTCCTTTCTCCCCCTCTCTCCCCCCCCCCCGCCCCCCCCCCCCGCTTGCTCTCTTTAGTACTTGCTCTAGCTTCAGGTCCAGAACTTGGCACACTAACATTTTTAGGGCTGGTTGGAATAATTGACCCCCCAAGAGCCGGAGTTAAAGAAGCAGTTCAACTCCTCTTTGAGTCTGGTATATCCGTGAAGATGATAACTGGAGATGCCTTGGAAACTGCCATGGCTATCGGTAACAATTAGCTGTTTTCCCACATTTTGCATTATCTGTCTGTCAGACCAACACCAAATCTTATATATTTTATTGACCTTCATAAGATAAACGTAGCCCATTTACCTTTCTTTTCATTTCATAGAATCATAGAATATTAGGGATGGAAGAGACCTCAGGACGTCATCTAGCCCAACCCCCTGCTCAAATCAGGACCAACCCCAACTTAGTCATCCCAGCCAGGGCTTTGTCAAGCCGGGCCTTAAAAACCTCTAAGCATGGAGATTCCACCACCTCCCTAGGTAACCCATTCCAGTACTTCACCACCCTCTTAGTGAAACAGTTTTTCCTAATATCCAACCTAAACCTCCCCCACTGACACTTGAGACCATTGCTCCTTGTTCTGTCATCTGCTACCACTGACAACAGCCTAGCTCCATCCTCTTTGGAACCCCCTTTCAGGTAGTTGAAGGCTGCTATCAAATCCCCGCTCACTCTTCTTTTCTGCAGACTAAATAAGCCCAGTTCCCTCAGCCTCTCCTCATAAGTCATGTGCCCCAGCCCCCTAATAATTTTCATTGCCCTCCGTTGGACTCCCTCCAATTTGTCCACATCCTTTCTGTAATGGGGGGCCCAAAACTGGACGCAATACTCAGATGTGGCCTCACCAGTGCCGAATAGAGGGAAATAATCACTTCCCTCGATCTGCTGGCAATGCTCCTACTAATGCAGCCCAATATGACGTTAGCCTTCTTGGCAACAAGGGCACACTGCTGACTCATATCCAGCTTCTCATTCACTGTAATCCCCAGGCCGCTTAGCCAGTTGGTCTCCAGCCAGTAGCAGTGCATGGGATTCTTCCATCGTAAGTGCAGGACTCTGCACTTGTCCTCACTGAACCTCATCCGATTTCTTTTAGCCCAATCCTCCAGTTTGTCTAGGTCACTCTGTACCCTATCCCTACCCTCCAGCATATCTACCTCTGCTCCAGCTTAGTGTCATCCGTGAACTTGCTGAGGGTGGAATCCAGCCCATCATCCAGATCATTAATGATTTGTTGCAGTAGATTCCTTGAGTTCCAGATGTGACATTATATAGTAGTTCACTATGTCCGGCTATGTCAGAAGAAGGACAGGAGACACTGGGTGTGGTTTAATTAGGTTGCAACTTTATTCCTAAATGTCTGGGAGTACCTGGCAGATAAAATTGTACAGTGCGGATAATTCCATTTACATATACCTGGGGGGCTGCTGGGAGCCCTCCCCTGTACCCATCCTGGGCCCCAACCAACCTGCTACTGGGACCTCACACCCCTTGAACAAGAGTTAAAGAGGGGGGCTATAAAGGAGGACAGCATTGGCTTCTTGCCATACCAGTCCTAGGAGCCCTGAACTCCCATTGTTCCCAATCCTTTAAAGAATACCTCCTTTAAATCCTTTTCCAATCCATTTGATCAGATCGTTGTATCCATTCCCATTGGAATACCTGCACTGAACATCCACTCCAAGCTTACATAGTGAGTTGTGATATCATAGCCTAACTCCCCTTTCATTTTTTGCCCCCCACTAAACTCTCAGCCCACTGTGGGGAAAGCAAAGAAACCCACCTCCCCTTGCCCAATCTGGCAATGATGGAAAAATTCCTTCCCGGTCCCGCAAGAAAAGAATGACTAGCATAATGCTCCCATGGCAGGTTGTGACAAAACCTGGTATTTCGAGTACTTCCATGGGTGGGAGGGTGCGTGCTGCTCGGCTTGGCCCAGGTGAAAATAGGTCTTGTACTGCTCAGATGTGGGCAGAAATAGTCCCCTTCTCTTCCAGTTACCTGGTGGGGAGCATGGGTCAGCACCCCCATGCTGACCTGGTACGGAACTACCTTCATGTAGCAGGTAACTGGCTCTCTAGTTGCCCTTAAAGGGACAACACACCTTTTCCGACAAGCCACACAAATGTCCCCGCCACTTAATGTGTGATGAGGTCATTTTGCTGGTTCACTGAAACAAATCTAGTTAACTGTAGTGATCTAATTACAGAAGCAGTATGGATCCATTTCCAGCAAGATAAAACGCACTGGAGCGGCAATATAGAGGATGTAAAGTTACTGCTGATACCCTTAAACGAATGAGAAAAATGTCATCGCTGGGATTAATGTCTCTTTTAACATCACATGCAAACATCTCTGTATATCCAATTATTACATTTAGGGTTTTCAAATCGCCATTAGAAATAAACCATGCAAGCAGCATAAACTGGAAGAACAAATCCTCAGATGGTGTCAATTTTCATTGCTCTAACTATAATCACTGGAAATTTGCTGATTGACAGCAGCTGAGGGTCTGGCCCAGTGACATCATACTTAGCCAAGTGTGATTCTTTTCTGCTTCCTGTATGTTCAGGAGATGATTCCATTGCGAAGTCCATGGCAGAGGCTTTTAAACACCGCCTTGTTTTCACCCAAAGAAAACGATTAGAAAGCGACTCTGCAAATGGAAAGACATGAAGTATCCTGTTCTCTCTGAAGGTTATTCCAGTGCAAAACTAAATTACCCTCTGTGGAAATGCATCTTAATATTGCACCCAGTTCTGTTCATCTAACTCTTCACTCATGCAAAATTCCCAATGAGTAAGAAGTGCATGATTGACGCGTTAGAGACCTAGAAAGAGAATTTTTGTCCCATGCCTCCGTAGGTGACACCAGCTCATAGTCATTTTCTGTGACCCTCTTAAATGGGGTCTTTTGTTTCAAATCAGAAAATAATTAGCCACTCCTGGTGATAATGGACTGCTCTTACGTTGGGTTTTCTATGCAGGACAGAGAATTGGACTCAGCAATGGGAAACTGAAAGCCATGTCTGGAGAAGAGCTGGACCATGTGGCAGAGTCAGAGTTATCATCTGCAGTCAAAAATGTAATGCTGTTTAAACTGTTTCCAATAGTGCTATAGGATTCCACTTAAAATAGCATCATTCTCATGGCTTTTTTTTTCTTTTTTTTCCTTTTCATCATCCAGGTGTCTGTTTTCTTCAGAACAAGTCCAAAGCACAAGCTAAAAATCATAAAGGTACAGATTGCCTCCCAACACTGTTATATGAAATGGAAACCCAAACTGGGGCACTGATCCTGTTCCAGCCCATGTCGCTGGTGGGTCTCCTGCTGAATAGGACTGGGCTCTTTGAAAGGAGTCAATACAATAGAGCTATGATTACATGGGCAACTTAATATCTACGAAAGTGGAAGTATCCACTGCTCCTATTGATGTCAGCTGAAATAATGGGGGCTGTGCACTTCTGGAATCCAGCCCCTAACTGAGTAGAATATCTCAGTTGTTTCTCTCTGCACTACCCATGGTACTTTGTGCAGCTCTGGGCTGCTAAAGTCCATATTCCCATCTGAGATGTGCAACCCTCCTCCTGCAATGGAATATAAATTACAAACGTTGTCACTGGACATAGTTTATTTTCACATTAAGAGCCCATCCTAGTGGCATTGAATTTATTCATCTCTCCATTTCCACAGGCTTTGCAAAGCACTGGTGCCATTGTGGGAATGACAGGGGATGGGGTCAATGATGCAGTGGCCCTAAAATCTGCTGATATTGGGATAGCAATGGGACAAGCAGGCACAGATGTCAGCAAGGAGGCTGCCAACATGATACTGGTGGATGATGACTTCTCAACGATAATGTAGGTTGCGCTTCGGCTACTTTCTTGACATTGAATGCAATGAGTTTCTATGTGACTAGCACTGAAAATATGTCAAAGGCCAGATCCTTAGCTGGTGCAAAGCTGCATGCAATCTATGGAGTTATGCAAATTTACAGCCACTGCAGGTCTAGCCCATTGTGTCTTTGGAGGCACATATGGAGGATTACGTTCACCATACCTCGCTCCATTCTGCCTGCCTCACCTAGGAAGCTTATAGGAAGAACTCCTGCAGCTTGTAATGCCCTGTGGTTCACAAGAACAGAGCCAGCAGGCAGAGTGGTCAGAATGACATAAATATGCCTCATGTACACTTATGTCCATGTACCAAAACAGAATGAACAGATCTCATCTCAGGCTTCCTAGTTCTGACAGCATCCCTTTAATCCAACAGTTGTATGGATATCTGTCATGTTAGAATTGTCCTAAACTGGTATTTGGACTTCCATTGAAATGAAAGGGAAGGGGAGAGTATAAACTAAGAGGCTGTTCTCTTGTCTATAAAGTTTCTTAGGTGATTACTAGGTTAGATATGAAATATCATGAATACCCATCAGTTTATAAATTACCACATCTCTCCTTTCTAGGAATGCCATAGAGGAGGGAAAGGGAATATTTTACAATATAAAAAATTTTGTCCGGTTTCAGCTTAGCACGTAAGTACACACTGGCTGAAGCTCCACTGATGGGCAGCTTTTTGGCTAGGCTGGATGAAGTAATGTTGTATTGTTCCTGCTCCATCTGCTTTGCAGGAGCATTTCAGCATTGAGCTTAATCACTCTGTCGACAGTGTTCAATTTACCAAATCCACTCAACGCCATGCAGATCTTGTGGATCAACATTATAATGGATGGACCCCCGGCTCAAAGGTAATGAAATTACACAATGAGCCAAAATTAGCCTTGGAGAAAAGTGATGCAACTCTATCGACTTGAAAGGCATTAACAAGGCTTTGTTAACAAAAGTTGTCATGGTCAGGTGCTGGGCCTCTTGCCCTTACCTGTCTTGAGGTGGAATCTCCAAATTCTTCCACCCATAGACTGGGAGTGGATCCACTACCCTGTATGTATCCACCACCTATCACACCCAGGTCCAGCTGGGTTTTGGTCATCTGGGTTTCTTGCCTGTGGCAACCTGTGTCCAGTAATGTAGCACCCAAAGCTTGTTAAAAACAGAATATTTTATTTAGTAGTTGAAAGAAAGCCTTAATGCCTTGTAATCCCTGGTTTTGTGACTGAATCTACCTGTGGGATGGTGTATAGAGATTGTCAGCTCCTCCTCTGTTAATCCAGCACAACATTTTACAAGTCGAAAACATAAATCACATGTTGGGGCACAAATCAGTAACTCCTTACCAGACACCCCTACATTCATCCCACCCATCCCGAACAGGATTGAGGCATGATGACACCATAGAGAAGCTAGCACTAATGTTTCTCATGCTTTGCACCTTCAGCGACTAAGCAAGAGATTTCAGCTTCCAGGGCTCTGTCGGTTTCCTCGCACCAGCACTAAAAATGTAGAACACATGTAACTGATCTATATTTATATCTAAACATGTTGTTTTATTTGATGAAAGCTTGGGAGTTGAACCAGTTGACAAAGATGCCATCAAACAACCCCCTCGAAATGTTACAGATACAATTCTCAGCAGAGCATTGATCCTGAAAATCTTTATGTCTGCTATAATTATCATCAGTGGGACCCTCTTTGTCTTTTGGAAAGAGGTGAGATAAATATTAAATCCCATCTTGTTTGCACTGACATGGAGCACAGTTCATCACATTTTAAGGACAATTTTCTCAGAAGGTAGAACGTCCAGTGGAGAGGACTTGGGACAACATGTCAAGAAACTTGGCTCCGCCACTAACTAGCTGTGCAGTCTCTTCACCTTATAGGAGTTTCCCTCCTATAATATGAAGATAAGAATGCTGAACCACCGTTCAAAAGTTCATTGAGGTCTGGAGATTAAAAATACTATGTACATATCAGGTACTACAAATACTACTATTAGGTAAAAAGAAAAGGAATACTAGTGGCACCTTAGAGACTAACCAATTTATTTGAGCATAAGCTTTCGTGAGCTACAGCTCACTTCATCGGATGCATTCAGTGGAAAATACAGTGAGGAGATTTATATACACACAGAACATGGAAAAAATGGGTGTTATCATACACACTGTAAGGAGAGTGATCACTTAAGATGAGCTATTGCTAGCAGGAGAGCGGGGGGAGAAAACCTTTTGTAGTGATAATCAAGATGGGCCGTTTCCAGCAGTTAACAGGAATGGCTGAGGAACAGTGGGGGGTGGGGGTGGGGAATAAACATGGGGAAATAGTTTTACTTTGTGTAATGACCCATCCAGTTTGCAAATTAATTCCAATTCAGCAGTCTCTTGTTGGAGTCTGTTTTTGAAGTCTTTTTGTTGTAATATTGAGACTTTTAGGTCTGTAATCAAGTGACCAGAGAGACTGAAGTGTTCTCCGACTGGTTTATGAATGTTCTAATTCTTGACATCTGATTTGTGTCCATGTATTCTTTTACGTAGAGACTGTCCAGTTTGACCAATGTACATGGCAGAGGGGCATTGCTGGCACATGATGGCATATATCACATTGGTAGATGTGCAGGTGAACGAGCCTCTGATAGCGTGGCTGATGTGCTTAGGCCCTGTGATGGTGTCCCCTGAATAGATATGTGGACACAGTTGGCAACGGGCTTTGTTGCAAGGATAAGTTCCTGGGTTAGTGGTTCTGTTGTGTGGTTGCTGGTGAATATAAGTGATCACTCTCCTTACAGTGTGTATGATAACACCCATTTTTTCATGTCCTCTGTGTATATAAATCTCCTCACTGTATTTTCCACTGAATGCATCCGATGAAGTGAGCTGTAGCTCACGAAAGCTTATGCTCAAATAAATTTGTTAGTCTCTAAGGTGCCACAAGTACTCCTTTTCTTTTTGCGAATACAGACTAATGCGGCTGCTACTCTGAAACCTACTATTAGGTATTTCAAGAAGTAAATTTGGCTGCAGGGTTTTAGCTTCTGACTTTTTATGCCACAGAATTCAGCTACGATGTAATCTCTAGTTTTGTTTGCAAGCCTTTGCAATTGTGTCCTTTAGAAAGCCAAATATTAAGGACTTTATACATTTGATTGCTTCACTGGAGTACTTGTACCTGAGTAAAATCACCATAAACCACACAAGTATCAGTAATTACCCTTTTGAAGGGAAATGTCAGGCTATAAACTGATTGTGATAGCCAGGTTCAGTAATATTAGGTTAATCACAATTACTGAGAAACTTAAAATCACAGCACTTGACCTCAAAATGAGAGACCTCTGTTATGATGCTGGATTTGGAATACATTCTATCTGTATATTATTACATCAATAATAATTGCTAATTAGACATAACGTGCAAATAAATTCTCTAAAGGACTTTTGGCCAAATTCACCACTGGCCAAAGATTTTAAAATATCTGAAGATTTGATCATAAAACATAAATACTGGTAGTGGGGAGTTAGGCCCAATTTTTCAATGGTATTTAGGTGCCTGTCACTGAAATCTGAGGTTAGGGCTAGTTGCAGTGCCTGGAACTACTGTTATCTCTCTTTTTATAATTGTATTGAATTTTAAGTTGACCGTGACTTCTTTTTAAACAAAGTGGCTATTATTAGACGAAAGTGCTGTGTTAACACACTTTTATAAGGCCCCAACTTTTTTTTAATAATTTTGAATTTTACATGTTTCCAGATTCCAGAAAGTGGCACAACTCCCAGGACCACAACAATGACTTTTACTTGTTTTGTGTTCTTTGACCTCTTCAATGCCCTGACATGTCGTTCTCAGGTGAGACAGACAATGGCATGTCAGCATTGTCTTTAAATAGCAGCCTAAATGTATGCTTCACGTTAGTGGTATCTAAATATTCTGAATAGGAAGTGGCACGTTTTCTTCATTGTAACTGAAAAAAGTTCAGGTTTTATCCTATTAACCAATTAGGTTTTATAACAACAGTAGTGATTAGCAATTTACAACAAAGATTCACATACAGACGAGAGGCTGAAAGATTTGACATTTCATCATTATTTTTTTCCCCCCTAGACAAAGTTGATCTTTGAGATAGGCTTTTGCCGAAACCGCATGTTCTTATATTCTGTGCTGGGGTCACTGTTGGGGCAGATGGCTGTCATTTACATCCCGCCGTTACAGAAGATCTTCCTCACAGAGAATTTAGGCGCATTAGGTAAGTTAGTAGGGAAATAGCAATCATCTTGTGGTTTTAAGCTATTTAAGAGGAATATGAGATTTGCCAGATCAGATTAGACCTCTGTGCCATCTTGTGCAGCTCTCATCGTTCCATGATGACTCAGAAGAAGGTGGGGAAACAGTGTAGCCGGCCAGTTGTATTATGTCGCACATTGCTGCGGAGGAGGAAAATTCTTCCCTCCAGGCAATCAGTTTGATTTGATCTTATGTCTGGTTGCATAGGTTATAAATGTTTTTGTTCATGCCATTATCCAACGCCCCTCACATTCCAGACAAAATAGCTGCGTGGTTGTATTCACATGTTCTCATATTTAGACACGTCAGGTTCTTCACACAGCTTTGTAGACTAACCTCGGTCTCCATTAGAGAAATTTGTGTTGGTGGAATATCTTGAATGACACCAATGCAAACCCCTAATGCACCTGTGTCAAGCAAGATTTACGTGGGTGTGTTTGACTACCAGACTAAGTCCTAGCAATATAAAACCTCCTTTACACTGGTGCATAGATGGTCATGCTACTGTTACTAGAGCAGAACTCCTATTTTATGAACTAACTGGGGAGTGAGGAGTTCGTAAAATCCAAAAGTTCATAAAACGGAACTTGCTCGAATTAGAGCAGGGCCAGTACCTCAGTTAATTTTTAATCAGTCAGTGATAGTGTACATAACGACTAGTAATGAATGGATACAGTATGCCTGATTTCTCTTTGTTTGAGAGAACTTCTTTGCTGCCAAATGTCTCAGCCTTTTCAAACTGTACAGCTGCTTGACCATTAACTGAAGGATTGAAGTCACATTTGGCAGCCAAAAGATGGGTCATATAACTGGTCGTTTATAAGATCAGCGCTCATAAAATTGAGGTTCATCTGTAGAACAATGTCATTACATCAGTACAAATTTCTCTAATGTAGACAGGGCCTTATCTGAATATTCTTGCCCAGCACAAACATGAAGCTGACCCACTGTGTTCCCCTTTCTTCCCTCACTCCTGGGCAGATCTGTTGTTTCTCACTGGCCTGTCGTCTTCAGTTTTTATTGTGTCAGAGCTCATCAAAGTGTGTGAAAAGCATTGTTGCAGATCAAAGAAAGCGAAGACTCTTCATGAAGTATAATGGATGCAGACGTCTCTAAAGAATGTTCTTTTTGAATTAAACTACCATTTTGTAATTCAAATGCGTCCTTCTGTGACTGTGCAAATCCTTATGGAAAGTATTAAAGTGAATCTAGGTCGACAGCCCTCCCCATATCAGATAATATTCCTGCCACTTTCTTCACCCAGGCTATTTCAAGTGGTCTGCCCTGGGGTGTAAACACTACCTCTGTTGCACAGATTTATATATTTTTTTCATAATTGGTTGACCAGTCTGTTTGAGCTAGATCTATCACTCTGCGCAATGTGGCGATGCATCTCTACAGAACAATCTACTGCACACGGCTGATGTTTGGTTATTTAAATCACAAGGATTTTTGTTAATCAAATCTGGATTTAAAATGTTAACTAGTGATTGTCTGAGGAAGAATCTTGCTATTACTTAGGCAGTAACCTCCACTTTAAAAAAATGTCTTTCCATTCTTTTGCCTTCACTACCAGGACACCTTATCCCATTTCTCTTGGTGAATGCTGTGGCTTTGGAGCCCAGACCAACTGATATTTATTCAGCAAAGGTTTTAAGCAAGTGCCTAGCTTGAGACTACTTCTATTCATTCTTAAAGAGCTGTACATGCTTAGGGACTTAAAGGGGGCTTGTTTTTAGGTTGTCCTCCCCGTCAGGCTGCAGAATCCACGCCTTTCAGCTGACTTCACCCTTATGGGAATGTAATAAAGCAAGATACTCAGCAGCCCCACCTGTGACTCAGCATTGCTCTTCATGTCTTCTTTCACACCCCTCCAGGAAACTTTAGATCAAAAGCTTCTTGGGTTTACGGATTGTGGGCCAGATTTGTAAAGGTAGTTCAGCATTGCCGTGCTCAACATTGCAATGTCTAACTGATTTAGGAGCCTAGATCTCATTTTTAACAGGGATTTAAGCACTTAGGAGACTAAATCCCATTGACAATTGATGGGGTTTAGGCTCCTAAATGTTTCTATCCCTTTTGAAAATGAGATTTAGGTTCCTAAATCAGTTAGGTGTTGCAATGCCAAATACAGTGATAGAGCACACTGGAAAGACAGTCATCCTGACCTAGGAGTTACTGTGTTTCATCATTCAAAGACCTTTACCATAGCCTAGGACAGAGGTGGTGAATCAGCACACTGCTGGCCATTAGATAAGGTGCACAATTTTTTGGTGGGAGCGAGTCATTGTTAAAACATGGAACAACAATGAAAACCGAAGAGGGGATGTTTTCATTGCTAGCTCATTCCTTTCTACATCCTGGCACTGGAATGCAGTGGTGCATGGGAAACAGCCTTGGGCTTGACAGAAAGACCAGGGGGACAAAATACTCACTAAATATTCACTTGCAAATGGACTGCTTGTTTTGTACACTGGCATGTTCAATTTCTGCACCCCAGGTCTACAGCTTAACAGATTTAGTAAAATCTAAAAAAAACCTTCCTAACTGCAAGAACGCTAGGACAATGGACAGACTGCCTAGGGAGGCTGTAGACTCTCCTTCACTGTTGCTTTACAAAAGGAGGCTGGATAGCCATCTGTCTTGGATGGTTTAGATACAATAAATCCTACATCTTGGCAGGGGGTTAGACTAGAGGGGCCTTGTGGCCCCTTCTACCAATAAGATTCTATGTAATTACAGAACTTCGAGTTTCATTTCCATCCAAAAGGTATTGCTGAAATACTTCTTGGAACATCCATAAGTTCGCCCTCTTCGTTAAAGTTACACTCCCTGCCACAAGTACTCCTTTTCTTTTTACTCCCTGATGTATGAGTTTATATTTTAGCAGTTCTTAAAAAAATACGATAAAGGGAGTTTTTGTTCTCTTTGTTTAAACAGGGTGGAGAGGGCTGGGCTGGGCAAGGTTATTGTGACAGAATAGAACTTTTGCTCTACAGTAAGCACTCCGTCAGCAATTACAACATCCAAATTCCTTATTTGTAAGGAATTCCTTATAAGTTCCTTATTCCCTTACCAGGAAATGGCTTGTTTCAGCATCATCATGCTGGGCAAGTCTGTAAATAGATTCTCCTTCAGACCACTCACTAAGAGCACCACACTGTTAGATTTCTCTCTCCCCCACCAACTACCTTCATCTTATATGATCTGATTTTAAAGATAAAAAGTCCAGCTCCTCAAAGTTCACAAATCACAGGACTTCAAAGCAGTCAAATGCTGTGCTGATTTACAACAGGATGTTGCCCAACATGAATTTCCTTGACAAAACCAACCCAGTGTGGCTGTTTTTTGCTCTGACTCAGACTGGTTCAAACAAAGACAAGTCAGCTCTTAGATATTACGTTTTTGATGAAGAGCAGTTTTTGGCAATTCACTTAACAAAATTAAATACAACCAACCAACCACAATTGCTATTCTTTGGTGACAATAGCCTCCACTTGTTCCTGCTTACCATAAAATATGAACTGGCTCTTTTGGCTTAAAAACTGCTTAAAAAAAAAATCCTGTAGATAACTTAATAAACTTTTCTTCTAGAAGATTCCAGAAATGCAGCAATCTCTGGGGTGGAACCCAGAAGCTATTTTAACAGCGCTCAGTCACACTACACAATCACCTAGTACACGCAGCGAATAATAGCTAATTGAAATTGTTGGGGAAATTTCAGGTGGCAGGATGTAAAAAAAAAAACCTGTTACAGAAAGAACTAAATACATTTATTAATTTATTTTCTACAGCAGTTCGGCAACATATCATTTAAAATTATTATAAAAACATTCAGAGGGAAAAAAATCGTGTAAAAAGTTCAGTATAATTACTCAACACAGAATTTTGGGCCCATTAAAGACTCTGGAACCTAACCTGATCATTTAGATGAACACATAAGAATATTAACTTAGGCCAACCTATGCTGATGAATAGGTACCATGTATACGCTAACCATTATTATGGGTAGGGTATAAAATGCATAGATGATTACCAGGGTCTGCAGCAGGAGGGATTTGTCCATGTTCCCCTTTCAACAATAATTTATATATAATAATCATGAATACTACCTACTTCTCACATTATAAAGTGAAGGCACAAATACAAGCTAATTTGAATGTCCTACTTTGGCACTCAATAAAGAAGTACCACATAGCTAAGGGTACACCAGAAAATACTTTCATTAGCGTTCATTGGAACCTGATCAAAGTAGTAAATGACCATATACAGTGTTAAAGTATATTTTATGCACCATGCAGTGTCAACAGTGAAAATCTAGATCCTTTATATGACAATGAATCCAGTCTAATACAAAGATGCTTTGATGTGATCTTCTGCTTTACTGGGAGAAAGATACTTCAGTTATACATATTGATAAAGAGATAAATACTGATTTTCAATTCCCCATGTCACTTGCTGGGGTGAAAATTCTAGTTCTCAGTAGAAGTGGTTTTTTTTTGGCAAGTAAATTACATAGCTAGAGAGTTAGCAATACTCAAGGTACTGAAATATGGATAGCTATGAATGGATTATGTTAGAAAAAAGCCCTGAATGTGACTGATTGTAGCTACTCACCAGCACAGGCAAGTGTTGTAAATAACAGAGAAGGAGCAAAAAAAAAAAAAGCAGTGTATCAGAGGTCAACCTATTTTTTTAAAAAATGAGTGATCACTGATTTCATTGCAACAAAATCTGTAATAAGAAAATAGTTTCAAAAGTTATAGACATTAACTCTAACATTTTTAAGGCATTTGTATAGGTTTTTAGATGTATGACTCCTTATGGCATAATCACACACTCCAGTCTACCTCTGAAGGCATTTTCCAAGACAATTTCCATTGACATCAATGAGAGTTATGCCTGAGTAAGAAACACAGGACTGGGCCCACTGATAGGAGTCTTTGTGGTTGAATCCCTGAATGACTCTAAGACTATTTTACAATGGGCCAAATTCTGTGCTGGCTTATTAATTCAGTGAAACTTCACTCAAATGAAGTCTAGCATAAGTCAGGGCAGAACTGGATGCAGTATATACAGACTTCTATGTTTCTGTGTAAAATCCATATATTTATGGAAAAGCTGAGCTTAAAAATGGATCCGAATTTGAAGCAGCTTTTACAGCAACGACGCAAATCAAGCACAGTCTTTATAAAGACTGAACTGGACTGTTCTACAGATACCATTTTAAAATGTTAACAACTTGTACGCTGCACAGACATTTAAATAATGAAGCTGATTTCATTGCATGCAAGGAATTATTTTCAGCTGAGGTATCAAAAGCTTGACATCTTTGAAATTCTATATACAGTCAAAGTTAATACACTGGTGACTAAGCAGCAATAATATGTGTGCTTAATATCTGCATGCAGAGAAGAAAATGAGCCTATTGCAAATGCCATCAAATGTATTTCCAGCTACAACCAGGACTTAGCCAGCTATCTAAATTCCCACTCTTCCAAAAGAAACCACCTGCAGTCATAACATCTTCCTGGCTCTAACTATTACGCTAGTACTCTTTACACTGCATTTTTGTTTCAGCTAATTATACAAGTGGAAACAGATGAGAAAATATCCTGTCCAAGGAATATCCGCACTTGATGGGATCAGGCAGAACAAGCCACGTTAAATGGGTCATCTTAGTTGTCATCATCCTCTTCAATCTGCTCTCGCAAACCATCGCTCTGACGACTTTTTCCAGTCATTTCTAACAAGGCCTGAGCCTCGGGGTCTGTATCCAGGATGCTCTTCTTACCCTTTATCTTAAAGAAAATCAAAAAGGCAATTTAAAATGTCATCACAAATGTCAGCAAGGTCAGGTCACAAGTAAATGAAGCTTGACTATCCATAAGCTACTTGTTTAGTTTTAAAGATTGCTATGATGGTTTCCCAGGTGCATGTAAACAGAAAAGATTCACTAGGACATACCAACTACTTTGCACCACTTCAGTGACACAAGACAGCTGTAAAGTTGGCTTAGCAGGCCAGTTTACTGTTTATGGTTGCTTTGGGTCACAAACCAGTCGGCATATACTGGTTAATCTGACCCAATATTTCAAGTGCAGATGTGAACTTCTAAGTGATTCAAATACAATTTGACAGTCTTCCTAAAAGACTAGTTCTGTTTCTATTTACAGATGTGTGTGCAGTGTATAGCCTCTGGGCATGTTTACATAATGTGAAAAGAAAATATCAGCTGCGTAAAATAGACATTGTAACAGGCACAACTGAGGAAGATTTACTGTACAAAGACAGAGTCCCCAACCTGGTCTCAGGAGCAGAGAAACTTTCATAGTCTATTTATGCACGTCTTCCTCACTTGTTCTTATTGAAACCAAGTCCCACAAAGATTTCCTGCATCCCTGACTAAATTATGGCTGTCTTAACACCCAAAATAATCCCACTCCTCTTTGGTATTTACATGCTTCAAATATATAGCATCATGGAGTCATTTAAAAGGATTACAGTAACACAGCCAATGTTTCATAGAGACAGTTGCAGTAGTCGTGGTTTGTTTCATTTATGCTTCTCGTTCCAGCTGGCATATGTACTTTGTGCTTTAAATTTCTGAAAGTGTTTAGCTGCCATAGCAATAGGGGCCAAGGAAATACATAAAGTGTGATTTCTCACAATCCGGACAAAAAGTCAACATATTTAAAACATTGAAGAAATATGTTATATATATTCTCCCTTGTATGTTTCTACACATGTAGGTTAATTCTGCCAGCTTTTGAAACACTGTATTCACTTACCACTGCGCTTTCTGGGAGATCTCCCACTGCCCACACCTCCATGGCATCTAGCGTAAAGTTTTCATTAGCTGACAGCTGAGGACTGTTGTAGGTAGTACATCTAGGTTTCGCTTTGCTGTGTCCCTTGCCATAGTTACTGTCTATCCAGAGCCCAAAGTAATCATGCTGTCCTCCCATGCCCTGTGAAATAAATCGTCACATTAAATACTTATTAAACCAGAAACTAGGCCCAGGCTCAGGGGTAGATTGTAAGTTGCTAGTTTCAGTGTTTATGGCTAAATTTCCAAAGCTGGTAAAATGGGGCATCTCAAATAAGCTTGTGTTTACATATCTAAATTGTATCTTTGTGTGTGCAAGCTATCTGTACAATACCCACCTTGCAGGTCCTACAGGAGCATGACAATTCTGCAGACACATCAGCTGTACCTTGCTTTGGAAATGTAACCCGCTATGTAGTCTAACAGCTACTGTTCGTTTGACAACATGCCCGTTTTAACAAGGCGATACACATTTTAGCCAAGTCTTTCCCATTTAAAGCAACAAGTACAATTTGAGGTGGCTTTCTTTAAAGCAAGATTTCACTGGGACGCAGTGATTACCAAAGTCACTACTGAGGCAATGCTGACACATTCTGTCTTAAAACATTTGCCTGCTTGTTTAAAATAACTGAAATTCACCATGGTGCTGAGGACTGGTGCAAAGTCCTCTCTACCTGTAAGACCCTGTGTGGGACTGAACAGAGAACTTCCGGAGGGTAGTCACATAGAGACAGACTCTACAACCCTTGTGCACTGTTTCTGATGAGGGTTTCTTTATGCCAGCCAGGCATAAACCAGTGAGAAGAGACTAAGGATGGATCATCTGGATCTTCAGTTATGCAGGTCTAGGGAATCTAACGCCATGTAAATGGTGTGGACATGTGCAGCCAACTCTTCGAGCCAACAGGCTAGAGTGGCAGCATCCGGAGGGCTGCATGCCAACTTTGAATGCTGTTCCCAATCTGAGGGTGGATTCTACTCCTTAACTCCCCAGAAACTTCACCTGCCCGAAACCCAGTTACTTGGGTTAGAAATGCATGAAATGGATTTTACCCTAAACAGTTTACTGTTTAAATATGAACATCAGCTGTAAATAATCAGATAACCTGGCATCTTTACTCTGAATGAAAATGTATTAAGGTGAGAAATCCTCATAGTAAAAGTGCTGAGCTAATACACAAGGTGAAAAGGTGAAAACTTCCTTTAAGAAACACAGCACATGAAATATGTCAGCTTAAACAGGCAGAAACAAAGACACTTTCAAAGACCAGCCACGAACCTGATTTCCAAACTGTCATTTCTTAGTACTTACGAGTCCATTTGGGATAGTTTGCTGTCCATGATTCAAATACATGTAGTGGTCATTGTATCCAGTGTATGTGTGCACCATGAGAGAGGGAGAAATGGAAAACAAAAAGCATCTGTTGTCACCTATAAATTGCAGCAGTGTAAAGTGTCAGAGACAAAACAATGGACAAAGTGTGACTTACTTATGAGTAGGACGGGAAAGCAAGATCCCAAAAAGCAGCAGCAAAACAGTTCAGAACGAGTACTGATATGTCGGCAGCATCAGTACAGATGTTTAGTCAAGACGCACAGCCAACGTCTGTTCTGTGTTATAACTGTGCAGCACCACAGACATCAATGGGATTGCATGGCTGTAAATGAGGGCAGAATCTGGGGATCATGGGTATGTTTGATTACAATGTAAGGCCTGGGCTACCCACAAAACATGCACAGGTTCACCTACGTAGTTTTTAAATCCGTTTAGTTAGAGCAGTGCAAACCCCTATGTGTGGACATTCTTGGTTGTATCTACAACTGGAAGGTATCAATTCAGCTTGATCGACGTAAAAACACTTTTAATTAAGCTTGATTCAAGTTTTGTATGTAGAGAAGGCCTAAGGGACTGATGCTTCACCACCTTGCACCGCTGTTGTTATTTACACCTGTACAAGCTAGGTGTAAAATGCCATCCAATCAGCATATTATCTTTATTTTGCACAGGTGTATTTACACACAGTACAAGACATTGCTGAACTGGGGCCTAATTTGTGAAAATGTAGGCCCTGATTTGCCAAAGTATGTGCTTAAGTACTTTGCTGAATCAAAACCTCAGCTAGCATTTCCCCTGAGTTTAAGAAACTCAGAACTAAAAATGTGAAACAATATCTTGGATAATGCCCTACTGAACAGTTGGCAAGGGATCCAGACTAAAAGGTTAATTAAAACCAACAAGGTTTTAAAAATGAGTGATATGGAGTAAAATGAGTAAATATATAACTTAGGGAGTTGTATTACTAAATGAGAATGTTCAACAGAGTAAGTTACCTATTAAGTCAATGCACACAGAGTTTCTATACTCACAAATCAATTATCTCTGCAAAATTTCACAAGGATTTTAATCAAACCTCATTTTTCCTGTCTAATTTGTCAGGGCAAGATATGTGCTTGAATCAATAGCTACAAGTTAAAAAGTGTCCCCTGCAACATGATGTCACTGGTTTCGGTAACCTGTCTCCCATAACTGTTCCTAAGGGCAAGTGCTAAAGATCTGGTGCATGAATTCTCACCAGAAAATAACTGTGATAATGCATAAGGCAAGCTGCATTTGAAAAGAAAACAACTTGGTCATTTAAAATTCTTCAAATCCTCTCCTCTCAAATTTCAGCCAACCCAAAGGCACTGATTAACCCACATGATTAGCAACTGGCATGGCAATATATTTTGTAAATTAACCTGCTGGAATGAGAGAAACACAAAAATCATATTTATATGTTACCTTGTATATATTTTTTCTTCCGTTACTACTTCAAAAGCTAAAGTCCCCTCTGCCCAAGTTTTGTGAAGGGAAAATAAAGGGTTCAGCTAGCATGGCTAGCTTTTAGCTCCAAGAGAAATCCCTTGTTGCTGTATTTTAAACAGGAACATAAATATCCATCCATCCATATACAGAAATATCCATCTGTTAGATGTAAACATACAGAGACAAATTCTGCTGAGTTTCAGCAATGTAAATCTGGAGTCATTCCAGTGTAGGGTGACCAGATATCCCGATTTTTTAGGGACAGTCCTGATTTTTGGGTCTTTTTCTTATATAGGCTCCTATTACCCCCACCCCATGTCCCAGTATTTCACATTTGCTGTCTGGTCACCCTATTCCAGTGATACAGAGCAGAATTGGGGGGGTGAGGGGGGGCGTGTATTGGTATATCTTTTACTATGTAGAGCAACAGCCAAACAAACTTAAGACTGCCATCTAGTGGACGTTTATTTTGATCTATTAAATAATGAAGTTTGGTGGGCCACATTCGTCTCTTGTTTACACCAATGGAGCTCCAGTAAAGTCAGTGGGTAGAACTGAAAAGAGAATTTGTTCTAGGGTATTTATTTTGTGGTCAGTAAGTCCTGCGGATTTAAAAATTGTCAATGAATAACAGATACAAACTATAAAGCAACCATCAGTACTGGATCTGAGTTTGCAATAGGGCAGAGGATCTAGCCAGGTTTTTACCAATATACAGAATTATAATTTCATTTTGAAGTAAGGAAGCAAGCATTCCCTCATTTTAGAGAAGCATGATATGTGTTACTCCAGTAAAATTACTGAGTTCAGGAAGTGGATATAGAAAGGTATTCCTGCTAAACAACATGCAATGCAACAGATACCGATGAACCACACATCAATGACCACTGTGGCTACATTCTGGTCTTGTTAGAGCATCAACCTAGCAGGTGAAGAGACATTTTCTAAGGGAAACAATAAATAAAAGAGAGAATGGTTTGATTAAACTATGTTTTGTAAGGGGCATCTACTGGATGCTGTCTTACCAATATTATGGGCAACTCTGTATGTGAGCTTTCAGAGTAACTGAATGTATCTGTATGTGAGAAAACAGAAAATAAAGAGTGGAAAAGAACTACAGGGTCAACAAATTATTCTTCCACTGAGACAGATAAGCTTTTGAAATTAAGTCAAAAGATAGCCACATGTTAAAATTTGGAAGAGGACAGATTCAACTGTCTTGCAAGAGTTCCATCCCCTTTGCTCCTTGATAAACTCTTCATTAACACATCCCATGCTGCTACTCTAAGCCATGAGATTTTTGCAGAAAAATAAATAAATTCTTACCTTGAAATTGTGGTTTAACTTCCCATGATTCTGATGCAAACCCACCAAAGATATATCCATCCAAGTCCTTTAAGACCAATATACAGGGACCCTTGTTTATGATTTGCCCACAGAGCTGTGAAAAACTTTCTCCGTGAACCCGAGAAGAAAACAAAAGCCTCCACTTGTGCTGTAGCTCCGAGGGCAGATGGGAGTTGATGTATATGATGGATGGGATGTCAAGAAGACTAACAAATCCACTTCCTTTGATGCCCTTGCACTTTGGAACCAAATTGACTATGTCGTTAGCCTGATCTGGGAGTGAATGCAGGACAAGGAGCCCCTGCCTGATGATAACACTGAGGAAAGTAGAGATCTGTGGCACTTGGAACACCCAGTTCGCAATGGTACTTTGATCACACATGGCATCCATGAGAGGAGGTCCCGCGAGTTTCTTCCCATCTACACAATAAACACATTAACACAAGATAACTTGTACATTTCTCACAAGGGATCTGCAAAGCTGCTTATAGCATCCAAGTCTATATCTTCCCCTAAGTATATAATTACTTGCCTTCTAATTTTTTATGGTGGAAACATTTATTCACATTTATTCATTATTTGAACAAATAATGAATGGCAAATGGAAGGAGCTAATACTGTCTGCAAGATTAAGTAAACATATGCGTTGGAAAGGGGCACAGTTCTTGGTAACTTGGGACATCCTCTAGCTGTACTGGAAAGATGGTTGAGAAATATGATGTCTCAGTTACAACGTATCAGATGGCTTCTACAAGATGAAAGATCTAATACCATGGCATAGCAAAGCATAGTCTCGTTCATCAAACATAAGCAAAGACTGCCATAAAGGGATATAAATGCACCAAAACACCAATCAACTCTAAGCCAAGTAATTCTACAATGGTGACGAGGCCTACTGAGATAAAACACGTAGCTATAAATCTGCATGACTACAAATTAGATTGAATAGGGAATTCAAATCCAAACTGTTCCCAAATTCCATCAGGAAGGGTAGATGGGTAATTAAAATCCCCAGATCTGAATTCAACCCTCTCGTTTTGGTTCTTGATCTGAATTTCTAACTCCAGGTCAGAGAGCGCAAATATCTTGCAAGAACAGCTGATTCTGCAATACTTACACCATTTTGACATAAATTTTTTCAGTATTTTCCTTACCTTCAAGTTTCAGTTCTGATAACAGCTGAGAAGCCAGAACCTTTACTCCACTGGTAGGATCTTGAGTCTTCCCCAGATTCCAGCCCATCAGCAGATTCCTGTAGCTCAGTACATGAACTACAGAGGTGATCACATCCTCTGTGAACTTAAAGGGCATAATATTGCCATTACAACCTTAATTCCATATTTAAAAGAAAATTGCCAAAAACACCGCAAAGCACCCCACAAGGGCATTAATCAGTGCTTATCGCAGTGACCTGGGTGAAATGGACATCGTTGCCATACGTAAATATTATGAATAACACCTGTCTGCTATAGTTAAATGTCATAAATAATCATAGGTTTCAGAGTAGCAGCCGTGTTAGTCTGTATCCGCAAAAAGAAAAGGAGGACTTGTGGCACCTTAGAGACTAACGAATTTATTTGAGCATGTAGCTCACGAAAGCTTATGCTCAGATAAATAATCATAGTTCATATTTGTTAAGCGCCTTTCCCGCAACGACCTCAAGTATAAATCTTAATTCTCAAACATCCTTCCATGGTAACTTTTACACATGGGTTAACTGAGAAGAAACAGAAGGTCAGAGAGTATAATTTACAATCTAGCCCATATTGGGGGTGAAGTGGAGCTACACTGCCCCCAGAGGAACTTGGGGTGCTGGGCTGCATCATCCCTTTTGTTTGTGCAGCTTGTTCTCCCTTTGGGCTATTCTACAGCCCCTTTGGGTGTATGAACCCTGAGTGTGCCTTGAGGGGGCAGTCTATATGCTCCTCCCAGTGCAGCCGCAGACTCTTGAGACAGGTTCACAGGGAACAGAGAGGAAAAAGCCTATGTACTTCCATCCCCACTGGACACCTGCACTACTGCCATACGCAATCTGGCCCTAAAATGATTTGCCCAAGGTCAGAGTGAGCAAGTGGCTAAGCTAGGAAAAGAACCCAGGAGTCCTGAATCCCAGCCCGGTGCTCTAACCACTACCTCCCCAAAACATTTAAGAAAACAAAAACAAAAATACACACAAATGATCTTTTCCTTTACCTCTTGGATTTGTTTTCCCTTCACAGGCCCTTCGGTACTAGATATCATTCTCATTATTATGCTACTCTTCTCCTCTACGTTGCCTTTTAAAAGGGCTGACATAAAAATTATGAACTGCTCCTTAACAATCTGTTCACTTGACCCCGATGACTTCCCAGTCAGGTCAACACTTTTCATTCCACTGTATAGCCTAAAGGTCATTTGCTCCGGTAATGCTTCCTGGACACGGGCCTGTCAGAGAAAGAAGAGTTAAGGACAGATTTTTAACTAGGAAAAACAAGACTTCTATACGCCGCTAAAACAGTCCAGCTGATCTGTGCCTAGGTTTACTG